>NC_138897.1:30459017-31659017 GCF_965194825.1 Balaenoptera physalus | reverse complement strand
ATTCCCAGGCCAGAGGGTTCCACAATCAAACCTCAGTCCTGTGGCCAGGCCACGGTTCCACCATCAAGCCTCAGTCATGTTGCCAGGCCAGAGTGTTCCACAATCAAACCTAAGTCATCTTGCCAAGCCACAGGGTTCCACCATCAAACCTCAGGCATGTTGCCAGGCCAAAGGGTTACACCATCAAGCCTCACTCATGTTCCCAAGCCTGAGGGTTGCACTATCAAACCTCAATCATGTTGCCAGGCCACAGGGTTCAACCATCAATCCTCAGTCATGTTCCCAGTAAACAGGGCTCCTGAATCAAACCAATGTCATGTTCCCACACCACGGGGTTCCAGTCTCAGGCCTCAGTCATGGTCCCAGTGCACAGGGTCCCACAATCAAACCTCAGTCATGTTGCCAGTCCACAGGTTTCTGCCATCAAACCTCAGTCAAGTTCCCAGGCCACAGGGTTCCAGAATCAAGCCTCAGTCATTTTGCCAGCCTAGAGTGATCCACCATCAAACCTCAGTCATGATCCCAGGCCTCATGTTTCCACAATGAAACCTCAGTCATTTTCCCAAAGCCAAAGGTTTCCGGAATCAAACCTCAGTCATATTCCCAGGACACATGGTTCCAGAATCAAACCTGAATCATGTTCGCAGGCCCCAGCTGTCAACAATCAAACCTCAGGCATGTTCCCAGGACACAGGTGTCCAGAATCAAACCTCAGTCATGTTCCCAGGGAACAGGCTTCCAGAAACAAAGCTCAGTCATGTTCCCAGGCCACAGGGTTCCAGAATCAAACCTCAGTCTTGTTCCCAGGACACAGGTTTCCAGAATCAACCCGATATCATGTTCCCTGGCCACAGTCTCAGAATCAAACCTCAGTCATGTTGCCAGGCCACAGGTTTCCACCATCAAACCTCAGACATGTTCCCAGGCCACAGGGTTCCAGAGTCAAACCGTTGGCAGGTTCCCAGGCCACAGGGTTCCAGAATCCACCAATGTCATGTTCCCAGGCCACAGGGTTCCAGAATCAATCCTCAGTTATGTTCCCAGACCACAGGGTTCCAGAACCAAGGCTCAGTCAGGTTGCCGGGCCACAGTATTCCACAATCTAAACAGATGTCATGTTCCCAGGCCTCAGGGTTCCAGAATCCACCCATGTCATGTTCCCAGTCCACATGGTTCCAGAACGAAGGCTCAGTCAGGTTCCCAGGGCACAGTATTCCACAATCTAAACAGATGTCATATTCCCAGGCCACAGGTTTACAAAATCACGCCTCAGTCATGTTCCCAGGCCAAAGGTTTCCAGAATCAAACCGATTTCATGTTCCCTGGCAACAGGGTACCAGAATCCAAACCGATGTCATGTTCCCAGGCCACAGGATTCCACACTCTAACATCAGTCATGTTCCCAGGCCACATGGTTCCAGAATCAAACCTCAGTCGTGTTCCCAGGACACAGGGTTCCAGAAGAAAACCTCAGTCATGTTCCCTGGACACAGGTTTCAGAAATAAAATCCCAGTCATGTTCCCAGGCCACAGGGTTCCACAATTAAACCTCAGTCATATTCCCAGGCCAGAGGGTTCCACAATCAAACCTCAGTCCTGTTGCCAGGCCACGGTTCCACCATCAAGCCTCAGTCATATTCCCAGGCCAGAGTGTTCCACAATCAAACCTAAGTCATCTTGCCAAGCCACAGGGTTCCACCATCAAACCTCAGGCATGTTCCCAAGCCTGAGGGTTGCACTATCAAACCTCAATCATGTTGCCAGGCCACAGGGTTCAACCATCAAGCCTCAGTCATGTTCCCAGTAAACAGGGCTCCTGAATCAAACCAATGTCATGTTCCCACACCACGGGGTTCCAGTATCAGGCCTCAGTCATGGTCCCAGTGCACAGGGTCCCACAATCAAACCTCAGTCATGTTGCCAGTCCACAGGTTTCTGCCATCAAACCTCAGTCAAGTTCCCAGGCCACAGGGTTCCAGAATCAAGCCTCAGTCATTTTGCCAGCCTAGAGTGTTCCACCATCAAACCTCAGTCATGATCCCAGGCCACATGTTTCCACAGTGAAACCTCAGTCATTTTCCCAAGCCAAAGGTTTCCAGAATCAAACCTCAGTCATATTCCCAGGACACATGGTTCCAGAATCAAACCTGAATCATGTTCGCAGGCCCCAGGTGTCAACAATCAAACCTCAGGCATGTTCCCAGGACACAGGTGTCCAGAATCAAACCTCAGTCATGTTCCCAGGGAAGAGGCTTCCAGAAACAAAGCTCAGTCATGTTCCCAGGCCACAGGGTTCCAGAATCAAACCTCAGTCTTGTTCCCAGGACACAGGTTTCCAGAATCAACCCGATATCATGTTCCCTGGCCACAGTCTCAGAATCAAACCTCAGTCATGTTGCCAGGCCACAGGTTTCCACCATCAAACCTCAGACATGTTCCCAGGCCACAGGGTTCCAGAGTCAAACCGTTGGCAGGTTCCCAGGCCACAGGGTTCCAGAATCCACCAATGTCATGTTCCCAGGCCACAGGGTTCCAGAATCAATCCTCAGTTAGGTTCCCAGGCTACAGGGTTCCAGAATAAAACCTCAGTCATGTTCCCAGACCACAGGGTTCCAGAACCAAGGCTCAGTCAGGTTCCCGGGCCACAGTATTCCACAATTTAAACAGATGTCATGTTCCCAGGCCTCAGGGTTCCAGAATCCACCCATGTCATGTTCCCAGTCCACAGGGTTCCAGAACGAAGGCTCAGTCAGGTTCCCGGGCCACAGTATTCCACAATCTAAACAGATGTCATATTCCCAGGCCACAGGTTTCCAAAATCACGCCTCAGTCATGTTCCCAGGCCACAGGTTTCCAGAATCAAACCGATTTCATGTTCCCTGGCAACAGGGTACCAGAATCCAAACCGATGTCATGTTCCCAGGCCACAGGATTCCACACTCTATCATCAGTCATGTTCCCAGGCCACATGGTTCCAGAATCAAACCTCAGTCGTGTTCCCAGGACACAGGGTTCCAGAAGAAAACCTCAGTCATGTTCCCTGGACACAGGTTTCAGAAATCAAATCCCACTCATGTTCCCAGGCCACAGGGTTCCACAATTAAACCTCAGTCATATTCCCAGGCCAGAGTGTTCCACCATCAAACCTCAGTCATGATCCCAGGCCACATGTTTCCACAATGAAACCTCAGTCATTTTCCCAAGCCAAAGGTTTCCAGAATCAAACCTCAGTCATATTCCCAGGACACATGGTTCCAGAATCAAACCTGAATCATGTTCGCAGGCCCCAGCTGTCAACAATCAAACCTCAGGCATGTTCCCAGGACACAGGTGTCCAGAATCAAACCTCAGTCATGTTCCCAGGGAACAGGCTTCCAGAAACAAAGCTCAGTCATGTTCCCAGGCCACAGGGTTCCAGAATCAAACCTCAGTCTTGTTCCCAGGACACAGGTTTCCAGAATCAACCCGATATCATGTTCCCTGGCCACAGTCTCAGAATCAAAACTCAGTCATGTTGCCAGGCCACAGGTTTCCACCATCAAACCTCAGACATGTTCCCAGGCCACAGGGTTCCAGAGTCAAACCGTTGGCAGGTTCCCAGGCCACAGGGTTCCAGAATCCACCAATGTCATGTTCCCAGGCCACAGGGTTCCAGAATCAATCCTCAGTTACGTTCCCAGGCTACAGGGTTCCAGAATAAAACCTCAGTCATGTTCCCAGACGACAGGGTTCCAGAACCAAGGCTCAGTCAGGTTCCCGGGCCACAGTATTCCACAATCTAAACAGATGTCATGTTCCCAGGCCACAGGTTTCCAAAATCACGCCTCAGTCATGTTCCCAGGCCACAGGTTTCCAGAATCAAACCGATTTCATGTTCCCTGGCAACAGGGTACCAGAATCCAAACCGATGTCATGTTCCCAGGCCACAGGATTCCACACTCTATCATCAGTCATGTTCCCAGGCCACATGGTTCCAGAATCAAACCTCAGTCGTGTTCCCAGGACACAGGGTTCCAGAAGAAAACCTCAGTCATGTTCCCTGGACACAGGTTTCAGAAATCAAATCCCAGTCATGTTCCCAGGCCACAGGGTTCCACAATTAAACCTCAGTCATATTCCCAGGCCAGAGTGTTCCACCATCAAACCTCAGTCATGATCCCAGGCCACATGTTTCCACAGTGAAACCTCAGTCATTTTCCCAAGCCAAAGGTTTCCAGAATCAAACCTCAGTCATATTCCCAGGACACATGGTTCCAGAATCAAACCTGAATCATGTTCGCAGGCCCCAGGTGTCAACAATCAAACCTCAGGCATGTTCCCAGGACACAGGTGTCCAGAATCAAACCTCAGTCATGTTCCCAGGGAACAGGCTTCCAGAAACAAAGCTCAGTCATGTTCCCAGGCCACAGGGTTCCAGAATCAAACCTCAGTCTTGTTCCCAGGACACAGGTTTCCAGAATCAACCCGATATCATGTTCCCTGGCCACAGTCTCAGAATCAAACCTCAGTCATGTTGCCAGGCCACAGGTTTCCACCATCAAACCTCAGACATGTTCCCAGGCCACAGGGTTCCAGAGTCAAACCGTTGGCAGGTTCCCAGGCCACAGGGTTCCAGAATCCACCAATGTCATGTTCCCAGGCCACAGGGTTCCAGAATCAATCCTCAGTTATGTTCCCAGGCTACAGGGTTCCAGAATAAAACCTCAGTCATGTTCTCAGACCACAGGGTTCCAGAACCAAGGCTCAGTCAGGTTCCCGGGCCACAGTATTCCACAATCTAAACAGATGTCATGTTCCCAGGCCTCAGGGTTCCAGAATCCACCCATGTCATGTTCCCAGTCCACAGGGTTCCAGAACGAAGGCTCAGTCAGGTTCCCGGGCCACAGTATTCCACAATCTAAACAAATGTCATGTTCCCAGGCCTCAGGGTTCCAGAATCCACCCATGTCATGTTCCCAGTCCACAGGGTTCCAGAACCAAGGCTCAGTCAGGTTCCCGGGGCACAGTATTCCACAATCTAAACAGACGTCATATTCCCAGGCCACAGGTTTCCAAAATCACGCCTCAGTCATGTTCCCAGGCCACAGGTTTCCAGAATCAAACCGATTTCATGTTCCCTGGCAACAGGGTACCAGAATCCAAACCGATGTCATGTTCCCAGGCCACAGGATTCCACACTCTAACATCAGTCATGTTCCCAGGCCACATGGTTCCAGAATCAAACCTCAGTCGTGTTCCCAGGACACAGGGTTCCAGAAGAAAACCTCAGTCATGTTCCCTGGACACAGGTTTCAGAAATCAAATCCCTGTCATGTTCCCAGGCCACAGGGTTCCACAATTAAACCTCAGTCATATTCCCAGGCCAGAGGGTTCCACAATCAAACCTCAGTCCTGTGGCCAGGCCACGGTTCCACCATCAAGCCTCAGTCATGTTGCCAGGCCAGAGTGTTCCACAATCAAACCTAAGTCATCTTGCCAAGCCACAGGGTTCCACCATCAAACCTCAGGCATGTTGCCAGGCAAAAGGGTTCCACCATCAAGCCTCACTCATGTTCCCAAGCCTGAGGGTTGCACTATCAAACCTCAATCATGTTGCCAGGCCACAGGGTTCAACCATCAATCCTCAGTCATGTTCCCAGTAAACAGGGCTCCTGAATCAAACCAATGTCATGTTCCCACACCACGGGGTTCCAGTATCAGTCCTCAGTCATGGTCCCAGTGCACAGGGTCCCACAATCAAACCTCAGTCATGTTGCCAGTCCACAGGTTTCTGCCATCAAACCTCAGTCAAGTTCCCAGGCCACAGGGTTCCAGAATCAAGCCTCAGTCATTTGGCCAGGCTAGAGTGTTCCACCATCAAACCTCAGTCATGATCCCAGGCCACATGTTTCCACAATGAAACCTCAGTCATTTTCCCAAGCCAAAGGTTTCCAGAATCAAACCTCAGTCATATTCCCAGGACACATGGTTCCAGAATCAAACCTGAATCATGTTCGCAGGCCCCAGGTGTCAACAATCAAACCTCAGGCATGTTCCCAGGACACAGGTGTCCAGAATCAAACCTCAGTCATGTTCCCAGGGAACAGGCTTCCAGAAACAAAGCTCAGTCATGTTCCCAGGCCACAGGGTTCCAGAATCAAACCTCAGTCTTGTTCCCAGGACACAGGTTTCCAGAATCAACCCGATATCATGTTCCCTGGCCACAGTCTCAGAATCAAACCTCAGTCATGTTGCCAGGCCACAGGTTTCCACCATCAAACCTCAGACATGTTCCCAGGCCACAGGGTTCCAGAGTCAAACCGTTGGCAGGTTCCCAGGCCACAGGGTTCCAGAATCCACCAATGTCATGTTCCCAGGCCACAGGGTTCCAGAATCAATCCTCAGTTACGTTCCCAGGCTACAGGGTTCCAGAATAAAACCTCAGTCATGTTCCCAGACGACAGGGTTCCAGAACCAAGGCTCAGTCAGGTTCCCGGGCCACAGTATTCCACAATCTAAACAGATGTCATGTTCCCAGGCCACAGGTTTCCAAAATCACGCCTCAGTCATGTTCCCAGGCCAAAGGTTTCCAGAATCAAACCGATTTCATGTTCCCTGGCAACAGGGTACCAGAATCCAAACCGATGTCATGTTCCCAGGCCACAGGATTCCACACTCTAACATCAGTCATGTTCCCAGGCCACATGGTTCCAGAATCAAACCTCAGTCGTGTTCCCAGCACACAGGGTTCCAGAAGAAAACATCAGTCATGTTCCCTGGACACAGGTTTCAGAAATAAAATCCCAGTCATGTTCCCAGGCCACAGGGTTCCACAATTAAACCTCAGTCATATTCCCAGGCCAGAGGGTTCCACAATCAAACCTCAGTCCTGTTGCCAGGCCACGGTTCCACCATCAAGCCTCAGTCATGTTGCCAGGCCAGAGTGTTCCACAATCAAACCTAAGTCATCTTGCCAAGCCACAGGGTTCCACCATCAAACCTCAGGCATGTTGCCAGGCAAAAGGGTTCCACCATCAAGCCTCACTCATGTTCCCAAGCCTGAGGGTTGCACTATCAAACCTCAATCATGTTGCCAGGCCACAGGGTTCAACCATCAATCCTCAGTCATGTTCCCAGTAAACAGGGCTCCTGAAGCAAACCAATGTCATGTTCCCACACCACGGGGTTCCAGTATCAGGCCTCAGTCATGGTCCCAGTGCACAGGGTCCCACAATCAAACCTCAGTCATGTTGCCAGTCCACAGGTTTCTGCCATCAAACCTCAGTCAAGTTCCCAGGCCACAGGGTTCCAGAATCAAGCCTCAGTCATTTGGCCAGGCTAGAGTGTTCCACCATCAAACCTCAGTCATGATCCCAGGCCACATGTTTCCACAATGAAACCTCAGTCATTTTCCCAAGCCAAAGGTTTCCAGAATCAAACCTCAGTCATATTCCCAGGACACATGGTTCCAGAATCAAACCTGAATCATGTTCGCAGGCCCCAGCTGTCAACAATCAAACCTCAGGCATGTTCCCAGGACACAGGTGTCCAGAATCAAACCTCAGTCATGTTCCCAGGGAACAGGCTTCCAGAAACAAAGCTCAGTCATGTTCCCAGGCCACAGGGTTCCAGAATCAAACCTCAGTCTTGTTCCAAGGACACAGGTTTCCAGAATCAACCCGATATCATGTTCCCTGGCCACAGTCTCAGAATCAAACCTCAGTCATGTTGCCAGGCCACAGGTTTCCACCATCAAACCTCAGACATGTTCCCAGGCCACAGGGTTCCAGAGTCAAACCGTTGGCAGGTTCCCAGGCCACAGGGTTCCAGAATCCACCAATGTCATGTTCCCAGGCCACAGGGTTCCAGAATCAATCCTCAGTTAGGTTCCCAGGCTACAGGGTTCCAGAATAAAACCTCAGTCATGTTCCCAGACCACAGGGTTCCAGAACCAAGGCTCAGTCAGGTTCCCGGGCCACAGTATTCCACAATTTAAACAGATGTCATGTTCCCAGGCCTCAGGGTTCCAGAATCCACCCATGTCATGTTCCCAGTCCACAGGGTTCCAGAACCAAGGCTCAGTCAGGTTCCCGGGCCACAGTATTCCACAATCTAAACAGATGTCATATTCCCAGGCCACAGGTTTCCAAAATCACGCCTCAGTCATGTTCCCAGGCCACAGGTTTCCAGAATCAAACCGATTTCATGTTCCCTGGCAACAGGGTACCAGAATCCAAACCGATGTCATGTTCCCAGGCCACAGGATTCCACACTCTATCATCAGTCATGTTCCCAGGCCACATGGTTCCAGAATCAAACCTCAGTCGTGTTCCCAGGACACAGGGTTCCAGAAGAAAACCTCAGTCATGTTCCCTGGACACAGGTTTCAGAAATCAAATCCCAGTCATGTTCCCAGGCCACAGGGTTCCACAATTAAACCTCAGTCATATTCCCAGGCCAGAGTGTTCCACCATCAAACCTCAGTCATGATCCCAGGCCACATGTTTCCACAATGAAACCTCAGTCATTTTCCCAAGCCAAAGGTTTCCAGAATCAAACCTCAGTCATATTCCCAGGACACATGGTTCCAGAATCAAACCTGAATCATGTTCGCAGGCCCCAGGTGTCAACAATCAAACCTCAGGCATGTTCCCAGGACACAGGTGTCCAGAATCAAACCTCAGTCATGTTCCCAGGGAACAGGCTTCCAGAAACAAAGCTCAGTCATGTTCCCAGGCCACAGGGTTCCAGAATCAAACCTCAGTCTTGTTCCCAGGACACAGGTTTCCAGAATCAACCCGATATCATGTTCCCTGGCCACAGTCTCAGAATCAAACCTCAGTCATGTTGCCAGGCCACAGGTTTCCACCATCAAACCTCAGACATGTTCCCAGGCCACAGGGTTCCAGAGTCAAACCGTTGGCAGGTTCCCAGGCCACAGGGTTCCAGAATCCACCAATGTCATGTTCCCAAGCCACAGGGTTCCAGAATCAATCCTCAGTTACGTTCCCAGGCTACAGGGTTCCAGAATAAAACCTCAGTCATGTTCCCAGACGACAGGGTTCCAGAACCAAGGCTCAGTCAGGTTCCCGGGCCACAGTATTCCACAATCTAAACAGATGTCATGTTCCCAGGCCACAGGTTTCCAAAATCACGCCTCAGTCATGTTCCCAGGCCACAGGTTTCCAGAATCAAACCGATTTCATGTTCCCTGGCAACAGGGTACCAGAATCCAAACCGATGTCATGTTCCCAGGCCACAGGATTCCACACTCTATCATCAGTCATGTTCCCAGGCCACATGGTTCCAGAATCAAACCTCAGTCGTGTTCCCAGGACACAGGGTTCCAGAAGAAAACCTCAGTCATGTTCCCTGGACACAGGTTTCAGAAATCAAATCCCAGTCATGTTCCCAGGCCACAGGGTTCCACAATTAAACCTCAGTCATATTCCCAGGCCAGAGTGTTCCACCATCAAACCTCAGTCATGATCCCAGGCCACATGTTTCCACAATGAAACCTCAGTCATTTTCCCAAGCCAAAGGTTTCCAGAATCAAACCTCAGTCATATTCCCAGGACACATGGTTCCAGAATCAAACCTGAATCATGTTCGCAGGCCCCAGCTGTCAACAATCAAACCTCAGGCATGTTCCCAGGACACAGGTGTCCAGAATCAAACCTCAGTCATGTTCCCAGGGAACAGGCTTCCAGAAACAAAGCTCAGTCATGTTCCCAGGCCACAGGGTTCCAGAATCAAACCTCAGTCTTGTTCCCAGGACACAGGTTTCCAGAATCAACCCGATATCATGTTCCCTGGCCACAGTCTCAGAATCAAACCTCAGTCATGTTGCCAGGCCACAGGTTTCCACCATCAAACCTCAGACATGTTCCCAGGCCACAGGGTTCCAGAGTCAAACCGTTGGCAGGTTCCCAGGCCACAGGGTTCCAGAATCCACCAATGTCATGTTCCCAGGCCACAGGGTTCCAGAATCAATCCTCAGTTAGGTTCCCAGGCTACAGGATTCCAGAATAAAACCTCAGTCATGTTCTCAGACCACAGGGTTCCAGAACCAAGGCTCAGTCAGGTTCCCGGGCCACAGTATTCCACAATCTAAACAGATGTCATGTTCCCAGGCCTCAGGGTTCCAGAATCCACCCATGTCATGTTCCCAGTCCACAGGGTTCCAGAACGAAGGCTCAGTCAGGTTCCCGGGCCACAGTATTCCACAATCTAAACAAATGTCATGTTCCCAGGCCTCAGGGTTCCAGAATCCACCCATGTCATGTTCCCAGTCCACAGGGTTCCAGAACCAAGGCTCAGTCAGGTTCCCGGGGCACAGTATTCCACAATCTAAACAGACGTCATATTCCCAGGCCACAGGTTTCCAAAATCACGCCTCAGTCATGTTCCCAGGCCACAGGTTTCCAGAATCAAACCGATTTCATGTTCCCTGGCAACAGGGTACCAGAATCCAAACCGATGTCATGTTCCCAGGCCACAGGATTCCACACTCTAACATCAGTCATGTTCCCAGGCCACATGGTTCCAGAATCAAACCTCAGTCGTGTTCCCAGGACACAGGGTTCCAGAAGAAAACCTCAGTCATGTTCCCTGGACACAGGTTTCAGAAATCAAATCCCAGTCATGTTCCCAGGCCACAGGGTTCCACAATTAAACCTCAGTCATATTCCCAGGCCAGAGGGTTCCACAATCAATCCTCAGTCCTGTGGCCAGGCCACGGTTCCACCATCAAGCCTCAGTCATGTTGCCAGGCCAGAGTGTTCCACAATCAAACCTAAGTCATCTTGCCAAGCCACAGGGTTCCACCATCAAACCTCAGGCATGTTGCCAGGCAAAAGGGTTCCACCATCAAGCCTCACTCATGTTCCCAAGCCTGAGGGTTGCACTATCAAACCTCAATCATGTTGCCAGGCCACAGGGTTCAACCATCAATCCTCAGTCATGTTCCCAGTAAACAGGGCTCCTGAATCAAACCAATGTCATGTTCCCACACCACGGGGTTCCAGTATCAGTCCTCAGTCATGGTCCCAGTGCACAGGGTCCCACAATCAAACCTCAGTCATGTTGCCAGTCCACAGGTTTCTGCCATCAAACCTCAGTCAAGTTCCCAGGCCACAGGGTTCCAGAATCAAGCCTCAGTCATTTGGCCAGGCTAGAGTGTTCCACCATCAAACCTCAGTCATGATCCCAGGCCACATGTTTCCACAATGAAACCTCAGTCATTTTCCCAAGCCAAAGGTTTCCAGAATCAAACCTCAGTCATATTCCCAGGACACATGGTTCCAGAATCAAACCTGAATCATGTTCGCAGGCCCCAGGTGTCAACAATCAAACCTCAGGCATGTTCCCAGGACACAGGTGTCCAGAATCAAACCTCAGTCATGTTCCCAGGGAACAGGCTTCCAGAAACAAAGCTCAGTCATGTTCCCAGGCCACAGGGTTCCAGAATCAAACCTCAGTCTTGTTCCCAGGACACAGGTTTCCAGAATCAACCCGATATCATGTTCCCTGGCCACAGTCTCAGAATCAAACCTCAGTCATGTTGCCAGGCCACAGGTTTCCACCATCAAACCTCAGACATGTTCCCAGGCCACAGGGTTCCAGAGTCAAACCGTTGGCAGGTTCCCAGGCCACAGGGTTCCAGAATCCACCAATGTCATGTTCCCAGGCCACAGGGTTCCAGAATCAATCCTCAGTTACGTTCCCAGGCTACAGGGTTCCAGAATAAAACCTCAGTCATGTTCCCAGACGACAGGGTTCCAGAACCAAGGCTCAGTCAGGTTCCCGGGCCACAGTATTCCACAATCTAAACAGATGTCATGTTCCCAGGCCACAGGTTTCCAAAATCACGCCTCAGTCATGTTCCCAGGCCAAAGGTTTCCAGAATCAAACCGATTTCATGTTCCCTGGCAACAGGGTACCAGAATCCAAACCGATGTCATGTTCCCAGGCCACAGGATTCCACACTCTAACATCAGTCATGTTCCCAGGCCACATGGTTCCAGAATCAAACCTCAGTCGTGTTCCCAGCACACAGGGTTCCAGAAGAAAACATCAGTCATGTTCCCTGGACACAGGTTTCAGAAATAAAATCCCAGTCATGTTCCCAGGCCACAGGGTTCCACAATTAAACCTCAGTCATATTCCCAGGCCAGAGGGTTCCACAATCAAACCTCAGTCCTGTTGCCAGGCCACGGTTCCACCATCAAGCCTCAGTCATGTTGCCAGGCCAGAGTGTTCCACAATCAAACCTAAGTCATCTTGCCAAGCCACAGGGTTCCACCATCAAACCTCAGGCATGTTGCCAGGCAAAAGGGTTCCACCATCAAGCCTCACTCATGTTCCCAAGCCTGAGGGTTGCACTATCAAACCTCAATCATGTTGCCAGGCCACAGGGTTCAACCATCAATCCTCAGTCATGTTCCCAGTAAACAGGGCTCCTGAAGCAAACCAATGTCATGTTCCCACACCACGGGGTTCCAGTATCAGGCCTCAGTCATGGTCCCAGTGCACAGGGTCCCACAATCAAACCTCAGTCATGTTGCCAGTCCACAGGTTTCTGCCATCAAACCTCAGTCAAGTTCCCAGGCCACAGGGTTCCAGAATCAAGCCTCAGTCATTTGGCCAGGCTAGAGTGTTCCACCATCAAACCTCAGTCATGATCCCAGGCCACATGTTTCCACAATGAAACCTCAGTCATTTTCCCAAGCCAAAGGTTTCCAGAATCAAACCTCAGTCATATTCCCAGGACACATGGTTCCAGAATCAAACCTGAATCATGTTCGCAGGCCCCAGCTGTCAACAATCAAACCTCAGGCATGTTCCCAGGACACAGGTGTCCAGAATCAAACCTCAGTCATGTTCCCAGGGAACAGGCTTCCAGAAACAAAGCTCAGTCATGTTCCCAGGCCACAGGGTTCCAGAATCAAACCTCAGTCTTGTTCCAAGGACACAGGTTTCCAGAATCAACCCGATATCATGTTCCCTGGCCACAGTCTCAGAATCAAACCTCAGTCATGTTGCCAGGCCACAGGTTTCCACCATCAAACCTCAGACATGTTCCCAGGCCACAGGGTTCCAGAGTCAAACCGTTGGCAGGTTCCCAGGCCACAGGGTTCCAGAATCCACCAATGTCATGTTCCCAGGCCACAGGGTTCCAGAATCAATCCTCAGTTAGGTTCCCAGGCTACAGGGTTCCAGAATAAAACCTCAGTCATGTTCCCAGACCACAGGGTTCCAGAACCAAGGCTCAGTCAGGTTCCCGGGCCACAGTATTCCACAATTTAAACAGATGTCATGTTCCCAGGCCTCAGGGTTCCAGAATCCACCCATGTCATGTTCCCAGTCCACAGGGTTCCAGAACCAAGGCTCAGTCAGGTTCCCGGGCCACAGTATTCCACAATCTAAACAGATGTCATATTCCCAGGCCACAGGTTTCCAAAATCACGCCTCAGTCATGTTCCCAGGCCACAGGTTTCCAGAATCAAACCGATTTCATGTTCCCTGGCAACAGGGTACCAGAATCCAAACCGATGTCATGTTCCCAGGCCACAGGATTCCACACTCTATCATCAGTCATGTTCCCAGGCCACATGGTTCCAGAATCAAACCTCAGTCGTGTTCCCAGGACACAGGGTTCCAGAAGAAAACCTCAGTCATGTTCCCTGGACACAGGTTTCAGAAATCAAATCCCAGTCATGTTCCCAGGCCACAGGGTTCCACAATTAAACCTCAGTCATATTCCCAGGCCAGAGTGTTCCACCATCAAACCTCAGTCATGATCCCAGGCCACATGTTTCCACAATGAAACCTCAGTCATTTTCCCAAGCCAAAGGTTTCCAGAATCAAACCTCAGTCATATTCCCAGGACACATGGTTCCAGAATCAAACCTGAATCATGTTCGCAGGCCCCAGCTGTCAACAATCAAACCTCAGGCATGTTCCCAGGACACAGGTGTCCAGAATCAAACCTCAGTCATGTTCCCAGGGAACAGGCTTCCAGAAACAAAGCTCAGTCATGTTCCCAGGCCACAGGGTTCCAGAATCAAACCTCAGTCTTGTTCCCAGGACACAGGTTTCCAGAATCAACCCGATATCATGTTCCCTGGCCACAGTCTCAGAATCAAACCTCAGTCATGTTGCCAGGCCACAGGTTTCCACCATCAAACCTCAGACATGTTCCCAGGCCACAGGGTTCCAGAGTCAAACCGTTGGCAGGTTCCCAGGCCACAGGGTTCCAGAATCCACCAATGTCATGTTCCCAGGCCACAGGGTTCCAGAATCAATCCTCAGTTAGGTTCCCAGGCTACAGGATTCCAGAATAAAACCTCAGTCATGTTCTCAGACCACAGGGTTCCAGAACCAAGGCTCAGTCAGGTTCCCGGGCCACAGTATTCCACAA
This sequence comes from Balaenoptera physalus, assembly GCF_965194825.1. Lineage (NCBI taxonomy): Eukaryota > Metazoa > Chordata > Mammalia > Artiodactyla > Balaenopteridae > Balaenoptera > Balaenoptera physalus. Next base: position 31,644,616 of record NC_138897.1, on the reverse strand, counting down.
TCTAAACAGATGTCATGTTCCCAGGCCTCAGGGTTCCAGAATCCACCCATGTCATGTTCCCAGTCCACAGGGTTCCAGAACGAAGGCTCAGTCAGGTTCCCGGGCCACAGTATTCCACAATCTAAACAAATGTCATGTTCCCAGGCCTCAGGGTTCCAGAATCCACCCATGTCATGTTCCCAGTCCACAGGGTTCCAGAACCAAGGCTCAGTCAGGTTCCCGGGGCACAGTATTCCACAATCTAAACAGACGTCATATTCCCAGGCCACAGGTTTCCAAAATCACGCCTCAGTCATGTTCCCAGGCCACAGGTTTCCAGAATCAAACCGATTTCATGTTCCCTGGCAACAGGGTACCAGAATCCAAACCGATGTCATGTTCCCAGGCCACAGGATTCCACACTCTAACATCAGTCATGTTCCCAGGCCACATGGTTCCAGAATCAAACCTCAGTCGTGTTCCCAGGACACAGGGTTCCAGAAGAAAACCTCAGTCATGTTCCCTGGACACAGGTTTCAGAAATCAAATCCCAGTCATGTTCCCAGGCCACAGGGTTCCACAATTAAACCTCAGTCATATTCCCAGGCCAGAGGGTTCCACAATCAATCCTCAGTCCTGTGGCCAGGCCACGGTTCCACCATCAAGCCTCAGTCATGTTGCCAGGCCAGAGTGTTCCACAATCAAACCTAAGTCATCTTGCCAAGCCACAGGGTTCCACCATCAAACCTCAGGCATGTTGCCAGGCAAAAGGGTTCCACCATCAAGCCTCACTCATGTTCCCAAGCCTGAGGGTTGCACTATCAAACCTCAATCATGTTGCCAGGCCACAGGGTTCAACCATCAATCCTCAGTCATGTTCCCAGTAAACAGGGCTCCTGAAGCAAACCAATGTCATGTTCCCACACCACGGGGTTCCAGTATCAGGCCTCAGTCATGTTCCCAGGACACAGGTTTCCAGAACAAACCGATTTCATGTTCCCAGGCAACAGGGTACCAGAATCCAAACCGATGTCATGTTCCCAGGCCACAGGATTCCACACTCTATCATCAGTCATGTTCCCAGGCCACATGGTTCCAGAATCAAACCTCAGTCGTGTTCCCAGGACACAGGGTTCCAGAAGAAAACCTCAGTCATGTTCCCTGGACACAGGTTTCAGAAATCAAATCCCAGTCATGTTCCCAGGCCACAGGGTTCCACAATTAAACCTCAGTCATATTCCCAGGCCAGAGTGTTCCACCATCAAACCTCAGTCATGATCCCAGGCCACATGTTTCCACAATGAAACCTCAGTCATTTTCCCAAGCCAAAGGTTTCCAGAATCAAACCTCAGTCATATTCCCAGGACACATGGTTCCAGAATCAAACCTGAATCATGTTCGCAGGCCCCAGCTGTCAACAATCAAACCTCAGGCATGTTCCCAGGACACAGGTGTCCAGAATCAAACCTCAGTCATGTTCCCAGGGAACAGGCTTCCAGAAACAAAGCTCAGTCATGTTCCCAGGCCACAGGGTTCCAGAATCAAACCTCAGTCTTGTTCCCAGGACACAGGTTTCCAGAATCAACCCGATATCATGTTCCCTGGCCACAGTCTCAGAATCAAACCTCAGTCATGTTGCCAGGCCACAGGTTTCCACCATCAAACCTCAGACATGTTCCCAGGCCACAGGGTTCCAGAGTCAAACCGTTGGCAGGTTCCCAGGCCACAGGGTTCCAGAATCCACCAATGTCATGTTCCCAGGCCACAGGGTTCCAGAATCAATCCTCAGTTAGGTTCCCAGGCTACAGGATTCCAGAATAAAACCTCAGTCATGTTCTCAGACCACAGGGTTCCAGAACCAAGGCTCAGTCAGGTTCCCGGGCCACAGTATTCCACAATCTAAACAGATGTCATGTTCCCAGGCCTCAGGGTTCCAGAATCCACCCATGTCATGTTCCCAGTCCACAGGGTTCCAGAACGAAGGCTCAGTCAGGTTCCCGGGCCACAGTATTCCACAATCTAAACAGATGTCATGTTCCCAGGCCACAGGTTTCCAAAATCACGCCTCAGTCATGTTCCCAGGCCACAGGTTTCCAGAATCAAACCGATTTCATGTTCCCTGGCAACAGGGTACCAGAATCCAAACCGATGTCATGTTCCCAGGCCACAGGATTCCACACTCTATCATCAGTCATGTTCCCAGGCCACATGGTTCCAGAATCAAACCTCAGTCGTGTTCCCAGGACACAGGGTTCCAGAAGAAAACCTCAGTCATGTTCCCTGGACACAGGTTTCAGAAATCAAATCCCAGTCATGTTCCCAGGCCACAGGGTTCCACAATTAAACCTCAGTCATATTCCCAGGCCAGAGGGTTCCACAATCAAACCTCAGTCCTGTGGCCAGGCCACGGTTCCACCATCAAGCCTCAGTCATGTTGCCAGGCCAGAGTGTTCCACAATCAAACCTAAGTCATCTTGCCAAGCCACAGGGTTCCACCATCAAACCTCAGGCATGTTGCCAGGCAAAAGGGTTCCACCATCAAGCCTCACTCATGTTCCCAAGCCTGAGGGTTGCACTATCAAACCTCAATCATGTTGCCAGGCCACAGGGTTCAACCATCAATCCTCAGTCATGTTCCCAGTAAACAGGGCTCCTGAAGCAAACCAATGTCATGTTCCCACACCACGGGGTTCCAGTATCAGGCCTCAGTCATGGTCCCAGTGCACAGGGTCCCACAATCAAACCTCAGTCATGTTGCCAGTCCACAGGTTTCTGCCATCAAACCTCAGTCAAGTTCCCAGGCCACAGGGTTCCAGAATCAAGCCTCAGTCATTTTGCCAGGCTAGAGTGTTCCACCATCAAACCTCAGTCATGATCCCAGGCCACATGTTTCCACAATGAAACCTCAGTCATTTTCCCAAGCCAAAGGTTTCCAGAATCAAACCTCAGTCATATTCCCAGGACACATGGTTCCAGAATCAAACCTGAATCATGTTCGCAGGCCCCAGCTGTCAACAATCAAACCTCAGGCATGTTCCCAGGACACAGGTGTCCAGAATCAAACCTCAGTCATGTTCCCAGGGAACAGGCTTCCAGAAACAAAGCTCAGTCATGTTCCCAGGCCACAGGGTTCCAGAATCAAACCTCAGTCTTGTTCCCAGGACACAGGTTTCCAGAATCAACCCGATATCATGTTCCCTGGCCACAGTCTCAGAATCAAACCTCAGTCATGTTGCCAGGCCACAGGTTTCCACCATCAAACCTCAGACATGTTCCCAGGCCACAGGGTTCCAGAGTCAAACCGTTGGCAGGTTCCCAGGCCACAGGGTTCCAGAATCCACCAATGTCATGTTCCCAGGCCACAGGGTTCCAGAATCAATCCTCAGTTAGGTTCCCAGGCTACAGGGTTCCAGAATAAAACCTCAGTCATGTTCCCAGACCACAGGGTTCCAGAACCAAGGCTCAGTCAGGTTCCCGGGCCACAGTATTCCACAATTTAAACAGATGTCATGTTCCCAGGCCTCAGGGTTCCAGAATCCACCCATGTCATTTTCCCAGTCCACAGGGTTCCAGAACGAAGGCTCAGTCAGGTTCCCGGGCCACAGTATTCCACAATCTAAACAGATGTCATATTCCCAGGCCACAGGTTTCCAAAATCACGCCTCAGTCATGTTCCCAGGCCACAGGTTTCCAGAATCAAACCGATTTCATGTTCCTTGGCAACAGGGTACCAGAATCCAAACCGATGTCATGTTCCCAGGCCACAGGATTCCACACTCTATCATCAGTCATGTTCCCAGGCCACATGGTTCCAGAATCAAACCTCAGTCGTGTTCCCAGGACACAGGATTCCAGAAGAAAACCTCAGTCATGTTCCCTGGACACAGGTTTCAGAAATCAAATCCCAGTCATGTTCCCAGGCCACAGGGTTCCACAATTAAACCTCAGTCATATTCCCAGGCCAGAGTGTTCCACCATCAAACCTCAGTCATGATCCCAGGCCACATGTTTCCACAATGAAACCTCAGTCATTTTCCCAAGCCAAAGGTTTCCAGAATCAAACCTCAGTCATATTCCCAGGACACATGGTTCCAGAATCAAACCTGAATCATGTTCGCAGGCCCCAGCTGTCAACAATCAAACCTCAGGCATGTTCCCAGGACACAGGTGTCCAGAATCAAACCTCAGTCATGTTCCCAGGGAACAGGCTTCCAGAAACAAAGCTCAGTCATGTTCCCAGGCCACAGGGTTCCAGAATCAAACCTCAGTCTTGTTCCCAGGACACAGGTTTCCAGAATCAACCCGATATCATGTTCCCTGGCCACAGTCTCAGAATCAAACCTCAGTCATGTTGCCAGGCCACAGGTTTCCACCATCAAACCTCAGACATGTTCCCAGGCCACAGGGTTCCAGAATCCACCAATGTCATGTTCCCAGGCCACAGGGTTCCAGAATCAATCCTCAGTTACGTTCCCAGGCTACAGGGTTCCAGAATAAAACCTCAGTCATGTTCCCAGACCACAGGGTTCCAGAACCAAGGCTCAGTCAGGTTCCCGGGCCACAGTATTCCACAATCTAAACAGATGTCATGTTCTCAGGCCACAGGTTTCCAAAATCACGCCTCAGTCATGTTCCCAGGCCACAGGTTTCCAGAATCAAACCGATTTCATGTTCCCTGGCAACAGGGTACCAGAATCCAAACCGATGTCATGTTCCCAGGCCACAGGATTCCACACTCTATCATCAGTCATGTTCCCAGGCCACATGGTTCCAGAATCAAACCTCAGTCGTGTTCCCAGGACACACGGTTCCAGAAGAAAACCTCAGTCATGTTCCCTGGACACAGGTTTCAGAAATAAAATCCCAGTCATGTTCCCAGGCCACAGGGTTCCACAATTAAACCTCAGTCATATTCCCAGGCCAGAGGGTTCCACAATCAAACCTCAGTCCTGTGGCCAGGCCACGGTTCCACCATCAAGCCTCAGTCATGTTGCCAGGCCAGAGTGTTCCACAATCAAACCTAAGTCATCTTGCCAAGCCACAGGGTTCCACCATCAAACCTCAGGCATGTTGCCAGGCCAAAGGGTTCCACCATCAAGCCTCACTCATGTTCCCAAGCCTGAGGGTTGCACTATCAAACCTCAATCATGTTGCCAGGCCACAGGGTTCAACCATCAATCCTCAGTCATGTTCCCAGTAAACAGGGCTCCTGAATCAAACCAATGTCATGTTCCCACACCACGGGGTTCCAGTATCAGGCCTCAGTCATGGTCCCAGTGCACAGGGTCCCACAATCAAACCTCAGTCATGTTGCCAGTCCACAGGTTTCTGCCATCAAACCTCAGTCAAGTTCCCAGGCCACAGGGTTCCAGAATCAAGCCTCAGTCATTTTGCCAGCCTAGAGTGATCCACCATCAAACCTCAGTCATGATCCCAGGCCACATGTTTCCACAATGAAACCTCAGTCATTTTCCCAAGCCAAAGGTTTCCGGAATCAAACCTCAGTCATATTCCCAGGACACATGGTTCCAGAATCAAACCTGAATCATGTTCGCAGGCCCCAGCTGTCAACAATCAAACCTCAGGCATGTTCCCAGGACACAGGTGTCCAGAATCAAACCTCAGTCATGTTCCCAGGGAACAGGCTTCCAGAAACAAAGCTCAGTCATGTTCCCAGGCCACAGGGTTCCAGAATCAAACCTCAGTCTTGTTCCCAGGACACAGGTTTCCAGAATCAACCCGATATCATGTTCCCTGGCCACAGTCTCAGAATCAAACCTCAGTCATGTTGCCAGGCCACAGGTTTCCACCATCAAACCTCAGACATGTTCCCAGGCCACAGGGTTCCAGAGTCAAACCGTTGGCAGGTTCCCAGGCCACAGGGTTCCAGAATCCACCAATGTCATGTTCCCAGGCCACAGGGTTCCAGAATCAATCCTCAGTTATGTTCCCAGACCACAGGGTTCCAGAACCAAGGCTCAGTCAGGTTGCCGGGCCACAGTATTCCACAATCTAAACAGATGTCATGTTCCCAGGCCTCAGGGTTCCAGAATCCACCCATGTCATGTTCCCAGTCCACATGGTTCCAGAACGAAGGCTCAGTCAGGTTCCCAGGGCACAGTATTCCACAATCTAAACAGATGTCATATTCCCAGGCCACAGGTTTACAAAATCACGCCTCAGTCATGTTCCCAGGCCAAAGGTTTCCAGAATCAAACCGATTTCATGTTCCCTGGCAACAGGGTACCAGAATCCAAACCGATGTCATGTTCCCAGGCCACAGGATTCCACACTCTAACATCAGTCATGTTCCCAGGCCACATGGTTCCAGAATCAAACCTCAGTCGTGTTCCCAGCACACAGGGTTCCAGAAGAAAACATCAGTCATGTTCCCTGGACACAGGTTTCAGAAATAAAATCCCAGTCATGTTCCCAGGCCACAGGGTTCCACAATTAAACCTCAGTCATATTCCCAGGCCAGAGGGTTCCACAATCAAACCTAAGTCATCTTGCCAAGCCACAGGGTTCCACCATCAAACCTCAGGCATGTTGCCAGGCAAAAGGGTTCCACCATCAAGCCTCACTCATGTTCCCAAGCCTGAGGGTTGCACTATCAAACCTCAATCATGTTGCCAGGCCACAGGGTTCAACCATCAATCCTCAGTCATGTTCCCAGTAAACAGGGCTCCTGAATCAAACCAATGTCATGTTCCCACACCACGGGGTTCCAGTATCAGGCCTCAGTCATGGTCCCAGTGCACAGGGTCCCACAATCAAACCTCAGTCATGTTGCCAGTCCACAGGTTTCTGCCATCAAACCTCAGTCAAGTTCCCAGGCCACAGGGTTCCAGAATCAAGCCTCAGTCATTTTGCCAGGCTACAGTATTCCACCATCAAACCTCAGTCATGATCCCAGGCCACATGTTTCCACAATGAAACCTCAGTCATTTTCCCAAGCCAAAGGTTTCCAGAATCAAACCTCAGTCATATTCCCAGGACACATGGTTCCAGAATCAAACCTGAATCATGTTCGCAGGCCCCAGCTGTCAACAATCAAACCTCAGGCATGTTCCCAGGACACAGGTGTCCAGAATCAAACCTCAGTCATGTTCCCAGGGAACAGGCTTCCAGAAACAAAGCTCAGTCATGTTCCCAGGCCACAGGGTTCCAGAATCAAACCTCAGTCTTGTTCCAAGGACACAGGTTTCCAGAATCAACCCGATATCATGTTCCCTGGCCACAGTCTCAGAATCAAACCTCAGTCATGTTGCCAGGCCACAGGTTTCCACCATCAAACCTCAGACATGTTCCCAGGCCACAGGGTTCCAGAGTCAAACCGTTGGCAGGTTCCCAGGCCACAGGGTTCCAGAATCCACCAATGTCATGTTCCCAGGCCACAGGGTTCCAGAATCAATCCTCAGTTAGGTTCCCAGGCTACAGGGTTCCAGAATAAAACCTCAGTCATGTTCCCAGACCACAGGGTTCCAGAACCAAGGCTCAGTCAGGTTCCCGGGCCACAGTATTCCACAATTTAAACAGATGTCATGTTCCCAGGCCTCAGGGTTCCAGAATCCACCCATGTCATGTTCCCAGTCCACAGGGTTCCAGAACGAAGGCTCAGTCAGGTTCCCGGGCCACAGTATTCCACAATCTAAACAGATGTCATATTCCCAGGCCACAGGTTTCCAAAATCACGCCTCAGTCATGTTCCCAGGCCACAGGTTTCCAGAATCAAACCGATTTCATGTTCCCTGGCAACAGGGTACCAGAATCCAAACCGATGTCATGTTCCCAGGCCACAGGATTCCACACTCTATCATCAGTCATGTTCCCAGGCCACATGGTTCCAGAATCAAACCTCAGTCGTGTTCCCAGGACACAGGGTTCCAGAAGAAAACCTCAGTCATGTTCCCTGGACACAGGTTTCAGAAATCAAATCCCAGTCATGTTCCCAGGCCACAGGGTTCCACAATTAAACCTCAGTCATATTCCCAGGCCAGAGTGTTCCACCATCAAACCTCAGTCATGATCCCAGGCCACATGTTTCCACAATGAAACCTCAGTCATTTTCCCAAGCCAAAGGTTTTCAGAATCAAACCTCAGTCATATTCCCAGGACACATGGTTCCAGAATCAAACCTGAATCATGTTCGCAGGCCCCAGCTGTCAACAATCAAACCTCAGGCATGTTCCCAGGACACAGGTGTCCAGAATCAAACCTCAGTCATGTTTCCAGGGAACAGGCTTCCAGAAACAAAGCTCAGTCATGTTCCCAGGCCACAGGGTTCCAGAATCAAACCTCAGTCTTGTTCCCAGGACACAGGTTTCCAGAATCAACCCGATATCATGTTCCCTGGCCACAGTCTCAGAATCAAACCTCAGTCATGTTGCCAGGCCACAGGTTTCCACCATCAAACCTCAGACATGTTCCCAGGCCACAGGGTTCCAGAGTCAAACCGTTGGCAGGTTCCCAGGCCACAGGGTTCCAGAATCCACCAATGTCATGTTCCCAGGCCACAGGGTTCCAGAATCAATCCTCAGTTACGTTCCCAGGCTACAGGGTTCCAGAATAAAACCTCAGTCATGTTCCCAGACGACAGGGTTCCAGAACCAAGGCTCAGTCAGGTTCCCGGGCCACAGTATTCCACAATCTAAACAGATGTCATGTTCCCAGGCCACAGGTTTCCAAAATCACGCCTCAGTCATGTTCCCAGGCCACAGGTTTCCAGAATCAAACCGATTTCATGTTCCCTGGCAACAGGGTACCAGAATCCAAACCGATGTCATGTTCCCAGGCCACAGGATTCCACACTCTATCATCAGTCATGTTCCCAGGCCACATGGTTCCAGAATCAAACCTCAGTCGTGTTCCCAGGACACACGGTTCCAGAAGAAAACCTCAGTCATGTTCCCTGGACACAGGTTTCAGAAATAAAATCCCAGTCATGTTCCCAGGCCACAGGGTTCCACAATTAAACCTCAGTCATATTCCCAGGCCAGAGGGTTCCACAATCAAACCTCAGTCCTGTGGCCAGGCCACGGTTCCACCATCAAGCCTCAGTCATGTTGCCAGGCCAGAGTGTTCCACAATCAAACCTAAGTCATCTTGCCAAGCCACAGGGTTCCACCATCAAACCTCAGCCATGTTGCCAGGCCAAAGGGTTCCACCATCAAGCCTCACTCATGTTCCCAAGCCTGAGGGTTGCACTATCAAACCTCAATCATGTTGCCAGGCCACAGGGTTCAACCATCAATCCTCAGTCATGTTCCCAGTAAACAGGGCTCCTGAATCAAACCAATGTCATGTTCCCACACCACGGGGTTCCAGTATCAGGCCTCAGTCATGGTCCCAGTGCACAGGGTCCCACAATCAAACCTCAGTCATGTTGCCAGTCCACAGGTTTCTGCCATCAAACCTCAGTCAAGTTCCCAGGCCACAGGGTTCCAGAATCAAGCCTCAGTCATTTTGCCAGCCTAGAGTGATCCACCATCAAACCTCAGTCATGATCCCAGGCCACATGTTTCCACAATGAAACCTCAGTCATTTTCCCAAGCCAAAGGTTTCCGGAATCAAACCTCAGTCATATTCCCAGGACACATGGTTCCAGAATCAAACCTGAATCATGTTCGCAGGCCCCAGCTGTCAACAATCAAACCTCAGGCATGTTCCCAGGACACAGGTGTCCAGAATCAAACCTCAGTCATGTTCCCAGGGAACAGGCTTCCAGAAACAAAGCTCAGTCATGTTCCCAGGCCACAGGGTTCCAGAATCAAACCTCAGTCTTGTTCCCAGGACACAGGTTTCCAGAATCAACCCGATATCATGTTCCCTGGCCACAGTCTCAGAATCAAACCTCAGTCATGTTGCCAGGCCACAGGTTTCCACCATCAAACCTCAGACATGTTCCCAGGCCACAGGGTTCCAGAGTCAAACCGTTGGCAGGTTCCCAGGCCACAGGGTTCCAGAATCCACCAATGTCATGTTCCCAGGCCACAGGGTTCCAGAATCAATCCTCAGTTATGTTCCCAGGCTACAGGGTTCCAGAATAAAACCTCAGTCATGTTCTCAGACCACAGGGTTCCAGAACCAAGGCTCAGTCAGGTTCCCGGGCCACAGTATTCCACAATCTAAACAGATGTCATGTTCCCAGGCCTCAGGGTTCCAGAATCCACCCATGTCATGTTCCCAGTCCACAGGGTTCCAGAACGAAGGCTCAGTCAGGTTCCCGGGCCACAGTATTCCACAATCTAAACAGATGTCATATTCCCAGGCCACAGGTTTCCAAAATCACGCCTCAGTCATGTTCGCAGGCCACAGGTTTCCAGAATCAAACTGATTTCATGTTCCCTGGCAACAGGGTACCAGAATCCAAACCGATGTCATGTTCCCAGGCCACAGGATTCCACACTCTAACATCAGTCATGTTCCCAGGCCACATGGTTCCAGAATCAAACCTCAGTCGTGTTCCCAGGACACAGGGTTCCAGAAGAAAACCTCAGTCATGTTCCCTGGACACAGGTTTCAGAAATCAAATCCCAGTCATGTTCCCAGGCCACAGGGTTCCACAATTAAACCTCAGTCATATTCCCAGGCCAGAGGGTTCCACAATCAAACCTCAGTCCTGTGGTCAGGCCACGGTTCCACCATCAAGCCTCAGTCATGTTGCCAGGCCAGAGTGTTCCACAATCAAACCTAAGTCATCTTGCCAAGCCACAGGGTTCCACCATCAAACCTCAGGCATGTTGCCAGGCCAAAGGGTTCCACCATCAAGCCTCACTCATGTTCCCAAGCCTGAGGGTTGCACTATCAAACCTCAATCATGTTGCCAGGCCACAGGGTTCAACCATCAATCCTCAGTCATGTTCCCAGTAAACAGGGCTCCTGAATCAAACCAATGTCATGTTCCCACACCACGGGGTTCCAGTATCAGGCCTCAGTCATGGTCCCAGTGCACAGGGTCCCACAATCAAACCTCAGTCATGTTGCCAGTCCACAGGTTTCTGCCATCAAACCTCAGTCAAGTTCCCAGGCCACAGGGTTCCAGAATCAAGCCTCAGTCATTTGGCCAGGCTAGAGTGTTCCACCATCAAACCTCAGTCATGATCCCAGGCCACATGTTTCCACAATGAAACCTCAGTCATTTTCCCAAGCCAAAGGTTTCCAGAATCAAACCTCAGTCATATTCCCAGGACACATGGTTCCAGAATCAAACCTGAATCATGTTCGCAGGCCCCAGGTGTCAACAATCAAACCTCAGGCATGTTCCCAGGACACAGGTGTCCAGAATCAAACCTCAGTCATGTTCCCAGGGAACAGGCTTCCAGAAACAAAGCTCAGTCATGTTCCCAGGCCACAGGGTTCCAGAATCAAACCTCAGTCTTGTTCCAAGGACACAGGTTTCCAGAATCAACCCGATATCATGTTCCCTGGCCACAGTCTCAGAATCAAACCTCAGTCATGTTGCCAGGCCACAGGTTTCCACCATCAAACCTCAGACATGTTCCCAGGCCACAGGGTTCCAGAGTCAAACCGTTGGCAGGTTCCCAGGCCACAGGGTTCCAGAATCCACCAATGTCATGTTCCCAGGCCACAGGGTTCCAGAATCAATCCTCAGTTAGGTTCCCAGGCTACAGGGTTCCAGAATAAAACCTCAGTCATGTTCCCAGACCACAGGGTTCCAGAACCAAGGCTCAGTCAGGTTCCCGGGCCACAGTATTCCACAATTTAAACAGATGTCATGTTCCCAGGCCTCAGGGTTCCAGAATCCACCCATGTCATGTTCCCAGTCCACAGGGTTCCAGAACGAAGGCTCAGTCAGGTTCCCGGGCCACAGTATTCCACAATCTAAACAGATGTCATATTCCCAGGCCACAGGTTTCCAAAATCACGCCTCAGTCATGTTCCCAGGCCACAGGTTTCCAGAATCAAACCGATTTCATGTTCCCTGGCAACAGGGTACCAGAATCCAAACCGATGTCATGTTCCCAGGCCACAGGATTCCACACTCTATCATCAGTCATGTTCCCAGGCCACATGGTTCCAGAATCAAACCTCAGTCGTGTTCCCAGGACACAGGGTTCCAGAAGAAAACCTCAGTCATGTTCCCTGGACACAGGTTTCAGAAATAAAATCCCAGTCATGTTCCCAGGCCACAGGGTTCCACAATTAAACCTCAGTCATATTCCCAGGCCAGAGGGTTCCACAATCAAACCTCAGTCCTGTGGCCAGGCCACGGTTCCACCATCAAGCCTCAGTCATGTTGCCAGGCCAGAGTGTTCCACAATCAAACCTAAGTCATCTTGCCAAGCCACAGGGTTCCACCATCAAACCTCAGGCATGTTGCCAGGCAAAAGGGTTCCACCATCAAGCCTCACTCATGTTCCCAAGCCTGAGGGTTGCACTATCAAACCTCAATCATGTTGCCAGGCCACAGGGTTCAACCATCAATCCTCAGTCATGTTCCCAGTAAACAGGGCTCCTGAAGCAAACCAATGTCATGTTCCCACACCACGGGGTTCCAGTATCAGGCCTCAGTCATGGTCCCAGTGCACAGGGTCCCACAATCAAACCTCAGTCATGTTGCCAGTCCACAGGTTTCTGCCATCAAACCTCAGTCAAGTTCCCAGGCCACAGGGTTCCAGAATCAAGCCTCAGTCATTTTGCCAGGCTAGAGTGTTCCACCATCAAACCTCAGTCATGATCCCAGGCCACATGTTTCCACAATGAAACCTCAGTCATTTTCCCAAGCCAAAGGTTTCCAGAATCAAACCTCAGTCATATTCCCAGGACACATGGTTCCAGAATCAAACCTGAATCATGTTCGCAGGCCCCAGCTGTCAACAATCAAACCTCAGGCATGTTCCCAGGACACAGGTGTCCAGAATCAAACCTCAGTCATGTTCCCAGGGAACAGGCTTCCAGAAACAAAGCTCAGTCATGTTCCCAGGCCACAGGGTTCCAGAATCAAACCTCAGTCTTGTTCCCAGGACACAGGTTTCCAGAATCAACCCGATATCATGTTCCCTGGCCACAGTCTCAGAATCAAACCTCAGTCATGTTGCCAGGCCACAGGTTTCCACCATCAAACCTCAGACATGTTCCCAGGCCACAGGGTTCCAGAGTCAAACCGTTGGCAGGTTCCCAGGCCACAGGGTTCCAGAATCCACCAATGTCATGTTCCCAGGCCACAGGGTTCCAGAATCAATCCTCAGTTAGGTTCCCAGGCTACAGGGTTCCAGAATAAAACCTCAGTCATGTTCCCAGACCACAGGGTTCCAGAACCAAGGCTCAGTCAGGTTCCCGGGCCACAGTATTCCACAATTTAAACAGATGTCATGTTCCCAGGCCTCAGGGTTCCAGAATCCACCCATGTCATTTTCCCAGTCCACAGGGTTCCAGAACGAAGGCTCAGTCAGGTTCCCGGGCCACAGTATTCCACAATCTAAACAGATGTCATATTCCCAGGCCACAGGTTTCCAAAATCACGCCTAAGTCATGTTCCCAGGCCACAGGTTTCCAGAATCAAACCGATTTCATGTTCCCTGGCAACAGGGTACCAGAATCCAAACCGATGTCATGTTCCCAGGCCACAGGATTCCACACTCTATCATCAGTCATGTTCCCAGGCCACATGGTTCCAGAATCAAACCTCAGTCGTGTTCCCAGGACACAGGGTTCCAGAAGAAAACCTCAGTCATGTTCCCTGGACACAGGTTTCAGAAATCAAATCCCAGTCATGTTCCCAGGCCACAGGGTTCCACAATTAAACCTCAGTCATATTCCCAGGCCAGAGTGTTCCACCATCAAACCTCAGTCATGATCCCAGGCCACATGTTTCCACAATGAAACCTCAGTCATTTTCCCAAGCCAAAGGTTTCCAGAATCAAACCTCAGTCATATTCCCAGGACACATGGTTCCAGAATCAAACCTGAATCATGTTCGCAGGCCCCAGCTGTCAACAATCAAACCTCAGGCATGTTCCCAGGACACAGGTGTCCAGAATCAAACCTCAGTCATGTTCCCAGGGAACAGGCTTCCAGAAACAAAGCTCAGTCATGTTCCCAGGCCACAGGGTTCCAGAATCAAACCTCAGTCTTGTTCCCAGGACACAGGTTTCCAGAATCAACCCGATATCATGTTCCCTGGCCACAGTCTCAGAATCAAACCTCAGTCATGTTGCCAGGCCACAGGTTTCCACCATCAAACCTCAGACATGTTCCCAGGCCACAGGGTTCCAGAGTCAAACCGTAGGCAGGTTCCCAGGCCACAGGGTTCCAGAATCCACCAATGCCATGTTCCCAGGCCACAGGGTTCCAGAATCAATCCTCAGTTACGTTCCCAGGCTACAGGGTTCCAGAATAAAACCTCAGTCATGTTCCCAGACGACAGGGTTCCAGAACCAAGGCTCAGTCAGGTTCCCGGGCCACAGTATTCCACAATCTAAACAGATGTCATGTTCCCAGGCCACAGGTTTCCAAAATCACGCCTCAGTCATGTTCCCAGGCCACAGGTTTCCAGAATCAAACCGATTTCATGTTCCCTGGCAACAGGGTACCAGAATCCAAACCGATGTCATGTTCCCAGGCCACAGGATTCCACACTCTATCATCAGTCATGTTCCCAGGCCACATGGTTCCAGAATCAAACCTCAGTCGTGTTCCCAGGACACACGGTTCCAGAAGAAAACCTCAGTCATGTTCCCTGGACACAGGTTTCAGAAATCAAATCCCAGTCATGTTCCCAGGCCAGAGGGTTCCACAATCAAACCTCAGTCCTGTGGTCAGGCCACGGTTCCACCATCAAGCCTCAGTCATGTTGCCAGGCCAGAGTGTTCCACAATCAAACCTAAGTCATCTTGCCAAGCCACAGGGTTCCACCATCAAACCTCAGGCATGTTGCCAGGCCAAAGGGTTCCACCATCAAGCCTCACTCATGTTCCCAAGCCTGAGGGTTGCACTATCAAACCTCAATCATGTTGCCAGGCCACAGGGTTCAACCATCAATCCTCAGTCATGTTCCCAGTAAACAGGGCTCCTGAATCAAACCAATGTCATGTTCCCACACCACGGGGTTCCAGTATCAGGCCTCAGTCATGGTCCCAGTGCACAGGGTCCCACAATCAAACCTCAGTCATGTTGCCAGTCCACAGGTTTCTGCCATCAAACCTCAGTCAAGTTCCCAGGCCACAGGGTTCCAGAATCAAGCCTCAGTCATTTTGCCAGGCTAGAGTGTTCCACCATCAAACCTCAGTCATGATCCCAGGCCACATGTTTCCACAATGAAACCTCAGTCATTTTCCCAAGCCAAAGGTTTCCAGAATCAAACCTCAGTCATATTCCCAGGACACATGGTTCCAGAATCAAACCTGAATCATGTTCGCAGGCCCCAGGTGTCAACAATCAAACCTCAGGCATGTTCCCAGGACACAGGTGTCCAGAATCAAACCTCAGTCATGTTCCCAGGGAACAGGCTTCCAGAAACAAAGCTCAGTCATGTTCCCAGGCCACAGGGTTCCAGAATCAAACCTCAGTCTTGTTCCAAGGACACAGGTTTCCAGAATCAACCCGATATCATGTTCCCTGGCCACAGTCTCAGAATCAAACCTCAGTCATGTTGCCAGGCCACAGGTTTCCACCATCAAACCTCAGACATGTTCCCAGGCCACAGGGTTCCAGAGTCAAACCGTTGGCAGGTTCCCAGGCCACAGGGTTCCAGAATCCACCAATGTCATGTTCCCAGGCCACAGGGTTCCAGAATCAATCCTCAGTTAGGTTCCCAGGCTACAGGGTTCCAGAATAAAACCTCAGTCATGTTCCCAGACCACAGGGTTCCAGAACCAAGGCTCAGTCAGGTTCCCGGGCCACAGTATTCCACAATTTAAACAGATGTCATGTTCCCAGGCCTCAGGGTTCCAGAATCCACCCATGTCATGTTCCCAGTCCACAGGGTTCCAGAACGAAGGCTCAGTCAGGTTCCCGGGCCACAGTATTCCACAATCTAAACAGATGTCATATTCCCAGGCCACAGGTTTCCAAAATCACGCCTCAGTCATGTTCCCAGGCCACAGGTTTCCAGAATCAAACCGATTTCATGTTCCCTGGCAACAGGGTACCAGAATCCAAACCGATGTCATGTTCCCAGGCCACAGGATTCCACACTCTATCATCAGTCATGTTCCCAGGCCACATGGTTCCAGAATCAAACCTCAGTCGTGTTCCCAGGACACAGGGTTCCAGAAGAAAACCTCAGTCATGTTCCCTGGACACAGGTTTCAGAAATCAAATCCCAGTCATGTTCCCAGGCCACAGGGTTCCACAATTAAACCTCAGTCATATTCCCAGGCCAGAGGGTTCCACAATCAAACCTCAGTCCTGTGGCCAGGCCACGGTTCCACCATCAAGCCTCAGTCATGTTGCCAGGCCAGAGTGTTCCACAATCAAACCTAAGTCATCTTGCCAAGCCACAGGGTTCCACCATCAAACCTCAGGCATGTTGCCAGGCAAAAGGGTTCCACCATCAAGCCTCACTCATGTTCCCAAGCCTGAGGGTTGCACTATCAAACCTCAATCATGTTGCCAGGCCACAGGGTTCAACCATCAATCCTCAGTCATGTTCCCAGTAAACAGGGCTCCTGAAGCAAACCAATGTCATGTTCCCACACCACGGGGTTCCAGTATCAGGCCTCAGTCATGGTCCCAGTGCACAGGGTCCCACAATCAAACCTCAGTCATGTTGCCAGTCCACAGGTTTCTGCCATCAAACCTCAGTCAAGTTCCCAGGCCACAGGGTTCCAGAATCAAGCCTCAGTCATTTTGCCAGGCTAGAGTGTTCCACCATCAAACCTCAGTCATGATCCCAGGCCACATGTTTCCACAATGAAACCTCAGTCATTTTCCCAAGCCAAAGGTTTCCAGAATCAAACCTCAGTCATATTCCCAGGACACATGGTTCCAGAATCAAACCTGAATCATGTTCGCAGGCCCCAGCTGTCAACAATCAAACCTCAGGCATGTTCCCAGGACACAGGTGTCCAGAATCAAACCTCAGTCATGTTCCCAGGGAACAGGCTTCCAGAAACAAAGCTCAGTCATGTTCCCAGGCCACAGGGTTCCAGAATCAAACCTCAGTCTTGTTCCCAGGACACAGGTTTCCAGAATCAACCCGATATCATGTTCCCTGGCCACAGTCTCAGAATCAAACCTCAGTCATGTTGCCAGGCCACAGGTTTCCACCATCAAACCTCAGACATGTTCCCAGGCCACAGGGTTCCAGAGTCAAACCGTTGGCAGGTTCCCAGGCCACAGGGTTCCAGAATCCACCAATGTCATGTTCCCAGGCCACAGGGTTCCAGAATCAATCCTCAGTTAGGTTCCCAGGCTACAGGGTTCCAGAATAAAACCTCAGTCATGTTCCCAGACCACAGGGTTCCAGAACCAAGGCTCAGTCAGGTTCCCGGGCCACAGTATTCCACAATTTAAACAGATGTCATGTTCCCAGGCCTCAGGGTTCCAGAATCCACCCATGTCATTTTCCCAGTCCACAGGGTTCCAGAACGAAGGCTCAGTCAGGTTCCCGGGCCACAGTATTCCACAATCTAAACAGATGTCATATTCCCAGGCCACAGGTTTCCAAAATCACGCCTAAGTCATGTTCCCAGGCCACAGGTTTCCAGAATCAAACCGATTTCATGTTCCCTGGCAACAGGGTACCAGAATCCAAACCGATGTCATGTTCCCAGGCCACAGGATTCCACACTCTATCATCAGTCATGTTCCCAGGCCACATGGTTCCAGAATCAAACCTCAGTCGTGTTCCCAGGACACAGGGTTCCAGAAGAAAACCTCAGTCATGTTCCCTGGACACAGGTTTCAGAAATCAAATCCCAGTCATGTTCCCAGGCCACAGGGTTCCACAATTAAACCTCAGTCATATTCCCAGGCCAGAGTGATCCACCATCAAACCTCAGTCATGATCCCAGGCCACATGTTTCCACAATGAAACCTCAGTCATTTTCCCAAGCCAAAGGTTTCCGGAATCAAACCTCAGTCATATTCCCAGGACACATGGTTCCAGAATCAAACCTGAATCATGTTCGCAGGCCCCAGCTGTCAACAATCAAACCTCAGGCATGTTCCCAGGACACAGGTGTCCAGAATCAAACCTCAGTCATGTTCCCAGGGAACAGGCTTCCAGAAACAAAGCTCAGTCATGTTCCCAGGCCACAGGGTTCCAGAATCAAACCTCAGTCTTGTTCCCAGGACACAGGTTTCCAGAATCAACCCGATATCATGTTCCCTGGCCACAGTCTCAGAATCAAACCTCAGTCATGTTGCCAGGCCACAGGTTTCCACCATCAAACCTCAGACATGTTCCCAGGCCACAGGGTTCCAGAGTCAAACCGTTGGCAGGTTCCCAGGCCACAGGGTTCCAGAATCCACCAATGTCATGTTCCCAGGCCACAGGGTTCCAGAATCAATCCTCAGTTATGTTCCCAGACCACAGGGTTCCAGAACCAAGGCTCAGTCAGGTTGCCGGGCCACAGTATTCCACAATCTAAACAGATGTCATGTTCCCAGGCCTCAGGGTTCCAGAATCCACCCATGTCATGTTCCCAGTCCACATGGTTCCAGAACGAAGGCTCAGTCAGGTTCCCAGGGCACAGTATTCCACAATCTAAACAGATGTCATATTCCCAGGCCACAGGTTTACAAAATCACGCCTCAGTCATGTTCCCAGGCCAAAGGTTTCCAGAATCAAACCGATTTCATGTTCCCTGGCAACAGGGTACCAGAATCCAAACCGATGTCATGTTCCCAGGCCACAGGATTCCACACTCTAACATCAGTCATGTTCCCAGGCCACATGGTTCCAGAATCAAACCTCAGTCGTGTTCCCAGCACACAGGGTTCCAGAAGAAATCATCAGTCATGTTCCCTGGACACAGGTTTCAGAAATAAAATCCCAGTCATGTTCCCAGGCCACAGGGTTCCACAATTAAACCTCAGTCATATTCCCAGGCCAGAGGGTTCCACAATCAAACCTCAGTCCTGTTGCCAGGCCACGGTTCCACCATCAAGCCTCAGTCATGTTGCCAGGCCAGAGTGTTCCACAATCAAACCTAAGTCATCTTGCCAAGCCACAGGGTTCCACCATCAAACCTCAGGCATGTTGCCAGGCAAAAGGGTTCCACCATCAAGCCTCACTCATGTTCCCAAGCCTGAGGGTTGCACTATCAAACCTCAATCATGTTGCCAGGCCACAGGGTTCAACCATCAATCCTCAGTCATGTTCCCAGTAAACAGGGCTCCTGAATCAAACCAATGTCATGTTCCCACACCACGGGGTTCCAGTATCAGGCCTCAGTCATGGTCCCAGTGCACAGGGTCCCACAATCAAACCTCAGTCATGTTGCCAGTCCACAGGTTTCTGCCATCAAACCTCAGTCAAGTTCCCAGGCCACAGGGTTCCAGAATCAAGCCTCAGTCATTTTGCCAGGCTAGAGTGTTCCACCATCAAACCTCAGTCATGATCCCAGGCCACATGTTTCCAAAATGAAATCTCAGTCATTTTCCCAAGCCAAAGGTTTCCAGAATCAAACCTCAGTCATATTCCCAGGACACATGGTTCCAGAATCAAACCTGAATCATGTTCGCAGGCCCCAGCTGTCAACAATCAAACCTCAGGCATGTTCCCAGGACACAGGTGTCCAGAATCAAACCTCAGTCATGTTCCCAGGGAACAGGCTTCCAGAAACAAAGCTCAGTCATGTTCCCAGGCCACAGGGTTCCAGAATCAAACCTCAGTCTTGTTCCAAGGACACAGGTTTCCAGAATCAACCCGATATCATGTTCCCTGGCCACAGTCTCAGAATCAAACCTCAGTCATGTTGCCAGGCCACAGGTTTCCACCATCAAACCTCAGACATGTTCCCAGGCCACAGGGTTCCAGAGTCAAACCGTTGGCAGGTTCCCAGGCCACAGGGTTCCAGAATCCACCAATGTCATGTTCCCAGGCCACAGGGTTCCAGAATCAATCCTCAGTTAGGTTCCCAGGCTACAGGGTTCCAGAATAAAACCTCAGTCATGTTCCCAGACCACAGGGTTCCAGAACCAAGGCTCAGTCAGGTTCCCGGGCCACAGTATTCCACAATTTAAACAGATGTCATGTTCCCAGGCCTCAGGGTTCCAGAATCCACCCATGTCATGTTCCCAGTCCACAGGGTTCCAGAACGAAGGCTCAGTCAGGTTCCCGGGCCACAGTATTCCACAATCTAAACAGATGTCATATTCCCAGGCCACAGGTTTCCAAAATCACGCCTCAGTCATGTTCCCAGGCCACAGGTTTCCAGAATCAAACCGATTTCATGTTCCCTGGCAACAGGGTACCAGAATCCAAACCGATGTCATGTTCCCAGGCCACAGGATTCCACACTCTATCATCAGTCATGTTCCCAGGCCACATGGTTCCAGAATCAAACCTCAGTCGTGTTCCCAGGACACAGGGTTCCAGAAGAAAACCTCAGTCATGTTCCCTGGACACAGGTTTCAGAAATCAAATCCCAGTCATGTTCCCAGGCCACAGGGTTCCACAATTAAACCTCAGTCATATTCCCAGGCCAGAGTGTTCCACCATCAAACCTCAGTCATGATCCCAGGCCACATGTTTCCACAATGAAACCTCAGTCATTTTCCCAAGCCAAAGGTTTCCAGAATCAAACCTCAGTCATATTCCCAGGACACATGGTTCCAGAATCAAACCTGAATCATGTTCGCAGGCCCCAGCTGTCAACAATCAAACCTCAGGCATGTTCCCAGGACACAGGTGTCCAGAATCAAACCTCAGTCATGTTCCCAGGGAACAGGCTTCCAGAAACAAAGCTCAGTCATGTTCCCAGGCCACAGGGTTCCAGAATCAAACCTCAGTCTTGTTCCCAGGACACAGGTTTCCAGAATCAACCCGATATCATGTTCCCTGGCCACAGTCTCAGAATCAAACCTCAGTCATGTTGCCAGGCCACAGGTTTCCACCATCAAACCTCAGACATGTTCCCAGGCCACAGGGTTCCAGAGTCAAACCGTAGGCAGGTTCCCAGGCCACAGGGTTCCAGAATCCACCAATGCCATGTTCCCAGGCCACAGGGTTCCAGAATCAATCCTCAGTTCCGTTCCCAGGCTACAGGGTTCCAGAATAAAACCTCAGTCATGTTCCCAGACGACAGGGTTCCAGAACCAAGGCTCAGTCAGGTTCCCGGGCCACAGTATTCCACAATCTAAACAGATGTCATGTTCCCAGGCCACAGGTTTCCAAAATCACGCCTCAGTCATGTTCCCAGGCCACAGGTTTCCAGAATCAAACCGATTTCATGTTCCCTGGCAACAGGGTACCAGAATCCAAACCGATGTCATGTTCCCAGGCCACAGGATTCCACACTCTATCATCAGTCATGTTCCCAGGCCACATGGTTCCAGAATCAAACCTCAGTCGTGTTCCCAGGACACACGGTTCCAGAAGAAAACCTCAGTCATGTTCCCTGGACACAGGTTTCAGAAATAAAATCCCAGTCATGTTCCCAGGCCACAGGGTTCCACAATTAAACCTCAGTCATATTCCCAGGCCAGAGGGTTCCACAATCAAACCTCAGTCCTGTGGCCAGGCCACGGTTCCACCATCAAGCCTCAGTCATGTTGCCAGGCCAGAGTGTTCCACAATCAAACCTAAGTCATCTTGCCAAGCCACAGGGTTCCACCATCAAACCTCAGCCATGTTGCCAGGCCAAAGGGTTCCACCATCAAGCCTCACTCATGTTCCCAAGCCTGAGGGTTGCACTATCAAACCTCAATCATGTTGCCAGGCCACAGGGTTCAACCATCAATCCTCAGTCATGTTCCCAGTAAACAGGGCTCCTGAATCAAACCAATGTCATGTTCCCACACCACGGGGTTCCAGTATCAGGCCTCAGTCATGGTCCCAGTGCACAGGGTCCCACAATCAAACCTCAGTCATGTTGCCAGTCCACAGGTTTCTGCCATCAAACCTCAGTCAAGTTCCGAGGCCACAGGGTTCCAGAATCAAGCCTCAGTCATTTTGCCAGCCTAGAGTGATCCACCATCAAACCTCAGTCATGATCCCAGGCCACATGTTTCCACAATGAAACCTCAGTCATTTTCCCAAGCCAAAGGTTTCCGGAATCAAACCTCAGTCATATTCCCAGGACACATGGTTCCAGAATCAAACCTGAATCATGTTCGCAGGCCCCAGCTGTCAACAATCAAACCTCAGGCATGTTCCCAGGACACAGGTGTCCAGAATCAAACCTCAGTCATGTTCCCAGGGAACAGGCTTCCAGAAACAAAGCTCAGTCATGTTCCCAGGCCACAGGGTTCCAGAATCAAACCTCAGTCTTGTTCCCAGGACACAGGTTTCCAGAATCAACCCGATATCATGTTCCCTGGCCACAGTCTCAGAATCAAACCTCAGTCATGTTGCCAGGCCACAGGTTTCCACCATCAAACCTCAGACATGTTCCCAGGCCACAGGGTTCCAGAGTCAAACCGTTGGCAGGTTCCCAGGCCACAGGGTTCCAGAATCCACCAATGTCATGTTCCCAGGCCACAGGGTTCCAGAATCAATCCTCAGTTATGTTCCCAGGCTACAGGGTTCCAGAATAAAACCTCAGTCATGTTCTCAGACCACAGGGTTCCAGAACCAAGGCTCAGTCAGGTTCCCGGGCCACAGTATTCCACAATCTAAACAGATGTCATGTTCCCAGGCCTCAGGGTTCCAGAATCCACCCATGTCATGTTCCCAGTCCACAGGGTTCCAGAACGAAGGCTCAGTCAGCTTCCCGGGCCACAGTATTCCACAATCTAAACAGATGTCATATTCCCAGGCCACAGGTTTCCAAAATCACGCCTCAGTCATGTTCCCAGGCCACAGGTTTCCAGAATCAAACCGATTTCATGTTCCCTGGCAACAGGGTACCAGAATCCAAACCGATGTCATGTTCCCAGGCCACAGGATTCCACACTCTATCATCAGTCATGTTCCCAGGCCACATGGTTCCAGAATCAAACCTCAGTCATGTTCCCAGGCCACAGGGTTCCAGAATCAAACCTCAGTCTTGTTCCCAGGACACAGGTTTCCAGAATCAACCCGATATCATGTTCCCTGGCCACAGTCTCAGAATCAAACCTCAGTCATGTTGCCAGGCCACAGGTTTCCACCATCAAACCTCAGACATGTTCCCAGGCCACAGGGTTCCAGAGTCAAACCGTAGGCAGGTTCCCAGGCCACAGGGTTCCAGAATCCACCAATGTCATGTTCCCAGGCCACAGGGTTCCAGAATCAATCCTCAGTTATGTTCCCAGGCTACAGGGTTCCAGAATAAAACCTCAGTCATGTTCCCAGACCACAGGGTTCCAGAACCAAGGCTCAGTCAGGTTCCCAGGCCACAGTATTCCACAATCTAAACAGATGTCATGTTCCCAGGCCTCAGGGTTCCAGAATCCACCCATGTCATGTTCCCAGGCCTCAGGGTTCCAGAATCCACCCATGTCATGTTCCCAGTCCACAGGGTTCCAGAACGAAGGCTCAGTCAGGTTCCCGGGCCACAGTATTCCACAATCTAAACAGATGTCATGTTCCCAGGCCACAGGTTTCCAAAATCACGCCTCAGTCATGTTCCCAGGCCACAGGTTTCCAGAATCAAACCGATTTCATGTTCCCTGGCAACAGGGTACCAGAATCCAAACCGATGTCATGTTCCCAGGCCACAGGATTCCACACTCTATCATCAGTCATGTTCCCAGGCCACATGGTTCCAGAATCAAACCTCAGTCGTGTTCCCAGGACACAGGGTTCCAGAAGAAAACCTCAGTCATGTTCCCTGGACACAGGTTTCAGAAATCAAATCCCAGTCATGTTCCCAGGCCACAGGGTTCCACAATTAAACCTCAGTCATATTCCCAGGCCAGAGTGTTCCACCATCAAACCTCAGTCATGATCCCAGGCCACATGTTTCCACAATGAAACCTCAGTCATTTTCCCAAGCCAAAGGTTTCCAGAATCAAACCTCAGTCATATTCCCAGGACACATGGTTCCAGAATCAAACCTGAATCATGTTCGCAGGCCCCAGCTGTCAACAATCAAACCTCAGGCATGTTCCCAGGACACAGGTGTCCAGAATCAAACCTCAGTCATGTTCCCAGGGAACAGGCTTCCAGAAACAAAGCTCAGTCATGTTCCCAGGCCACAGGGTTCCAGAATCAAACCTCAGTCTTGTTCCCAGGACACAGGTTTCCAGAATCAACCCGATATCATGTTCCCTGGCCACAGTCTCAGAATCAAACCTCAGTCATGTTGCCAGGCCACAGGTTTCCACCATCAAACCTCAGACATGTTCCCAGGCCACAGGGTTCCAGAGTCAAACCGTAGGCAGGTTCCCAGGCCACAGGGTTCCAGAATCCACCAATGCCATGTTCCCAGGCCACAGGGTTCCAGAATCAATCCTCAGTTACGTTCCCAGGCTACAGGGTTCCAGAATAAAACCTCAGTCATGTTCCCAGACGACAGGGTTCCAGAACCAAGGCTCAGTCAGGTTCCCGGGCCACAGTATTCCACAATCTAAACAGATGTCATGTTCCCAGGCCACAGGTTTCCAAAATCACGCCTCAGTCATGTTCCCAGGCCACAGGTTTCCAGAATCAAACCGATTTCATGTTCCCTGGCAACAGGGTACCAGAATCCAAACCGATGTCATGTTCCCAGGCCACAGGATTCCACACTCTATCATCAGTCATGTTCCCAGGCAACATGGTTCCAGAATCAAACCTCAGTCGTGTTCCCAGGACACACGGTTCCAGAAGAAAACCTCAGTCATGTTCCCTGGACACAGGTTTCAGAAATAAAATCCCAGTCATGTTCCCAGGCCACAGGGTTCCACAATTAAACCTCAGTCATATTCCCAGGCCAGAGGGTTCCACAATCAAACCTCAGTCCTGTGGCCAGGCCACGGTTCCACCATCAAGCCTCAGTCATGTTGCCAGGCCAGAGTGTTCCACAATCAAACCTAAGTCATCTTGCCAAGCCACAGGGTTCCACCATCAAACCTCAGCCATGTTGCCAGGCCAAAGGGTTCCACCATCAAGCCTCACTCATGTTCCCAAGCCTGAGGGTTGCACTATCAAACCTCAATCATGTTGCCAGGCCACAGGGTTCAACCATCAATCCTCAGTCATGTTCCCAGTAAACAGGGCTCCTGAATCAAACCAATGTCATGTTCCCACACCACGGGGTTCCAGTATCAGGCCTCAGTCATGGTCCCAGTGCACAGGGTCCCACAATCAAACCTCAGTCATGTTGCCAGTCCACAGGTTTCTGCCATCAAACCTCAGTCAAGTTCCCAGGCCACAGGGTTCCAGAATCAAGCCTCAGTCATTTTGCCAGCCTAGAGTGATCCACCATCAAACCTCAGTCATGATCCCAGGCCACATGTTTCCACAATGAAACCTCAGTCATTTTCCCAAGCCAAAGGTTTCCAGAATCAAACCTCAGTCATATTCCCAGGACACATGGTTCCAGAATCAAACCAGAATCATGTTCGCAGGCCCCAGCTGTCAACAATCAAACCTCAGGCATGTTCCCAGGACACAGGTGTCCAGAATCAAACCTCAGTCATGTTCCCAGGGAACAGGCTTCCAGAAACAAAGCTCAGTCATGTTCCCAGGCCACAGGGTTCCAGAATCAAACCTCAGTCTTGTTCCCAGGACACAGGTTTCCAGAATCAACCCGATATCATGTTCCCTGGCCACAGTCTCAGAATCAAACCTCAGTCATGTTGCCAGGCCACAGGTTTCCACCATCAAACCTCAGACATGTTCCCAGGCCACAGGGTTCCAGAGTCAAACCGTTGGCAGGTTCCCAGGCCACAGGGTTCCAGAATCCACCAATGTCATGTTCCCAGGCCACAGGGTTCCAGAATCAATCCTCAGTTATGTTCCCAGGCTACAGGGTTCCAGAATAAAACCTCAGTCATGTTCTCAGACCACAGGGTTCCAGAACCAAGGCTCAGTCAGGTTCCCGGGCCACAGTATTCCACAATCTAAACAGATGTCATGTTCCCAGGCCTCAGGGTTCCAGAATCCACCCATGTCATGTTCCCAGTCCACAGGGTTCCAGAACGAAGGCTCAGTCAGCTTCCCGGGCCACAGTATTCCACAATCTAAACAGATGTCATATTCCCAGGCCACAGGTTTCCAAAATCACGCCTCAGTCATGTTCCCAGGCCACAGGTTTCCAGAATCAAACCGATTTCATGTTCCCTGGCAACAGGGTACCAGAATCCAAACCGATGTCATGTTCCCAGGCCACAGGATTCCACACTCTATCATCAGTCATGTTCCCAGGCCACATGGTTCCAGAATCAAACCTCAGTCATGTTCCCAGGCCACAGGGTTCCAGAATCAAACCTCAGTCTTGTTCCCAGGACACAGGTTTCCAGAATCAACCCGATATCATGTTCCCTGGCCACAGTCTCAGAATCAAACCTCAGTCATGTTGCCAGGCCACAGGTTTCCACCATCAAACCTCAGACATGTTCCCAGGCCACAGGGTTCCAGAGTCAAACCGTAGGCAGGTTCCCAGGCCACAGGGTTCCAGAATCCACCAATGTCATGTTCCCAGGCCACAGGGTTCCAGAATCAATCCTCAGTTATGTTCCCAGGCTACAGGGTTCCAGAATAAAACCTCAGTCATGTTCCCAGACCACAGGGTTCCAGAACCAAGGCTCAGTCAGGTTCCCAGGCCACAGTATTCCACAATCTAAACAGATGTCATGTTCCCAGGCCTCAGGGTTCCAGAATCCACCCATGTCATGTTCCCAGGCCTCAGGGTTCCAGAATCCACCCATGTCATGTTCCCAGTCCACAGGGTTCCAGAACGAAGGCTCAGTCAGGTTCCCGGGCCACAGTATTCCACAATCTAAACAGATGTCATGTTCCCAGGCCACAGGTTTCCAAAATCACGCCTCAGTCATGTTCCCAGGCCACAGGTTTCCAGAATCAAACCGATTTCATGTTCCCTGGCAACAGGGTACCAGAATCCAAACCGATGTCATGTTCCCAGGCCACAGGATTCCACACTCTATCATCAGTCATGTTCCCAGGCCACATGGTTCCAGAATCAAACCTCAGTCGTGTTCCCAGGACACAGGGTTCCAGAAGAAAACCTCAGTCATGTTCCCTGGACACAGGTTTCAGAAATCAAATCCCAGTCATGTTCCCAGGCCACAGGGTTCCACAATTAAACCTCAGTCATATTCCCAGGCCAGAGGGTTCCACAATCAAACCTCAGTCCTGTGGCCAGGCCACGGTTCCACCATCAAGCCTCAGTCATGTTGCCAGGCCAGAGTGTTCCACAATCAAACCTAAGTCATCTTGCCAAGCCACAGGGTTCCACCATCAAACCTCAGGCATGTTGCCAGGCCAAAGGGTTCCACCATCAAGCCTCACTCATGTTCCCAAGCCTGAGGGTTGCACTATTAAACCTCAATCATGTTGCCAGGCCACAGGGTTCAACCATCAAGCCTCAGTCATGTTCCCAGTAAACAGGGCTCCTGAATCAAACCAATGTCATGTTCCCACACCACGGGGTTCCAGTATCAGGCCTCAGTCATGGTCCCAGTGCACAGGGTCCCACAATCAAACCTCAGTCATGTTGCCAGTCCACAGGTTTCTGCCATCAAACCTCAGTCAAGTTCCCAGGCCACAGGGTTCCAGAATCAAGCCTCAGTCATTTTGCCAGCCTAGAGTGATCCACCATCAAACCTCAGTCATGATCCCAGGCCACATGTTTCCACAATGAAACCTCAGTCATTTTCCCAAAGCCAAAGGTTTCCGGAATCAAACCTCAGTCATATTCCCAGGACACATGGTTCCAGAATCAAACCTGAATCATGTTCGCAGGCCCCAGCTGTCAACAATCAAACCTCAGGCATGTTCCCAGGACACAGGTGTCCAGAATCAAACCTCAGTCATGTTCCCAGGGAACAGGCTTCCAGAAACAAAGCTCAGTCATGTTCCCAGGCCACAGGGTTCCAGAATCAAACCTCAGTCTTGTTCCCAGGACACAGGTATCCAGAATCAACCCGATATCATGTTCCCTGGCCACAGTCTCAGAATCAAACCTCAGTCATGTTGCCAGGCCACAGGTTTCCACCATCAAACCTCAGACATGTTCCCAGGCCACAGGGTTCCAGAGTCAAACCGTTGGCAGGTTCCCAGGCCACAGGGTTCCAGAATCCACCAATGTCATGTTCCCAGGCCACAGGGTTCCAGAATCAATCCTCAGTTACGTTCCCAGGCTACAGGGTTCCAGAATAAAACCTCAGTCATGTTCCCAGATCACAGGGTTCCAAAACCAAGGCTCAGTCAGGTTCCCAGGCCACAGTATTCCACAATCTAAACAGATGTCATGTTCCCAGGCCTCAGGGTTCCAGAATCCACCCATGTCAGGTTCCCAGTGCACAGGGTTCCAGAACCAAGGCTCAGTCAGGTTCCCGGGGCACAGTATTCCACAATCTAAACAGATGTCATATTCCCAGGCCACAGGTTTCCAAAATCAGGCCTCAGTCATGTTCCCAGGCCACAGGTTTCCAGAATCAAATCGATTTCATGTTCCCTGGCAACAGGGTACCAGAATCCAAACCGATGTCATGTTCCCAGGCCACAGGATTCCACACTCTAACATCAGTCATGTTCCCAGGCCACATGGTTCCAGAATCAAACCTCAGTCGTGTTCCCAGGCCACAGGGTTCCAGAAGAAAACCTCAGTCATGTTCCCTGGACACAGGTTTCAGAAATAAAATCCCAGTCATGTTCCCAGGCCACAGGGTTCCACAATTAAACCTCAGTCATATTCCCAGGCCAGAGGGTTCCACAATCAAACCTCAGTCCTGTTGCCAGGCCACGGTTCCACCATCAAGCCTCAGTCATATTCCCAGGCCAGAGTGTTCCACAATCAAACCTAAGTCATCTTGCCAAGCCACAGGGTTCCACCATCAAACCTCAGCCATGTTGCCAGGCCAAAGGGTTCCACCATCAAGCCTCACTCATGTTCCCAAGCCTGAGGGTTGCACTATCAAACCTCAATCGTGTTGCCAGGCCACAGGGTTCAACCATCAATCCTCAGTCATGTTCCCAGTAAACAGGGCTCCTGAATCAAACCAATGTCATGTTCCCACACCACGGGGTTCCAGTATCAGGCCTCAGTCATGGTCCCAGTGCACAGGGTCCCACAATCAAACCTCAGTCATGTTGCCAGTCCACAGGTTTCTGCCATCAAACCTCAGTCAAGTTCCCAGGCCACAGGTTTCCAGAATCAAGCCACAGTCATTTTGCGAGGCTAGAGTGTTTCACCATCAAACCTCAGTCATGATCCCAGGCCACATGTTTCCACAATGAAACCTCAGTCATTTTCCCAAGCCAAAGGTTTCCAGAATCAAACCTCAGTCATATTCCCAGGACACATGGTTCCAGAATCAAACCTGAATCATGTTCGCAGGCCCCAGCTGTCAACAATCAAACCTCAGGCATGTTCCCAGGACACAGGTGTCCAGAATCAAACCTCAGTCATGTTCCCAGGGAACAGGCTTCCAGAAACAAAGCTCAGTCATGTTCCCAGGCCACAGGGTTCCAGAATCAAACCTCAGTCTTGTTCCAAGGACACAGGTTTCCAGAATCAACCCGATATCATGTTCCCTGGCCACAGTCTCAGAATCAGACCTCAGTCATATTGCCAGGCCACAGGTTTCCACCATCAAACCAAAGACATGTTCCAGGCCACAGGGTTCCAGAGTCAAACCGTTGGCAGGTTCCCAGGCCACAGGGTTCCAGAATCCACCAATGTCATGTTCCCAGGCCACAGGGTTCCAGAATCAATCCTCAGTTATGTTCCCAGGCTACAGGGTTCCAGAATAAAACCTCAGTCATGTTCCCAGACCACAGGGTTCCAAAACCTAGGCTCAGTCAGGTTCCCAGGCCACAGTATTCCACAATCTAAACAGATGTCATGTTCCCAGGCCTCAGGGTTCCAGAATCCACCCATGTCATGTTCCCAGGCCTCAGGGTTCCAGAATCCAGCCATGTCATGTTCCCAGTGCACAGGGTTCCAGAACCAAGGCTCAGTCAGGTTGCCGGGCCACAGTATTCCACAATCTAAACAGATGTCATGTTCCCAGGCCTCAGGGTTCCAGAATCCACCCATGTCATGTTCCCAGTCCACAGGGTTCCAGAACGAAGGCTCAGTCAGGTTCCCAGGGCACAGTATTCCACAATCTAAACAGATGTCATATTCCCAGGCCACAGGTTTCCAAAATCACGCCTCAGTCATGTTCCCAGGCCACAGGTTTCCAGAATCAAACTGATTTCATGTTCCCTGGCAACAGGGTACCAGTATACAAACCGATGTCATGTTCCCAGGCCACAGGATTCCACACTCTAACATCAGTCATGTTCCCAGGCCACATGGTTCCAGAATCAAACCTCAGTCGTGTTCCCAGGACACAGGGTTCCAGAAGAAAACCTCAGTCATGTTCCCTGGACACAGGTTTCAGAAATCAAATCCCAGTCATGTTCCCAGGCCTCAGGGTTCCACAATTAAACCTCAGTCATATTCCCAGGCCAGAGGGTTCCACAATCAAACCTCAGTCCTGTGGCCAGGCCACGGTTCCACCATCAAGCCTCAGTCATGTTCCCGGGCCAGAGTGTTCCACAATCAAACCTAAGTCATCTTGCCAAGCCACAGGGTTCCACCATCAAACCTCAGGCATGTTGCCAGGCCAAAGGGTTCCACCATCAAGCCTCACTCATGTTCCCAAGCCTGAGGGTTGCACTATCAAACCTCAATCATGTTGCCAGGCCACAGGGTTCAACCATCAATCCCCAGTCATGTTCCCAGTAAACAGGGCTCCTGAATCAAACCAATGTCATGTTCCCACACCACGGGGTTCCAGTATCAGGCCTCAGTCATGGTCCCAGTGCTCAGGGTCCCACAATCAAACCTCAGTCATGTTGCCAGTCCACAGGTTTCTGCCATCAAACCTCAGTCAAGTTCCCAGGCCACAGGGTTCCAGAATCAAGCCTCAGTCATTTTGCCAGGCTAGAGTGTTCCACCATCAAACCTCAGTCATGATCCCAGGCCACATGTTTCCACAATGAAACCTCATTCATTTTCCCAAGCCAAAGGTTTCCAGAATCAAACCTCAGTCATATTCCCAGGACACATGGTTCCAGAATCAAACCTGAATCATGTTCGCAGGCCCCAGGTGTCAACAATCAAACCTCAGGCATGTTCCCAGGACACAGGTGTCCAGAATCAAACCTCAGTCATGTTCCCAGGGAACAGGCTTCCAGAAACAAAGCTCAGTCATGTTCCCAGGCCACAGGGTTCCAGAATCAATCCGATATCATGTTCCCTGGCCACAGTCTCAGAATCAAACCTCAGTCATGTTGCCAGGCCACAGGTTTCCACCATCAAACCTCAGACATGTTCCCAGGCCACAGGGTTCCAGAGTCAAACCGTTGGCAGGTTCCCAGGCCACAGGGTTCCAGAATCCACCAATGTCATGTTCCCAGGCCACAGGGTTCCAGAATCAATCCTCAGTTATGTTCCCAGGCTACAGGGTTCCAGAATAAAACCTCAGTCACGTTCCCAGACCACAGGGTTCCAGAACCAAGGCTCAGTCAGGTTCCCGGGCCACAGTATTCCACAATCTAAACAGATGTCATGTTCCCAGGCCTCAGGGTTCCAGAACCAAGGCTCAGTCAGGTTCCCGGGCCACAGTATTCCACAATCTAAACAGATGTCATATTCCCAGGCCACAGGTTTCCAAAATCACGCCTCAGTCATGTTCCCAGGCCACAGGTTTCCAGAATCAAGCCTCAGTCATTTTGCCAGGCTAGGGTGTTCCACCATCAAACCTCAGTCATGATCCCAGGCCACATGTTTCCACAATGAAACCTCAGTCATTTTCCCAAATCCAAAGGTTTCCAGAATCAAACCTCAGTCATATTCCCAGGACACATGGTTCCAGAATCAAACCTGAATCATGTTCGCAGGCCCCAGCTGTCAACAATCAAACCTCAGGCATGTTCCCAGGACACAGGTGTCCAGAATCAAACCTCAGTCATGTTCCCAGGGAACAGGCTTCCAGAAACAAAGCTCAGTCATGTTCCCAGGCCACAGGGTTCCAGAATCAAACCTCAGTCTTGTTCCCAGGACACAGGTTTCCAGAATCAACCCGATATCATGTTCCCTGGCCACAGTCTCAGAATCAAACCTCAGTCATGTTGCCAGGCCACAGGTTTCCACCATCAAACCTCAGACATGTTCCCAGGCCACAGGGTTCCAGAGTCAAACCGTTGGCAGGTTCCCAGGCCACAGGGTTCCATAATCCACCAATGTCATGTTTCCAGGCCACAGGGTTCCAGAATCAATCCTCAGTTATGTTCCCAGGCTACAGGGTTCCAGAATAAAACCTCAGTCATGTTCTCAGACCACAGGGTTCCAGAACCAAGGCTCAGTCAGTTTCCCGGGCCACAGTATTCCACAATCTAAACAGATGTCATGTTCCCAGGCCTCAGGGTTCCAGAATCCACCCATGTCATGTTCCCAGTCCACAGGGTTCCAGAACCAAGGCTCAGTCAGGTTCCCGGGGCACAGTATTCCACAATCTAAACAGATGTCATATTCCCAGGCCACAGGTTTCCAAAATCACGCCTCAGTCATGTTCCCAGGCCACAGGTTTCCAGAATCAAACTGATTTCATGTTCCCTGGCAACAGGGTACCAGTATACACACCGATGTCATGTTCCCGGGCCACAGGATTCCACACTCTAACATGAGTCATGTTCCCAGGCCACATGGTTCCAGAATCAAACCTCAGTCGTGTTCCCAGGACACAGGGTTCCAGAAGAAAACCTCAGTCATGTTCCCTGGACACAGGTTTCAGAAATAAAATCCCAGTCATGTTCCCAGGCCACAGGGTTCCACAATTAAACCTCAGTCATATTCCCAGGCCAGAGGGTTCCACAATCAAACCTCAGTCCTGTGGCCAGGCCACGGTTCCACCATCAAGCCTCAGTCATGTTGCCAGGCCAGAGTGTTTCACAATCAAACCTAAGTCATCTTGCCAAGCCACAGGGTTCCACCATCAAACCTCAGGCATGTTGCCAGGCCAAAGGGTTCCACCATCAAGCCTCACTCATGTTCCCAAGCCTGAGGGTTGCACTATCAAACCTCAATCATGTTGCCAGGCCACAGGGTTCAACCATCAATCCTCAGTCATGTTCCCAGTAAACAGGGCTCCTGAATCAAACCAATGTCATGTTCCCACACCACGGGGTTCCAGTATCAGGCCTCAGTCATGGTCCCAGTGCTCAGGGTCCCACAATCAAACCTCAGTCATGTTGCCAGTCCACAGGTTTCTGCCATCAAACCTCAGTCAAGTTCCCAGGCCACAGGGTTCCAGAATCAAGCCTCAGTCATTTTGCCAGGCTAGAGTGTTCCACCATCAAACCTCAGTCATGATCCCAGGCCACATGTTTCCACAATGAAACCTCATTCATTTTCCCAAGCCAAAGGTTTCCAGAATCAAACCTCAGTCATATTCCCAGGACACATGGTTCCAGAATCAAACCTGAATCATGTTCGCAGGCCCCAGGTGTCAACAATCAAACCTCAGGCATGTTCCCAGGACACAGGTGTCCAGAATCAAACCTCAGTCATGTTCCCAGGGAACAGGCTTCCAGAAACAAAGCTCAGTCATGTTCCCAGGCCACAGGGTTCCAGAATCAATCCGATATCATGTTCCCTGGCCACAGTCTCAGAATCAAACCTCAGTCATGTTGCCAGGCCACAGGTTTCCACCATCAAACCTCAGACATGTTCCCAGGCCACAGGGTTCCAGAGTCAAACCGTTGGCAGGTTCCCAGGCCACAGGGTTCCAGAATCCACCAATGTCATGTTCCCCGGCCACAGGGTTCCAGAATCAATCCTCAGTTATGTTCCCAGGCTACAGGTTTCCAGAATAAAACCTCAGTCATGTTCCCAGACCACAGGGTTCCAGAACCAAGGCTCAGTCAGGTTGCCGGGCCACAGTATTCCACAATCTAAACAGATGTCATGTTCCCAGGACTCAGGGTTCCAGAACCAAGGCTCAGTCAGGTTCCCGGGCCACAGTATTCCACAATCTAAACAGATGTCATATTCCCAGGCCACAGGTTTCCAAAATCACGCCTCAGTCATGTTCCCAGGCCACAGGTTTCCAGAATCAAGCCTCAGTCATTTTGCCAGGCTAGAGTGTTCCACCATCAAACCTCAGTCATGATCCCAGGCCACATGTTTCCACAATGAAACCTCAGTCATTTTCCCAAATCCAAAGGTTTCCAGAATCAAACCTCAGTCATATTCCCAGGACACATGGTTCCAGAATCAAACCTGAATCATGTTCGCAGGCCCCAGGTGTCAACAATCAAACCTCAGGCATGTTCCCAAGACACAGGTGTCCAGAATCAAACCTCAGTCATGTTCCCAGGGAACAGACTTCCAGAAACAAAGCTCAGTCATGTTCCCAGGCCACAGGGTTCCAGAATCAAACCTCAGTCTTGTTCCCATGACACAGGTTTCCAGAATCAACCCGATATCATGTTCCCTGGCCACAGTCTCAGAATCAAACCTCAGTCATGTTGCCAGGCCACAGGTTTCCACCATCAAACCTCAGACATGTTCCCAGGCCACAGGGTTCCAGAGTCAAACCGTTGGCAGGTTCCCAGGCCACAGGGTTCCAGAATCCACCAATGTCATGTTCCCAGGCCACAGGGTTCCAGAATCAATCCTCAGTTATGTTCCCAGGCTACAGGGTTCCAGAATAAAACCTCAGTCATGTTCCCAGACCACAGGGTTCCAGAACCAAGGCTCAGTCAGGTTCCCGGGCCACAGTATTCCACAATCTAAACAGATGTCATGTTCCCAGGCCTCAGGGTTCCAGAATCCACCCATGTCATGTTCCCAGTCCACAGGGTTCCAGAACGAAGGCTCAGTCAGGTTCCCGGGGCACAGTATTCCACAATCTAAACAGATGTCATATTCCCAGGCCACAGGTTTCCAAAATCACGCCTCAGTCATGTTCCCAGGCCACAGGTTTGCAGAATCAAACCGATTTCATGTTCCCTGGCAACAGGGTACCCGAATCCAAACCGATGTCATGTTCCCAGGCCATAGGATTCCACACTCTAACATCAGTCATGTTCCCAGGCCACATGGTTCCAGAATCAAACCTCAGTCGTGTTCCCAGGACACAGGGTTCCAGAAGAAAACCTCAGTCATGTTCCCTGGACACAGGTTTCAGAAATCAAATCCCAGTCATGTTCCCAGGCCACAGGGTTCCACAATTAAACCTCAGTCATATTCCCAGGCCATAGGGTTCCACAATCAAACCTCAGTCCTGTGGCCAGGCCACGGTTCCACCATCAAGCCTCAGTCATGTTGCCAGGCCAGAGTGTTCCACAATCAAACCTAAGTCATCTTGCCAAGCCACAGGGTTCCACCATCAAACCTCAGGCATGTTGCCAGGCCAAAGGGTTCCACCATCAAGCCTCACTCATGTTCCCAAGCCTGAGGGTTGCACTATCAAACCTCAATCATGTTGCCAGGCCACAGGGTTCAACCATCAATCCTCAGTCATGTTCCCAGTAAACAGGGCTCCTGAATCAAACCAATGTCATGTTCCCACACCACGGGGTTCCAGTATCAGGCCTCAGTCATGGTCCCAGTGCACAGGGTCCCACAATCAAACCTCAGTCATGTTGCCAGTCCACAGGTTTCTGCCATCAAACCTCAGTCAAGTTCCCAGGCCACAGGGTTCCAGAATCAAGCCTCAGTTATGTGGCCAGGCTAGAGTGTTCCACCATCAAACCTCAGTCATGATCCCAGGCCACATGTTTCCACAATGAAACCTCAGTCATTTTCCCAAGCCAAAGGTTTCCAGAATCAAACCTCAGTCATATTCCCAGGACACATGGTTCCAGAATCAAACCTGAATCATGTTCGCAGGCCCCAGCTGTCAACAATCAAACCTCAGGCATGTTCCCAGGACACAGGTGTCCAGAATCAAACCTCAGTCATGTTCCCAGGGAACAGGCTTCCAGAAACAAAGCTCAGTCATGTTCCCAGACCACAGGGTTCCAGAATCAAACCTCAGTCTTGTTCCCATGACACAGGTTTCCAGAATCAACCCGATATCATGTTCCCTGGCCACAGTCTCAGAATCAAACCTCAGTCATGTTGCCAGGCCACAGGTTTCCACCATCAAACCTCAGACATGTTCCCAGGCCACAGGGTTCCAGATTCAAACCGTTGGCAGGTTCACAGGCCACAGGGTTCCATAATCCACCAATATCATGTTCCCAGGCCACAGGGTTCCAGAATCAATCCTCAGTTATGTTCCCAGGCTACAGGGTTCCAGAATCAAACCTCAGTCATATTCCCAGGACACATGGTTCCAGAATCAAACCTGAATCATGTTCGCAGGCCCCAGCTGTCAACAATCAAACCTCAGGCATGTTCCCAGGACACCGGTGTCCAGAATCCAACCTCAGTCATGTTCCCAGGGAACAGGCTTCCAGAAACAAAGCTCAGTCATGTTCCCAGGCCACAGGGTTCCAGAATCAAACCTCAGTCTTGTTCCCAGGACACAGGTTTCCAGAATCAACCCGATATCATGTTCCCTGGCCACAGTCTCAGAATCAAACCTCAGTCATGTTGCCAGGCCCCAGGTTTCCACCATCAAACCTCAGACATGTTCCCAGGCCACAGGGTTCCAGAGTCAAACCGTTGGCAGGATCCCAGGCCACAGGGTTCCAGAATCCACCAATGTCTTGTTCCCAGGCCACAGGGTTCCAGAATCAATCCTCAGTTATGTTCCCAGGCTACAGGGTTCCAGAATAAAACCTCAGTCATGTTCCCAGACCACAGGGTTCCAGAACCAAGGCTCAGTCAGGTTCCCGGGCCACAGTATTCCACAATCTAAACAGATGTCATGTTCCCAGGCCTCAGGGTTCCAGAATCCACCCATGTCATGTTCCCAGTCCACAGGGTTCCAGAACCAAGGCTCAGTCAGGTTCCTGGGGCACAGTATTCCACAATCTAAACAGATGTCATATTCCCAGGCCACAGGGTTCCAAAATCACGCCTCAGTCATGTTCCCAGGCCACAGGTTTCCAGAATCAAACCGATTTCATGTTCCCTGGCAACAGGGTACCAGAATCCAAACCGATGTCATGTTCCCAGGCCACAGGATTCCACACTCTAACATCAGTCATGTTCCCAGGCCACATGGTTCCAGAATCAAACCTCAGTCGTGTTCCCAGGACACAGGGTTCCAGAAGAAAACCTCAGTCATGTTCCCTGGACACAGGTTTCAGAAATAAGATCCCAGTGATGTTCCCAGGCCACAGGGTTCCACAATTAAACCTCAGTCATATTCCCAGGCCAGAGGGTTCCACAATCAAACCTCAGTCCTGTGGCCAGGCCACGGTTCCACCATCAAGCCTCAGTCATGTTCCCAGGCCAGAGTGTTCCACAATCAAACCTAAGTCATCTTGCCAAGCCACAGGGTTCCACCATCAAACCTCAGGCATGTTGCCAGGCCAAAGGGTTCCACCATCAAGCCTCACTCATGTTCCCAAGCCTGAGGGTTGCACTATCAAACCTCAATCATGTTGCCAGGCCACAGGGTTCAACCATCAATCCTCAGTCATGTTCCCAGTAAACAGGGCTCCTGAATCAAACCAATGTCATGTTCCCACACCACGGGGTTCCAGTATCAGGCCTCAGTCATGGTCCCAGTGCACAGGGTCCCACAATCAAACCTCGGTCATGTTGCCAGTCCACAGGTTTCTGCCATCAAACCTCAGTCAAGTTCCCAGGCCACAGGGTTCCAGAATCAAGCCTCAGTCATTTGGCCAGGCTAGAGTGTTCCACCATCAAACCTCAGTCATGATCCCAGGCCACATGTTTCCACAATGAAACCTCAGTCATTTTCCCAAGCCAAAGGTTTCCAGAATCAAACCTCAGTCATATTCCCAGGACACATGGTTCCAGAATCAAACCTGAATCATGTTCGCAGGCCCCAGCTGTCAACAATCAAACCTCAGGCATGTTCCCAGGACACCGGTGTCCAGAATCCAACCTCAGTCATGTTCCCAGGGAACAGGCTTCCAGAAACAAAGCTCAGTCATGTTCCCAGGCCACAGGGTTCCAGAATCAAACCTCAGTCTTGTTCTCAGGACACAGGTTTCCAGAATCAACCCGATATCATGTTCCCTGGCCACAGTCTCAGAATCAAACCTCAGTCATGTTGCCAGGCCCCAGGTTTCCACCATCAAACCTCAGACATGTTCCCAGGCCACAGGGTTCCAGAGTCAAACCGTTGGCAGGATCCCAGGCCACAGGGTTCCAGAATCCACCAATGTCTTGTTCCCAGGCCACAGGGTTCCAGAATCAATCCTCAGTTATGTTCCCAGGCTACAGGGTTCCAGAATAAAACCTCAGTCATGTTCCCAGACCACAGGGTTCCAGAACCAAGGCTCAGTCAGGTTCCCGGGCCACAGTATTCCACAATCTAAACAGATGTCATGTTCCCAGGCCTCAGGGTTCCAGAATCCACCCATGTCATGTTCCCAGTCCACAGGGTTCCAGAACCAAGGCTCAGTCAGGTTCCTGGGGCACAGTATTCCACAATCTAAACAGATGT
The DNA here is from genome assembly GCF_965194825.1 of Balaenoptera physalus. Classification (NCBI taxonomy): domain Eukaryota; kingdom Metazoa; phylum Chordata; class Mammalia; order Artiodactyla; family Balaenopteridae; genus Balaenoptera; species Balaenoptera physalus. The sequence goes on along the minus strand of NC_138897.1, from coordinate 31,605,829 downwards.
CATATTCCCAGGGCACAGGGTTCCAAAATCACGCCTCAGTCATGTTCCCAGGCCACAGGTTTCCAGAATCAAACCGATTTCATGTTCCCTGGCAACAGGGTACCAGAATCCAAACCGATGTCATGTTCCCAGGCCACAGGATTCCACACTCTAACATCAGTCATGTTCCCAGGCCACATGGTTCCAGAATCAAACCTCAGTCGTGTTCCCAGGACACAGGGTTCCAGAAGAAAACCTCAGTCATGTTCCCTGGACACAGGTTTCAGAAATAAGATCCCAGTGATGTTCCCAGGCCACAGGGTTCCACAATTAAACCTCAGTCATATTCCCAGGCCAGAGGGTTCCACAATCAAACCTCAGTCCTGTGGCCAGGCCACGGTTCCACCATCAAGCCTCAGTCATGTTCCCAGGCCAGAGTGTTCCACAATCAAACCTAAGTCATCTTGCCAAGCCACAGGGTTCCACCATCAAACCTCAGGCATGTTGCCAGGCCAAAGGGTTCCACCATCAAGCCTCACTCATGTTCCCAAGCCTGAGGGTTGCACTATCAAACCTCAATCATGTTGCCAGGCCACAGGGTTCAACCATCAATCCTCAGTCATGTTCCCAGTAAACAGGGCTCCTGAATCAAACCAATGTCATGTTCCCACACCACGGGGTTCCAGTATCAGGCCTCAGTCATGGTCCCAGTGCACAGGGTCCCACAATCAAACCTCGGTCATGTTGCCAGTCCACAGGTTTCTGCCATCAAACCTCAGTCAAGTTCCCAGGCCACAGGGTTCCAGAATCAAGCCTCAGTCATTTGGCCAGGCTAGAGTGTTCCACCATCAAACCTCAGTCATGATCCCAGGCCACATGTTTCCACAATGAAACCTCAGTCATTTTCCCAAGCCAAAGGTTTCCAGAATCAAACCTCAGTCATATTCCCAGGACACATGGTTCCAGAATCAAACCTGAATCATGTTCGCAGGCCCCAGCTGTCAACAATCAAACCTCAGGCATGTTCCCAGGACACCGGTGTCCAGAATCAAACCTCAGTCATGTTCCCAGGGAACAGGCTTCCAGAAACAAAGCTCAGTCATGTTCCCAGGCCACAGGATTCCAGAATCAAACCTCAGTCTTGTTCTCAGGACACAGGTTTCCAGAATCAACCCGATATCATGTTCCCTGGCCACAGTCTCAGAATCAAACCTCAGTCATGTTGCCAGGCCCCAGGTTTCCACCATCAAACCTCAGACATGTTCCCAGGCCACAGGGTTCCAGAGTCAAACCGTTGGCAGGATCCCAGGCCACAGGGTTCCAGAATCCACCAATGTCTTGTTCCCAGGCCACAGGGTTCCAGAATCAATCCTCAGTTATGTTCCCAGGCTACAGGGTTCCAGAATAAAACCTCAGTCATGTTCCCAGACCACAGGGTTCCAGAACCAAGGCTCAGTCAGGTTCCCGGGCCACAGTATTCCACAATCTAAACAGATGTCATGTTCCCAGGCCTCAGGGTTCCAGAATCCACCCATGTCATGTTCCCAGTCCACAGGGTTCCAGAACCAAGGCTCAGTCAGGTTCCTGGGGCACAGTATTCCACAATCTAAACAGATGTCATATTCCCAGGGCACAGGGTTCCAAAATCACGCCTCAGTCATGTTCCCAGGCCACAGGTTTCCAGAATCAAACCGATTTCATGTTCCCTGGCAACAGGGTACCAGAATCCAAACCGATGTCATGTTCCCAGGCCACAGGATTCCACACTCTAACATCAGTCATGTTCCCAGGCCACATGGTTCCAGAATCAAACCTCAGTCGTGTTCCCAGGACACAGGGTTCCAGAAGAAAACCTCAGTCATGTTCCCTGGACACAGGTTTCAGAAATAAGATCCCAGTGATGTTCCCAGGCCACAGGGTTCCACAATTAAACCTCAGTCATATTCCCAGGCCAGAGGGTTCCACAATCAAACCTCAGTCCTGTGGCCAGGCCACGGTTCCACCATCAAGCCTCAGTCATGTTCCCAGGCCAGAGTGTTCCACAATCAAACCTAAGTCATCTTGCCAAGCCACAGGGTTCCACCATCAAACCTCAGGCATGTTGCCAGGCCAAAGGGTTCCACCATCAAGCCTCACTCATGTTCCCAAGCCTGAGGGTTGCACTATCAAACCTCAATCATGTTGCCAGGCCACAGGGTTCAACCATCAATCCTCAGTCATGTTCCCAGTAAACAGGGCTCCTGAATCAAACCAATGTCATGTTCCCACACCACGGGGTTCCAGTATCAGGCCTCAGTCATGGTCCCAGTGCACAGGGTCCCACAATCAAACCTCGGTCATGTTGCCAGTCCACAGGTTTCTGCCATCAAACCTCAGTCAAGTTCCCAGGCCACAGGGTTCCAGAATCAAGCCTCAGTCATTTGGCCAGGCTAGAGTGTTCCACCATCAAACCTCAGTCATGATCCCAGGCCACATGTTTCCACAATGAAACCTCAGTCATTTTCCCAAGCCAAAGGTTTCCAGAATCAAACCTCAGTCATATTCCCAGGACACATGGTTCCAGAATCAAACCTGAATCATGTTCGCAGGCCCCAGCTGTCAACAATCAAACCTCAGGCATGTTCCCAGGACACCGGTGTCCAGAATCCAACCTCAGTCATGTTCCCAGGGAACAGGCTTCCAGAAACAAAGCTCAGTCATGTTCCCAGGCCACAGGGTTCCAGAATCAAACCTCAGTCTTGTTCCCAGGACACAGGTTTCCAGAATCAACCCGATATCATGTTCCCTGGCCACAGTCTCAGAATCAAACCTCAGTCATGTTGCCAGGCCCCAGGTTTCCACCATCAAACCTCAGACATGTTCCCAGGCCACAGGGTTCCAGAGTCAAACCGTTGGCAGGTTCCCAGGCCACAGGGTTCCAGAATCCACCAATGTCATGTTCCCAGGCCACAGGGTTCCAGAATCAATCCTCAGTTACGTTCCCAGGCTACAGGGTTCCAGAATAAAACCTCAGTCATGTTCCCAGACCACAGGGTTCCAGAACCAAGGCTCAGTCAGGTTCCCGGGCCACAGTATTCCACAATCTAAACAGATGTCATGTTCCCAGGCCTCAGGGTTCCAGAATCCACCCATGTCATGTTCCCAGTCCACAGGGTTCCAGAACGAAGGCTCAGTCAGGTTCCCGGGCCACAGTATTCCACAATCTAAACAGATGTCATATTCCCAGGCCACAGGTTTCCAAAATCACGCCTCAGTCATGTTCCCAGGCCACAGGTTTCCAGAATCAAACCGATTTCATGTTCCCTGGTAACAGGGTACCAGAATCCAAACCGATGTCATGTTCCCAGGCCACAGGATTCCACACTCTATCGTCAGTCATGTTCCCAGGCCACATGGTTCCAGAATCAAACCTCAGTCGTGTTCCCAGGACACAGGGTTCCAGAAGAAAACCTCAGTCATGTTCCCTGGACACAGGTTTCAGAAATAAGATCCCAGTGATGTTCCCAGGCCACAGGGTTCCACAATTAAACCTCAGTCATATTCCCAGGCCAGAGGGTTCCACAATCAAACCTCAGTCCTGTGGCCAGGCCACGGTTCCACCATCAAGCCTCAGTCATATTCCCAGGCCAGAGTGTTCCACAATCAAACCTAAGTCATCTTGCCAAGCCACAGGGTTCCACCATCAAACCTCAGGCATGTTGCCAGGCCAAAGGGTTCCACCATCAAGCCTCACTCATGTTCCCAAGCCTGAGGGTTGCACTATCAAACCTCAATCATGTTGCCAGGCCACAGGTTTCAACCATCAATCCTCAGTCATGTTCCCAGTAAACAGGGCTCCTGAATCAAACCAATGTCATGTTCCCACACCACGGGGTTCCAGTATCAGGCCTCAGTCATGGTCCCAGTGCACAGGGTCCCACAATCAAACCTCGGTCATGTTGCCAGTCCACAGGTTCCTGCCATCAAACCTCAGTCAAGTTCCCAGGCCACAGGGTTCCAGAATCAAGCCTCAGTCATTTGGCCAGGCTAGAGTGTTCCACCATCAAACCTCAGTCATGATCCCAGGCCACATGTTTCCACAATGAAACCTCAGTCATTTTCCCAAGCCAAAGGTTTCCAGAATCAAACCTCAGTCATATTCCCAGGACACATGGTTCCAGAATCAAACCTGAATCATGTTCGCAGGCCCCCGGTGTCAACAATCAAACCTCAGGCATCTTCCCAGGACACAGGTGTCCAGAATCAAACCTCAGTCATGTTCCCAGGGAACAGGCTTCCAGAAACAAAGCTCAGTCATGTTCCCAGACCACAGGGTTCCAGAATCAAACCTCAGTCTTGTTCCCATGACACAGGTTTCCAGAATCAACCCGATATCATGTTCCCTGGCCACAGTCTCAGAATCAAACCTCAGTCATGTTGCCAGGCCACAGGTTTCCACCATCAAACCTCAGACATGTTCCCAGGCCACAGGGTTCCAGATTCAAACCGTTGGCAGGTTCCCAGGCCACAGGGTTCCAGAATCCACCAATATCATGTTCCCAGGCCACAGGGTTCCAGAATCAATCCTCAGTTATGTTCCCAGGCTACAGGGTTCCAGAATCAAACCTCAGTCATATTCCCAGGACACATGGTTCCAGAATCAAACCTGAATCATGTTCGCAGGCCCCAGCTGTCAACAATCAAACCTCAGGCATGTTCCCAGGACACCGGTGTCCAGAATCCAACCTCAGTCATGTTCCCAGGGAACAGGCTTCCAGAAACAAAGCTCAGTCATGTTCCCAGGCCACAGGGTTCCAGAATCAAACCTCAGTCTTGTTCCCAGGACACAGGTTTCCAGAATCAACCCGATATCATGTTCCCTGGCCACAGTCTCAGAATCAAACCTCAGTCATGTTGCCAGGCCCCAGGTTTCCACCATCAAACCTCAGACATGTTCCCAGGCCACAGGGTTCCAGAGTCAAACCGTTGGCAGGATCCCAGGCCACAGGGTTCCAGAATCCACCAATGTCTTGTTCCCAGGCCACAGGGTTCCAGAATCAATCCTCAGTTATGTTCCCAGGCTACAGGGTTCCAGAATAAATCCTCAGTCATGTTCCCAGACCACAGGGTTCCAGAACCAAGGCTCAGTCAGGTTCCCGGGCCACAGTATTCCACAATCTAAACAGATGTCATGTTCCCAGGCCTCAGGGTTCCAGAATCCACCCATGTCATGTTCCCAGTCCACAGGGTTCCAGAACCAAGGCTCAGTCAGGTTCCTGGGGCACAGTATTCCACAATCTAAACAGATGTCATATTCCCAGGCCACAGGGTTCCAAAATCACGCCTCAGTCATGTTCCCAGGCCACAGGTTTCCAGAATCAAACCGATTTCATGTTCCCTGGCAACAGGGTACCAGAATCCAAACCGATGTCATGTTCCCAGGCCACAGGATTCCACACTCTAACATCAGTCATGTTCCCAGGCCACATGGTTCCAGAATCAAACCTCAGTCGTGTTCCCAGGACACAGGGTTCCAGAAGAAAACCTCAGTCATGTTCCCTGGACACAGGTTTCAGAAATAAGATCCCAGTGATGTTCCCAGGCCACAGGGTTCCACAATTAAACCTCAGTCATATTCCCAGGCCAGAGGGTTCCACAATCAAACCTCAGTCCTGTGGCCAGGCCACGGTTCCACCATCAAGCCTCAGTCATGTTCCCAGGCCAGAGTGTTCCACAATCAAACCTAAGTCATCTTGCCAAGCCACAGGGTTCCACCATCAAACCTCAGGCATGTTGCCAGGCCAAAGGGTTCCACCATCAAGCCTCACTCATGTTCCCAAGCCTGAGGGTTGCACTATCAAACCTCAATCATGTTGCCAGGCCACAGGGTTCAACCATCAATCCTCAGTCATGTTCCCAGTAAACAGGGCTCCTGAATCAAACCAATGTCATGTTCCCACACCACGGGGTTCCAGTCTCAGGCCTCAGTCATGGTCCCAGTGCACAGGGTCCCACAATCAAACCTCGGTCATGTTACCAGTCCACAGGTTTCTGCCATCAAACCTCAGTCAAGTTCCCAGGCCACAGGGTTCCAGAATCAAGCCTCAGTCATTTGGCCAGGCTAGAGTGTTCCACCATCAAACCTCAGTCATGATCCCAGGCCACATGTTTCCACAATGAAACCTCAGTCATTTTCCCAAGCCAAAGGTTTCCAGAATCAAACCACAGTCATATTCCCAGGACACATGGTTCCAGAATCAAACCTGAATCATGTTCGCAGGCCCCAGCTGTCAACAATCAAACCTCAGGCATGTTCCCAGGACACAGGTGTCCAGAATCAAACCTCAGTCATGTTCCCAGGGAACAGGCTTCCAGAAACAAAGCTCACTCATGTTCCCAGGCCACAGGGTTCCAGAATCAAACCTCAGTCTTGTTCCCAGGACACAGGTTTCCAGAATCAACCCGATATCATGTTCCCTGGCCACAGTCTCAGAATCAAACCTCAGTCATGTTGCCAGGCCCCAGGTTTCCACCATCAAACCTCAGACATGTTCCCAGGCCACAGGGTTCCAGAGTCAAACCGTTGGCAGGTTCCCAGGCCACAGGGTTCCAGAATCCACCAATGTCATTTTCCCAGGCCACAGGGTTCCAGAATCAATCCTCAGTTACGTTCCCAGGCTACAGGGTTCCAGAATAAAACCTCAGTCATGTTCCCAGACCACAGGGTTCCAGAACCAAGGCTCAGTCAGGTTCCCGGGCCACAGTATTCCACAATCTAAACAGATGTCATATTCCCAGGCCTCAGGGTTCCAGAATCCACCCATGTCAGGTTCCCGGGCCACAGTATTCCACAATCTAAACAGATGTCATGTTCCCAGGCCTCAGGGTTCCAGAATCCACCCATGTCATGTTCCCAGTCCACAGGGTTCCAGAACGAAGGCTCAGTCAGGTTCCCGGGGCACAGTATTCCACAATCTAAACAGATCTCATATTCCCAGGCCACAGGTTTCCAAAATCACGCCTCAGTCATGTTCCCAGGCCACAGGTTTCCAGAATCAAACCGATTTCATGTTCCCTGGCAACAGGGTACCAGAATCCAAAGCGATGTCATGTTCCCAGGCCATAGGATTCCACACTGTATCGTCAGTCATGTTCCCAGGCCACATGGTTCCAGAATCAAACCTCAGTCGTGTTCCCAGGACACAGGGTTCCAGAAGAAAACCTCAGTCATGTTCCCTGGACACAGGTTTCAGAAATCAAATTCCAGTCATGTTCCCAGGCCACAGGGTTCCACAATTAAACCTCAGTCATATTCCCAGGCCAGAGGGTTCCACAATCAAACCTCAGTCCTGTGGCCAGGCCACGGTTCCACCATCAAGCCTCAGTCATGTTCCCAGGCCAGAGTGTTCCACAATCAAACCTAAGTCATCTTGCCAAGCCACAGGGTTCCACCATCAAACCTCAGGCATGTTGCCAGGCCAAAGGGTTCCACCATCAAGCCTCACTCATGTTCCCAAGCCTGAGGGTTGCACTATCAAACCTCAATCATGTTGCCAGGCCACAGGGTTCAACCATCAATCCTCAGTCATGTTCCCAGTAAACAGGGCTCCTGAATCAAACCAATGTCATGTTCCCACACCACGGGGTTCCAGTATCAGGCCTCAGTCATGGTCCCAGTGCACAGGGTCCCACAATCAAACCTCGGTCATGTTGCCAGTCCACAGGTTTCTGCCATCAAACCTCAGTCAAGTTCCCAGGCCACAGGGCTCCAGAATCAAGCCTCAGTCATTTGGCCAGGCTAGAGTGTTCCACCATCAAACCTCAGTCATGATCCCAGGCCACATGTTTCCACAATGAAACCTCAGTCATTTTCCCAAGCCAAAGGTTTCCAGAATCAAACCTCAGTCATATTCCCAGGACACATGGTTCCAGAATCAAACCTGAATCATGTTCGCAGGCCCCAGCTGTCAACAATCAAACCTCAGGCATGTTCCCAGGACACCGGTGTCCAGAATCAAACCTCAGTCATGTTCCCAGGGAACAGGCTTCCAGAAACAAAGCTCAGTCATATTCCCAGGCCACAGGGTTCCAGAATCAAACCTCAGTCTTGTTCCCAGGACACAGGTTTCCAGAATCAACCCGATATCATGTTCCCTGGCCACAGTCTCAGAATCAAACCTCAGTCATGTTGCCAGGCCCCAGGTTTCCACCATCAAACCTCAGACATGTTCCCAGGCCACAGGGTTCCAGAGTCAAACCGTTGGCAGGATCCCAGGCCACAGGGTTCCAGAATCCACCAATGTCTTGTTCCCAGGCCACAGGGTTCCAGAATCAATCCTCAGTTATGTTCCCAGGCTACAGGGTTCCAGAATAAAACCTCAGTCATGTTCCCAGACCACAGGGTTCCAGAACCAAGGCTCAGTCAGGTTCCCGGGCCACAGTATTCCACAATCTAAACAGATGTCATGTTCCCAGGCCTCAGGGTTCCAGAATCCACCCATGTCATGTTCCCAGTCCACAGGGTTCCAGAACAAAGGCTCAGTCAGGTTCCCGGGGCACAGTATTCCACAATCTAAACAGATGTCATATTCCCAGGCCACAGGTTTCCAAAATCACGCCTCAGTCATGTTCCCAGGCCACAGGTTTCCAGAATCAAACCGATTTCATGTTCCCTGGTAACAGGGTACCAGAATCCAAACCGATGTCATGTTCCCAGGCCACAGGATTCCACACTCTATCGTCAGTCATGTTCCCAGGCCACATGGTTCCAGAATCAAACCTCAGTCGTGTTCCCAGGACACAGGGTTCCAGAAGAAAACCTCAGTCATGTTCCCTGGACACAGGTTTCAGAAATAAGATCCCAGTGATGTTCCCAGGCCACAGGGTTCCACAATTAAACCTCAGTCATATTCCCAGGCCAGAGGGTTCCACAATCAAACCTCAGTCCTGTGGCCAGGCCACGGTTCCACCATCAAGCCTCAGTCATGTTCCCAGGCCAGAGTGTTCCACAATCAAACCTAAGTCATCTTGCCAAGCCACAGGGTTCCACCATCAAACCTCAGGCATGTTGCCAGGCCAAAGGGTTCCACCATCAAGCCTCACTCATGTTCCCAAGCCTGAGGGTTGCACTATCAAACCTCAATCATGTTGCCAGGCCACAGGGTTCAACCATCAATCCTCAGTCATGTTCCCAGTAAACAGGGCTCCTGAATCAAACCAATGTCATGTTCCCACACCACGGGGTTCCAGTCTCAGGCCTCAGTCATGGTCCCAGTGCACAGGGTCCCACAATCAAACCTCGGTCATGTTGCCAGTCCACAGGTTTCTGCCATCAAACCTCAGTCAAGTTCCCAGGCCACAGGGTTCCAGAATCAAGCCTCAGTCATTTGGCCAGGCTAGAGTGTTCCACCATCAAACCTCAGTCATGATCCCAGGCCACATATTTCCACAATGAAACCTCAGTCATTTTCCCAAGCCAAAGGTTTCCAGAATCAAACCTCAGTCATATTCCCAGGACACATGGTTCCAGAATCAAACCTGAATCATGTTCGCAGGCCCCAGCTGTCAACAATCAAACCTCAGGCATGTTCCCAGGACACAGGTGTCCAGAATCAAACCTCAGTCATGTTCCCAGGGAACAGGCTTCCAGAAACAAAGCTCAGTCATGTTCCCAGGCCACAGGGTTCCAGAATCAAACCTCAGTCTTGTTCCCAGGACACAGGTTTCCAGAATCAACCCGATATCATGTTCCCTGGCCACAGTCTCAGAATCAAACCTCAGTCATGTTGCCAGGCCCCAGGTTTCCACCATCAAACCTCAGACATGTTCCCAGGCCACAGGGTTCCAGAGTCAAACCGTTGGCAGGTTCCCAGGCCACAGGGTTCCAGAATCCACCAATGTCATGTTCCCAGGCCACAGGGTTCCAGAATCAATCCTCAGTTACGTTCCCAGGCTACAGGGTTCCAGAATAAAACCTCAGTCATGTTCCCAGACCACAGGGTTCCAGAACCAAGGCTCAGTCAGGTTCCCGGGCCACAGTATTCCACAATCTAAACAGATGTCATGTTCCCAGGCCTCAGGGTTCCAGAATCCACCCATGTCATGTTCCCAGTCCACAGGGTTCCAGAACCAAGGCTCAGTCAGGTTCCCGGGGCACAGTATTCCACAATCTAAACAGATGTCATATTCCCAGGCCACAGGGTTCCAAAATCACGCCTCAGTCATGTTCCCAGGCCACAGGTTTCCAGAATCAAACCGATTTCATGTTCCCTGGCAACAGGGTACCAGAATCCAAACCGATGTCATGTTCCCAGGCCACAGGATTCCACACTCTAACATCAGTCATGTTCCCAGGCCACATGGTTCCAGAATCAAACCTCAGTCGTGTTCCCATGACACAGGGTTCCAGAAGAAAACCTCAGTCATTTTCCCTGGACACAGGTTTCAGAAATAAGATCCCAGTGATGTTCCCAGGCCACAGGGTTCCACAATTAAACCTCAGTCATATTCCCAGGCCAGAGGGTTCCACAATCAAACCTCAGTCCTGTGGCCAGGCCACGGTTCCACCATCAAGCCTCAGTCATGTTCCCAGGCCAGAGTGTTCCACAATCAAACCTAAGTCATCTTGCCAAGCCACAGGGTTCCACCATCAAACCTCAGGCATGTTGCCAGGCCAAAGGATTCCACCATCAAGCCTCACTCATGTTCCCAAGCCTGAGGGTTGCACTATCAAACCTCAATCATGTTGCCAGGCCACAGGGTTCAACCATCAATCCTCAGTCATGTTCCCAGTAAACAGGGCTCCTGAATCAAACCAATGTCATGTTCCCACACCACGGGGTTCCAGTATCAGGCCTCAGTCATGGTCCCAGTGCACAGGGTCCCACAATCAAACCTCGGTCATGTTGCCAGTCCACAGGTTTCTGCCATCAAACCTCAGTCAAGTTCCCAGGCCACAGGGTTCCAGAATCAAGCCTCAGTCATTTGGCCAGGCTAGAGTGTTCCACCATCAAACCTCAGTCATGATCCCAGGCCACATGTTTCCACAATGAAACCTCAGTCATTTTCCCAAGCCAAAGGTTTCCAGAATCAAACCTCAGTCATATTCCCAGGACACATGGTTCCAGAATCAAACCTGAATCATGTTCGCAGGGCCCAGGTGTCAACAATCAAACCTCAGGCATCTTCCCAGGACACAGGTGTCCAGAATCAAACCTCAGTCATGTTCCCAGGGAACAGGCTTCCAGAAACAAAGCTCAGTCATGTTCCCAGGCCACAGGGTTCCAGAATCAAACCTCAGTCTTGTTCCCAGGACACAGGTTTCCAGAATCAACCCGATATCATGTTCCCTGGCCACAGTCTCAGAATCAAACCTCAGTCATGTTGCCAGGCCCCAGGTTTCCACCATCAAACCTCAGACATGTTCCCAGGCCACAGGGTTCCAGAGTCAAACCGTTGGCAGGTTCCCAGGCCACAGGGTTCCAGAATCCACCAATGTCATGTTCCCAGGCCACAGGGTTCCAGAATCAATCCTCAGTTACGTTCCCAGGCTACAGGGTTCCAGAGTAAAACCTCAGTCATGTTCCCAGACCACAGGGTTCCAGAACCAAGGCTCAGTCAGGTTCCCAGGCCACAGTATTCCACAATCTAAACAGATGTCATGTTCCCAGGCCTCAGGGTTCCAGAATCCACCCATGTCATGTTCCCAGGCCTCAGGGTTCCAGAATCCACCCATGTCATGTTCCCAGTGCACAGGGTTCCAGAACCAAGGCTCAGTCAGGTTGCCGGGCCACAGTATTCCACAATCTAAACAGATGTCATGTTCCCAGGCCTCAGGGTTCCAGAATCCACCCATGTCATGTTCCCAGTCCACAGGGGTCCAGAACGAAGGCTCAGTCAGGTTCCCAGGGCACAGTATTCCACAATATAAACAGATGTCATATTCCCAGGCCACAGGTTTCCAGAATCACGCCTCAGTCATGTTCCCAGGCCAAAGGTTTCCAGAATCAAACCGATTTCATGTTCCCTGGCAACAGGGTACCAGAATCCAAACCGATGTCACGTTCCCAGGCCACAGGATTCCACACTCTAACATCAGTCATGTTCCCAGGCCACATGGTTCCAGAATCAAACCTCAGTCGTGTTCCCAGGACACAGGGTTCCAGAAGAAAACATCAGTCATGTTCCCTGGACACAGGTTTCAGAAATAAAATCCCAGTCATGTTCCCAGGCCACAGGGTTCCACAATTAAACCTCAGTCATATTCCCAGGCCAGAGGGTTCCACAATCAAACCTCAGTCCTGTTGCCAGGCCACGGTTCCACCATCAAGCCTCAGTCATGTTGCCAGGCCAGAGTGTTCCACAATCAAACCTAAGTCATCTTGCCAAGCCACAGGGTTCCACCATCAAACCTCAGTCAAGTTCCCAGGCCACAGGGTTCCAGAATCAAGCCTCAGTCATTTTGCCAGGCTAGAGTGTTCCACCATTAAACCTCAGTCATGATCCCAGGCCACATGTTTCCACAGTGAAACCTCATTCATTTTCCCAAGCCAAAGGTTTCCAGAATCAAACCTCAGTCATATTCCCAGGACACATGGTTCCAGAATCAAACCTGAATCATGTTCGCAGGCCCCAGGTGTCAACAATGAAACCTCAGGCATGTTCCCAGGACACAGGTGTCCAGAATCAAACCTCAGTCATGTTCCCAGGGAACAGGCTTCCAGAAACAAAGCTCAGTCATGTTCCCAGGCCACAGGGTTCCAGAATCAAACCTCAGTCTTGTTCCCAGGACACAGGTTTCCAGAATCAACCCGATATCATGTTCCCTGGCCACAGTCTCAGAATCAAACCTCAGTCATGTTGCCAGGCCACAGGTTTCCACCATCAAACCTCAGACATGTTCCGAGGCCACAGGGTTCCAGAGTCAAACCGTTGGCAGGTTCCCAGGCCACAGGGTTCCATAATCCACCAATGTCATGTTCCCAGGCCACAGGGTTCCAGAATCAATCCTCAGTTATGTTCCCAGGCTACAGGGTTCCAGAATAAAACCTCAGTCATGTTCCCAGACCACAGGGTTCCAGAACCAAGGCTCAGTCAGGTTCCCGGGCCACAGTATTCCACAATCTAAACAGATGTCATGTTCCCAGGCCTCAGGGTTCCAGAATCCACCCATGTCATGTTCCCAGTCCACAGGGTTCCAGAACCAAGGCTCAGTCAGGTTCCCGGGGCACAGTATTCCACAATCTAAACAGATGTCATATTCCCAGGCCACAGGTTTCCAAAATCACGCCTCAGTCATGTTCCCAGGCCACAGGTTTCCAGAATCAAACTGATTTCATGTTCCCTGGCAACAGGGTACCAGTATACAAACCGATGCCATGTTCCCAGGCCACAGGATTCCACACTCTAACATCAGTCATGTTCCCAGGCCACATGGTTCCAGAATCAAACCTCAGTCGTGTTCCCAGGACACAGGGTTCCAGAAGAAAACCTCAGTCATGTTCCCTGGACACAGGTTTCAGAAATCAAATCCCAGTCATGTTCCCAGGCCACAGGGTTCCACAATTAAACCTCAGTCATATTCCCAGGCCAGAGGGTTCCACAATCAAACCTCAGTCCTGTGGCCAGGCCACGGTTCCACCATCAAGCCTCAGTCATGTTCCCAGGCCAGAGTGTTCCACAATCAAACCTAAGTCATCTTGCCAAGCCACAGGGTTCCACCATCAAACCTCAGGCATGTTGCCAGGCCAAAGGGTTCCACCATCAAGCCTCACTCATGTTCCCAAGCCTGAGGGTTGCACTATCAAACCTCAATCATGTTGCCAGGCCACAGGGTTCAACCATCAATCCTCAGTCATGTTCCCAGTAAACAGGGCTCCTGAATCAAACCAATGTCATGTTCCCACACCACGGGGTTCCAGTATCAGGCCTCAGTCATGGTCCCAGTGCTCAGGGTCCCACAATCAAACCTCAGTCATGTTGCCAGTCCACAGGTTTCTGCCATCAAACCTCAGTCAAGTTCCCAGGCCACAGGGTTCCAGAATCAAGCCTCAGTCATTTTGCCACGCTAGAGTGTTCCACCATCAAACCTCAGTCATGATCCTAGGCCACATGTTTCCACAATGAAACCTCATTCATTTTCCCAAGCCAAAGGTTTCCAGAATCAAACCTCAGTCATATTCCCAGGACACATGGTTCCAGAATCAAACCTGAATCATGTTCGCAGGCCCCAGGTGTCAACAATCAAACCTCAGGCATGTTCCCAGGACACAGGTGTCCAGAATCAAACCTCAGTCATGTTCCCAGGGAAAAGGCTTCCAGAAACAAAGCTCAGTCATGTTCCCAGGCCACAGGGTTCCAGAATCAATCCGATATCATGTTCCCTGGCCACAGTCTCAGAATCAAACCTCAGTCATGTTGCCAGGCCACAGGTTTCCACCATCAAACCTCAGACATGTTCCCAGGCCACAGGGTTCCAGAGTCAAACCGTTGGCAGGTTCCCAGGCCACAGGGTTCCAGAATCCACCAATGTCATGTTCCCAGGCCACAGGGTTCCAGAATCAATCCTCAGTTATGTTCCCAGGCTACAGGTTTCCAGAATAAAACCTCAGTCATGTTCCCAGACCACAGGGTTCCAGAACCAAGGCTCAGTCAGGTTCCCGGGCCACAGTATTCCACAATCTAAACAGATGTCATGTTCCCAGGCCTCAGGGTTCCAGAACCAAGGCTCAGTCAGGTTCCCGGGCCACAGTATTCCACAATCTAAACAGATGTCATATTCCCAGGCCACAGGTTTCCAAAATCACGCCTCAGTCATGTTCCCAGGCCACAGGTTTCCAGAATCAAGCCTCAGTCATTTTGCCAGGCTAGAGTGTTCCACCATCAAACCTCAGTCATGATCCCAGGCCACATGTTTCCACAATGAAACCTCAGTCATTTTCCCAAATCCAAAGGTTTCCAGAATCAAACCTCAGTCATATTCCCACGACACATGGTTCCAGAATCAAACCTGAATCATGTTCGCAGGCCCCAGCTGTCAACAATCAAACCTCAGGCATGTTCCCAGGACACAGGTGTCCAGAATCAAACCTCAGTCATGTTCCCAGGGAACAGGCTTCCAGAAACAAAGCTCAGTCATGTTCCCAGGCCACAGGGTTCCAGAATCAAACCTCAGTCTTGTTCCCATGACACAGGTTTCAAGAATCAACCCGATATCATGTTCCCTGGCCACAGTCTCAGAATCAAACCTCAGTCATGTTGCCAGGCCACAGGTTTCCACCATCAAACCTCAGACATGTTCCCAGGCCACAGGGTTCCAGAGTCAAACCGTTGGCAGGTTCCCAGGCCACAGGGTTCCAGAATCCACCAATGTCATGTTCCCAGGCCACAGGGTTCCAGAATCAATCCTCAGTTATGTTCCCAGGCTACAGGGTTCCAGAATAAAACCTCAGTCATGTTCCCAGACCACAGGGTTCCAGAACCAAGGCTCAGTCAGGTTCCCGGGCCACAGTATTCCACAATCTAAACAGATGTCATGTTCCCAGGCCTCAGGGTTCCAGAATCCACCCATGTCAGGTTCCCGGGCCACAGTATTCCACAATCTAAACAGATGTCATGTTCCCAGGCCTCAGGGTTCCAGAATCCACCCATGTCATGTTCCCAGTCCACAGGGTTCCAGAACCAAGGCTCAGTCAGGTTCCCGGGCCACAGTATTCCACAATCTAAACAGATGTCATATTCCCAGGCCACAGGTTTCCAAAATCACGCCTCAGTCATGTTCCCAGGCCACAGGTTTCCAGAATCAAACCGATTTCATGTTCCCTGGCAACAGGGTACCAGAATCCAAACCGATGTCATGTTCCCAGGCCACAGGATTCCACACTCTATCGTCAGTCATGTTCCCAGGCCACATGGTTCCAGAATCAAACCTCAGTCGTGTTCCCAGGACACAGGGTTCCAGAAGAAAACCTCAGTCATGTTCCCTGGACACAGGTTTCAGAAATAAGATCCCAGTCATGTTCCCAGGCCACAGGGTTCCACAATTAAACCTCAGTCATATTCCCAGGCCAGAGGGTTCCACAATCAAACCTCAGTCCTGTGGCCAGGCCACGGTTCCACCATCAAGCCTCAGTCATGTTCCCAGGCCAGAGTGTTCCACAATCAAACCTAAGTCATCTTGCCAAGCCACAGGGTTCCACCATCAAACCTCAGGCATGTTGCCAGGCCAAAGGGTTCCACCATCAAGCCTCACTCATGTTCCCAAGCCTGAGGGTTGCACTATCAAACCTCAATCATGTTGCCAGGCCACAGGGTTCAACCATCAATCCTCAGTCATGTTCCCAGTAAACAGGGCTCCTGAATCAAACCAATGTCATGTTCCCACACCACGGGGTTCCAGTATCAGGCCTCAGTCATGGTCCCAGTGCACAGGGTCCCACAATCAAACCTCGGTCATGTTGCCAGTCCACAGGTTCCTGCCATCAAACCTCAGTCAAGTTCCCAGGCCACAGGGTTCCAGAATCAAGCCTCAGTCATTTGGCCAGGCTAGAGTGTTCCACCATCAAACCTCAGTCATGATCCCAGGCCACATGTTTCCACAATGAAACCTCAGTCATTTTCCCAAGCCAAAGGTTTCCAGAATCAAACCTCAGTCATATTCCCAGGACACATGGTTCCAGAATCAAACCTGAATCATGTTCGCAGGCCCCAGCTGTCAACAATCAAACCTCAGGCATGTTCCCAGGACACAGGTGTCCAGAATCAAACCTCAGTCATGTTCCCAGGGAACAGGCTTCCAGAAACAAAGCTCAGTCATGTTCCCAGGCCACAGGGTTCCAGAATCAAACCTCAGTCTTGTTCCCAGGACACAGGTTTCCAGAATCAACCCGATATCATGTTCCCTGGCCACAGTCTCAGAATCAAACCTCAGTCATGTTGCCAGGCCCCAGGTTTCCACCATCAAACCTCAGACATGTTCCCAGGCCACAGGGTTCCAGAGTCAAACCGTTGGCAGGTTCCCAGGCCACAGGGTTCCAGAATCCACCAATGTCATGTTCCCAGGCCACAGGGTTCCAGAATCAATCCTCAGTTACGTTCCCAGGCTACAGGGTTCCAGAATAAAACCTCAGTCATGTTCCCAGACCACAGGGTTCCAGAACCAAGGCTCAGTCAGGTTCCCGGGCCACAGTATTCCACAATCTAAACAGATGTCATGTTCCCAGGCCTCAGGGTTCCAGAATCCACCCATGTCATGTTCCCAGTCCACAGGGTTCCAGAACGAAGGCTCAGTCAGGTTCCCGGGGCACAGTATTCCACAATCTAAACAGATGTCATATTCCCAGGCCACAGGTTTCCAATATCACGCCTCAGTCATGTTCCCAGGCCACAGGTTTCCAGAATCAAACCGATTTCATGTTCCCTGGCAACAGGGTACCAGAATCCAAACCGATGTCATGTTCCCAGGCCACAGGATTCCACACTCTATCGTCAGTCATGTTCCCAGGCCACATGGTTCCAGAATCAAACCTCAGTCGTGTTCCCAGGACACAGGGTTCCAGAAGAAAACCTCAGTCATGTTCCCTGGACACAGGTTTCAGAAATAAGATCCCAGTCATGTTCCCAGGCCACAGGGTTCCACAATTAAACCTCAGTCATATTCCCAGGCCAGAGGGTTCCACAATCAAACCTCAGTCCTGTGGCCAGGCCACGGTTCCACCATCAAGCCTCAGTCATGTTCCCAGGCCAGAGTGTTCCACAATCAAACCTAAGTCATCTTGCCAAGCCACAGGGTTCCACCATCAAACCTCAGGCATGTTGCCAGGCCAAAGGGTTCCACCATCAAGCCTCACTCATGTTCCCAAGCCTGAGGGTTGCACTATCAAACCTCAATCATGTTGCCAGGCCACAGGGTTCAACCATCAATCCTCAGTCATGTTCCCAGTAAACAGGGCTCCTGAATCAAACCAATGTCATGTTCCCACACCACGGGGTTCCAGTATCAGGCCTCAGTCATGGTCCCAGTGCACAGGGTCCCACAATCAAACCTCGGTCATGTTGCCAGTCCACAGGTTCCTGCCATCAAACCTCAGTCAAGTTCCCAGGCCACAGGGTTCCAGAATCAAGCCTCAGTCATTTGGCCAGGCTAGAGTGTTCCACCATCAAACCTCAGTCATGATCCCAGGCCACATGTTTCCACAATGAAACCTCAGTCATTTTCCCAAGCCAAAGGTTTCCAGAATCAAACCTCAGTCATATTCCCAGGACACATGGTTCCAGAATCAAACCTGAATCATGTTCGCAGGCCCCAGCTGTCAACAATCAAACCTCAGGCATGTTCCCAGGACACCGGTGTCCAGAATCAAACCTCAGTCATGTTCCCAGGGAACAGGCTTCCAGAAACAAAGCTCAGTCATGTTCCCAGGCCACAGGGTTCCAGAATCAAACCTCAGTCTTGTTCCCAGGACCCAGGTTTCCAGAATCAACCCGATATCATGTTCCCTGGCCACAGTCTCAGAATCAAACCTCAGTCATGTTGCCAGGCCCCAGGTTTCCACCATCAAACCTCAGACATGTTCCCAGGCCACAGGGTTCCAGAGTCAAACCGTTGGCAGGATCCCAGGCCACAGGGTTCCAGAATCCACCAATGTCTTGTTCCCAGGCCACAGGGTTCCAGAATCAATCCTCAGTTATGTTCCCAGGCTACAGGGTTCCAGAATAAAACCTCAGTCATGTTCCCAGACCACAGGGTTCCAGAACCAAGGCTCAGTCAGGTTCCCGGGCCACAGTATTCCACAATCTAAACAGATGTCATGTTCCCAGGCCTCAGGGTTCCAGAATCCACCCATGTCATGTTCCCAGTCCACAGGGTTCCAGAACCAAGGCTCAGTCAGGTTCCTGGGGCACAGTATTCCACAATCTAAACAGATGTCATATTCCCAGGCCACAGGGTTCCAAAATCACGCCTCAGTCATGTTCCCAGGCCACAGGTTTCCAGAATCAAACCGATTTCATGTTCCCTGGCAACAGGGTACCAGAATCCAAACCGATGTCATGTTCCCAGGCCACAGGATTCCACACTCTAACATCAGTCATGTTCCCAGGCCACATGGTTCCAGAATCAAACCTCAGTCGTGTTCCCAGGACACAGGGTTCCAGAAGAAAACCTCAGTCATGTTCCCTGGACACAGGTTTCAGAAATAAGATCCCAGTGATGTTCCCAGGCCACAGGGTTCCACAATTAAACCTCAGTCATATTCCCAGGCCAGAGGGTTCCACAATCAAACCTCAGTCCTGTGGCCAGGCCACGGTTCCACCATCAAGCCTCAGTCATGTTCCCAGGCCAGAGTGTTCCACAATCAAACCTAAGTCATCTTGCCAAGCCACAGGGTTCCACCATCAAACCTCAGGCATGTTGCCAGGCCAAAGGGTTCCACCATCAAGCCTCACTCATGTTCCCAAGCCTGAGGGTTGCACTATCAAACCTCAATCATGTTGCCAGGCCACAGGGTTCAACCATCAATCCTCAGTCATGTTCCCAGTAAACAGGGCTCCTGAATCAAACCAATGTCATGTTCCCACACCACGGGGTTCCAGTATCAGGCCTCAGTCATGGTCCCAGTGCACAGGGTCCCACAATCAAACCTCGGTCATGTTGCCAGTCCACAGGTTTCTGCCATCAAACCTCAGTCAAGTTCCCAGGCCACAGGGTTCCAGAATCAAGCCTCAGTCATTTGGCCAGGCTAGAGTGTTCCACCATCAAACCTCAGTCATGATCCCAGGCCACATGTTTCCACAATGAAACCTCAGTCATTTTCCCAAGCCAAAGGTTTCCAGAATCAAACCTCAGTCATATTCCCAGGACACATGGTTCCAGAATCAAACCTGAATCATGTTCGCAGGCCCCAGCTGTCAACAATCAAACCTCAGGCATGTTCCCAGGACACCGGTGTCCAGAATCAAACCTCAGTCATGTTCCCAGGGAACAGGCTTCCAGAAACAAAGCTCAGTCATTTTCCCAGGCCACAGGGTTCCAGAATCAAACCTCAGTCTTGTTCCCAGGACACAGGTTTCCAGAATCAACCCGATATCATGTTCCCTGGCCACAGTCTCAGAATCAAACCTCAGTCATGTTGCCAGGCCACAGGTTTCCACCATCAAACCTCAGACATGTTCCCAGGCCACAGGGTTCCAGAGTCAAACCGTTGGCAGGTTCCCAGGCCACAGGGTTCCAGAATCCACCAATGTCATGTTCCCAGGCCACAGGGTTCCAGAATCAATCCTCAGTTACGTTCCCAGGCTACAGGGTTCCAGAATAAAACCTCAGTCATGTTCCCAGACCACAGGGTTCCAGAACCAAGGCTCAGTCAGGTTCCCGGGCCACAGTATTCCACAATCTAAACAGATGTCATGTTCCCAGGCCTCAGGGTTCCAGAATCCACCCATGTCATGTTCCCAGGCCACAGGTTTCCAAAATCACGCCTCAGTCATGTTCCCAGGCCACAGGTTTCCAGAATCAAACCGATTTCATGTTCCCTGGCAACAGGGTACCAGAATCCAAACCGATGTCATGTTCCTAGGCCACAGGATTCCACACTCTATCGTCAGTCATGTTCCCAGGCCACATGGTTCAGGAATCAAACCTCAGTCGTGTTCCCAGGACACAGGTTTCCAGAAGAAAACCTAAGTCATGTTCCCTGGACACAGGTTTCAGAAATCAAATCCCAGTGATGTTCCCAGGTCACAGGGTTCCACAATTAAACCTCAGTCATATTCCCAGGCCAGAGGGTTCCACAATCAAACCTCAGTCCTGTGGCCAGGCCACGGTTCCACCATCAAGCCTCAGTCATGTTCCCAGGCCAGAGTGTTCCACAATCAAACCTAAGTCATCTTGCCAAGCCACAGGGTTCCAACATCAAACCTCAGGCATGTTGCCAGGCCAAAGGGTTCCACCATCAAGCCTCACTCATGTTCCCAAGCCTGAGGGTTGCACTATCAAACCTCAATCATGTTGCCAGGCCACAGGGTTCAACCATCAATCCTCAGTCATGTTCCCAGTAAACAGGGCTCCTGAATCAAACCAATGTCATGTTCCCACACCACGGGGTTCCAGTATCAGGCCTCAGGCATGGTCCCAGTACACAGGGTAACACAATCAAACCTCGGTCATGTTGCCAGTCCACAGGATTCTGCCATCAAACCTCAGTCATGTTCCCAGGCCACAGGGTTCCAGAATCAAGCCTCAGTCATTTGGCCAGGCTAGAGTGTTCCACCATCAAACCTCAGTCATGATCCCAGGCCACATGTTTCCACAATGAAACCTCAGTCATTTTCTCAAGCCAAAGGTTTCCAGAATCAAACCTCAGTCATATTCCCAGGACACATGGTTCCAGAATCAAACCTGAATCATGTTCGCAGGCCCCAGGTGTCAACAATCAAACCTCAGGCATGTTCCCAGGACAAAGGTGTTCAGAATCAAACCTCAGTCATGTTCCCAGGGAACAGGCTTCCAGAAACAAAGCTCAGTCATGTTCCCAGGCCACAGGGTTCCAGAATCAAACCTCAGTCTTGTTCCCAGGACACAGGTTTCCAGAATCAACCCGATATCGTGTTCCCTGGCCACAGTCTCAGAATCAAACCTCAGTCATGTTGCCAGGCCACAGGTTTCCACCATCAAACCTCAGACATGTTCCCAGGCCACAGGGTTCCAGAGTCAAACCGTTGGCAGGTCCCCAGGCCACAGGGTTCCAGAATCCACCAATGTCATGTTCCCAGGCCACAGGGTTCCAGAATCAATCCTCAGTTATGTTCCCAGGCTACAGGGTTCCAGAATAAAACCTCAGTCATGTTCCCAGACCACAGGGTTCCAGAACCAAGGCTCAGTCAGGTTCCCGGGCCACAGTATTCCACAATCTAAACAGATGTCATGATCCCAGGCCTCAGGGTTCCAGAATCCACCCATGTCATGTTCCCAGTCCACAGGGTTCCAGAACGAAGGCTCAGTCAGGTTCCCGGGGCACAGTATTCCACAATCGAAACAGATGTCATATTCCCAGGCCACAGGTTTCCAAAATCACGCCTCAGTCATGTTCCCAGGTCACAGGTTTCCAGAATCAAACCGATTTCATGTTCCCTGGCAACAGGGTACCAGAATCCAAACCGATGTCATGTTCCCAGGCCACAGGATTCCACACTCTAACATCAGTCATGTTCCCAGGCCACATGGTTCCAGAATCAAACCTCAGTCGTGTTCCCAGGACACAGGGTTCCAGAAGAAAACCTCAGTCATGTTCCCCGGACACAGGTTTCAGAAATCAAATCCCAGTCATGTTCCCAGGCCACAGAGTTCCACAATTAAACCTCAGTCATATTCCCAGGCCAGAGGGTTCCACAATCAAACCTCAGTCCTGTGGCCAGGCCACGGTTCCACCATCAAGCCTCAGTCATGTTCCCAGGCCAGAGTGTTCCACAATCAAACCTAAGTCATCTTGCCAAGCTACAGGGTTCCACCATCAAACCTCAGGCATGTTGCCAGGCCAAAGGGTTCCACCATCAAGCTTCACTCATGTTCCCAAGCCTGAGGGTTGCACTATCAAACCTCAATCATGTTGCCAGGCCACAGGGTTCAACCATCAATCCTCAGTCATGTTCCCAGTAAACAGGGCTCCTGAATCAAACCAATGTCATGTTCCCACACCACGGGGTTCCAGTATCAGGCCTCAGTCATGGTCCCAGTGCACAGGGTCCCACAATCAAACCTCAGTCATGTTGCCAGTCCACAGGTTTCTGCCATCAAACCTCAGTCAAGTTCCCAGGCCACAGGGTTCCAGAATCAAGCCTAAGTCATTTGGCCAGGCTAGAGTGGTCCACCATAAAACCTCAGTCATGATCCCAGGCCACATGTTTCCACAATGAAACCTCAGTCATTTTCCCAAGCCAAAGGTTTCCAGAATCAAACCTCAGTCATATTCCCAAGACACATGGTTCCAGAATCAAACCTGAATCATGTTCGCAGGCCCCAGGTGTCAACAATCAAACCTCAGGCATGTTCCCAGGACAAAGGTGTCCAGAATCAAACCTCAGTCATGTTCCCAGGGAACAGGCTTCCAGAAACAAAGCTCAGTCATGTTCCCAGGCCACAGGGTTCCAGAATCAAACCTCAGTCTTGTTCCAAGGACACAGGTTTCCAGAATCAACCCGATATCATGTTCCCTGACCACAGTCTCAGAATCAAACCTCAGTCATGTTGCCAGGCCACAGGTTTCCACCATCAAACCTCAGACATGTTCCCAGGCCACAGGGTTCCAGAGTCAAACCGTTGGCAGGTCCCCAGGCCACAGGGTTCCAGAATCCACCAATGTCATGTTCCCAGGCCACAGGGTTCCAGAATCAATCCTCAGTTATGTTCCCAGGCTACATGGTTCCAGAATAAAACCTCAGTCATGTTCCCAGACCACAGGGTTCCAGAACCAAGGCTCAGTCAGGTTCCCGGGCCACAGTATTCGACAATCTAAACAGATGTCATGTTCCCAGGCCTCAGGGTTCCAGAATCCACCCATGTCATGTTCCCAGTCCACAGGGTTCCAGAACCAAGGCTCAGTCAGGTTCCCGGGGCACAGTATTCCACAATCTAAACAGATGTCATATTCCCAGGCCACAGGTTTCCAAAATCACGCCTCAGTCATGTTCGCAGGCCACAGGTTTCCAGAATCAAACTGATTTCATGTTCCCTGGCAACAGGGTACCAGAATCCAAACCGATGTCATGTTCCCAGGCCACAGGATTCCACACTCTAACATCAGTCATGTTCCCAGGCCACATGGTTCCAGAATCAAACCTCAGTCGTGTTCCCAGGACACAGGGTTCCAGAAGAAAACCTCAGTCATGTTCCCTGGACACAGGTTTCAGAAATCAAATCCCAGTGATGTTCCCAGGCCACAGGGTTCCACAATTAAACCTCAGTCATATTCCCAGGCCAGAGGGTTCCACAATCAAACCTCAGTCCTGTGGCCAGGCCACGGTTCCACCATCAAGCCTCAGTCATGTTCCCAGGCCAGAGTGTTCCACAATCAAACCTAAGTCATCTTGCCTAGCCACAGGGTTCCACCATCAAGCCTCACTCATGTTCCCAAGCCTGAGGGTTGCACTATCAAACCTCAATCATGTTGCCAGGCCACAGGGTTCAACCATCAATCCTCAGTCATGTTCCCAGTAAACAGGGCTCCTGAATCAAACCAATGTCATGTTCCCACACCACGGGGTTCCAGTATCAGAGCTCAGTCATGGTCCCAGTGCACAGGGTCCCACAATCAAACCTCAGTCATGTTGCCAGTCCACAGGTTTCTGCCATCAAACCTCAGTCAAGTTCCCAGGCCACAGGGTTCCAGAATCAAGCCTCAGTCATTTGGCCAGGCTAGAGTGTTCCACCATCAAACCTCAGTCATGATCCCAGGCCACATGTTTCCACAATGAAACCTCAGTCATTTTCCCAAGCCAAAGGTTTCCAGAATCAAACCTCAGTCATATTCCCAGGACACATGGTTCCAGAATCAAACCTGAATCATGTTCGCAGGCCCCAGGTGTCAACAATCAAACCTCAGGCATGTTCCCAGGACACAGGTGTCCAGAATCAAACCTCAGTCATGTTCCCAGGGAACTGGCTTCAGGAAACAAAGCTCAGTCATGTTCCCAGGCCACAGGGTTCCAGAATCAAACCTCAGTCTTGTTCCCAGGACACAGGTTTCCAGAATCAACCCGATATCATGTTCCCTGGCCACAGTCTCAGAATCAAACCTCAGTCATGTTGCCAGGCCACAGGTTTCCACCATCAAACCTCAGACATGTTCCCAGGCCACAGGGTTCCAGAGTCAAACCGTTGGCAGGTTCCCAGGCCACAGGGTTCCAGAATCCACCAATGTCATGTTCCCAGGCCACAGGGTTCCAGAATCAATCCTCAGTTATGTTCCCAGGCTACAGGGTTCCAGAATAAAACCTCAGTCATGTTCCCAGACCACAGGGTTCCAGAACCAAGGCTCAGTCAGTTTCCCGGGCCACAGTATTCCACAATCTAAACAGATGTCATGTTCCCAGGCCTCAGGGTTCCAGAATCCACCCATGTCATGTTCCCAGTCCACAGGGTTCCAGAACCAAGGCTCAGTCAGGTTCCCGGGGCACAGTATTCCACAATCTAAACAGATGTCATATTCCCAGGCCACAGGTTTCCAAAATCACGCCTCAGTCATGTCCCCAGGCCACAGGTTTCCAGAATCAAACCGATTTCATGTTCCCTGGCAACAGGGTACCAGAATCCAAACCGATGTCATGTTCCCAGGCCACAGGATTCCACACTCTAACATCAGTCATGTTCCCAGGCCACATGGTTCCAGAATCAAACCTCAGTCGTGTTCCCAGGACACAGGGTTCCAGAAGAAAACCTCGGTCATGTTCCCTGGACACAGGTTTCAGAAATAAAATCCCAGTCATGTTCCCAGGCCAGAGGGTTCCACAATTAAACCTCAGTCATATTCCCAGGCCAGAGGGTTCCACAATCAAACCTCAGTCCTGTGGCCAGGCCACGGTTCCACCATCAAGCCTCAGTCATGTTGCCAGGCCAGAGTGTTCCACAATCAAACCTAAGTCATCTTGCCAAGCCACAGGGTTCCACCATCAAACCTCAGGCATGTTGCCAGGCCACAGGGTTCAACCATCAATCCTCAGTCATGTTCCCAGTAAACAGGGCTCCTGAAGCAAACCAATGTCATGTTCCCACACCACGGGGTTCCAGTATCAGGCCTCAGTCATGGTCCCAGTGCACAGGGTCCCACAATCAAACCTCAGTCATGTTGCCAGTCCACAGGTTTCTGCCATCAAACCTCAGTCAAGTTCCCAGGCCACAGGGTTCCAGAATCAAGCCTCAGTCATTTGGCCAGGCTAGAGTGTTCCACCATCAAGCCTCACTCATGTTCCCAAGCCTGAGGGTTGCACTATCAAACCTCAATCATGTTGCCAGGCCACAGGGTTCAACCATCAATCCTCAGTCATGTTCCCAGTAAACAGGGCTCCTGAATCAAACCAATGTCATGTTCCCACACCACGGGGTTCCAGTATCAGGCCTCAGTCATGGTCCCAGTGCACAGGGTCCCACAATCAAACCTCAGTCATGTTGCCAGTCCACAGGTTTCTGCCATCAAACCTCAGTCAAGTTCCCAGGCCACAGGGTTCCAGAATCAAGCCTCAGTCATTTTGCCAGGCTAGAGTGTTCCACCATCAAACCTCAGTCATGATCCCAGGCCACATGTTTCCACAATGAAACCTCAGTCATTTTCCCAAGCCAAAGGTTTCCAGAATCAAACCTCAGTCATATTCCCAGGACACATGGTTCCAGAATCAAACCTGAATCATGTTCGCAGGCCCCAGCTGTCAACAATCAAACCTCAGGCATGTTCCCAGGACACAGGTGTCCAGAATCAAACCTCAGTCATGTTCCCAGGGAACAGGCTTCCAGAAACAAAGCTCAGTCATGTTCCCAGGCCACAGGGTTCCAGAATCAAACCTCAGTCTTGTTCCCAGGACACAGGTTTCCAGAATCAACTCGATATCATGTTCCCTGGCCACAGTCTCAGAATCAAACCTCAGTCATGTTGCCAGGCCACAGGTTTCCACCATCAAACCTCAGACATGTTCCCAGGCCACAGGGTTCCAGAGTCAAACCGTTGGCAGGTCCCCAGGCCACAGGGTTCCAGAATCCACCAATGTCATGTTCCCAGGCCACAGGGTTCCAGAAATAATCCTCAGTTATGTTCCCAGGCTACAGGGTTCCAGAATAAAATCTCAGTCATGTTCCCAGACCACAGGGTTCCAGAACCAAGGCTCAGTCAGGTTCCCGGGCCACAGTATTCCACAATCTAAACAGATGTCATGTTCCCAGGCCTCAGGGTTCCAGAATCCACCCATGTCATGTTCCCAGTCCACAGGGTTCCAGAACCAAGGCTCAGTCAGGTTCCCGGGGCACAGTATTCCACAATCTAAACAGATGTCATATTCCCAGGCCACAGGTTTCCAAAATCACGCCTCAGTCATGTTCACAGGCCACAGGTTTCCAGAAACAAACTGATTTCATGTTCCCTGGCAACAGGGTACCAGAATCCAAACCGATGTCATGTTCCCAGGCCACAGGATTCCACACTCTAACATCAGTCATGTTCCCAGGCCACATGGTTCCAGAATCAAACCTCAGTCGTGTTCCCAGGACACAGGGTTCCAGAAGAAAACCTCAGTCATGTTCCCTGGACACAGGTTTCAGAAATCAAATCCCAGTCATGTTCCCAGGCCACAGGGTTCCACAATTAAACCTCAGTCATATTCCCAGGCCAGAGGGTTCCACAATCAAACCTCAGTCCTGTGGCCAGGCCACGGTTCCACCATCAAGCCTCAGTCATGTTGCCAGGCCAGAGTGTTCCACAATCAAACCTAAGTCATCTTGCCAAGCCACAGGGTTCCACCATCAAACCTCAGGCATGTTGCCAGGCCAAAGGGTTCCACCATCAAGCCTCACTCATGTTCCCAAGCCTGAGGGTTGCACTATCAAACCTCAATCATGTTGCCAGGCCACAGGGTTCAACCATCAATCCTCAGTCATGTTCCCAGTAAACAGGGCTCCTGAATCAAACCAATGTCATGTTCCCACACCACGGGGTTCCAGTATCAGGCCTCAGTCATGGTCCCAGTGCACAGGGTCCCACAATCAAACCTCAGTCATGTTGCCAGTCCACAGGTTTCTGCCATCAAACCTCAGTCAAGTTCCCAGGCCACAGGGTTCCAGAATCAAACCTCAGTCTTGTTCCCAGGACACAGGTTTCCAGAATCAACCCGATATCATGTTCCCTGGCCACAGTCTCAGAATCAAACCTCAGTCATGTTGCCAGGCCACAGCTTTCCACCATCAAACCTCAGACATGTTCCCAGGCCACAGGGTTCCAGAGTCAAACCGTTGGCAGGTTCCCAGGCCACAGGGTTCCAGAATCCACCAATGTCATGTTCCCAGGCCACAGGGTTCCAGAATCAATCCTCAGTTATGTTCCCAGGCTACAGGGTTCCAGAATAAAACCTCAGTCATGTTCCCAGACCACAGGGTTCCAGAACCAAGGCTCAGTCAGGTTCCTGGGCCACAGTATTCCACAATCTAAACAGATGTCATGTTCCCAGGCCTCAGGGTTCCAGAATCCACCCATGTCATGTTCCCAGTCCACAGGGTTCCAGAACCAAGGCTCAGTCAGGTTCCCGGGGCACAGTATTCCACAATCTAAACAGATGTCATATTCCCAGGCCACAGGTTTCCAAAATCACGCCTCAGTCATGTTCCCAGGCCACAGGTTTCCAGAATCAAACCGATTTCATGTTCCCTGGCAACAGGGTACCAGAATCCAAACCGATGTCATGTTCCCAGGCCACAGGATTCCACACTCTAACATCAGTCATGTTCCCAGGCCACATGGTTCCAGAATCAAACCTCAGTCGTGTTCCCAGGACACAGGGTTCCAGAAGAAAACCTCAGTCATGTTCCCTGGACACAGGTTTCAGAAATAAAATCCCAGTCATGTTCCCAGGCCACAGGGTTCCACAATTAAACCTCAGTCATATTCCCAGGCCAGAGGGTTCCACAATCAAACCTCAGTCCTGTGGCCAGGCCACGGTTCCACCATCAAGCCTCAGTCATGTTGCCAGGCCAGAGTGTTCCACAATCAAACCTAAGTCATCTTGCCAAGCCACAGGGTTCCACCATCAAACCTCAGGCATGTTGCCAGGCAAAAGGGTTCCACCATCAAGTCTCACTCATGTTCCCAAGCCTGAGGGTTGCACTATCAAACCTCAATCATGTTGCCAGGCCACAGGGTTCAACCATCAATCCTCAGTCATTTTCCCAGTAAACAGGGCTCCTGAATCAAACCAATGTCATGTTCCCACACCACGGGGTTCCAGTATCAGGCCTCAGTCATGGTCCCAGTGCACAGGGTCCCACAATCAAACCTCAGTCATGTTGCCAGTCCACAGGTTTCTGCCATCAAACCTCAGTCAAGTTCCCAGGCCACAGGGTTCCAGAATCAAGCCTCAGTCATTTGGCCAGGCTAGAGTGTTCCACCATCAAACCTCAGTCATGATCCCAGGCCACATGTTTCCACAATGAAACCTCAGTCATTTTCCCAAGCCAAAGGTTTCCAGAATCAAACCTCAGTCATATTCCCAGGACACATGGTTCCAGAATCAAACCTGAATCATGTTCGCAGGCCCCAGGTGTCAACAATCAAACCTCAGGCATGTTCCCAGGACACAGGTGTCCAGAATCAAACCTCAGTCATGTTCCCAGGGAACAGGCTTCCAGAAACAAAGCTCAGTCATGTTCCCAGGCCACAGGGTTCCAGAATCAAACCTCAGTCTTGTTCCCAGGACACAGGTTTCCAGAATCAACCCGATATCATGTTCCCTGGCCACAGTCTCAGAATCAAACCTCAGTCATGTTGCCAGGCCACAGGTTTCCACCATCAAACCTCAGACATGTTCCCAGGCCACAGGGTTCCAGAGTCAAACCGTTGGCAGGTTCCCAGGCCACAGGGTTCCAGAATCCACCAATGTCATGTTCCCAGGCCACAGGGTTCCAGAATCAATCCTCAGTTATGTTCCCAGGCTACAGGGTTCCAGAATAAAACCTCAGTCATGTTCCCAGACCACAGGGTTCCAGAACCAAGGCTCAGTCAGGTTCCCGGGCCACAGTATTCCACAATCTAAACAGATGTCATGTTCCCAGGCCTCAGGGTTCCAGAATCCACCCATGTCATGTTCCCAGTACACAGGATTCCAGAACCAAGGCTCAGTCAGGTTCCCGGGGCACAGTATTCCACAATCTAAACAGATGTCATATTCCCAGGCCACAGGTTTCCAAAATCACGCCTCAGTCATGTTCGCAGGCCACAGGTTTCCAGAATCAAACCGATTTCATGTTCCCTGGCAACAGGGTACCAGAATCCAAACCGATGTCATGTTCCCAGGCCACAGGATTCCACACTCTAACATCAGTCATGTTCCCAGGCCACATGGTTCCAGAATCAAACCTCAGTCGTGTTCCCAGGACACAGGGTTCCAGAAGAAAACCTCAGTCATGTTCCCTGGACACAGGTTTCAGAAATCAAATCCCAGTCATGTTCCCAGGCCACAGGGTTCCACAATTAAACCTCAGTCATATTCCCAGGCCAGAGGGTTCCACAATCAAACCTCAGTCCTGTGGCCAGGCCACGGTTCCACCATCAAGCCTCAGTCATGTTGCCAGGCCAGAGTGTTCCACAATCAAACCTAAGTCATCTTTCCAAGCCACAGGGTTCCACCATCAAACCTCAGGCATGTTGCCAGGCCAAAGTGTTCCACCATCAAGCCTCACTCATGTTCCCAAGCCTGAGGGTTGCACTATCAAACCTCAATCATGTTGCCAGGCCACAGGGTTCAACCATCAATCCTCAGTCATGTTCCCAGTAAACAGGGCTCCTGAATCAAACCAATGTCATGTTCCCACACCACGGGGTTCCAGTATCAGGCCTCAGTCATGGTCCCAGTGCACAGGGTCCCACAATCAAACCTCAGTCATGTTGCCAGTCCACAGGTTTCTGCCATCAAACCTCAGTCAAATTCCCAGGCCACAGGGTTCCAGAATCAAGCCTCAGTCATTTTGCCAGCCTAGAGTGTTCCACCATCAAACCTCAGTCATGATCCCAGGCCACATGTTTCCACAATGAAACCTCAGTCATTTTCCCAAGCCAAAGGTTTCCAGAATCAAACCTCAGTCATATTCCCAGGACACATGGTTCCAGAATCAAACCTGAATCATGTTCGCAGGCCCCAGCTGTCAACAATCAAACCTCAGGCATGTTCCCAGGACACAGGTGTCCAGAATCAAACCTCAGTCATGTTCCCAGGGAACAGGCTTCCAGAAACAAAGCTCAGTCATGTTCCCAGGCCACAGGGTTCCAGAATCAAACCTCAGTCTTGTTCCCAGGACACAGGTTTCCAGAATCAACCCGATATCATGTTCCCTGGCCACAGTCTCAGAATCAAACCTCAGTCATGTTGCCAGGCCACAGGTTTCCACCATCAAACCTCAGATATGTTCCCAGGCCACAGGGTTCCAGAGTCAAACCGTTGGCAGGTTCCCAGGCCACAGGGTTCCAGAATCCACCAATGTCATGTTCCCAGGCCACAGGGTTCCAGAATCAATCCTCAGTTATGTTCCCAGGCTACAGGGTTCCAGAATAAAACCTCAGTCATGTTCCCAGACCACAGGGTTCCAGAACCAAGGCTCAGTCAGGTTCCCGGGGCACAGTATTCCACAATCTAAACAGATGTCATATTCCCAGGCCACAGGTTTCCAAAATCACGCCTCAGTCATGTTCCCAGGCCACAGGTTTCCAGAATCAAACCGATTTCATGTTCCCTGGCAACAGGGTACCAGAATCCAAACCGATGTCATGTTCCCAGGCCACAGGATTCCACACTCTAACATCAGTCATGTTCCCAGGCCACATGGTTCCAGAATCAAACCTCAGTCGTGTTCCCAGGACACAGGGTTCCAGAAGAAAACCTCAGTCATGTTCCCTGGACACAGGTTTCAGAAATAAAATCCCAGTCATGTTCCCAGGCCACAGGGTTCCACAATTAAACCTCAGTCATATTCCCAGGCCAGAGGGTTCCACAATCAAACCTCAGTCCTGTGGCCAGGCCACGGTTCCACCATCAAGCCTCAGTCATGTTCCCAGGCCAGAGTGTTCCACAATCAAACCTTAGTCATCTTGCCAAGCCAAAGGGTTCCACCATCAAACCTCAGGCATGTTCCCAAGCCTGAGGGGTGCATTATCAAACCTCAATCATGTTGCCAGGCCACAGGGTTCAACCATCAATCCTCAGTCATGTTCCCAGTAAACAGGGCTCCTGAATCAAACCAATGTCATGTTCCCACACCACGGGGTTCCAGTATCAGAGCTCAGTCATGGTCCCAGTGCACAGGGTCCCACAATCAAACCTCAGTCATGTTGCCAGTCCACAGGTTTCTGCCATCAAACCTCAGTCAAGTTCCCAGGCCACAGGGTTCCAGAATCAAGCCTCAGTCATTTGGCCAGGCTAGAGTGTTCCACCATCAAACCTCAGTCATGATCCCAGGCCACATGTTTCCACAATGAAACCTCAGTCATTTTCCCAAGCCAAAGGTTTCCAGAATCAAACCTCAGTCATATTCCCAAGACACATGGTTCCAGAATCAAACCTGAATCATGTTCGCAGGCCCCAGCTGTCAACAATCAAACCTCAGGCATGTTCCCAGGACACAGGTGTCCAGAATCAAACCTCAGTCATGTTCCCAGGGAACAGGCTTCCAGAAACAAAGCTCAGTCATGTTCCCAGGCCACAGGGTTCCAGAATCAAACCTCAGTCTTGTTCCCAGGACACAGGTTTCCAGAACCAAGGCTCAGTCAGGTTCCCGGGGCACAGTATTCCACAATCTAAACAGATGTCATATTCCCAGGCCTCAGGTTTCCAAAATCACGCCTCAGTCATGTTCCCAGGTCACAGGTTTCCACAATCAAACCGATTTCATGTTCCCTGGCAACAGGGTACCAGAATCCAAACCGATGTCATGTTCCCAGGCCACAGGATTCCACACTCTATCATCAGTCATGTTCCCAGGCCACATGGTTCCAGAATCAAACCTCAGTCGTGTTCCCAGGACACACGGTTCCAGAAGAAAACCTCAGTCATGTTCCCTGGACACAGGTTTCAGAAATAAAATCCCAGTCATGTTCCCAGGCCACAGGGTTCCACAGTTAAACCTCAGTCATATTCCCAGGCCAGAGGGTTCCACAATCAAACCTCAGTCCTGTGGCCAGGCCACGGTTCCACCATCAAGCCTCAGTCATGTTCCCAGGCCAGAGTGTTCCACTATCAAACCTAAGTCATCTTGCCAAGCCACAGGGTTCCACCATCAAACCTCAGGCATGTTGCCAGGCCAAAGGGTTCCACCATCAAGCCTCACTCATGTTCCCAAGCCTGAGGGTTGCACTATCAAACCTCAATCATGTTGCCAGGCCACAGGGTTCAACCATCAATCCTCAGTCATGTTCCCAGTAAACAGGGCTCCTGAATCAAACCAATGTCATGTTCCCACACCACGGGGTTCCAGTATCAGGCCTCAGTCATGGTCCCAGTGCACAGGGTCCCACAATCAAACCTCAGTCATGTTGCCAGTCCACAGGTTTCTGCCATCAAACCTCAGTCAAGTTCCCAGGCCACAGGGTTCCAGAATCAAGCCTCAGTCATTTGGCCAGGCTAGAGTGTTCCACCATCAAACCTCAGTCATGATCCCAGGCCACATGTTTCCACAATGAAACCTCAGTCATTTTCCCAAGCCAAAGGTTTCCAGAATCAAACCTCAGTCATATTCCCAAGACACATGGTTCCAGAATCAAACCTGAATCATGTTCACAGGCCCCAGCTGTCAACAATCAAACCTCAGGCATGTTCCCAGGACACAG
Source organism: Balaenoptera physalus (assembly GCF_965194825.1). NCBI lineage: Eukaryota > Metazoa > Chordata > Mammalia > Artiodactyla > Balaenopteridae > Balaenoptera > Balaenoptera physalus. The sequence continues at coordinate 31,572,314 of NC_138897.1, read as the reverse complement.
GTGTCCAGAATCAAACCTCAGTCATGTTCCCAGGGAACAGGCTTCCAGAAACAAAGCTCAGTCATGTTCCCAGGCCACAGGGTTCCAGAATCAAACCTCAGTCTTGTTCCCAGGACACAGGTTTCCAGAATCAACCCGATATCATGTTCCCTGGCCACAGTCTCAGAATCAAACCTCAGTCATGTTGCCAGGCCACAGGTTTCCACCATCAAACCTCAGACATGTTCCCAGGCCACAGGGTTCCAGAGTCAAACCGTTGGCAGGTCCCCAGGCCACAGGGTTCCAGAATCCACCAATGTCATGTTCCCAGGCCACAGGGTTCCAGAATCAATCCTCAGTTATGTTCCCAGGCTACAGGGTTCCAGAATAAAACCTCAGTCATGTTCCCAGACCACAGGGTTCCAGAACCAAGGCTCAGTCAGGTTCCCGGGCCACAGTATTCCACAATCTAAACAGATGTCATGTTCCCAGGCCTCAGGGTTCCAGAATCCACCCATGTCATGTTCCCAGTCCACAGGGTTCCAGAACCAAGGCTCAGTCAGGTTCCCGGGGCACAGTATTCCACAATCTAAACAGATGTCATATTCCCAGGCCACAGGTTTCCAAAATCACGCCTCAGTCATGTTCCCAGGCCACAGGTTTCCAGAATCAAACCGATTTCATGTTCCCTGGCAACAGGGTACCAGAATCCAAACCGATGTCATGTTCCCAGGCCACAGGATTCCACACTCTAACATCAGTCATGTTCCCAGGCCACATGGTTCCAGAATCAAACCTCAGTCGTGTTCCCAGGACACAGGGTTCCAGAAGAAAACCTCAGTCATGTTCCCTGGACACAGGTTTCAGAAATCAAATCCCAGTCATGTTCCCAGGCCACAGGGTTCCACAATTAAACCTCAGTCATATTCCCAGGCCAGAGGGTTCCACAATCAAACCTCAGTCCTGTGGCCAGGCCACGGTTCCACCATCAAGCCTCAGTCATGTTCCCAGGCCAGAGTGTTCCACAATCAAACCTAAGTCATCTTGCCAAGCCACAGGGTACCACCATCAAACCTCAGGCATGTTGCCAGGCCAAAGGGTTCCACCATCAAGCCTCACTCATGTTCCCAAGCCTGAGGGTTGCACTATCAAACCTCAATCATGTTGCCAGGCCACAGGGTTCAACCATCAATCCTCAGTCATGTTCCCAGTAAACAGGGCTCCTGAATCAAACCAATGTCATGTTCCCACACCACGGGGTTCCAGTATCAGGCCTCAGTCATGGTCCCAGTGCACAGGGTCCCACAATCAAACCTCAGTCATGTTGCCAGTCCACAGGTTTCTGCCATCAAACCTCAGTCAACTTCCCAGGCCACAGGGTTCCAGAATCAAGCCTCAGTCATTTGGCCAGGCTAGAGTGTTCCACCATCAAACCTCAGTCATGATCCCAGGCCACATGTTTCCACAATGAAACCTCAGTCATTTTCCCAAGCCAAAGGTTTCCAGAATCAAACCTCAGTCATATTCCCAAGACACATGGTTACAGAATCAAACCTGAATCATGTTCGCAGGCCCCAGCTGTCAACAATCAAACCTCAGGCATGTTCCCAGGACACAGGTGTCCAGAATCAAACCTCAGTCATGTTCCCAGGGAACAGGCTTCCAGAAACTAAGCTCAGTCATGTTCCCAGGCCACAGGGTTCCAGAATCAAACCTCAGTCTTGTTCCCAGGACACAGGTTTCCAGAATCAACCCGATATCATGTTCCCTGGCCACAGTCTCAGAATCAAACCTCAGTCATGTTGCCAGGCCACAGGTTTCCACCATCAAACCTCAGACATGTTCCCAGGCCACAGGGTTCCAGAGTCAAACCGTTGGCAGGTCCCCAGGCCACAGGGTTCCAGAATCCACCAATGTCATGTTCCCAGGCCACAGGGTTCCAGAATCAATCCTCAGTTATGTTCCCAGGCTACAGGGTTCCAGAATAAAACCTCAGTCATGTTCCCAGACCACAGGGTTCCAGAACCAAGGCTCAGTCAGGTTCCCGGGCCACAGTATTCCACAATCTAAACAGATGTCATGTTCCCAGGCCTCAGGGTTCCAGAATCCACCCATGTCATGTTCCCAGTCCACAGGGTTCCAGAACCAAGGCTCAGTCAGGTTCCCGGGGCACAGTATTCCACAATCTAAACAGATGTCATATTCCCAGGCCACAGGTTTCCAAAATCACGCCTCAGTCATGTTCGCAGGCCACAGGTTTCCAGAATCAAACTGATTTCATGTTCCCTGGCAACAGGGTACCAGAATCCAAACCGATGTCATGTTCCCAGGCCACAGGATTCCACACTCTAACATGAGTCATGTTCCCAGGCCACATGGTTCCAGAATCAAACCTCAGTCGTGTTCCCAGGACACAGGGTTCCAGAAGAAAACCTCAGTCATGTTTCCTGGACACAGGTTTCAGAAATAAGATCCCAGTGATGTTCCCAGGCCACAGGGTTCCACAATTAAACCTCAGTCATATTCCCAGGCCAGAGGGTTCCACAATCAAATCTCAGTCCTGTGGCCAGGCCACGGTTCCACCATCAAGCCTCAGTCATGTTCCCAGGCCAGAGTGTTCCACAATCAAACCTAAGTCATCTTGCCAAGCCACAGGGTTCCACCATCAAACCTCAGGCATGTTGCCAGGCCAAAGGGTTCCACCATCAAGCCTCACTCATGTTCCCAAGCCTGAGGGTTGCACTATCAAACCTCAATCATGTTGCCAGGCCACAGGGTTCAACCATCAATCCTCAGTCATGTTCCCAGTAAACAGGGCTCCTGAATCAAACCAATGTCATGTTCCCACACCACGGGGTTCCAGTATCAGGCCTCAGTCATGGTCCCAGTGCACAGGGTCCCACAATCAAACCTCAGTCATGTTGCCAGTCCACAGGTTTCTGCCATCAAACCTCAGTCAAGTTCCCAGGCCACAGGGTTCCAGAATCAAGCCTCAGTCATTTGGCCAGGCTAGAGTGTTCCACCATCAAACCTCAGTCATGATCCCAGGCCACATGTTTCCACAATGAAACCTCAGTCATTTTCCCAAGCCAAAGGTTTCCAGAATCAAACCTCAGTCATATTCCCAGGACACATGGTTCCAGAATCAAACCTGAATCATGTTCGCAGGCCCCAGCTGTCAACAATCAAACCTCAGGCATGTTCCCAGGACACAGGTGTCCAGAATCAAACCTCAGTCATGTTCCCAGGGAACAGGCTTCCAGAAACAAAGCTCAGTCATGTTCCCAGGCCACAGGGTTCCAGAATCAAACCTCAGTCTTGTTCCCAGGACACAGGTTTCCAGAATCAACCCGATATCATGTTCCCTGGCCACAGTCTCAGAATCAAACCTCAGTCATGTTGCCAGGCCACAGGTTTCCACCATCAAACCTCAGACATGTTCCCAGGCCACAGGGTTCCAGAGTCAAACCGTTGGCAGGTTCCCAGGCCACAGGGTTCCAGAATCCACCAATGTCATGTTCCCAGGCCACAGGGTTCCAGAATCAATCCTCAGTTATGTTCCCAGGCTACAGGGTTCCAGAATAAAACCTCAGTCATGTTCCCAGACCACAGGGTTCCAGAACCAAGGCTCAGTCAGGTTCCCGGGCCACAGTATTCCACAATCTAAACAGATGTCATGTTCCCAAGCCTCAGGGTTCCAGAACCAAGGCTCAGTCAGGTTCCCGGGGCACAGTATTCCACAATCTAAACAGATGTCATATTCCCAGGCCACAGGTTTCCAAAATCACGCCTCAGTCATGTTCCCAGGCCACAGGTTTCCAGAATCAAACCGATTTCAAGTTCCCTGGCAACAGGGTACCAGAATCCAAACCGATGTCATGTTCCCAGGACACAGGATTCCACACTCTAACATGAGTCATGTTCCCAGGCCACATGGTTCCAGAATCAAACCTCAGTCGTGTTCCCAGGACACAGGGTTCCAGAAGAAAACCTCAGTCATGTTCCCTGGACACAGGTTTCAGAAATAAAATCCCAGTCATGTTCCCAGGCCACAGGGTTCCACAATTAAACCTCAGTCATATTCCCAGGCCAGAGGGTTCCACAATCAAACCTCAGTCCTGTGGCCAGGCCACGGTTCCACCATCAAGCCTCAGTCATGTTGCCAGGCCAGAGTGTTCCACAATCAAACCTAAGTCATCTTGCCAAGCCACAGGGTTCCACCATCAAACCTCAGGCATGTTGCCAGGCCACAGGGTTCAACCATCAATCCTCAGTCATGTTCCCAGTAAACAGGGCTCCTGAATCAAACCAATGTCATGTTCCCACACCACGGGGTTCCAGTATCAGGCCTCAGTCATGGTCCCAGTGCACAGGGTCCCACAATCAAACCTCAGTCATGTTGCCAGTCCACAGGTGTCTGCCATCAAACCTCAGTCAAGTTCCCAGGCCACAGGGTTCCAGAATCAAGCCTCAGTCATTTGGCCAGGCTAGAGTGTTCCACCATCAAGCCTCACTCATGTTCCCAAGCCTGAGGGTTGCACTATCAAACCTCAATCATGTTGCCAGGCCACAGGGTTCAACCATCAATCCTCAGTCATGTTCCCAGTAAACAGGGCTCCTGAATCAAACCAATGTCATGTTCCCACACCACGGGGTACCAGTATCAGGCCTCAGTCATGGTCCCAGTGCACAGGGTCCCACAATCAAACCTCAGTCATGTTGCCAGTCCACAGGTTTCTGCCATCAAACCTCAGTCAAGTTCCCAGGCCACAGGGTTCCAGAATCAAGCCTCAGTCATTTGGCCAGGCTAGAGTGTTCCACCATCAAACCTCAGTCATGATCCCAGGCCACATGTTTCCACAATGAAACCTCAGTCATTTTCCCAAGCCAAAGGTTTCCAGAATCAAACCTCAGTCATATTCCCAAGACACATGGTTCCAGAATCAAACCTGAATCATGTTCGCAGGCCCCAGGTGTCAACAATCAAACCTCAGGCATGTTCCCAGGACAAAGGTGTCCAGAATCAAACCTCAGTCATGTTCCCAGGGAACAGGCTTCCAGAAACAAAGCTCAGTCATGTTCCCAGGCCACAGGGTTCCAGAATAAAACCTCAGTCTTGTTCCAAAGACAAAGGTTTCCAGAATCAACCCAATATCATGTTCCCTGGCCACAGTCTCAGAATCAAACCTCAGTCATGTTGCCAGGCCACAGGTTTCCACCATCAAACCTCAGACATGTTCCCAGGCCACAGGGTTCCAGAGTCAAACCGTTGGCAGGTCCCCAGGCCACAGGGTTCCAGAATCCACCAATGTCATGTTCCCAGGCCACAGGGTTCCAGAATCAATCCTCAGTTATGTTCCCAGGCTACAGGGTTCCAGAATAAAACCTCAGTCATGTTCCCAGACCACAGGGTTCCAGAACCAAGGCTCAGTCAGGTTCCCGGGCCACAGTATTCCACAATCTAAACAGATGTCATGCTCCCAGGCCTCAGGGTTCCAGAATCCACCCATGTCATGTTCCCAGTCCACAGGGTTCCAGAACGAAGGCTCAGTCAGGTTCCCGGGGCACAGTATTCCACAATCTAAACAGATGTCATATTCCCAGGCCACAGGTTTCCAAAATCACGCCTCAGTCATGTTCGCAGGCCACAGGTTTCCAGAATCAAACTGATTTCATGTTCCCTGGCAACAGGGTACCAGAATCCAAACCGATGTCATGTTCCCAGGCCACAGGATTCCACACTCTAACATCAGTCATGTTCCCAGGCCACATGGTTCCAGAATCAAACCTCAGTCGTGTTCCCAGGACACAGGGTTCCAGAAGAAAACGTCAGTCATGTTCCCTGGACACAGGTTTCAGAAATAAGATCCCAGTGATGTTCCCAGGCCACAGGGTTCCACAATTAAACCTCAGTCATATTCCCAGGCCAGAGGGTTCCACAATCAAACCTCAGTCCTGTTGCCAGGCCACGGTTCCACCATCAAGCCTCAGTCATGTTCCCAGGCCAGAGTGTTCCACAATCAAACCTAAGTCATCTTGCCAAGCCACAGGGTTCCACCATCAAACCTCAGGCATGTTGCCAGGCCAAAGGGTTCCACCATCAAGCCTCACTCATGTTCCCAAGCCTGAGGGTTGCACTATCAAACCTCAATCATGTTGCCAGGCCACAGGGTTCAACCATCAATCCTCAGTCATGTTCCCAGTAAACAGGGCTCCTGAATCAAACCAATGTCATGTTCCCACACCACGGGGTTCCAGTATCAGGCCTCAGTCATGGTCCCAGTGCACAGGGTCCCACAATCAAACCTCAGTCATGTTGCCAGTCCACAGGTTTCTGCCATCAAACCTCAGTCAAGTTCCCAGGCCACAGGGTTCCAGAATCAAGCCTCAGTCATTTGGCCAGGCTAGAGTGTTCCACCATCAAACCTCAGTCATGATCCCAGGCCACATGTTTCCACAATGAAACCTCAGTCATTTTCCCAAGCCAAAGGTTTCCAGAATCAAACCTCAGTCATATTCCCAAGACACATGGTTCCAGAATCAAACCTGAATCATGTTCGCAGGCCCCAGGTGTCAACAATCAAACCTCAGGCATGTTCCCAGGACAAAGGTGTCCAGAATCAAACCTCAGTCATGTTCCCAGGGAACAGGCTTCCAGAAACAAAGCTCAGTCATGTTCCCAGGCCACAGGGTTCCAGAATAAAACCTCAGTCTTGTTCCAAAGACACAGGTTTCCAGAATCAACCCGATATCATGTTCCCTGGCCACAGTCTCAGAATCAAACCTCAGTCATGTTGCCAGGCCACAGGTTTCCACCATCAAACCTCAGACATGTTCCCAGGCCACAGGGTTCCAGAGTCAAACCGTTGGCAGGTCCCCAGGCCACAGGGTTCCAGAATCCACCAATGTCATGTTCCCAGGCCACAGGGTTCCAGAATCAATCCTCAGTTATGTTCCCAGGCTACAGGGTTCCAGAATAAAACCTCAGTCATGTTCCCAGACCACAGGGTTCCAGAACCAAGGCTCAGTCAGGTTCCCGGGCCACAGTATTCCACAATCTAAACAGATGTCATGTTCCCAGGCCTCAGGGTTCCAGAATCCACCCATGTCATGTTCCCAGTCCACAGGGTTCCAGAACCAAGGCTCAGTCAGGTTCCCGGGGCACAGTATTCCACAATCTAAACAGATGTCATATTCCCAGGCCACAGGTTTCCAAAATCACGCCTCAGTCATGTTCGCAGGCCACAGGTTTCCAGAATCAAACTGATTTCATGTTCCCTGGCAACAGGGTACCAGAATCCAAACCGATGTCATGTTCCCAGGCCACAGGATTCCACACTCTAACATGAGTCATGTTCCCAGGCCACATGGTTCCAGAATCAAACCTCAGTCGTGTTCCCAGGACACAGGGTTTCAGAAGAAAACCTCAGTCATGTTCCCTGGACACAGGTTTCAGAAATAAGATCCCAGTGATGTTCCCAGGCCACAGGGTTCCACAATTAAACCTCAGTCATATTCCCAGGCCAGAGGGTTCCACAATCAAACCTCAGTCCAGTGGCCAGGCCACGGTTCCACCATCAAGCCTCAGTCATGTTCCCAGGCCAGAGTGTTCCACAATCAAACCTAAGTCATCTTGCCAAGCCACAGGGTTCCACCATCAAACCTCAGGCATGTTGCCAGGCCAAAGGGTTCCACCATCAAGCCTCACTCATGTTCCCAAGCCTGAGGGTTGCACTATCAAACCTCAATCATGTTGCCAGGCCACAGGGTTCAACCATCAATCCTCAGTCATGTTCCCAGTAAACAGGGCTCCTGAATCAAACCAATGTCATGTTCCCACACCACGGGGTTCCAGTATCAGGCCTCAGTCATGGTCCCAGTGCACAGGGTCCCACAATCAAACCTCAGTCATGTTGCCAGTCCACAGGTTTCTGCCATCAAACCTCAGTCAAGTTCCCAGGCCACAGGGTTCCAGAATCAAGCCTCAGTCATTTGGCCAGGCTAGAGTGTTCCACCATCAAACCTCAGTCATGATCCCAGGCCACATGTTTCCACAATGAAACCTCAGTCATTTTCCCAAGCCAAAGGTTTCCAGAATCAAACCTCAGTCATATTCCCAAGACACATGGTTCCAGAATCAAACCTGAATCATGTTCGCAGGCCCCAGGTGTCAACAATCAAACCTCAGGCATGTTCCCAGGACAAAGGTGTCCAGAATCAAACCTCAGTCATGTTCCCAGGGAACAGGCTTCCAGAAACAAAGCTCAGTCATGTTCCCAGGCCACAGGGTTCCAGAATCAAACCTCAGTCTTGTTCCAAAGACACAGGTTTCCAGAATCAACCCGATATCATGTTCCCTGGCCACAGTCTCAGAATCAAACCTCAGTCATGTTGCCAAGCCACAGGTTTCCACCATCAAACCTCAGACATGTTCCCAGGCCACAGGGTTCCAGAGTCAAACCGTTGGCAGGTCCCCAGGCCACAGGGTTCCAGAATCCACCAATGTCATGTTCCCAGGCCACAGGGTTCCAGAATCAATCCTCAGTTATGTTCCCAGGCTACAGGGTTCCAGAATAAAACCTCAGTCATGTTCCCAGACCACAGGGTTCCAGAACGAAGGCTCAGTCAGGTTCCCGGGCCACAGTATTCCACAATCTAAACAGATGTCATGTTCCCAGGCCTCAGGGTTCCAGAATCCACCCATGTCATGTTCCCAGTCCACAGGGTTCCAGAACGAAGGCTCAGTCAGGTTCCCGGGGCACAGTATTCCACAATCTAAACAGATGTCATATTCCCAGGCCACAGGTTTCCAAAATCACGCCTCAGTCATGTTCCCAGGCCACAGGTTTCCAGAATCAAACCGATTTCATGTTCCCTGGCAACAGGGTACCAGAATCCAAACCGATGTCATGTTCCCAGGCCACAGGATTCCACACTCTAACATCAGTCATGTTCCCAGGCCACATGGTTCCAGAATCAAACCTCAGTCGTGTTCCCAGGACACAGGGTTCCAGAAGAAAACCTCAGTCATGTTCCCTGGACACAGGTTTCAGAAATAAAATCCCAGTCATGTTCCCAGGCCACAGGGTTCCACAATTAAACCTCAGTCATATTCCCAGGCCAGAGGGTTCCACAATCAAACCTCAGTCCTGTGGCCAGGCCACGGTTCCACCATCAAGCCTCAGTCATGTTGCCAGGCCAGAGCGTTCCACAATCAAACCTAAGTCATCTTGCCAAGCCACAGGGTTCCACCATCAAACCTCAGGCATGTTGCCAGGCCAAAGGGTTCCACCATCAAGCCTCACTCATGTTCCCAAGCCTGAGGGTTGCACTATCAAACCTCAATCATGTTGCCAGGCCACAGGGTTCAACCATCAATCCTCAGTCATGTTCCCAGTAAACAGGGCTCCTGAATCAAACCAATGTCATGTTCCCACACCACGGGGTTCCAGTATCAGGCCTCAGTCATGGTCCCAGTGCACAGGGTCCCACAATCAAACCTCAGTCATGTTGCCAGTCCACAGGTTTCTGCCATCAAACCTCAGTCAAGTTCCCAGGCCACAGGGTTCCAGAATCAAGCCTCAGTCATTTGGCCAGGCTAGAGTGTTCCACCATCAAACCTCAGTCATGATCCCAGGCCACATGTTTCCACAATGAAACCTCAGTCATTTTCCCAAGCCAAAGGTTTTCAGAATCAAACCTCAGTCATATTCCCAGGACACATGGTTCCAGAATCAAACCTGAATCATGTTCGCAGGCCCCAGCTGTCAACAATCAAACCTCAGGCATGTTCCCAGGACACAGGTGTCCAGAATCAAACCTCAGTCATGTTCCCAGGGAACAGGCTTCCAGAAACAAAGCTCAGTCATGTTCCCAGGCCACAGGGTTCCAGAATCAAACCTCAGTCTTGTTCCCAGGACACAGGTTTCCAGAATCAACCCGATATCATGTTCCCTGGCCACAGTCTCAGAATCAAACCTCAGTCATGTTGCCAGGCCACAGGTTTCCACCATCAAACCTCAGACATGTTCCCAGGCCACAGGGTTCCAGAGTCAAACCGTTGGCAGGTTCCCAGGCCACAGGGTTCCAGAATCCACCAATGTCATGTTCCCAGGCCACAGGGTTCCAGAATCAATCCTCAGTTATGTTCCCAGGCTACAGGGTTCCAGAATAAAACCTCAGTCATGTTCCCAGACCACAGGGTTCCAGAACCAAGGCTCAGTCAGGTTCCCGGGCCACAGTATTCCACAATCTAAACAGATGTCATGTTCCCAGGCCTCAGGGTTCCAGAATCCACCCATGTCATGTTCCCACTCCACAGGGTTCCAGAACCAAGGCTCAGTCAGGTTCCCGGGGCACAGTATTCCACAATCTAAACAGATGTCATATTCCCAGGCCACAGGTTTCCAAAATCACGCCTCAGTCATGTTCCCAGGCCACAGGTTTCCAGAATCAAACCGATTTCAAGTTCCCTGGCAACAGGGTACCAGAATCCAAACCGATGTCATGTTCCCAGGACACAGGATTCCACACTCTAACATCAGTCATGTTCCCAGGCCACATGGTTCCAGAATCAAACCTCAGTCGTGTTCCCAGGACACAGGGTTCCAGAAGAAAACCTCAGTCATGTTCCCTGGACACAGGTTTCAGAAATCAAATCCCAGTCATGTTCCCAGGCCACAGGGTTCCACAATTAAACCTCAGTCATATTCCCAGGCCAGAGGGTTCCACAATCAAACCTCAGTCCTGTGGCCAGGCCACGGTTCCACCATCAAGCCTCAGTCATGTTGCCAGGCCAGAGTGTTCCACAATCAAACCTAAGTCATCTTGCCAAGCCACAGGGTTCCACCATCAAACCTCAGGCATGTTGCCAGGCCACAGGGTTCAACCATCAATCCTCAGTCATGTTCCCAGTAAACAGGGCTCCTGAATCAAACCAATGTCATGTTCCCACACCACGGGGTTCCAGTATCAGGCCTCAGTCATGGTCCCAGTGCACAGGGTCCCACAATCAAACCTCAGTCATGTTGCCAGTCCACAGGTGTCTGCCATCAAACCTCAGTCAAGTTCCCAGGCCACAGGGTTCCAGAATCAAGCCTCAGTCATTTGGCCAGGCTAGAGTGTTCCACCATCAAGCCTCACTCATGTTCCCAAGCCTGAGGGTTGCACTATCAAACCTCAATCATGTTGCCAGGCCACAGGGTTCAACCATCAATCCTCAGTCATGTTCCCAGTAAACAGGGCTCCTGAATCAAACCAATGTCATGTTCCCACACCACGGGGTACCAGTATCAGGCCTCAGTCATGGTCCCAGTGCACAGGGTCCCACAATCAAACCTCAGTCATGTTGCCAGTCCACAGGTTTCTGCCATCAAACCTCAGTCAAGTTCCCAGGCCACAGGGTTCCAGAATCAAGCCTCAGTCATTTGGCCAGGCTAGAGTGTTCCACCATCAAACCTCAGTCATGATCCCAGGCCACATGTTTCCACAATGAAACCTCAGTCATTTTCCCAAGCCAAAGGTTTCCAGAATCAAACCTCAGTCATATTCCCAGGACACATGGTTCCAGAATCAAACCTGAATCATGTTCGCAGGCCCCAGCTGTCAACAATCAAACCTCAGGCATGTTCCCAGGACACAGGTGTCCAGAATCAAACCTCAGTCATGTTCCCAGGGAACAGGCTTCCAGAAACAAAGCTCAGTCATGTTCCCAGGCCACAGGGTTCCAGAATCAAACCTCAGTCTTGTTCCCAGGACACAGGTTTCCAGAATCAACCCGATATCATGTTCCCTGGCCACAGTCTCAGAATCAAACCTCAGTCATGTTGCCAGGCCACAGGTTTCCACCATCAAACCTCAGACATGTTCCCAGGCCACAGGGTTCCAGAGTCAAACCGTTGGCAGGTCCCCAGGCCACAGGGTTCCAGAATCCACCAATGTCATGTTCCCAGGCCACAGGGTTCCAGAATCAATCCTCAGTTATATTCCCAGGCTACAGGGTTCCAGAGTAAAACCTCAGTCATGTTCCCAGACCACAGGGTTCCAGAACCAAGGCTCAGTCAGGTTCCCGGGCCACAGTATTCCACAATCTAAACAGATGTCATGTTCCCAGGCCTCAGGGTTCCAGAATCCACCCATGTCATGTTCCCAGTCCACAGGGTTCCAGAACCAAGGCTCAGTCAGGTTCCCGGGGCACAGTATTCCACAATCTAAACAGATGTCATATTCCCAGGCCACAGGTTTCCAAAATCACGCCTCAGTCATGTTCGCAGGCCACAGGTTTCCAGAATCAAACTGATTTCATGTTCCCTGGCAACAGGGTACCAGAATCCAAACCGATGTCATGTTCCCAGGCCACAGGATTCCACACTCTAACATCAGTCATGTTCCCAGGCCACATGGTTCCAGAATCAAACCTCAGTCGTGTTCCCAGGACACAGGGTTCCAGAAGAAAACCTCAGTCATGTTCCCTGGACACAGGTTTCAGAAATAAGATCCCAGTGATGTTCCCAGGCCACAGGGTTCCACAATTAAACCTCAGTCATATTCCCAGGCCAGAGGGTTCCACAATCAAACCTCAGTCCTGTGGCCAGGCCACGGTTCCACCATCAAGCCTCAGTCATGTTCCCAGGCCAGAGTGTTCCACAATCAAACCTAAGTCATCTTGCCAAGCCACAGGGTTCCACCATCAAACCTCAGGCATGTTGCCAGGCCAAAGGGTTCCACCATCAAGCCTCACTCATGTTCCCAAGCCTGAGGGTTGCACTATCAAACCTCAATCATGTTGCCAGGACACAGGGTTCAACCATCAATCCTCAGTCATGTTCCCAGTAAACAGGGCTCCTGAATCAAACCAATGTCATGTTCCCACACCACGGGGTTCCAGTATCAGGCCTCAGTCATGGTCCCAGTGCACAGGGTCCCACAATCAAACCTCAGTCATGTTGCCAGTCCACAGGTTTCTGCCATCAAACCTCAGTCAAGTTCCCAGGCCACAGGGTTCCAGAATCAAGCCTCAGTCATTTGGCCAGGCTAGAGTGTTCCACCATCAAACCTCAGTCATGATCCCAGGCCACATGTTTCCACAATGAAACCTCAGTCATTTTCCCAAGCCAAAGGTTTCCAGAATCAAACCTCAGTCATATTCCCAGGACACATGGTTCCAGAATCAAACCTGAATCATGTTCGCAGGCCCCAGCTGTCAACAATCAAACCTCAGGCATGTTCCCAGGACACAGGTGTCCAGAATCAAACCTCAGTCATGTTCCCAGGGAACAGGCTTCCAGAAACAAAGCTCAGTCATGTTCCCAGGCCACAGGGTTCCAGAATCAAACCTCAGTCTTGTTCCCAGGACACAGGTTTCCAGAATCAACCCGATATCATGTTCCCTGGCCACAGTCTCAGAATCAAACCTCAGTCATGTTGCCAGGCCACAGGTTTCCACCATCAAACCTCAGACATGTTCCCAGGCCACAGGGTTCCAGAGTCAAACCGTTGGCAGGTTCCCAGGCCACAGGGTTCCAGAATCCACCAATGTCATGTTCCCAGGCCACAGGGTTCCAGAATCAATCCTCAGTTATGTTCCCAGGCTACAGGGTTCCAGAATAAATCCTCAGTCATGTTCCCAGACCACAGGGTTCCAGAACCAAGGCTCAGTCAGGTTCCCGGGCCACAGTATTCCACAATCTAAACAGATGTCATGTTCCCAGGCCTCAGGGTTCCAGAATCCACCCATGTCATGTTCCCAGTCCACAGGATTCCAGAACCAAGGCTCAGTCAGTTTCCCGGGGCACAGTATTCCACAATCTAAACAGATGTCATATTCCCAGGCCACAGGTTTCCAAAATCATGCCTCAGTCATGTTCGCAGGCCACAGGTTTCCAGAATCAAACTGATTTCATGTTCCCTGGCAACAGGGTACCAGAATCCAAACCGATGTCATGTTCCCAGGCCACAGGATTCCACACTCTAACATGAGTCATGTTCCCAGGCCACATGGTTCCAGAATCAAACCTCAGTCGTGTTCCCAGGACACAGGGTTCCAGAAGAAAACCTCAGTCATGTTCCCTGGACACAGGTTTCAGAAATAAAATCCCAGTCATGTTCCCAGGCCACAGGGTTCCACAATTAAACCTCAGTCATATTCCCAGGCCAGAGGATTCCACAATCAAACCTCAGTCCTGTGGCCAGGCCACGGTTCCTCCATCAAGCCTCAGTCATGTTGCCAGGCCAGTGTTCCACAATCAAACCTAAGTCATCTTGCCAAGCCACAGGGTTCCACCATCAAACCTCAGGCATGTTGCCAGGCCAAAGGGTTCCACCATCAAGCCTCACTCATGTTCCCAAGCCTGAGGGTTGCACTATCAAACCTCAATCATGTTGCCAGGCCACAGGGTTCAACCATCAATCCTCAGTCATGTTCCCAGTAAACAGGGCTCCTGAATCAAACCAATGTCATGTTCCCACACCACGGGGTTCCAGTATCAGGCCTCAGTCATGGTCCCAGTGCACAGGGTCCCACAATCAAACCTCAGTCATGTTGCCAGTCCACAGGTTTCTGCCATCAAACCTCAGTCAAGTTCCCAGGCCACAGGGTTCCAGAATCAAGCCTCAGTCATTTGGCCAGGCTAGAGTGTTCCACCATCAAACCTCAGTCATGATCCCAGGCCACATGTTTCCACAATGAAACCTCAGTCATTTTCCCAAGACAAAGGTTTCCAGAATCAAACCTCAGTCATATTCCCAAGAAACATGGTTCCAGAATCAAACCTGAATCATGTTCGCAGGCCCCAGCTGTCAACAATCAAACCTCAGGCATGTTCCCAGGACACCGGTGTCCAGAATCACACCTCAGTCATGTTCCCAGGGAACAGGCTTCCAGAAACAAAGCTCAGTCATGTTCCCAGGCCACAGGGTTCCAGAATCAAACCTCAGTCTTGTTCCCAGGACACAGGTTTCCAGAATCAACCCGATATCATGTTCCCTGGCCACAGTCTCAGAATCAAACCTCAGTCATGTTGCCAGGCCACAGGTTTCCACCATCAAACCTCAGACATGTTCCCAGGCCACAGGGTTCCAGAGTCAAACCGTTGGCAGGTTCCCAGGCCACAGGGTTCCAGAATCCACCAATGTCATGTTCCCAGGCCACAGGGTTCCAGAATCAATCCTCAGTTATGTTCCCAGGCTACAGGGTTCCAGAATAAAACCTCAGTCATGTTCCCAGACCACAGGGTTCCAGAACCAAGGCTCAGTCAGGTTCCCGGGCCACAGTATTCCACAATCTAAACAGATGTCATGTTCCCAGGCCTCAGGGTTCCAGAATCCACCCATGTCATGTTCCCAGTCCACAGGGTTCCAGAACCAAGGCTCAGTCAGGTTCCCGGGGCACAGTATTCCACAATCTAAACAGATGTCATATTCCCAGGCCACAGGTTTCCAAAATCACGCCTCAGTCATGTTCGCAGGCCACAGGTTTCCAGAATCAAACTGATTTCATGTTCCCTGGCAACAGGGTACCAGAATCCAAACCGATGTCATGTTCCCAGGCCACAGGATTCCACACTCTAACATCAGTCATGTTCCCAGGCCACATGGTTCCAGAATCAAACCTCAGTCGTGTTCCCAGGACACAGGGTTCCAGAAGAAAACCTCAGTCATGTTCCCTGGACACAGGTTTCAGAAATAAAATCCCAGTCATGTTCCCAGGCCACAGGGTTCCACAATTAAACCTCAGTCATATTCCCAGGCCAGAGGGTTCCACAATCAAACCTCAGTCCTGTGGCCAGGCCACGGTTCCACCATCAAGCCTCAGTCATGTTGCCAGGCCAGAGTGTTCCACAATCAAACCTAAGTCATCTTGCCAAGCCACAGGGTTCCACCTTCAAACCTCAGGCATGTTGCCAGGCCACAGGGTTCAACCATCAATCCTCAGTCATGTTCCCAGTAAACAGGGCTCCTGAATCAAACCAATGTCATGTTCCCACACCACGGGGTTCCAGTATCAGGCCTCAGTCATGGTCCCAGTGCACAGGGTCCCTCAATCAAACCTCAGTCATGTTGCCAGTCCACAGGTTTCTGCCATCAAACCTCAGTCAAGTTCCCAGGCCACAGGGTTCCAGAATCAAGCCTCAGTCATTTGGCCAGGCTAGAGTGTTCCACCATCAAGCCTCACTCATGTTCCCAAGCCTGAGTGTTGCACTATCAAACCTCAATCATGTTGCCAGGCCACAGGGTTCAACCATCAATCCTCAGTCATGTTCCCAGTAAACAGGGCTCCTGAATCAAACCAATGTCATGTTCCCACACCACGGGGTTCCAGTATCAGGCCTCAGTCATGGTCCCAGTGCACAGGGTCCCACAATCAAACCTCAGTCATGTTGCCAGTCCACAGGTTTCTGCCATCAAACCTCAGTCAAGTTCCCAGGCCACAGGGTTCCAGAATCAAGCCTCAGTCATTTGGCCAGGCTAGAGTGTTCCACCATCAAACCTCAGTCATGATCCCAGGCCACATGTTTCCACAATGAAACCTCAGTCATTTTCCCAAGCCAAAGGTTTCCAGAATCAAACCTCAGTCATATTCCCAGGACACATGGTTCCAGAATCATAGCTGAATCATGTTCGCAGGCCCCAGGTGTCAACAATCAAACCTCAGGCATGTTCCCAGGACACAGGTGTCCAGAATCAAACCTCAGTCATGTTCCCAGGGAACTGGCTTCAGGAAACAAATCTCAGTCATGTTCCCAGGCCACAGGGTTCCAGAATCAAACCTCAGTCTTGTTCCCAGGACACAGGTTTCCAAAATCAACCCGATATCATGTTCCCTGGCCACAGTCTCAGAAGCAAACCTCAGTCATGTTGCCAGGCCACAGGTTTCCACCATCAAACCTCAGACATGTTCCCAGGCCACAGGGTTCCAGAGTCAAACCGTTGGCAGGTTCCCAGGCCACAGGGTTCCAGAATCCACCAATGTCATGTTCCCAGGCCTCAGGGTTCCAGAATCCACCCATGTCATGTTCCCACTCCACAGGATTCCAGAACCAAGGCTCAGTCAGGTTCCCGGGGCACAGTATTCCACAATCTAAACAGATGTCATATTCCCAGGCCACAGGTTTCCAAAATCACGCCTCAGTCATGTTCGCAGGCCACAGGTTTCCAGAAACAAACTGATTTCATGTTCCCTGGCAACAGGGTACCAGAATCCAAACCGATGTCATGTTCCCAGGCCACAGGATTCCACACTCTAACATGAGTCATGTTCCCAGGCCACATGGTTCCAGAATCAAACCTCAGTCGTGTTCCCAGGACACAGGGTTCCAGAAGAAAACCTCAGACATGTTCCCGGGACACAGGTTTCAGAAATCAAATCCCAGTCATGTTCCCAGGCCACAGGGTTCCACAATTAAACCTCAGTCATATTCCCAGGCCAGAGGGTTCCGCAATCAAACCTCATTCCTGTGGCCAGGCCACGGTTCCACCATCAAGCCTCAGTCATGTTCCCAGGCCAGAGTGTTCCACAATCAAACCTAAGTCATCTTGCCAAGCCACAGGGTTCCACCATCAAACCTCAGGCATGTTGCCAGGCCACAGGGTTCAACCATCAATCCTCAGTCATGTTCCCAGTAAACAGGGCTCCTGAATCAAACCAATGTCATGTTCCCACACCACGGTGTTCCAGTATCAGGCCTCAGTCATGGTCCCAGTGCACAGGGTCCCACAATCAAACCTCAGTCATGTTGCCAGTCCACAGGTTTCTGCCATCAAACCTCAGTCAAGTTCCCAGGCCACAGGGTTCCAGAATCAAGCCTCAGTCATTTGGCCAGGCTAGAGTGTTCCACCATCAAACCTCAGTCATGATCCCAGGCCACATGTTTCCACAATGAAACCTCAGTCATTTTCCCAAGACAAAGGTTTCCAGAATCAAACCTCAGTCATATTCCCAAGAAACATGGTTCCAGAATCAAACCTGAATCATGTTCGCAGGCCCCAGCTGTCAACAATCAAACCTCAGGCATGTTCCCAGGACACAGGTGTCCAGAATCACACCTCAGTCATGTTCCCAGGGAACAGGCTTCCAGAAACAAAGCTCAGTCATGTTCCCAGGCCACAGGGTTCCAGAATCAAACCTCAGTCTTGTTCCCAGGACACAGGTTTCCAGAATCAACCCGATATCATGTTCCCTGGCCACAGTCTCAGAATCAAACCTCAGTCATGTTGCCAGGCCACAGGTTTCCACCATCAAACCTCAGACATGTTCCCAGGCCACAGGGTTCCAGAGTCAAACCGTTGGCAGGTTCCCAGGCCACAGGGTTCCAGAATCCACCAATGTCATGTTCCCAGGCCACATGGTTCCAGAATCAAACCTCAGTCGTGTTCCCAGGACACAGGGTTCCAGAAGAAAACCTCTGTCATGTTCCCTGGACACAGGTTTCAGAAATAAAATCCCAGTCATGTTCCCAGGCCACAGGGTTCCACAATTAAACCTCAGTCATATTCCCAGGCCAGAGGGTTCCACAATCAAACCTCAGTCCTGTGGCCAGGCCACGGTTCCACCATCAAGCCTCAGTCATGTTGCCAGGCCAGTGTTCCACAATCAAACCTAAGTCATCTTGCCAAGCCACACTGTTCCACCATCAAACCTCAGGCATGTTGCCAGGCCAAAGGGTTCCACCATCAGGCCTCACTCATGTTCCCAAGCCTGAGGGTTGCACTATCAAACCTCAATCATGTTGCCAGGCCACAGGGTTCAACCATCAATCCTCAGTCATGTTCCCAGTAAACAGGGCTCCTGAATCAAACCAATGTCATGTTCCCACACCACGGGGTTCCAGTATCAGGCCTCAGTCATGGTCCCAGTGCACAGGGTCCCACAATCAAACCTCAGTCATGTTGCCAGTCCACAGGTTTCTGCCATCAAACCTCAGTCAAGTTCCCAGGCCACAGGGTTCCAGAATCAAGCCTCAGTCATTTGGCCAGGCTAGAGTGTTCCACCATCAAACCTCAGTCATGATCCCAGGCCACATGTTTCCACAATGAAACCTCAGTCATTTTCCCAAGCCAAAGGTTTCCAGAATCAAACCTCAGTCATATTCCCAGGACACATGGTTCCAGAATCAAACCTGAATCATGTTCGCAGGCCCCAGCTGTCAACAATCAAACCTCAGGCATGTTCCCAGGACACAGGTGTCCAGAATCAAACCTCAGTCATGTTCCCAGGGAACAGGCTTCCAGAAACAAAGCTCAGTCATGTTCCCAGGCCACAGGGTTCCAGAATCAAACCTCAGTCTTGTTCCCAGGACACAGGTTTCCAGAATCAACCCGATATCATGTTCCCTGCCACAGTCTCAGAATCAAACCTCAGTCATGTTGCCAGGCCACAGGTTTCCACCATCAAACCTCAGACATGTTCCCAGGCCACAGGGTTCCAGAGTCAAACCGTTGGCAGGTTCCCAGGCCACAGGGTTCCAGAATCCACCAATGTCATGTTCCCAGGCCACAGGGTTCCAGAATCAATCCTCAGTTATGTTCCCAGGCTACAGGGTTCCAGAATAAAACCTCAGTCATGTTCCCAGACCACAGGGTTCCAGAACCAAGGCTCAGTCAGGTTCCCGGGCCACAGTATTCCACAACCTAAACAGATGTCATGTTCCCAGGCCTCAGGGTTCCAGAATCCACCCATGTCATGTTCCCACTCCACAGGATTCCAGAACCAAGGCTCAGTCAGTTTCCCGGGGCACAGTATTCCACCATCTAAACAGATGTCATGTTCCCAGGCCTCAGGGTTCCAGAATCCACCCATGTCATGTTCCCACTCCACAGGATTCCAGAACCAAGGCTCAGTCAGGTTCCCGGGGCACAGTATTCCACAATCTAAACAGATGTCATATTCCCAGGCCACAGGTTTCCAAAATCACGCCTCAGTCATGTTCGCAGGCCACAGGTTTCCAGAATCAAACTGATTTCATGTTCCCTGGCAACAGGGTACCAGAATCCAAACCGATGTCATGTTCCCAGGCCACAGGATTCCACACTCTAACATCAGTCATGTTCCCAGGCCACATGGTTCCAGAATCAAACCTCAGTCGTGTTCCCAGGACACAGGGTTCCAGAAGAAAACCTCAGTCATGTTCCCTGGACACAGGTTTCAGAAATAAAATCCCAGTCATGTTCCCAGGCCACAGGGTTCCACAATTAAACCTCAGTCATATTCCCAGGCCAGAGGGTTCCACAATCAAACCACAGTCCTGTGGCCAGGCCACGGTTCCACCATCAAGCCTCAGTCATGTTGCCAGGCCAGAGTGTTCCACAATCAAACCTAAGTCATCTTGCCAAGCCACAGGGTTCCACCGTCAAACCTCAGGCATGTTGCCAGGCCAAAGGGTTCCACCATCAAGCCTCACTCATGTTCCCAAGCCTGAGGGTTGCACTATCAAACCTCAATCATGTTGCCAGGCCACAGGGTTCAACCATCAATCCTCAGTCATGTTCCCAGTAAACAGGGCTCCTGAATCAAACCAATGTCATGTTCCCACACCACGGGGTTCCAGTATCAGGCCTCAGTCATGGTCCCAGTGCACAAGGTCCCACAATCAAACCTCAGTCATGTTGCCAGTCCACAGGTTTCTGCCATCAAACCTCAGTCAAGTTCCCAGGCCACAGGGTTCCAGAATCAAGCCTCAGTCATTTGGCCAGGCTAGAGTGTTCCACCATCAAACCTCAGTCATGATCCCAGGCCACATGTTTCCACAATGAAACCTCAGTCATTTTCCCAAGCCAAAGGTTTCCAGAATCAAACCTCAGTCATATTCCCAAGACACATGGTTCCAGAATCAAACCTGAATCATGTTCGCAGGCCCCAGGTGTCAACAATCAAACCTCAGGCATGTTCCCAGGACAAAGGTGTCCAGAATCAAACCTCAGTCATGTTCCCAGGGAACAGGCTTCCAGAAACAAAGCTCAGTCATGTTCCCAGGCCACAGGGTTCCAGAATAAAACCTCAGTCTTGTTCCAAAGACACAGGTTTCCAGAATCAACCCGATATCATGTTCCCTGGCCACAGTCTCAGAATCAAACCTCAGTCATGTTGCCAAGCCACAGGTTTCCACCATCAAACCTCAGACATGTTCCCAGGCCACAGGGTTCCAGAGTCAAACCGTTGGCAGGTCCCCAGGCCACAGGGTTCCAGAATCCACCAATGTCATGTTCCCAGGCCACAGGGTTCCAGAATCAATCCTCAGTTATGTTCCCAGGCTACAGGGTTCCAGAATAAAACCTCAGTCATGTTCCCAGACCACAGGGTTCCAGAACCAAGGCTCAGTCAGGTTCCCGGGCCACAGTATTCCACAATCTAAACAGATGTCATGTTCCCAGGCCTCAGGGTTCCAGAATCCACCCATGTCATGTTCCCACTCCACAGGGTTCCAGAACCAAGGCTCAGTCAGGTTCCCGGGGCACAGTATTCCACAATCTAAACAGATGTCATATTCCCAGGCCACAGGTTTCCAAAATCACGCCTCAGTCATGTTCCCAGGCCACAGGTTTCCAGAATCAAACCGATTTCAAGTTCCCTGGCAACAGGGTACCAGAATCCAAACCGATGTCATGTTCCCAGGACACAGGATTCCACACTCTAACATCAGTCATGTTCCCAGGCCACATGGTTCCAGAATCAAACCTCAGTCGTGTTCCCAGGACACAGGGTTCCAGAAGAAAACCTCAGTCATGTTCCCTGGACACAGGTTTCAGAAATAAAATCCCAGTCATGTTCCCAGGCCACAGGGTTCCACAATTAAACCTCAGTCATATTCCCAGGCCAGAGGGTTCCACAATCAAACCTCAGTCCTGTGGCCAGGCCACGGTTCCACCATCAAGCCTCAGTCATGTTGCCAGGCCAGAGTGTTCCACAATCAAACCTAAGTCATCTTGCCAAGCCACAGGGTTCCACCATCAAACCTCAGGCATGTTGCCAGGCCACAGGGTTCAACCATCAATCCTCAGTCATGTTCCCAGTAAACAGGGCTCCTGAATCAAACCAATGTCATGTTCCCACACCACGGGGTTCCAGTATCAGGCCTCAGTCATGGTCCCAGTGCACAGGGTCCCACAATCAAACCTCAGTCATGTTGCCAGTCCACAGGTGTCTGCCATCAAACCTCAGTCAAGTTCCCAGGCCACAGGGTTCCAGAATCAAGCCTCAGTCATTTGGCCAGGCTAGAGTGTTCCACCATCAAGCCTCACTCATTTTCCCAAGCCTGAGGGTTGCACTATCAAACCTCAATCATGTTGCCAGGCCACAGGGTTCAACCATCAATCCTCAGTCATGTTCCCAGTAAACAGGGCTCCTGAATCAAACCAATGTCATGTTCCCACACCACGGGGTTCCAGTATCAGGCCTCAGTCATGGTCCCAGTGCACAGGGTCCCACAATCAAACCTCAGTCATGTTGCCAGTCCACAGGTTTCTGCCATCAAACCTCAGTCAAGTTCCCAGGCCACAGGGTTCCAGAATCAAGCCTCAGTCATTTTGCCAGCCTAGAGTGTTCCACCATCAAACCTCAGTCATGATCCCAGGCCACATGTTTCCACAATGAAACCTCAGTCATTTTCCCAAGCCAAAGGTTTCCAGAATCAAACCTCAGTCATATTCCCAGGACACATGGTTCCAGAATCAAACCTGAATCATGTTCGCAGGCCCCAGCTGTCAACAATCAAACCTCAGGCATGTTCCCAGGACACAGGTGTCCAGAATCAAACCTCAGTCATGTTCCCAGGGAACAGGCTTCCAGAAACAAAGCTCAGTCATGTTCCCAGGCCACAGGGTTCCAGAATCAAACCTCAGTCTTGTTCCCAGGACACAGGTTTCCAGAATCAACCCGATATCATGTTCCCTGGCCACAGTCTCAGAATCAAACCTCAGTCATGTTGCCAGGCCACAGGTTTCCACCATCAAACCTCAGACATGTTCCCAGGCCACAGGGTTCCAGAGTCAAACCGTTGGCAGGTTCCCAGGCCACAGGGTTCCAGAATCCACCAATGTCATGTTCCCAGGCCACAGGGTTCCAGAATCAATCCTCAGTTATGTTCCCAGGCTACAGGGTTCCAGAATAAAACCTCAGTCATGTTCCCAGACCACAGGGTTCCAGAACCAAGGCTCAGTCAGGTTCCCGGGCCACAGTATTCCACAATCTAAACAGATGTCATGTTCCCAGGCCTCAGGGTTCCAGAATCCACCAATGTCATGTTCCCACTCCACAGGGTTCCAGAACCAAGGCTCAGTCAGGTTCCCGGGGCACAGTATTCCACAATCTAAAAAGATGTCATATTCCCAGGCCACAGGTTTCCAAAATCACGCCTCAGTCATGTTCGCAGGCCACAGGTTTCCAGAAACAAACTGATTTCATGTTCCCTGGCAACAGGGTACCAGAATCCAAACCGATGTCATGTTCCCAGGCCACAGGATTCCACACTCTAACATGAGTCATGTTCCCAGGCCACATGGTTCCAGAATCAAACCTCAGTCGTGTTCCCAGGACACAGGGTTCCAGAAGAAAACCTCAGTCATGTTCCCTGGACACACGTTTCAGAAATAAAATCCCAGTCATGTTCCCAGGCCACAGGGTTCCACAATTAAACCTCAGTCATATTCCCAGGCCAGAGGGTTCCACAATCAAACCTCAGTCCTGTGGCCAGGCCACGGTTCCAACATCAAGCCTCAGTCATGTTGCCAGGCCAGAGCGTTCCACAATCAAACCTAAGTCATCTTGCCAAGCCACAGGGTTCCACCATCAAACCTCAGGCATGTTGCCAGGCCAAAGGGTTCCACCATCAAGCCTCACTCATGTTCCCAAGCCTGAGGGTTGCACTATCAAACCTCAATCATGTTGCCAGGCCACAGGGTTCAACCATCAATCCTCAGTCATGTTCCCAGTAAACAGGGCTCCTGAATCAAACCAATGTCATGTTCCCACACCACGGGGTTCCAGTATCAGGCCTCAGTCATGGTCCCAGTGCACAGGGTCCCACAATCAAACCTCAGTCATGTTGCCAGTCCACAGGTTTCTGCCATCAAACCTCAGTCAAGTTCCCAGGCCACAGGGTTCCAGAATCAAGCCTCAGTCATTTGGCCAGGCTAGAGTGTTCCACCATCAAACCTCAGTCATGATCCCAGGCCACATGTTTCCACAATGAAACCTCAGTCATTTTCCCAAGCCAAAGGTTTTCAGAATCAAACCTCAGTCATATTCCCAGGACACATGGTTCCAGAATCAAACCTGAATCATGTTCGCAGGCCCCAGCTGTCAACAATCAAACCTCAGGCATGTTCCCAGGACACAGGTGTCCAGAATCAAACCTCAGTCATGTTCCCAGGGAACAGGCTTCCAGAAACAAAGCTCAGTCATGTTCCCAGGCCACAGGGTTCCAGAATCAAACCTCAGTCTTGTTCCCAGGACACAGGTTTCCAGAATCAACCCGATATCATGTTCCCTGGCCACAGTCTCAGAATCAAACCTCAGTCATGTTGCCAGGCCACAGGTTTCCACCATCAAACCTCAGACATGTTCCCAGGCCACAGGGTTCCAGAGTCAAACCGTTGGCAGGTTCCCAGGCCACAGGGTTCCAGAATCCACCAATGTCATGTTCCCAGGCCACAGGGTTCCAGAATCAATCCTCAGTTATGTTCCCAGGCTACAGGGTTCCAGAATAAAACCTCAGTCATGTTCCCAGACCACAGGGTTCCAGAACCAAGGCTCAGTCAGGTTCCCGGGCCACAGTATTCCACAATCTAAACAGATGTCATGTTCCCAGGCCTCAGGGTTCCAGAATCCACCCATGTCATGTTCCCACTCCACAGGGTTCCAGAACCAAGGCTCAGTCAGGTTCCCGGGGCACAGTATTCCACAGTCTAAACAGATGTCATATTCCCAGGCCACAGGTTTCCAAAATCACGCCTCAGTCATGTTCCCAGGCCACAGGTTTACAGAATCAAACCGATTTCAAGTTCCCTGGCAACAGGGTACCAGAATCCAAACCGATGTCATGTTCCCAGGACACAGGATTCCACACTCTAACATCAGTCATGTTCCCAGGCCACATGGTTCCAGAAGCAAACCTCAGTCGTGTTCCCAGGACACAGGGTTCCAGAAGAAAACCTCAGTCATGTTCCCTGGACACAGGTTTCAGAAATAAAATCCCAGTCATGTTCCCAGGCCACAGGGTTCCACAATTAAACCTCAGTCATATTCCCAGGCCAGAGGGTTCCACAATCAAACCTCAGTCCTGTGGCCAGGCCACGGTTCCACCATCAAGCCTCAGTCATGTTGCCAGGCCAGAGTGTTCCACAATCAAACCTAAGTCATCTTGCCAAGCCACAGGGTTCCACCATCAAACCTCAGGCATGTTGCCAGGCCACAGGGTTCAACCATCAATCCTCAGTCATGTTCCCAGTAAACAGGGCTCCTGAATCAAACCAATGTCATGTTCCCACACCACGGGGTTCCAGTATCAGGCCTCAGTCATGGTCCCAGTGCACAGGGTCCCACAATCAAACCTCAGTCATGTTGCCAGTCCACAGGTGTCTGCCATCAAACCTCAGTCAAATTCCCAGGCCACAGGGTTCCAGAATCAAGCCTCAGTCATTTGGCCAGGCTAGAGTGTTCCACCATCAAGCCTCACTCATGTTCCCAAGCCTGAGGGTTGCACTATCAAACCTCAATCATGTTGCCAGGCCACAGGGTTCAACCATCAATCCTCAGTCATGTTCCCAGTAAACAGGGCTCCTGAATCAAACCAATGTCATGTTCCCACACCACGGGGTACCAGTATCAGGCCTCAGTCATGGTCCCAGTGCACAGGGTCCCACAATCAAACCTTAGTCATGTTGCCAGTCCACAGGTTTCTGCCATCAAACCTCAGTCAAGTTCCCAGGCCACAGGGTTCCAGAATCAAGCCTCAGTCATTTGGCCAGGCTAGAGTGTTCCACCATCAAACCTCAGTCATGATCCCAGGCCACATGTTTCCACAATGAAACCTCAGTCATTTTCCCAAGCCAAAGGTTTCCAGAATCAAACCTCAGTCATATTCCCAGGACACATGGTTCCAGAATCAAACCTGAATCATGTTCGCAGGCCCCAGCTGTCAACAATCAAACCTCAGGCATGTTCCCAGGACACAGGTGTCCAGAATCAAACCTCAGTCATGTTCCCAGGGAACAGGCTTCCAGAAACAAAGCTCAGTCATGTTCCCAGGCCACAGGGTTCCAGAATCAAACCTCAGTCTTGTTCCCAGGACACAGGTTTCCAGAATCAACCCGATATCATGTTCCCTGGCCACAGTCTCAGAATCAAACCTCAGTCATGTTGCCAGGCCACAGGTTTCCACCATCAAACCTCAGACATGTTCCCAGGCCACAGGGTTCCAGAGTCAAACCGTTGGCAGGTCCCCAGGCCACAGGGTTCCAGAATCCACCAATGTCATGTTCCCAGGCCACAGGGTTCCAGAATCAATCCTCAGTTATATTCCCAGGCTACAGGGTTCCAGAGTAAAACCTCAGTCATGTTCCCAGACCACAGGGTTCCAGAACCAAGGCTCAGTCAGGTTCCCGGGCCACAGTATTCCACAATCTAAACAGATGTCATGTTCCCAGGCCTCAGGGTTCCAGAATCCACCCATGTCATGTTCCCAGTCCACAGGGTTCCAGAACCAAGGCTCAGTCAGGTTCCCGGGGCACAGTATTCCACAATCTAAACAGATGTCATATTCCCATGCCACAGGTTTCCAAAATCACGCCTCAGTCATGTTCCCAGGCCACAGGTTTCCAGAATCAAACCGATTTCATGTTCCCTGGCAACAGGGTACCAGAATCCAAACCGATGTCATGTTCCCAGGCCACAGGATTCCACACTCTAACATCAGTCATGTTCCCAGGCCACATGGTTCCAGAATCAAACCTCAGTCGTGTTCCCAGGACACAGGGTTCCAGAAGAAAACCTCAGTCATGTTCCCTGGACACAGGTTTCAGAAATAAAATCCCAGTCATGTTCCCAGGCCACAGGGTTCCACAATTAAACCTCAGTCATATTCCCAGGCCAGAGGGTTCCACAATCAAACCTCAGTCCTGTGGCCAGGCCACGGTTCCACCATCAAGCCTCAGTCATGTTGCCAGGCCAGAGCGTTCCACAATCAAACCTAAGTCATCTTGCCAAGCCACAGGGTTCCACCATCAAACCTCAGGCATGTTGCCAGGCCAAAGGGTTCCACCATCAAGCCTCACTCATGTTCCCAAGCCTGAGGGTTGCACTATCAAACCTCAATCATGTTGCCAGGCCACAGGGTTCAACCATCAATCCTCAGTCATGTTCCCAGTAAACAGGGCTCCTGAATCAAACCAATGTCATGTTCCCACACCACGGGGTTCCAGTATCAGGCCTCAGTCATGGTCCCAGTGCACAGGGTCCCACAATCAAACCTCAGTCATGTTGCCAGTCCACAGGTTTCTGCCATCAAACCTCAGTCAAGTTCCCAGGCCACAGGGTTCCAGAATCAAGCCTCAGTCATTTGGCCAGGCTAGAGTGTTCCACCATCAAACCTCAGTCATGATCCCAGGCCACATGTTTCCACAATGAAACCTCAGTCATTTTCCCAAGCCAAAGGTTTCCAGAATCAAACCTCAGTCATATTCCCAGGACACATGGTTCCAGAATCAAACCTGAATCATGTTCGCAGGCCCCAGCTGTCAACAATCAAACCTCAGGCATGTTCCCAGGACACAGGTGTCCAGAATCAAACCTCAGTCATGTTCCCAGGGAACAGGCTTCCAGAAACAAAGCTCAGTCATGTTCCCAGGCCACAGGGTTCCAGAATCAAACCTCAGTCTTGTTCCCAGGACACAGGTTTCCAGAATCAACCCGATATCATGTTCCCTGGCCACAGTCTCAGAATCAAACCTCAGTCATGTTGCCAGGCCACAGGTTTCCACCATCAAACCTCAGACATGTTCCCAGGCCACAGGGTTCCAGAGTCAAACCGTTGGCAGGATCCCAGGCCACAGGGTTCCAGAATCCACCAATGTCATGTTCCCAGGCCACAGGGTTCCAGAATCAATCCTCAGTTATGTTCCCAGGCTACAGGGTTCCAGAATAAAACCTCAGTCATGTTCCCAGACCACAGGGTTCCAGAACCAAGGCTCAGTCAGGTTCCCGGGCCACAGTATTCCACAATCTAAACAGATGTCATGTTCCCAGGCCTCAGGGTTCCAGAATCCACCAATGTCATGTTCCCACTCCACAGGGTTCCAGAACCAAGGCTCAGTCAGGTTCCCGGGGCACAGTATTCCACAATCTAAACAGATGTCATATTCCCAGGCCACAGGTTTCCAAAATCACGCCTCAGTCATGTTCGCAGGCCACAGGTTTCCAGAAACAAACTGATTTCATGTTCCCTGGCAACAGGGTACCAGAATCCAAACCGATGTCATGTTCCCAGGCCACAGGATTCCACACTCTAACATGAGTCATGTTCCCAGGCCACATGGTTCCAGAATCAAACCTCAGTCGTGTTCCCAGGACACAGGGTTCCAGAAGAAAACCTCAGTCATGTTCCCTGGACACACGTTTCAGAAATAAAATCCCAGTCATGTTCCCAGGCCACAGGGTTCCACAATTAAACCTCAGTCATATTCCCAGGCCAGAGGGTTCCACAATCAAACCTCAGTCCTGTGGCCAGGCCACGGTTCCAACATCAAGCCTCAGTCATGTTGCCAGGCCAGAGCGTTCCACAATCAAACCTAAGTCATCTTGCCAAGCCACAGGGTTCCACCATCAAACCTCAGGCATGTTGCCAGGCCAAAGGGTTCCACCATCAAGCCTCACTCATGTTCCCAAGCCTGAGGGTTGCACTATCAAACCTCAATCATGTTGCCAGGCCACAGGGTTCAACCATCAATCCTCAGTCATGTTCCCAGTAAACAGGGCTCCTGAATCAAACCAATGTCATGTTCCCACACCACGGGGTTCCAGTATCAGGCCTCAGTCATGGTCCCAGTGCACAGGGTCCCACAATCAAACCTCAGTCATGTTGCCAGTCCACAGGTTTCTGCCATCAAACCTCAGTCAAGTTCCCAGGCCACAGGGTTCCAGAATCAAGCCTCAGTCATTTGGCCAGGCTAGAGTGTTCCACCATCAAACCTCAGTCATGATCCCAGGCCACATGTTTCCACAATGAAACCTCAGTCATTTTCCCAAGCCAAAGGTTTTCAGAATCAAACCTCAGTCATATTCCCAGGACACATGGTTCCAGAATCAAACCTGAATCATGTTCGCAGGCCCCAGCTGTCAACAATCAAACCTCAGGCATGTTCCCAGGACACAGGTGTCCAGAATCAAACCTCAGTCATGTTCCCAGGGAACAGGCTTCCAGAAACAAAGCTCAGTCATGTTCCCAGGCCACAGGGTTCCAGAATCAAACCTCAGTCTTGTTCCCAGGACACAGGTTTCCAGAATCAACCCGATATCATGTTCCCTGGCCACAGTCTCAGAATCAAACCTCAGTCATGTTGCCAGGCCACAGGTTTCCACCATCAAACCTCAGACATGTTCCCAGGCCACAGGGTTCCAGAGTCAAACCGTTGGCAGGTCCCCAGGCCACAGGGTTCCAGAATCCACCAATGTCATGTTCCCAGGCCACAGGGTTCCAGAATCAATCCTCAGTTATGTTCCCAGGCTACAGGGTTCCAGAATAAAACATCAGTCATGTTCCCAGACCACAGGGTTCCAGAACCAAGGCTCAGTCAGGTTCCCGGGCCACAGTATTCCACAATCTAAACAGATGTCATGTTCCCAGGCCTCAGGGTTCCAGAATCCACCCATGTCATGTTCCCACTCCACAGGGTTCCAGAACCAAGGCTCAGTCAGGTTCCCGGGGCACAGTATTCCACAATCTAAACAGATGTCATATTCCCAGGCCACAGGTTTCCAAAATCACGCCTCAGTCATGTTCCCAGGCCACAGGTTTCCAGAATCAAACCGATTTCAAGTTCCCTGGCAACAGGGTACCAGAATCCAAACCGATGTCATGTTCCCAGGACACAGGATTCCACACTCTAACATCAGTCATATTCCCAGGCCACATGGTTCCAGAATCAAACCTCAGTCGTGTTCCCAGGACACAGGGTTCCAGAAGAAAACCTCAGTCATGTTCCCTGGACACAGGTTTCAGAAATAAAATCCCAGTCATGTTCCCAGGCCACAGGGTTCCACAATTAAACCTCAGTCATATTCCCAGGCCAGAGGGTTCCACAATCAAACCTCAGTCCTGTGGCCAGGCCACGGTTCCACCATCAAGCCTCAGTCATGTTGCCAGGCCAGAGTGTTCCACAATCAAACCTAAGTCATCTTGCCAAGCCACAGGGTTCCACCATCAAACCTCAGGCATGTTGCCAGGCCACAGGGTTCAACCATCAATCCTCAGTCATGTTCCCAGTAAACAGGGCTCCTGAATCAAACCAATGTCATGTTCCCACACCACGGGGTTCCAGTATCAGGCCTCAGTCATGGTCCCAGTGCACAGGGTCCCACAATCAAACCTCAGTCATGTTGCCAGTCCACAGGTGTCTGCCATCAAACCTCAGTCAAGTTCCCAGGCCACAGGGTTCCAGAATCAAGCCTCAGTCATTTGGCCAGGCTAGAGTGTTCCACCATCAAGCCTCACTCATGTTCCCAAGCCTGAGGGTTGCACTATCAAACCTCAATCATGTTGCCAGGCCACAGGGTTCAACCATCAATCCTCAGTCATGTTCCCAGTAAACAGGGCTCCTGAATCAAACCAATGTCATGTTCCCACACCACGGGGTACCAGTATCAGGCCTCAGTCATGGTCCCAGTGCACAGGGTCCCACAATCAAACCTCAGTCATGTTGCCAGTCCACAGGTTTCTGCCATCAAACCTCAGTCAAGTTCCCAGGCCACAGGGTTCCAGAATCAAGCCTCAGTCATTTGGCCAGGCTAGAGTGTTCCACCATCAAACCTCAGTCATGATCCCAGGCCACATGTTTCCACAATGAAACCTCAGTCATTTTCCCAAGCCAAAGGTTTCCAGAATCAAACCTCAGTCATATTCCCAGGACACATGGTTCCAGAATCAAACCTGAATCATGTTCGCAGGCCCCAGCTGTCAACAATCAAACCTCAGGCATGTTCCCAGGACACAGGTGTCCAGAATCAAACCTCAGTCATGTTCCCAGGGAACAGGCTTCCAGAAACAAAGCTCAGTCATGTTCCCAGGCCACAGGGTTCCAGAATCAAACCTCAGTCTTGTTCCCAGGACACAGGTTTCCAGAATCAACCCGATATCATGTTCCCTGGCCACAGTCTCAGAATCAAACCTCAGTCATGTTGCCAGGCCACAGGTTTCCACCATCAAACCTCAGACATGTTCCCAGGCCACAGGGTTCCAGAGTCAAACCGTTGGCAGGTCCCCAGGCCACAGGGTTCCAGAATCCACCAATGTCATGTTCCCAGGCCACAGGGTTCCAGAATCAATCCTCAGTTATATTCCCAGGCTACAGGGTTCCAGAGTAAAACCTCAGTCATGTTCCCAGACCACAGGGTTCCAGAACCAAGGCTCAGTCAGGTTCCCGGGCCACAGTATTCCACAATCTAAACAGATGTCATGTTCCCAGGCCTCAGGGTTCCAGAATCCACCCATGTCATGTTCCCAGTCCACAGGGTTCCAGAACCAAGGCTCAGTCAGGTTCCCGGGGCACAGTATTCCACAATCTAAACAGATGTCATATTCCCAGGCCACAGGTTTCCAAAATCACGCCTCAGTCATGTTCGCAGGCCACAGGTTTCCAGAATCAAACTGATTTCATGTTCCCTGGCAACAGGGTACCAGAATCCAAACCGATGTCATGTTCCCAGGCCACAGGATTCCACACTCTAACATGAGTCATGTTCCCAGGCCACATGGTTCCAGAATCAAACCTCAGTCGTGTTCCCAGGACACAGGGTTCCAGAAGAAAACCTCAGTCATGTTCCCTGGACACAGGTTTCAGAAATAAAATCCCAGTCATGTTCCCAGGCCACAGGGTTCCACAATTAAACCTCAGTCATATTCCCAGGCCAGAGGATTCCACAATCAAACCTCAGTCCTGTGGCCAGGCCACGGTTCCACCATCAAGCCTCAGTCATGTTGCCAGGCCAGTGTTCCACAATCAAACCTAAGTCATCTTGCCAAGCCACAGGGTTCCACCATCAAACCTCAGGCATGTTGCCAGGCCAAAGGGTTCCACCATCAAGCCTCACTCATGTTCCCAAGCCTGAGGGTTGCACTATCAAACCTCAATCATGTTGCCAGGCCACAGGGTTCAACCATCAATCCTCAGTCATGTTCCCAGTAAACAGGGCTCCTGAATCAAACCAATGTCATGTTCCCACACCACGGGGTTCCAGTATAAGGCCTCAGTCATGGTCCCAGTGCACAGGGTCCCACAATCAAACCTCAGTCATGTTGCCAGTCCACAGGTTTCTGCCATCAAACCTCAGTCAAGTTCCCAGGCCACAGGGTTCCAGAATCAAGCCTCAGTCATTTGGCCAGGCTAGAGTGTTCCACCATCAAGCCTCACTCATGTTCCCAAGCCTGAGGGTTGCACTATCAAACCTCAATCATGTTGCCAGGCCACAGGGTTCAACCATCAATCCTCAGTCATGTTCCCAGTAAACAGGGCTCCTGAATCAAACCAATGTCATGTTCCCACACCACGGGGTTCCAGTATCAGGCCTCAGTCATGGTCCCAGTGCACAGGGTCCCACAATCAAACCTCAGTCATGTTGCCAGTCCACAGGTTTCTGCCATCAAACCTCAGTCAAGTTCCCAGGCCACAGGGTTCCAGAGTCAAACCGTTGGCAGGTTCCCAGGCCACAGGGTTCCAGAATCCACCAATGTCATGTTCCCAGGCCTCAGGGTTACAGAATCCACCCATGTCATGTTCCCACTCCACAGGATTCCAGAACCAAGGCTCAGTCAGGTTCCCGGGGCACAGTATTCCACAATCTAAACAGATGTCATATTCCCAGGCCACAGGTTTCCAAAATCACGCCTCAGTCATGTTCGCAGGCCACAGGTTTCCAGAAACAAACTGATTTCATGTTCCCTGGCAACAGGGTACCAGAATCCAAACCGATGTCATGTTCCCAGGCCACAGGATTCCACACTCTAACATGAGTCATGTTCCCAGGCCACATGGTTCCAGAATCAAACCTCAGTCGTGTTCCCAGGACACAGGGTTCCAGAAGAAAACCTCAGACATGTTCCCGGGACACAGGTTTCAGAAATCAAATCCCAGTCATGTTCCCAGGCCACAGGGTTCCACAATTAAACCTCAGTCATATTCCCAGGCCAGAGGGTTCCGCAATCAAACCTCAGTCCTGTGGCCAGGCCACGGTTCCACCATCAAGCCTCAGTCATGTTCCCAGGCCAGAGTGTTCCACAATCAAACCTAAGTCATCTTGCCAAGCCACAGGGTTCCACCATCAAACCTCAGGCATGTTGCCAGGCCACAGGGTTCAACCATCAATCCTCAGTCATGTTTCCAGTAAACAGGGCTCCTGAATCAAACCAATGTCATGTTCCCACACCACGGTGTTCCAGTATCAGGCCTCAGTCATGGTCCCAGTGCACAGGGTCCCACAATCAAACCTCAGTCATGTTGCCAGTCCACAGGTTTCTGCCATCAAACCTCAGTCAAGTTCCCAGGCCACAGGGTTCCAGAATCAAGCCTCAGTCATTTGGCCAGGCTAGAGTGTTCCACCATCAAACCTCAGTCATGATCCCAGGCCACATGTTTCCACAATGAAACCTCAGTCATTTTCCCAAGACAAAGGTTTCCAGAATCAAACCTCAGTCATATTCCCAAGAAACATGGTTCCAGAATCAAACCTGAATCATGTTCGCAGGCCCCAGCTGTCAACAATCAAACCTCAGGCATGTTCCCAGGACACAGGTGTCCAGAATCACACCTCAGTCATGTTCCCAGGGAACAGGCTTCCAGAAACAAAGCTCAGTCATGTTCCCAGGCCACAGGGTTCCAGAATCAAACCTCAGTCTTGTTCGCAGGACACAGGTTTCCAGAATCAACCCGATATCATGTTCCCTGGCCACAGTCTCAGAATCAAACCTCAGTCATGTTGCCAGGCCACAGGTTTCCACCATCAAACCTCAGACATGTTCCCAGGCCACAGGGTTCCAGAGTCAAACCGTTGGCAGGTTCCCAGGCCACAGGGTTCCAGAATCCACCAATGTCATGTTCCCAGGCCACATGGTTCCAGAATCAAACCTCAGTCGTGTTCCCAGGACACAGGGTTCCAGAAGAAAACCTCAGTCATGTTCCCTGGACACAGGTTTCAGAAATAAAATCCCAGTCATGTTCCCAGGCCACAGGGTTCCACAATTAAACCTCAGTCATATTCCCAGGCCAGAGGGTTCCACAATCAAACCTCAGTCCTGTGGCCAGGCCACGGTTCCACCATCAAGCCTCAGTCATGTTGCCAGGCCAGTGTTCCACAATCAAACCTAAGTCATCTTGCCAAGCCACACTGTTCCACCATCAAACCTCAGGCATGTTGCCAGGCCAAAGGGTTCCACCATCAGGCCTCACTCATGTTCCCAAGCCTGAGGGTTGCACTATCAAACCTCAATCATGTTGCCAGGCCACAGGGTTCAACCATCAATCCTCAGTCATGTTCCCAGTAAACAGGGCTCCTGAATCAAACCAATGTCATGTTCCCACACCACGGGGTTCCAGTATCAGGCCTCAGTCATGGTCCCAGTGCACAGGGTCCCACAATCAAACCTCAGTCATGTTGCCAGTCCACAGGTTTCTGCCATCAAACCTCAGTCAAGTTCCCAGGCCACAGGGTTCCAGAATCAAGCCTCAGTCATTTGGCCAGGCTAGAGTGTTCCACCATCAAACCTCAGTCATGATCCCAGGCCACATGTTTCCACAATGAAACCTCAGTCATTTTCCCAAGCCAAAGGTTTCCAGAATCAAACCTCAGTCATATTCCCAGGACACATGGTTCCAGAATCAAACCTGAATCATGTTCGCAGGCCCCAGCTGTCAACAATCAAACCTCAGGCATGTTCCCAGGACACAGGTGTCCAGAATCAAACCTCAGTCATGTTCCCAGGGAACAGGCTTCCAGAAACAAAGCTCAGTCATGTTCCCAGGCCACAGGGTTCCAGAATCAAACCTCAGTCTTGTTCCCAGGACACAGGTTTCCAGAATCAACCCGATATCATGTTCCCTGGCCACAGTCTCAGAATCAAACCTCAGTCATGTTGCCAGGCCACAGGTTTCCACCATCAAACCTCAGACATGTTCCCAGGCCACAGGGTTCCAGAGTCAAACCGTTGGCAGGTTCCCAGGCCACAGGGTTCCAGAATCCACCAATGTCATGTTCCCAGGCCACAGGGTTCCAGAATCAATCCTCAGTTATATTCCCAGGCTACAGGGTTCCAGAATAAAACCTCAGTCATGTTCCCAGACCACAGGGTTCCAGAACCAAGGCTCAGTCAGGTTCCCGGGCCACAGTATTCCACAATCTAAACAGATGTCATGTTCCCAGGCCTCAGGGTTCCAGAATCCACCCATGTCAGGTTCCCGGGCCACAGTATTCCACAATCTAAACAGATGTCATGTTCCCAGGCCTCAGGGTTCCAGAATCCACCCATGTCATGTTCCCAGTCCACAGGATTCCAGAACCAAGTCTCAGTCAGTTTCCCGGGGCACAGTATTCCACAATCTAAACAGATGTCATATTCCCAGGCCACAGGTTTCCAAAATCATGCCTCAGTCATGT
Source organism: Balaenoptera physalus (assembly GCF_965194825.1). Taxonomy (NCBI): domain Eukaryota; kingdom Metazoa; phylum Chordata; class Mammalia; order Artiodactyla; family Balaenopteridae; genus Balaenoptera; species Balaenoptera physalus. The sequence continues at coordinate 31,536,487 of NC_138897.1, read as the reverse complement.
TCGCAGGCCACAGGTTTCCAGAATCAAACTGATTTCATGTTCCCTGACAACAGGGTACCAGAATCCAAACCGATGTCATGTTCCCAGGCCACAGGATTCCACACTCTAACATGAGTCATGTTCCCAGGCCACATGGTTCCAGAATCAAACCTCAGTCGTGTTCCCAGGACACAGGGTTCCAGAAGAAAACCTCAGTCATGTTCCCTGGACACAGGTTTCAGAAATAAAATCCCAGTCATGTTCCCAGGCCACAGGGTTCCACAATTAAACCTCAGTCATATTCCCAGGCCAGAGGATTCCACAATCAAACCTCAGTCCTGTGGCCAGGCCACGGTTCCACCATCAAGCCTCAGTCATGTTGCCAGGCCAGTGTTCCACAATCAAACCTAAGTCATCTTGCCAAGCCACAGGGTTCCACCATCAAACCTCAGGCATGTTGCCAGGCCAAAGGGTTCCACCATCAAGCCTCACTCATGTTCCCAAGCCTGAGGGTTGCACTATCAAACCTCAATCATGTTGCCAGGCCACAGGGTTCAACCATCAATCCTCAGTCATGTTCCCAGTAAACAGGGCTCCTGAATCAAACCAATGTCATGTTCCCACACCACGGGGTTCCAGTATCAGGCCTCAGTCATGGTCCCAGTGCACAGGGTCCCACAATCAAACCTCAGTCATGTTGCCAGTCCACAGGTTTCTGCCATCAAACCTCAGTCAAGTTCCCAGGCCACAGGGTTCCAGAATCAAGCCTCAGTCATTTGGCCAGGCTAGAGTGTTCCACCATCAAGCCTCACTCATGTTCCCAAGCCTGAGGGTTGCACTATCAAACCTCAATCATGTTGCCAGGCCACAGGGTTCAACCATCAATCCTCAGTCATGTTCCCAGTAAACAGGGCTCCTGAATCAAACCAATGTCATGTTCCCACACCACGGGGTTCCAGTATCAGGCCTCAGTCATGGTCCCAGTGCACAGGGTCCCACAATCAAACCTCAGTCATGTTGCCAGTCCACAGGTTTCTGCCATCAAACCTCAGTCAAGTTCCCAGGCCACAGGGTTCCAGAGTCAAACCGTTGGCAGGTTCCCAGGCCACAGGGTTCCAGAATCCACCAATGTCATGTTCCCAGGCCTCAGGGTTACAGAATCCACCCATGTCATGTTCCCACTCCACAGGATTCCAGAACCAAGGCTCAGTCAGGTTCCCGGGGCACAGTATTCCACAATCTAAACAGATGTCATATTCCCAGGCCACAGGTTTCCAAAATCACGCCTCAGTCATGTTCGCAGGCCACAGGTTTCCAGAAACAAACTGATTTCATGTTCCCTGGCAACAGGGTACCAGAATCCAAACCGATGTCATGTTCCCAGGCCACAGGATTCCACACTCTAACATGAGTCATGTTCCCAGGCCACATGGTTCCAGAATCAAACCTCAGTCGTGTTCCCAGGACACAGGGTTCCAGAAGAAAACCTCAGACATGTTCCCGGGACACAGGTTTCAGAAATCAAATCCCAGTCATGTTCCCAGGCCACAGGGTTCCACAATTAAGCCTCAGTCATATTCCCAGGCCAGAGGGTTCCGCAATCAAACCTCAGTCCTGTGGCCAGGCCACGGTTCCACCATCAAGCCTCAGTCATGTTCCCAGGCCAGAGTGTTCCACAATCAAACCTAAGTCATCTTGCCAAGCCACAGGGTTCCACCATCAAACCTCAGGCATGTTGCCAGGCCACAGGGTTCAACCATCAATCCTCAGTCATGTTTCCAGTAAACAGGGCTCCTGAATCAAACCAATGTCATGTTCCCACACCACGGTGTTCCAGTATCAGGCCTCAGTCATGGTCCCAGTGCACAGGGTCCCACAATCAAACCTCAGTCATGTTGCCAGTCCACAGGTTTCTGCCATCAAACCTCAGTCAAGTTCCCAGGCCACAGGGTTCCAGAATCAAGCCTCAGTCATTTGGCCAGGCTAGAGTGTTCCACCATCAAACCTCAGTCATGATCCCAGGCCACATGTTTCCACAATGAAACCTCAGTCATTTTCCCAAGACAAAGGTTTCCAGAATCAAACCTCAGTCATATTCCCAAGAAACATGGTTCCAGAATCAAACCTGAATCATGTTCGCAGGCCCCAGCTGTCAACAATCAAACCTCAGGCATGTTCCCAGGACACAGGTGTCCAGAATCACACCTCAGTCATGTTCCCAGGGAACAGGCTTCCAGAAACAAAGCTCAGTCATGTTCCCAGGCCACAGGGTTCCAGAATCAAACCTCAGTCTTGTTCCCAGGACACAGGTTTCCAGAATCAACCCGATATCATGTTCCCTGGCCACAGTCTCAGAATCAAACCTCAGTCATGTTGCCAGGCCACAGGTTTCCACCATCAAACCTCAGACATGTTCCCAGGCCACAGGGTTCCAGAGTCAAACCGTTGGCAGGTTCCCAGGCCACAGGGTTCCAGAATCCACCAATGTCATGTTCCCAGGCCACATGGTTCCAGAATCAAACCTCAGTCGTGTTCCCAGGACACAGGGTTCCAGAAGAAAACCTCAGTCATGTTCCCTGGACACAGGTTTCAGAAATAAAATCCCAGTCATGTTCCCAGGCCACAGGGTTCCACAATTAAACCTCAGTCATATTCCCAGGCCAGAGGGTTCCACAATCAAACCTCAGTCCTGTGGCCAGGCCACGGTTCCACCATCAAGCCTCAGTCATGTTGCCAGGCCAGTGTTCCACAATCAAACCTAAGTCATCTTGCCAAGCCACACTGTTCCACCATCAAACCTCAGGCATGTTGCCAGGCCAAAGGGTTCCACCATCAGGCCTCACTCATGTTCCCAAGCCTGAGGGTTGCACTATCAAACCTCAATCATGTTGCCAGGCCACAGGGTTCAACCATCAATCCTCAGTCATGTTCCCAGTAAACAGGGCTCCTGAATCAAACCAATGTCATGTTCCCACACCACGGGGTTCCAGTATCAGGCCTCAGTCATGGTCCCAGGGCACAGGGTCCCACAATCAAACCTCAGTCATGTTGCCAGTCCACAGGTTTCTGCCATCAAACCTCAGTCAAGTTCCCAGGCCACAGGGTTCCAGAATCAAGCCTCAGTCATTTGGCCAGGCTAGAGTGTTCCACCATCAAACCTCAGTCATGATCCCAGGCCACATGTTTCCACAATGAAACCTCAGTCATTTTCCCAAGCCAAAGGTTTCCAGAATCAAACCTCAGTCATATTCCCAGGACACATGGTTCCAGAATCAAACCTGAATCATGTTCGCAGGCCCCAGCTGTCAACAATCAAACCTCAGGCATGTTCCCAGGACACAGGTGTCCAGAATCAAACCTCAGTCATGTTCCCAGGGAACAGGCTTCCAGAAACAAAGCTCAGTCATGTTCCCAGGCCACAGGGTTCCAGAATCAAACCTCAGTCTTGTTCCCAGGACACAGGTTTCCAGAATCAACCCGATATCATGTTCCCTGGCCACAGTCTCAGAATCAAACCTCAGTCATGTTGCCAGGCCACAGGTTTCCACCATCAAACCTCAGACATGTTCCCAGGCCACAGGGTTCCAGAGTCAAACCGTTGGCAGGTTCCCAGGCCACAGGGTTCCAGAATCCACCAATGTCATGTTCCCAGGCCACAGGGTTCCAGAATCAATCCTCAGTTATATTCCCAGGCTACAGGGTTCCAGAATAAAACCTCAGTCATGTTCCCAGACCACAGGGTTCCAGAACCAAGGCTCAGTCAGGTTCCCGGGCCACAGTATTCCACAATCTAAACAGATGTCATGTTCCCAGGCCTCAGGGTTCCAGAATCCACCCATGTCAGGTTCCCGGGCCACAGTATTCCACAATCTAAACAGATGTCATGTTCCCAGGCCTCAGGGTTCCAGAATCCACCCATGTCATGTTCCCAGTCCACAGGATTCCAGAACCAAGTCTCAGTCAGTTTCCCGGGGCACAGTATTCCACAATCTAAACAGATGTCATATTCCCAGGCCACAGGTTTCCAAAATCATGCCTCAGTCATGTTCGCAGGCCACAGGTTTCCAGAATCAAACTGATTTCATGTTCCCTGACAACAGGGTACCAGAATCCAAACCGATGTCATGTTCCCAGGCCACAGGATTCCACACTCTAACATGAGTCATGTTCCCAGGCCACATGGTTCCAGAATCAAACCTCAGTCGTGTTCCCAGGACACAGGGTTCCAGAAGAAAACCTCAGTCATGTTCCCTGGACACAGGTTTCAGAAATAAAATCCCAGTCATGTTCCCAGGCCACAGGGTTCCACAATTAAACCTCAGTCATATTCCCAGGCCAGAGGATTCCACAATCAAACCTCAGTCCTGTGGCCAGGCCACGGTTCCACCATCAAGCCTCAGTCATGTTGCCAGGCCAGTGTTCCACAATCAAACCTAAGTCATCTTGCCAAGCCACAGGGTTCCACCATCAAACCTCAGGCATGTTGCCAGGCCAAAGGGTTCCACCATCAAGCCTCACTCATGTTCCCAAGCCTGAGGGTTGCACTATCAAACCTCAATCATGTTGCCAGGCCACAGGGTTCAACCATCAATCCTCAGTCATGTTCCCAGTAAACAGGGCTCCTGAATCAAACCAATGTCATGTTCCCACACCACGGGGTTCCAGTATCAGGCCTCAGTCATGGTCCCAGTGCACAGGGTCCCACAATCAAACCTCAGTCATGTTGCCAGTCCACAGGTTTCTGCCATCAAACCTCAGTCAAGTTCCCAGGCCACAGGGTTCCAGAATCAAGCCTCAGTCATTTGGCCAGGCTAGAGTGTTCCACCATCAAGCCTCACTCATGTTCCCAAGCCTGAGGGTTGCACTATCAAACCTCAATCATGTTGCCAGGCCACAGGGTTCAACCATCAATCCTCAGTCATGTTCCCAGTAAACAGGGCTCCTGAATCAAACCAATGTCATGTTCCCACACCACGGGGTTCCAGTATCAGGCCTCAGTCATGGTCCCAGTGCACAGGGTCCCACAATCAAACCTCAGTCATGTTGCCAGTCCACAGGTTTCTGCCATCAAACCTCAGTCAAGTTCCCAGGCCACAGGGTTCCAGAGTCAAACCGTTGGCAGGTTCCCAGGCCACAGGGTTCCAGAATCCACCAATGTCATGTTCCCAGGCCTCAGGGTTACAGAATCCACCCATGTCATGTTCCCACTCCACAGGATTCCAGAACCAAGGCTCAGTCAGGTTCCCGGGGCACAGTATTCCACAATCTAAACAGATGTCATATTCCCAGGCCACAGGTTTCCAAAATCACGCCTCAGTCATGTTCGCAGGCCACAGGTTTCCAGAATCAAACTGATTTCATGTTCCCTGGCAACAGGGTACCAGAATCCAAACCGATGTCATGTTCCCAGGCCACAGGATTCCACACTCTAACATGAGTCATGTTCCCAGGCCACATGGTTCCAGAATCAAACCTCAGTCGTGTTCCCAGGACACAGGGTTCCAGAAGAAAACCTCAGACATGTTCCCGGGACACAGGTTTCAGAAATCAAATCCCAGTCATGTTCCCAGGCCACAGGGTTCCACAATTAAGCCTCAGTCATATTCCCAGGCCAGAGGGTTCCGCAATCAAACCTCAGTCCTGTGGCCAGGCCACGGTTCCACCATCAAGCCTCAGTCATGTTCCCAGGCCAGAGTGTTCCACAATCAAACCTAAGTCATCTTGCCAAGCCACAGGGTTCCACCATCAAACCTCAGGCATGTTGCCAGGCCACAGGGTTCAACCATCAATCCTCAGTCATGTTTCCAGTAAACAGGGCTCCTGAATCAAACCAATGTCATGTTCCCACACCACGGTGTTCCAGTATCAGGCCTCAGTCATGGTCCCAGTGCACAGGGTCCCACAATCAAACCTCAGTCATGTTGCCAGTCCACAGGTTTCTGCCATCAAACCTCAGTCAAGTTCCCAGGCCACAGGGTTCCAGAATCAAGCCTCAGTCATTTGGCCAGGCTAGAGTGTTCCACCATCAAACCTCAGTCATGATCCCAGGCCACATGTTTCCACAATGAAACCTCAGTCATTTTCCCAAGACAAAGGTTTCCAGAATCAAACCTCAGTCATATTCCCAAGAAACATGGTTCCAGAATCAAACCTGAATCATGTTCGCAGGCCCCAGCTGTCAACAATCAAACCTCAGGCATGTTCCCAGGACACAGGTGTCCAGAATCACACCTCAGTCATGTTCCCAGGGAACAGGCTTCCAGAAACAAAGCTCAGTCATGTTCCCAGGCCACAGGGTTCCAGAATCAAACCTCAGTCTTGTTCCCAGGACACAGGTTTCCAGAATCAACCCGATATCATGTTCCCTGGCCACAGTCTCAGAATCAAACCTCAGTCATGTTGCCAGGCCACAGGTTTCCACCATCAAACCTCAGACATGTTCCCAGGCCACAGGGTTCCAGAGTCAAACCGTTGGCAGGTTCCCAGGCCACAGGGTTCCAGAATCCACCAATGTCATGTTCCCAGGCCACATGGTTCCAGAATCAAACCTCAGTCGTGTTCCCAGGACACAGGGTTCCAGAAGAAAACCTCAGTCATGTTCCCTGGACACAGGTTTCAGAAATAAAATCCCAGTCATGTTCCCAGGCCACAGGGTTCCACAATTAAACCTCAGTCATATTCCCAGGCCAGAGGGTTCCACAATCAAACCTCAGTCCTGTGGCCAGGCCACGGTTCCACCATCAAGCCTCAGTCATGTTGCCAGGCCAGTGTTCCACAATCAAACCTAAGTCATCTTGCCAAGCCACACTGTTCCACCATCAAACCTCAGGCATGTTGCCAGGCCAAAGGGTTCCACCATCAGGCCTCACTCATGTTCCCAAGCCTGAGGGTTGCACTATCAAACCTCAATCATGTTGCCAGGCCACAGGGTTCAACCATCAATCCTCAGTCATGTTCCCAGTAAACAGGGCTCCTGAATCAAACCAATGTCATGTTCCCACACCACGGGGTTCCAGTATCAGGCCTCAGTCATGGTCCCAGGGCACAGGGTCCCACAATCAAACCTCAGTCATGTTGCCAGTCCACAGGTTTCTGCCATCAAACCTCAGTCAAGTTCCCAGGCCACAGGGTTCCAGAATCAAGCCTCAGTCATTTGGCCAGGCTAGAGTGTTCCACCATCAAACCTCAGTCATGATCCCAGGCCACATGTTTCCACAATGAAACCTCAGTCATTTTCCCAAGCCAAAGGTTTCCAGAATCAAACCTCAGTCATATTCCCAGGACACATGGTTCCAGAATCAAACCTGAATCATGTTCGCAGGCCCCAGCTGTCAACAATCAAACCTCAGGCATGTTCCCAGGACACAGGTGTCCAGAATCAAACCTCAGTCATGTTCCCAGGGAACAGGCTTCCAGAAACAAAGCTCAGTCATGTTCCCAGGCCACAGGGTTCCAGAATCAAACCTCAGTCTTGTTCCCAGGACACAGGTTTCCAGAATCAACCCGATATCATGTTCCCTGCCACAGTCTCAGAATCAAACCTCAGTCATGTTGCCAGGCCACAGGTTTCCACCATCAAACCTCAGACATGTTCCCAGGCCACAGGGTTCCAGAGTCAAACCGTTGGCAGGTTCCCAGGCCACAGGGTTCCAGAATCCACCAATGTCATGTTCCCAGGCCACAGGGTTCCAGAATCAATCCTCAGTTATGTTCCCAGGCTACAGGGTTCCAGAATAAAACCTCAGTCATGTTCCCAGACCACAGGGTTCCAGAACCAAGGCTCAGTCAGGTTCCCGGGCCACAGTATTCCACAATCTAAACAGATGTCATGTTCCCAGGCCTCAGGGTTCCAGAATCCACCCATGTCATGTTCCCACTCCACAGGATTCCAGAACCAAGGCTCAGTCAGTTTCCCGGGGCACAGTATTCCACCATCTAAACAGATGTCATGTTCCCAGGCCTCAGGGTTCCAGAATCCACCCATGTCATGTTCCCACTCCACAGGATTCCAGAACCAAGGCTCAGTCAGGTTCCCGGGCCACAGTATTCCACAATCTAAACAGATGTCATATTCCCAGGCCTCAGGTTTCCAAAATCACGCCTCAGTCATGTTCCCAGGTCACAGGTTTCCAGAATCAAACCGATTTCATGTTCCCTGGCAACAGGGTACCAGAATCCAAACCGATGTCATGTTCCCAGGCCACAGGATTCCACACTCTATCATCAGTCATGTTCCCAGGCCACATGGTTCCAGAATCAAACCTCAGTCGTGTTCCCAGGACACAGGGTTCCAGAAGAAAACCTCAGTCATGTTCCCTGGACACAGGTTTCAGAAATAAAATCCCAGTCATGTTCCCAGGCCACAGGGTTCCACAATTAAAACTCATTCATATTCCCAGGCCAGAGGGTTCCACAATCAAACCTCAGTCCTGTGGCCAGGCCACGGTTCCACCATCAAGCCTCAGTCATGTTCCCAGGCCAGAGTGTTCCACAATCAAACCTTAGTCATCTTGCCAAGCCACAGGGTTCCACCATCAAACCTCAGGCATGTTGCCAGGCCAAAGGGTTCCACCATCAAGCCTCACTCATGTTCCCAAGCCTGAGGGTTGCACTATCAAACCTCAATCATGTTGCCAGGCCACAGGGTTCAACCGTCAATCCTCAGTTATGTTCCCAGTAAACAGGGCTCCTGAATCAAACCAATGTCATGTTCCCACACCACGGGGTTCCAGTATCAGAGCTCAGTCATGGTCCCAGTGCACAGGGTCCCACAATCAAACCTCAGTCATGTTGCCAGTCCACAGGTTTCTGCCATCAAACCTCAGTCAAGTTCCCAGGCCACAGGGTTCCAGAATCAAGCCTCAGTCATTTGGCCAGGCTAGAGTGTTCCACCATCAAACCTCAGTCATGATCCCAGGCCACATGTTTCCACAATGAAACCTCAGTCATTTTCCCAAGCCAAAGGTTTCCAGAATCAAACCTCAGTCATATTCCCAAGACACATGGTTCCAGAATCAAACCTGAATCATGTTCGCAGGCCCCAGCTGTCAACAATCAAACCTCAGGCATGTTCCCAGGACACAGGTGTCCAGAATCAAACCTCAGTCATGTTCCCAGGGAACAGGCTTCCAGAAACAAAGCTCAGTCATGTTCCCAGGACACAGGGTTCCAGAATCAAACCTCAGTCTTGTTCCCAGGACACAGGTTTCCAGAACCAAGGCTCAGTAAGGTTCCCGGGGCACAGTATTCCACAATCTAAACAGATGTCATATTCCCAGGCCTCAGGTTTCCAAAATCACGCCTCAATCATGTTCCCAGGTCACAGGTTTCCAGAATCAAACCGATTTCATGTTCCCTGGCAACAGGGTACCAGAATCCAAACCGATGTCATGTTCCCAGGCCACAGGATTCCACACTCTATCATCAGTCATGTTCCCAGGCCACATGGTTCCAGAATCAAACCTCAGTCGTGTTCCCAGGACACAGGGTTCCAGAAGAAAACCTCAGTCATGTTCCCTGGACACAGGTTTCAGAAATAAGATCCCAGTGATGTTCCCAGGCCACAGGGTTCCACAATTAAACCTCAGTCATATTCCCAGGCCAGAGGGTTCCACAATCAAACCTCAGTCCTGTGGCCAGGCCACGGTTCCACCATCAAGCCTCAGTCATGTTCCCAGGCCAGAGTGTTCCACAATCAAACCTAAGTCATCTTGCCAAGCCACAGGGTTCCACCATCAAACCTCAGGCATGTTGCCAGGCCAAAGGTTTCCACCATCAAGCCTCACTCATGTTCCCAAGCCTGAGGGATGCACTATCAAACCTCAATCATGTTGCCAGGCCACAGGGTTCAACCATCAATCCTCAGTCATGTTCCCAGTAAACAGGGCTCCTGAATCAAATCAATGTCATGTTCCCACACCACGGGGTTCCAGTATCAGGCCTCAGTCATGGTCCCAGTGCACAGGGTCCCACAATCAAACCTCAGTCATGTTGCCAGTCCACAGGTTTCTGCCATCAAACCTCAGTCAAGTTCCCAGGCCACAGGGTTCCAGAATCAAGCCTCAGTCATTTGGCCAGGCTAGAGTGTTCCACCATCAAACCTCAGTCATGATCCCAGGCCACATGTTTCCACAATGAAACCTCAGTCATTTTCCCAAGCCAAAGGTTTCCAGAATCAAACCTCAGTCATATTCCCAAGACACATGGTTCCAGAATCAAACCTGAATCATGTTCGCAGGCCCCAGGTGTCAACAATCAAACCTCAGGCATGTTCCCAGGACAAAGGTGTCCAGAATCAAACCTCAGTCATGTTCCCAGGGAACAGGCTTCCAGAAACAAAGCTCAGTCATGTTCCCAGGCCACAGGGTTCCAGAATAAAACCTCAGTCTTGTTCCAAAGACACAGGTTTCCAGAATCAACCCGATATCATGTTCCCTGGCCACAGTCTCAGAATCAAACCTCAGTCATGTTGCCAGGCCACAGGTTTCCACCATCAAACCTCAGACATGTTCCCAGGCCACAGGGTTCCAGAGTCAAACCATTGGCAGGTCCCCAGGCCACAGGGTTCCAGAATCCACCAATGTCATGTTCCCAGGCCACAGGGTTCCAGAATCAATCCTCAGTTATGTTCCCAGGCTACATGGTTCCAGAATAAAACCTCAGTCATGTTCCCAGACCACAGGGTTCCAGAACCAAGGCTCAGTCAGGTTCCCGGGCCACAGTATTCCACAATCTAAACAGATGTCATGTTCCCAGGCCTCAGGGTTCCAGAATCCACCCATGTCATGTTCCCAGTCCACAGGGTTCCAGAACCAAGGCTCAGTCAGGTTCCCGGGGCACAGTATTCCACAATCTAAACAGATGTCATATTCCCAGGCCACAGGTTTCCAAAATCACGCCTCAGTCATGTTCCCAGGCCACAGGTTTCCAGAATCAAACCGATTTCATGTTCCCTGGCAACAGGGTACCAGAATCCAAACCGATGTCATGTTCCCAGGCCACAGGATTCCACACTCTAACATCAGTCATGTTCCCAGGCCACATGGTTCCAGAATCAAACCTCAGTCGTGTTCCCAGGACACAGGGTTCCAGAAGAAAACCTCAGTCATGTTCCCTGGACACAGGTTTCAGAAATAAGATCCCAGTGATGTTCCCAGGCCACAGGGTTCCACAATTAAACCTCAGTCATATTCCCAGGCCAGAGGGTTCCACAATCAAACCTCAGTCCTGTTGCCAGGCCACGGTTCCACCATCAAGCCTCAGTCATGTTGCCAGGCCAGAGTGTTCCACAATCAAACCTAAGTCATCTTGCCAAGCCACAGGGTTCCACCATCAAACCTCAGGCATGCTGCCAGGCCAAGGGGTTCCACCATCAATTCTCACTCATGTTCCCAAGCCTGAGGGTTGCACTATCAAACCTCAATCATGTTGCCAGGCCACAGGGTTCAACCATCAATCCTCAGTCATGTTCCCAGTAAACAGGGCTCCTGAATCAAACCAATGTCATGTTCCCACACCACGGGGTTCCAGTATCAGGCCTCAGTCATGGTCCCAGTGCACAGGGTCCCACAATCAAACCTCAGTCATGTTGCCAGTCCACAGGTTTCTGCCATCAAACCTCAGTCAAGTTCCCAGGCCACAGGGTTCCAGAATCAAGCCTCAGTCATTTGGCCAGGCTAGAGTGTTCCACCATCAAACCTCAGTCATGATCCCAGGCCACATGTTTCCACAATGAAACCTCAGTCATTTTCCCAAGCCAAAGGTTTCCAGAATCAAACCTCAGTCATATTCCCAAGACACATGGTTCCAGAATCAAACCTGAATCATGTTCGCAGGCCCCAGCTGTCAACAATCAAACCTCAGGCATGTTCCCAGGACACAGGTGTCCAGAATCAAACCTCAGTCATGTTCCCAGGGAACAGGCTTCCAGAAACAAAGCTCAGTCATGTTCCCAGGCCACAGGGTTCCAGAATCAAACCTCAGTCTTGTTCCCAGGACACAGGTTTCCAGAATCAACCCGATATCATGTTCCCTGGCCACAGTCTCAGAATCAAACCTCAGTCATGTTGCCAGGCCACAGGTTTCCACCATCAAACCTCAGACATGTTCCCAGGCCACAGGGTTCCAGAGTCAAACCGTTGGCAGGTCCCCAGGCCACAGGGTTCCAGAATCCACCAATGTCATGTTCCCAGGCCACAGGGTTCCAGAATCAATCCTCAGTTATGTTCCCAGGCTACAGGGTTCCAGAATAAAACCTCAGTCATGTTCCCAGACCACAGGGTTCCAGAACCAAGGCTCAGTCAGGTTCCCGGGCCACAGTATTCCACAATCTAAACAGATGTCATGTTCCCAGGCCTCAGGGTTCCAGAATCCACCCATGTCATGTTCCCAGTCCACAGGGTTCCAGAACCAAGGCTCAGTCAGGTTCCCGGGGCACAGTATTCCACAATCTAAACAGATGTCATATTCCCAGGCCACAGGTTTCCAAAATCACGCCTCAGTCATGTTCGCAGGCCACAGGTTTCCAGAATCAAACTGATTTCATGTTCCCTGGCAACAGGGTACCAGAATCCAAACCGATGTCATGTTCCCAGGCCACAGGATTCCACACTCTAACATCAGTCATGTTCCCAGGCCACATGGTTCCAGAATCAAACCTCAGTCGTGTTCCCAGGACACAGGGTTCCAGAAGAAAACCTCAGTCATGTTCCCTGGACACAGGTTTCAGAAATAAGATCCCAGTGATGTTCCCAGGCCACAGGGTTACACAATCAAACCTCAGTCATATTCCCAGGCCAGAGGGTTCCACAATCAAACCTCAGTCCTGTGGCCAGGCCACGGTTCCACCATCAAGCCTCAGTCATGTTGCCAGGCCAGAGTGTTCCACAATCAAACCTAAGTCATCTTGCCAAGCCACAGGGTTCCACCATCAAACCTCAGGCATGTTGCCAGGCCAAAGGGTTCCACCATCAAGCCTCACTCATGTTCCCAAGCCTGAGGGTTGCACTATCAAACCTCAATCATGTTGCCAGGCCACAGGGTTCAACCATCAATCCTCAGTCATGTTCCCAGTAAACAGGGCTCCTGAATCAAACCAATGTCATGTTCCCACACCACGGGGTTCCAGTATCAGGCCTCAGTCATGGTCCCAGTGCACAGGGTCCCACAATCAAACCTCAGTCATGTTGCCAGTCCACAGGTTTCTGCCATCAAACCTCAGTCAAGTTCCCAGGCCACAGGGTTCCAGAATCAAGCCTCAGTCATTTGGCCAGGCTAGAGTGTTCCACCATCAAACCTCAGTCATGATCCCAGGCCACATGTTTCCACAATGAAACCTCAGTCATTTTCCCAAGCCAAAGGTTTCCAGAATCAAACCTCAGTCATATTCCCAGGACACATGGTTCCAGAATCAAACCTGAATCATGTTCGCAGGCCCCAGCTGTCAACAATCAAACCTCAGGCATGTTGCCAGGACACAGGTGTCCAGAATCAAACCTCAGTCATGTTCCCAGGGAACAGGCTTCCAGAAACAAAGCTCAGTCATGTTCCCAGGCCACAGGGTTCCAGAATCAAACCTCAGTCTTGTTCCCAGGACACAGGTTTCCAGAACCAAGGCTCAGTAAGGTTCCCGGGGCACAGTATTCCACAATCTAAACAGATGTCATATTCCCAGGCCTCAGGTTTCCAAAATCACGCCTCAGTCATGTTCCCAGGTCACAGGTTTCCAGAATCAAACCGATTTCATGTTCCCTGGCAACAGGGTACCAGAATCCAAACCGATGTCATGTTCCCAGGCCACAGGATTCCACACTCTATCATCAGTCATGTTCCCAGGCCACATGGTTCCAGAATCAAACCTCAGTCGTGTTCCCAGGACACACGGTTCCAGAAGAAAACCTCAGTCATGTTCCCTGGACACAGGTTTCAGAAAAAAAATCCCAGTCATGTTCCCAGGCCACAGGGTTCCACAATTAAACCTCAGTCATATTCCCAGGCCAGAGGGTTCCACAATCAAACCTCAGTCCTGTTGCCAGGCCACGGTTCCACCATCAAGCCTCAGTCATGTTCCCAGGCCAGAGTGTTCCACAATCAAACCTTAGTCATCTTGCCAAGCCACAGGGTTCCACCATCAAACCTCAGGCATGTTGCCAGGCCAAAGGGTTCCACCATCAAGCCTCACTCATGTTCCCAAGCCTGAGGGTTGCACTATCAAACCTCAATCATGTTGCCAGGCCACAGGGTTCAACCATCAATCCTCAGTCATGTTCCCAGTAAACAGGGCTCCTGAATCAAACCAATGTCATGTTCCCACACCACGGGGTTCCAGTATCAGGCCTCAGTCATGGTCCCAGTGCACAGGGTCCCACAATCAAACCTCAGTCATGTTGCCAGTCCACAGGTTTCTGCCATCAAACCTCAGTCAAGTTCCCAGGCCACAGGGTTCCAGAATCAAGCCTCATCATTTGGCCAGGCTAGAGTGTTCCACCATCAAACCTCAGTCATGATCCCAGGCCACATGTTTCCACAATGAAACCTCAGTCATTTTCCCAAGCCAAAGGTTTCCAGAATCAAACCTCAGTCATATTCCCAAGACACATGGTTCCAGAATCAAACCTGAATCATGTTCGCAGGCCCCAGCTGTCAACAATCAAACCTCAGGCATGTTCCCAGGACACAGGTGTCCAGAATCAAACCTCAGTCATGTTCCCAGGGAACAGGCTTCCAGAAACAAAGCTCAGTCATGTTCCCAGGCCACAGGGTTCCAGAATCAAACCTCAGTCTTGTTCCCAGGACACAGGTTTCCAGAATCAACCCGATATCATGTTCCCTGGCCACAGTCTCAGAATCAAACCTCAGTCATGTTGCCAGGCCACAGGTTTCCACCATCAAACCTCAGACATGTTCCCAGGCCACAGGGTTCCAGAGTCAAACCGTTGGCAGGTCCCCAGGCCACAGGGTTCCAGAATCCACCAATGTCATGTTCCCAGGCCACAGGGTTCCAGAATCAATCCTCAGTTATGTTCCCAGGCTACAGGGTTCCAGAATAAAACCTCAGTCATGTTCCCAGACCACAGGGTTCCAGAACCAAGGCTCAGTCAGGTTCCCGGGCCACAGTATTCCACAATCTAAACAGATGTCATGTTCCCAGGCCTCAGGGTTCCAGAATCCACCCATGTCATGTTCCCAGTCCACAGGGTTCCAGAACGAAGGCTCAGTCAGGTTCCCGGGGCACAGTATTCCACAATCTAAACAGATGTCATATTCCCAGGCCACAGGTTTCCAAAATCACGCCTCAGTCATGTTCGCAGGCCACAGGTTTCCAGAATCAAACTGATTTCATGTTCCCTGGCAACAGGGTACCAGAATCCAAACCGATGTCATGTTCCCAGGCCACAGGATTCCACACTCTATAATCAGTCATGTTCCCAGGCCACATGGTTCCAGAATCAAACCTCAGTCGTGTTCCCAGGACACAGGGTTCCAGAAGAAAACCTCAGTCATGTTCCCTGGACACAGGTTTCAGAAATAAAATCCCAGTCATGTTCCCAGGCCACAGGGTTCCACAATTAAAACTCAGTCATATTCCCAGGCCAGAGGGTTCCAAAATCAAACCTCAGTCCTGTGGCCAGGCCACGGTTCCACCATCAAGCCTCAGTCATGTTCCCAGGCCAGAGTGTTCCACAATCAAACCTTAGTCATCTTGCCAAGCCACAGGGTTCCACCATCAAACCTCAGGCATGTTGCCAGGCCAAAGGGTTCCACCATCAAGCCTCACTCATGTTCCCAAGCCTGAGGGTTGCACTATCAAACCTCAATCATGTTGCCAGGCCACAGGGTTCAACCATCAATCCTCAGTCATGTTCCCAGTAAACAGGGCTCCTGAATCAAACCAATGTCATGTTCCCACACCACGGGGTTCCAGTATCAGAGCTCAGTCATGGTCCCAGTGCACAGGGTCCCACAATCAAACCTCAGTCATGTTGCCAGTCCACAGGTTTCTGCCATCAAACCTCAGTCAAGTTCCCAGGCCACAGGGTTCCAGAATCAAGCCTCAGTCATTTGGCCAGGCTAGAGTGTTCCACCATCAAACCTCAGTCATGATCCCAGGCCACATGTTTCCACAATGAAACCTCAGTCATTTTCCCAAGCCAAAGGTTTCCAGAATCAAACCTCAGTCATATTCCCAAGACACATGGTTCCAGAATCAAACCTGAATCATGTTCGCAGGCCCCAGCTGTCAACAATCAAACCTCAGGCATGTTCCCAGGACACAGGTGTCCAGAATCAAACCTCAGTCATGTTCCCAGGGAACAGGCTTCCAGAAACAAAGCTCAGTCATGTTCCCAGGCCACAGGGTTCCAGAATCAAACCTCAGTCTTGTTCCCAGGACACAGGTTTCCAGAACCAAGGCTCAGTAAGGTTCCCGGGGCACAGTATTCCACAATCTAAACAGATGTCATATTCCCAGGCCTCAGGTTTCCAAAATCACGCCTCAGTCATGTTCCCAGGTCACAGGTTTCCAGAATCAAACCGATTTCATGTTCCCTGGCAACAGGGTACCAGAATCCAAACCGATGTCATGTTCCCAGGCCACAGGATTCCACACTCTATCATCAGTCATGTTCCCAGGCCACATGGTTCCAGAATCAAACCTCAGTCGTGTTCCCAGGACACACGGTTCCAGAAGAAAACCTCAGTCATGTTCCCTGGACACAGGTTTCAGAAATAAAATCCCAGTCATGTTCCCAGGCCACAGGGTTCCACAATTAAACCTCAGTCATATTCCCAGGCCAGAGGGTTCCACAATCAAACCTCAGTCCTGTTGCCAGGCCACGGTTCCACCATCAAGCCTCAGTCATGTTCCCAGGCCAGAGTGTTCCACAATCAAACCTTAGTCATCTTGCCAAGCCACAGGGTTCCACCATCAAACCTCAGGCATGTTGCCAGGCCAAAGGGTTCCACCATCAAGCCTCACTCATGTTCCCAAGCCTGAGGGTTGCACTATCAAACCTCAATCATGTTGCCAGGCCACAGGGTTCAACCATCAATCCTCAGTCATGTTCCCAGTAAACAGGGCTCCTGAATCAAACCAATGTCATGTTCCCACACCACGGGGTTCCAGTATCAGGCCTCAGTCATGGTCCCAGTGCACAGGGTCCCACAATCAAACCTCAGTCATGTTGCCAGTCCACAGGTTTCTGCCATCAAACCTCAGTCAAGTTCCCAGGCCACAGGGTTCCAGAATCAAGCCTCAGTCATTTGGCCAGGCTAGAGTGTTCCACCATCAAACCTCAGTCATGATCCCAGGCCACATGTTTCCACAATGAAACCTCAGTCATTTTCCCAAGCCAAAGGTTTCCAGAATCAAACCTCAGTCATATTCCCAAGACACATGGTTCCAGAATCAAACCTAAATCATGTTCGCAGGCCCCAGCTGTCAACAATCAAACCTCAGGCATGTTCCCAGGACACAGGTGTCCAGAATCAAACCTCAGTCATGTTCCCAGGGAACAGGCTTCCAGAAACAAAGCTCAGTCATGTTCACAGGCCACAGGGTTCCAGAATCAAACCTCAGTCTTGTTCCCAGGACACAGGTTTCCAGAATCAACCCGATATCATGTTCCCTGGCCACAGTCTCAGAATCAAACCTCAGTCATGTTGCCAGGCCACAGGTTTCCACCATCAAACCTCAGACATGTTCCCAGGCCACAGGGTTCCAGAGTCAAACCGTTGGCAGGTCCCCAGGCCACAGGGTTCCAGAATCCACCAATGTCATGTTCCCAGGCCACAGGGTTCCAGAATCAATCCTCAGTTATGTTCCCAGGCTACAGGGTTCCAGAATAAAACCTCAGTCATGTTCCCAGACCACAGGGTTCCAGAACCAAGGCTCAGTCAGGTTCCCGGGCCACAGTATTCCACAATCTAAACAGATGTCATGTTCCCAGGCCTCAGGGTTCCAGAATCCACCCATGTCATGTTCCCAGTCCACAGGGTTCCAGAACGAAGGCTCAGTCAGGTTCCCGGGGCACAGTATTCCACAATCTAAACAGATGTCATATTCCCAGGCCACAGGTTTCCAAAATCACGCCTCAGTCATGTTCGCAGGCCACAGGTTTCCAGAATCAAACTGATTTCATGTTCCCTGGCAACAGGGTACCAGAATCCAAACCGATGTCATGTTCCCAGGCCACAGGATTCCACACTCTAACATCAGTCATGTTCCCAGGCCACATGGTTCCAGAATCAAACCTCAGTCATGTTCCCTGGACACAGATTTCAGAAATAAGATCCCAGTGATGTTCCCAGGCCACAGGGTTCCACAATTAAACCTCAGTCATATTCCCAGGCCAGAGGGTTCCACAATCAAACCTCAGTCCTGTGGCCAGGCCACGGTTCCACCATCAAGCCTCAGTCATGTTCCCAGGCCAGAGTGTTCCACAATCAAACCTAAGTCATCTTGCCAAGCCACAGGGTTCCACCATCAAACCTCAGGCATGTTGCCAGGCCAAAGGGTTCCACCATCAAGCCTCACTCATGTTCCCAAGCCTGAGGGTTGCACTATCAAACCTCAATCATGTTGCCAGGCCACAGGGTTCAACCATCAATCCTCAGTCATGTTCCCAGTAAACAGGGCTCCTGAATCAAACCAATGTCATGTTCCCACACCACGGGGTTCCAGTATCAGGCCTCAGTCATGGTCCCAGTGCACAGGGTCCCACAATCAAACCTCAGTCATGTTGCCAGTCCACAGGTTTCTGCCATCAAACCTCAGTCAAGTTCCCAGGCCACAGGGTTCCAGAATCAAGCCTCAGTCATTTGGCCAGGCTAGAGTGTTCCACCATCAAACCTCAGTCATGATCCCAGGCCACATGTTTCCACAATGAAACCTCAGTCATTTTCCCAAGCCAAAGGTTTCCAGAATAAAACCTCAGTCATATTCCCAAGACACATGGTTCCAGAATCAAACCTGAATCATGTTCGCAGGCCCCAGCTGTCAACAATCAAACCTCAGGCATGTTCCCAGGACACAGGTGTCGAGAATCAAACCTCAGTCATGTTCCCAGGGAACAGGCTTCCAGAAACAAAGCTCAGTCATGTTCCCAGGCCACAGGGTTCCAGAATCAAACCTCAGTCTTGTTCCCAGGACACAGGTTTCCAGAATCAACCCGATATCATGTTCCCTGGCCACAGTCTCAGAATCAAACCTCAGTCATGTTGCCAGGCCACAGGTTTCCACCATCAAACCTCAGACATGTTCCCAGGCCACAGGGTTCCAGAGTCAAACCGTTGGCAGGTCCCCAGGCCACAGGGTTCCAGAATCCACCAATGTCATGTTCCCAGGCCACAGGGTTCCAGAATCAATCCTCAGTTATGTTCCCAGGCTACAGGGTTCCAGAATAAAACCTCAGTCATGTTCCCAGACCACAGGGTTCCAGAACCAAGGCTCAGTCAGGTTCCCGGGCCACAGTATTCCACAATCTAAACAGATGTCATGTTCCCAGGCCTCAGGGTTCCAGAATCCACCCATGTCATGTTCCCAGTCCACAGGGTTCCAGAACCAAGGCTCAGTCAGGTTCCCGGGGCACAGTATTCCACAATCTAAACAGATGTCATATTCACAGGCCACAGGTTTCCAAAATCACGCCTCAGTCATGTTCGCAGGCCACAGGTTTCCAGAATCAAACTGATTTCATGTTCCCTGGCAACAGAGTACCAGAATCCAAACCGATGTCATGTTCCCAGGCCACAGGATTCCACACTCTAACATCAGTCATGTTCCCAGGCCACATGGTTCCAGAATCAAACCTCAGTCGTGTTCCCAGGACACAGGGTTCCAGAAGAAAACCTCAGTCATGTTCCCTGGACACAGGTTTCAGAAATAAGATCCCAGTGATGTTCCCAGGCCACAGGGTTCCACAATTAAACCTCAGTCATATTCCCAGGCCAGAGGGTTCCACAATCAAACCTCAGTCCTGTGGCCAGGCCACGGTTCCACCATCAAGCCTCAGTCATGTTCCCAGGCCAGAGTGTTCCACAATCAAACCTAAGTCATCTTGCCAAGCCACAGGGTTCCACCATCAAACCTCAGGCATGTTGCCAGGCCAAAGGGTTCCACCATCAAGCCTCACTCATGTTCCCAAGCCTGAGGGATGCACTATCAAACCTCAATCATGTTGCCAGGCCACAGGGTTCAACCATCAATCCTCAGTCATGTTCCCAGTAAACAGGGCTCCTGAATCAAATCAATGTCATGTTCCCACACCACGGGGTTCCAGTATCAGGCCTCAGTCATGGTCCCAGTGCACAGGGTCCCACAATCAAACCTCAGTCATGTTGCCAGTCCACAGGTTTCTGCCATCAAACCTCAGTCAAGTTCCCAGGCCACAGGGTTCCAGAATCAAGCCTCAGTCATTTGGCCAGGCTAGAGTGTTCCACCATCAAACCTCAGTCATGATCCCAGGCCACATGTTTCCACAATGAAACCTCAGTCATTTTCCCAAGCCAAAGGTTTCCAGAATCAAACCTCAGTCATATTCCCAAGACACATGGTTCCAGAATCAAACCTGAATCATGTTCGCAGGCCCCAGGTGTCAACAATCAAACCTCAGGCATGTTCCCAGGACAAAGGTGTCCAGAATCAAACCTCAGTCATGTTCCCAGGGAACAGGCTTCCAGAAACAAAGCTCAGTCATGTTCCCAGGCCACAGGGTTCCAGAATAAAACCTCAGTCTTGTTCCAAAGACACAGGTTTCCAGAATCAACCCGATATCATGTTCCCTGGCCACAGTCTCAGAATCAAACCTCAGTCATGTTGCCAGGCCACAGGTTTCCACCATCAAACCTCAGACATGTTCCCAGGCCACAGGGTTCCAGAGTCAAACCATTGGCAGGTCCCCAGGCCACAGGGTTCCAGAATCCACCAATGTCATGTTCCCAGGCCACAGGGTTCCAGAATCAATCCTCAGTTATGTTCCCAGGCTACATGGTTCCAGAATAAAACCTCAGTCATGTTCCCAGACCACAGGGTTCCAGAACCAAGGCTCAGTCAGGTTCCCGGGCCACAGTATTCCACAATCTAAACAGATGTCATGTTCCCAGGCCTCAGGGTTCCAGAATCCACCCATGTCATGTTCCCAGTCCACAGGGTTCCAGAACCAAGGCTCAGTCAGGTTCCCGGGGCACAGTATTCCACAATCTAAACAGATGTCATATTCCCAGGCCACAGGTTTCCAAAATCACACCTCAGTCATGTTCCCAGGCCACAGGTTTCCAGAATCAAACCGATTTCATGTTCCCTGGCAACAGGGTACCAGAATCCAAACCGATGTCATGTTCCCAGGCCACAGGATTCCACACTCTAACATAAGTCATGTTCCCAGGCCACATGGTTCCAGAATCAAACCTCAGTCGTGTTCCCAGGACACAGGGTTCCAGAAGAAAACCTCAGTCATGTTCCCTGGACACAGGTTTCAGAAATAAGATCCCAGTGATGTTCCCAGGCCACAGGGTTCCACAATTAAACCTCAGTCATATTCCCAGGCCAGAGGGTTCCACAATCAAACCTCAGTCCTGTTGCCAGGCCACGGTTCCACCATCAAGCCTCAGTCATGTTGCCAGGCCAGAGTGTTCCACAATCAAACCTAAGTCATCTTGCCAAGCCACAGGGTTCCACCATCAAACCTCAGGCATGCTGCCAGGCCAAGGGGTTCCACCATCAAGTCTCACTCATGTTCCCAAGCCTGAGGGTTGCACTATCAAACCTCAATCATGTTGCCAGGCCACAGGGTTCAACCATCAATCCTCAGTCATGTTCCCAGTAAACAGGGCTCCTGAATCAAACCAATGTCATGTTCCCACACCACGGGGTTCCAGTATCAGGCCTCAGTCATGGTCCCAGTGCACAAGGTCCCACAATCAAACCTCAGTCATGTTGCCAGTCCACAGGTTTCTGCCATCAAACCTCAGTCAAGTTCCCAGGCCACAGGGTTCCAGAATCAAGCCTCAGTCATTTGGCCAGGCTAGAGTGTTCCACCATCAAACCTCAGTCATGATCCCAGGCCACATGTTTCCACAATGAAACCTCAGTCATTTTCCCAAGCCAAAGGTTTCCAGAATCAAACCTCAGTCATATTCCCAAGACACATGGTTCCAGAATCAAACCTGAATCATGTTCGCAGGCCCCAGCTGTCAACAATCAAACCTCAGGCATGTTCCCAGGACACAGGTGTCGAGAATCAAACCTCAGTCATGTTCCCAGGGAACAGGCTTCCAGAAACAAAGCTCAGTCATGTTCCCAGGCCACAGGGTTCCAGAATCAAACCTCAGTCTTGTTCCCAGGACACAGGTTTCCAGAATCAACCCGATATCATGTTCCCTGGCCACAGTCTCAGAATCAAACCTCAGTCATGTTGCCAGGCCACAGGTTTCCACCATCAAACCTCAGACATGTTCCCAGGCCACAGGGTTCCAGAGTCAAACCGTTGGCAGGTCCCCAGGCCACAGGGTTCCAGAATCCACCAATGTCATGTTCCCAGGCCACAGGGTTCCAGAACCAAGGCTCAGTCAGGTTCCCGGGCCACAGTATTCCACAATCTAAACAGATGTCATGTTCCCAGGCCTCAGGGTTCCAGAATCCACCCATGTCATGTTCCCACTCCACAGGATTCCAGAACCAAGGCTCAGTCAGGTTCCCGGGGCACAGTATTCCACAATCTAAACAGATGTCATATTCCCAGGCCACAGGTTTCCAAAATCACGCCTCAGTCATGTTCGCAGGCCACAGGTTTCCAGAAACAAACTGATTTCATGTTCCCTGGCAACAGGGTACCAGAATCCAAACCGATGTCATGTTCCCAGGCCACAGGATTCCACACTCTATCATCAGTCATGTTCCCAGGCCACATGGTTCCAGAATCAAACCTCAGTCGTGTTCCCAGGACACAGGGTTCCAGAAGAAAACCTCAGTCATGTTCCCTGGACACAGGTTTCAGAAAAAAAATCCCAGTCATGTTCCCAGGCCACAGGGTTCCACAATTAAACCTCAGTCATATTCCCAGGCCAGAGGGTTCCACAATCAAACCTCAGTCCTGTTGCCAGGCCACGGTTCCACCATCAAGCCTCAGTCATGTTCCCAGGCCAGAGTGTTCCACAATCAAACCTTAGTCATCTTGCCAAGCCACAGGGTTCCACCATCAAACCTCAGGCATGTTGCCAGGCCAAAGGGTTCCACCATCAAGCCTCACTCATGTTCCCAAGCCTGAGGGTTGCACTATCAAACCTCAATCATGTTGCCAGGCCACAGGGTTCAACCATCAATCCTCAGTCATGTTCCCAGTAAACAGGGCTCCTGAATCAAACCAATGTCATGTTCCCACACCACGGGGTTCCAGTATCAGGCCTCAGTCATGGTCCCAGTGCACAGGGTCCCACAATCAAACCTCAGTCATGTTGCCAGTCCACAGGTTTCTGCCATCAAACCTCAGTCAAGTTCCCAGGCCACAGGGTTCCAGAATCAAGCCTCATCATTTGGCCAGGCTAGAGTGTTCCACCATCAAACCTCAGTCATGATCCCAGGCCACATGTTTCCACAATGAAACCTCAGTCATTTTCCCAAGCCAAAGGTTTCCAGAATCAAACCTCAGTCATATTCCCAAGACACATGGTTCCAGAATCAAACCTGAATCATGTTCGCAGGCCCCAGCTGTCAACAATCAAACCTCAGGCATGTTCCCAGGACACAGGTGTCCAGAATCAAACCTCAGTCATGTTCCCAGGGAACAGGCTTCCAGAAACAAAGCTCAGTCATGTTCCCAGGCCACAGGGTTCCAGAATCAAACCTCAGTCTTGTTCCCAGGACACAGGTTTCCAGAATCAACCCGATATCATGTTCCCTGGCCACAGTCTCAGAATCAAACCTCAGTCATGTTGCCAGGCCACAGGTTTCCACCATCAAACCTCAGACATGTTCCCAGGCCACAGGGTTCCAGAGTCAAACCGTTGGCAGGTCCCCAGGCCACAGGGTTCCAGAATCCACCAATGTCATGTTCCCAGGCCACAGGGTTCCAGAATCAATCCTCAGTTATGTTCCCAGGCTACAGGGTTCCAGAATAAAACCTCAGTCATGTTCCCAGACCACAGGGTTCCAGAACCAAGGCTCAGTCAGGTTCCCGGGCCACAGTATTCCACAATCTAAACAGATGTCATGTTCCCAGGCCTCAGGGTTCCAGAATCCACCCATGTCATGTTCCCAGTCCACAGGGTTCCAGAACGAAGGCTCAGTCAGGTTCCCGGGGCACAGTATTCCACAATCTAAACAGATGTCATATTCCCAGGCCACAGGTTTCCAAAATCACGCCTCAGTCATGTTCGCAGGCCACAGGTTTCCAGAATCAAACTGATTTCATGTTCCCTGGCAACAGGGTACCAGAATCCAAACCGATGTCATGTTCCCAGGCCACAGGATTCCACACTCTAACATCAGTCATGTTCCCAGGCCACATGGTTCCAGAATCAAACCTCAGTCATGTTCCCTGGACACAGATTTCAGAAATAAGATCCCAGTGATGTTCCCAGGCCACAGGGTTCCACAATTAAACCTCAGTCATATTCCCAGGCCAGAGGGTTCCACAATCAAACCTCAGTCCTGTGGCCAGGCCACGGTTCCACCATCAAGCCTCAGTCATGTTCCCAGGCCAGAGTGTTCCACAATCAAACCTAAGTCATCTTGCCAAGCCACAGGGTTCCACCATCAAACCTCAGGCATGTTGCCAGGCCAAAGGGTTCCACCATCAAGCCTCACTCATGTTCCCAAGCCTGAGGGTTGCACTATCAAACCTCAATCATGTTGCCAGGCCACAGGGTTCAACCATCAATCCTCAGTCATGTTCCCAGTAAACAGGGCTCCTGAATCAAACCAATGTCATGTTCCCACACCACGGGGTTCCAGTATCAGGCCTCAGTCATGGTCCCAGTGCACAGGGTCCCACAATCAAACCTCAGTCATGTTGCCAGTCCACAGGTTTCTGCCATCAAACCTCAGTCAAGTTCCCAGGCCACAGGGTTCCAGAATCAAGCCTCAGTCATTTGGCCAGGCTAGAGTGTTCCACCATCAAACCTCAGTCATGATCCCAGGCCACATGTTTCCACAATGAAACCTCAGTCATTTTCCCAAGCCAAAGGTTTCCAGAATAAAACCTCAGTCATATTCCCAAGACACATGGTTCCAGAATCAAACCTGAATCATGTTCGCAGGCCCCAGCTGTCAACAATCAAACCTCAGGCATGTTCCCAGGACACAGGTGTCGAGAATCAAACCTCAGTCATGTTCCCAGGGAACAGGCTTCCAGAAACAAAGCTCAGTCATGTTCCCAGGCCACAGGGTTCCAGAATCAAACCTCAGTCTTGTTCCCAGGACACAGGTTTCCAGAATCAACCCGATATCATGTTCCCTGGCCACAGTCTCAGAATCAAACCTCAGTCATGTTGCCAGGCCACAGGTTTCCACCATCAAACCTCAGACATGTTCCCAGGCCACAGGGTTCCAGAGTCAAACCGTTGGCAGGTCCCCAGGCCACAGGGTTCCAGAATCCACCAATGTCATGTTCCCAGGCCACAGGGTTCCAGAATCAATCCTCAGTTATGTTCCCAGGCTACAGGGTTCCAGAATAAAACCTCAGTCATGTTCCCAGACCACAGGGTTCCAGAACCAAGGCTCAGTCAGGTTCCCGGGCCACAGTATTCCACAATCTAAACAGATGTCATGTTCCCAGGCCTCAGGGTTCCAGAATCCACCCATGTCATGTTCCCAGTCCACAGGGTTCCAGAACCAAGGCTCAGTCAGGTTCCCGGGGCACAGTATTCCACAATCTAAACAGATGTCATATTCCCAGGCCACAGGTTTCCAAAATCACGCCTCAGTCATGTTCGCAGGCCACAGGTTTCCAGAATCAAACTGATTTCATGTTCCCTGGCAACAGGGTACCAGAATCCAAACCGATGTCATGTTCCCAGGCCACAGGATTCCACACTCTAACATCAGTCATGTTCCCAGGCCACATGGTTCCAGAATCAAACCTCAGTCGTGTTCCCAGGACACAGGGTTCCAGAAGAAAACCTCAGTCATGTTCCCTGGACACAGGTTTCAGAAATAAGATCCCAGTGATGTTCCCAGGCCACAGGGTTCCACAATTAAACCTCAGTCATATTCCCAGGCCAGAGGGTTCCACAATCAAACCTCAGTCCTGTGGCCAGGCCACGGTTCCACCATCAAGCCTCAGTCATGTTCCCAGGCCAGAGTGTTCCACAATCAAACCTAAGTCATCTTGCCAAGCCACAGGGTTCCACCATCAAACCTCAGGCATGTTGCCAGGCCAAAGGGTTCCACCATCAAGCCTCACTCATGTTCCCAAGCCTGAGGGATGCACTATCAAACCTCAATCATGTTGCCAGGCCACAGGGTTCAACCATCAATCCTCAGTCATGTTCCCAGTAAACAGGGCTCCTGAATCAAATCAATGTCATGTTCCCACACCACGGGGTTCCAGTATCAGGCCTCAGTCATGGTCCCAGTGCACAGGGTCCCACAATCAAACCTCAGTCATGTTGCCAGTCCACAGGTTTCTGCCATCAAACCTCAGTCAAGTTCCCAGGCCACAGGGTTCCAGAATCAAGCCTCAGTCATTTGGCCAGGCTAGAGTGTTCCACCATCAAACCTCAGTCATGATCCCAGGCCACATGTTTCCACAATGAAACCTCAGTCATTTTCCCAAGCCAAAGGTTTCCAGAATCAAACCTCAGTCATATTCCCAAGACACATGGTTCCAGAATCAAACCTGAATCATGTTCGCAGGCCCCAGGTGTCAACAATCAAACCTCAGGCATGTTCCCAGGACAAAGGTGTCCAGAATCAAACCTCAGTCATGTTCCCAGGGAACAGGCTTCCAGAAACAAAGCTCAGTCATGTTCCCAGGCCACAGGGTTCCAGAATAAAACCTCAGTCTTGTTCCAAAGACACAGGTTTCCAGAATCAACCCGATATCATGTTCCCTGGCCACAGTCTCAGAATCAAACCTCAGTCATGTTGCCAGGCCACAGGTTTCCACCATCAAACCTCAGACATGTTCCCAGGCCACAGGGTTCCAGAGTCAAACCATTGGCAGGTCCCCAGGCCACAGGGTTCCAGAATCCACCAATGTCATGTTCCCAGGCCACAGGGTTCCAGAATCAATCCTCAGTTATGTTCCCAGGCTACATGGTTCCAGAATAAAACCTCAGTCATGTTCCCAGACCACAGGGTTCCAGAACCAAGGCTCAGTCAGGTTCCCGGGCCACAGTATTCCACAATCTAAACAGATGTCATGTTCCCAGGCCTCAGGGTTCCAGAATCCACCCATGTCATGTTCCCAGTCCACAGGGTTCCAGAACCAAGGCTCAGTCAGGTTCCCGGGGCACAGTATTCCACAATCTAAACAGATGTCATATTCCCAGGCCACAGGTTTCCAAAATCACACCTCAGTCATGTTCCCAGGCCACAGGTTTCCAGAATCAAACCGATTTCATGTTCCCTGGCAACAGGGTACCAGAATCCAAACCGATGTCATGTTCCCAGGCCACAGGATTCCACACTCTAACATAAGTCATGTTCCCAGGCCACATGGTTCCAGAATCAAACCTCAGTCGTGTTCCCAGGACACAGGGTTCCAGAAGAAAACCTCAGTCATGTTCCCTGGACACAGGTTTCAGAAATAAGATCCCAGTGATGTTCCCAGGCCACAGGGTTCCACAATTAAACCTCAGTCATATTCCCAGGCCAGAGGGTTCCACAATCAAACCTCAGTCCTGTTGCCAGGCCACGGTTCCACCATCAAGCCTCAGTCATGTTGCCAGGCCAGAGTGTTCCACAATCAAACCTAAGTCATCTTGCCAAGCCACAGGGTTCCACCATCAAACCTCAGGCATGCTGCCAGGCCAAGGGGTTCCACCATCAAGTCTCACTCATGTTCCCAAGCCTGAGGGTTGCACTATCAAACCTCAATCATGTTGCCAGGCCACAGGGTTCAACCATCAATCCTCAGTCATGTTCCCAGTAAACAGGGCTCCTGAATCAAACCAATGTCATGTTCCCACACCACGGGGTTCCAGTATCAGGCCTCAGTCATGGTCCCAGTGCACAAGGTCCCACAATCAAACCTCAGTCATGTTGCCAGTCCACAGGTTTCTGCCATCAAACCTCAGTCAAGTTCCCAGGCCACAGGGTTCCAGAATCAAGCCTCAGTCATTTGGCCAGGCTAGAGTGTTCCACCATCAAACCTCAGTCATGATCCCAGGCCACATGTTTCCACAATGAAACCTCAGTCATTTTCCCAAGCCAAAGGTTTCCAGAATCAAACCTCAGTCATATTCCCAAGACACATGGTTCCAGAATCAAACCTGAATCATGTTCGCAGGCCCCAGCTGTCAACAATCAAACCTCAGGCATGTTCCCAGGACACAGGTGTCGAGAATCAAACCTCAGTCATGTTCCCAGGGAACAGGCTTCCAGAAACAAAGCTCAGTCATGTTCCCAGGCCACAGGGTTCCAGAATCAAACCTCAGTCTTGTTCCCAGGACACAGGTTTCCAGAATCAACCCGATATCATGTTCCCTGGCCACAGTCTCAGAATCAAACCTCAGTCATGTTGCCAGGCCACAGGTTTCCACCATCAAACCTCAGACATGTTCCCAGGCCACAGGGTTCCAGAGTCAAACCGTTGGCAGGTCCCCAGGCCACAGGGTTCCAGAATCCACCAATGTCATATTCCCAGGCCACAGGGTTCCAGAACCAAGGCTCAGTCAGGTTCCCGGGCCACAGTATTCCACAATCTAAACAGATGTCATGTTCCCAGGCCTCAGGGTTCCAGAATCCACCCATGTCATGTTCCCACTCCACAGGATTCCAGAACCAAGGCTCAGTCAGGTTCCCGGGGCACAGTATTCCACAATCTAAACAGATGTCATATTCCCAGGCCACAGGTTTCCAAAATCACGCCTCAGTCATGTTCGCAGGCCACAGGTTTCCAGAAACAAACTGATTTCATGTTCCCTGGCAACAGGGTACCAGAATCCAAACCGATGTCATGTTCCCAGGCCACAGGATTCCACACTCTAACATGAGTCATGTTCCCAGGCCACATGGTTCCAGAATCAAACCTCAGTCGTGTTCCCAGGACACAGGGTTCCAGAAGAAAACCTCAGTCATGTTCCCTGGACACAGGTTTCAGAAATAAGATCCCAGTCATGTTCCCAGGCCACAGGGTTCCACAATTAAACCTCAGTCATATTCCCAGGCCAGAGGGTTCCACAATCAAACCTCAGTCCTGTGGCCCGGCCACGGTTCCACCATCAAGCCTCAGTCATGTTCCCAGGCCAGAGTGTTCCACAATCAAACCTAAGTCATCTTGCCAAGCCACAGGGTTCCACCATCAAACCTCAGGCATGTTGCCAGGCCAAAGGGTTCCACCATCAAGCCTCACTCATGTTCCCAAGCCTGAGGGTTGCACTATCAAACCTCAATCATGTTGCCAGGCCATAGGGTTCAACCATCAATCCTCAGTCATGTTCCCAGTAAACAGGGCTCCTGAATCAAACCAATGTCATGTTCACACACCACGGGGTTCCAGTATCAGAGCTCAGTCATGGTCCCAGTGCACAGGGTCCCACAATCAAACCTCAGTCATGTTGCCAGTCCACAGGTTTCTGCCATCAAACCTCAGTCAAGTTCCCAGGCCACAGGGTTCCAGAATCAAGCCTCAGTCATTTGGCCAGGCTAGAGTGTTCCACCATCAAACCTCAGTCATGATCCCAGGCCACATGTTTCCACAATGAAACCTCAGTCATTTTCCCAAGCCAAAGGTTTCCAGAATCAAACCTCAGTCATATTCCCAGGACACATGGTTCCAGAATCAAACCTGAATCATGTTCGCAGGCCCCAGCTGTCAACAATCAAACCTCAGGCATGTTCCCAGGACACAGGTGTCCAGAATCAAACCTCAGTCATGTTCCCAGGGAACAGGCTTCCAGAAACAAAGCTCAGTCATGTTCCCAGGCCACAGGGTTCCAGAATCAAACCTCAGTCTTGTTCCCAGGACACAGGTTTCCAGAATCAACCCGATATCATGTTCCCTGGCCACAGTCTCAGAATCAAACCTCAGTCATGTTGCCAGGCCACAGCTTTCCACCATCAAACCTCAGACATGTTCCCAGGCCACAGGGTTCCAGAGTCAAACCGTTGGCAGGTTCCCAGGCCACAGGGTTCCAGAATCCACCAATGTCATGTTCCCAGGCCACAGGGTTCCAGAATCAATCCTCAGTTATGTTCCCAGGCTACAGGGTTCCAGAATAAAACCTCAGTCATGTTCCCAGTCCACAGGGTTCCAGAACCAAGGCTCAGTCAGGTTCCCGGGCCACAGTATTCCACAATCTAAACAGATGTCATATTCCCAGGCCTCAGGTTTCCAAAATCACGCCTCAGTCATGTTCCCAGGTCACAGGTTTCCAGAATCAAACCGATTTCATGTTCCCTGGCAACAGGGTACCAGAATCCAAACCGATGTCATGTTCCCAGGCCACAGGATTCCACACTCTATCATCAGTCATGTTCCCAGGCCACATGGTTCCAGAATCAAACCTCAGTCGTGTTCCCAGGACACAGGGTTCCAGAAGAAAACCTCAGTCATGTTCCCTGGACACAGGTTTCAGAAATAAAATCCCAGTCATGTTCCCAGGCCACAGGGTTCCACAATTAAAACTCAGTCATATTCCCAGGCCAGAGGGTTCCACAATCAAACCTCAGTCCTGTGGCCAGGCCACGGTTCCACCATCAAGCCTCAGTCATGTTCCCAGGCCAGAGTGTTCCACAATCAAACCTTAGTCATCTTGCCAAGCCACAGGGTTCCACCATCAAACCTCAGGCATGTTGCCAGGCCAAAGGGTTCCACCATCAAGCCTCACTCATGTTCCCAAGCCTGAGGGTTGCAATATCAAACCTCAATCATGTTGCCAGGCCACAGGGTTCAACCATCAATCCTCAGTCATGTTCCCAGTAAACAGGGCTCCTGAATCAAACCAATGTCATGTTCCCACACCACGGGGTTCCAGTATCAGGCCTCAGTCATGGTCCCAGTGCACAGGGTCCCACAATCAAACCTCAGTCATGTTGCCAGTCCACAGGTTTCTGCCATCAAACCTCAGTCAAGTTCCCAGGCCACAGGATTCCAGAATCAAGCCTCAGTCATTTGGCTAGGCTAGAGTGTTCCACCATCAAACCTCAGTCATGATCCCAGGCCACATGTTTCCACAGTGAAACCTCAGTCATTTTCCCAAGCCAAAGGTTTCCAGAATCAAACCTCAGTCATATTCCCAAGACACATGGTTCCAGAATCAAACCTGAATCATGTTCGCAGGCCCCAGCTGTCAACAATCAAACCTCAGGCATGTTCCCAGGACACAGGTGTCCAGAATCAAACCTCAGTCATGTTCCCAGGGAACAGGCTTCCAGAAACAAAGCTCAGTCATGTTCCCAGGCCACAGGGTTCCAGAATCAAACCTCAGTCTTGTTCCCAGGACACAGGTTTCCAGAATCAACCCGATATCATGTTCCCTGGCCACAGTCTCAGAATCAAACCTCAGTCATGTTGCCAGGCCACAGGTTTCCACCATCAAACCTCAGACATGTTCCCAGGCCACAGGGTTCCAGAGTCAAACCGTTGGCAGGTCCCCAGGCCACAGGGTTCCAGAATCCACCAATGTCATGTTCCCAGGCCACAGGGTTCCAGAATCAATCCTCAGTTATGTTCCCAGGCTACAGGGTTCCAGAATAAAACCTCAGTCATGTTCCCAGACCACAGGGTTCCAGAACCAAGGCTCAGTCAGGTTCCCGGGCCACAGTATTCCACAATCTAAACAGATGTCATGTTCCCAGGCCTCAGGGTTCCAGAATCCACCCATGTCATGTTCCCAGTCCACAGGGTTCCAGAACGAAGGCTCAGTCAGGTTCCCGGGGCACAGTATTCCACAATCTAAACAGATGTCATATTCCCAGGCCACAGGTTTCCAAAATCACGCCTCAGTCATGTTCGCAGGCCACAGGTTTCCAGAATCAAACTGATTTCATGTTCCCTGGCAACAGGGTACCAGAATCCAAACCGATGTCATGTTCCCAGGCCACAGGATTCCACACTCTATCATCAGTCATGTTCCCAGGCCACATGGTTCCAGAATCAAACCTCAGTCGTGTTCCCAGGACACAGGTTTCCAGAAGAAAACCTCAGTCATGTTCCCTGGACACAGGTTTCAGAAATAAAATCCCAGTCATGTTCCCAGGCCACAGGGTTCCACAATTAAAACTCAGTCATATTCCCAGGCCAGAGGGTTCCACAATCAAACCTCAGTCCTGTGGCCAGGCCACGGTTCCACCATCAAGCCTCAGTCATGTTCCCAGGCCAGAGTGTTCCACAATCAAACCTTAGTCATCTTGCCAAGCCACAGGGTTCCACCATCAAACCTCAGGCATGTTGCCAGGCCAAAGGGTTCCACCATCAAGCCTCACTCATGTTCCCAAGCCTGAGGGTTGCAGTATCAAACCTCAATCATGTTGCCAGGCCACAGGGTTCAACCATCAATCCTCAGTCATTTTCCCAGTAAACAGGGCTCCTGAATCAAACCAATGTCATGTTCCCACACCACGGGGTTCCAGTATCAGGCCTCAGTCATGGTCCCAGTGCACAGGGTCCCACAATCAAACCTCAGTCATGTTGCCAGTCCACAGGTTTCTGCCATCAAACCTCAGTCAAGTTCCCAGGCCACAGGGTTCCAGAATCAAGCCTCAGTCATTTGGCCAGGCTAGAGTGTTCCACCATCAAACCTCAGTCATGATCCCAGGCCACATGTTTCCACAATGAAACCTCAGTCATTTTCCCAAGCCAAAGGTTTCCAGAATCAAACCTCAGTCATATTCCCAAGACACATGGTTCCAGAATCAAACCTGAATCATGTTCGCAGGCCCCAGCTGTCAACAATCAAACCTCAGGCATGGTCCCAGGACACAGGTGTCCAGAATCAAACCTCAGTCATGTTCCCAGGGAACAGGCTTCCAGAAACAAAGCTCAGTCATGTTCCCAGGCCACAGGGTTCCAGAATCAAACCTCAGTCTTGTTCCCAGGACACAGGTTTCCAGAACCAAGGCTCAGTAAGGTTCCCGGGGCACAGTATTCCACAATCTAAACAGATGTCATATTCCCAGGCCTCAGGTTTCCAAAATCACGCCTCAGTCATGTTCCCAGGTCACAGGTTTCCAGAATCAAACCGATTTCATGTTCCCTGGCAACAGGGTACCAGAATCCAAACCGATGTCATGTTCCCAGGCCACAGGATTCCACACTCTATCATCAGTCATGTTCCCAGGCCACATGGTTCCAGAATCAAACCTCAGTCGTGTTCCCAGGACACAGGGTTCCAGAAGAAAACCTCAGTCATGTTCCCTGGACACAGGTTTCAGAAATAAAATCCCAGTCATGTTCCCAGGCCACAGGGTTCCACAATTAAACCTCAGTCATATTCCCAGGCCAGAGGGTTCCACAATCAAACCTCAGTCCTGTGGCCAGGCCACGGTTCCACCATCAAGCCTCAGTCATGTTCCCAGGCCAGAGTGTTCCACAATCAAACTTAAGTCATCTTGCCAAGCCACAGGGTTCCACCATCAAACCTCAGGCATGTTGCCAGGCCAAAGGGTTCCACCATCAAGCCTCACTCATGTTCCCAAGCCTGAGGGATGCACTATCAAACCTCAATCATGTTGCCAGGCCACAGGGTTCAACCATCAATCCTCAGTCATGTTCCCAGTAAACAGGGCTCCTGAATCAAACCAATGTCATGTTCCCACACCACGGGGTTCCAGTATCAGGCCTCAGTCATGGTCCCAGTGCACAGGGTCCCACAATCAAACCTCAGTCATGTTGCCAGTCCACAGGTTTCTGCCATCAAACCTCAGTCAAGTTCCCAGGCCACAGAGTTCCAGAATCAAGCCTCAGTCATTTGGCCAGGCTAGAGTGTTCCACCATCAAACCTCAGTCATGATCCCAGGCCACATGTTTCCACAATGATACCTCAGTCATTTTCCCAAGCCAAAGGTTTCCAGAATCAAACCTCAGTCATATTCCCAAGACACATGGTTCCAGAATCAAACCTGAATCATGTTCGCAGGCCCCAGGTGTCAACAATCAAACCTCAGGCATGTTCCCAGGACAAAGGTGTCCAGAATCAAACCTCAGTCATGTTCCCAGGGAACAGGCTTCCAGAAACAAAGCTCAGTCATGTTCCCAGGCCACAGGGTTCCAGAATCAAACCTCAGTCTTGTTCCCAGGACACAGGTTTCCAGAATCAACCCGATATCATGTTCCCTGGCCACAGTCTCAGAATCAAACCTCAGTCATGTTGCCAGGCCACAGGTTTCCACCATCAAACCTCAGACATGTTCCCAGGCCACAGGGTTCCAGAGTCAAACCGTTGGCAGGTCCCCAGGCCACAGGGTTCCAGAATCCACCAATGTCATGTTCCCAGGCCACAGGGTTCCAGAATCAATCCTCAGTTATGTTCCCAGGCTACAGGGTTCCAGAATAAAACCTCAGTCATGTTCCCAGACCACAGGGTTCCAGAACCAAGGCTCAGTCAGGTTCCCGGGCCACAGTATTCCACAATCTAAACAGATGTCATGTTCCCAGGCCTCAGGGTTCCAGAATCCACCCATGTCATGTTCCCAGTCCACAGGGTTCCAGAACGAAGGCTCAGTCAGGTTCCCGGGGCACAGTATTCCACAATCTAAACAGATGTCATATTCCCAGGCCACAGGTTTCCAAAATCACGCCTCAGTCATGTTCGCAGGCCACAGGTTTCCAGAATCAAACTGATTTCATGTTCCCTGGCAACAGGGTACCAGAATCCAAACCGATGTCATGTTCCCAGGCCACAGGATTCCACACTCTATCATCAGTCATGTTCCCAGGCCACATGGTTCCAGAATCAAACCTCAGTCGTGTTCCCAGGACACAGGGTTCCAGAAGAAAACCTCAGTCATGTTCCCTGGACACAGGTTTCAGAAATAAAATCCCAGTCATGTTCCCAGGCCACAGGGTTCCACAATAAAAACTCAGTCATATTCCCAGGCCAGAGGGTTCCACAATCAAACCTCAGTCCTGTGGCCAGGCCACGGTTCCACCATCAAGCCTCAGTCATGTTCCCAGGCCAGAGTGTTCCACAATCAAACCTTAGTCATCTTGCCAAGCCACAGGGTTCCACCATCAAACCTCAGGCATGTTGCCAGGCCAAAGGGTTCCACCATCAAGCCTCACTCATGTTCCCAAGCCTGAGGGTTGCACTATCAAACCTCAATCATGTTGCCAGGCCACAGGGTTCAACCATCAATCCTCAGTCATTTTCCCAGTAAACAGGGCTCCTGAATCAAACCAATGTCATGTTCCCACACCACGGGGTTCCAGTATCAGGCCTCAGTCATGGTCCCAGTGCACAGGGTCCCACAATCAAACCTCAGTCATGTTGCCAGTCCACAGGTTTCTGCCATCAAACCTCAGTCAAGTTCCCAGGCCACAGGGTTCCAGAATCAAGCCTCAGTCATTTGGCCAGGCTAGAGTGTTCCACCATCAAACCTCAGTCATGATCCCAGGCCACATGTTTCCACAATGAAACCTCAGTCATTTTCCCAAGCCAAAGGTTTCCAGAATCAAACCTCAGTCATATTCCCAAGACACATGGTTCCAGAATCAAACCTGAATCATGTTCGCAGGCCCCAGCTGTCAACAATCAAACCTCAGGCATGGTCCCAGGACACAGGTGTCCAGAATCAAACCTCAGTCATGTTCCCAGGGAACAGGCTTCCAGAAACAAAGCTCAGTCATGTTCCCAGGCCACAGGGTTCCAGAATCAAACCTCAGTCTTGTTCCCAGGACACAGGTTTCCAGAACCAAGGCTCAGTAAGGTTCCCGGGGCACAGTATTCCACAATCTAAACAGATGTCATATTCCCAGGCCTCAGGTTTCCAAAATCACGCCTCAGTCATGTTCCCAGGTCACAGGTTTCCAGAATCAAACCGATTTCATGTTCCCTGGCAACAGGGTACCAGAATCCAAACCGATGTCATGTTCCCAGGCCACAGGATTCCACACTCTATCATCAGTCATGTTCCCAGGCCACATGGTTCCAGAATCAAACCTCAGTCGTGTTCCCAGGACACAGGGTTCCAGAAGAAAACCTCAGTCATGTTCCCTGGACACAGGTTTCAGAAATAAAATCCCAGTCATGTTCCCAGGCCACAGGGTTCCACAATTAAACCTCAGTCATATTCCCAGGCCAGAGGGTTCCACAATCAAACCTCAGTCCTGTGGCCAGGCCACGGTTCCACCATCAAGCCTCAGTCATGTTCCCAGGCCAGAGTGTTCCACAATCAAACCTAAGTCATCTTGCCAAGCCACAGGGTTCCACCATCAAACCTCAGGCATGTTGCCAGGCCAAAGGGTTCCACCATCAAGCCTCACTCATGTTCCCAAGCCTGAGGGATGCACTATCAAACCTCAATCATGTTGCCAGGCCACAGGGTTCAACCATCAATCCTCAGTCATGTTCCCAGTAAACAGGGCTCCTGAATCAAACCAATGTCATGTTCCCACACCACGGGGTTCCAGTATTAGGCCTCAGTCATGGTCCCAGTGCACAGGGTCCCACAATCAAACCTCAGTCATGTTGCCAGTCCACAGGTTTCTGCCATCAAACCTCAGTCAAGTTCCCAGGCCACAGAGTTCCAGAATCAAGCCTCAGTCATTTGGCCAGGCTAGAGTGTTCCACCATCAAACCTCAGTCATGATCCCAGGCCACATGTTTCCACAATGAAACCTCAGTCATTTTCCCAAGCCAAAGGTTTCCAGAATCAAACCTCAGTCATATTCCCAAGACACATGGTTCCAGAATCAAACCTGAATCATGTTCGCAGGCCCCAGGTGTCAACAATCAAACCTCAGGCATGTTCCCAGGACAAAGGTGTCCAGAATCAAACCTCAGTCATGTTCCCAGGGAACAGGCTTCCAGAAACAAAGCTCAGTCATGTTCCCAGGCCACAGGGTTCCAGAATCAAACCTCAGTCTTGTTCCCAGGACACAGGTTTCCAGAATCAACCCGATATCATGTTCCCTGGCCACAGTCTCAGAATCAAACCTCAGTCATGTTGCCAGGCCACAGGTTTCCACCATCAAACCTCAGACATGTTCCCAGGCCACAGGGTTCCAGAGTCAAACCGTTGGCAGGTTCCCAGGCCACAGGGTTCCAGAATCCACCAATGTCATATTCCCAGGCCACAGGTTTCCAAAATCACGCCTCAGTCATGTTCCCAGGCCACAGGTTTCCAGAATCAAACCGATTTCATGTTCCCTGGCAACAGGGTACCAGAATCCAAACCGATGTCATGTTCCCAGGCCACAGGATTCCACACTCTAACATCAGTCATGTTCCCAGGCCACATGGTTCCAGAATCAAACCTCAGTCGTGTTCCCAGGACACAGGGTTCCAGAAGAAAACCTCAGTCATGTTCCCAGACCACAGGGTTCCAGAACCAAGGCTCAGTCAGGTTCCCGGGCCACAGTATTCCACAATCTAAACAGATGTCATGTTCCCAGGCCTCAGGGTTCCAGAATCCACCCATGTCATGTTCCCAGTCCACAGGGTTCCAGAACGAAGGCTCAGTCAGGTTCCCGGGGCACAGTATTCCACAATCTAAACAGATGTCATATTCCCAGGCCACAGGTTTCCAAAATCACGCCTCAGTCATGTTCCCAGGCCACAGGTTTCCAGAATCAAACCGATTTCATGTTCCCTGGCAACAGGGTACCAGAATCCAAACCGATGTCATGTTCCCAGGCCACAGGATTCCACACTCTAACATCAGTCATGTTCCCAGGCCACATGGTTCCAGAATCAAACCTCAGTCGTGTTCCCAGGACACAGGGTTCCAGAAGAAAACCTCAGTCATGTTCCCTGGACACAGGTTTCAGAAATAAAATCCCAGTCATGTTCCCAGGCCACAGGGTTCCACAATTAAACCTCAGTCATATTCCCAGGCCAGAGGGTTCCACAATCAAACCTCAGTCCTGTGGCCAGGCCACGGTTCCACCATCAAGCCTCAGTCATGTTGCCAGGCCAGAGTGTTCCACAATCAAACCTAAGTCATCTTGCCAAGCCACAGGGTTCCACCATCAAACCTCAGGCATGTTGCCAGGCCACAGGGTTCAACCATCAATCCTCAGTCATGTTCCCAGTAAACAGGGCTCCTGAATCAAACCAATGTCATGTTCCCACACCACGGGGTTCCAGTATCAGGCCTCAGTCATGGTCCCAGTGCACAGGGTCCCACAATCAAACCTCAGTCATGTTGCCAGTCCACAGGTTTCTGCCATCAAACCTCAGTCAAGTTCCCAGGCCACAGGGTTCCAGAATCAAGCCTCAGTCATTTGGCCAGGCTAGAGTGTTCCACCATCAAGCCTCACTCATTTTCCCAAGCCTGAGGGTTGCACTATCAAACCTCAATCATGTTGCCAGGCCACAGGGTTCAACCATCAAGCCTCAGTCATGTTCCCAGTAAACAGGGCTCCTGAATCAAACCAATGTCATGTTCCCACACCACGGGGTTCCAGTATCAGGGCTCAGTCATGGTCCCAGTGCACAGGGTCCCACAATCAAACCTCAGTCATGTTGCCAGTCCACAGGTTTCTGCCATCAAACCTCAGTCAAGTTCCCAGGCCACAGGGTTCCAGAATCAAGCCTCAGTCATTTGGCCAGGCTAGAGTGTTCCACCATCAAACCTCAGTCATGATCCCAGGCCACATGTTTCCACAATGAAACCTCAGTCATTTTCCCAAGCCAAAGGTTTCCAAAATCAAACCTCAGTCATATTCCCAAGACACATGGTTCCAGAATCAAACCTGAATCATGTTCGCAGGCCCCAGCTGTCAACAATCAAACCTCAGGCATGTTCCCAGGACACCGGTGTCCAGAATCAAACCTCAGTCATGTTCCCAGGGAACAGGCTTCCAGAAACAAAGCTCAGTCATGTTCCCAGGCCACAGGGTTCCAGAATCAAACCTCAGTCTTGTTCCCAGGACACAGGTTTCCAGAATCAACCCGATATCATGTTCCCTGGCCACAGTCTCAGAATCAAACCTCAGTCATGTTGCCAGGCCACAGGTTTCCACCATCAAACCTCAGACATGTTCCCAGGCCACAGGGTTCCAGAGTCAAACCGTTGGCA
Organism: Balaenoptera physalus; assembly: GCF_965194825.1. NCBI lineage: Eukaryota > Metazoa > Chordata > Mammalia > Artiodactyla > Balaenopteridae > Balaenoptera > Balaenoptera physalus. The sequence goes on along the minus strand of NC_138897.1, from coordinate 31,497,168 downwards.
GGTCCCCAGGCCACAGGGTTCCAGAATCCACCAATGTCATGTTCCCAGGCCACAGGGTTCCAGAATCAATCCTCAGTCATGTTCCCAGACCACAGGGTTCCAGAACCAAGGCTCAGTCAGGTTCCCGGGCCACAGTATTCCACAATCTAAACAGATGTCATGTTCCCAGGCCTCAGGGTTCCAGAATCCACCCATGTCATGTTCCCAGTCCACAGGGTTCCAGAACCAAGGCTCAGTCAGGTTCCCGGGGCACAGTATTCCACAATCTAAACAGATGTCATATTCCCAGGCCACAGGTTTCCAAAATCACGCCTCAGTCATGTTCGCAGGCCACAGGTTTCCAGAATCAAACTGATTTCATGTTCCCTGGCAACAGGGTACCAGAATCCAAACCGATGTCATGTTCCCAGGCCACAGGATTCCACACTCTAACATCAGTCATGTTCCCAGGCCACATGGTTCCAGAATCAAACCTCAGTCGTGTTCCCAGGACACAGGGTTCCAGAAGAAAACCTCAGTCATGTTCCCTGGACACAGGTTTCAGAAATAAGATCCCAGTGATGTTCCCAGGCCACAGGGTTCCACAATTAAACCTCAGTCATATTCCCAGGCCAGAGGGTTCCACAATCAAACCTCAGTCCTGTGGCCAGGCCACGGTTCCACCATCAAGCCTCAGTCATGTTCCCAGGCCAGAGTGTTCCACAATCAAACCTAAGTCATCTTGCCAAGCCACAGGGTTCCACCATCAAACCTCAGGCATGTTGCCAGGCCAAAGGGTTCCACCATCAAGCCTCACTCATGTTCCCTGTAAACAGGGCTCCTGAATCAAACCAATGTCATGTTCCCACACCACGGTGTTCCAGTATCAGGCCTCAGTCATGGTCCCAGTGCACAGGGTCCCACAATCAAACCTCAGTCATGTTGCCAGTCCACAGGTTTCTGCCATCAAACCTCAGTCAAATTCCCAGGCCACAGGGTTCCAGAATCAAGCCTCAGTCATTTGGCCAGGCTAGAGTGTTCCACCATCAAACCTCAGTCATGATCCCAGGCCACATGTTTCCACAATGAAACCTCAGTCATTTTCCCAAGCCAAAGGTTTCCAGAATCAAACCTCAGTCATATTCCCAGGACACATGGTTCCAGAATCATAGCTGAATCATGTTCGCAGGCCCCAGGTGTCAACAATCAAACCTCAGGCATGTTCCCAGGACACAGGTGTCCAGAATCAAACCTCAGTCATGTTCCCATGGAACTGGCTTCAGGAAACAAAGCTCAGTCATGTTCCCAGGCCACAGGGTTCTAGAATCAAACCTCAGTCTTGTTCCCAGGACACAGGTTTCCAGAATCAACCCGATATCATGTTCCCTGGCCACAGTCTCAGAATCAAACCTCAGTCATGTTGCCAGGCCACAGGTTTCCACCATCAAACCTCAGACATGTTCCCAGGCCACAGGGTTCCAGAGTCAAACCGTTGGCAGGTTCCCAGGCCACAGGGTTCCAGAATCCACCAATGTCATGTTCCCAGGCAACAGGGTTCCAGAATCAATCCTCAGTTATGTTCCCAGGCTACAGGGTTCCAGAATAAAACCTCAGTCATGTTCCCAGACCACAGGGTTCCAGAACCAAGGCTCAGTCAGGTTCCCGGGCCACAGTATTCCACAATCTAAACAGATGTCATGTTCCCAGGCCTCAGGGTTCCAGAATCCACCCATGTCATGTTCCCACTCCACAGGATTCCAGAACCAAGGCTCAGTCAGGTTCCCGGGGCACAGTATTCCACAATCTAAACAGATGTCATATTCCCAGGCCACAGGTTTCCAAAATCACGCCTCAGTCATGTTCGCAGGCCACAGGTTTCCAGAAACAAACTGATTTCATGTTCCCTGGCAACAGGGTACCAGAATCCAAACCGATGTCATGTTCCCAGGCCACAGGATTCCACACTCTAACATGAGTCATGTTCCCAGGCCACATGGTTCCAGAATCAAACCTCAGTCGTGTTCCCAGGACACAGGGTTCCAGAAGAAAACCTCAGTCATGTTCCCTGGACACAGGTTTCAGAAATAAAATCCCAGTCATGTTCCCAGGCCACAGGGTTCCACAATTAAACCTCAGTCATATTCCCAGGCCAGAGGGTTCCACAATCAAACCTCAGTCCTGTGGCCAGGCCACGGTTCCACCATCAAGCCTCAGTCATGTTGCCAGGCCAGAGTGTTCCACAATCAAACCTAAGTCATCTTGCCAAGCCACAGGGTTCCACCATCAAACCTCAGGCATGTTGCCAGGCCAAAGGGTTCCACCATCAGGCCTCACTCATGTTCCCAAGCCTGAGGGTTGCACTATCAAACCTCAATCATGTTGCCAGGCCACAGGGTTCAACCATCAATCCTCAGTCATGTTCCCAGTAAACAGGGCTCCTGAATCAAACCAATGTCATGTTCCCACACCACGGGGTTCCAGTATCAGGCCTCAGTCATGGTCCCAGTGCACAGGTTCCCACAATCAAACCTCAGTCATTTTGCCAGCCTAGAGTGTTCCACCATCAAACCTCAGTCATGATCCCAGGCCACATGTTTCCACAATGAAACCTCAGTCATTTTCCCAAGCCAAAGGTTTCCAGAATCAAACCTCAGTCATATTCCCAGGACACATGGTTCCAGAATCAAACCTGAATCATGTTCGCAGGCCCCAGCTGTCAACAATCAAACCTCAGGCATGTTCCCAGGACACAGGTGTCCAGAATCAAACCTCAGTCATGTTCCCAGGGAACAGGCTTCCAGAAACAAAGCTCAGTCATGTTCCCAGGCCACAGGGTTCCAGAATCAAACCTCAGTCTTGTTCCCAGGACACAGGTTTCCAGAATCAACCCGATATCATGTTCCCTGGCCACAGTCTCAGAATCAAACCTCAGTCATGTTGCCGGGCCACAGGTTTCCACCATCAAACCTCAGACATGTTCCCAGGCCACAGGGTTCCAGAGTCAAACCGTTGGCAGGTTCCCAGGCCACAGGGTTCCAGAATCCACCAATGTCATGTTCCCAGGCCACAGGGTTCCAGAAACAATCCTCAGTTATGTTCCCAGGCTACAGGGTTCCAGAATAAAACCTCAGTCATGTTCCCAGACCACAGGGTTCCAGAACCAAGGCTCAGTCAGGTTCCCGGGCCACAGTATTCCACAATCTAAACAGATGTCATGTTCCCAGGCCTCAGGGTTCCAGAATCCACCCATGTCATGTTCCCAGTCCACAGGGTTCCAGAACGAAGGCTCAGTCAGGTTCCCGGGGCACAGTATTCCACAATCTAAACAGATGTCATATTCCCAGGCCACAGGTTTCCAAAATCACGCCTCAGTCATGTTCCCAGGCCACAGGTTTCCAGAATCAAACCGATTTCATGTTCCCTGGCAACAGGGTACCAGAATCCAAACCGATGTCATGTTCCCAGGCCACAGGATTCCACACTCTAACATCAGTCATGTTCCCAGGCCACATGGTTCCAGAATCAAACCTCAGTCGTGTTCCCAGGACACAGGGTTCCAGAAGAAAACCTCAGTCATGTTCCCTGGACACAGGTTTCAGAAATAAAATCCCAGTCATGTTCCCAGGCCACAGGGTTCCACAATTAAACCTCAGTCATATTCCCAGGCCAGAGGGTTCCACAATCAAACCTCAGTCCTGTGGCCAGGCCACGGTTCCACCATCAAGCCTCAGTCATGTTGCCAGGCCAGAGTGTTCCACAATCAAACCTAAGTCATCTTGCCAAGCCACAGGGTTCCACCATCAAACCTCAGGCATGTTGCCAGGCCACAGGGTTCAACCATCAATCCTCAGTCATGTTCCCAGTAAACAGGGCTCCTGAATCAAACCAATGTCATGTTCCCACACCACGGGGTTCCAGTATCAGGCCTCAGTCATGGTCCCAGTGCACAGGGTCCCACAATCAAACCTCAGTCATGTTGCCAGTCCACAGGTTTCTGCCATCAAACCTCAGTCAAGTTCCCAGGCCACAGGGTTCCAGAATCAAGCCTCAGTCATTTGGCCAGGCTAGAGTGTTCCACCATCAAGCCTCACTCATTTTCCCAAGCCTGAGGGTTGCACTATCAAACCTCAATCATGTTGCCAGGCCACAGGGTTCAACCATCAAGCCTCAGTCATGTTCCCAGTAAACAGGGCTCCTGAATCAAACCAATGTCATGTTCCCACACCACGGGGTTCCAGTATCAGGCCTCAGTCATGGTCCCAGTGCACAGGGTCCCACAATCAAACCTCAGTCATGTTGCCAGTCCACAGGTTTCTGCCATCAAACCTCAGTCAAGTTCCCAGGCCACAGGGTTCCAGAATCAAGCCTCAGTCATTTGGCCAGGCTAGAGTGTTCCACCATCAAACCTCAGTCATGATCCCAGGCCACATGTTTCCACAATGAAACCTCAGTCATTTTCCCAAGCCAAAGGTTTCCAAAATCAAACCTCAGTCATATTCCCAAGACACATGGTTCCAGAATCAAACCTGAATCATGTTCGCAGGCCCCAGCTGTCAACAATCAAACCTCAGGCATGTTCCCAGGACACAGGGTTCCAGAATCAATCCTCAGTCATGTTCCCAGACCACAGGGTTCCAGAACCAAGGCTCAGTCAGGTTCCCGGGCCACAGTATTCCACAATCTAAACAGATGTCATGTTCCCAGGCCTCAGGGTTCCAGAATCCACCCATGTCATGTTCCCAGTCCACAGGGTTCCAGAACCAAGGCTCAGTCAGGTTCCCGGGTCACAGTATTCCACAATCTAAACAGATGTCATATTCCCAGGCCACAGGTTTCCAAAATCACGCCTCAGTCATGTTCGCAGGCCACAGGTTTCCAGAATCAAACTGATTTCATGTTCCCTGGCAACAGGGTACCAGAATCCAAACCGATGTCATGTTCCCAGGCCACAGGATTCCACACTCTAACATCATTCATGTTCCCAGGCCACATGGTTCCAGAATCAAACCTCAGTCGTGTTCCCAGGACACAGGGTTCCAGAAGAAAACCTCAGTCATGTTCCCTGGACACAGGTTTCAGAAATAAGATCCCAGTGATGTTCCCAGGCCACAGGGTTCCACAATTAAACCTCAGTCATATTCCCAGGCCAGAGGGTTCCACAATCAAACCTCAGTCCTGTGGCCAGGCCACGGTTCCACCATCAAGCCTCAGTCATGTTCCCAGGCCAGAGTGTTCCACAATCAAACCTAAGTCATCTTGCCAAGCCACAGGGTTCCACCATCAAACCTCAGGCATGTTGCCAGGCCAAAGGGTTCCACCATCAAGCCTCACTCATGTTCCCTGTAAACAGGGCTCCTGAATCAAACCAATGTCATGTTCCCACACCACGGTGTTCCAGTATCAGGCCTCAGTCATGGTCCCAGTGCACAGGGTCCCACAATCAAACCTCAGTCATGTTGCCAGTCCACAGGTTTCTGCCATCAAACCTCAGTCAAATTCCCAGGCCACAGGGTTCCAGAATCAAGCCTCAGTCATTTGGCCAGGCTAGAGTGTTCCACCATCAAACCTCAGTCATGATCCCAGGCCACATGTTTCCACAATGAAACCTCAGTCATTTTCCCAAGCCAAAGGTTTCCAGAATCAAACCTCAGTCATATTCCCAGGACACATGGTTCCAGAATCATAGCTGAATCATGTTCGCAGGCCCCAGGTGTCAACAATCAAACCTCAGGCATGTTCCCAGGACACAGGTGTCCAGAATCAAACCTCAGTCATGTTCCCAGGGAACTGGCTTCAGGAAACAAAGCTCAGTCATGTTCCCAGGCCACAGGGTTCTAGAATCAAACCTCAGTCTTGTTCCCAGGACACAGGTTTCCAGAATCAACCCGATATCATGTTCCCTGGCCACAGTCTCAGAATCAAACCTCAGTCATGTTGCCAGGCCACAGGTTTCCACCATCAAACCTCAGACATGTTCCCAGGCCACAGGGTTCCAGAGTCAAACCGTTGGCAGGTTCCCAGGCCACAGGGTTCCAGAATCCACCAATGTCATGTTCCCAGGCCACAGGGTTCCAGAATCAATCCTCAGTTATGTTCCCAGGCTACAGGGTTCCAGAATAAAACCTCAGTCATGTTCCCAGACCACAGGGTTCCAGAACCAAGGCTCAGTTAGGTTCCCGGGCCACAGTATTCCACAATCTAAACAGATGTCATGTTCCCAGGCCTCAGGGTTCCAGAATCCACCCATGTCATGTTCCCACTCCACAGGATTCCAGAACCAAGGCTCAGTCAGGTTCCCGGGGCACAGTATTCCACAATCTAAACAGATGTCATATTCCCAGGCCACAGGTTTCCAAAATCACGCCTCAGTCATGTTCGCAGGCCACAGGTTTCCAGAAACAAACTGATTTCATGTTCCCTGGCAACAGGGTACCAGAATCCAAACCGATGTCATGTTCCCAGGCCACAGGATTCCACACTCTAACATGAGTCATGTTCCCAGGCCACATGGTTCCAGAATCAAACCTCAGTCGTGTTCCCAGGACACAGGGTTCCAGAAGAAAACCTCAGTCATGTTCCCTGGACACAGGTTTCAGAAATAAAATCCCAGTCATGTTCCCAGGCCACAGGGTTCCACAATTAAACCTCAGTCATATTCCCAGGCCAGAGGGTTCCACAATCAAACCTCAGTCCTGTGGCCAGGCCACGGTTCCACCATCAAGCCTCAGTCATGTTGCCAGGCCAGAGTGTTCCACAATCAAACCTAAGTCATCTTGCCAAGCCACAGGGTTCCACCATCAAACCTCAGGCATGTTGCCAGGCCAAAGGGTTCCACCATCAGGCCTCACTCATGTTCCCAAGCCTGAGGGTTGCACTATCAAACCTCAATCATGTTGCCAGGCCACAGGGTTCAACCATCAATCCTCAGTCATGTTCCCAGTAAACAGGGCTCCTGAATCAAACCAATGTCATGTTCCCACACCACGGGGTTCCAGTATCAGGCCTCAGTCATGGTCCCAGTGCACAGGGTCCCACAATCAAACCTCAGTCATTTTGCCAGCCTAGAGTGTTCCACCATCAAACCTCAGTCATGATCCCAGGCCACATGTTTCCACAATGAAACCTCAGTCATTTTCCCAAGCCAAAGGTTTCCAGAATCAAACCTCAGTCATATTCCCAGGACACATGGTTCCAGAATCAAACCTGAATCATGTTCGCAGGCCCCAGCTGTCAACAATCAAACCTCAGGCATGTTCCCAGGACACAGGTGTCCAGAATCAAACCTCAGTCATGTTCCCAGGGAACAGGCTTCCAGAAACAAAGCTCAGTCATGTTCCCAGGCCACAGGGTTCCAGAATCAAACCTCAGTCATGTTGCCAGTCCACAGGTTTCTGCCATCAAACCTCAGTCAAGTTCCCAGGCCACAGGGTTCCAGAATCAAGCCTCAGTCATTTGGCCAGGCTAGAGTGTTCCACCATCAAGCCTCACTCATTTTCCCAAGCCTGAGGGTTGCACTATCAAACCTCAATCATGTTGCCAGGCCACAGGGTTCAACCATCAAGCCTCAGTCATGTTCCCAGTAAACAGGGCTCCTGAATCAAACCAATGTCATGTTCCCACACCACGGGGTTCCAGTATCAGGCCTCAGTCATGGTCCCAGTGCACAGGGTCCCACAATCAAACCTCAGTCATGTTGCCAGTCCACAGGTTTCTGCCATCAAACCTCAGTCAAGTTCCCAGGCCACAGGGTTCCAGAATCAAGCCTCAGTCATTTGGCCAGGCTAGAGTGTTCCACCATCAAACCTCAGTCATGATCCCAGGCCACATGTTTCCACAATGAAACCTCAGTCATTTTCCCAAGCCAAAGGTTTCCAAAATCAAACCTCAGTCATATTCCCAAGACACATGGTTCCAGAATCAAACCTGAATCATGTTCGCAGGCCCCAGCTGTCAACAATCAAACCTCAGGCATGTTCCCAGGACACAGGTGTCCAGAATCAAACCTCAGTCATGTTCCCAGGGAACAGGCTTCCAGAAACAAAGCTCAGTCATGTTCCCAGGCCACAGGGTTCCAGAATCAAACCTCAGTCTTGTTCCCAGGACACAGGTTTCCAGAATCAACCCGATATCATGTTCCCTGGCCACAGTCTCAGAATCAAACCTCAGTCATGTTGCCAGGCCACAGGTTTCCACCATCAAACCTCAGACATGTTCCCAGGCCACAGGGTTCCAGAGTCAAACCGTTGGCAGGTCCCCAGGCCACAGGGTTCCAGAATCCACCAATGTCATGTTCCCAGGCCACAGGGTTCCAGAATCAATCCTCAGTCATGTTCCCAGACCACAGGGTTCCAGAACCAAGGCTCAGTCAGGTTCCCGGGCCACAGTATTCCACAATCTAAACAGATGTCATGTTCCCAGGCCTCAGGGTTCCAGAATCCACCCATGTCATGTTCCCAGTCCACAGGGTTCCAGAACCAAGGCTCAGTCAGGTTCCCGGGTCACAGTATTCCACAATCTAAACAGATGTCATATTCCCAGGCCACAGGTTTCCAAAATCACGCCTCAGTCATGTTCGCAGGCCACAGGTTTCCAGAATCAAACTGATTTCATGTTCCCTGGCAACAGGGTACCAGAATCCAAACCGATGTCATGTTCCCAGGCCACAGGATTCCACACTCTAACATCATTCATGTTCCCAGGCCACATGGTTCCAGAATCAAACCTCAGTCGTGTTCCCAGGACACAGGGTTCCAGAAGAAAACCTCAGTCATGTTCCCTGGACACAGGTTTCAGAAATAAGATCCCAGTGATGTTCCCAGGCCACAGGGTTCCACAATTAAACCTCAGTCATATTCCCAGGCCAGAGGGTTCCACAATCAAACCTCAGTCCTGTGGCCAGGCCACGGTTCCACCATCAAGCCTCAGTCATGTTCCCAGGCCAGAGTGTTCCACAATCAAACCTAAGTCATCTTCCCAAGCCACAGGGTTCCACCATCAAACCTCAGGCATGTTGCCAGGCCAAAGGGTTCCACCATCAAGCCTCACTCATGTTCCCTGTAAACAGGGCTCCTGAATCAAACCAATGTCATGTTCCCACACCACGGTGTTCCAGTATCAGGCCTCAGTCATGGTCCCAGTGCACAGGGTCCCACAATCAAACCTCAGTCATGTTGCCAGTCCACAGGTTTCTGCCATCAAACCTCAGTCAAATTCCCAGGCCACAGGGTTCCAGAATCAAGCCTCAGTCATTTGGCCAGGCTAGAGTGTTCCACCATCAAACCTCAGTCATGATCCCAGGCCACATGTTTCCACAATGAAACCTCAGTCATTTTCCCAAGCCAAAGGTTTCCAGAATCAAACCTCAGTCATATTCCCAGGACACATGGTTCCAGAATCATAGCTGAATCATGTTCGCAGGCCCCAGGTGTCAACAATCAAACCTCAGGCATGTTCCCAGGACACAGGTGTCCAGAATCAAACCTCAGTCATGTTCCCAGGGAACTGGCTTCAGGAAACAAAGCTCAGTCATGTTCCCAGGCCACAGGGTTCTAGAATCAAACCTCAGTCTTGTTCCCAGGACACAGGTTTCCAGAATCAACCCGATATCATGTTCCCTGGCCACAGTCTCAGAATCAAACCTCAGTCATGTTGCCAGGCCACAGGTTTCCACCATCAAACCTCAGACATGTTCCCAGGCCACAGGGTTCCAGAGTCAAACCGTTGGCAGGTTCCCAGGCCACAGGGTTCCAGAATCCACCAATGTCATGTTCCCAGGCCACAGGGTTCCAGAATCAATCCTCAGTTATGTTCCCAGGGTACAGGGTTCCAGAATAAAACCTCAGTCATGTTCCCAGACCACAGGGTTCCAGAACCAAGGCTCAGTCAGGTTCCCGGGCCACAGTATTCCACAATCTAAACAGATGTCATGTTCCCAGGCCTCAGGGTTCCAGAATCCACCCATGTCATGTTCCCACTCCACAGGATTCCAGAACCAAGGCTCAGTCAGGTTCCCGGGGCACAGTATTCCACAATCTAAACAGATGTCATATTCCCAGGCCACAGGTTTTCAAAATCACGCCTCAGTCATGTTCGCAGGCCACAGGTTTCCAGAAACAAATTGATTTCATGTTCCCTGGCAACAGGGTACCAGAATCCAAACCGATGTCATGTTCCCAGGCCACAGGATTCCACACTCTAACATGAGTCATGTTCCCAGGCCACATGGTTCCAGAATCAAACCTCAGTCGTGTTCCCAGGACACAGGGTTCCAGAAGAAAACCTCAGTCATGTTCCCTGGACACAGGTTTCAGAAATAAAATCCCAGTCATGTTCCCAGGCCAGAGGGTTCCACAATTAAACCTCAGTCATATTCCCAGGCCAGAGGGTTCCACAATCAAACCTCAGTCCTGTGGCCAGGCCACGGTTCCACCATCAAGCCTCAGTCATGTTGCCAGGCCAGAGTGTTCCACAATCAAACCTAAGTCATCTTGCCAAGCCACAGGGTTCCACCATCAAACCTCAGGCATGTTGCCAGGCCAAAGGGTTCCACCATCAGGCCTCACTCATGTTCCCAAGCCTGAGGGTTGCACTATCAAACCTCAATCATGTTGCCAGGCCACAGGGTTCAACCATCAATCCTCAGTCATGTTCCCAGTAAACAGGGCTCCTGAATCAAACCAATGTCATGTTCCCACACCACGGGGTTCCAGTATCAGGCCTCAGTCATGGTCCCAGTGCACAGGGTCCCACAATCAAACCTCAGTCATTTTGCCAGCCTAGAGTGTTCCACCATCAAACCTCAGTCATGATCCCAGGCCACATGTTTCCACAATGAAACCTCAGTCATTTTCCCAAGCCAAAGGTTTCCAGAATCAAACCTCAGTCATATTCCCAGGACACATGGTTCCAGAATCAAACCTGAATCATGTTCGCAGGCCCCAGCTGTCAACAATCAAACCTCAGGCATGTTCCCAGGACACAGGTGTCCAGAATCAAACCTCAGTCATGTTCCCAGGGAACAGGCTTCCAGAAACAAAGCTCAGTCATGTTCCCAGGCCACAGGGTTCCAGAATCAAACCTCAGTCTTGTTCCCAGGACACAGGTTTCCAGAATCAACCCGATATCATGTTCCCTGGCCACAGTCTCAGAATCAAACCTCAGTCATGTTGCCAGGCCACAGGTTTCCACCATCAAACCTCAGACATGTTCCCAGGCCACAGGGTTCCAGAGTCAAACCGTTGGCAGGTTCCCAGGCCACAGGGTTCCAGAATCCACCAATGTCATGTTCCCAGGCCACAGGGTTCCAGAATCAATCCTCAGTTATGTTCCCAGGCTACAGGGTTCCAGAATAAAACCTCAGTCATGTTCCCAGACCACAGGGTTCCAGAACCAAGGCTCAGTCAGGTTCCCGGGCCACAGTATTCCACAATCTAAACAGATGTCATGTTCCCAGGCCTCAGGGTTCCAGAATCCACCCATGTCATGTTCCCAGTCCACAGGGTTCCAGAACGAAGGCTCAGTCAGGTTCCCGGGGCACAGTATTCCACAATCTAAACAGATGTCATATTCCCAGGCCACAGGTTTCCAAAATCACGCCTCAGTCATGTTCCCAGGCCACAGGTTTCCAGAATCAAACCGATTTCATGTTCCCTGGCAACAGGGTACCAGAATCCAAACCGATGTCATGTTCCCAGGCCACAGGATTCCACACTCTAACATCAGTCATGTTCCCAGGCCACATGGTTCCAGAATCAAACCTCAGTCGTGTTCCCAGGACACAGGGTTCCAGAAGAAAACCTCAGTCATGTTCCCTGGACACAGGTTTCAGAAATAAAATCCCAGTCATGTTCCCAGGCCACAGGGTTCCACAATTAAACCTCAGTCATATTCCCAGGCCAGAGGGTTCCACAATCAAACCTCAGTCCTGTGGCCAGGCCACGGTTCCACCATCAAGCCTCAGTCATGTTGCCAGGCCAGAGTGTTCCACAATCAAACCTAAGTCATCTTGCCAAGCCACAGGGTTCCACCATCAAACCTCAGGCATGTTGCCAGGCCACAGGGTTCAACCATCAATCCTCAGTCATGTTCCCAGTAAACAGGGCTCCTGAATCAAACCAATGTCATGTTCCCACACCACGGGGTTCCAGTATCAGGCCTCAGTCATGGTCCCAGTGCACAGGGTCCCACAATCAAACCTCAGTCATGTTGCCAGTCCACAGGTTTCTGCCATCAAACCTCAGTCAAGTTCCCAGGCCACAGGGTTCCAGAATCAAGCCTCAGTCATTTGGCCAGGCTAGAGTGTTCCACCATCAAGCCTCACTCATTTTCCCAAGCCTGAGGGTTGCACTATCAAACCTCAATCATGTTGCCAGGCCACAGGGTTCAACCATCAAGCCTCAGTCATGTTCCCAGTAAACAGGGCTCCTGAATCAAACCAATGTCATGTTCCCACACCACGGGGTTCCAGTATCAGGGCTCAGTCATGGTCCCAGTGCACAGGGTCCCACAATCAAACCTCAGTCATGTTGCCAGTCCACAGGTTTCTGCCATCAAACCTCAGTCAAGTTCCCAGGCCACAGGGTTCCAGAATCAAGCCTCAGTCATTTGGCCAGGCTAGAGTGTTCCACCATCAAACCTCAGTCATGATCCCAGGCCACATGTTTCCACAATGAAACCTCAGTCATTTTCCCAAGCCAAAGGTTTCCAAAATCAAACCTCAGTCATATTCCCAAGACACATGGTTCCAGAATCAAACCTGAATCATGTTCGCAGGCCCCAGCTGTCAACAATCAAACCTCAGGCATGTTCCCAGGACACAGGTGTCCAGAATCAAACCTCAGTCATGTTCCCAGGGAACAGGCTTCCAGAAACAAAGCTCAGTCATGTTCCCAGGCCACAGGGTTCCAGAATCAAACCTCAGTCTTGTTCCCAGGACACAGGTTTCCAGAATCAACCCGATATCATGTTCCCTGGCCACAGTCTCAGAATCAAACCTCAGTCATGTTGCCAGGCCACAGGTTTCCACCATCAAACCTCAGACATGTTCCCAGGCCACAGGGTTCCAGAGTCAAACCGTTGGCAGGTCCCCAGGCCACAGGGTTCCAGAATCCACCAATGTCATGTTCCCAGGCCACAGGGTTCCAGAATCAATCCTCAGTCATGTTCCCAGACCACAGGGTTCCAGAACCAAGGCTCAGTCAGGTTCCCGGGCCACAGTATTCCACAATCTAAACAGATGTCATGTTCCCAGGCCTCAGGGTTCCAGAATCCACCCATGTCATGTTCCCAGTCCACAGGGTTCCAGAACCAAGGCTCAGTCAGGTTCCCGGGGCACAGTATTCCACAATCTAAACAGATGTCATATTCCCAGGCCACAGGTTTCCAAAATCACGCCTCAGTCATGTTCGCAGGCCACAGGTTTCCAGAATCAAACTGATTTCATGTTCCCTGGCAACAGGGTACCAGAATCCAAACCGATGTCATGTTCCCAGGCCACAGGATTCCACACTCTAACATCAGTCATGTTCCCAGGCCACATGGTTCCAGAATCAAACCTCAGTCGTGTTCCCAGGACACAGGGTTCCAGAAGAAAACCTCAGTCATGTTCCCTGGACACAGGTTTCAGAAATAAGATCCCAGTGATGTTCCCAGGCCACAGGGTTCCACAATTAAACCTCAGTCATATTCCCAGGCCAGAGGGTTCCACAATCAAACCTCAGTCCTGTGGCCAGGCCACGGTTCCACCATCAAGCCTCAGTCATGTTCCCAGGCCAGAGTGTTCCACAATCAAACCTAAGTCATCTTGCCAAGCCACAGGGTTCCACCATCAAACCTCAGGCATGTTGCCAGGCCAAAGGGTTCCACCATCAAGCCTCACTCATGTTCCCTGTAAACAGGGCTCCTGAATCAAACCAATGTCATGTTCCCACACCACGGTGTTCCAGTATCAGGCCTCAGTCATGGTCCCAGTGCACAGGGTCCCACAATCAAACCTCAGTCATGTTGCCAGTCCACAGGTTTCTGCCATCAAACCTCAGTCAAATTCCCAGGCCACAGGGTTCCAGAATCAAGCCTCAGTCATTTGGCCAGGCTAGAGTGTTCCACCATCAAACCTCAGTCATGATCCCAGGCCACATGTTTCCACAATGAAACCTCAGTCATTTTCCCAAGCCAAAGGTTTCCAGAATCAAACCTCAGTCATATTCCCAGGACACATGGTTCCAGAATCATAGCTGAATCATGTTCGCAGGCCCCAGGTGTCAACAATCAAACCTCAGGCATGTTCCCAGGACACAGGTGTCCAGAATCAAACCTCAGTCATGTTCCCAGGGAACTGGCTTCAGGAAACAAAGCTCAGTCATGTTCCCAGGCCACAGGGTTCTAGAATCAAACCTCAGTCTTGTTCCCAGGACACAGGTTTCCAGAATCAACCCGATATCATGTTCCCTGGCCACAGTCTCAGAATCAAACCTCAGTCATGTTGCCAGGCCACAGGTTTCCACCATCAAACCTCAGACATGTTCCCAGGCCACAGGGTTCCAGAGTCAAACCGTTGGCAGGTTCCCAGGCCACAGGGTTCCAGAATCCACCAATGTCATGTTCCCAGGCAACAGGGTTCCAGAATCAATCCTCAGTTATGTTCCCAGGCTACAGGGTTCCAGAATAAAACCTCAGTCATGTTCCCAGACCACAGGGTTCCAGAACCAAGGCTCAGTCAGGTTCCCGGGCCACAGTATTCCACAATCTAAACAGATGTCATGTTCCCAGGCCTCAGGGTTCCAGAATCCACCCATGTCATGTTCCCACTCCACAGGATTCCAGAACCAAGGCTCAGTCAGGTTCCCGGGGCACAGTATTCCACAATCTAAACAGATGTCATATTCCCAGGCCACAGGTTTCCAAAATCACGCCTCAGTCATGTTCGCAGGCCACAGGTTTCCAGAAACAAACTGATTTCATGTTCCCTGGCAACAGGGTACCAGAATCCAAACCGATGTCATGTTCCCAGGCCACAGGATTCCACACTCTAACATGAGTCATGTTCCCAGGCCACATGGTTCCAGAATCAAACCTCAGTCGTGTTCCCAGGACACAGGGTTCCAGAAGAAAACCTCAGTCATGTTCCCTGGACACAGGTTTCAGAAATAAAATCCCAGTCATGTTCCCAGGCCACAGGGTTCCACAATTAAACCTCAGTCATATTCCCAGGCCAGAGGGTTCCACAATCAAACCTCAGTCCTGTGGCCAGGCCACGGTTCCACCATCAAGCCTCAGTCATGTTGCCAGGCCAGAGTGTTCCACAATCAAACCTAAGTCATCTTGCCAAGCCACAGGGTTCCACCATCAAACCTCAGGCATGTTGCCAGGCCAAAGGGTTCCACCATCAGGCCTCACTCATGTTCCCAAGCCTGAGGGTTGCACTATCAAACCTCAATCATGTTGCCAGGCCACAGGGTTCAACCATCAATCCTCAGTCATGTTCCCAGTAAACAGGGCTCCTGAATCAAACCAATGTCATGTTCCCACACCACGGGGTTCCAGTATCAGGCCTCAGTCATGGTCCCAGTGCACAGGGTCCCACAATCAAACCTCAGTCATTTTGCCAGCCTAGAGTGTTCCACCATCAAACCTCAGTCATGATCCCAGGCCACATGTTTCCACAATGAAACCTCAGTCATTTTCCCAAGCCAAAGGTTTCCAGAATCAAACCTCAGTCATATTCCCAGGACACATGGTTCCAGAATCAAACCTGAATCATGTTCGCAGGCCCCAGCTGTCAACAATCAAACCTCAGGCATGTTCCCAGGACACAGGTGTCCAGAATCAAACCTCAGTCATGTTCCCAGGGAACAGGCTTCCAGAAACAAAGCTCAGTCATGTTCCCAGGCCACAGGGTTCCAGAATCAAACCTCAGTCTTGTTCCCAGGACACAGGTTTCCAGAATCAACCCGATATCATGTTCCCTGGCCACAGTCTCAGAATCAAACCTCAGTCATGTTGCCAGGCCACAGGTTTCCACCATCAAACCTCAGACATGTTCCCAGGCCACAGGGTTCCAGAGTCAAACCGTTGGCAGGTTCCCAGGCCACAGGGTTCCAGAATCCACCAATGTCATGTTCCCAGGCCACAGGGTTCCAGAAACAATCCTCAGTTATGTTCCCAGGCTACAGGGTTCCAGAATAAAACCTCAGTCATGTTCCCAGACCACAGGGTTCCAGAACCAAGGCTCAGTCAGGTTCCCGGGCCACAGTATTCCACAATCTAAACAGATGTCATGTTCCCAGGCCTCAGGGTTCCAGAATCCACCCATGTCATGTTCCCAGTCCACAGGGTTCCAGAACGAAGGCTCAGTCAGGTTCCCGGGGCACAGTATTCCACAATCTAAACAGATGTCATATTCCCAGGCCACAGGTTTCCAAAATCACGCCTCAGTCATGTTCCCAGGCCACAGGTTTCCAGAATCAAACCGATTTCATGTTCCCTGGCAACAGGGTACCAGAATCCAAACCGATGTCATGTTCCCAGGCCACAGGATTCCACACGCTAACATCAGTCATGTTCCCAGGCCACATGGTTCCAGAATCAAACCTCAGTCGTGTTCCCAGGACACAGGGTTCCAGAAGAAAACCTCAGTCATGTTCCCTGGACACAGGTTTCAGAAATAAAATCCCAGTCATGTTCCCAGGCCACAGGGTTCCACAATTAAACCTCAGTCATATTCCCAGGCCAGAGGGTTCCACAATCAAACCTCAGTCCTGTGGCCAGGCCACGGTTCCACCATCAAGCCTCAGTCATGTTGCCAGGCCAGAGTGTTCCACAATCAAACCTAAGTCATCTTGCCAAGCCACAGGGTTCCACCATCAAACCTCAGGCATGTTGCCAGGCCACAGGGTTCAACCATCAATCCTCAGTCATGTTCCCAGTAAACAGGGCTCCTGAATCAAACCAATGTCATGTTCCCACACCACGGGGTTCCAGTATCAGGCCTCAGTCATGGTCCCAGTGCACAGGGTCCCACAATCAAACCTCAGTCATGTTGCCAGTCCACAGGTTTCTGCCATCAAACCTCAGTCAAGTTCCCAGGCCACAGGGTTCCAGAATCAAGCCTCAGTCATTTGGCCAGGCTAGAGTGTTCCACCATCAAGCCTCACTCATTTTCCCAAGCCTGAGGGTTGCACTATCAAACCTCAATCATGTTGCCAGGCCACAGGGTTCAACCATCAAGCCTCAGTCATGTTCCCAGTAAACAGGGCTCCTGAATCAAACCAATGTCATGTTCCCACACCACGGGGTTCCAGTATCAGGGCTCAGTCATGGTCCCAGTGCACAGGGTCCCACAATCAAACCTCAGTCATGTTGCCAGTCCACAGGTTTCTGCCATCAAACCTCAGTCAAGTTCCCAGGCCACAGGGTTCCAGAATCAAGCCTCAGTCATTTGGCCAGGCTAGAGTGTTCCACCATCAAACCTCAGTCATGATCCCAGGCCACATGTTTCCACAATGAAACCTCAGTCATTTTCCCAAGCCAAAGGTTTCCAAAATCAAACCTCAGTCATATTCCCAAGACACATGGTTCCAGAATCAAACCTGAATCATGTTCGCAGGCCCCAGCTGTCAACAATCAAACCTCAGGCATGTTCCCAGGACACAGGTGTCCAGAATCAAACCTCAGTCATGTTCCCAGGGAACAGGCTTCCAGAAACAAAGCTCAGTCATGTTCCCAGGCCACAGGGTTCCAGAATCAAACCTCAGTCTTGTTCCCAGGACACAGGTTTCCAGAATCAACCCGATATCATGTTCCCTGGCCACAGTCTCAGAATCAAACCTCAGTCATGTTGCCAGGCCACAGGTTTCCACCATCAAACCTCAGACATGTTCCCAGGCCACAGGGTTCCAGAGTCAAACCGTTGGCAGGTCCCCAGGCCACAGGGTTCCAGAATCCACCAATGTCATGTTCCCAGGCCACAGGGTTCCAGAATCAATCCTCAGTCATGTTCCCAGACCACAGGGTTCCAGAACCAAGGCTCAGTCAGGTTCCCGGGCCACAGTATTCCACAATCTAAACAGATGTCATGTTCCCAGGCCTCAGGGTTCCAGAATCCACCCATGTCATGTTCCCAGTCCACAGGGTTCCAGAACCAAGGCTCAGTCAGGTTCCCGGGGCACAGTATTCCACAATCTAAACAGATGTCATATTCCCAGGCCACAGGTTTCCAAAATCACGCCTCAGTCATGTTCGCAGGCCACAGGTTTCCAGAATCAAACTGATTTCATGTTCCCTGGCAACAGGGTACCAGAATCCAAACCGATGTCATGTTCCCAGGCCACAGGATTCCACACTCTAACATCAGTCATGTTCCCAGGCCACATGGTTCCAGAATCAAACCTCAGTCGTGTTCCCAGGACACAGGGTTCCAGAAGAAAACCTCAGTCATGTTCCCTGGACACAGGTTTCAGAAATAAGATCCCAGTGATGTTCCCAGGCCACAGGGTTCCACAATTAAACCTCAGTCATATTCCCAGGCCAGAGGGTTCCACAATCAAACCTCAGTCCTGTGGCCAGGCCACGGTTCCACCATCAAGCCTCAGTCATGTTCCCAGGCCAGAGTGTTCCACAATCAAACCTAAGTCATCTTGCCAAGCCACAGGGTTCCACCATCAAACCTCAGGCATGTTGCCAGGCCAAAGGGTTCCACCATCAAGCCTCACTCATGTTCCCTGTAAACAGGGCTCCTGAATCAAACCAATGTCATGTTCCCACACCACGGTGTTCCAGTATCAGGCCTCAGTCATGGTCCCAGTGCACAGGGTCCCACAATCAAACCTCAGTCATGTTGCCAGTCCACAGGTTTCTGCCATCAAACCTCAGTCAAATTCCCAGGCCACAGGGTTCCAGAATCAAGCCTCAGTCATTTGGCCAGGCTAGAGTGTTCCACCATCAAACCTCAGTCATGATCCCAGGCCACATGTTTCCACAATGAAACCTCAGTCATTTTCCCAAGCCAAAGGTTTCCAGAATCAAACCTCAGTCATATTCCCAGGACACATGGTTCCAGAATCATAGCTGAATCATGTTCGCAGGCCCCAGGTGTCAACAATCAAACCTCAGGCATGTTCCCAGGACACAGGTGTCCAGAATCAAACCTCAGTCATGTTCCCAGGGAACTGGCTTCAGGAAACAAAGCTCA
This sequence comes from Balaenoptera physalus, assembly GCF_965194825.1. NCBI lineage: Eukaryota > Metazoa > Chordata > Mammalia > Artiodactyla > Balaenopteridae > Balaenoptera > Balaenoptera physalus. The sequence continues at coordinate 31,478,003 of NC_138897.1, read as the reverse complement.
GTCATGTTCCCAGGCCACAGGGTTCTAGAATCAAACCTCAGTCTTGTTCCCAGGACACAGGTTTCCAGAATCAACCCGATATCATGTTCCCTGGCCACAGTCTCAGAATCAAACCTCAGTCATGTTGCCAGGCCACAGGTTTCCACCATCAAACCTCAGACATGTTCCCAGGCCACAGGGTTCCAGAGTCAAACCGTTGGCAGGTTCCCAGGCCACAGGGTTCCAGAATCCACCAATGTCATGTTCCCAGGCCACAGGGTTCCAGAATCAATCCTCAGTTATGTTCCCAGGGTACAGGGTTCCAGAATAAAACCTCAGTCATGTTCCCAGACCACAGGGTTCCAGAACCAAGGCTCAGTCAGGTTCCCGGGCCACAGTATTCCACAATCTAAACAGATGTCATGTTCCCAGGCCTCAGGGTTCCAGAATCCACCCATGTCATGTTCCCACTCCACAGGATTCCAGAACCAAGGCTCAGTCAGGTTCCCGGGGCACAGTATTCCACAATCTAAACAGATGTCATATTCCCAGGCCACAGGTTTTCAAAATCACGCCTCAGTCATGTTCGCAGGCCACAGGTTTCCAGAAACAAATTGATTTCATGTTCCCTGGCAACAGGGTACCAGAATCCAAACCGATGTCATGTTCCCAGGCCACAGGATTCCACACTCTAACATGAGTCATGTTCCCAGGCCACATGGTTCCAGAATCAAACCTCAGTCGTGTTCCCAGGACACAGGGTTCCAGAAGAAAACCTCAGTCATGTTCCCTGGACACAGGTTTCAGAAATAAAATCCCAGTCATGTTCCCAGGCCAGAGGGTTCCACAATTAAACCTCAGTCATATTCCCAGGCCAGAGGGTTCCACAATCAAACCTCAGTCCTGTGGCCAGGCCACGGTTCCACCATCAAGCCTCAGTCATGTTGCCAGGCCAGAGTGTTCCACAATCAAACCTAAGTCATCTTGCCAAGCCACAGGGTTCCACCATCAAACCTCAGGCATGTTGCCAGGCCAAAGGGTTCCACCATCAGGCCTCACTCATGTTCCCAAGCCTGAGGGTTGCACTATCAAACCTCAATCATGTTGCCAGGCCACAGGGTTCAACCATCAATCCTCAGTCATGTTCCCAGTAAACAGGGCTCCTGAATCAAACCAATGTCATGTTCCCACACCACGGGGTTCCAGTATCAGGCCTCAGTCATGGTCCCAGTGCACAGGGTCCCACAATCAAACCTCAGTCATTTTGCCAGCCTAGAGTGTTCCACCATCAAACCTCAGTCATGATCCCAGGCCACATGTTTCCACAATGAAACCTCAGTCATTTTCCCAAGCCAAAGGTTTCCAGAATCAAACCTCAGTCATATTCCCAGGACACATGGTTCCAGAATCAAACCTGAATCATGTTCGCAGGCCCCAGCTGTCAACAATCAAACCTCAGGCATGTTCCCAGGACACAGGTGTCCAGAATCAAACCTCAGTCATGTTCCCAGGGAACAGGCTTCCAGAAACAAAGCTCAGTCATGTTCCCAGGCCACAGGGTTCCAGAATCAAACCTCAGTCTTGTTCCCAGGACACAGGTTTCCAGAATCAACCCGATATCATGTTCCCTGGCCACAGTCTCAGAATCAAACCTCAGTCATGTTGCCAGGCCACAGGTTTCCACCATCAAACCTCAGACATGTTCCCAGGCCACAGGGTTCCAGAGTCAAACCGTTGGCAGGTTCCCAGGCCACAGGGTTCCAGAATCCACCAATGTCATGTTCCCAGGCCACAGGGTTCCAGAATCAATCCTCAGTTATGTTCCCAGGCTACAGGGTTCCAGAATAAAACCTCAGTCATGTTCCCAGACCACAGGGTTCCAGAACCAAGGCTCAGTCAGGTTCCCGGGCCACAGTATTCCACAATCTAAACAGATGTCATGTTCCCAGGCCTCAGGGTTCCAGAATCCACCCATGTCATGTTCCCAGTCCACAGGGTTCCAGAACGAAGGCTCAGTCAGGTTCCCGGGGCACAGTATTCCACAATCTAAACAGATGTCATATTCCCAGGCCACAGGTTTCCAAAATCACGCCTCAGTCATGTTCCCAGGCCACAGGTTTCCAGAATCAAACCGATTTCATGTTCCCTGGCAACAGGGTACCAGAATCCAAACCGATGTCATGTTCCCAGGCCACAGGATTCCACACTCTAACATCAGTCATGTTCCCAGGCCACATGGTTCCAGAATCAAACCTCAGTCGTGTTCCCAGGACACAGGGTTCCAGAAGAAAACCTCAGTCATGTTCCCTGGACACAGGTTTCAGAAATAAAATCCCAGTCATGTTCCCAGGCCACAGGGTTCCACAATTAAACCTCAGTCATATTCCCAGGCCAGAGGGTTCCACAATCAAACCTCAGTCCTGTGGCCAGGCCACGGTTCCACCATCAAGCCTCAGTCATGTTGCCAGGCCAGAGTGTTCCACAATCAAACCTAAGTCATCTTGCCAAGCCACAGGGTTCCACCATCAAACCTCAGGCATGTTGCCAGGCCACAGGGTTCAACCATCAATCCTCAGTCATGTTCCCAGTAAACAGGGCTCCTGAATCAAACCAATGTCATGTTCCCACACCACGGGGTTCCAGTATCAGGCCTCAGTCATGGTCCCAGTGCACAGGGTCCCACAATCAAACCTCAGTCATGTTGCCAGTCCACAGGTTTCTGCCATCAAACCTCAGTCAAGTTCCCAGGCCACAGGGTTCCAGAATCAAGCCTCAGTCATTTGGCCAGGCTAGAGTGTTCCACCATCAAACCTCAGTCATGATCCCAGGGCACATGTTTCCACAATGAAACCTCAGTCATTTTCACAAGCCAAAGGTTTCCAAAATCAAACCTCAGTCATATTCCCAAGACACATGGTTCCAGAATCAAACCTGAATCATGTTCGCAGGCCCCAGCTGTCAACAATCAAACCTCAGGCATGTTCCCAGGACACCGGTGTCCAGAATCAAACCTCAGTCATGTTCCCAGGGAACAGGCTTCCAGAAACAAAGCTCAGTCATGTTCCCAGGCCACAGGGTTCCAGAATCAAACCTCAGTCTTGTTCCCAGGACACAGGTTTCCAGAATCAACCCGATATCATGTTCCCTGGCCACAGTCTCAGAATCAAACCTCAGTCATGTTGCCAGGCCACAGGTTTCCACCATCAAACCTCAGACATGTTCCCAGGCCACAGGGTTCCAGAGTCAAACCGTTGGCAGGTCCCCAGGCCACAGGGTTCCAGAATCCACCAATGTCATGTTCCCAGGCCACAGGGTTCCAGAATCAATCCTCAGTCATGTTCCCAGACCACAGGGTTCCAGAACCAAGGCTCAGTCAGGTTCCCGGGCCACAGTATTCCACAATCTAAACAGATGTCATGTTCCCAGGCCTCAGGGTTCCAGAATCCACCCATGTCATGTTCCCAGTCCACAGGGTTCCAGAACCAAGGCTCAGTCAGGTTCCCGGGGCACAGTATTCCACCATCTAAACAGATGTCATATTCCCAGGCCACAGGTTTCCAAAATCACGCCTCAGTCATGTTCCCAGGCCACAGGTTTCCAGAATCAATCTGATTTCATGTTCCCTGGCAACAGGGTACCAGAATCCAAACCGATGTCATGTTCCCAGGCCACAGGATTCCACACTCTAACATCATTCATGTTCCCAGGCCACATGGTTCCAGAATCAAACCTCAGTCGTGTTCCCAGGACACAGGGTTCCAGAAAAAAACCTCAGTCATGTTCCCTGGACACAGGTTTCAGAAATAAGATCCCAGTGATGTTCCCAGGCCACAGGGTTCCACAATTAAACCTCAGTCATATTCCCAGGCCAGAGGGTTCCACAATCAAACCTCAGTCCTGTGGCCAGGCCACGGTTCCACCATCAAGCCTCAGTCATGTTCCCAGGCCAGAGTGTTCCACAATCAAACCTAAGTCATCTTGCCAAGCCACAGGGTTCCACCATCAAACCTCAGGCATGTTGCCAGGCCAAAGGGTTCCACCATCAAGCCTCACTCATGTTCCCTGTAAACAGGGCTCCTGAATCAAACCAATGTCATGTTCCCACACCACGGTGTTCCAGTATCAGGCCTCAGTCATGGTCCCAGTGCACAGGGTCCCACAATCAAACCTCAGTCATGTTGCCAGTCCAAAGGTTTCTGCCATCAAACCTCAGTCAAATTCCCAGGCCACAGGGTTCCAGAATCAAGCCTCAGTCATTTGGCCAGGCTAGAGTGTTCCACCATCAAACCTCAGTCATGATCCCAGGCCACATGTTTCCACAATGAAACCTCAGTCATTTTCCCAAGCCAAAGGTTTCCAGAATCAAACCTCAGTCATATTCCCAGGACACATGGTTCCAGAATCATAGCTGAATCATGTTCGCAGGCCCCAGGTGTCAACAATCAAACCTCAGGCATGTTCCCAGGACACAGGTGTCCAGAATCAAACCTCAGTCATGTTCCCAGGGAACTGGCTTCAGGAAACAAAGCTCAGTCATGTTCCCAGGCCACAGGGTTCTAGAATCAAACCTCAGTCTTGTTCCCAGGACACAGGTTTCCAGAATCAACCCGATATCATGTTCCCTGGCCACAGTCTCAGAATCAAACCTCAGTCATGTTGCCAGGCCACAGGTTTCCACCATCAAACCTCAGACATGTTCCCAGGCCACAGGGTTCCAGAGTCAAACCGTTGGCAGGTTCCCAGGCCACAGGGTTCCAGAATCCACCAATGTCATGTTCCCAGGCCACAGGGTTCCAGAATCAATCCTCAGTTATGTTCCCAGGCTACAGGGTTCCAGAATAAAACCTCAGTCATGTTCCCAGACCACAGGGTTCCAGAACCAAGGCTCAGTCAGGTTCCCGGGCCACAGTATTCCACAATCTAAACAGATGTCATGTTCCCAGGCCTCAGGGTTCCAGAATCCACCCATGTCATGTTCCCACTCCACAGGATTCCAGAACCAAGGCTCAGTCAGGTTCCCGGGGCACAGTATTCCACAATCTAAACAGATGTCATATTCCCAGGCCACAGGTTTCCAAAATCACGCCTCAGTCATGTTCGCAGGCCACAGGTTTCCAGAAACAAACTGATTTCATGTTCCCTGGCAACAGGGTACCAGAATCCAAACCGATGTCATGTTCCCAGGCCACAGGATTCCACACTCTAACATGAGTCATGTTCCCAGGCCACATGGTTCCAGAATCAAACCTCAGTCGTGTTCCCAGGACACAGGGTTCCAGAAGAAAACCTCAGTCATGTTCCCTGGACAGAGGTTTCAGAAATAAAATCCCATTCATGTTCCCAGGCCACAGGGTTCCACAATTAAACCTCAGTCATATTCCCAGGCCAGAGGGTTCCACAATCAAACCTCAGTCCTGTGGCCAGGCCACGGTTCCACCATCAAGCCTCAGTCATGTTGCCAGGCCAGAGTGTTCCACAATCAAACCTAAGTCATCTTGCCAAGCCACAGGGTTCCACCATCAAACCTCAGGCATGTTGCCAGGCCAAAGGGTTCCACCATCAGGCCTCACTCATGTTCCCAAGCCTGAGGGTTGCACTATCAAACCTCAATCATGTTGCCAGGCCACAGGGTTCAACCATCAATCCTCAGTCATGTTCCCAGTAAACAGGGCTCCTGAATCAAACCAATGTCATGTTCCCACACCACGGGGTTCCAGTATCAGGCCTCAGTCATGGTCCCAGTGCACAGGGTCCCACAATCAAACCTCAGTCATTTTGCCAGCCTAGAGTGTTCCACCATCAAACCTCAGTCATGATCCCAGGCCACATGTTTCCACAATGAAACCTCAGTCATTTTCCCAAGCCAAAGGTTTCCAGAATCAAACCTCAGTCATATTCCCAGGACACATGGTTCCAGAATCAAACCTGAATCATGTTCGCAGGCCCCAGCTGTCAACAATCAAACCTCAGGCATGTTCCCAGGACACAGGTGTCCAGAATCAAACCTCCGTCATGTTCCCAGGGAACAGGCTTCCAGAAACAAAGCTCAGTCATGTTCCCAGGCCACAGGGTTCCAGAATCAAACCTCAGTCTTGTTCCCAGGACACAGGTTTCCAGAATCAACCCGATATCATGTTCCCTGGCCACAGTCTCAGAATCAAACCTCAGTCATGTTGCCAGGCCACAGGTTTCCACCATCAAACCTCAGACATGTTCCCAGGCCACAGGGTTCCAGAGTCAAACCGTTGGCAGGTTCCCAGGCCACAGGGTTCCAGAATCCACCAATGTCATGTTCCCAGGCCACAGGGTTCCAGAAACAATCCTCAGTTATGTTCCCAGGCTACAGGGTTCCAGAATAAAACCTCAGTCATGTTCCCAGACCACAGGGTTCCAGAACCAAGGCTCAGTCAGGTTCCCGGGCCACAGTATTCCACAATCTAAACAGATGTCATGTTCCCAGGCCTCAGGGTTCCAGAATCCACCCATGTCATGTTCCCAGTCCACAGGGTTCCAGAACCAAGGCTCAGTCAGGTTCCCGGGGCACAGTATTCCACCATCTAAACAGATGTCATATTCCCAGGCCACAGGTTTCCAAAATCACGCCTCAGTCATGTTCCCAGGCCACAGGTTTCCAGAATCAAACCGATTTCATGTTCCCTGGCAACAGGGTACCAGAATCCAAACCGATGTCATGTTCCCAGGCCACAGGATTCCACACTCTAACATCAGTCATGTTCCCAGGCCACATGGTTCCAGAATCAAACCTCAGTCGTGTTCCCAGGACACAGGGTTCCAGAAGAAAACCTCAGTCATGTTCCCAGACCACAGGGTTCCAGAACCAAGGCTCAGTCAGGTTCCCGGGCCACAGTATTCCACAATCTAAACAGATGTCATGTTCCCAGGCCTCAGGGTTCCAGAATCCACCCATGTCATGTTCCCAGTCCACAGGGTTCCAGAACGAAGGCTCAGTCAGGTTCCCGGGGCACAGTATTCCACAATCTAAACAGATGTCATATTCCCAGGCCACAGGTTTCCAAAATCACGCCTCAGTCATGTTCCCAGGCCACAGGTTTCCAGAATCAAACCGATTTCATGTTCCCTGGCAACAGGGTACCAGAATCCAAACCGATGTCATGTTCCCAGGCCACAGGATTCCACACTCTAACATCAGTCATGTTCCCAGGCCACATGGTTCCAGAATCAAACCTCAGTCGTGTTCCCAGGACACAGGGTTCCAGAAGAAAACCTCAGTCATGTTCCCTGGACACAGGTTTCAGAAATCAAATCCCAGTCATGTTCCCAGGCCACAGGGTTCCACAATTAAACCTCAGTCATATTCCCAGGCCAGAGGGTTCCACAATCAAACCTCAGTCCTGTGGCCAGGCCACGGTTCCACCATCAAGCCTCAGTCATGTTGCCAGGCCAGAGTGTTCCACAATCAAACCTAAGTCATCTTGCCAAGCCACAGGGTTCCACCATCAAACCTCAGGCATGTTGCCAGGCCACAGGGTTCAACCATCAATCCTCAGTCATGTTCCCAGTAAACAGGGCTCCTGAATCAAACCAATGTCATGTTCCCACACCACGGGGTTCCAGTATCAGGCCTCAGTCATGGTCCCAGTGCACAGGGTCCCACAATCAAACCTCAGTCATGTTGCCAGTCCACAGGTTTCTGCCATCAAACCTCAGTCAAGTTCCCAGGCCACAGGGTTCCAGAATCAAGCCTCAGTCATTTGGCCAGGCTAGAGTGTTCAACCATCAAGCCTCACTCATTTTCCCAAGCCTGAGGGTTGCACTATCAAACCTCAATCATGTTGCCAGGCCACAGGGTTCAACCATCAAGCCTCAGTCATGTTCCCAGTAAACAGGGCTCCTGAATCAAACCAATGTCATGTTCCCACACCACGGGGTTCCAGTATCAGGGCTCAGTCATGGTCCCAGTGCACAGGGTCCCACAATCAAACCTCAGTCATGTTGCCAGTCCACAGGTTTCTGCCATCAAACCTCAGTCAAGTTCCCAGGCCACAGGGTTCCAGAATCAAGCCTCAGTCATTTGGCCAGGCTAGAGTGTTCCACCATCAAACCTCAGTCATGATCCCAGGCCACATGTTTCCACAATGAAACCTCAGTCATTTTCCCAAGCCAAAGGTTTCCAAAATCAAACCTCAGTCATATTCCCAAGACACATGGTTCCAGAATCAAACCTGAATCATGTTCGCAGGCCCCAGCTGTCAACAATCAAACCTCAGGCATGTTCCCAGGACACAGGTGTCCAGAATCAAACCTCAGTCATGTTCCCAGGGAACAGGCTTCCAGAAACAAAGCTCAGTCATGTTCCCAGGCCACAGGGTTCCAGAATCAAACCTCAGTCTTGTTCCCAGGACACAGGTTTCCAGAATCAACCCGATATCATGTTCCCTGGCCACAGTCTCAGAATCAAACCTCAGTCATGTTGCCAGGCCACAGGTTTCCACCATCAAACCTCAGACATGTTCCCAGGCCACAGGGTTCCAGAGTCAAACCGTTGGCAGGTCCCCAGGCCACAGGGTTCCAGAATCCACCAATGTCATGTTCCCAGGCCACAGGGTTCCAGAATCAATCCTCAGTCATGTTCCCAGACCACAGGGTTCCAGAACCAAGGCTCAGTCAGGTTCCCGGGCCACAGTATTCCACAATCTAAACAGATGTCATGTTCCCAGGCCTCAGGGTTCCAGAATCCACCCATGTCATGTTCCCAGTCCACAGGGTTCCAGAACCAAGGCTCAGTCAGGTTCCCGGGGCACAGTATTCCACAATCTAAACAGATGTCATATTCCCAGGCCACAGGTTTCCAAAATCACGCCTCAGTCATGTTCGCAGGCCACAGGTTTCCAGAATCAAACTGATTTCATGTTCCCTGGCAACAGGGTACCAGAATCCAAACCGATGTCATGTTCCCAGGCCACAGGATTCCACACTCTAACATCAGTCATGTTCCCAGGCCACATGGTTCCAGAATCAAACCTCAGTCGTGTTCCCAGGACACAGGGTTCCAGAAGAAAACCTCAGTCATGTTCCCTGGACACAGGTTTCAGAAATAAGATCCCAGTGATGTTCCCAGGCCACAGGGTTCCACAATTAAACCTCAGTCATATTCCCAGGCCAGAGGGTTCCACAATCAAACCTCAGTCCTGTGGCCAGGCCACGGTTCCACCATCAAGCCTCAGTCATGTTCCCAGGCCAGAGTGTTCCACAATCAAACCTAAGTCATCTTGCCAAGCCACAGGGTTCCACCATCAAACCTCAGGCATGTTGCCAGGCCAAAGGGTTCCACCATCAAGCCTCACTCATGTTCCCTGTAAACAGGGCTCCTGAATCAAACCAATGTCATGTTCCCACACCACGGTGTTCCAGTATCAGGCCTCAGTCATGGTCCCAGTGCACAGGGTCCCACAATCAAACCTCAGTCATGTTGCCAGTCCACAGGTTTCTGCCATCAAACCTCAGTCAAATTCCCAGGCCACAGGGTTCCAGAATCAAGCCTCAGTCATTTGGCCAGGCTAGAGTGTTCCACCATCAAACCTCAGTCATGATCCCAGGCCACATGTTTCCACAATGAAACCTCAGTCATTTTCCCAAGCCAAAGGTTTCCAGAATCAAACCTCAGTCATATTCCCAGGACACATGGTTCCAGAATCATAGCTGAATCATGTTCGCAGGCCCCAGGTGTCAACAATCAAACCTCAGGCATGTTCCCAGGACACAGGTGTCCAGAATCAAACCTCAGTCATGTTCCCATGGAACTGGCTTCAGGAAACAAAGCTCAGTCATGTTCCCAGGCCACAGGGTTCTAGAATCAAACCTCAGTCTTGTTCCCAGGACACAGGTTTCCAGAATCAACCCGATATCATGTTCCCTGGCCACAGTCTCAGAATCAAACCTCAGTCATGTTGCCAGGCCACAGGTTTCCACCATCAAACCTCAGACATGTTCCCAGGCCACAGGGTTCCAGAGTCAAACCGTTGGCAGGTTCCCAGGCCACAGGGTTCCAGAATCCACCAATGTCATGTTCCCAGGCAACAGGGTTCCAGAATCAATCCTCAGTTATGTTCCCAGGCTACAGGGTTCCAGAATAAAACCTCAGTCATGTTCCCAGACCACAGGGTTCCAGAACCAAGGCTCAGTCAGGTTCCCGGGCCACAGTATTCCACAATCTAAACAGATGTCATGTTCCCAGGCCTCAGGGTTCCAGAATCCACCCATGTCATGTTCCCACTCCACAGGATTCCAGAACCAAGGCTCAGTCAGGTTCCCGGGGCACAGTATTCCACAATCTAAACAGATGTCATATTCCCAGGCCACAGGTTTCCAAAATCACGCCTCAGTCATGTTCGCAGGCCACAGGTTTCCAGAAACAAACTGATTTCATGTTCCCTGGCAACAGGGTACCAGAATCCAAACCGATGTCATGTTCCCAGGCCACAGGATTCCACACTCTAACATGAGTCATGTTCCCAGGCCACATGGTTCCAGAATCAAACCTCAGTCGTGTTCCCAGGACACAGGGTTCCAGAAGAAAACCTCAGTCATGTTCCCTGGACACAGGTTTCAGAAATAAAATCCCAGTCATGTTCCCAGGCCACAGGGTTCCACAATTAAACCTCAGTCATATTCCCAGGCCAGAGGGTTCCACAATCAAACCTCAGTCCTGTGGCCAGGCCACGGTTCCACCATCAAGCCTCAGTCATGTTGCCAGGCCAGAGTGTTCCACAATCAAACCTAAGTCATCTTGCCAAGCCACAGGGTTCCACCATCAAACCTCAGGCATGTTGCCAGGCCAAAGGGTTCCACCATCAGGCCTCACTCATGTTCCCAAGCCTGAGGGTTGCACTATCAAACCTCAATCATGTTGCCAGGCCACAGGGTTCAACCATCAATCCTCAGTCATGTTCCCAGTAAACAGGGCTCCTGAATCAAACCAATGTCATGTTCCCACACCACGGGGTTCCAGTATCAGGCCTCAGTCATGGTCCCAGTGCACAGGGTCCCACAATCAAACCTCAGTCATTTTGCCAGCCTAGAGTGTTCCACCATCAAACCTCAGTCATGATCCCAGGCCACATGTTTCCACAATGAAACCTCAGTCATTTTCCCAAGCCAAAGGTTTCCAGAATCAAACCTCAGTCATATTCCCAGGACACATGGTTCCAGAATCAAACCTGAATCATGTTCGCAGGCCCCAGCTGTCAACAATCAAACCTCAGGCATGTTCCCAGGACACAGGTGTCCAGAATCAAACCTCAGTCATGTTCCCAGGGAACAGGCTTCCAGAAACAAAGCTCAGTCATGTTCCCAGGCCACAGGGTTCCAGAATCAAACCTCAGTCTTGTTCCCAGGACACAGGTTTCCAGAATCAACCCGATATCATGTTCCCTGGCCACAGTCTCAGAATCAAACCTCAGTCATGTTGCCAGGCCACAGGTTTCCACCATCAAACCTCAGACATGTTCCCAGGCCACAGGGTTCCAGAGTCAAACCGTTGGCAGGTTCCCAGGCCACAGGGTTCCAGAATCCACCAATGTCATGTTCCCAGGCCACAGGGTTCCAGAAACAATCCTCAGTTATGTTCCCAGGCTACAGGGTTCCAGAATAAAACCTCAGTCATGTTCCCAGACCACAGGGTTCCAGAACCAAGGCTCAGTCAGGTTCCCGGGCCACAGTATTCCACAATCTAAACAGATGTCATGTTCCCAGGCCTCAGGGTTCCAGAATCCACCCATGTCATGTTCCCAGTCCACAGGGTTCCAGAACGAAGGCTCAGTCAGGTTCCCGGGGCACAGTATTCCACAATCTAAACAGATGTCATATTCCCAGGCCACAGGTTTCCAAAATCACGCATCAGTCATGTTCCCAGGCCACAGGTTTCCAGAATCAAACCGATTTCATGTTCCCTGGCAACAGGGTACCAGAATCCAAACCGATGTCATGTTCCCAGGCCACAGGATTCCACACTCTAACATCAGTCATGTTCCCAGGCCACATGGTTCCAGAATCAAACCTCAGTCGTGTTCCCAGGACACAGGGTTCCAGAAGAAAACCTCAGTCATGTTCCCTGGACACAGGTTTCAGAAATAAAATCCCAGTCATGTTCCCAGGCCACAGGGTTCCACAATTAAACCTCAGTCATATTCCCAGGCCAGAGGGTTCCACAATCAAACCTCAGTCCTGTGGCCAGGCCACGGTTCCACCATCAAGCCTCAGTCATGTTGCCAGGCCAGAGTGTTCCACAATCAAACCTAAGTCATCTTGCCAAGCCACAGGGTTCCACCATCAAACCTCAGGCATGTTGCCAGGCCACAGGGTTCAACCATCAATCCTCAGTCATGTTCCCAGTAAACAGGGCTCCTGAATCAAACCAATGTCATGTTCCCACACCACGGGGTTCCAGTATCAGGCCTCAGTCATGGTCCCAGTGCACAGGGTCCCACAATCAAACCTCAGTCATGTTGCCAGTCCACAGGTTTCTGCCATCAAACCTCAGTCAAGTTCCCAGGCCACAGGGTTCCAGAATCAAGCCTCAGTCATTTGGCCAGGCTAGAGTGTTCCACCATCAAACCTCAGTCATGATCCCAGGCCACATGTTTCCACAATGAAACCTCAGTCATTTTCACAAGCCAAAGGTTTCCAAAATCAAACCTCAGTCATATTCCCAAGACACATGGTTCCAGAATCAAACCTGAATCATGTTCGCAGGCCCCAGCTGTCAACAATCAAACCTCAGGCATGTTCCCAGGACACCGGTGTCCAGAATCAAACCTCAGTCATGTTCCCAGGGAACAGGCTTCCAGAAACAAAGCTCAGTCATGTTCCCAGGCCACAGGGTTCCAGAATCAAACCTCAGTCTTGTTCCCAGGACACAGGTTTCCAGAATCAACCCGATATCATGTTCCCTGGCCACAGTCTCAGAATCAAACCTCAGTCATGTTGCCAGGCCACAGGTTTCCACCATCAAACCTCAGACATGTTCCCAGGCCACAGGGTTCCAGAGTCAAACCGTTGGCAGGTCCCCAGGCCACAGGGTTCCAGAATCCACCAATGTCATGTTCCCAGGCCACAGGGTTCCAGAATCAATCCTCAGTCATGTTCCCAGACCACAGGGTTCCAGAACCAAGGCTCAGTCAGGTTCCCGGGCCACAGTATTCCACAATCTAAACAGATGTCATGTTCCCAGGCCTCAGGGTTCCAGAATCCACCCATGTCATGTTCCCAGTCCACAGGGTTCCAGAACCAAGGCTCAGTCAGGTTCCCGGGGCACAGTATTCCACCATCTAAACAGATGTCATATTCCCAGGCCACAGGTTTCCAAAATCACGCCTCAGTCATGTTCCCAGGCCACAGGTTTCCAGAATCAATCTGATTTCATGTTCCCTGGCAACAGGGTACCAGAATCCAAACCGATGTCATGTTCCCAGGCCACAGGATTCCACACTCTAACATCATTCATGTTCCCAGGCCACATGGTTCCAGAATCAAACCTCAGTCGTGTTCCCAGGACACAGGGTTCCAGAAAAAAACCTCAGTCATGTTCCCTGGACACATGTTTCAGAAATAAGATCCCAGTGATGTTCCCAGGCCACAGGGTTCCACAATTAAACCTCAGTCATATTCCCAGGCCAGAGGGTTCCACAATCAAACCTCAGTCCTGTGGCCAGGCCACGGTTCCACCATCAAGCCTCAGTCATGTTCCCAGGCCAGAGTGTTCCACAATCAAACCTAAGTCATCTTGCCAAGCCACAGGGTTCCACCATCAAACCTCAGGCATGTTGCCAGGCCAAAGGGTTCCACCATCAAGCCTCACTCATGTTCCCTGTAAACAGGGCTCCTGAATCAAACCAATGTCATGTTCCCACACCACGGTGTTCCAGTATCAGGCCTCAGTCATGGTCCCAGTGCACAGGGTCCCACAATCAAACCTCAGTCATGTTGCCAGTCCACAGGTTTCTGCCATCAAACCTCAGTCAAATTCCCAGGCCACAGGGTTCCAGAATCAAGCCTCAGTCATTTGGCCAGGCTAGAGTGTTCCACCATCAAACCTCAGTCATGATCCCAGGCCACATGTTTCCACAATGAAACCTCAGTCATTTTCCCAAGCCAAAGGTTTCCAGAATCAAACCTCAGTCATATTCCCAGGACACATGGTTCCAGAATCATAGCTGAATCATGTTCGCAGGCCCCAGCTGTCAACAATCAAACCTCAGGCATGTTCCCAGGACACAGGTGTCCAGAATCAAACCTCAGTCATGTTCCCATGGAACTGGCTTCAGGAAACAAAGCTCAGTCATGTTCCCAGGCCACAGGGTTCTAGAATCAAACCTCAGTCTTGTTCCCAGGACACAGGTTTCCAGAATCAACCCGATATCATGTTCCCTGGCCACAGTCTCAGAATCAAACCTCAGTCATGTTGCCAGGCCACAGGTTTCCACCATCAAACCTCAGACATGTTCCCAGGCCACAGGGTTCCAGAGTCAAACCGTTGGCAGGTTCCCAGGCCACAGGGTTCCAGAATCCACCAATGTCATGTTCCCAGGCCACAGGGTTCCAGAATCAATCCTCAGTTATGTTCCCAGGCTACAGGGTTCCAGAATAAAACCTCAGTCATGTTCCCAGACCACAGGGTTCCAGAACCAAGGCTCAGTCAGGTTCCCGGGCCACAGTATTCCACAATCTAAACAGATGTCATGTTCCCAGGCCTCAGGGTTCCAGAATCCACCCATGTCATGTTCCCACTCCACAGGATTCCAGAACCAAGGCTCAGTCAGGTTCCCGGGGCACAGTATTCCACAATCTAAACAGATGTCATATTCCCAGGCCACAGGTTTCCAAAATCACGCCTCAGTCATGTTCGCAGGCCACAGGTTTCCAGAAACAAACTGATTTCATGTTCCCTGGCAACAGGGTACCAGAATCCAAACCGATGTCATGTTCCCAGGCCACAGGATTCCACACTCTAACATGAGTCATGTTCCCAGGCCACATGGTTCCAGAATCAAACCTCAGTCGTGTTCCCAGGACACAGGGTTCCAGAAGAAAACCTCAGTCATGTTCCCTGGACACAGGTTTCAGAAATAAAATCCCAGTCATGTTCCCAGGCCACAGGGTTCCACAATTAAACCTCAGTCATATTCCCAGGCCAGAGGGTTCCACAATCAAACCTCAGTCCTGTGGCCAGGCCACGGTTCCACCATCAAGCCTCAGTCATGTTGCCAGGCCAGAGTGTTCCACAATCAAACCTAAGTCATCTTGCCAAGCCACAGGGTTCCACCATCAAACCTCAGGCATGTTGCCAGGCCAAAGGGTTCCACCATCAGGCCTCACTCATGTTCCCAAGCCTGAGGGTTGCACTATCAAACCTCAATCATGTTGCCAGGCCACAGGGTTCAACCATCAATCCTCAGTCATGTTCCCAGTAAACAGGGCTCCTGAATCAAACCAATGTCATGTTCCCACACCACGGGGTTCCAGTATCAGGCCTCAGTCATGGTCCCAGTGCACAGGGTCCCACAATCAAACCTCAGTCATGTTGCCAGTCCACAGATTTCTGCCATCAAACCTCAGTCAAGTTCCCAGGCCACAGGGTTCCAGAATCAAGCCTCAGTCATTTGGCCAGGCTAGAGTGTTCCACCATCAAGCCTCACTCATTTTCCCAAGCCTGAGGGTTGCACTATCAAACCTCAATCATGTTGCCAGGCCACAGGGTTCAACCATCAAGCCTCAGTCATGTTCCCAGTAAACAGGGCTCCTGAATCAAACCAATGTCATGTTCCCACACCACGGGGTTCCAGTATCAGGCCTCAGTCATGGTCCCAGTGCACAGGGTCCCACAATCAAACCTCAGTCATGTTGCCAGTCCACAGGTTTCTGCCATCAAACCTCAGTCAAGTTCCCAGGCCACAGGGTTCCAGAATCAAGCCTCAGTCATTTGGCCAGGCTAGAGTGTTCCACCATCAAACCTCAGTCATGATCCCAGGCCACATGTTTCCACAATGAAACCTCAGTCATTTTCCCAAGCCAAAGGTTTCCAAAATCAAACCTCAGTCATATTCCCAAGACACATGGTTCCAGAATCAAACCTGAATCATGTTCGCAGGCCCCAGCTGTCAACAATCAAACCTCAGGCATGTTCCCAGGACACAGGTGTCCAGAATCAAACCTCAGTCATGTTCCCAGGGAACAGGCTTCCAGAAACAAAGCTCAGTCATGTTCCCAGGCCACAGGGTTCCAGAATCAAACCTCAGTCTTGTTCCCAGGACACAGGTTTCCAGAATCAACCCGATATCATGTTCCCTGGCCACAGTCTCAGAATCAAACCTCAGTCATGTTGCCAGGCCACAGGTTTCCACCATCAAACCTCAGACATGTTCCCAGGCCACAGGGTTCCAGAGTCAAACCGTTGGCAGGTCCCCAGGCCACAGGGTTCCAGAATCCACCAATGTCATGTTCCCAGGCCACAGGGTTCCAGAATCAATCCTCAGTCATGTTCCCAGACCACAGGGTTCCAGAACCAAGGCTCAGTCAGGTTCCCGGGCCACAGTATTCCACAATCTAAACAGATGTCATGTTCCCAGGCCTCAGGGTTCCAGAATCCACCCATGTCATGTTCCCAGTCCACAGGGTTCCAGAACCAAGGCTCAGTCAGGTTCCCGGGGCACAGTATTCCACCATCTAAACAGATGTCATATTCCCAGGCCACAGGTTTCCAAAATCACGCCTCAGTCATGTTCCCAGGCCACAGGTTTCCAGAATCAAACTGATTTCATGTTCCCTGGCAACAGGGTACCAGAATCCAAACCGATGTCATGTTCCCAGGCCACAGGATTCCACACTCTAACATCATTCATGTTCCCAGGCCACATGGTTCCAGAATCAAACCTCAGTCGTGTTCCCAGGACACAGGGTTCCAGAAGAAAACCTCAGTCATGTTCCCTGGACACAGGTTTCAGAAATAAGATCCCAGTGATGTTCCCAGGCCACATGTTTCCACAATTAAACCTCAGTCATATTCCCAGGCCAGAGGGTTCCACAATCAAACCTCAGTCCTGTGGCCAGGCCACGGTTCCACCATCAAGCCTCAGTCATGTTCCCAGGCCAGAGTGTTCCACAATCAAACCTAAGTCATCTTGCCAAGCCACAGGGTTCCACCATCAAACCTCAGGCATGTTGCCAGGCCAAAGGGTTCCACCATCAAGCCTCACTCATGTTCCCTGTAAACAGGGCTCCTGAATCAAACCAATGTCATGTTCCCACACCACGGTGTTCCAGTATCAGGCCTCAGTCATGGTCCCAGTGCACAGGGTCCCACAATCAAACCTCAGTCATGTTGCCAGTCCACAGGTTTCTGCCATCAAACCTCAGTCAAATTCCCAGGCCACAGGGTTCCAGAATCAAGCCTCAGTCATTTTGCCAGGCTAGAGTGTTCCACCATCAAACCTCAGTCATGATCCCAGGCCACATGTTTCCACAATGAAACCTCAGTCATTTTCCCAAGCCAAAGGTTTCCAGAATCAAACCTCAGTCATATTCCCAGGACACATGGTTCCAGAATCATAGCTGAATCATGTTCGCAGGCCCCAGGTGTCAACAATCAAACCTCAGGCATGTTCCCAGGACACAGGTGTCCAGAATCAAACCTCAGTCATGTTCCCAGGGAACTGGCTTCAGGAAACAAAGCTCAGTCATGTTCCCAGGCCACAGGGTTCTAGAATCAAACCTCAGTCTTGTTCCCAGGACACAGGTTTCCAGAATCAACCCGATATCATGTTCCCTGGCCACAGTCTCAGAATCAAACCTCAGTCATGTTGCCAGGCCACAGGTTTCCACCATCAAACCTCAGACATGTTCCCAGGCCACAGGGTTCCAGAGTCAAACCGTTGGCAGGTTCCCAGGCCACAGGGTTCCAGAATCCACCAATGTCATGTTCCCAGGCCACAGGGTTCCAGAATCAATCCTCAGTTATGTTCCCAGGCTACAGGGTTCCAGAATAAAACCTCAGTCATGTTCCCAGACCACAGGGTTCCAGAACCAAGGCTCAGTCAGGTTCCCGGGCCACAGTATTCCACAATCTAAACAGATGTCATGTTCCCAGGCCTCAGGGTTCCAGAATCCACCCATGTCATGTTCCCACTCCACAGGATTCCAGAACCAAGGCTCAGTCAGGTTCCCGGGGCACAGTATTCCACAATCTAAACAGATGTCATATTCCCAGGCCACAGGTTTCCAAAATCACGCCTCAGTCATGTTCGCAGGCCACAGGTTTCCAGAAACAAACTGATTTCATGTTCCCTGGCAACAGGGTACCAGAATCCAAACCGATGTCATGTTCCCAGGCCACAGGATTCCACACTCTAACATGAGTCATGTTCCCAGGCCACATGGTTCCAGAATCAAACCTCAGTCGTGTTCCCAGGACACAGGGTTCCAGAAGAAAACCTCAGTCATGTTCCCTGGACAGAGGTTTCAGAAATAAAATCCCAGTCATGTTCCCAGGCCACAGGGTTCCACAATTAAACCTCAGTCATATTCCCAGGCCAGAGGGTTCCACAATCAAACCTCAGTCCTGTGGCCAGGCCACGGTTCCACCATCAAGCCTCAGTCATGTTGCCAGGCCAGAGTGTTCCACAATCAAACCTAAGTCATCTTGCCAAGCCACAGGGTTCCACCATCAAACCTCAGGCATGTTGCCAGGCCAAAGGGTTCCACCATCAGGCCTCACTCATGTTCCCAAGCCTGAGGGTTGCACTATCAAACCTCAATCATGTTGCCAGGCCACAGGGTTCAACCATCAATCCTCAGTCATGTTCCCAGTAAACAGGGCTCCTGAATCAAACCAATGTCATGTTCCCACACCACGGGGTTCCAGTATCAGGCCTCAGTCATGGTCCCAGTGCACAGGGTCCCACAATCAAACCTCAGTCATTTTGCCAGCCTAGAGTGTTCCACCATCAAACCTCAGTCATGATCCCAGGCCACATGTTTCCACAATGAAACCTCAGTCATTTTCCCAAGCCAAAGGTTTCCAGAATCAAACCTCAGTCATATTCCCAGGACACATGGTTCCAGAATCAAACCTGAATCATGTTCGCAGGCCCCAGCTGTCAACAATCAAACCTCAGGCATGTTCCCAGGACACAGGTGTCCAGAATCAAACCTCAGTCATGTTCCCAGGGAACAGGCTTCCAGAAACAAAGCTCAGTCATGTTCCCAGGCCACAGGGTTCCAGAATCAAACCTCAGTCTTGTTCCCAGGACACAGGTTTCCAGAATCAACCCGATATCATGTTCCCTGGCCACAGTCTCAGAATCAAACCTCAGTCATGTTGCCAGGCCACAGGTTTCCACCATCAAACCTCAGACATGTTCCCAGGCTACAGGGTTCCAGAGTCAAACCGTTGGCAGGTTCCCAGGCCACAGGGTTCCAGAATCCACCAATGTCATGTTCCCAGGCCACAGGGTTCCAGAAACAATCCTCAGTTATGTTCCCAGGCTACAGGGTTCCAGAATAAAACCTCAGTCATGTTCCCAGACCACAGGGTTCCAGAACCAAGGCTCAGTCAGGTTCCCGGGCCACAGTATTCCACAATCTAAACAGATGTCATGTTCCCAGGCCTCAGGGTTCCAGAATCCACCCATGTCATGTTCCCAGTCCACAGGGTTCCAGAACGAAGGCTCAGTCAGGTTCCCGGGGCACAGTATTCCACAATCTAAACAGATGTCATATTCCCAGGCCACAGGTTTCCAAAATCACGCCTCAGTCATGTTCCCAGGCCACAGGTTTCCAGAATCAAACCGATTTCATGTTCCCTGGCAACAGGGTACCAGAATCCAAACCGATGTCATGTTCCCAGGCCACAGGATTCCACACTCTAACATCAGTCATGTTCCCAGGCCACATGGTTCCAGAATCAAACCTCAGTCGTGTTCCCAGGACACAGGGTTCCAGAAGAAAACCTCAGTCATGTTCCCTGGACACAGGTTTCAGAAATAAAATCCCAGTCATGTTCCCAGGCCACAGGGTTCCACAATTAAACCTCAGTCATATTCCCAGGCCAGAGGGTTCCACAATCAAACCTCAGTCCTGTGGCCAGGCCACGGTTCCACCATCAAGCCTCAGTCATGTTGCCAGGCCAGAGTGTTCCACAATCAAACCTAAGTCATCTTGCCAAGCCACAGGGTTCCACCATCAAACCTCAGGCATGTTGCCAGGCCAAAGGGTTCCACCATCAGGCCTCACTCATGTTCCCAAGCCTGAGGGTTGCACTATCAAACCTCAATCATGTTGCCAGGCCACAGGGTTCAACCATCAATCCTCAGTCATGTTCCCAGTAAACAGGGCTCCTGAATCAAACCAATGTCATGTTCCCACACCACGGGGTTCCAGTATCAGGCCTCAGTCATGGTCCCAGTTCACAGGGTCCCACAATCAAACCTCAGTCATGTTGCCAGTCCACAGATTTCTGCCATCAAACCTCAGTCAAGTTCCCAGGCCACAGGGTTCCAGAATCAAGCCTCAGTCATTTGGCCAGGCTAGAGTGTTCCACCATCAAGCCTCACTCATTTTCCCAAGCCTGAGGGTTGCACTATCAAACCTCAATCATGTTGCCAGGCCACAGGGTTCAACCATCAAGCCTCAGTCATGTTCCCAGTAAACAGGGCTCCTGAATCAAACCAATGTCATGTTCCCACACCACGGGGTTCCAGTATCAGGCCTCAGTCATGGTCCCAGTGCACAGGGTCCCACAATCAAACCTCAGTCATGTTGCCAGTCCACAGGTTTCTGCCATCAAACCTCAGTCAAGTTCCCAGGCCACAGGGTTCCAGAATCAAGCCTCAGTCATTTGGCCAGGCTAGAGTGTTCCACCATCAAACCTCAGTCATGATCCCAGGCCACATGTTTCCACAATGAAACCTCAGTCATTTTCCCAAGCCAAAGGTTTCCAAAATCAAACCTCAGTCATATTCCCAAGACACATGGTTCCAGAATCAAACCTGAATCATGTTCGCAGGCCCCAGCTGTCAACAATCAAACCTCAGGCATGTTCCCAGGACACAGGTGTCCAGAATCAAACCTCAGTCATGTTCCCAGGGAACAGGCTTCCAGAAACAAAGCTCAGTCATGTTCCCAGGCCACAGGGTTCCAGAATCAAACCTCAGTCTTGTTCCCAGGACACAGGTTTCCAGAATCAACCCGATATCATGTTCCCTGGCCACAGTCTCAGAATCAAACCTCAGTCATGTTGCCAGGCCACAGGTTTCCACCATCAAACCTCAGACATGTTCCCAGGCCACAGGGTTCCAGAGTCAAACCGTTGGCAGGTCCCCAGGCCACAGGGTTCCAGAATCCACCAATGTCATGTTCCCAGGCCACAGGGTTCCAGAATCAATCCTCAGTCATGTTCCCAGACCACAGGGTTCCAGAACCAAGGCTCAGTCAGGTTCCCGGGCCACAGTATTCCACAATCTAAACAGATGTCATGTTCCCAGGCCTCAGGGTTCCAGAATCCACCCATGTCATGTTCCCAGGCCACAGGGTTCCAGAACCAAGGCTCAGTCAGGTTCCCGGGGCACAGTATTCCACCATCTAAACAGATGTCATATTCCCAGGCCACAGGTTTCCAAAATCACGCCTCAGTCATGTTCCCAGGCCACAGGTTTCCAGAATCAAACTGATTTCATGTTCCCTGGCAACAGGGTACCAGAATCCAAACCGATGTCATGTTCCCAGGCCACAGGATTCCACACTCTAACATCATTCATGTTCCCAGGCCACATGGTTCCAGAATCAAATCTCAGTCGTGTTCCCAGGACACAGGGTTCCAGAAGAAAACCTCAGTCATGTTCCCTGGACACAGGTTTCAGAAATAAGATCCCAGTGATGTTCCCAGGCCACAGGGTTCCACAATTAAACCTCAGTCATATTCCCAGGCCAGAGGGTTCCACAATCAAACCTCAGTCCTGTGGCCAGGCCACGGTTCCACCATCAAGCCTCAGTCATGTTCCCAGGCCAGAGTGTTCCACAATCAAACCTAAGTCATCTTGCCAAGCCACAGGGTTCCACCATCAAACCTCAGGCATGTTGCCAGGCCAAAGGGTTCCACCATCAGGCCTCACTCATGTTCCCAAGCCTGAGGGTTGCACTATCAAACCTCAATCATGTTGCCAGGCCACAGGGTTCAACCATCAATCCTCAGTCATGTTCCCAGTAAACAGGGCTCCTGAATCAAACCAATGTCATGTTCCCACACCACGGGGTTCCAGTATCAGGCCTCAGTCATGGTCCCAGTGCACAGGGTCCCACAATCAAACCTCAGTCATGTTGCCAGTCCACAGATTTCTGCCATCAAACCTCAGTCAAGTTCCCAGGCCACAGGGTTCCAGAATCAAGCCTCAGTCATTTGGCCAGGCTAGAGTGTTCCACCATCAAGCCTCACTCATTTTCCCAAGCCTGAGGGTTGCACTATCAAACCTCAATCATGTTGCCAGGCCACAGGGTTCAACCATCAAGCCTCAGTCATGTTCCCAGTAAACAGGGCTCCTGAATCAAACCAATGTCATGTTCCCACACCACGGGGTTCCAGTATCAGGCCTCAGTCATGGTCCCAGTGCACAGGGTCCCACAATCAAACCTCAGTCATGTTGCCAGTCCACAGGTTTCTGCCATCAAACCTCAGTCAAGTTCCCAGGCCACAGGGTTCCAGAATCAAGCCTCAGTCATTTGGCCAGGCTAGAGTGTTCCACCATCAAACCTCAGTCATGATCCCAGGCCACATGTTTCCACAATGAAACCTCAGTCATTTTCCCAAGCCAAAGGTTTCCAAAATCAAACCTCAGTCATATTCCCAAGACACATGGTTCCAGAATCAAACCTGAATCATGTTCGCAGGCCCCAGCTGTCAACAATCAAACCTCAGGCATGTTCCCAGGACACAGGTGTCCAGAATCAAACCTCAGTCATGTTCCCAGGGAACAGGCTTCCAGAAACAAAGCTCAGTCATGTTCCCAGGCCACAGGGTTCCAGAATCAAACCTCAGTCTTGTTCCCAGGACACAGGTTTCCAGAATCAACCCGATATCATGTTCCCTGGCCACAGTCTCAGAATCAAACCTCAGTCATGTTGCCAGGCCACAGGTTTCCACCATCAAACCTCAGACATGTTCCCAGGCCACAGGGTTCCAGAGTCAAACCGTTGGCAGGTCCCCAGGCCACAGGGTTCCAGAATCCACCAATGTCATGTTCCCAGGCCACAGGGTTCCAGAATCAATCCTCAGTCATGTTCCCAGACCACAGGGTTCCAGAACCAAGGCTCAGTCAGGTTCCCGGGCCACAGTATTCCACAATCTAAACAGATGTCATGTTCCCAGGCCTCAGGGTTCCAGAATCCACCCATGTCATGTTCCCAGTCCACAGGGTTCCAGAACCAAGGCTCAGTCAGGTTCCCGGGGCACAGTATTCCACCATCTAAACAGATGTCATATTCCCAGGCCACAGGTTTCCAAAATCACGCCTCAGTCATGTTCCCAGGCCACAGGTTTCCAGAATCAAACTGATTTCATGTTCCCTGGCAACAGGGTACCAGAATCCAAACCGATGTCATGTTCCCAGGCCACAGGATTCCACACTCTAACATCATTCATGTTCCCAGGCCACATGGTTCCAGAATCAAACCTCAGTCGTGTTCCCAGGACACAGGGTTCCAGAAGAAAACCTCAGTCATGTTCCCTGGACACAGGTTTCAGAAATAAGATCCCAGTGATGTTCCCAGGCCACAGGGTTCCACAATTAAACCTCAGTCATATTCCCAGGCCAGAGGGTTCCACAATCAAACCTCAGTCCTGTGGCCAGGCCACGGTTCCACCATCAAGCCTCAGTCATGTTCCCAGGCCAGAGTGTTCCACAATCAAACCTAAGTCATCTTGCCAAGCCACAGGGTTCCACCATCAAACCTCAGGCATGTTGCCAGGCCAAAGGGTTCCACCATCAAGCCTCACTCATGTTCCCTGTAAACAGGGCTCCTGAATCAAACCAATGTCATGTTCCCACACCACGGTGTTCCAGTATCAGGCCTCAGTCATGGTCCCAGTGCACAGGGTCCCACAATCAAACCTCAGTCATGTTGCCAGTCCACAGGTTTCTGCCATCAAACCTCAGTCAAATTCCCAGGCCACAGGGTTCCAGAATCAAGCCTCAGTCATTTTGCCAGGCTAGAGTGTTCCACCATCAAACCTCAGTCATGATCCCAGGCCACATGTTTCCACAATGAAACCTCAGTCATTTTCCCAAGCCAAAGGTTTCCAGAATCAAACCTCAGTCATATTCCCAGGACACATGGTTCCAGAATCATAGCTGAATCATGTTCGCAGGCCCCAGGTGTCAACAATCAAACCTCAGGCATGTTCCCAGGACACAGGTGTCCAGAATCAAACCTCAGTCATGTTCCCAGGGAACTGGCTTCAGGAAACAAAGCTCAGTCATGTTCCCAGGCCACAGGGTTCTAGAATCAAACCTCAGTCTTGTTCCCAGGACACAGGTTTCCAGAATCAACCCGATATCATGTTCCCTGGCCACAGTCTCAGAATCAAACCTCAGTCATGTTGCCAGGCCACAGGTTTCCACCATCAAACCTCAGACATGTTCCCAGGCCACAGGGTTCCAGAGTCAAACCGTTGGCAGGTTCCCAGGCCACAGGGTTCCAGAATCCACCAATGTCATGTTCCCAGGCCACAGGGTTCCAGAATCAATCCTCAGTTATGTTCCCAGGCTACAGGGTTCCAGAATAAAACCTCAGTCATGTTCCCAGACCACAGGGTTCCAGAACCAAGGCTCAGTCAGGTTCCCGGGCCACAGTATTCCACAATCTAAACAGATGTCATGTTCCCAGGCCTCAGGGTTCCAGAATCCACCCATGTCATGTTCCCACTCCACAGGATTCCAGAACCAAGGCTCAGTCAGGTTCCCGGGGCACAGTATTCCACAATCTAAACAGATGTCATATTCCCAGGCCACAGGTTTCCAAAATCACGCCTCAGTCATGTTCGCAGGCCACAGGTTTCCAGAAACAAACTGATTTCATGTTCCCTGGCAACAGGGTACCAGAATCCAAACCGATGTCATGTTCCCAGGCCACAGGATTCCACACTCTAACATGAGTCATGTTCCCAGGCCACATGGTTCCAGAATCAAACCTCAGTCGTGTTCCCAGGACACAGGGTTCCAGAAGAAAACCTCAGTCATGTTCCCTGGACAGAGGTTTCAGAAATAAAATCCCAGTCATGTTCCCAGGCCACAGGGTTCCACAATTAAACCTCAGTCATATTCCCAGGCCAGAGGGTTCCACAATCAAACCTCAGTCCTGTGGCCAGGCCACGGTTCCACCATCAAGCCTCAGTCATGTTGCCAGGCCAGAGTGTTCCACAATCAAACCTAAGTCATCTTGCCAAGCCACAGGGTTCCACCATCAAACCTCAGGCATGTTGCCAGGCCAAAGGGTTCCACCATCAGGCCTCACTCATGTTCCCAAGCCTGAGGGTTGCACTATCAAACCTCAATCATGTTGCCAGGCCACAGGGTTCAACCATCAATCCTCAGTCATGTTCCCAGTAAACAGGGCTCCTGAATCAAACCAATGTCATGTTCCCACACCACGGGGTTCCAGTATCAGGCCTCAGTCATGGTCCCAGTGCACAGGGTCCCACAATCAAACCTCAGTCATTTTGCCAGCCTAGAGTGTTCCACCATCAAACCTCAGTCATGATCCCAGGCCACATGTTTCCACAATGAAACCTCAGTCATTTTCCCAAGCCAAAGGTTTCCAGAATCAAACCTCAGTCATATTCCCAGGACACATGGTTCCAGAATCAAACCTGAATCATGTTCGCAGGCCCCAGCTGTCAACAATCAAACCTCAGGCATGTTCCCAGGACACAGGTGTCCAGAATCAAACCTCAGTCATGTTCCCAGGGAACAGGCTTCCAGAAACAAAGCTCAGTCATGTTCCCAGGCCACAGGGTTCCAGAATCAAACCTCAGTCTTGTTCCCAGGACACAGGTTTCCAGAATCAACCCGATATCATGTTCCCTGGCCACAGTCTCAGAATCAAACCTCAGTCATGTTGCCAGGCCACAGGTTTCCACCATCAAACCTCAGACATGTTCCCAGGCCACAGGGTTCCAGAGTCAAACCGTTGGCAGGTTCCCAGGCCACAGGGTTCCAGAATCCACCAATGTCATGTTCCCAGGCCACAGGGTT
The DNA here is from genome assembly GCF_965194825.1 of Balaenoptera physalus. NCBI lineage: Eukaryota > Metazoa > Chordata > Mammalia > Artiodactyla > Balaenopteridae > Balaenoptera > Balaenoptera physalus. The sequence goes on along the minus strand of NC_138897.1, from coordinate 31,451,748 downwards.
CCAGAAACAATCCTCAGTTATGTTCCCAGGCTACAGGGTTCCAGAATAAAACCTCAGTCATGTTCCCAGACCACAGGGTTCCAGAACCAAGGCTCAGTCAGGTTCCCGGGCCACAGTATTCCACAATCTAAACAGATGTCATGTTCCCAGGCCTCAGGGTTCCAGAATCCACCCATGTCATGTTCCCAGTCCACAGGGTTCCAGAACCAAGGCTCAGTCAGGTTCCCGGGGCACAGTATTCCACCATCTAAACAGATGTCATATTCCCAGGCCACAGGTTTCCAAAATCACGCCTCAGTCATGTTCCCAGGCCACAGGTTTCCAGAATCAAACCGATTTCATGTTCCCTGGCAACAGGGTACCAGAATCCAAACCGATGTCATGTTCCCAGGCCACAGGATTCCACACTCTAACATCAGTCATGTTCCCAGGCCACATGGTTCCAGAATCAAACCTCAGTCGTGTTCCCAGGACACAGGGTTCCAGAAGAAAACCTCAGTCATGTTCCCAGACCACAGGGTTCCAGAACCAAGGCTCAGTCAGGTTCCCGGGCCACAGTATTCCACAATCTAAACAGATGTCATGTTCCCAGGCCTCAGGGTTCCAGAATCCACCCATGTCATGTTCCCAGTCCACAGGGTTCCAGAACCAAGGCTCAGTCAGGTTCCCGGGGCACAGTATTCCACAATCTAAACAGATGTCATATTCCCAGGCCACAGGTTTCCAAAATCACGCCTCAGTCATGTTCCCAGGCCACAGGTTTCCAGAATCAAACCGATTTCATGTTCCCTGGCAACAGGGTACCAGAATCCAAACCGATGTCATGTTCCCAGGCCACAGGATTCCACACTCTAACATGAGTCATGTTCCCAGGCCACATGGTTCCAGAATCAAACCTCAGTCGTGTTCCCAGGACACAGGGTTCCAGAAGAAAACCTCAGTCATGTTCCCTGGACACAGGTTTCAGAAATCAAATCCCAGTCATGTTCCCAGGCCACAGGGTTCCACAATTAAACCTCAGTCATATTCCCAGGCCAGAGGGTTCCACAATCAAACCTCAGTCCTGTGGCCAGGCCACGGTTCCACCATCAAGCCTCAGTCATGTTGCCAGGCCAGAGTGTTCCACAATCAAACCTAAGTCATCTTGCCAAGCCACAGGGTTCCACCATCAAACCTCAGGCATGTTGCCAGGCCACAGGGTTCAACCATCAAGCCTCAGTCATGTTCCCAGTAAACAGGGCTCCTGAATCAAACCAATGTCATGTTCCCACACCACGGGGTTCCAGTATCAGGCCTCAGTCATGGTCCCAGTGCACAGGGTCCCACAATCAAACCTCAGTCATGTTGCCAGTCCACAGGTTTCTGCCATCAAACCTCAGTCAAGTTCCCAGGCCACAGGGTTCCAGAATCAAGCCTCAGTCATTTGGCCAGGCTAGAGTGTTCCACCATCAAACCTCAGTCATGATCCCAGGCCACATGTTTCCACAATGAAACCTCAGTCATTTTCCCAAGCCAAAGGTTTCCAAAATCAAACCTCAGTCATATTCCCAAGACACATGGTTCCAGAATCAAACCTGAATCATGTTCGCAGGCCCCAGCTGTCAACAATCAAACCTCAGGCATGTTCCCAGGACACAGGTGTCCAGAATCAAACCTCAGTCATGTTCCCAGGGAACAGGCTTCCAGAAACAAAGCTCAGTCATGTTCCCAGGCCACAGGGTTCCAGAATCAAACCTCAGTCTTGTTCCCAGGACACAGGTTTCCAGAATCAAGCCGATATCATGTTCCCTGGCCACAGTCTCAGAATCAAACCTCAGTCATGTTGCCAGGCCACAGGTTTCCACCATCAAACCTCAGACATGTTCCCAGGCCACAGGGTTCCAGAGTCAAACCGTTGGCAGGTCCCCAGGCCACAGGGTTCCAGAATCCACCAATGTCATGTTCCCAGGCCACAGGGTTCCAGAATCAATCCTCAGTCATGTTCCCAGACCACAGGGTTCCAGAACCAAGGCTCAGTCAGGTTCCCGGGCCACAGTATTCCACAATCTAAACAGATGTCATGTTCCCAGGCCTCAGGGTTCCAGAATCCACCCATGTCATGTTCCCAGTCCACAGGGTTCCAGAACCAAGGCTCAGTCAGGTTCCCGGGGCACAGTATTCCACAATCTAAACAGATGTCATATTCCCAGGCCACAGGTTTCCAAAATCACGCCTCAGTCATGTTCCCAGGCCACAGGTTTCCAGAATCAAACTGATTTCATGTTCCCTGGCAACAGGGTACCAGAATCCAAACCGATGTCATGTTCCCAGGCCACAGGATTCCACACTCTAACATCATTCATGTTCCCAGGCCACATGGTTCCAGAATCAAACCTCAGTCGTGTTCCCAGGACACAGGGTTCCAGAAGAAAACCTCAGTCATGTTCCCTGGACACAGGTTTCAGAAATAAGATCCCAGTGATGTTCCCAGGCCACAGGGTTCCACAATTAAACCTCAGTCATATTCCCAGGCCAGAGGGTTCCACAATCAAACCTCAGTCCTGTGGCCAGGCCACGGTTCCACCATCAAGCCTCAGTCATGTTCCCAGGCCAGAGTGTTCCACAATCAAACCTAAGTCATCTTGCCAAGCCACAGGGTTCCACCATCAAACCTCAGGCATGTTGCCAGGCCAAAGGGTTCCACCATCAAGCCTCACTCATGTTCCCTGTAAACAGGGCTCCTGAATCAAACCAATGTCATGTTCCCACACCACGGTGTTCCAGTATCAGGCCTCAGTCATGGTCCCAGTGCACAGGGTCCCACAATCAAACCTCAGTCATGTTGCCAGTCCACAGGTTTCTGCCATCAAACCTCAGTCAAATTCCCAGGCCACAGGGTTCCAGAATCAAGCCTCAGTCATTTGGCCAGGCTAGAGTGTTCCACCATCAAACCTCAGTCATGATCCCAGGCCACATGTTTCCACAATGAAACCTCAGTCATTTTCCCAAGCCAAAGGTTTCCAGAATCAAACCTCAGTCATATTCCCAGGACACATGGTTCCAGAATCATAGCTGAATCATGTTCGCAGGCCCCAGGTGTCAACAATCAAACCTCAGGCATGTTCCCAGGACACAGGTGTCCAGAATCAAACCTCAGTCATGTTCCCAGGGAACTGGCTTCAGGAAACAAAGCTCAGTCATGTTCCCAGGCCACAGGGTTCTAGAATCAAACCTCAGTCTTGTTCCCAGGACACAGGTTTCCAGAATCAACCCGATATCATGTTCCCTGGCCACAGTCTCAGAATCAAACCTCAGTCATGTTGCCAGGCCACAGGTTTCCACCATCAAACCTCAGACATGTTCCCAGGCCACAGGGTTCCAGAGTCAAACCGTTGGCAGGTTCCCAGGCCACAGGGTTCCAGAATCCACCAATGTCATGTTCCCAGGCCACAGGGTTCCAGAATCAATCCTCAGTTATGTTCCCAGGCTACAGGGTTCCAGAATAAAACCTCAGTCATGTTCCCAGACCACAGGGTTCCAGAACCAAGGCTCAGTCAGGTTCCCGGGCCACAGTATTCCACAATCTAAACAGATGTCATGTTCCCAGGCCTCAGGGTTCCAGAATCCACCCATGTCATGTTCCCACTCCACAGGATTCCAGAACCAAGGCTCAGTCAGGTTCCCGGGGCACAGTATTCCACAATCTAAACAGATGTCATATTCCCAGGCCACAGGTTTTCAAAATCACGCCTCAGTCATGTTCGCAGGCCACAGGTTTCCAGAAACAAATTGATTTCATGTTCCCTGGCAACAGGGTACCAGAATCCAAACCGATGTCATGTTCCCAGGCCACAGGATTCCACACTCTAACATGAGTCATGTTCCCAGGCCACATGGTTCCAGAATCAAACCTCAGTCGTGTTCCCAGGACACAGGGTTCCAGAAGAAAACCTCAGTCATGTTCCCTGGACACAGGTTTCAAAAATCAAATCCCAGTCATGTTCCCAGGCCAGAGGGTTCCACAATTAAACCTCAGTCATATTCCCAGGCCAGAGGGTTCCACAATCAAACCTCAGTCCTGTGGCCAGGCCACGGTTCCACCATCAAGCCTCAGTCATGTTGCCAGGCCAGAGTGTTCCACAATCAAACCTAAGTCATCTTGCCAAGCCACAGGGTTCCACCATCAAACCTCAGGCATGTTGCCAGGCCAAAGGGTTCCACCATCAGGCCTCACTCATGTTCCCAAGCCTGAGGGTTGCACTATCAAACCTCAATCATGTTGCCAGGCCACAGGGTTCAACCATCAATCCTCAGTCATGTTCCCAGTAAACAGGGCTCCTGAATCAAACCAATGTCATGTTCCCACACCACGGGGTTCCAGTATCAGGCCTCAGTCATGGTCCCAGTGCACAGGGTCCCACAATCAAACCTCAGTCATTTTGCCAGCCTAGAGTGTTCCACCATCAAACCTCAGTCATGATCCCAGGCCACATGTTTCCACAATGAAACCTCAGTCATTTTCCCAAGCCAAAGGTTTCCAGAATCAAACCTCAGTCATATTCCCAGGACACATGGTTCCAGAATCAAACCTGAATCATGTTCGCAGGCCCCAGCTGTCAACAATCAAACCTCAGGCATGTTCCCAGGACACAGGTGTCCAGAATCAAACCTCAGTCATGTTCCCAGGGAACAGGCTTCCAGAAACAAAGCTCAGTCATGTTCCCAGGCCACAGGGTTCCAGAATCAAACCTCAGTCTTGTTCCCAGGACACAGGTTTCCAGAATCAACCCGATATCATGTTCCCTGGCCACAGTCTCAGAATCAAACCTCAGTCATGTTGCCAGGCCACAGGTTTCCACCATCAAACCTCAGACATGTTCCCAGGCCACAGGGTTCCAGAGTCAAACCGTTGGCAGGTTCCCAGGCCACAGGGTTCCAGAATCCACCAATGTCATGTTCCCAGGCCACAGGGTTCCAGAATCAATCCTCAGTTATGTTCCCAGGCTACAGGGTTCCAGAATAAAACCTCAGTCATGTTCCCAGACCACAGGGTTCCAGAACCAAGGCTCAGTCAGGTTCCCGGGCCACAGTATTCCACAATCTAAACAGATGTCATGTTCCCAGGCCTCAGGGTTCCAGAATCCACCCATGTCATGTTCCCAGTCCACAGGGTTCCAGAACCAAGGCTCAGTCAGGTTCCCGGGGCACAGTATTCCACAATCTAAACAGATGTCATATTCCCAGGCCACAGGTTTCCAAAATCACGCCTCAGTCATGTTCCCAGGCCACAGGTTTCCAGAATCAAACCGATTTCATGTTCCCTGGCAACAGGGTACCAGAATCCAAACCGATGTCATGTTCCCAGGCCACAGGATTCCACACTCTAACATGAGTCATGTTCCCAGGCCACATGGTTCCAGAATCAAACCTCAGTCGTGTTCCCAGGACACAGGGTTCCAGAAGAAAACCTCAGTCATGTTCCCTGGACACAGGTTTCAGAAATCAAATCCCAGTCATGTTCCCAGGCCACAGGGTTCCACAATTAAACCTCAGTCATATTCCCAGGCCAGAGGGTTCCACAATCAAACCTCAGTCCTGTGGCCAGGCCACGGTTCCACCATCAAGCCTCAGTCATGTTGCCAGGCCAGAGTGTTCCACAATCAAACCTAAGTCATCTTGCCAAGCCACAGGGTTCCACCATCAAACCTCAGGCATGTTGCCAGGCCACAGGGTTCAACCATCAAGCCTCAGTCATGTTCCCAGTAAACAGGGCTCCTGAATCAAACCAATGTCATGTTCCCACACCACGGGGTTCCAGTATCAGGCCTCAGTCATGGTCCCAGTGCACAGGGTCCCACAATCAAACCTCAGTCATGTTGCCAGTCCACAGGTTTCTGCCATCAAACCTCAGTCAAGTTCCCAGGCCACAGGGTTCCAGAATCAAGCCTCAGTCATTTGGCCAGGCTAGAGTGTTCCACCATCAAACCTCAGTCATGATCCCAGGCCACATGTTTCCACAATGAAACCTCAGTCATTTTCCCAAGCCAAAGGTTTCCAAAATCAAACCTCAGTCATATTCCCAAGACACATGGTTCCAGAATCAAACCTGAATCATGTTCGCAGGCCCCAGCTGTCAACAATCAAACCTCAGGCATGTTCCCAGGACACAGGTGTCCAGAATCAAACCTCAGTCATGTTCCCAGGGAACAGGCTTCCAGAAACAAAGCTCAGTCATGTTCCCAGGCCACAGGGTTCCAGAATCAAACCTCAGTCTTGTTCCCAGGACACAGGTTTCCAGAATCAACCCGATATCATGTTCCCTGGCCACAGTCTCAGAATCAAACCTCAGTCATGTTGCCAGGCCACAGGTTTCCACCATCAAACCTCAGACATGTTCCCAGGCCACAGGGTTCCAGAGTCAAACCGTTGGCAGGTCCCCAGGCCACAGGGTTCCAGAATCCACCAATGTCATGTTCCCAGGCCACAGGGTTCCAGAATCAATCCTCAGTCATGTTCCCAGACCACAGGGTTCCAGAACCAAGGCTCAGTCAGGTTCCCGGGCCACAGTATTCCACAATCTAAACAGATGTCATGTTCCCAGGCCTCAGGGTTCCAGAATCCACCCATGTCATGTTCCCAGTCCACAGGGTTCCAGAACCAAGGCTCAGTCAGGTTCCCGGGGCACAGTATTCCACAATCTAAACAGATGTCATATTCCCAGGCCACAGGTTTCCAAAATCACGCCTCAGTCATGTTCGCAGGCCACAGGTTTCCAGAATCAAACTGATTTCATGTTCCCTGGCAACAGGGTACCAGAATCCAAACCGATGTCATGTTCCCAGGCCACAGGATTCCACACTCTAACATCATTCATGTTCCCAGGCCACATGGTTCCAGAATCAAACCTCAGTCGTGTTCCCAGGACACAGGGTTCCAGAAGAAAACCTCAGTCATGTTCCCTGGACACAGGTTTCAGAAATAAGATCCCAGTGATGTTCCCAGGCCACAGGGTTCCACAATTAAACCTCAGTCATATTCCCAGGCCAGAGGGTTCCACAATCAAACCTCAGTCCTGTGGCCAGGCCACGGTTCCACCATCAAGCCTCAGTCATGTTCCCAGGCCAGAGTGTTCCACAATCAAACCTAAGTCATCTTGCCAAGCCACAGGGTTCCACCATCAAACCTCAGGCATGTTGCCAGGCCAAAGGGTTCCACCATCAAGCCTCACTCATGTTCCCTGTAAACAGGGCTCCTGAATCAAACCAATGTCATGTTCCCACACCACGGTGTTCCAGTATCAGGCCTCAGTCATGGTCCCAGTGCACAGGGTCCCACAATCAAACCTCAGTCATGTTGCCAGTCCACAGGTTTCTGCCATCAAACCTCAGTCAAATTCCCAGGCCACAGGGTTCCAGAATCAAGCCTCAGTCATTTGGCCAGGCTAGAGTGTTCCACCATCAAACCTCAGTCATGATCCCAGGCCACATGTTTCCACAATGAAACCTCAGTCATTTTCCCAAGCCAAAGGTTTCCAGAATCAAACCTCAGTCATATTCCCAGGACACATGGTTCCAGAATCATAGCTGAATCATGTTCGCAGGCCCCAGGTGTCAACAATCAAACCTCAGGCATGTTCCCAGGACACAGGTGTCCAGAATCAAACCTCAGTCATGTTCCCAGGGAACTGGCTTCAGGAAACAAAGCTCAGTCATGTTCCCAGGCCACAGGGTTCTAGAATCAAACCTCAGTCTTGTTCCCAGGACACAGGTTTCCAGAATCAACCCGATATCATGTTCCCTGGCCACAGTCTCAGAATCAAACCTCAGTCATGTTGCCAGGCCACAGGTTTCCACCATCAAACCTCAGACATGTTCCCAGGCCACAGGGTTCCAGAGTCAAACCGTTGGCAGGTTCCCAGGCCACAGGGTTCCAGAATCCACCAATGTCATGTTCCCAGGCCACAGGGTTCCAGAATCAATCCTCAGTTATGTTCCCAGGCTACAGGGTTCCAGAATAAAACCTCAGTCATGTTCCCAGACCACAGGGTTCCAGAACCAAGGCTCAGTCAGGTTCCCGGGCCACAGTATTCCACAATCTAAACAGATGTCATGTTCCCAGGCCTCAGGGTTCCAGAATCCACCCATGTCATGTTCCCACTCCACAGGATTCCAGAACCAAGGCTCAGTCAGGTTCCCGGGGCACAGTATTCCACAATCTAAACAGATGTCATATTCCCAGGCCACAGGTTTTCAAAATCACGCCTCAGTCATGTTCGCAGGCCACAGGTTTCCAGAAACAAATTGATTTCATGTTCCCTGGCAACAGGGTACCAGAATCCAAACCGATGTCATGTTCCCAGGCCACAGGATTCCACACTCTAACATGAGTCATGTTCCCAGGCCACATGGTTCCAGAATCAAACCTCAGTCGTGTTCCCAGGACACAGGGTTCCAGAAGAAAACCTCAGTCATGTTCCCTGGACACAGGTTTCAAAAATCAAATCCCAGTCATGTTCCCAGGCCAGAGGGTTCCACAATTAAACCTCAGTCATATTCCCAGGCCAGAGGGTTCCACAATCAAACCTCAGTCCTGTGGCCAGGCCACGGTTCCACCATCAAGCCTCAGTCATGTTGCCAGGCCAGAGTGTTCCACAATCAAACCTAAGTCATCTTGCCAAGCCACAGGGTTCCACCATCAAACCTCAGGCATGTTGCCAGGCCAAAGGGTTCCACCATCAGGCCTCACTCATGTTCCCAAGCCTGAGGGTTGCACTATCAAACCTCAATCATGTTGCCAGGCCACAGGGTTCAACCATCAATCCTCAGTCATGTTCCCAGTAAACAGGGCTCCTGAATCAAACCAATGTCATGTTCCCACACCACGGGGTTCCAGTATCAGGCCTCAGTCATGGTCCCAGTGCACAGGGTCCCACAATCAAACCTCAGTCATTTTGCCAGCCTAGAGTGTTCCACCATCAAACCTCAGTCATGATCCCAGGCCACATGTTTCCACAATGAAACCTCAGTCATTTTCCCAAGCCAAAGGTTTCCAGAATCAAACCTCAGTCATATTCCCAGGACACATGGTTCCAGAATCAAACCTGAATCATGTTCGCAGGCCCCAGCTGTCAACAATCAAACCTCAGGCATGTTCCCAGGACACAGGTGTCCAGAATCAAACCTCAGTCATGTTCCCAGGGAACAGGCTTCCAGAAACAAAGCTCAGTCATGTTCCCAGGCCACAGGGTTCCAGAATCAAACCTCAGTCTTGTTCCCAGGACACAGGTTTCCAGAATCAACCCGATATCATGTTCCCTGGCCACAGTCTCAGAATCAAACCTCAGTCATGTTGCCAGGCCACAGGTTTCCACCATCAAACCTCAGACATGTTCCCAGGCCACAGGGTTCCAGAGTCAAACCGTTGGCAGGTTCCCAGGCCACAGGGTTCCAGAATCCACCAATGTCATGTTCCCAGGCCACAGGGTTCCAGAATCAATCCTCAGTTATGTTCCCAGGCTACAGGGTTCCAGAATAAAACCTCAGTCATGTTCCCAGACCACAGGGTTCCAGAACCAAGGCTCAGTCAGGTTCCCGGGCCACAGTATTCCACAATCTAAACAGATGTCATGTTCCCAGGCCTCAGGGTTCCAGAATCCACCCATGTCATGTTCCCAGTCCACAGGGTTCCAGAACCAAGGCTCAGTCAGGTTCCCGGGGCACAGTATTCCACAATCTAAACAGATGTCATATTCCCAGGCCACAGGTTTCCAAAATCACGCCTCAGTCATGTTCCCAGGCCACAGGTTTCCAGAATCAAACCGATTTCATGTTCCCTGGCAACAGGGTACCAGAATCCAAACCGATGTCATGTTCCCAGGCCACAGGATTCCACACTCTAACATGAGTCATGTTCCCAGGCCACATGGTTCCAGAATCAAACCTCAGTCGTGTTCCCAGGACACAGGGTTCCAGAAGAAAACCTCAGTCATGTTCCCTGGACACAGGTTTCAGAAATCAAATCCCAGTCATGTTCCCAGGCCACAGGGTTCCACAATTAAACCTCAGTCATATTCCCAGGCCAGAGGGTTCCACAATCAAACCTCAGTCCTGTGGCCAGGCCACGGTTCCACCATCAAGCCTCAGTCATGTTGCCAGGCCAGAGTGTTCCACAATCAAACCTAAGTCATCTTGCCAAGCCACAGGGTTCCACCATCAAACCTCAGGCATGTTGCCAGGCCACAGGGTTCAACCATCAAGCCTCAGTCATGTTCCCAGTAAACAGGGCTCCTGAATCAAACCAATGTCATGTTCCCACACCACGGGGTTCCAGTATCAGGCCTCAGTCATGGTCCCAGTGCACAGGGTCCCACAATCAAACCTCAGTCATGTTGCCAGTCCACAGGTTTCTGCCATCAAACCTCAGTCAAGTTCCCAGGCCACAGGGTTCCAGAATCAAGCCTCAGTCATTTGGCCAGGCTAGAGTGTTCCACCATCAAACCTCAGTCATGATCCCAGGCCACATGTTTCCACAATGAAACCTCAGTCATTTTCCCAAGCCAAAGGTTTCCAAAATCAAACCTCAGTCATATTCCCAAGACACATGGTTCCAGAATCAAACCTGAATCATGTTCGCAGGCCCCAGCTGTCAACAATCAAACCTCAGGCATGTTCCCAGGACACAGGTGTCCAGAATCAAACCTCAGTCATGTTCCCAGGGAACAGGCTTCCAGAAACAAAGCTCAGTCATGTTCCCAGGCCACAGGGTTCCAGAATCAAACCTCAGTCTTGTTCCCAGGACACAGGTTTCCAGAATCAACCCGATATCATGTTCCCTGGCCACAGTCTCAGAATCAAACCTCAGTCATGTTGCCAGGCCACAGGTTTCCACCATCAAACCTCAGACATGTTCCCAGGCCACAGGGTTCCAGAGTCAAACCGTTGGCAGGTCCCCAGGCCACAGGGTTCCAGAATCCACCAATGTCATGTTCCCAGGCCACAGGGTTCCAGAATCAATCCTCAGTCATGTTCCCAGACCACAGGGTTCCAGAACCAAGGCTCAGTCAGGTTCCCGGGCCACAGTATTCCACAATCTAAACAGATGTCATGTTCCCAGGCCTCAGGGTTCCAGAATCCACCCATGTCATGTTCCCAGTCCACAGGGTTCCAGAACCAAGGCTCAGTCAGGTTCCCGGGGCACAGTATTCCACAATCTAAACAGATGTCATATTCCCAGGCCACAGGTTTCCAAAATCACGCCTCAGTCATGTTCGCAGGCCACAGGTTTCCAGAATCAAACTGATTTCATGTTCCCTGGCAACAGGGTACCAGAATCCAAACCGATGTCATGTTCCCAGGCCACAGGATTCCACACTCTAACATCAGTCATGTTCCCAGGCCACATGGTTCCAGAATCAAACCTCAGTCGTGTTCCCAGGACACAGGGTTCCAGAAGAAAACCTCAGTCATGTTCCCTGGACACAGGTTTCAGAAATAAGATCCCAGTGATGTTCCCAGGCCACAGGGTTCCACAATTAAACCTCAGTCATATTCCCAGGCCAGAGGGTTCCACAATCAAACCTCAGTCCTGTGGCCAGGCCACGGTTCCACCATCAAGCCTCAGTCATGTTCCCAGGCCAGAGTGTTCCACAATCAAACCTAAGTCATCTTGCCAAGCCACAGGGTTCCACCATCAAACCTCAGGCATGTTGCCAGGCCAAAGGGTTCCACCATCAAGCCTCACTCATGTTCCCTGTAAACAGGGCTCCTGAATCAAACCAATGTCATGTTCCCACACCACGGTGTTCCAGTATCAGGCCTCAGTCATGGTCCCAGTGCACAGGGTCCCACAATCAAACCTCAGTCATGTTGCCAGTCCACAGGTTTCTGCCATCAAACCTCAGTCAAATTCCCAGGCCACAGGGTTCCAGAATCAAGCCTCAGTCATTTGGCCAGGCTAGAGTGTTCCACCATCAAACCTCAGTCATGATCCCAGGCCACATGTTTCCACAATGAAACCTCAGTCATTTTCCCAAGCCAAAGGTTTCCAGAATCAAACCTCAGTCATATTCCCAGGACACATGGTTCCAGAATCATAGCTGAATCATGTTCGCAGGCCCCAGGTGTCAACAATCAAACCTCAGGCATGTTCCCAGGACACAGGTGTCCAGAATCAAACCTCAGTCATGTTCCCAGGGAACTGGCTTCAGGAAACAAAGCTCAGTCATGTTCCCAGGCCACAGGGTTCTAGAATCAAACCTCAGTCTTGTTCCCAGGACACAGGTTTCCAGAATCAACCCGATATCATGTTCCCTGGCCACAGTCTCAGAATCAAACCTCAGTCATGTTGCCAGGCCACAGGTTTCCACCATCAAACCTCAGACATGTTCCCAGGCCACAGGGTTCCAGAGTCAAACCGCTGGCAGGTTCCCAGGCCACAGGGTTCCAGAATCCACCAATGTCATGTTCCCAGGCCACAGGGTTCCAGAATCAATCCTCAGTTATGTTCCCAGGCTACAGGGTTCCAGAATAAAACCTCAGTCATGTTCCCAGACCACAGGGTTCCAGAACCAAGGCTCAGTCAGGTTCCCGGGCCACAGTATTCCACAATCTAAACAGATGTCATGTTCCCAGGCCTCAGGGTTCCAGAATCCACCCATGTCATGTTCCCACTCCACAGGATTCCAGAACCAAGGCTCAGTCAGGTTCCCGGGGCACAGTATTCCACAATCTAAACAGATGTCATATTCCCAGGCCACAGGTTTCCAAAATCACGCCTCAGTCATGTTCGCAGGCCACAGGTTTCCAGAAACAAACTGATTTCATGTTCCCTGGCAACAGGGTACCAGAATCCAAACCGATGTCATGTTCCCAGGCCACAGGATTCCACACTCTAACATGAGTCATGTTCCCAGGCCACATGGTTCCAGAATCAAACCTCAGTCGTGTTCCCAGGACACAGGGTTCCAGAAGAAAACCTCAGTCATGTTCCCTGGACACAGGTTTCAGAAATCAAATCCCAGTCATGTTCCCAGGCCACAGGGTTCCACAATTAAACCTCAGTCATATTCCCAGGCCAGAGGGTTCCACAATCAAACCTCAGTCCTGTGGCCAGGCCACGGTTCCACCATCAAGCCTCAGTCATGTTGCCAGGCCAGAGTGTTCCACAATCAAACCTAAGTCATCTTGCCAAGCCACAGGGTTCCACCATCAAACCTCAGGCATGTTGCCAGGCCACAGGGTTCAACCATCAATCCTCAGTCATGTTCCCAGTAAACAGGGCTCCTGAATCAAACCAATGTCATGTTCCCACACCACGGGGTTCCAGTATCAGGCCTCAGTCATGGTCCCAGTGCACAGGGTCCCACAATCAAACCTCAGTCATGTTGCCAGTCCACAGGTTTCTGCCATCAAACCTCAGTCAAGTTCCCAGGCCACAGGGTTCCAGAATCAAGCCTCAGTCATTTGGCCAGGCTAGAGTGTTCCACCATCAAGCCTCACTCATTTTCCCAAGCCTGAGGGTTGCACTATCAAACCTCAATCATGTTGCCAGGCCACAGGGTTCAACCATCAAGCCTCAGTCATGTTCCCAGTAAACAGGGCTCCTGAATCAAACCAATGTCATGTTCCCACACCACGGGGTTCCAGTATCAGGGCTCAGTCATGGTCCCAGTGCACAGGGTCCCACAATCAAACCTCAGTCATGTTGCCAGTCCACAGGTTTCTGCCATCAAACCTCAGTCAAGTTCCCAGGCCACAGGGTTCCAGAATCAAGCCTCAGTCATTTGGCCAGGCTAGAGTGTTCCACCATCAAACCTCAGTCATGATCCCAGGCCACATGTTTCCACAATGAAACCTCAGTCATTTTCCCAAGCCAAAGGTTTCCAAAATCAAACCTCAGTCATATTCCCAAGACACATGGTTCCAGAATCAAACCTGAATCATGTTCGCAGGCCCCAGCTGTCAACAATCAAACCTCAGGCATGTTCCCAGGACACAGGTGTCCAGAATCAAACCTCAGTCATGTTCCCAGGGAACAGGCTTCCAGAAACAAAGCTCAGTCATGTTCCCAGGCCACAGGGTTCCAGAATCAAACCTCAGTCTTGTTCCCAGGACACAGGTTTCCAGAATCAACCCGATATCATGTTCCCTGGCCACAGTCTCAGAATCAAACCTCAGTCATGTTGCCAGGCCACAGGTTTCCACCATCAAACCTCAGACATGTTCCCAGGCCACAGGGTTCCAGAGTCAAACCGTTGGCAGGTCCCCAGGCCACAGGGTTCCAGAATCCACCAATGTCATGTTCCCAGGCCACAGGGTTCCAGAATCAATCCTCAGTCATGTTCCCAGACCACAGGGTTCCAGAACCAAGGCTCAGTCAGGTTCCCGGGCCACAGTATTCCACAATCTAAACAGATGTCATGTTCCCAGGCCTCAGGGTTCCAGAATCCACCCATGTCATGTTCCCAGTCCACAGGGTTCCAGAACCAAGGCTCAGTCAGGTTCCCGGGGCACAGTATTCCACAATCTAAACAGATGTCATATTCCCAGGCCACAGGTTTCCAAAATCACGCCTCAGTCATGTTCGCAGGCCACAGGTTTCCAGAATCAAACTGATTTCATGTTCCCTGGCAACAGGGTACCAGAATCCAAACCGATGTCATGTTCCCAGGCCACAGGATTCCACACTCTAACATCAGTCATGTTCCCAGGCCACATGGTTCCAGAATCAAACCTCAGTCGTGTTCCCAGGACACAGGGTTCCAGAAGAAAACCTCAGTCATGTTCCCTGGACACAGGTTTCAGAAGTAAGATCCCAGTGATGTTCCCAGGCCACAGGGTTCCACAATTAAACCTCAGTCATATTCCCAGGCCAGAGGGTTCCACAATCAAACCTCAGTCCTGTGGCCAGGCCACGGTTCCACCATCAAGCCTCAGTCATGTTCCCAGGCCAGAGTGTTCCACAATCAAACCTAAGTCATCTTGCCAAGCCACAGGGTTCCACCATCAAACCTCAGGCATGTTGCCAGGCCAAAGGGTTCCACCATCAAGCCTCACTCATGTTCCCTGTAAACAGGGCTCCTGAATCAAACCAATGTCATGTTCCCACACCACGGTGTTCCAGTATCAGGCCTCAGTCATGGTCCCAGTGCACAGGGTCCCACAATCAAACCTCAGTCATGTTGCCAGTCCACAGGTTTCTGCCATCAAACCTCAGTCAAATTCCCAGGCCACAGGGTTCCAGAATCAAGCCTCAGTCATTTGGCCAGGCTAGAGTGTTCCACCATCAAACCTCAGTCATGATCCCAGGCCACATGTTTCCACAATGAAACCTCAGTCATTTTCCCAAGCCAAAGGTTTCCAGAATCAAACCTCAGTCATATTCCCAGGACACATGGTTCCAGAATCATAGCTGAATCATGTTCGCAGGCCCCAGGTGTCAACAATCAAACCTCAGGCATGTTCCCAGGACACAGGTGTCCAGAATCAAACCTCAGTCATGTTCCCATGGAACTGGCTTCAGGAAACAAAGCTCAGTCATGTTCCCAGGCCACAGGGTTCTAGAATCAAACCTCAGTCTTGTTCCCAGGACACAGGTTTCCAGAATCAACCCGATATCATGTTCCCTGGCCACAGTCTCAGAATCAAACCTCAGTCATGTTGCCAGGCCACAGGTTTCCACCATCAAACCTCAGACATGTTCCCAGGCCACAGGGTTCCAGAGTCAAACCGTTGGCAGGTTCCCAGGCCACAGGGTTCCAGAATCCACCAATGTCATGTTCCCAGGCAACAGGGTTCCAGAATCAATCCTCAGTTATGTTCCCAGGCTACAGGGTTCCAGAATAAAACCTCAGTCATGTTCCCAGACCACAGGGTTCCAGAACCAAGGCTCAGTCAGGTTCCCGGGCCACAGTATTCCACAATCTAAACAGATGTCATGTTCCCAGGCCTCAGGGTTCCAGAATCCACCCATGTCATGTTCCCACTCCACAGGATTCCAGAACCAAGGCTCAGTCAGGTTCCCGGGGCACAGTATTCCACAATCTAAACAGATGTCATATTCCCAGGCCACAGGTTTCCAAAATCACGCCTCAGTCATGTTCGCAGGCCACAGGTTTCCAGAAACAAACTGATTTCATGTTCCCTGGCAACAGGGTACCAGAATCCAAACCGATGTCATGTTCCCAGGCCACAGGATTCCACACTCTAACATGAGTCATGTTCCCAGGCCACATGGTTCCAGAATCAAACCTCAGTCGTGTTCCCAGGACACAGGGTTCCAGAAGAAAACCTCAGTCATGTTCCCTGGACACAGGTTTCAGAAATAAAATCCCAGTCATGTTCCCAGGCCACAGGGTTCCACAATTAAACCTCAGTCATATTCCCAGGCCAGAGGGTTCCACAATCAAACCTCAGTCCTGTGGCCAGGCCACGGTTCCACCATCAAGCCTCAGTCATGTTGCCAGGCCAGAGTGTTCCACAATCAAACCTAAGTCATCTTGCCAAGCCACAGGGTTCCACCATCAAACCTCAGGCATGTTGCCAGGCCAAAGGGTTCCACCATCAGGCCTCACTCATGTTCCCAAGCCTGAGGGTTGCACTATCAAACCTCAATCATGTTGCCAGGCCACAGGGTTCAACCATCAATCCTCAGTCATGTTCCCAGTAAACAGGGCTCCTGAATCAAACCAATGTCATGTTCCCACACCACGGGGTTCCAGTATCAGGCCTCAGTCATGGTCCCAGTGCACAGGGTCCCACAATCAAACCTCAGTCATTTTGCCAGCCTAGAGTGTTCCACCATCAAACCTCAGTCATGATCCCAGGCCACATGTTTCCACAATGAAACCTCAGTCATTTTCCCAAGCCAAAGGTTTCCAGAATCAAACCTCAGTCATATTCCCAGGACACATGGTTCCAGAATCAAACCTGAATCATGTTCGCAGGCCCCAGCTGTCAACAATCAAACCTCAGGCATGTTCCCAGGACACAGGTGTCCAGAATCAAACCTCAGTCATGTTCCCAGGGAACAGGCTTCCAGAAACAAAGCTCAGTCATGTTCCCAGGCCACAGGGTTCCAGAATCAAACCTCAGTCTTGTTCCCAGGACACAGGTTTCCAGAATCAACCCGATATCATGTTCCCTGGCCACAGTCTCAGAATCAAACCTCAGTCATGTTGCCAGGCCACAGGTTTCCACCATCAAACCTCAGACATGTTCCCAGGCCACAGGGTTCCAGAGTCAAACCGTTGGCAGGTTCCCAGGCCACAGGGTTCCAGAATCCACCAATGTCATGTTCCCAGGCCACAGGGTTCCAGAAACAATCCTCAGTTATGTTCCCAGGCTACAGGGTTCCAGAATAAAACCTCAGTCATGTTCCCAGACCACAGGGTTCCAGAACCAAGGCTCAGTCAGGTTCCCGGGCCACAGTATTCCACAATCTAAACAGATGTCATGTTCCCAGGCCTCAGGGTTCCAGAATCCACCCATGTCATGTTCCCAGTCCACAGGGTTCCAGAACGAAGGCTCAGTCAGGTTCCCGGGGCACAGTATTCCACAATCTAAACAGATGTCATATTCCCAGGCCACAGGTTTCCAAAATCACGCCTCAGTCATGTTCCCAGGCCACAGGTTTCCAGAATCAAACCGATTTCATGTTCCCTGGCAACAGGGTACCAGAATCCAAACCGATGTCATGTTCCCAGGCCACAGGATTCCACACTCTAACATCAGTCATGTTCCCAGGCCACATGGTTCCAGAATCAAACCTCAGTCGTGTTCCCAGGACACAGGGTTCCAGAAGAAAACCTCAGTCATGTTCCCTGGACACAGGTTTCAGAAATAAAATCCCAGTCATGTTCCCAGGCCACAGGGTTCCACAATTAAACCTCAGTCATATTCCCAGGCCAGAGGGTTCCACAATCAAACCTCAGTCCTGTGGCCAGGCCACGGTTCCACCATCAAGCCTCAGTCATGTTGCCAGGCCAGAGTGTTCCACAATCAAACCTAAGTCATCTTGCCAAGCCACAGGGTTCCACCATCAAACCTCAGGCATGTTGCCAGGCCACAGGGTTCAACCATCAATCCTCAGTCATGTTCCCAGTAAACAGGGCTCCTGAATCAAACCAATGTCATGTTCCCACACCACGGGGTTCCAGTATCAGGCCTCAGTCATGGTCCCAGTGCACAGGGTCCCACAATCAAACCTCAGTCATGTTGCCAGTCCACAGGTTTCTGCCATCAAACCTCAGTCAAGTTCCCAGGCCACAGGGTTCCAGAATCAAGCCTCAGTCATTTGGCCAGGCTAGAGTGTTCCACCATCAAACCTCAGTCATGATCCCAGGGCACATGTTTCCACAATGAAACCTCAGTCATTTTCACAAGCCAAAGGTTTCCAAAATCAAACCTCAGTCATATTCCCAAGACACATGGTTCCAGAATCAAACCTGAATCATGTTCGCAGGCCCCAGCTGTCAACAATCAAACCTCAGGCATGTTCCCAGGACACCGGTGTCCAGAATCAAACCTCAGTCATGTTCCCAGGGAACAGGCTTCCAGAAACAAAGCTCAGTCATGTTCCCAGGCCACAGGGTTCCAGAATCAAACCTCAGTCTTGTTCCCAGGACACAGGTTTCCAGAATCAACCCGATATCATGTTCCCTGGCCACAGTCTCAGAATCAAACCTCAGTCATGTTGCCAGGCCACAGGTTTCCACCATCAAACCTCAGACATGTTCCCAGGCCACAGGGTTCCAGAGTCAAACCGTTGGCAGGTCCCCAGGCCACAGGGTTCCAGAATCCACCAATGTCATGTTCCCAGGCCACAGGGTTCCAGAATCAATCCTCAGTCATGTTCCCAGACCACAGGGTTCCAGAACCAAGGCTCAGTCAGGTTCCCGGGCCACAGTATTCCACAATCTAAACAGATGTCATGTTCCCAGGCCTCAGGGTTCCAGAATCCACCCATGTCATGTTCCCAGTCCACAGGGTTCCAGAACCAAGGCTCAGTCAGGTTCCCGGGGCACAGTATTCCACAATCTAAACAGATGTCATATTCCCAGGCCACAGGTTTCCAAAATCACGCCTCAGTCATGTTCGCAGGCCACAGGTTTCCAGAATCAAACTGATTTCATGTTCCCTGGCAACAGGGTACCAGAATCCAAACCGATGTCATGTTCCCAGGCCACAGGATTCCACACTCTAACATCAGTCATGTTCCCAGGCCACATGGTTCCAGAATCAAACCTCAGTCGTGTTCCCAGGACACAGGGTTCCAGAAGAAAACCTCAGTCATGTTCCCTGGACACAGGTTTCAGAAGTAAGATCCCAGTGATGTTCCCAGGCCACAGGGTTCCACAATTAAACCTCAGTCATATTCCCAGGCCAGAGGGTTCCACAATCAAACCTCAGTCCTGTGGCCAGGCCACGGTTCCACCATCAAGCCTCAGTCATGTTCCCAGGCCAGAGTGTTCCACAATCAAACCTAAGTCATCTTGCCAAGCCACAGGGTTCCACCATCAAACCTCAGGCATGTTGCCAGGCCAAAGGGTTCCACCATCAAGCCTCACTCATGTTCCCTGTAAACAGGGCTCCTGAATCAAACCAATGTCATGTTCCCACACCACGGTGTTCCAGTATCAGGCCTCAGTCATGGTCCCAGTGCACAGGGTCCCACAATCAAACCTCAGTCATGTTGCCAGTCCACAGGTTTCTGCCATCAAACCTCAGTCAAATTCCCAGGCCACAGGGTTCCAGAATCAAGCCTCAGTCATTTGGCCAGGCTAGAGTGTTCCACCATCAAACCTCAGTCATGATCCCAGGCCACATGTTTCCACAATGAAACCTCAGTCATTTTCCCAAGCCAAAGGTTTCCAGAATCAAACCTCAGTCATATTCCCAGGACACATGGTTCCAGAATCATAGCTGAATCATGTTCGCAGGCCCCAGGTGTCAACAATCAAACCTCAGGCATGTTCCCAGGACACAGGTGTCCAGAATCAAACCTCAGTCATGTTCCCATGGAACTGGCTTCAGGAAACAAAGCTCAGTCATGTTCCCAGGCCACAGGGTTCTAGAATCAAACCTCAGTCTTGTTCCCAGGACACAGGTTTCCAGAATCAACCCGATATCATGTTCCCTGGCCACAGTCTCAGAATCAAACCTCAGTCATGTTGCCAGGCCACAGGTTTCCACCATCAAACCTCAGACATGTTCCCAGGCCACAGGGTTCCAGAGTCAAACCGTTGGCAGGTTCCCAGGCCACAGGGTTCCAGAATCCACCAATGTCATGTTCCCAGGCAACAGGGTTCCAGAATCAATCCTCAGTTATGTTCCCAGGCTACAGGTTTCCAGAATAAAACCTCAGTCATGTTCCCAGACCACAGGGTTCCAGAACCAAGGCTCAGTCAGGTTCCCGGGCCACAGTATTCCACAATCTAAACAGATGTCATGTTCCCAGGCCTCAGGGTTCCAGAATCCACCCATGTCATGTTCCCACTCCACAGGATTCCAGAACCAAGGCTCAGTCAGGTTCCCGGGGCACAGTATTCCACAATCTAAACAGATGTCATATTCCCAGGCCACAGGTTTCCAAAATCACGCCTCAGTCATGTTCGCAGGCCACAGGTTTCCAGAAACAAACTGATTTCATGTTCCCTGGCAACAGGGTACCAGAATCCAAACCGATGTCATGTTCCCAGGCCACAGGATTCCACACTCTAACATGAGTCATGTTCCCAGGCCACATGGTTCCAGAATCAAACCTCAGTCGTGTTCCCAGGACACAGGGTTCCAGAAGAAAACCTCAGTCATGTTCCCTGGACACAGGTTTCAGAAATAAAATCCCAGTCATGTTCCCAGGCCACAGGGTTCCACAATTAAACCTCAGTCATATTCCCAGGCCAGAGGGTTCCACAATCAAACCTCAGTCCTGTGGCCAGGCCACGGTTCCACCATCAAGCCTCAGTCATGTTGCCAGGCCAGAGTGTTCCACAATCAAACCTAAGTCATCTTGCCAAGCCACAGGGTTCCACCATCAAACCTCAGGCATGTTGCCAGGCCAAAGGGTTCCACCATCAGGCCTCACTCATGTTCCCAAGCCTGAGGGTTGCACTATCAAACCTCAATCATGTTGCCAGGCCACAGGGTTCAACCATCAATCCTCAGTCATGTTCCCAGTAAACAGGGCTCCTGAATCAAACCAATGTCATGTTCCCACACCACGGGGTTCCAGTATCAGGCCTCAGTCATGGTCCCAGTGCACAGGGTCCCACAATCAAACCTCAGTCATTTTGCCAGCCTAGAGTGTTCCACCATCAAACCTCAGTCATGATCCCAGGCCACATGTTTCCACAATGAAACCTCAGTCATTTTCCCAAGCCAAAGGTTTCCAGAATCAAACCTCAGTCATATTCCCAGGACACATGGTTCCAGAATCAAACCTGAATCATGTTCGCAGGCCCCAGCTGTCAACAATCAAACCTCAGGCATGTTCCCAGGACACAGGTGTCCAGAATCAAACCTCAGTCATGTTCCCAGGGAACAGGCTTCCAGAAACAAAGCTCAGTCATGTTCCCAGGCCACAGGGTTCCAGAATCAAACCTCAGTCTTGTTCCCAGGACACAGGTTTCCAGAATCAACCCGATATCATGTTCCCTGGCCACAGTCTCAGAATCAAACCTCAGTCATGTTGCCAGGCCACAGGTTTCCACCATCAAACCTCAGACATGTTCCCAGGCCACAGGGTTCCAGAGTCAAACCGTTGGCAGGTTCCCAGGCCACAGGGTTCCAGAATCCACCAATGTCATGTTCCCAGGCCACAGGGTTCCAGAAACAATCCTCAGTTATGTTCCCAGGCTACAGGGTTCCAGAATAAAACCTCAGTCATGTTCCCAGACCACAGGGTTCCAGAACCAAGGCTCAGTCAGGTTCCCGGGCCACAGTATTCCACAATCTAAACAGATGTCATGTTCCCAGGCCTCAGGGTTCCAGAATCCACCCATGTCATGTTCCCAGTCCACAGGGTTCCAGAACGAAGGCTCAGTCAGGTTCCCGGGGCACAGTATTCCACAATCTAAACAGATGTCATATTCCCAGGCCACAGGTTTCCAAAATCACGCCTCAGTCATGTTCCCAGGCCACAGGTTTCCAGAATCAAACCGATTTCATGTTCCCTGGCAACAGGGTACCAGAATCCAAACCGATGTCATGTTCCCAGGCCACAGGATTCCACACTCTAACATCAGTCATGTTCCCAGGCCACATGGTTCCAGAATCAAACCTCAGTCGTGTTCCCAGGACACAGGGTTCCAGAAGAAAACCTCAGTCATGTTCCCTGGACACAGGTTTCAGAAATAAAATCCCAGTCATGTTCCCAGGCCACAGGGTTCCACAATTAAACCTCAGTCATATTCCCAGGCCAGAGGGTTCCACAATCAAACCTCAGTCCTGTGGCCAGGCCACGGTTCCACCATCAAGCCTCAGTCATGTTGCCAGGCCAGAGTGTTCCACAATCAAACCTAAGTCATCTTGCCAAGCCACAGGGTTCCACCATCAAACCTCAGGCATGTTGCCAGGCCACAGGGTTCAACCATCAATCCTCAGTCATGTTCCCAGTAAACAGGGCTCCTGAATCAAACCAATGTCATGTTCCCACACCACGGGGTTCCAGTATCAGGCCTCAGTCATGGTCCCAGTGCACAGGGTCCCACAATCAAACCTCAGTCATGTTGCCAGTCCACAGGTTTCTGCCATCAAACCTCAGTCAAGTTCCCAGGCCACAGGGTTCCAGAATCAAGCCTCAGTCATTTGGCCAGGCTAGAGTGTTCCACCATCAAACCTCAGTCATGATCCCAGGGCACATGTTTCCACAATGAAACCTCAGTCATTTTCACAAGCCAAAGGTTTCCAAAATCAAACCTCAGTCATATTCCCAAGACACATGGTTCCAGAATCAAACCTGAATCATGTTCGCAGGCCCCAGCTGTCAACAATCAAACCTCAGGCATGTTCCCAGGACACCGGTGTCCAGAATCAAACCTCAGTCATGTTCCCAGGGAACAGGCTTCCAGAAACAAAGCTCAGTCATGTTCCCAGGCCACAGGGTTCCAGAATCAAACCTCAGTCTTGTTCCCAGGACACAGGTTTCCAGAATCAACCCGATATCATGTTCCCTGGCCACAGTCTCAGAATCAAACCTCAGTCATGTTGCCAGGCCACAGGTTTCCACCATCAAACCTCAGACATGTTCCCAGGCCACAGGGTTCCAGAGTCAAACCGTTGGCAGGTCCCCAGGCCACAGGGTTCCAGAATCCACCAATGTCATGTTCCCAGGCCACAGGGTTCCAGAATCAATCCTCAGTCATGTTCCCAGACCACAGGGTTCCAGAACCAAGGCTCAGTCAGGTTCCCGGGCCACAGTATTCCACAATCTAAACAGATGTCATGTTCCCAGGCCTCAGGGTTCCAGAATCCACCCATGTCATGTTCCCAGTCCACAGGGTTCCAGAACCAAGGCTCAGTCAGGTTCCCGGGGCACAGTATTCCACCATCTAAACAGATGTCATATTCCCAGGCCACAGGTTTCCAAAATCACGCCTCAGTCATGTTCCCAGGCCACAGGTTTCCAGAATCAATCTGATTTCATGTTCCCTGGCAACAGGGTACCAGAATCCAAACCGATGTCATGTTCCCAGGCCACAGGATTCCACACTCTAACATCATTCATGTTCCCAGGCCACATGGTTCCAGAATCAAACCTCAGTCGTGTTCCCAGGACACAGGGTTCCAGAAAAAAACCTCAGTCATGTTCCCTGGACACAGGTTTCAGAAATAAGATCCCAGTGATGTTCCCAGGCCACAGGGTTCCACAATTAAACCTCAGTCATATTCCCAGGCCAGAGGGTTCCACAATCAAACCTCAGTCCTGTGGCCAGGCCACGGTTCCACCATCAAGCCTCAGTCATGTTCCCAGGCCAGAGTGTTCCACAATCAAACCTAAGTCATCTTGCCAAGCCACAGGGTTCCACCATCAAACCTCAGGCATGTTGCCAGGCCAAAGGGTTCCACCATCAAGCCTCACTCATGTTCCCTGTAAACAGGGCTCCTGAATCAAACCAATGTCATGTTCCCACACCACGGTGTTCCAGTATCAGGCCTCAGTCATGGTCCCAGTGCACAGGGTCCCACAATCAAACCTCAGTCATGTTGCCAGTCCAAAGGTTTCTGCCATCAAACCTCAGTCAAATTCCCAGGCCACAGGGTTCCAGAATCAAGCCTCAGTCATTTGGCCAGGCTAGAGTGTTCCACCATCAAACCTCAGTCA
This sequence comes from Balaenoptera physalus, assembly GCF_965194825.1. NCBI lineage: Eukaryota > Metazoa > Chordata > Mammalia > Artiodactyla > Balaenopteridae > Balaenoptera > Balaenoptera physalus. The sequence continues at coordinate 31,427,451 of NC_138897.1, read as the reverse complement.
TGATCCCAGGCCACATGTTTCCACAATGAAACCTCAGTCATTTTCCCAAGCCAAAGGTTTCCAGAATCAAACCTCAGTCATATTCCCAGGACACATGGTTCCAGAATCATAGCTGAATCATGTTCGCAGGCCCCAGGTGTCAACAATCAAACCTCAGGCATGTTCCCAGGACACAGGTGTCCAGAATCAAACCTCAGTCATGTTCCCAGGGAACTGGCTTCAGGAAACAAAGCTCAGTCATGTTCCCAGGCCACAGGGTTCTAGAATCAAACCTCAGTCTTGTTCCCAGGACACAGGTTTCCAGAATCAACCCGATATCATGTTCCCTGGCCACAGTCTCAGAATCAAACCTCAGTCATGTTGCCAGGCCACAGGTTTCCACCATCAAACCTCAGACATGTTCCCAGGCCACAGGGTTCCAGAGTCAAACCGTTGGCAGGTTCCCAGGCCACAGGGTTCCAGAATCCACCAATGTCATGTTCCCAGGCCACAGGGTTCCAGAATCAATCCTCAGTTATGTTCCCAGGCTACAGGGTTCCAGAATAAAACCTCAGTCATGTTCCCAGACCACAGGGTTCCAGAACCAAGGCTCAGTCAGGTTCCCGGGCCACAGTATTCCACAATCTAAACAGATGTCATGTTCCCAGGCCTCAGGGTTCCAGAATCCACCCATGTCATGTTCCCACTCCACAGGATTCCAGAACCAAGGCTCAGTCAGGTTCCCGGGGCACAGTATTCCACAATCTAAACAGATGTCATATTCCCAGGCCACAGGTTTCCAAAATCACGCCTCAGTCATGTTCGCAGGCCACAGGTTTCCAGAAACAAACTGATTTCATGTTCCCTGGCAACAGGGTACCAGAATCCAAACCGATGTCATGTTCCCAGGCCACAGGATTCCACACTCTAACATGAGTCATGTTCCCAGGCCACATGGTTCCAGAATCAAACCTCAGTCGTGTTCCCAGGACACAGGGTTCCAGAAGAAAACCTCAGTCATGTTCCCTGGACAGAGGTTTCAGAAATAAAATCCCATTCATGTTCCCAGGCCACAGGGTTCCACAATTAAACCTCAGTCATATTCCCAGGCCAGAGGGTTCCACAATCAAACCTCAGTCCTGTGGCCAGGCCACGGTTCCACCATCAAGCCTCAGTCATGTTGCCAGGCCAGAGTGTTCCACAATCAAACCTAAGTCATCTTGCCAAGCCACAGGGTTCCACCATCAAACCTCAGGCATGTTGCCAGGCCAAAGGGTTCCACCATCAGGCCTCACTCATGTTCCCAAGCCTGAGGGTTGCACTATCAAACCTCAATCATGTTGCCAGGCCACAGGGTTCAACCATCAATCCTCAGTCATGTTCCCAGTAAACAGGGCTCCTGAATCAAACCAATGTCATGTTCCCACACCACGGGGTTCCAGTATCAGGCCTCAGTCATGGTCCCAGTGCACAGGGTCCCACAATCAAACCTCAGTCATTTTGCCAGCCTAGAGTGTTCCACCATCAAACCTCAGTCATGATCCCAGGCCACATGTTTCCACAATGAAACCTCAGTCATTTTCCCAAGCCAAAGGTTTCCAGAATCAAACCTCAGTCATATTCCCAGGACACATGGTTCCAGAATCAAACCTGAATCATGTTCGCAGGCCCCAGCTGTCAACAATCAAACCTCAGGCATGTTCCCAGGACACAGGTGTCCAGAATCAAACCTCCGTCATGTTCCCAGGGAACAGGCTTCCAGAAACAAAGCTCAGTCATGTTCCCAGGCCACAGGGTTCCAGAATCAAACCTCAGTCTTGTTCCCAGGACACAGGTTTCCAGAATCAACCCGATATCATGTTCCCTGGCCACAGTCTCAGAATCAAACCTCAGTCATGTTGCCAGGCCACAGGTTTCCACCATCAAACCTCAGACATGTTCCCAGGCCACAGGGTTCCAGAGTCAAACCGTTGGCAGGTTCCCAGGCCACAGGGTTCCAGAATCCACCAATGTCATGTTCCCAGGCCACAGGGTTCCAGAAACAATCCTCAGTTATGTTCCCAGGCTACAGGGTTCCAGAATAAAACCTCAGTCATGTTCCCAGACCACAGGGTTCCAGAACCAAGGCTCAGTCAGGTTCCCGGGCCACAGTATTCCACAATCTAAACAGATGTCATGTTCCCAGGCCTCAGGGTTCCAGAATCCACCCATGTCATGTTCCCAGTCCACAGGGTTCCAGAACCAAGGCTCAGTCAGGTTCCCGGGGCACAGTATTCCACCATCTAAACAGATGTCATATTCCCAGGCCACAGGTTTCCAAAATCACGCCTCAGTCATGTTCCCAGGCCACAGGTTTCCAGAATCAAACCGATTTCATGTTCCCTGGCAACAGGGTACCAGAATCCAAACCGATGTCATGTTCCCAGGCCACAGGATTCCACACTCTAACATCAGTCATGTTCCCAGGCCACATGGTTCCAGAATCAAACCTCAGTCGTGTTCCCAGGACACAGGGTTCCAGAAGAAAACCTCAGTCATGTTCCCAGACCACAGGGTTCCAGAACCAAGGCTCAGTCAGGTTCCCGGGCCACAGTATTCCACAATCTAAACAGATGTCATGTTCCCAGGCCTCAGGGTTCCAGAATCCACCCATGTCATGTTCCCAGTCCACAGGGTTCCAGAACGAAGGCTCAGTCAGGTTCCCGGGGCACAGTATTCCACAATCTAAACAGATGTCATATTCCCAGGCCACAGGTTTCCAAAATCACGCCTCAGTCATGTTCCCAGGCCACAGGTTTCCAGAATCAAACCGATTTCATGTTCCCTGGCAACAGGGTACCAGAATCCAAACCGATGTCATGTTCCCAGGCCACAGGATTCCACACTCTAACATCAGTCATGTTCCCAGGCCACATGGTTCCAGAATCAAACCTCAGTCGTGTTCCCAGGACACAGGGTTCCAGAAGAAAACCTCAGTCATGTTCCCTGGACACAGGTTTCAGAAATCAAATCCCAGTCATGTTCCCAGGCCACAGGGTTCCACAATTAAACCTCAGTCATATTCCCAGGCCAGAGGGTTCCACAATCAAACCTCAGTCCTGTGGCCAGGCCACGGTTCCACCATCAAGCCTCAGTCATGTTGCCAGGCCAGAGTGTTCCACAATCAAACCTAAGTCATCTTGCCAAGCCACAGGGTTCCACCATCAAACCTCAGGCATGTTGCCAGGCCACAGGGTTCAACCATCAATCCTCAGTCATGTTCCCAGTAAACAGGGCTCCTGAATCAAACCAATGTCATGTTCCCACACCACGGGGTTCCAGTATCAGGCCTCAGTCATGGTCCCAGTGCACAGGGTCCCACAATCAAACCTCAGTCATGTTGCCAGTCCACAGGTTTCTGCCATCAAACCTCAGTCAAGTTCCCAGGCCACAGGGTTCCAGAATCAAGCCTCAGTCATTTGGCCAGGCTAGAGTGTTCAACCATCAAGCCTCACTCATTTTCCCAAGCCTGAGGGTTGCACTATCAAACCTCAATCATGTTGCCAGGCCACAGGGTTCAACCATCAAGCCTCAGTCATGTTCCCAGTAAACAGGGCTCCTGAATCAAACCAATGTCATGTTCCCACACCACGGGGTTCCAGTATCAGGGCTCAGTCATGGTCCCAGTGCACAGGGTCCCACAATCAAACCTCAGTCATGTTGCCAGTCCACAGGTTTCTGCCATCAAACCTCAGTCAAGTTCCCAGGCCACAGGGTTCCAGAATCAAGCCTCAGTCATTTGGCCAGGCTAGAGTGTTCCACCATCAAACCTCAGTCATGATCCCAGGCCACATGTTTCCACAATGAAACCTCAGTCATTTTCCCAAGCCAAAGGTTTCCAAAATCAAACCTCAGTCATATTCCCAAGACACATGGTTCCAGAATCAAACCTGAATCATGTTCGCAGGCCCCAGCTGTCAACAATCAAACCTCAGGCATGTTCCCAGGACACAGGTGTCCAGAATCAAACCTCAGTCATGTTCCCAGGGAACAGGCTTCCAGAAACAAAGCTCAGTCATGTTCCCAGGCCACAGGGTTCCAGAATCAAACCTCAGTCTTGTTCCCAGGACACAGGTTTCCAGAATCAACCCGATATCATGTTCCCTGGCCACAGTCTCAGAATCAAACCTCAGTCATGTTGCCAGGCCACAGGTTTCCACCATCAAACCTCAGACATGTTCCCAGGCCACAGGGTTCCAGAGTCAAACCGTTGGCAGGTCCCCAGGCCACAGGGTTCCAGAATCCACCAATGTCATGTTCCCAGGCCACAGGGTTCCAGAATCAATCCTCAGTCATGTTCCCAGACCACAGGGTTCCAGAACCAAGGCTCAGTCAGGTTCCCGGGCCACAGTATTCCACAATCTAAACAGATGTCATGTTCCCAGGCCTCAGGGTTCCAGAATCCACCCATGTCATGTTCCCAGTCCACAGGGTTCCAGAACCAAGGCTCAGTCAGGTTCCCGGGGCACAGTATTCCACAATCTAAACAGATGTCATATTCCCAGGCCACAGGTTTCCAAAATCACGCCTCAGTCATGTTCGCAGGCCACAGGTTTCCAGAATCAAACTGATTTCATGTTCCCTGGCAACAGGGTACCAGAATCCAAACCGATGTCATGTTCCCAGGCCACAGGATTCCACACTCTAACATCAGTCATGTTCCCAGGCCACATGGTTCCAGAATCAAACCTCAGTCGTGTTCCCAGGACACAGGGTTCCAGAAGAAAACCTCAGTCATGTTCCCTGGACACAGGTTTCAGAAGTAAGATCCCAGTGATGTTCCCAGGCCACAGGGTTCCACAATTAAACCTCAGTCATATTCCCAGGCCAGAGGGTTCCACAATCAAACCTCAGTCCTGTGGCCAGGCCACGGTTCCACCATCAAGCCTCAGTCATGTTCCCAGGCCAGAGTGTTCCACAATCAAACCTAAGTCATCTTGCCAAGCCACAGGGTTCCACCATCAAACCTCAGGCATGTTGCCAGGCCAAAGGGTTCCACCATCAAGCCTCACTCATGTTCCCTGTAAACAGGGCTCCTGAATCAAACCAATGTCATGTTCCCACACCACGGTGTTCCAGTATCAGGCCTCAGTCATGGTCCCAGTGCACAGGGTCCCACAATCAAACCTCAGTCATGTTGCCAGTCCACAGGTTTCTGCCATCAAACCTCAGTCAAATTCCCAGGCCACAGGGTTCCAGAATCAAGCCTCAGTCATTTGGCCAGGCTAGAGTGTTCCACCATCAAACCTCAGTCATGATCCCAGGCCACATGTTTCCACAATGAAACCTCAGTCATTTTCCCAAGCCAAAGGTTTCCAGAATCAAACCTCAGTCATATTCCCAGGACACATGGTTCCAGAATCATAGCTGAATCATGTTCGCAGGCCCCAGGTGTCAACAATCAAACCTCAGGCATGTTCCCAGGACACAGGTGTCCAGAATCAAACCTCAGTCATGTTCCCATGGAACTGGCTTCAGGAAACAAAGCTCAGTCATGTTCCCAGGCCACAGGGTTCTAGAATCAAACCTCAGTCTTGTTCCCAGGACACAGGTTTCCAGAATCAACCCGATATCATGTTCCCTGGCCACAGTCTCAGAATCAAACCTCAGTCATGTTGCCAGGCCACAGGTTTCCACCATCAAACCTCAGACATGTTCCCAGGCCACAGGGTTCCAGAGTCAAACCGTTGGCAGGTTCCCAGGCCACAGGGTTCCAGAATCCACCAATGTCATGTTCCCAGGCAACAGGGTTCCAGAATCAATCCTCAGTTATGTTCCCAGGCTACAGGGTTCCAGAATAAAACCTCAGTCATGTTCCCAGACCACAGGGTTCCAGAACCAAGGCTCAGTCAGGTTCCCGGGCCACAGTATTCCACAATCTAAACAGATGTCATGTTCCCAGGCCTCAGGGTTCCAGAATCCACCCATGTCATGTTCCCACTCCACAGGATTCCAGAACCAATGCTCAGTCAGGTTCCCGGGGCACAGTATTCCACAATCTAAACAGATGTCATATTCCCAGGCCACAGGTTTCCAAAATCACGCCTCAGTCATGTTCGCAGGCCACAGGTTTCCAGAAACAAACTGATTTCATGTTCCCTGGCAACAGGGTACCAGAATCCAAACCGATGTCATGTTCCCAGGCCACAGGATTCCACACTCTAACATGAGTCATGTTCCCAGGCCACATGGTTCCAGAATCAAACCTCAGTCGTGTTCCCAGGACACAGGGTTCCAGAAGAAAACCTCAGTCATGTTCCCTGGACACAGGTTTCAGAAATAAAATCCCAGTCATGTTCCCAGGCCACAGGGTTCCACAATTAAACCTCAGTCATATTCCCAGGCCAGAGGGTTCCACAATCAAACCTCAGTCCTGTGGCCAGGCCACGGTTCCACCATCAAGCCTCAGTCATGTTGCCAGGCCAGAGTGTTCCACAATCAAACCTAAGTCATCTTGCCAAGCCACAGGGTTCCACCATCAAACCTCAGGCATGTTGCCAGGCCAAAGGGTTCCACCATCAGGCCTCACTCATGTTCCCAAGCCTGAGGGTTGCACTATCAAACCTCAATCATGTTGCCAGGCCACAGGGTTCAACCATCAATCCTCAGTCATGTTCCCAGTAAACAGGGCTCCTGAATCAAACCAATGTCATGTTCCCACACCACGGGGTTCCAGTATCAGGCCTCAGTCATGGTCCCAGTGCACAGGGTCCCACAATCAAACCTCAGTCATTTTGCCAGCCTAGAGTGTTCCACCATCAAACCTCAGTCATGATCCCAGGCCACATGTTTCCACAATGAAACCTCAGTCATTTTCCCAAGCCAAAGGTTTCCAGAATCAAACCTCAGTCATATTCCCAGGACACATGGTTCCAGAATCAAACCTGAATCATGTTCGCAGGCCCCAGCTGTCAACAATCAAACCTCAGGCATGTTCCCAGGACACAGGTGTCCAGAATCAAACCTCAGTCATGTTCCCAGGGAACAGGCTTCCAGAAACAAAGCTCAGTCATGTTCCCAGGCCACAGGGTTCCAGAATCAAACCTCAGTCTTGTTCCCAGGACACAGGTTTCCAGAATCAACCCGATATCATGTTCCCTGGCCACAGTCTCAGAATCAAACCTCAGTCATGTTGCCAGGCCACAGGTTTCCACCATCAAACCTCAGACATGTTCCCAGGCCACAGGGTTCCAGAGTCAAACCGTTGGCAGGTTCCCAGGCCACAGGGTTCCAGAATCCACCAATGTCATGTTCCCAGGCCACAGGGTTCCAGAAACAATCCTCAGTTATGTTCCCAGGCTACAGGGTTCCAGAATAAAACCTCAGTCATGTTCCCAGACCACAGGGTTCCAGAACCAAGGCTCAGTCAGGTTCCCGGGCCACAGTATTCCACAATCTAAACAGATGTCATGTTCCCAGGCCTCAGGGTTCCAGAATCCACCCATGTCATGTTCCCAGTCCACAGGGTTCCAGAACGAAGGCTCAGTCAGGTTCCCGGGGCACAGTATTCCACAATCTAAACAGATGTCATATTCCCAGGCCACAGGTTTCCAAAATCACGCATCAGTCATGTTCCCAGGCCACAGGTTTCCAGAATCAAACCGATTTCATGTTCCCTGGCAACAGGGTACCAGAATCCAAACCGATGTCATGTTCCCAGGCCACAGGATTCCACACTCTAACATCAGTCATGTTCCCAGGCCACATGGTTCCAGAATCAAACCTCAGTCGTGTTCCCAGGACACAGGGTTCCAGAAGAAAACCTCAGTCATGTTCCCTGGACACAGGTTTCAGAAATAAAATCCCAGTCATGTTCCCAGGCCACAGGGTTCCACAATTAAACCTCAGTCATATTCCCAGGCCAGAGGGTTCCACAATCAAACCTCAGTCCTGTGGCCAGGCCACGGTTCCACCATCAAGCCTCAGTCATGTTGCCAGGCCAGAGTGTTCCACAATCAAACCTAAGTCATCTTGCCAAGCCACAGGGTTCCACCATCAAACCTCAGGCATGTTGCCAGGCCACAGGGTTCAACCATCAATCCTCAGTCATGTTCCCAGTAAACAGGGCTCCTGAATCAAACCAATGTCATGTTCCCACACCACGGGGTTCCAGTATCAGGCCTCAGTCATGGTCCCAGTGCACAGGGTCCCACAATCAAACCTCAGTCATGTTGCCAGTCCACAGGTTTCTGCCATCAAACCTCAGTCAAGTTCCCAGGCCACAGGGTTCCAGAATCAAGCCTCAGTCATTTGGCCAGGCTAGAGTGTTCCACCATCAAACCTCAGTCATGATCCCAGGCCACATGTTTCCACAATGAAACCTCAGTCATTTTCACAAGCCAAAGGTTTCCAAAATCAAACCTCAGTCATATTCCCAAGACACATGGTTCCAGAATCAAACCTGAATCATGTTCGCAGGCCCCAGCTGTCAACAATCAAACCTCAGGCATGTTCCCAGGACACCGGTGTCCAGAATCAAACCTCAGTCATGTTCCCAGGGAACAGGCTTCCAGAAACAAAGCTCAGTCATGTTCCCAGGCCACAGGGTTCCAGAATCAAACCTCAGTCTTGTTCCCAGGACACAGGTTTCCAGAATCAACCCGATATCATGTTCCCTGGCCACAGTCTCAGAATCAAACCTCAGTCATGTTGCCAGGCCACAGGTTTCCACCATCAAACCTCAGACATGTTCCCAGGCCACAGGGTTCCAGAGTCAAACCGTTGGCAGGTCCCCAGGCCACAGGGTTCCAGAATCCACCAATGTCATGTTCCCAGGCCACAGGGTTCCAGAATCAATCCTCAGTCATGTTCCCAGACCACAGGGTTCCAGAACCAAGGCTCAGTCAGGTTCCCGGGCCACAGTATTCCACAATCTAAACAGATGTCATGTTCCCAGGCCTCAGGGTTCCAGAATCCACCCATGTCATGTTCCCAGTCCACAGGGTTCCAGAACCAAGGCTCAGTCAGGTTCCCGGGGCACAGTATTCCACCATCTAAACAGATGTCATATTCCCAGGCCACAGGTTTCCAAAATCACGCCTCAGTCATGTTCCCAGGCCACAGGTTTCCAGAATCAATCTGATTTCATGTTCCCTGGCAACAGGGTACCAGAATCCAAACCGATGTCATGTTCCCAGGCCACAGGATTCCACACTCTAACATCATTCATGTTCCCAGGCCACATGGTTCCAGAATCAAACCTCAGTCGTGTTCCCAGGACACAGGGTTCCAGAAAAAAACCTCAGTCATGTTCCCTGGACACATGTTTCAGAAATAAGATCCCAGTGATGTTCCCAGGCCACAGGGTTCCACAATTAAACCTCAGTCATATTCCCAGGCCAGAGGGTTCCACAATCAAACCTCAGTCCTGTGGCCAGGCCACGGTTCCACCATCAAGCCTCAGTCATGTTCCCAGGCCAGAGTGTTCCACAATCAAACCTAAGTCATCTTGCCAAGCCACAGGGTTCCACCATCAAACCTCAGGCATGTTGCCAGGCCAAAGGGTTCCACCATCAAGCCTCACTCATGTTCCCTGTAAACAGGGCTCCTGAATCAAACCAATGTCATGTTCCCACACCACGGTGTTCCAGTATCAGGCCTCAGTCATGGTCCCAGTGCACAGGGTCCCACAATCAAACCTCAGTCATGTTGCCAGTCCACAGGTTTCTGCCATCAAACCTCAGTCAAATTCCCAGGCCACAGGGTTCCAGAATCAAGCCTCAGTCATTTGGCCAGGCTAGAGTGTTCCACCATCAAACCTCAGTCATGATCCCAGGCCACATGTTTCCACAATGAAACCTCAGTCATTTTCCCAAGCCAAAGGTTTCCAGAATCAAACCTCAGTCATATTCCCAGGACACATGGTTCCAGAATCATAGCTGAATCATGTTCGCAGGCCCCAGCTGTCAACAATCAAACCTCAGGCATGTTCCCAGGACACAGGTGTCCAGAATCAAACCTCAGTCATGTTCCCATGGAACTGGCTTCAGGAAACAAAGCTCAGTCATGTTCCCAGGCCACAGGGTTCTAGAATCAAACCTCAGTCTTGTTCCCAGGACACAGGTTTCCAGAATCAACCCGATATCATGTTCCCTGGCCACAGTCTCAGAATCAAACCTCAGTCATGTTGCCAGGCCACAGGTTTCCACCATCAAACCTCAGACATGTTCCCAGGCCACAGGGTTCCAGAGTCAAACCGTTGGCAGGTTCCCAGGCCACAGGGTTCCAGAATCCACCAATGTCATGTTCCCAGGCCACAGGGTTCCAGAATCAATCCTCAGTTATGTTCCCAGGCTACAGGGTTCCAGAATAAAACCTCAGTCATGTTCCCAGACCACAGGGTTCCAGAACCAAGGCTCAGTCAGGTTCCCGGGCCACAGTATTCCACAATCTAAACAGATGTCATGTTCCCAGGCCTCAGGGTTCCAGAATCCACCCATGTCATGTTCCCACTCCACAGGATTCCAGAACCAAGGCTCAGTCAGGTTCCCGGGGCACAGTATTCCACAATCTAAACAGATGTCATATTCCCAGGCCACAGGTTTCCAAAATCACGCCTCAGTCATGTTCGCAGGCCACAGGTTTCCAGAAACAAACTGATTTCATGTTCCCTGGCAACAGGGTACCAGAATCCAAACCGATGTCATGTTCCCAGGCCACAGGATTCCACACTCTAACATGAGTCATGTTCCCAGGCCACATGGTTCCAGAATCAAACCTCAGTCGTGTTCCCAGGACACAGGGTTCCAGAAGAAAACCTCAGTCATGTTCCCTGGACAGAGGTTTCAGAAATAAAATCCCAGTCATGTTCCCAGGCCACAGGGTTCCACAATTAAACCTCAGTCATATTCCCAGGCCAGAGGGTTCCACAATCAAACCTCAGTCCTGTGGCCAGGCCACGGTTCCACCATCAAGCCTCAGTCATGTTGCCAGGCCAGAGTGTTCCACAATCAAACCTAAGTCATCTTGCCAAGCCACAGGGTTCCACCATCAAACCTCAGGCATGTTGCCAGGCCAAAGGGTTCCACCATCAGGCCTCACTCATGTTCCCAAGCCTGAGGGTTGCACTATCAAACCTCAATCATGTTGCCAGGCCACAGGGTTCAACCATCAATCCTCAGTCATGTTCCCAGTAAACAGGGCTCCTGAATCAAACCAATGTCATGTTCCCACACCACGGGGTTCCAGTATCAGGCCTCAGTCATGGTCCCAGTGCACAGGGTCCCACAATCAAACCTCAGTCATTTTGCCAGCCTAGAGTGTTCCACCATCAAACCTCAGTCATGATCCCAGGCCACATGTTTCCACAATGAAACCTCAGTCATTTTCCCAAGCCAAAGGTTTCCAGAATCAAACCTCAGTCATATTCCCAGGACACATGGTTCCAGAATCAAACCTGAATCATGTTCGCAGGCCCCAGCTGTCAACAATCAAACCTCAGGCATGTTCCCAGGACACAGGTGTCCAGAATCAAACCTCAGTCATGTTCCCAGGGAACAGGCTTCCAGAAACAAAGCTCAGTCATGTTCCCAGGCCACAGGGTTCCAGAATCAAACCTCAGTCTTGTTCCCAGGACACAGGTTTCCAGAATCAACCCGATATCATGTTCCCTGGCCACAGTCTCAGAATCAAACCTCAGTCATGTTGCCAGGCCACAGGTTTCCACCATCAAACCTCAGACATGTTCCCAGGCTACAGGGTTCCAGAGTCAAACCGTTGGCAGGTTCCCAGGCCACAGGGTTCCAGAATCCACCAATGTCATGTTCCCAGGCCACAGGGTTCCAGAAACAATCCTCAGTTATGTTCCCAGGCTACAGGGTTCCAGAATAAAACCTCAGTCATGTTCCCAGACCACAGGGTTCCAGAACCAAGGCTCAGTCAGGTTCCCGGGCCACAGTATTCCACAATCTAAACAGATGTCATGTTCCCAGGCCTCAGGGTTCCAGAATCCACCCATGTCATGTTCCCAGTCCACAGGGTTCCAGAACGAAGGCTCAGTCAGGTTCCCGGGGCACTGTATTCCACAATCTAAACAGATGTCATATTCCCAGGCCACAGGTTTCCAAAATCACGCCTCAGTCATGTTCCCAGGCCACAGGTTTCCAGAATCAAACCGATTTCATGTTCCCTGGCAACAGGGTACCAGAATCCAAACCGATGTCATGTTCCCAGGCCACAGGATTCCACACTCTAACATCAGTCATGTTCCCAGGCCACATGGTTCCAGAATCAAACCTCAGTCGTGTTCCCAGGACACAGGGTTCCAGAAGAAAACCTCAGTCATGTTCCCTGGACACAGGTTTCAGAAATAAGATCCCAGTGATGTTCCCAGGCCACAGGGTTCCACAATTAAACCTCAGTCATATTCCCAGGCCAGAGGGTTCCACAATCAAACCTCAGTCCTGTGGCCAGGCCACGGTTCCACCATCAAGCCTCAGTCATGTTGCCAGGCCAGAGTGTTCCACAATCAAACCTAAGTCATCTTGCCAAGCCACAGGGTTCCACCATCAAACCTCAGGCATGTTGCCAGGCCAAAGGGTTCCACCATCAGGCCTCACTCATGTTCCCAAGCCTGAGGGTTGCACTATCAAACCTCAATCATGTTGCCAGGCCACAGGGTTCAACCATCAATCCTCAGTCATGTTCCCAGTAAACAGGGCTCCTGAATCAAACCAATGTCATGTTCCCACACCACGGGGTTCCAGTATCAGGCCTCAGTCATGGTCCCAGTGCACAGGGTCCCACAATCAAACCTCAGTCATGTTGCCAGTCCACAGATTTCTGCCATCAAACCTCAGTCAAGTTCCCAGGCCACAGGGTTCCAGAATCAAGCCTCAGTCATTTGGCCAGGCTAGAGTGTTCCACCATCAAGCCTCACTCATTTTCCCAAGCCTGAGGGTTGCACTATCAAACCTCAATCATGTTGCCAGGCCACAGGGTTCAACCATCAAGCCTCAGTCATGTTCCCAGTAAACAGGGCTCCTGAATCAAACCAATGTCATGTTCCCACACCACGGGGTTCCAGTATCAGGCCTCAGTCATGGTCCCAGTGCACAGGGTCCCACAATCAAACCTCAGTCATGTTGCCAGTCCACAGGTTTCTGCCATCAAACCTCAGTCAAGTTCCCAGGCCACAGGGTTCCAGAATCAAGCCTCAGTCATTTGGCCAGGCTAGAGTGTTCCACCATCAAACCTCAGTCATGATCCCAGGCCACATGTTTCCACAATGAAACCTCAGTCATTTTCCCAAGCCAAAGGTTTCCAAAATCAAACCTCAGTCATATTCCCAAGACACATGGTTCCAGAATCAAACCTGAATCATGTTCGCAGGCCCCAGCTGTCAACAATCAAACCTCAGGCATGTTCCCAGGACACAGGTGTCCAGAATCAAACCTCAGTCATGTTCCCAGGGAACAGGCTTCCAGAAACAAAGCTCAGTCATGTTCCCAGGCCACAGGGTTCCAGAATCAAACCTCAGTCTTGTTCCCAGGACACAGGTTTCCAGAATCAACCCGATATCATGTTCCCTGGCCACAGTCTCAGAATCAAACCTCAGTCATGTTGCCAGGCCACAGGTTTCCACCATCAAACCTCAGACATGTTCCCAGGCCACAGGGTTCCAGAGTCAAACCGTTGGCAGGTCCCCAGGCCACAGGGTTCCAGAATCCACCAATGTCATGTTCCCAGGCCACAGGGTTCCAGAATCAATCCTCAGTCATGTTCCCAGACCACAGGGTTCCAGAACCAAGGCTCAGTCAGGTTCCCGGGCCACAGTATTCCACCATCTAAACAGATGTCATATTCCCAGGCCACAGGTTTCCAAAATCCACCCATGTCATGTTCCCAGTCCACAGGGTTCCAGAACCAAGGCTCAGTCAGGTTCCCGGGGCACAGTATTCCACCATCTAAACAGATGTCATATTCCCAGGCCACAGGTTTCCAAAATCACGCCTCAGTCATGTTCCCAGGCCACAGGTTTCCAGAATCAAACTGATTTCATGTTCCCTGGCAACAGGGTACCAGAATCCAAACCGATGTCATGTTCCCAGGCCACAGGATTCCACACTCTAACATCATTCATGTTCCCAGGCCACATGGTTCCAGAATCAAACCTCAGTCGTGTTCCCAGGACACAGGGTTCCAGAAGAAAACCTCAGTCATGTTCCCTGGACACAGGTTTCAGAAATAAGATCCCAGTGATGTTCCCAGGCCACAGGGTTCCACAATTAAACCTCAGTCATATTCCCAGGCCAGAGGGTTCCACAATCAAACCTCAGTCCTGTGGCCAGGCCACGGTTCCACCATCAAGCCTCAGTCATGTTCCCAGGCCAGAGTGTTCCACAATCAAACCTAAGTCATCTTGCCAAGCCACAGGGTTCCACCATCAAACCTCAGGCATGTTGCCAGGCCAAAGGGTTCCACCATCAAGCCTCACTCATGTTCCCTGTAAACAGGGCTCCTGAATCAAACCAATGTCATGTTCCCACACCACGGTGTTCCAGTATCAGGCCTCAGTCATGGTCCCAGTGCACAGGGTCCCACAATCAAACCTCAGTCATGTTGCCAGTCCACAGGTTTCTGCCATCAAACCTCAGTCAAATTCCCAGGCCACAGGGTTCCAGAATCAAGCCTCAGTCATTTTGCCAGGCTAGAGTGTTCCACCATCAAACCTCAGTCATGATCCCAGGCCACATGTTTCCACAATGAAACCTCAGTCATTTTCCCAAGCCAAAGGTTTCCAGAATCAAACCTCAGTCATATTCCCAGGACACATGGTTCCAGAATCATAGCTGAATCATGTTCGCAGGCCCCAGGTGTCAACAATCAAACCTCAGGCATGTTCCCAGGACACAGGTGTCCAGAATCAAACCTCAGTCATGTTCCCAGGGAACTGGCTTCAGGAAACAAAGCTCAGTCATGTTCCCAGGCCACAGGGTTCTAGAATCAAACCTCAGTCTTGTTCCCAGGACACAGGTTTCCAGAATCAACCCGATATCATGTTCCCTGGCCACAGTCTCAGAATCAAACCTCAGTCATGTTGCCAGGCCACAGGTTTCCACCATCAAACCTCAGACATGTTCCCAGGCCACAGGGTTCCAGAGTCAAACCGTTGGCAGGTTCCCAGGCCACAGGGTTCCAGAATCCACCAATGTCATGTTCCCAGGCCACAGGGTTCCAGAATCAATCCTCAGTTATGTTCCCAGGCTACAGGGTTCCAGAATAAAACCTCAGTCATGTTCCCAGACCACAGGGTTCCAGAACCAAGGCTCAGTCAGGTTCCCGGGCCACAGTATTCCACAATCTAAACAGATGTCATGTTCCCAGGCCTCAGGGTTCCAGAATCCACCCATGTCATGTTCCCACTCCACAGGATTCCAGAACCAAGGCTCAGTCAGGTTCCCGGGGCACAGTATTCCACAATCTAAACAGATGTCATATTCCCAGGCCACAGGTTTCCAAAATCACGCCTCAGTCATGTTCGCAGGCCACAGGTTTCCAGAAACAAACTGATTTCATGTTCCCTGGCAACAGGGTACCAGAATCCAAACCGATGTCATGTTCCCAGGCCACAGGATTCTACACTCTAACATGAGTCATGTTCCCAGGCCACATGGTTCCAGAATCAAACCTCAGTCGTGTTCCCAGGACACAGGGTTCCAGAAGAAAACCTCAGTCATGTTCCCTGGACAGAGGTTTCAGAAATAAAATCCCAGTCATGTTCCCAGGCCACAGGGTTCCACAATTAAACCTCAGTCATATTCCCAGGCCAGAGGGTTCCACAATCAAACCTCAGTCCTGTGGCCAGGCCACGGTTCCACCATCAAGCCTCAGTCATGTTGCCAGGCCAGAGTGTTCCACAATCAAACCTAAGTCATCTTGCCAAGCCACAGGGTTCCACCATCAAACCTCAGGCATGTTGCCAGGCCAAAGGGTTCCACCATCAGGCCTCACTCATGTTCCCAAGCCTGAGGGTTGCACTATCAAACCTCAATCATGTTGCCAGGCCACAGGGTTCAACCATCAATCCTCAGTCATGTTCCCAGTAAACAGGGCTCCTGAATCAAACCAATGTCATGTTCCCACACCACGGGGTTCCAGTATCAGGCCTCAGTCATGGTCCCAGTGCACAGGGTCCCACAATCAAACCTCAGTCATTTTGCCAGCCTAGAGTGTTCCACCATCAAACCTCAGTCATGATCCCAGGCCACATGTTTCCACAATGAAACCTCAGTCATTTTCCCAAGCCAAAGGTTTCCAGAATCAAACCTCAGTCATATTCCCAGGACACATGGTTCCAGAATCAAACCTGAATCATGTTCGCAGGCCCCAGCTGTCAACAATCAAACCTCAGGCATGTTCCCAGGACACAGGTGTCCAGAATCAAACCTCAGTCATGTTCCCAGGGAACAGGCTTCCAGAAACAAAGCTCAGTCATGTTCCCAGGCCACAGGGTTCCAGAATCAAACCTCAGTCTTGTTCCCAGGACACAGGTTTCCAGAATCAACCCGATATCATGTTCCCTGGCCACAGTCTCAGAATCAAACCTCAGTCATGTTGCCAGGCCACAGGTTTCCACCATCAAACCTCAGACATGTTCCCAGGCCACAGGGTTCCAGAGTCAAACCGTTGGCAGGTTCCCAGGCCACAGGGTTCCAGAATCCACCAATGTCATGTTCCCAGGCCACAGGGTTCCAGAAACAATCCTCAGTTATGTTCCCAGGCTACAGGGTTCCAGAATAAAACCTCAGTCATGTTCCCAGACCACAGGGTTCCAGAACCAAGGCTCAGTCAGGTTCCCGGGCCACAGTATTCCACAATCTAAACAGATGTCATGTTCCCAGGCCTCAGGGTTCCAGAATCCACCCATGTCATGTTCCCAGTCCACAGGGTTCCAGAACCAAGGCTCAGTCAGGTTCCCGGGGCACAGTATTCCACCATCTAAACAGATGTCATATTCCCAGGCCACAGGTTTCCAAAATCACGCCTCAGTCATGTTCCCAGGCCACAGGTTTCCAGAATCAAACCGATTTCATGTTCCCTGGCAACAGGGTACCAGAATCCAAACCGATGTCATGTTCCCAGGCCACAGGATTCCACACTCTAACATCAGTCATGTTCCCAGGCCACATGGTTCCAGAATCAAACCTCAGTCGTGTTCCCAGGACACAGGGTTCCAGAAGAAAACCTCAGTCATGTTCCCAGACCACAGGGTTCCAGAACCAAGGCTCAGTCAGGTTCCCGGGCCACAGTATTCCACAATCTAAACAGATGTCATGTTCCCAGGCCTCAGGGTTCCAGAATCCACCCATGTCATGTTCCCAGTCCACAGGGTTCCAGAACGAAGGCTCAGTCAGGTTCCCGGGGCACAGTATTCCACAATCTAAACCGATGTCATATTCCCAGGCCACAGGTTTCCAAAATCACGCCTCAGTCATGTTCCCAGGCCACAGGTTTCCAGAATCAAACCGATTTCATGTTCCCTGGCAACAGGGTACCAGAATCCAAACCGATGTCATGTTCCCAGGCCACAGGATTCCACACTCTAACATGAGTCATGTTCCCAGGCCACATGGTTCCAGAATCAAACCTCAGTCGTGTTCCCAGGACACAGGGTTCCAGAAGAAAACCTCAGTCATGTTCCCTGGACACAGGTTTCAGAAATCAAATCCCAGTCATGTTCCCAGGCCACAGGGTTCCACAATTAAACCTCAGTCAT
Organism: Balaenoptera physalus; assembly: GCF_965194825.1. Taxonomy (NCBI): domain Eukaryota; kingdom Metazoa; phylum Chordata; class Mammalia; order Artiodactyla; family Balaenopteridae; genus Balaenoptera; species Balaenoptera physalus. Next base: position 31,409,717 of record NC_138897.1, on the reverse strand, counting down.
ATTCCCAGGCCAGAGGGTTCCACAATCAAACCTCAGTCCTGTGGCCAGGCCACGGTTCCACCATCAAGCCTCAGTCATGTTGCCAGGCCAGAGTGTTCCACAATCAAACCTAAGTCATCTTGCCAAGCCACAGGGTTCCACCATCAAACCTCAGGCATGTTGCCAGGCCACAGGGTTCAACCATCAAGCCTCAGTCATGTTCCCAGTAAACAGGGCTCCTGAATCAAACCAATGTCATGTTCCCACACCACGGGGTTCCAGTATCAGGCCTCAGTCATGGTCCCAGTGCACAGGGTCCCACAATCAAACCTCAGTCATGTTGCCAGTCCACAGGTTTCTGCCATCAAACCTCAGTCAAGTTCCCAGGCCACAGGGTTCCAGAATCAAGCCTCAGTCATTTGGCCAGGCTAGAGTGTTCCACCATCAAACCTCAGTCATGATCCCAGGCCACATGTTTCCACAATGAAACCTCAGTCATTTTCCCAAGCCAAAGGTTTCCAAAATCAAACCTCAGTCATATTCCCAAGACACATGGTTCCAGAATCAAACCTGAATCATGTTCGCAGGCCCCAGCTGTCAACAATCAAACCTCAGGCATGTTCCCAGGACACAGGTGTCCAGAATCAAACCTCAGTCATGTTCCCAGGGAACAGGCTTCCAGAAACAAAGCTCAGTCATGTTCCCAGGCCACAGGGTTCCAGAATCAAACCTCAGTCTTGTTCCCAGGACACAGGTTTCCAGAATCAACCCGATATCATGTTCCCTGGCCACAGTCTCAGAATCAAACCTCAGTCATGTTGCCAGGCCACAGGTTTCCACCATCAAACCTCAGACATGTTCCCAGGCCACAGGGTTCCAGAGTCAAACCGTTGGCAGGTCCCCAGGCCACAGGGTTCCAGAATCCACCAATGTCATGTTCCCAGGCCACAGGGTTCCAGAATCAATCCTCAGTCATGTTCCCAGACCACAGGGTTCCAGAACCAAGGCTCAGTCAGGTTCCCGGGCCACAGTATTCCACAATCTAAACAGACGTCATGTTCCCAGGCCTCAGGGTTCCAGAATCCACCCATGTCATGTTCCCAGTCCACAGGGTTCCAGAACCAAGGCTCAGTCAGGTTCCCGGGGCACAGTATTCCACAATCTAAACAGATGTCATATTCCCAGGCCACAGGTTTCCAAAATCACGCCTCAGTCATGTTCGCAGGCCACAGGTTTCCAGAATCAAACTGATTTCATGTTCCCTGGCAACAGGGTACCAGAATCCAAACCGATGTCATGTTCCCAGGCCACAGGATTCCACACTCTAACATCATTCATGTTCCCAGGCCACATGGTTCCAGAATCAAACCTCAGTCGTGTTCCCAGGACACAGGGTTCCAGAAGAAAACCTCAGTCATGTTCCCTGGACACAGGTTTCAGAAATAAGATCCCAGTGATGTTCCCAGGCCACAGGGTTCCACAATTAAACCTCAGTCATATTCCCAGGCCAGAGGGTTCCACAATCAAACCTCAGTCCTGTGGCCAGGCCACGGTTCCACCATCAAGCCTCAGTCATGTTCCCAGGCCAGAGTGTTCCACAATCAAACCTAAGTCATCTTGCCAAGCCACAGGGTTCCACCATCAAACCTCAGGCATGTTGCCAGGCCAAAGGGTTCCACCATCAAGCCTCACTCATGTTCCCTGTAAACAGGGCTCCTGAATCAAACCAATGTCATGTTCCCACACCACGGTGTTCCAGTATCAGGCCTCAGTCATGGTCCCAGTGCACAGGGTCCCACAATCAAACCTCAGTCATGTTGCCAGTCCACAGGTTTCTGCCATCAAACCTCAGTCAAATTCCCAGGCCACAGGGTTCCAGAATCAAGCCTCAGTCATTTGGCCAGGCTAGAGTGTTCCACCATCAAACCTCAGTCATGATCCCAGGCCACATGTTTCCACAATGAAACCTCAGTCATTTTCCCAAGCCAAAGGTTTCCAGAATCAAACCTCAGTCATATTCCCAGGACACATGGTTCCAGAATCATAGCTGAATCATGTTCGCAGGCCCCAGGTGTCAACAATCAAACCTCAGGCATGTTCCCAGGACACAGGTGTCCAGAATCAAACCTCAGTCATGTTCCCAGGGAACTGGCTTCAGGAAACAAAGCTCAGTCATGTTCCCAGGCCACAGGGTTCTAGAATCAAACCTCAGTCTTGTTCCCAGGACACAGGTTTCCAGAATCAACCCGATATCATGTTCCCTGGCCACAGTCTCAGAATCAAACCTCAGTCATGTTGCCAGGCCACAGGTTTCCACCATCAAACCTCAGACATGTTCCCAGGCCACAGGGTTCCAGAGTCAAACCGTTGGCAGGTTCCCAGGCCACAGGGTTCCAGAATCCACCAATGTCATGTTCCCAGGCCACAGGGTTCCAGAATCAATCCTCAGTTATGTTCCCAGGCTACAGGGTTCCAGAATAAAACCTCAGTCATGTTCCCAGACCACAGGGTTCCAGAACCAAGGCTCAGTCAGGTTCCCGGGCCACAGTATTCCACAATCTAAACAGATGTCATGTTCCCAGGCCTCAGGGTTCCAGAATCCACCCATGTCATGTTCCCACTCCACAGGATTCCAGAACCAAGGCTCAGTCAGGTTCCCGGGGCACAGTATTCCACAATCTAAACAGATGTCATATTCCCAGGCCACAGGTTTCCAAAATCACGCCTCAGTCATGTTCGCAGGCCACAGGTTTCCAGAAACAAACTGATTTCATGTTCCCTGGCAACAGGGTACCAGAATCCAAACCGATGTCATGTTCCCAGGCCACAGGATTCCACACTCTAACATGAGTCATGTTCCCAGGCCACATGGTTCCAGAATCAAACCTCAGTCGTGTTCCCAGGACACAGGGTTCCAGAAGAAAACCTCAGTCATGTTCCCTGGACACAGGTTTCAGAAATCAAATCCCAGTCATGTTCCCAGGCCACAGGGTTCCACAATTAAACCTCAGTCATATTCCCAGGCCAGAGGGTTCCACAATCAAACCTCAGTCCTGTGGCCAGGCCACGGTTCCACCATCAAGCCTCAGTCATGTTGCCAGGCCAGAGTGTTCCACAATCAAACCTAAGTCATCTTGCCAAGCCACAGGGTTCCACCATCAAACCTCAGGCATGTTGCCAGGCCAAAGGGTTCCACCATCAGGCCTCACTCATGTTCCCAAGCCTGAGGGTTGCACTATCAAACCTCAATCATGTTGCCAGGCCACAGGGTTCAACCATCAATCCTCAGTCATGTTCCCAGTAAACAGGGCTCCTGAATCAAACCAATGTCATGTTCCCACACCACGGGGTTCCAGTATCAGGCCTCAGTCATGGTCCCAGTGCACAGGTTCCCACAATCAAACCTCAGTCATTTTGCCAGCCTAGAGTGTTCCACCATCAAACCTCAGTCATGATCCCAGGCCACATGTTTCCACAATGAAACCTCAGTCATTTTCCCAAGCCAAAGGTTTCCAGAATCAAACCTCAGTCATATTCCCAGGACACATGGTTCCAGAATCAAACCTGAATCATGTTCGCAGGCCCCAGCTGTCAACAATCAAACCTCAGGCATGTTCCCAGGACACAGGTGTCCAGAATCAAACCTCAGTCATGTTCCCAGGGAACAGGCTTCCAGAAACAAAGCTCAGTCATGTTCCCAGGCCACAGGGTTCCAGAATCAAACCTCAGTCTTGTTCCCAGGACACAGGTTTCCAGAATCAACCCGATATCATGTTCCCTGGCCACAGTCTCAGAATCAAACCTCAGTCATGTTGCCAGGCCACAGGTTTCCACCATCAAACCTCAGACATGTTCCCAGGCCACAGGGTTCCAGAGTCAAACCGTTGGCAGGTTCCCAGGCCACAGGGTTCCAGAATCCACCAATGTCATGTTCCCAGGCCACAGGGTTCTAGAATCAATCCTCAGTTATGTTCCCAGGCTACAGGGTTCCAGAATAAAACCTCAGTCATGTTCCCAGACCACAGGGTTCCAGAACCAAGGCTCAGTCAGGTTCCCGGGCCACAGTATTCCACAATCTAAACAGATGTCATGTTCCCAGGCCTCAGGGTTCCAGAATCCACCCATGTCATGTTCCCAGTCCACAGGGTTCCAGAACGAAGGCTCAGTCAGGTTCCCGGGGCACAGTATTCCACAATCTAAACAGATGTCATATTCCCAGGCCACAGGTTTCCAAAATCACGCCTCAGTCATGTTCCCAGGCCACAGGTTTCCAGAATCAAACCGATTTCATGTTCCCTGGCAACAGGGTACCAGAATCCAAACCGATGTCATGTTCCCAGGCCACAGGATTCCACACTCTAACATCAGTCATGTTCCCAGGCCACATGGTTCCAGAATCAAACCTCAGTCGTGTTCCCAGGACACAGGGTTCCAGAAGAAAACCTCAGTCATGTTCCCTGGACACAGGTTTCAGAAATCAAATCCCAGTCATGTTCCCAGGCCACAGGGTTCCACAATTAAACCTCAGTCATATTCCCAGGCCAGAGGGTTCCACAATCAAACCTCAGTCCTGTGGCCAGGCCACGGTTCCACCATCAAGCCTCAGTCATGTTGCAAGGCCAGAGTGTTCCACAATCAAACCTAAGTCATCTTGCCAAGCCACAGGGTTCCACCATCAAACCTCAGGCATGTTGCCAGGCCACAGGGTTCAACCATCAATCCTCAGTCATGTTCCCAGTAAACAGGGCTCCTGAATCAAACCAATGTCATGTTCCCACACCACGGGGTTCCAGTATCAGGCCTCAGTCATGGTCCCAGTGCACAGGGTCCCACAATCAAACCTCAGTCATGTTGCCAGTCCACAGATTTCTGCCATCAAACCTCAGTCAAGTTCCCAGGCCACAGGGTTCCAGAATCAAGCCTCAGTCATTTGGCCAGGCTAGAGTGTTCCACCATCAAGCCTCACTCATTTTCCCAAGCCTGAGGGTTGCACTATCAAACCTCAATCATGTTGCCAGGCCACAGGGTTCAACCATCAAGCCTCAGTCATGTTCCCAGTAAACAGGGCTCCTGAATCAAACCAATGTCATGTTCCCACACCACGGGGTTCCAGTATCAGGCCTCAGTCATGGTCCCAGTGCACAGGGTCCCACAATCAAACCTCAGTCATGTTGCCAGTCCACAGGTTTCTGCCATCAAACCTCAGTCAAGTTCCCAGGCCACAGGGTTCCAGAATCAAGCCTCAGTCATTTGGCCAGGCTAGAGTGTTCCACCATCAAACCTCAGTCATGATCCCAGGCCACATGTTTCCACAATGAAACCTCAGTCATTTTCCCAAGCCAAAGGTTTTCAAAATCAAACCTCAGTCATATTCCCAAGACACATGGTTCCAGAATCAAACCTGAATCATGTTCGCAGGCCCCAGCTGTCAACAATCAAACCTCAAGCATGTTCCCAGGACACAGGTGTCCAGAATCAAACCTCAGTCATGTTCCCAGGGAACAGGCTTCCAGAAACAAAGCTCAGTCATGTTCCCAGGCCACAGGGTTCCAGAATCAAACCTCAGTCTTGTTCCCAGGACACAGGTTTCCAGAATCAACCCGATATCATGTTCCCTGGCCACAGTCTCAGAATCAAACCTCAGTCATGTTGCCAGGCCACAGGTTTCCACCATCAAACCTCAGACATGTTCCCAGGCCACAGGGTTCCAGAGTCAAACCGTTGGCAGGTCCCCAGGCCACAGGGTTCCAGAATCCACCAATGTCATGTTCCCAGGCCAAAGGGTTCCAGAATAAATCCTCAGTCATGTTCCCAGACCACAGGGCTCCAGAACCAAGGCTCAGTCAGGTTCCCGGGCCACAGTATTCCACAATCTAAACAGATGTCATGTTCCCAGGCCTCAGGGTTCCAGAATCCACCCATGTCATGTTCCCAGTCCACAGGGTTCCAGAACCAAGGCTCAGTCAGGTTCCCGGGGCACAGTATTCCACAATCTAAACAGATGTCATATTCCCAGGCCACAGGTTTCCAAAATCACGCCTCAGTCATGTTCGCAGGCCACAGGTTTCCAGAATCAAACTGATTTCATGTTCCCTGGCAACAGGGTACCAGAATCCAAACCGATGTCATGTTCCCAGGCCACAGGATTCCACACTCTAACATCATTCATGTTCCCAGGCCACATGGTTCCAGAATCAAACCTCAGTCGTGTTCCCAGGACACAGGGTTCCAGAAGAAAACCTCAGTCATGTTCCCTGGACACAGGTTTCAGAAATAAGATCCCAGTGATGTTCCCAGGCCAGAGGGTTCCACAATTAAACCTCAGTCATATTCCCAGGCCAGAGGGTTCCACAATCAAACCTCAGTCCTGTGGCCAGGCCACGGTTCCACCATCAAGCCTCAGTCATGTTCCCAGGCCAGAGTGTTCCACAATCAAACCTAAGTCATCTTGCCAAGCCACAGGGTTCCACCATCAAACCTCAGGCATGTTGCCAGGCCAAAGGGTTCCACCATCAAGCCTCACTCATGTTCCCTGTAAACAGGGCTCCTGAATCAAACCAATGTCATGTTCCCACACCACGGTGTTCCAGTATCAGGCCTCAGTCATGGTCCCAGTGCACAGGGTCCCACAATCAAACCTCAGTCATGTTGCCAGTCCACAGGTTTCTGCCATCAAACCTCAGTCAAATTCCCAGGCCACAGGGTTCCAGAATCAAGCCTCAGTCATTTGGCCAGGCTAGAGTGTTCCACCATCAAACCTCAGTCATGATCCCAGGCCACATGTTTCCACAATGAAACCTCAGTCATTTTCCCAAGCCAAAGGTTTCCAGAATCAAACCTCAGTCATATTCCCAGGACACATGGTTCCAGAATCATAGCTGAATCATGTTCGCCGGCCCCAGGTGTCAACAATCAAACCTCAGGCATGTTCCCAGGACACAGGTGTCCAGAATCAAACCTCAGTCATGTTCCCAGGGAACTGGCTTCAGGAAACAAAGCTCAGTCATGTTCCCAGGCCACAGGGTTCTAGAATCAAACCTCAGTCTTGTTCCCAGGACACAGGTTTCCAGAATCAACCCGATATCATGTTCCCTGGCCACAGTCTCAGAATCAAACCTCAGTCATGTTGCCAGGCCACAGGTTTCCACCATCAAACCTCAGACATGTTCCCAGGCCACAGGGTTCCAGAGTCAAACCGTTGGCAGGTTCCCAGGCCACAGGGTTCCAGAATCCACCAATGTCATGTTCCCAGGCCACAGGGTTCCAGAATCAATCCTCAGTTATGTTCCCAGGCTACAGGGTTCCAGAATAAAACCTCAGTCATGTTCCCAGACCACAGGGTTCCAGAACCAAGGCTCAGTCAGGTTCCCGGGCCACAGTATTCCACAATCTAAACAGATGTCATGTTCCCAGGCCTCAGGGTTCCAGAATCCACCCATGTCATGTTCCCACTCCACAGGATTCCAGAACCAAGGCTCAGTCAGGTTCCCGGGGCACAGTATTCCACAATCTAAACAGATGTCATATTCCCAGGCCACAGGTTTCCAAAATCACGCCTCAGTCATGTTCGCAGGCCACAGGTTTCCAGAAACAAACTGATTTCATGTTCCCTGGCAACAGGGTACCAGAATCCAAACCGATGTCATGTTCCCAGGCCACAGGATTCCACACTCTAACATCAGTCATGTTCCCAGGCCACATGGTTCCAGAATCAAACCTCAGTCGTGTTCCCAGGACACAGGGTTCCAGAAGAAAACCTCAGTCATGTTCCCTGGACACAGGTTTCAGAAATAAAATCCCAGTCATGTTCCCAGGCCACAGGGTTCCACAATTAAACCTCAGTCATATTCCCAGGCCAGAGGGTTCCACAATCAAACCTCAGTCCTGTGGCCAGGCCACGGTTCCACCATCAAGCCTCAGTCATGTTGCCAGGCAGGAGTGTTCCACAATCAAACCTAAGTCATCTTGCCAAGCCACAGGGTTCCACCATCAAACCTCAGGCATGTTGCCAGGCCAAAGGGTTCCACCATCAGGCCTCACTCATGTTCCCAAGCCTGAGGGTTGCACTATCAAACCTCAATCATGTTGCCAGGCCACAGGGTTCAACCATCAATCCTCAGTCATGTTCCCAGTAAACAGGGCTCCTGAATCAAACCAATGTCATGTTCCCACACCACGGGGTTCCAGTATCAGGCCTCAGTCATGGTCCCAGTGCACAGGGTCCCACAATCAAACCTCAGTCATATTCCCAGGACACATGGTTCCAGAATCATAGCTGAATCATGTTCGCCGACCCCAGGTGTCAACAATCAAACCTCAGGCATGTTCCCAGGACACAGGTGTCCAGAATCAAACCTCAGTCATGTTCCCAGGGAACTGGCTTCAGGAAACAAAGCTCAGTCATGTTCCCAGGCCACAGGGTTCCAGAATCAAACCTCAGTCTTGTTCCCAGGACACAGGTTTCCAGAATCAACCCGATATCATGTTCCCTGGCCACAGTCTCAGAATCAAACCTCAGTCATGTTGCCAGGCCACAGGTTTCCACCATCAAACCTCAGACATGTTCCCAGGCCACAGGGTTCCAGAGTCAAACCGTTGGCAGGTTCCCAGGCCACAGGGTTCCAGAATCCACCAATGTCATGTTCCCAGGCCACAGGGTTCCAGAATCAATCCTCAGTTATGTTCCCAGGCTACAGGGTTCCAGAATAAAACCTCAGTCATGTTCCCAGACCACAGGGTTCCAGAACCAAGGCTCAGTCAGGTTCCCGGGCCACAGTATTCCACAATCTAAACAGATGTCATGTTCCCAGTCCTCAGGGTTCCAGAATCCACCCATGTCATGTTCCCAGTCCACAGGATTCCAGAACCAAGGCTCAGTCAGGTTCCCGGGGCACAGTATTCCACAATCTAAACAGATGTCATATTCCCAGGCCACAGGTTTCCAAAATCACGCCTCAGTCATGTTCGCAGGCCACAGGTTTCCAGAAACAAACTGATTTCATGTTCCCTGGCAACAGGGTACCAGAATCCAAACCGATGTCATGTTCCCAGGCCACAGGATTCCACACTCTAACATCAGTCATGTTCCCAGGCCACATGGTTCCAGAATCAAACCTCAGTCGTGTTCCCAGGACACAGGGTTCCAGAAGAAAACCTCAGTCATGTTCCCTGGACACAGGTTTCAGAAATAAAATCCCAGTCATGTTCCCAGGCCACAGGGTTCCACAATTAAACCTCAGTCATATTCCCAGGCCAGAGGGTTCCACAATCAAACCTCAGTCCTGTGGCCAGGCCACGGTTCCACCATCAAGCCTCAGTCATGTTGCCAGGCCAGAGTGTTCCACAATCAAACCTAAGTCATCTTGCCAAGCCACAGGGTTCCACCATCAAACCTCAGGCATGTTGCCAGGCCACAGGGTTCAACCATCAAGCCTCACTCATGTTCCCTGTAAACAGGGCTCCTGAATCAAACCAATGTCATGTTCCCACACCACGGTGTTCCAGTATCAGGCCTCAGTCATGGTCCCAGTGCACAGGGTCCCACAATCAAACCTCAGTCATGTTGCCAGTCCACAGGTTTCTGCCATCAAACCTCAGTCAAATTCCCAGGCCACAGGGTTCCAGAATCAAGCCTCAGTCATTTGGCCAGGCTAGAGTGTTCCACCATCAAACCTCAGTCATGATCCCAGGCCACATGTTTCCACAATGAAACCTCAGTCATTTTCCCAAGCCAAAGGTTTCCAGAATCAAACCTCAGTCATATTCCCAGGACACATGGTTCCAGAATCATAGCTGAATCATGTTCGCCGGCCCCAGGTGTCAACAATCAAACCTCAGGCATGTTCCCAGGACACAGGTGTCCAGAATCAAACCTCAGTCATGTTCCCAGGGAACTGGCTTCAGGAAACAAAGCTCAGTCATGTTCCCAGGCCACAGGGTTCTAGAATCAAACCTCAGTCTTGTTCCCAGGACACAGGTTTCCAGAATCAACCCGATATCATGTTCCCTGGCCACAGTCTCAGAATCAAACCTCAGTCATGTTGCCAGGCCACAGGTTTCCACCATCAAACCTCAGACATGTTCCCAGGCCACAGGGTTCCAGAGTCAAACCGTTGGCAGGTTCCCAGGCCACAGGGTTCCAGAATCCACCAATGTCATGTTCCCAGGCCACAGGGTTCCAGAATCAATCCTCAGTTATGTTCCCAGGCTACAGGGTTCCAGAATAAAACCTCAGTCATGTTCCCAGACCACAGGGTTCCAGAACCAAGGCTCAGTCAGGTTCCCGGGCCACAGTATTCCACAATCTAAACAGATGTCATGTTCCCAGGCCTCAGGGTTCCAGAATCCACCCATGTCATGTTCCCACTCCACAGGATTCCAGAACCAAGGCTCAGTCAGGTTCCCGGGGCACAGTATTCCACAATCTAAACAGATGTCATATTCCCAGGCCACAGGTTTCCAAAATCACGCCTCAGTCATGTTCGCAGGCCACAGGTTTCCAGAAACAAACTGATTTCATGTTCCCTGGCAACAGGGTACCAGAATCCAAACCGATGTCATGTTCCCAGGCCACAGGATTCCACACTCTAACATCAGTCATGTTCCCAGGCCACATGGTTCCAGAATCAAACCTCAGTCGTGTTCCCAGGACACAGGGTTCCAGAAGAAAACCTCAGTCATGTTCCCTGGACACAGGTTTCAGAAATAAAATCCCAGTCATGTTCCCAGGCCACAGGGTTCCACAATTAAACCTCAGTCATATTCCCAGGCCAGAGGGTTCCACAATCAAACCTCAGTCCTGTGGCCAGGCCACGGTTCCACCATCAAGCCTCAGTCATGTTGCCAGGCAGGAGTGTTCCACAATCAAACCTAAGTCATCTTGCCAAGCCACAGGGTTCCACCATCAAACCTCAGGCATGTTGCCAGGCCAAAGGGTTCCACCATCAGGCCTCACTCATGTTCCCAAGCCTGAGGGTTGCACTATCAAACCTCAATCATGTTGCCAGGCCACAGGGTTCAACCATCAATCCTCAGTCATGTTCCCAGTAAACAGGGCTCCTGAATCAAACCAATGTCATGTTCCCACACCACGGGGTTCCAGTATCAGGCCTCAGTCATGGTCCCAGTGCACAGGGTCCCACAATCAAACCTCAGTCATATTCCCAGGACACATGGTTCCAGAATCATAGCTGAATCATGTTCGCCGGCCCCAGGTGTCAACAATCAAACCTCAGGCATGTTCCCAGGACACAGGTGTCCAGAATCAAACCTCAGTCATGTTCCCAGGGAACTGGCTTCAGGAAACAAAGCTCAGTCATGTTCCCAGGCCACAGGGTTCCAGAATCAAACCTCAGTCTTGTTCCCAGGACACAGGTTTCCAGAATCAACCCGATATCATGTTCCCTGGCCACAGTCTCAGAATCAAACCTCAGTCATGTTGCCAGGCCACAGGTTTCCACCATCAAACCTCAGACATGTTCCCAGGCCACAGGGTTCCAGAGTCAAACCGTTGGCAGGTTCCCAGGCCACAGGGTTCCAGAATCCACCAATGTCATGTTCCCAGGCCACAGGGTTCCAGAATCAATCCTCAGTTATGTTCCCAGGCTACAGGGTTCCAGAATAAAACCTCAGTCATGTTCCCAGACCACAGGGTTCCAGAACCAAGGCTCAGTCAGGTTCCCGGGCCACAGTATTCCACAATCTAAACAGATGTCATGTTCCCAGTCCTCAGGGTTCCAGAATCCACCCATGTCATGTTCCCAGTCCACAGGATTCCAGAACCAAGGCTCAGTCAGGTTCCCGGGGCACAGTATTCCACAATCTAAACAGATGTCATATTCCCAGGCCACAGGTTTCCAAAATCACGCCTCAGTCATGTTCGCAGGCCACAGGTTTCCAGAAACAAACTGATTTCATGTTCCCTGGCAACAGGGTACCAGAATCCAAACCGATGTCATGTTCCCAGGCCACAGGATTCCACACTCTAACATCAGTCATGTTCCCAGGCCACATGGTTCCAGAATCAAACCTCAGTCGTGTTCCCAGGACACAGGGTTCCAGAAGAAAACCTCAGTCATGTTCCCTGGACACAGGTTTCAGAAATAAAATCCCAGTCATGTTCCCAGGCCACAGGGTTCCACAATTAAACCTCAGTCATATTCCCAGGCCAGAGGGTTCCACAATCAAACCTCAGTCCTGTGGCCAGGCCACGGTTCCACCATCAAGCCTCAGTCATGTTGCCAGGCCAGAGTGTTCCACAATCAAACCTAAGTCATCTTGCCAAGCCACAGGGTTCCACCATCAAACCTCAGGCATGTTGCCAGGCCACAGGGTTCAACCATCAATCCTCAGTCATGTTCCCAGTAAACAGGGCTCCTGAATCAAACCAATGTCATGTTCCCACACCACGGGGTTCCAGTATCAGGCCTCAGTCATGGTCCCAGTGCACAGGGTCCCACAATCAAACCTCAGTCATGTTGCCAGTCCACAGGTTTCTGCCATCAAACCTCAGTCAAGTTCCCAGGCCACAGGGTTCCAGAATCAAGCCTCAGTCATTTGGCCAGGCTAGAGTGTTCCACCATCAAACCTCAGTCATGATCCCAGGCCACATGTTTCCACAATGAAACCTCAGTCATTTTCCCAAGCCAAAGGTTTCCAAAATCAAACCTCAGTCATATTCCCAAGACACATGGTTCCAGAATCAAACCTGAATCATGTTCGCAGGCCCCAGCTGTCAACAATCAAACCTCAGGCATGTTCCCAGGACACAGGTGTCCAGAATCAAACCTCAGTCATGTTCCCAGGGAACAGGCTTCCAGAAACAAAGCTCAGTCATGTTCCCAGGCCACAGGGTTCCAGAATCAAACCTCAGTCTTGTTCCCAGGACACAGGTTTCCAGAATCAACCCGATATCATGTTCCCTGGCCACAGTCTCAGAATCAAACCTCAGTCATGTTGCCAGGCCACAGGTTTCCACCATCAAACCTCAGACATGTTCCCAGGCCACAGGGTTCCAGAGTCAAACCGTTGGCAGGTCCCCAGGCCACAGGGTTCCAGAATCCACCAATGTCATGTTCCCAGGCCACAGGGTTCCAGAATCAATCCTCAGTCATGTTCCTAGACCACAGGGTTCCAGAACCAAGGCTCAGTCAGTTTCCCGGGCCACAGTATTCCACAATCTAAACAGATGTCATGTTCCCAGGCCTCAGGGTTCCAGAATCCACCCATGTCATGTTCCCAGTCCACAGGGTTCCAGAACCAAGGCTCAGTCAGGTTCCCGGGGCACAGTATTCCACAATCTAAACAGATGTCATATTCCCAGGCCACAGGTTTCCAAAATCACGCCTCAGTCATGTTCGCAGGCCACAGGTTTCCAGAATCAAACTGATTTCATGTTCCCTGGCAACAGGGTACCAGAATCCAAACCGATGTCATGTTCCCAGGCCACAGGATTCCACACTCTAACATCAGTCATGTTCCCAGGCCACATGGTTCCAGAATCAAACCTCAGTCGTGTTCCCAGGACACAGGGTTCCAGAAGAAAACCTCAGTCATGTTCCCTGGACACAGGTTTCAGAAATAAGATCCCAGTGATGTTCCCAGGCCACAGGGTTCCACAATTAAACCTCAGTCATATTCCCAGGCCAGAGGGTTCCACAATCAAACCTCAGTCCTGTGGCCAGGCCACGGTTCCACCATCAAGCCTCAGTCATGTTCCCAGGCCAGAGTGTTCCACAATCAAACCTAAGTCATCTTGCCAAGCCACAGGGTTCCACCATCAAACCTCAGGAATGTTGCCAGGCCAAAGGGTTCCACCATCAAGCCTCACTCATGTTCCCTGTAAACAGGGCTCCTGAATCAAACCAATGTCATGTTCCCACACCACGGTGTTCCAGTATCAGGCCTCAGTCATGGTCCCAGTGCACAGGGTCCCACAATCAAACCTCAGTCATGTTGCCAGTCCACAGGTTTCTGCCATCAAACCTCAGTCAAATTCCCAGGCCACAGGGTTCCAGAATCAAGCCTCAGTCATTTGGCCAGGCTAGAGTGTTCCACCATCAAACCTCAGTCATGATCCCAGGCCACATGTTTCCACAATGAAACCTCAGTCATTTTCCCAAGCCAAAGGTTTCCAGAATCAAACCTCAGTCATATTCCCAGGACACATGGTTCCAGAATCATAGCTGAATCATGTTCGCAGGCCCCAGGTGTCAACAATCAAACCTCAGGCATGTTCCCAGGACACAGGTGTCCAGAATCAAACCTCAGTCATGTTCCCAGGGAACTGGCTTCAGGAAACAAAGCTCAGTCATGTTCCCAGGCCACAGGGTTCTAGAATCAAACCTCAGTCTTGTTCCCAGGACACAGGTTTCCAGAATCAACCCGATATCATGTTCCCTGGCCACAGTCTCAGAATCAAACCTCAGTCATGTTGCCAGGCCACAGGTTTCCACCATCAAACCTCAGACATGTTCCCAGGCCACAGGGTTCCAGAGTCAAACCGTTGGCAGGTTCCCAGGCCACAGGGTTCCAGAATCCACCAATGTCATGTTCCCAGGCCACAGGGTTCCAGAATCAATCCTCAGTTATGTTCCCAGGCTACAGGGTTCCAGAATAAAACCTCAGTCATGTTCCCAGACCACAGGGTTCCAGAACCAAGGCTCAGTCAGGTTCCCGGGCCACAGTATTCCACAATCTAAACAGATGTCATGTTCCCAGGCCTCAGGGTTCCAGAATCCACCCATGTCATGTTCCCACTCCACAGGATTCCAGAACCAAGGCTCAGTCAGGTTCCCGGGGCACAGTATTCCACAATCTAAACAGATGTCATATTCCCAGGCCACAGGTTTCCAAAATCACGCCTCAGTCATGTTCGCAGGCCACAGGTTTCCAGAAACAAACTGATTTCATGTTCCCTGGCAACAGGGTACCAGAATCCAAACCGATGTCATGTTCCCAGGCCACAGGATTCCACACTCTAACATGAGTCATGTTCCCAGGCCACATGGTTCCAGAATCAAACCTCAGTCGTGTTCCCAGGACACAGGGTTCCAGAAGAAAACCTCAGTCATGTTCCCTGGACACAGGTTTCAGAAATAAAATCCCAGTCATGTTCCCAGGCCACAGGGTTCCACAATTAAACCTCAGTCATATTCCCAGGCCAGAGGGTTCCACAATCAAACCTCAGTCCTGTGGCCAGGCCACGGTTCCACCATCAAGCCTCAGTCATGTTGCCAGGCCAGAGTGTTCCACAATCAAACCTAAGTCATCTTGCCAAGCCACAGGGTTCCACCATCAAACCTCAGGCATGTTGCCAGGCCAAAGGGTTCCACCATCAGGCCTCACTCATGTTCCCAAGCCTGAGGGTTGCACTATCAAACCTCAATCATGTTGCCAGGCCACAGGGTTCAACCATCAATCCTCAGTCATGTTCCCAGTAAACAGGGCTCCTGAATCAAACCAATGTCATGTTCCCACACCACGGGGTTCCAGTATCAGGCCTCAGTCATGGTCCCAGTGCACAGGGTCCCACAATCAAACCTCAGTCATTTTGCCAGCCTAGAGTGTTCCACCATCAAACCTCAGTCATGATCCCAGGCCACATGTTTCCACAATGAAACCTCAGTCATTTTCCCAAGCCAAAGGTTTCCAGAATCAAACCTCAGTCATATTCCCAGGACACATGGTTCCAGAATCAAACCTGAATCATGTTCGCAGGCCCCAGCTGTCAACAATCAAACCTCAGGCATGTTCCCAGGACACAGGTGTCCAGAATCAAACCTCAGTCATGTTCCCAGGGAACAGGCTTCCAGAAACAAAGCTCAGTCATGTTCCCAGGCCACAGGGTTCCAGAATCAAACCTCAGTCTTGTTCCCAGGACACAGGTTTCCAGAATCAACCCGATATCATGTTCCCTGGCCACAGTCTCAGAATCAAACCTCAGTCATGTTGCCAGGCCACAGGTTTCCACCATCAAACCTCAGACATGTTCCCAGGGCACAGGGTTCCAGAGTCAAACCGTTGGCAGGTTCCCAGGCCACAGGGTTCCAGAATCCACCAATGTCATGTTCCCAGGCCACAGGGTTCCAGAATCAATCCTCAGTTATGTTCCCAGGCTACAGGGTTCCAGAATAAAACCTCAGTCATGTTCCCAGACCACAGGGTTCCAGAACCAAGGCTCAGTCAGGTTCCCGGGCCACAGTATTCCACAATCTAAACAGATGTCATGTTCCCAGGCCTCAGGGTTCCAGAATCCACCCATGTCATGTTCCCAGTCCACAGGGTTCCAGAACGAAGGCTCAGTCAGGTTCCCGGGGCACAGTATTCCACAATCTAAACAGATGTCATATTCCCAGGCCACAGGTTTCCAAAATCACGCCTCAGTCATGTTCCCAGGCCACAGGTTTCCAGAATCAAACCGATTTCATGTTCCCTGGCAACAGGGTACCAGAATCCAAACCGATGTCATGTTCCCAGGCCACAGGATTCCACACTCTAACATCAGTCATGTTCCCAGGCCACATGGTTCCAGAATCAAACCTCAGTCGTGTTCCCAGGACACAGGGTTCCAGAAGAAAACCTCAGTCATGTTCCCTGGACACAGGTTTCAGAAATAAAATCCCAGTCATGTTCCCAGGCCACAGGGTTCCACAATTAAACCTCAGTCATATTCCCAGGCCAGAGGGTTCCACAATCAAACCTCAGTCCTGTGGCCAGGCCACGGTTCCACCATCAAGCCTCAGTCATGTTGCCAGGCCAGAGTGTTCCACAATCAAACCTAAGTCATCTTGCCAAGCCACAGGGTTCCACCATCAAACCTCAGGCATGTTGCCAGGCCACAGGGTTCAACCATCAATCCTCAGTCATGTTCGCAGTAAACAGGGCTCCTGAATCAAACCAATGTCATGTTCCCACACCACGGGGTTCCAGTATCAGGCCTCAGTCATGGTCCCAGTGCACAGGGTCCCACAATCAAACCTCAGTCATGTTGCCAGTCCACAGGTTTCTGCCATCAAACCTCAGTCAAGTTCCCAGGCCACAGGGTTCCAGAATCAAGCCTCAGTCATTTGGCCAGGCTAGAGTGTTCCACCATCAAGCCTCACTCATTTTCCCAAGCCTGAGGGTTGCACTATCAAACCTCAATCATGTTGCCAGGCCACAGGGTTCAACCATCAAGCCTCAGTCATGTTCCCAGTAAACAGGGCTCCTGAATCAAACCAATGTCATGTTCCCACACCACGGGGTTCCAGTATCAGGCCTCAGTCATGGTCCCAGTGCACAGGGTCCCACAATCAAACCTCAGTCATGTTGCCAGTCCACAGGTTTCTGCCATCAAACCTCCGTCAAGTTCCCAGGCCACAGGGTTCCAGAATCAAGCCTCAGTCATTTGGCCAGGCTAGAGTGTTCCACCATCAAACCTCAGTCATGATCCCAGGACACATGTTTCCACAATGAAACCTCAGTCATTTTCCCAAGCCAAAGGTTTCCAAAATCAAACCTCAGTCATATTCCCAAGACACATGGTTCCAGAATCAAACCTGAATCATGTTCGCAGGCCCCAGCTGTCAACAATCAAACCTCAGGCATGTTCCCAGGACACAGGTGTCCAGAATCAAACCTCAGTCATGTTCCCAGGGAACAGGCTTCCAGAAACAAAGCTCAGTCATGTTCCCAGGCCACAGGGTTCCAGAATCAAACCTCAGTCTTGTTCCCAGGACACAGGTTTCCAGAATCAACCCGATATCATGTTCCCTGGCCACAGTCTCAGAATCAAACCTCAGTCATGTTGCCAGGCCACAGGTTTCCACCATCAAACCTCAGACATGTTCCCAGGCCACAGGGTTCCAGAGTCAAACCGTTGGCAGGTCCCCAGGCCACAGGGTTCCAGAATCCACCAATGTCATGTTCCCAGGCCACAGGGTTCCAGAATCAATCCTCAGTCATGTTCCCAGACCACAGGGTTCCAGAACCAAGGCTCAGTCAGGTTCCCGGGCCACAGTATTCCACAATCTAAACAGATGTCATGTTCCCAGGCCTCAGGGTTCCAGAATCCACCCATGTCATGTTCCCAGTCCACAGGGTTCCAGAACCAAGGCTCAGTCAGGTTCCCGGGGCACAGTATTCCACAATCTAAACAGATGTCATATTCCCAGGCCACAGGTTTCCAAACTCACGCCTCAGTCATGTTCGCAGGCCACAGGTTTCCAGAATCAAACTGATTTCATGTTCCCTGGCAACAGGGTACCAGAATCCAAACCGATGTCATGTTCCCAGGCCACAGGATTCCACACTCTAACATCAGTCATGTTCCCAGGCCACATGGTTCCAGAATCAAACCTCAGTCGTGTTCCCAGGACACAGGGTTCCAGAAGAAAACCTCAGTCATGTTCCCTGGACACAGGTTTCAGAAATAAGATCCCAGTGATGTTCCCAGGCCACAGGGTTCCACAATTAAACCTCAGTCATATTCCCAGGCCAGAGGGTTCCACAATCAAACCTCAGTCCTGTGGCCAGGCCACGGTTCCACCATCAAGCCTCAGTCATGTTCCCAGGCCAGAGTGTTCCACAATCAAACCTAAGTCATCTTGCCAAGCCACAGGGTTCCACCATCAAACCTCAGGCATGTTGCCAGGCCAAAGGGTTCCACCATCAAGCCTCACTCATGTTCCCTGTAAACAGGGCTCCTGAATCAAACCAATGTCATGTTCCCACACCACGGTGTTCCAGTATCAGGCCTCAGTCATGGTCCCAGTGCACAGGGTCCCACAATCAAACCTCAGTCATGTTGCCAGTCCACAGGTTTCTGCCATCAAACCTCAGTCAAATTCCCAGGCCACAGGGTTCCAGAATCAAGCCTCAGTCATTTGGCCAGGCTAGAGTGTTCCACCATCAAACCTCAGTCATGATCCCAGGCCACATGTTTCCACAATGAAACCTCAGTCATTTTCCCAAGCCAAAGGTTTCCAGAATCAAACCTCAGTCATATTCCCAGGACACATGGTTCCAGAATCATAGCTGAATCATGTTCGCAGGCCCCAGGTGTCAACAATCAAACCTCAGGCATGTTCCCAGGACACAGGTGTCCAGAATCAAACCTCAGTCATGTTCCCAGGGAACTGGCTTCCAGAAACAAAGCTCAGTCATGTTCCCAGGCCACAGGGTTCTAGAATCAAACCTCAGTCTTGTTCCCAGGACACAGGTTTCCAGAATCAACCCGATATCATGTTCCCTGGCCACAGTCTCAGAATCAAACCTCAGTCATGTTGCCAGGCCACAGGTTTCCACCATCAAACCTCAGACATGTTCCCAGGCCACAGGGTTCCAGAGTCAAACCGTTGGCAGGTTCCCAGGCCACAGGGTTCCAGAATCCACCAATGTCATGTTCCCAGGCCACAGGGTTCCAGAATCAATCCTCAGTTATGTTCCCAGGCTACAGGGTTCCAGAATAAAACCTCAGTCATGTTCCCAGACCACAGGGTTCCAGAACCAAGGCTCAGTCAGGTTCCCGGGCCACAGTATTCCACAATCTAAACAGATGTCATGTTCCCAGGCCTCAGGGTTCCAGAATCCACCCATGTCATGTTCCCACTCCACAGGATTCCAGAACCAAGGCTCAGTCAGGTTCCCGGGGCACAGTATTCCACAATCTAAACAGATGTCATATTCCCAGGCCACAGGTTTCCAAAATCACGCCTCAGTCATGTTCGCAGGCCACAGGTTTCCAGAAACAAACTGATTTCATGTTCCCTGGCAACAGGGTACCAGAATCCAAACCGATGTCATGTTCCCAGGCCACAGGATTCCACACTCTAACATGAGTCATGTTCCCAGGCCACATGGTTCCAGAATCAAACCTCAGTCGTGTTCCCAGGACACAGGGTTCCAGAAGAAAACCTCAGTCATGTTCCCTGGACACAGGTTTCAGAAATAAGATCCCAGTGATGTTCCCAGGCCACAGGGTTCCACAATTAAACCTCAGTCATATTCCCAGGCCAGAGGGTTCCACAATCAAACCTCAGTCCTGTGGCCAGGCCACGGTTCCACCATCAAGCCTCAGTCATGTTCCCAGGCCAGAGTGTTCCACAATCAAACCTAAGTCATCTTGCCAAGCCACAGGGTTCCACCATCAAACCTCAGGCATGTTGCCAGGCCAAAGGGTTCCACCATCAAGCCTCACTCATGTTCCCAGTAAACAGGGCTCCTGAATCAAACCAATGTCATGTTCCCACACCACGGGGTTCCAGTATCAGGCCTCAGTCATGGTCCCAGTGCACAGGGTCCCACAATCAAACCTCAGTCATGTTGCCAGTCCACAGGTTTCTGCCATCAAACCTCAGTCAAGTTCCCAGGCAACAGGGTTCCAGAATCAAGCCTCAGTCATTTGGCCAGGCTAGAGTGTTCCACCATCAAACCTCAGTCATGATCCCAGGCCACATGTTTCCACAATGAAACCTCAGTCATTTTCCCAAGCCAAAGGTTTCCAAAATCAAACCTCAGTCATATTCCCAAGACACATGGTTCCAGAATCAAACCTGAATCATGTTCGCAGGCCCCAGCTGTCAACAATCAAACCTCAGGCATGTTCCCAGGACACAGGTGTCCAGAATCAAACCTCAGTCATGTTCCCAGGGAACAGGCTTCCAGAAACAAAGCTCAGTCATGTTCCCAGGCCACAGGGTTCCAGAATCAAACCTCAGTCTTGTTCCCAGGACACAGGTTTCCAGAATCAACCCGATATCATGTTCCCTGGCCACAGTCTCAGAATCAAACCTCAGTCATGTTGCCAGGCCACAGGTTTCCACCATCAAACCTCAGACATGTTCCCAGGCCACAGGGTTCCAGAGTCAAACCGTTGGCAGGTCCCCAGGCCACAGGGTTCCAGAATCCACCAATGTCATGTTCCCAGGCCACAGGGTTCCAGAATAAATCCTCAGTCATGTTCCCAGACCACAGGGTTCCAGAACCAAGGCTCAGTCAGGTTCCCGGGCCACAGTATTCCACAATCTAAACAGATGTCATGTTCCCAGGCCTCAGGGTTCCAGAATCCACCCATGTCATGTTCCCAGTCCACAGGGTTCCAGAACCAAGGCTCAGTCAGGTTCCCGGGGCACAGTATTCCACAATCTAAACAGATGTCATATTCCCAGGCCACAGGTTTCCAAAATCACGCCTCAGTCATGTTCGCAGGCCACAGGTTTCCAGAATCAAACTGATTTCATGTTCCCTGGCAACAGGGTACCAGAATCCAAACCGATGTCATGTTCCCAGGCCACAGGATTCCACACTCTAACATCATTCATGTTCCCAGGCCACATGGTTCCAGAATCAAACCTCAGTCGTGTTCCCAGGACACAGGGTTCCAGAAGAAAACCTCAGTCATGTTCCCTGGACACAGGTTTCAGAAATAAGATCCCAGTGATGTTCCCAGGCCACAGGGTTCCACAATTAAACCTCAGTCATATTCCCAGGCCAGAGGGTTCCACAATCAAACCTCAGTCCTGTGGCCAGGCCACGGTTCCACCATCAAGCCTCAGTCATGTTCCCAGGCCAGAGTGTTCCACAATCAAACCTAAGTCATCTTGCCAAGCCAAAGGGTTCCACCATCAAACCTCAGGCATGTTGCCAGGCCACAGGGTTCAACCATCAATCCTCAGTCATGTTCCCAGTAAACAGGGCTCCTGAATCAAACCAATGTCATGTTCCCACACCACGGGGTTCCAGTATCAGGCCTCAGTCATGGTCCCAGTGCACAGGGTCCCACAATCAAACCTCAGTCATGTTGCCAGTCCACAGGTTTCTGCCATCAAACCTCAGTCAAGTTCCCAGGCCACAGGGTTCCAGAATCAAGCCTCAGTCATTTGGCCAGGCTAGAGTGTTCCACCATCAAACCTCAGTCATGATCCCAGGCCACATGTTTCCACAATGAAACCTCAGTCATTTTCCCAAGCCAAAGGTTTCCAGAATCAAACCTCAGTCATATTCCCAGGACACATGGTTCCAGAATCATAGCTGAATCATGTTCGCAGGCCCCAGGTGTCAACAATCAAACCTCAGGCATGTTCCCAGGACACAGGTGTCCAGAATCAAACCTCAGTCATGTTCCCAGGGAACTGGCTTCAGGAAACAAAGCTCAGTCATGTTCCCAGGCCACAGGGTTCTAGAATCAAACCTCAGTCTTGTTCCCAGGACACAGGTTTCCAGAATCAACCCGATATCATGTTCCCTGGCCACAGTCTCAGAATCAAACCTCAGTCATGTTGCCAGGCCACAGGTTTCCACCATCAAACCTCAGACATGTTCCCAGGCCACAGGGTTCCAGAGTCAAACCGTTGGCAGGTTCCCAGGCCACAGGGTTCCAGAATCCACCAATGTCATGTTCCCAGGCCACAGGGTTCCAGAATCAATCCTCAGTTATGTTCCCAGGCTACAGGGTTCCAGAATAAAACCTCAGTCATGTTCCCAGACCACAGGGTTCCAGAACCAAGGCTCAGTCAGGTTCCCGGGCCACAGTATTCCACAATCTAAACAGATGTCATGTTCCCAGGCCTCAGGGTTCCAGAATCCACCCATGTCATGTTCCCAGTCCACAGGGTTCCAGAACCAAGGCTCAGTCAGGTTCCCGGGGCACAGTATTCCACAATCTAAACAGATGTCATGTTCCCAGGCCTCAGGTTTCCAGAATCCACCCATGTCATGTTCCCAGTCCACAGGATTCCAGAACCAAGGCTCAGTCAGGTTCCCGGGGCACAGTATTCCACAATCTAAACAGATGTCATATTCCCAGGCCACAGGTTTCCAAAATCACGCCTCAGTCATGTTCGCAGGCCACAGGTTTCCAGAAACAAACTGATTTCATGTTCCCTGGCAACAGGGTACCAGAATCCAAACCGATGTCATGTTCCCAGGCCACAGGATTCCACACTCTAACATCATTCATGTTCCCAGGCCACATGGTTCCAGAATCAAACCTCAGTCGTGTTCCCAGGACACAGGGTTCCAGAAGAAAACCTCAGTCATGTTCCCTGGACACAGGTTTCAGAAATAAGATCCCAGTGATGTTCCCAGGCCACAGGGTTCCACAATTAAACCTCAGTCATATTCCCAGGCCAGAGGGTTCCACAATCAAACCTCAGTCCTGTGGCCAGGCCACGGTTCCACCATCAAGCCTCAGTCATGTTCCCAGGCCAGAGTGTTCCACAATCAAACCTAAGTCATCTTGCCAAGCCACAGGGTTCCACCATCAAACCTCAGGCATTTTGCCAGGCCAAAGGGTTCCACCATCAAGCCTCACTCATGTTCCCTGTAAACAGGGCTCCTGAATCAAACCAATGTCATGTTCCCACACCACGGGGTTCCAGTATCAGGCCTCAGTCATGGTCCCAGTGCACAGGGTCCCACAATCAAACCTCAGTCATGTTGCCAGTCCACAGGTTTCTGCCATCAAACCTCAGTCAAATTCCCAGGCCACAGGGTTCCAGAATCAAGCCTCAGTCATTTGGCCAGGCTAGAGTGTTCCACCATCAAACCTCAGTCATGATCCCAGGCCACATGTTTCCACAATTAAACCTCAGTCATTTTCCCAAGCCAAAGGTTTCCAGAATCAAACCTCAGTCATATTCCCAGGACACATGGTTCCAGAATCATAGCTGAATCATGTTCGCAGGCCCCAGGTGTCAACAATCAAACCTCAGGCATGTTCCCAGGACACAGGTGTCCAGAATCAAACCTCAGTCATGTTCCCAGGGAACTGGCTTCAGGAAACAAAGCTCAGTCATGTTCCCAGGCCACAGGGTTCTAGAATCAAACCTCAGTCTTGTTCCCAGGACACAGGTTTCCAGAATCAACCCGATATCATATTCCCTGGCCACAGTCTCAGAATCAAACCTCAGTCATGTTGCCAGGCCACAGGTTTCCACCATCAAACCTCAGACATGTTCCCAGGCCACAGGGTTCCAGAGTCAAACCGTTGGCAGGTTCCCAGGCCACAGGGTTCCAGAATCCACCAATGTCATGTTCCCAGGCCACAGGGTTCCAGAATCAATCCTCAGTTATGTTCCCAGGCTACAGGGTTCCAGAATAAAACCTCAGTCATGTTCCCAGACCACAGGGTTCCAGAACCAAGGCTCAGTCAGGTTCCCGGGCCACAGTATTCCACAATCTAAACAGATGTCATGTTCCCAGGCCTCAGGGTTCCAGAATCCACCCATGTCATGTTCCCACTCCACAGGATTCCAGAACCAAGGCTCAGTCAGGTTCCCGGGGCACAGTATTCCACAATCTAAACAGATGTCATATTCCCAGGCCACAGGTTTCCAAAATCACGCCTCAGTCATGTTCGCAGGCCACAGGTTTCCAGAAACAAACTGATTTCATGTTCCCTGGCAGCACGGTACCAGAATCCAAACCGATGTCATGTTCCCAGGCCACAGGATTCCACACTCCAACATGAGTCATGTTCCCAGGCCACATGGTTCCAGAATCAAACCTCAGTCGTGTTCCCAGGACACAGGGTTCCAGAAGAAAACCTCAGTCATGTTCCCTGGACACAGGTTTCAGAAATAAAATCCCAGTCATGTTCCCAGGCCACAGGGTTCCACAATTAAACCTCAGTCATATTCCCAGGCCAGAGGGTTCCACAATCAAACCTCAGTCCTGTGGCCAGGCCACGGTTCCACCATCAAGCCTCAGTCATGTTGCCAGGCCAGAGTGTTCCACAATCAAACCTAAGTCATCTTGCCAAGCCACAGGGTTCCACCATCAAACCTCAGGCATGTTGCCAGGCCAAAGGGTTCCACCATCAGG
This sequence comes from Balaenoptera physalus, assembly GCF_965194825.1. Lineage (NCBI taxonomy): Eukaryota > Metazoa > Chordata > Mammalia > Artiodactyla > Balaenopteridae > Balaenoptera > Balaenoptera physalus. The sequence goes on along the minus strand of NC_138897.1, from coordinate 31,384,937 downwards.
CCTCACTCATGTTCCCAAGCCTGAGGGTTGCACTATCAAACCTCAATCATGTTGCCAGGCCACAGGGTTCAACCATCAATCCTCAGTCATGTTCCCAGTAAACAGGGCTCCTGAATCAAACCAATGTCATGTTCCCACACCACGGGGTTCCAGTATCAGGCCTCAGTCATGGTCCCAGTGCACAGGGTCCCACAATCAAACCTCAGTCATTTTGCCAGCCTAGAGTGTTCCACCATCAAACCTCAGTCATGATCCCAGGCCACATGTTTCCACAATGAAACCTCAGTCATTTTCCCAAGCCAAAGGTTTCCAGAATCAAACCTCAGTCATATTCCCAGGACACATGGTTCCAGAATCAAACCTGAATCATGTTCGCAGGCCCCAGCTGTCAACAATCAAACCTCAGGCATGTTCCCAGGACACAGGTGTCCAGAATCAAACCTCAGTCATGTTCCCAGGGAACAGGCTTCCAGAAACAAAGCTCAGTCATGTTCCCAGGCCACAGGGTTCCAGAATCAAACCTCAGTCTTGTTCCCAGGACACAGGTTTCCAGAATCAACCCGATATCATGTTCCCTGGCCACAGTCTCAGAATCAAACCTCAGTCATGTTGCCAGGCCACAGGTTTCCACCATCAAACCTCAGACATGTTCCCAGGCCACAGGGTTCCAGAGTCAAACCGTTGGCAGGTTCCCAGGCCACAGGGTTCCAGAATCCACCAATGTCATGTTCCCAGGCCACAGGGTTCCAGAATCAATCCTCAGTTATGTTCCCAGGCTACAGGGTTCCAGAATAAAACCTCAGTCATGTTCCCAGACCACAGGGTTCCAGAACCAAGGCTCAGTCAGGTTCCCGGGCCACAGTATTCCACAATCTAAACAGATGTCATGTTCCCAGGCCTCAGGGTTCCAGAATCCACCCATGTCATGTTCCCAGTCCACAGGGTTCCAGAACGAAGGCTCAGTCAGGTTCCCGGGGCACAGTATTCCACAATCTAAACAGATGTCATATTCACAGGCCACAGGTTTCCAAAATCACGCCTCAGTCATGTTCCCAGGCCACAGGTTTCCAGAATCAAACCGATTTCATGTTCCCTGGCAACAGGGTACCAGAATCCAAACCGATGTCATGTTCCCAGGCCACAGGATTCCACACTCTAACATCAGTCATGTTCCCAGGCCACATGGTTCCAGAATCAAACCTCAGTCGTGTTCCCAGGACACAGGGTTCCAGAAGAAAACCTCAGTCATGTTCCCTGGACACAGGTTTCAGAAATCAAATCCCAGTCATGTTCCCAGGCCACAGGGTTCCACAATTAAACCTCAGTCATATTCCCAGGCCAGAGGGTTCCACAATCAAACCTCAGTCCTGTGGCCAGGCCACGGTTCCACCATCAAGCCTCAGTCATGTTGCCAGGCCAGAGTGTTCCACAATCAAACCTAAGTCATCTTGCCAAGCCACAGGGTTCCACCATCAAACCTCAGGCATGTTGCCAGGCCACAGGGTTCAACCATCAATCCTCAGTCATGTTCCCAGTAAACAGGGCTCCTGAATCAAACCAATGTCATGTTCCTACACCACGGGGTTCCAGTATCAGGCCTCAGTCATGGTCCCAGTGCACAGGGTCCCACAATCAAACCTCAGTCATGTTGCCAGTCCACAGGTTTCTGCCATCAAACCTCAGTCAAGTTCCCAGGCCACAGGGTTCCAGTATCAAGCCTCAGTCATTTGGCCAGGCTAGAGTGTTCCACCATCAAGCCTCACTCATTTTCCCAAGCCTGAGGGTTGCACTATCAAACCTCAATCATGTTGCCAGGCCACAGGGTTCAACCATCAAGCCTCAGTCATGTTCCCAGTAAACAGGGCTCCTGAATCAAACCAATGTCATGTTCCCACACCACGGGGTTCCAGTATCAGGCCTCAGTCATGGTCCCAGTGCACAGGGTCCCACAATCAAACCTCAGTCATGTTGCCAGTCCACAGGTTTCTGCCATCAAACCTCAGTCAAGTTCCCAGGCCACAGGGTTCCAGAATCAAGCCTCAGTCATTTGGCCAGGCTAGAGTGTTCCACCATCAAACCTCAGTCATGATCCCAGGCCACATGTTTCCACAATGAAACCTCAGTCATTTTCCCAAGCCAAAGGTTTCCAAAATCAAACCTCAGTCATATTCCCAAGACACATGGTTCCAGAATCAAACCTGAATCATGTTCGCAGGCCCCAGCTGTCAACAATCAAACCTCAGGCATGTTCCCAGGACACAGGTGTCCAGAATCAAACCTCAGTCATGTTCCCAGGGAACAGGCTTCCAGAAACAAAGCTCAGTCATGTTCCCAGGCCACAGGGTTCCAGAATCAAACCTCAGTCTTGTTCCCAGGACACAGGTTTCCAGAATCAACCCGATATCATGTTCCCTGGCCACAGTCTCAGAATCAAACCTCAGTCATGTTGCCAGGCCACAGGTTTCCACCATCAAACCTCAGACATGTTCCCAGGCCACAGGGTTCCAGAGTCAAACCGTTGGCAGGTCCCCAGGCCACAGGGTTCCAGAATCCACCAATGTCATGTTCCCAGGCCACAGGGTTCCAGAATCAATCCTCAGTCATGTTCCCAGACCACAGGGTTCCAGAACCAAGGCTCAGTCAGGTTCCCGGGCCACAGTATTCCACAATCTAAACAGATGTCATGTTCCCAGGCCTCAGGGTTCCAGAATCCACCCATGTCATGTTCCCAGTCCACAGGGTTCCAGAACCAAGGCTCAGTCAGGTTCCCGGGGCACAGTATTCCACAATCTAAACAGATGTCATATTCCCAGGCCACAGGTTTCCAAAATCACGCCTCAGTCATGTTCGCAGGCCACAGGTTTCCAGAATCAAACTGATTTCATGTTCCCTGGCAACAGGGTACCAGAATCCAAACCGATGTCATGTTCCCAGGCCACAGGATTCCACACTCTAACATCAGTCATGTTCCCAGGCCACATGGTTCCAGAATCAAACCTCAGTCGTGTTCCCAGGACACAGGGTTCCAGAAGAAAACCTCAGTCATGTTCCCTGGACACAGGTTTCAGAAATAAGATCCCAGTGATGTTCCCAGGCCACAGGGTTCCACAATTAAACCTCAGTCATATTCCCAGGCCAGAGGGTTCCACAATCAAACCTCAGTCCTGTGGCCAGGCCACGGTTCCACCATCAAGCCTCAGTCATGTTCCCAGGCCAGAGTGTTCCACAATCAAACCTAAGTCATCTTGCCAAGCCACAGGGTTCCACCATCAAACCTCAGGCATGTTGCCAGGCCAAAGGGTTCCACCATCAAGCCTCACTCATGTTCCCTGTAAACAGGGCTCCTGAATCAAACCAATGTCATGTTCCCACACCACGGTGTTCCAGTATCAGGCCTCAGTCATGGTCCCAGTGCACAGGGTCCCACAATCAAACCTCAGTCATGTTGCCAGTCCACAGGTTTCTGCCATCAAACCTCAGTCAAATTCCCAGGCCACAGGGTTCCAGAATCAAGCCTCAGTCATTTGGCCAGGCTAGAGTGTTCCACCATCAAACCTCAGTCATGATCCCAGGCCACATGTTTCCACAATGAAACCTCAGTCATTTTCCCAAGCCAAAGGTTTCCAGAATCAAACCTCAGTCATATTCCCAGGACACATGGTTCCAGAATCAAACCTGAATCATGTTCGCAGGCCCCAGCTGTCAACAATCAAACCTCAGGCATGTTCCCAGGACACAGGTGTCCAGAATCAAACCTCAGTCATGTTCCCAGGGAACAGGCTTCCAGAAACAAAGCTCAGTCATGTTCCCAGGCCACAGGGTTCCAGAATCAAACCTCAGTCTTGTTCCCAGGACACAGGTTTCCAGAATCAACCCGATATCATGTTCCCTGGCCACAGTCTCAGAATCAAACCTCAGTCATGTTGCCAGGCCACAGGTTTCCACCATCAAACCTCAGACATGTTCCCAGGCCACAGGGTTCCAGAGTCAAACCGTTGGCAGGTTCCCAGGCCACAGGGTTCCAGAATCCACCAATGTCATGTTCCCAGGCCACAGGGTTCCAGAATCAATCCTCAGTTATGTTCCCAGGCTACAGGGTTCCAGAATAAAACCTCAGTCATGTTCCCAGACCACAGGGTTCCAGAACCAAGGCTCAGTCAGGTTCCCGGGCCACAGTATTCCACAATCTAAACAGATGTCATGTTCCCAGGCCTCAGGGTTCCAGAATCCACCCATGTCATGTTCCCACTCCACAGGATTCCAGAACCAAGGCTCAGTCAGGTTCCCGGGGCACAGTATTCCACAATCTAAACAGATGTCATATTCCCAGGCCACAGGTTTCCAAAATCACGCCTCAGTCATGTTCGCAGGCCACAGGTTTCCAGAAACAAACTGATTTCATGTTCCCTGGCAACAGGGTACCAGAATCCAAACCGATGTCATGTTCCCAGGCCACAGGATTCCATACTCTAACATGAGTCATGTTCCCAGGCCACATGGTTCCAGAATCAAACCTCAGTCGTGTTCCCAGGACACAGGGTTCCAGAAGAAAACCTCAGTCATGTTCCCTGGACACAGGTTTCAGAAATAAAATCCCAGTCATGTTCCCAGGCCACAGGGTTCCACAATTAAACCTCAGTCATATTCCCAGGCCAGAGGGTTCCACAATCAAACCTCAGTCCTGTGGCCAGGCCACGGTTCCACCATCAAGCCTCAGTCATGTTGCCAGGCCAGAGTGTTCCACAATCAAACCTAAGTCATCTTGCCAAGCCACAGGGTTCCACCATCAAACCTCAGGCATGTTGCCAGGCCAAAGGGTTCCACCATCAGGCCTCACTCATGTTCCCAAGCCTGAGGGTTGCACTATCAAACCTCAATCATGTTGCCAGGCCACAGGGTTCAACCATCAATCCTCAGTCATGTTCCCAGTAAACAGGGCTCCTGAATCAAACCAATGTCATGTTCCCACACCACGGGGTTCCAGTATCAGGCCTCAGTCATGGTCCCAGTGCACAGGGTCCCACAATCAAACCTCAGTCATTTTGCCAGCCTAGAGTGTTCCACCATCAAACCTCAGTCATGATCCCAGGCCACATGTTTCCACAATGAAACCTCAGTCATTTTCCCAAGCCAAAGGTTTCCAGAATCAAACCTCAGTCATATTCCCAGGACACATGGTTCCAGAATCAAACCTGAATCATGTTCGCAGGCCCCAGCTGTCAACAATCAAACCTCAGGCATGTTCCCAGGACACAGGTGTCCAGAATCAAACCTCAGTCATGTTCCCAGGGAACAGGCTTCCAGAAACAAAGCTCAGTCAAGTTCCCAGGCCCCAGGGTTCCAGAATCAAGCCTCAGTCATTTTGCCGGGCTAGAGTGTTCCACCATCAAACCTCAGTCATGATCCCAGGCCACATGTTTCCACAATGAAACCTCAGTCATTTTCCCAAGCCAAAGGTTTCCAGAATCAAACCTCAGTCATATTCCCAGGACACATGGTTCCAGAATCAAACCTGAATCATGTTCGCAGGCCCCAGCTGTCAACAATCAAACCTCAGGCATGTTCCCAGGACACAGGTGTCCAGAATCAAACCTCAGTCATGTTCCCAGGGAACAGGCTTCCAGAAACAAAGCTCAGTCATGTTCCCAGGCCACAGGGTTCCAGAATCAAACCTCAGTCTTGTTCCCAGGACACAGGTTTCCAGAATCAACCCGATATCATGTTCCCTGGCCACAGTCTCAGAATCAAACCTCAGTCATGTTGCCAGGCCACAGGTTTCCACCATCAAACCTCAGACATGTTCCCAGGGCACAGGGTTCCAGAGTCAAACCGTTGGCAGGTTCCCAGGCCACAGGGTTCCAGAATCCACCAATGTCATGTTCCCAGGCCACAGGGTTCCAGAATCAATCCTCAGTTATGTTCCCAGGCTACAGGGTTCCAGAATAAAACCTCAGTCATGTTCCCAGACCACAGGGTTCCAGAACCAAGGCTCAGTCAGGTTCCCGGGCCACAGTATTCCACAATCTAAACAGATGTCATGTTCCCAGGCCTCAGGGTTCCAGAATCCACCCATGTCATGTTCCCAGTCCACAGGGTTCCAGAACGAAGGCTCAGTCAGGTTCCCGGGGCACAGTATTCCACAATCTAAACAGATGTCATATTCCCAGGCCACAGGTTTCCAAAATCACGCCTCAGTCATGTTCCCAGGCCACAGGTTTCCAGAATCAAACCGATTTCATGTTCCCTGGCAACAGGGTACCAGAATCCAAACCGATGTCATGTTCCCAGGCCACAGGATTCCACACTCTAACATCAGTCATGTTCCCAGGCCACATGGTTCCAGAATCAAACCTCAGTCGTGTTCCCAGGACACAGGGTTCCAGAAGAAAACCTCAGTCATGTTCCCTGGACACAGGTTTCAGAAATAAAATCCCAGTCATGTTCCCAGGCCACAGGGTTCCACAATTAAACCTCAGTCATATTCCCAGGCCAGAGGGTTCCACAATCAAACCTCAGTCCTGTGGCCAGGCCACGGTTCCACCATCAAGCCTCAGTCATGTTGCCAGGCCAGAGTGTTCCACAATCAAACCTAAGTCATCTTGCCAAGCCACAGGGTTCCACCATCAAACCTCAGGCATGTTGCCAGGCCACAGGGTTCAACCATCAATCCTCAGTCATGTTCCCAGTAAACAGGGCTCCTGAATCAAACCAATGTCATGTTCCCACACCACGGGGTTCCAGTATCAGGCCTCAGTCATGGTCCCAGTGCACAGGGTCACACAATCAAACCTCAGTCATGTTGCCAGTCCACAGGTTTCTGCCATCAAACCTCAGTCAAGTTCCCAGGCCACAGGGTTCCAGAATCAAGCCTCAGTCATTTGGCCAGGCTAGAGTGTTCCACCATCAAGCCTCACTCATTTTCCCAAGCCTGAGGGTTGCACTATCAAACCTCAATCATGTTGCCAGGCCACAGGGTTCAACCATCAAGCCTCAGTCATGTTCCCAGTAAACAGGGCTCCTGAATCAAACCAATGTCATGTTCCCACACCACGGGGTTCCAGTATCAGGCCTCAGTCATGGTCCCAGTGCACAGGGTCCCACAATCAAACCTCAGTCATGTTGCCAGTCCACAGGTTTCTGCCATCAAACCTCAGTCAAGTTCCCAGGCCACAGGGTTCCAGAATCAAGCCTCAGTCATTTGGCCAGGCTAGAGTGTTCCACCATCAAACCTCAGTCATGATCCCAGGCCACATGTTTCCACAATGAAACCTCAGTCATTTTCCCAAGCCAAAGGTTTCCAAAATCAAACCTCAGTCATATTCCCAAGACACATGGTTCCAGAATCAAACCTGAATCATGTTCGCAGGCCCCAGCTGTCAACAATCAAACCTCAGGCATGTTCCCAGGACACAGGTGTCCAGAATCAAACCTCAGTCATGTTCCCAGGGAACAGGCTTCCAGAAACAAAGCTCAGTCATGTTCCCAGGCCACAGGGTTCCAGAATCAAACCTCAGTCTTGTTCCCAGGACACAGGTTTCCAGAATCAACCCGATATCATGTTCCCTGGCCACAGTCTCAGAATCAAACCTCAGTCATGTTGCCAGGCCACAGGTTTCCACCATCAAACCTCAGACATGTTCCCAGGCCACAGGGTTCCAGAGTCAAACCGTTGGCAGGTTCCCAGGCCACAGGGTTCCAGAATCCACCAATGTCATGTTCCCAGGCCACAGGGTTCCAGAATCAATCCTCAGTCATGTTCCCAGACCACAGGGTTCCAGAACCAAGGCTCAGTCAGGTTCCCGGGCCACAGTATTCCACAATCTAAACAGATGTCATGTTCCCAGGCCTCAGGGTTCCAGAATCCACCCATGTCATGTTCCCAGTCCACAGGGTTCCAGAACCAAGGCTCAGTCAGGTTCCCGGGGCACAGTATTCCACAATCTAAACAGATGTCATATTCCCAGGCCACAGGTTTCCAAAATCACGCCTCAGTCATGTTCGCAGGCCACAGGTTTCCAGAATCAAACTGATTTCATGTTCCCTGGCAACAGGGTACCAGAATCCAAACCGATGTCATGTTCCCAGGCCACAGGATTCCACACTCTAACATCATTCATGTTCCCAGGCCACATGGTTCCAGAATCAAACCTCAGTCGTGTTCCCAGGACACAGGGTTCCAGAAGAAAACCTCAGTCATGTTCCCTGGACACAGGTTTCAGAAATAAGATCCCAGTGATGTTCCCAGGCCACAGGGTTCCACAATTAAACCTCAGTCATATTCCCAGGCCAGAGGGTTCCACAATCAAACCTCAGTCCTGTGGCCAGGCCACGGTTCCACCATCAAGCCTCAGTCATGTTCCCAGGCCAGAGTGTTCCACAATCAAACCTAAGTCATCTTGCCAAGCCACAGGGTTCCACCATCAAACCTCAGGCATGTTGCCAGGCCAAAGGGTTCCACCATCAAGCCTCACTCATGTTCCCTGTAAACAGGGCTCCTGAATCAAACCAATGTCATGTTCCCACACCACGGTGTTCCAGTATCAGGCCTCAGTCATGGTCCCAGTGCACAGGGTCCCACAATCAAACCTCAGTCATGTTGCCAGTCCACAGGTTTCTGCCATCAAACCTCAGTCAAATTCCCAGGCCACAGGGTTCCAGAATCAAGCCTCAGTCATTTGGCCAGGCTAGAGTGTTCCACCATCAAACCTCAGTCATGATCCCAGGCCACATGTTTCCACAATGAAACCTCAGTCATTTTCCCATGCCAAAGGTTTCCAGAATCAAACCTCAGTCATATTCCCAGGACACATGGTTCCAGAATCATAGCTGAATCATGTTCGCAGGCCCCAGGTGTCAACAATCAAACCTCAGGCATGTTCCCAGGACACAGGTGTCCAGAATCAAACCTCAGTCATGTTCCCAGGGAACTGGCTTCAGGAAACAAAGCTCAGTCATGTTCCCAGGCCACAGGGTTCTAGAATCAAACCTCAGTCTTGTTCCCAGGACACAGGTTTCCAGAATCAACCCGATATCATGTTCCCTGGCCACAGTCTCAGAATCAAACCTCAGTCATGTTGCCAGGCCACAGGTTTCCACCATCAAACCTCAGACATGTTCCCAGGCCACAGGGTTCCAGAGTCAAACCGTTGGCAGGTTCCCAGGCCACAGGGTTCCAGAATCCACCAATGTCATGTTCCCAGGCCACAGGGTTCCAGAATCAATCCTCAGTTATGTTCCCAGGCTACAGGGTTCCAGAATAAAACCTCAGTCATGTTCCCAGACCACAGGGTTCCAGAACCAAGGCTCAGTCAGGTTCCCGGGCCACAGTATTCCACAATCTAAACAGATGTCATGTTCCCAGGCCTCAGGGTTCCAGAATCCACCCATGTCATGTTCCCACTCCACAGGATTCCAGAACCAAGGCTCAGTCAGGTTCCCGGGGCACAGTATTCCACAATCTAAACAGATGTCATATTCCCAGGCCACAGGTTTCCAAAATCACGCCTCAGTCATGTTCGCAGGCCACAGGTTTCCAGAAACAAACTGATTTCATGTTCCCTGGCAACAGGGTACCAGAATCCAAACCGATGTCATGTTCCCAGGCCACAGGATTCCACACTCTAACATGAGTCATGTTCCCAGGCCACATGGTTCCAGAATCAAACCTCAGTCGTGTTCCCAGGACACAGGGTTCCAGAAGAAAACCTCAGTCATGTTCCCTGGACACAGGTTTCAGAAATAAAATCCCAGTCATGTTCCCAGGCCACAGGGTTCCACAATTAAACCTCAGTCATATTCCCAGGCCAGAGGGTTCCACAATCAAACCTCAGTCCTGTGGCCAGGCCACGGTTCCACCATCAAGCCTCAGTCATGTTGCCAGGCCAGAGTGTTCCACAATCAAACCTAAGTCATCTTGCCAAGCCACAGGGTTCCACCATCAAACCTCAGGCATGTTGCCAGGCCAAAGGGTTCCACCATCAGGCCTCACTCATGTTCCCAAGCCTGAGGGTTGCACTATCAAACCTCAATCATGTTGCCAGGCCACAGGGTTCAACCATCAATCCTCAGTCATGTTCCCAGTAAACAGGGCTCCTGAATCAAACCAATGTCATGTTCCCACACCACGGGGTTCCAGTATCAGGCCTCAGTCATGGTCCCAGTGCACAGGGTCCCACAATCAAACCTCAGTCATGTTGCCAGTCCACAGGTTTCTGCCATCAAACCTCAGTCAAGTTCCCAGGCCACAGGGTTCCAGAATCAAGCCTCAGTCATTTGGCCAGGCTAGAGTGTTCCACCATCAAGCCTCACTCATTTTCCCAAGCCTGAGGGTTGCACTATCAAACCTCAATCATGTTGCCAGGCCACAGGGTTCACCCATCAAGCCTCAGTCATGTTCCCAGTAAACAGGGCTCCTGAATCAAACCAATGTCATGTTCCCACACCACGGGGTTCCAGTATCAGGCCTCAGTCATGGTCCCAGTGCACAGGGTCCCACAATCAAACCTCAGTCATGTTGCCAGTCCACAGGTTTCTGCCATCAAACCTGAGTCAAGTTCCCAGGCCACAGGGTTCCAGAATCAAACCTCAGTCTTGTTCCCAGGACACAGGTTTGCAGAATCAACCCGATATCATGTTCCCTGGCCACAGTCTCAGAATCAAACCTCAGTCATGTTGCCAGGCCACAGGTTTCCACCATCAAACCTCAGACATGTTCCCAGGCCACAGGGTTCCAGAGTCAAACCGTTGGCAGGTTCCCAGGCCACAGGGTTCCAGAATCCACCAATGTCATGTTCCCAGGCCACAGGGTTCCAGAATCAATCCTCAGTCATGTTCCCAGACCACAGGGTTCCAGAACCAAGGCTCAGTCAGGTTCCCGGGCCACAGTATTCCACAATCTAAACAGATGTCATGTTCCCAGGCCTCAGGGTTCCAGAATCCACCCATGTCATGTTCCCAGTCCACAGGGTTCCAGAACCAAGGCTCAGTCAGGTTCCCGGGGCACAGTATTCCACAATCTAAACAGATGTCATATTCCCAGGCCACAGGTTTCCAAAATCACGCCTCAGTCATGTTCGCAGGCCACAGGTTTCCAGAATCAAACTGATTTCATGTTCCCTGGCAACAGGGTACCAGAATCCAAACCGATGTCATGTTCCCAGGCCACAGGATTCCACACTCTAACATCATTCATGTTCCCAGGCCACATGGTTCCAGAATCAAACCTCAGTCGTGTTCCCAGGACACAGGGTTCCAGAAGAAAACCTCAGTCATGTTCCCTGGACACAGGTTTCAGAAATAAGATCCCAGTGATGTTCCCAGGCCACAGGGTTCCACAATTAAACCTCAGTCATATTCCCAGGCCAGAGGGTTCCACAATCAAACCTCAGTCCTGTGGCCAGGCCACGGTTCCACCATCAAGCCTCAGTCATGTTCCCAGGCCAGAGTGTTCCACAATCAAACCTAAGTCATCTTGCCAAGCCACAGGGTTCCACCATCAAACCTCAGGCATGTTGCCAGGCCAAAGGGTTCCACCATCAAGCCTCACTCATGTTCCCTGTAAACAGGGCTCCTGAATCAAACCAATGTCATGTTCCCACACCACGGTGTTCCAGTATCAGGCCTCAGTCATGGTCCCAGTGCACAGGGTCCCACAATCAAACCTCAGTCATGTTGCCAGTCCACAGGTTTCTGCCATCAAACCTCAGTCAAATTCCCAGGCCACAGGGTTCCAGAATCAAGCCTCAGTCATTTGGCCAGGCTAGAGTGTTCCACCATCAAACCTCAGTCATGATCCCAGGCCACATGTTTCCACAATGAAACCTCAGTCATTTTCCCATGCCAAAGGTTTCCAGAATCAAACCTCAGTCATATTCCCAGGACACATGGTTCCAGAATCATAGCTGAATCATGTTCGCAGGCCCCAGGTGTCAACAATCAAACCTCAGGCATGTTCCCAGGACACAGGTGTCCAGAATCAAACCTCAGTCATGTTCCCAGGGAACTGGCTTCAGGAAACAAAGCTCAGTCATGTTCCCAGGCCACAGGGTTCTAGAATCAAACCTCAGTCTTGTTCCCAGGACACAGGTTTCCAGAATCAACCCGATATCATGTTCCCTGGCCACAGTCTCAGAATCAAACCTCAGTCATGTTGCCAGGCCACAGGTTTCCACCATCAAACCTCAGACATGTTCCCAGGCCACAGGGTTCCAGAGTCAAACCGTTGGCAGGTTCCCAGGCCACAGGGTTCCAGAATCCACCAATGTCATGTTCCCAGGCCACAGGGTTCCAGAATCAATCCTCAGTTATGTTCCCAGGCTACAGGGTTCCAGAATAAAACCTCAGTCATGTTCCCAGACCACAGGGTTCCAGAACCAAGGCTCAGTCAGGTTCCCGGGCCACAGTATTCCACAATCTAAACAGATGTCATGTTCCCAGGCCTCAGGGTTCCAGAATCCACCCATGTCATGTTCCCACTCCACAGGATTCCAGAACCAAGGCTCAGTCAGGTTCCCGGGGCACAGTATTCCACAATCTAAACAGATGTCATATTCCCAGGCCACAGGTTTCCAAAATCACGCCTCAGTCATGTTCGCAGGCCACAGGTTTCCAGAAACAAACTGATTTCATGTTCCCTGGCAACAGGGTACCAGAATCCAAACCGATGTCATGTTCCCAGGCCACAGGATTCCACACTCTAACATGAGTCATGTTCCCAGGCCACATGGTTCCAGAATCAAACCTCAGTCGTGTTCCCAGGACACAGGGTTCCAGAAGAAAACCTCAGTCATGTTCCCTGGACACAGGTTTCAGAAATAAAATCCCAGTCATGTTCCCAGGCCACAGGGTTCCACAATTAAACCTCAGTCATATTCCCAGGCCAGAGGGTTCCACAATCAAACCTCAGTCCTGTGGCCAGGCCACGGTTCCACCATCAAGCCTCAGTCATGTTGCCAGGCCAGAGTGTTCCACAATCAAACCTAAGTCATCTTGCCAAGCCACAGGGTTCCACCATCAAACCTCAGGCATGTTGCCAGGCCAAAGGGTTCCACCATCAGGCCTCACTCATGTTCCCAAGCCTGAGGGTTGCACTATCAAACCTCAATCATGTTGCCAGGCCACAGGGTTCAACCATCAATCCTCAGTCATGTTCCCAGTAAACAGGGCTCCTGAATCAAACCAATGTCATGTTCCCACACCACGGGGTTCCAGTATCAGGCCTCAGTCATGGTCCCAGTGCACAGGGTCCCACAATCAAACCTCAGTCATGTTGCCAGTCCACAGGTTTCTGCCATCAAACCTCAGTCAAGTTCCCAGGCCACAGGGTTCCAGAATCAAGCCTCAGTCATTTGGCCAGGCTAGAGTGTTCCACCATCAAGCCTCACTCATTTTCCCAAGCCTGAGGGTTGCACTATCAAACCTCAATCATGTTGCCAGGCCACAGGGTTCACCCATCAAGCCTCAGTCATGTTCCCAGTAAACAGGGCTCCTGAATCAAACCAATGTCATGTTCCCACACCACGGGGTTCCAGTATCAGGCCTCAGTCATGGTCCCAGTGCACAGGGTCCCACAATCAAACCTCAGTCATGTTGCCAGTCCACAGGTTTCTGCCATCAAACCTGAGTCAAGTTCCCAGGCCACAGGGTTCCAGAATCAAACCTCAGTCTTGTTCCCAGGACACAGGTTTGCAGAATCAACCCGATATCATGTTCCCTGGCCACAGTCTCAGAATCAAACCTCAGTCATGTTGCCAGGCCACAGGTTTCCACCATCAAACCTCAGACATGTTCCCAGGCCACAGGGTTCCAGAGTCAAACCGTTGGCAGGTCCCCAGGCCACAGGGTTCCAGAATCCACCAATGTCATGTTCCCAGGCCACAGGGTTCCAGAATCAATCCTCAGTCATGTTCCCAGACCACAGGGTTCCAGAACCAAGGCTCAGTCAGGTTCCCGGGCCACAGTATTCCACAATCTAAACAGATGTCATGTTCCCAGGCCTCAGGGTTCCAGAATCCACCCATGTCATGGTCCCAGTCCACAGGGTTCCAGAACCAAGGCTCAGTCAGGTTCCCGGTGCACAGTATTCCACAATCTAAACAGATGTCATATTCCCAGGCCACAGGTTTCCAAAATCACGCCTCAGTCATGTTCGCAGGCCACAGGTTTCCAGAATCAAACTGATTTCATGTTCCCTGGCAACAGGGTACCAGAATCCAAACCGATGTCATGTTCCCAGGCCACAGGATTCCACACTCTAACATCATTCATGTTCCCAGGCCACATGGTTCCAGAATCAAACCTCAGTCGTGTTCCCAGGACACAGGGTTCCAGAAGAAAACCTCAGTCATGTTCCCTGGACACAGGTTTCAGAAATAAGATCCCAGTGATGTTCCCAGGCCACAGGGTTCCACAATTAAACCTCAGTCATATTCCCAGGCCAGAGGGTTCCACAATCAAACCTCAGTCCTGTTGCCAGGCCACGGTTCCACCATCAAGCCTCAGTCATGTTCCCAGGCCAGAGTGTTCCACAATCAAACCTAAGTCATCTTGCCAAGCCACAGGGTTCCACCATCAAACCTCAGGCATGTTGCCAGGCCAAAGGGTTCCACCATCAAGCCTCACTCATGTTCCCTGTAAACAGGGCTCCTGAATCAAACCAATGTCATGTTCCCACACCACGGTGTTCCAGTATCAGGCCTCAGTCATGGTCCCAGTGCACAGGGTCCCACAATCAAACCTCAGTCATGTTGCCAGTCCACAGGTTTCTGCCATCAAACCTCAGTCAAATTCCCAGGCCACAGGGTTCCAGAATCAAACCTCAGTCATTTTGCCAGGCTAGAGTGTTCCACCATCAAACCTCAGTCATGATCCCAGGCCACATGTTTCCACAATGAAACCTCAGTCATTTTCCCAAGCCAAAGGTTTCCAGAATTAAACCTCAGTCATATTCCCAGGACACATGGTTCCAGAATCATAGCTGAATCATGTTCGCAGGCCCCAGGTGTCAACAATCAAACCTCAGGCATGTTCCCAGGACACAGGTGTCCAGAATCAAACCTCAGTCATGTTCCCAGGGAACTGGCTTCAGGAAACAAAGCTCAGTCATGTTCCCAGGCCACAGGGTTCTAGAATCAAACCTCAGTCTTGTTCCCAGGACACAGGTTTCCAGAATCAACCCGATATCATGTTCCCTGGCCACAGTCTCAGAATCAAACCTCAGTCATGTTGCCAGGCCACAGGTTTCCACCATCAAACCTCAGACATGTTCCCAGGCCACAGGGTTCCAGAGTCAAACCGTTGGCAGGTTCCCAGGCCACAGGGTTCCAGAATCCACCAATGTCATGTTCCCAGGCCACAGGGTTCCAGAATCAATCCTCAGTTATGTTCCCAGGCTACAGGGTTCCAGAATAAAACCTCAGTCATGTTCCCAGACCACAGGGTTCCAGAACCAAGGCTCAGTCAGGTTCCCGGGCCACAGTATTCCACAATCTAAACAGATGTCATGTTCCCAGGCCTCAGGGTTCCAGAATCCACCCATGTCATGTTCCCACTCCACAGGATTCCAGAACCAAGGCTCAGTCAGGTTCCCGGGGCACAGTATTCCACAATCTAAACAGATGTCATATTCCCAGGCCACAGGTTTCCAAAATCACGCCTCATTCATGTTCGCAGGCCACAGGTTTCCAGAAACAAACCGATTTCATGTTCCCTGGCAACAGGGTACCAGAATCCAAACCGATGTCATGTTCCCAGGCCCCAGGATTCCACACTCTAACATGAGTCATGTTCCCAGGCCACATGGTTCCAGAATCAAACCTCAGTCGTGTTCCCAGGACACAGGGTTCCAGAAGAAAACCTCAGTCATGTTCCCTGGACACAGGTTTCAGAAATAAAATCCCAGTCATGTTCCCAGGCCACAGGGTTCCACAATTAAACCTCAGTCATATTCCCAGGCCAGAGGGTTCCACAATCAAACCTCAGTCCTGTGGCCAGGCCACGGTTCCACCATCAAGCCTCAGTCATGTTGCCAGGCCAGAGTGTTCCACAATCAAACCTAAGTCATCTTGCCAAGCCACAGGGTTCCACCATCAAACCTCAGGCATGTTGCCAGGCCAAAGGGTTCCACCATCAGGCCTCACTCATGTTCCCAAGCCTGAGGGTTGCACTATCAAACCTCAATCATGTTGCCAGGCCACAGGGTTCAACCATCAATCCTCAGTCATGTTCCCAGTAAACAGGGCTCCTGAATCAAACCAATGTCATGTTCCCACACCACGGGGTTCCAGTATCAGGCCTCAGTCATGGTCCCAGTGCACAGGGTCCCACAATCAAACCTCAGTCATTTTGCCAGCCTAGAGTGTTCCACCATCAAACCTCAGTCATGATCCCAGGCCACATGTTTCCACAATGAAACCTCAGTCATTTTCCCAAGCCAAAGGTTTCCAGAATCAAACCTCAGTCATATTCCCAGGACACATGGTTCCAGAATCAAACCTGAATCATGTTCGCAGGCCCCAGCTGTCAACAATCAAACCTCAGGCATGTTCCCAGGACACAGGTGTCCAGAATCAAACCTCAGTCATGTTCCCAGGGAACAGGCTTCCAGAAACAAAGCTCAGTCATGTTCCCAGGCCACAGGGTTCCAGAATCAAACCTCAGTCTTGTTCCCAGGACACAGGTTTCCAGAATCAACCCGATATCATGTTCCCTGGCCACAGTCTCAGAATCAAACCTCAGTCATGTTGCCAGGCCACAGGTTTCCACCATCAAACCTCAGACATGTTCCCAGGCCACAGGGTTCCAGAGTCAAACCGTTGGCAGGTTCCCAGGCCACAGGGTTCCAGAATCCACCAATGTCATGTTCCCAGGCCACAGGGTTCCAGAATCAATCCTCAGTTATGTTCCCAGGCTACAGGGTTCCAGAATAAAACCTCAGTCATGTTCCCAGACCACAGGGTTCCAGAACCAAGGCTCAGTCAGGTTCCCGGGCCACAGTATTCCACAATCTAAACAGATGTCATGTTCCCAGGCCTCAGGGTTCCAGAATCCACCCATGTCATGTTCCCAGTCCACAGGGTTCCAGAACGAAGGCTCAGTCAGGTTCCCGGGGCACAGTATTCCACAATCTAAACAGATGTCATATTCCCAGGCCACAGGTTTCCAAAATCACGCCTCAGTCATGTTCCCAGGCCACAGGTTTCCAGAATCAAACCGATTTCATGTTCCCTGGCAACAGGGTACCAGAATCCAAACCGATGTCATGTTCCCAGGCCACAGGATTCCACACTCTAACATCAGTCATGTTCCCAGGCCACATGGTTCCAGAATCAAACCTCAGTCGTGTTCCCAGGACACAGGGTTCCAGAAGAAAACCTCAGTCATGTTCCCTGGACACAGGTTTCAGAAATAAAATCCCAGTCATGTTCCCAGGCCACAGGGTTCCACAATTAAACCTCAGTCATATTCCCAGGCCAGAGGGTTCCACAATCAAACCTCAGTCCTGTGGCCAGGCCACGGTTCCACCATCAAGCCTCAGTCATGTTGCCAGGCCAGAGTGTTCCACAATCAAACCTAAGTCATCTTGCCAAGCCACAGGGTTCCACCATCAAACCTCAGGCATGTTGCCAGGCCACAGGGTTCAACCATCAAGCCTCAGTCATGTTCCCAGTAAACAGGGCTCCTGAATCAAACCAATGTCATGTTCCCACACCACGGGGTTCCAGTATCAGGCCTCAGTCATGGTCCCAGTGCACAGGGTCCCACAATCAAACCTCAGTCATGTTGCCAGTCCACAGGTTTCTGCCATCAAACCTCAGTCAAGTTCCCAGGCCACAGGGTTCCAGAATCAAGCCTCAGTCATTTGGCCAGGCTAGAGTGTTCCACCATCAAACCTCAGTCATGATCCCAGGCCACATGTTTCCACAATGAAACCTCAGTCATTTTCCCAAGCCAAAGGTTTCCAAAATCAAACCTCAGTCATATTCCCAAGACACATGGTTCCAGAATCAAACCTGAATCATGTTCGCAGGCCCCAGCTGTCAACAATCAAACCTCAGGCATGTTCCCAGGACACAGGTGTCCAGAATCAAACCTCAGTCATGTTCCCAGGGAACAGGCTTCCAGAAACAAAGCTCAGTCATGTCCCCAGGCCACAGGGTTCCAGAATCAAACCTCAGTCTTGTTCCCAGGACACAGGTTTCCAGAATCAACCCGATATCATGTTCCCTGGCCACAGTCTCAGAATCAAACCTCAGTCATGTTGCCAGGCCACAGGTTTCCACCATCAAACCTCAGACATGTTCCCAGGCCACAGGGTTCCAGAGTCAAACCGTTGGCAGGTCCCCAGGCCACAGGGTTCCAGAATCCACCAATGTCATGTTCCCAGGCCACAGGGTTCCAGAATCAATCCTCAGTCATGTTCCCAGACCACAGGGTTCCAGAACCAAGGCTCAGTCAGGTTCCCGGGCCACAGTATTCCACAATCTAAACAGATGTCATGTTCCCAGGCCTCAGGGTTCCAGAATCCACCCATGTCATGGTCCCAGTCCACAGGGTTCCAGAACCAAGGCTCAGTCAGGTTCCCGGGGCACAGTATTCCACAATCTAAACAGATGTCATATTCCCAGGCCACAGGTTTCCAAAATCACGCCTCAGTCATGTTCGCAGGCCACAGGTTTCCAGAATCAAACTGATTTCATGTTCCCTGGCAACAGGGTACCAGAATCCAAACCGATGTCATGTTCCCAGGCCACAGGATTCCACACTCTAACATCATTCATGTTCCCAGGCCACATGGTTCCAGAATCAAACCTCAGTCGTGTTCCCAGGACACAGGGTTCCAGAAGAAAACCTCAGTCATGTTCCCTGGACACAGGTTTCAGAAATAAGATCCCAGTGATGTTCCCAGGCCACAGGGTTCCACAATTAAACCTCAGTCATATTCCCAGGCCAGAGGGTTCCACAATCAAACCTCAGTCCTGTGGCCAGGCCACGGTTCCACCATCAAGCCTCAGTCATGTTCCCAGGCCAGAGTGTTCCACAATCAAACCTAAGTCATCTTGCCAAGCCACAGGGTTCCACCATCAAACCTCAGGCATGTTGCCAGGCCAAAGGGTTCCACCATCAAGCCTCACTCATGTTCCCTGTAAACAGGGCTCCTGAATCAAACCAATGTCATGTTCCCACACCACGGTGTTCCAGTATCAGGCCTCAGTCATGGTCCCAGTGCACAGGGTCCCACAATCAAACCTCAGTCATGTTGCCAGTCCACAGGTTTCTGCCATCAAACCTCAGTCAAATTCCCAGGCCACAGGGTTCCAGAATCAAGCCTCAGTCATTTGGCCAGGCTAGAGTGTTCCACCATCAAACCTCAGTCATGATCCCAGGCCACATGTTTCCACAATGAAACCTCAGTCATTTTCCCAAGCCAAAGGTTTCCAGAATCAAACCTCAGTCATATTCCCAGGACACATGGTTCCAGAATCATAGCTGAATCATGTTCGCAGGCCCCAGGTGTCAACAATCAAACCTCAGGCATGTTCCCAGGACACAGGTGTCCAGAATCAAACCTCAGTCATGTTCCCAGGGAACTGGCTTCAGGAAACAAAGCTCAGTCATGTTCCCAGGCCACAGGGTTCTAGAATCAAACCTCAGTCTTGTTCCCAGGACACAGGTTTCCAGAATCAACCCGATATCATGTTCCCTGGCCACAGTCTCAGAATCAAACCTCAGTCATGTTGCCAGGCCACAGGTTTCCACCATCAAACCTCAGACATGTTCCCAGGCCACAGGGTTCCAGAGTCAAACCGTTGGCAGATTCCCAGGCCACAGGGTTCCAGAATCCACCAATGTCATGTTCCCAGGCCACAGGGTTCCAGAATCAATCCTCAGTTATGTTCCCAGGCTACAGGGTTCCAGAATAAAACCTCAGTCATGTTCCCAGACCACAGGGTTCCAGAACCAAGGCTCAGTCAGGTTCCCGGGCCACAGTATTCCACAATCTAAACAGATGTCATGTTCCCAGGCCTCAGGGTTCCAGAATCCACCCATGTCATGTTCCCACTCCACAGGATTCCAGAACCAAGGCTCAGTCAGGTTCCCGGGGCACAGTATTCCACAATCTAAACAGATGTCATATTCCCAGGCCACAGGTTTCCAAAATCACGCCTCAGTCATGTTCGCAGGCCACAGGTTTCCAGAAACAAACCGATTTCATGTTCCCTGGCAACAGGGTACCAGAATCCAAACCGATGTCATGTTCCCAGCCCCCAGGATTCCACACTCTAACATGAGTCATGTTCCCAGGCCACATGGTTCCAGAATCAAACCTCAGTCGTGTTCCCAGGACACAGGGTTCCAGAAGAAAACCTCAGTCATGTTCCCTGGACACAGGTTTCAGAAATAAAATCCCAGTCATGTTCCCAGGCCACAGGGTTCCACAATTAAACCTCAGTCATATTCCCAGGCCAGAGGGTTCCACAATCAAACCTCAGTCCTGTGGCCAGGCCACGGTTCCACCATCAAGCCTCAGGCATGTTCCCAGGCCAGAGTGTTCCACAATCAAACCTAAGTCATCTTGCCAAGCCACAGGGTTCCACCATCAAACCTCAGGCATGTTGCCAGGCCAAGGGGTTCCACCATCAAGCCTCACTCATGTTCCCAAACCTGAGGGTTGCACTATCAAACCTCAATCATGTTGCCAGGCCACAGGGTTCAACCATCAATCCTCAGTCATGTTCCCAGTAAACAGGGCTCCTGAATCAAACCAATGTCATGTTCCCACACCACGGGGTTCCAGTATCAGGCCTCAGTCATGGTCCCAGTGCACAGGGTCCCACAATCAAACCTCAGTCATTTTGCCAGCCTAGAGTGTTCCACCATCAAACCTCAGTCATGATCCCAGGCCACATGTTTCCACAATGAAACCTCAGTCATTTTCCCAAGCCAAAGGTTTCCAGAATCAAACCTCAGTCATATTCCCAGGACACATGGTTCCAGAATCAAACCTGAATCATGTTCGCAGGCCCCAGCTGTCAACAATCAAACCTCAGGCATGTTCCCAGGACACAGGTGTCCAGAATCAAACCTCAGTCATGTTCCCAGGGAACAGGCTTCCAGAAACAAAGCTCAGTCATGTTCCCAGGCCACAGGGTTCCAGAATCAAACCTCAGTCTTGTTCCCAGGACACAGGTTTCCAGAATCAACCCGATATCATGTTCCCTGGCCACAGTCTCAGAATCAAACCTCAGTCATGTTGCCAGGCCACAGGTTTCCACCATCAAACCTCAGACATGTTCCCAGGCCACAGGGTTCCAGAGTCAAACCGTTGGCAGGTTCCCAGGCCACAGGGTTCCAGAATCCACCAATGTCATGTTCCCAGGCCACAGGGTTCCAGAATCAATCCTCAGTTATGTTCCCAGGCTACAGGGTTCCAGAATAAAACCTCAGTCATGTTCCCAGACCACAGGGTTCCAGAACCAAGGCTCAGTCAGGTTCCCGGGCCACAGTATTCCACAATCTAAACAGATGTCATGTTCCCAGGCCTCAGGGTTCCAGAATCCACCCATGTCATGGTCCCAGTCCACAGGGTTCCAGAACCAAGGCTCAGTCAGGTTCCCGGGGCACAGTATTCCACAATCTAAACAGATGTCATATTCCCAGGCCACAGGTTTCCAAAATCACGCCTCAGTCATGTTCGCAGGCCACAGGTTTCCAGAATCAAACTGATTTCATGTTCCCTGGCAACAGGGTACCAGAATCCAAACCGATGTCATGTTCCCAGGCCACAGGATTCCACACTCTAACATCATTCATGTTCCCAGGCCACATGGTTCCAGAATCAAACCTCAGTCGTGTTCCCAGGACACAGGGTTCCAGAAGAAAACCTCAGTCATGTTCCCTGGACACAGGTTTCAGAAATAAGATCCCAGTGATGTTCCCAGGCCACAGGGTTCCACAATTAAACCTCAGTCATATTCCCAGGCCAGAGGGTTCCACAATCAAACCTCAGTCCTGTGGCCAGGCCACGGTTCCACCATCAAGCCTCAGTCATGTTCCCAGGCCAGAGTGTTCCACAATCAAACCTAAGTCATCTTGCCAAGCCACAGGGTTCCACCATCAAACCTCAGGCATGTTGCCAGGCCAAAGGGTTCCACCATCAAGCCTCACTCATGTTCCCTGTAAACAGGGCTCCTGAATCAAACCAATGTCATGTTCCCACACCACGGTGTTCCAGTATCAGGCCTCAGTCATGGTCCCAGTGCACAGGGTCCCACAATCAAACCTCAGTCATGTTGCCAGTCCACAGGTTTCTGCCATCAAACCTCAGTCAAATTCCCAGGCCACAGGGTTCCAGAATCAAGCCTCAGTCATTTGGCCAGGCTAGAGTGTTCCACCATCAAACCTCAGTCATGATCCCAGGCCACATGTTTCCACAATGAAACCTCAGTCATTTTCCCAAGCCAAAGGTTTCCAGAATCAAACCTCAGTCATATTCCCAGGACACATGGTTCCAGAATCATAGCTGAATCATGTTCGCAGGCCCCAGGTGTCAACAATCAAACCTCAGGCATGTTCCCAGGACACAGGTGTCCAGAATCAAACCTCAGTCATGTTCCCAGGGAACTGGCTTCAGGAAACAAAGCTCAGTCATGTTCCCAGGCCACAGGGTTCTAGAATCAAACCTCAGTCTTGTTCCCAGGACACAGGTTTCCAGAATCAACCCGATATCATGTTCCCTGGCCACAGTCTCAGAATCAAACCTCAGTCATGTTGCCAGGCCACAGGTTTCCACCATCAAACCTCAGACATGTTCCCAGGCCACAGGGTTCCAGAGTCAAACCGTTGGCAGATTCCCAGGCCACAGGGTTCCAGAATCCACCAATGTCATGTTCCCAGGCCACAGGGTTCCAGAATCAATCCTCAGTTATGTTCCCAGGCTACAGGGTTCCAGAATAAAACCTCAGTCATGTTCCCAGACCACAGGGTTCCAGAACCAAGGCTCAGTCAGGTTCCCGGGCCACAGTATTCCACAATCTAAACAGATGTCATGTTCCCAGGCCTCAGGGTTCCAGAATCCACCCATGTCATGTTCCCACTCCACAGGATTCCAGAACCAAGGCTCAGTCAGGTTCCCGGGGCACAGTATTCCACAATCTAAACAGATGTCATATTCCCAGGCCACAGGTTTCCAAAATCACGCCTCAGTCATGTTCGCAGGCCACAGGTTTCCAGAAACAAACCGATTTCATGTTCCCTGGCAACAGGGTACCAGAATCCAAACCGATGTCATGTTCCCAGGCCCCAGGATTCCACACTCTAACATGAGTCATGTTCCCAGGCCACATGGTTCCAGAATCAAACCTCAGTCGTGTTCCCAGGACACAGGGTTCCAGAAGAAAACCTCAGTCATGTTCCCTGGACACAGGTTTCAGAAATAAAATCCCAGTCATGTTCCCAGGCCACAGGGTTCCACAATTAAACCTCAGTCATATTCCCAGGCCAGAGGGTTCCACAATCAAACCTCAGTCCTGTGGCCAGGCCACGGTTCCACCATCAAGCCTCAGGCATGTTCCCAGGCCAGAGTGTTCCACAATCAAACCTAAGTCATCTTGCCAAGCCACAGGGTTCCACCATCAAACCTCAGGCATGTTGCCAGGCCAAGGGGTTCCACCATCAAGCCTCACTCATGTTCCCAAACCTGAGGGTTGCACTATCAAACCTCAATCATGTTGCCAGGCCACAGGGTTCAACCATCAATCCTCAGTCATGTTCCCAGTAAACAGGGCTCCTGAATCAAACCAATGTCATGTTCCCACACCACGGGGTTCCAGTATCAGGCCTCAGTCATGGTCCCAGTGCACAGGGTCCCACAATCAAACCTCAGTCATTTTGCCAGCCTAGAGTGTTCCACCATCAAACCTCAGTCATGATCCCAGGCCACATGTTTCCACAATGAAACCTCAGTCATTTTCCCAAGCCAAAGGTTTCCAGAATCAAACCTCAGTCATATTCCCAGGACACATGGTTCCAGAATCAAACCTGAATCATGTTCGCAGGCCCCAGCTGTCAACAATCAAACCTCAGGCATGTTCCCAGGACACAGGTGTCCAGAATCAAACCTCAGTCATGTTCCCAGGGAACAGGCTTCCAGAAACAAAGCTCAGTCATGTTCCCAGGCCACAGGGTTCCAGAATCAAACCTCAGTCTTGTTCCCAGGACACAGGTTTCCAGAATCAACCCGATATCATGTTCCCTGGCCACAGTCTCAGAATCAAACCTCAGTCATGTTGCCAGGCCACAGGTTTCCACCATCAAACCTCAGACATGTTCCCAGGCCACAGGGTTCCAGAGTCAAACCGTTGGCAGGTTCCCAGGCCACAGGGTTCCAGAATCCACCAATGTCATGTTCCCAGGCCACAGGGTTCCAGAATCAATCCTCAGTTATGTTCCCAGGCTACAGGGTTCCAGAATAAAACCTCAGTCATGTTCCCAGACCACAGGGTTCCAGAACCAAGGCTCAGTCAGGTTCCCGGGCCACAGTATTCCACAATCTAAACAGATGTCATGTTCCCAGGCCTCAGGGTTCCAGAATCCACCCATGTCATGTTCCCAGTCAACAGGGTTCCAGAACGAAGGCTCAGTCAGGTTCCCGGGGCACAGTATTCCACAATCTAAACAGATGTCATATTCCCAGGCCACAGGTTTCCAAAATCACGCCTCAGTCATGTTCCCAGGCCACAGGTTTCCAGAATCAAACCGATTTCATGTTCCCTGGCAACAGGGTACCAGAATCCAAACCGATGTCATGTTCCCAGGCCACAGGATTCCACACTCTAACATCAGTCATGTTCCCAGGCCACATGGTTCCAGAATCAAACCTCAGTCGTGTTCCCAGGACACAGGGTTCCAGAAGAAAACCTCAGTCATGTTCCCTGGACACAGGTTTCAGAAATAAAATCCCAGTCATGTTCCCAGGCCACAGGGTTCCACAATTAAACCTCAGTCATATTCCCAGGCCAGAGGGTTCCACAATCAAACCTCAGTCCTGTGGCCAGGCCACGGTTCCACCATCAAGCCTCAGTCATGTTGCCAGGCCAGAGTGTTCCACAATCAAACCTAAGTCATCTTGCCAAGCCACAGGGTTCCACCATCAAACCTCAGGCATGTTGCCAGGCCACAGGGTTCAACCATCAAGCCTCAGTCATGTTCCCAGTAAACAGGGCTCCTGAATCAAACCAATGTCATGTTCCCACACCACGGGGTTCCAGTATCAGGCCTCAGTCATGGTCCCAGTGCACAGGATCCCACAATCAAACCTCAGTCATGTTGCCAGTCCACAGGTTTCTGCCATCAAACCTCAGTCAAGTTCCCAGGCCACAGGGTTCCAGAATCAAGCCTCAGTCATTTGGCCAGGCTAGAGTGTTCCACCATCAAACCTCAGTCATGATCCCAGGCCACATGTTTCCACAATGAAACCTCAGTCATTTTCCCAAGCCAAAGGTTTCCAAAATCAAACCTCAGTCATATTCCCAAGACACATGGTTCCAGAATCAAACCTGAATCATGTTCGCAGGCCCCAGCTGTCAACAATCAAACCTCAGGCATGTTCCCAGGACACAGGTGTCCAGAATCAAACCTCAGTCATGTTCCCAGGGAACAGGCTTCCAGAAACAAAGCTCAGTCATGTCCCCAGGCCACAGGGTTCCAGAATCAAACCTCAGTCTTGTTCCCAGGACACAGGTTTCCAGAATCAACCCGATATCATGTTCCCTGGCCACAGTCTCAGAATCAAACCTCAGTCATGTTGCCAGGCCACAGGTTTCCACCATCAAACCTCAGACATGTTCCCAGGCCACAGGGTTCCAGAGTCAAACCGTTGGCAGGTCCCCAGGCCACAGGGTTCCAGAATCCACCAATGTCATGTTCCCAGGCCACAGGGTTCCAGAATCAATCCTCAGTCATGTTCCCAGACCACAGGGTTCCAGAACCAAGGCTCAGTCAGGTTCCCGGGCCACAGTATTCCACAATCTAAACAGATGTCATGTTCCCAGGCCTCAGGGTTCCAGAATCCACCCATGTCATGGTCCCAGTCCACAGGGTTCCAGAACCAAGGCTCAGTCAGGTTCCCGGGGCACAGTATTCCACAATCTAAACAGATGTCATATTCCCAGGCCACAGGTTTCCAAAATCACGCCTCAGTCATGTTCGCAGGCCACAGGTTTCCAGAATCAAACTGATTTCATGTTCCCTGGCAACAGGGTACCAGAATCCAAACCGATGTCATGTTCCCAGGCCACAGGATTCCACACTCTAACATCATTCATGTTCCCAGGCCACATGGTTCCAGAATCAAACCTCAGTCGTGTTCCCAGGACACAGGGTTCCAGAAGAAAACCTCAGTCATGTTCCCTGGACACAGGTTTCAGAAATAAGATCCCAGTGATGTTCCCAGGCCACAGGGTTCCACAATTAAACCTCAGTCATATTCCCAGGCCAGAGGGTTCCACAATCAAACCTCAGTCCTGTGGCCAGGCCACGGTTCCACCATCAAGCCTCAGTCATGTTCCCAGGCCAGAGTGTTCCACAATCAAACCTAAGTCATCTTGCCAAGCCACAGGGTTCCACCATCAAACCTCAGGCATGTTGCCAGGCCAAAGGGTTCCACCATCAAGCCTCACTCATGTTCCCTGTAAACAGGGCTCCTGAATCAAACCAATGTCATGTTCCCACACCACGGTGTTCCAGTATCAGGCCTCAGTCATGGTCCCAGTGCACAGGGTCCCACAATCAAACCTCAGTCATGTTGCCAGTCCACAGGTTTCTGCCATCAAACCTCAGTCAAATTCCCAGGCCACAGGGTTCCAGAATCAAGCCTCAGTCATTTGGCCAGGCTAGAGTGTTCCACCATCAAACCTCAGTCATGATCCCAGGCCACATGTTTCCACAATGAAACCTCAGTCATTTTCCCAAGCCAAAGGTTTCCAGAATCAAACCTCAGTCATATTCCCAGGACACATGGTTCCAGAATCATAGCTGAATCATGTTCGCAGGCCCCAGGTGTCAACAATCAAACCTCAGGCATGTTCCCAGGACACAGGTGTCCAGAATCAAACCTCAGTCATGTTCCCAGGGAACTGGCTTCAGGAAACAAAGCTCAGTCATGTTCCCAGGCCACAGGGTTCTAGAATCAAACCTCAGTCTTGTTCCCAGGACACAGGTTTCCAGAATCAACCCGATATCATGTTCCCTGGCCACAGTCTCAGAATCAAACCTCAGTCATGTTGCCAGGTCACAGGTTTCCACCATCAAACCTCAGACATGTTCCCAGGCCACAGGGTTCCAGAGTCAAACCGTTGGCAGGTCCCCAGGCCACAGGGTTCCAGAATCCACCAATGTCATGTTCCCAGGCCACAGGGTTCCAGAATAAAACCTCAGTCATGTTCCCAGACCACAGGGTTCCAGAACCAAGGCTCAGTCAGGTTCCCGGGCCACAGTATTCCACAATCTAAACAGATGTCATGTTCCCAGGCCTCAGGGTTCCAGAATCCACCCATGTCATGTTCCCAGTCCACAGGGTTCCAGAACCAAGGCTCAGTCAGGTTCCCGGGGCACAGTATTCCACAATCTAAACAGATGTCATATTCCCAGGCCACAGGTTTCCAAAATCACGCCTCAGTCATGTTCGCAGGCCACAGGTTTCCAGAATCAAACTGATTTCATGTTCCCTGGCAACAGGGTACCAGAATCCAAACCGATGTCATGTTCCCAGGCCACAGGATTCCACACTCTAACATCAGTCATGTTCCCAGGCCACATGGTTCCAGAATCAAACCTCAGTCGTGTTCCCAGGACACAGGGTTCCAGAAGAAAACCTCAGTCATGTTCCCTGGACACAGGTTTCAGAAATAAGATCCCAGTGATGTTCCCAGGCCACAGGGTTCCACAATTAAACCTCAGTCATATTCCCAGGCCAGAGGGTTCCACAATCAAACCTCAGTCCTGTGGCCAGGCCACGGTTCCACCATCAAGCCTCAGTCATGTTCCCAGGCCAGAGTGTTCCACAATCAAACCTAAGTCATCTTGCCAAGCCACAGGGTTCCACCATCAAACCTCAGGCATGTTGCCAGGCCAAAGGGTTCCACCATCAAGCCTCACTCATGTTCCCAGTAAACAGGGCTCCTGAATCAAACCAATGTCATGTTCCCACACCACGGGGTTCCAGTATCAGTCCTCAGTCATGGTCCCAGTGCACAGGGTCCCACAATCAAACCTCAGTCATGTTGCCAGTCCACAGGTTTCTGCCATCAAACCTCAGTCAAATTCCCAGGCCACAGGGTTCCAGAATCAAGCCTCAGTCATTTGGCCAGGCTAGAGTGTTCCACCATCAAACCTCAGTCATGATCCCAGGCCACATGTTTCCACAATGAAACCTCAGTCATTTTCCCAAGCCAAAGGTTTCCAGAATCAAACCTCAGTCATATTCCCAGGACACATGGTTCCAGAATCATAGCTGAATCATGTTCGCAGGCCCCAGGTGTCAACAATCAAACCTCAGGCATGTTCCCAGGACACAGGTGTCCAGAATCAAACCTCAGTCATGTTCCCAGGGAACTGGCTTCAGGAAACAAAGCTCAGTCATGTTCCCAGGCCACAGGGTTCTAGAATCAAACCTCAGTCTTGTTCCCAGGACACAGGTTTCCAGAATCAACCCGATATCATGTTCCCTGGCCACAGTCTCAGAATCAAACCTCAGTCATGTTGCCAGGCCACAGGTTTCCACCATCAAACCTCAGACATGTTCCCAGGCCACAGGGTTCCAGAGTCAAACCGTTGGCAGGTTCCCAGGCCACAGGGTTCCAGAATCTACCAATGTCATGTTCCCAGGCCACAGGGTTCCAGAATCAATCCTCAGTTATGTTCCCAGGCTACAGGGTTCCAGAATAAAACCTCAGTCATGTTCCCAGACCACAGGGTTCCAGAACCAAGGCTCAGTCAGGTTCCCGGGCCACAGTATTCCACAATCTAAACAGATGTCATGTTCCCAGGCCTCAGGGTTCCAGAATCCACCCATGTCATGTTCCCAGTCCACAGGGTTCCAGAACCAAGGCTCAGTCAGGTTCCCGGGGCACAGTATTCCACAATCTAAACAGATGTCATATTCCCAGGCCACAGGTTTCCAAAATCACGCCTCAGTCATGTTCCCAGGCCACAGGTTTCCAGAATCAAACCGATTTCATGTTCCCTGGCAACAGAGTACCAGAATCCAAACCGATGTCATGTTCCCAGGCCCCAGGATTCCACACTCTAACATGAGTCATGTTCCCAGGCCACATGGTTCCAGAATCAAACCTCAGTCTTGTGCCCAGGACACAGGGTTCCAGAAGAAAACCTCAGTCATGTTCCCTGGACACAGGTTTCAGAAATAAAATCCCAGTCATGTTCCTAGGCCACAGGGTTCCACAATTAAACCTCAGTCATATTCCCAGGCCAGAGGGTTCCACAATCAAACCTCAGTCCTGTTGCCAGGCCACGGTTCCACCATCAAGCCTCAGTCATGTTCCCAGGCCAGAGTGTTCCACAATCAAACCTAAGTCATCTTGCCAAGCCACAGGGTTCCACCATCAATCCTCAGGCATGTTGCCAGGCCAAAGGTTTCCACCATCAAACCTCACTCATGTTCCCAAGCCTGAGGGTTGCACTATCAAACCTCAATCATGTTGCCAGGCCACAGGGTTCAACCATCAATCCTCAGTCATGTTCCCAGTAAACAGGGCTCCTGAATCAAACCAATGTCATGTTCCCACACCACGGGGTTCCAGTATCAGGCCTCAGTCATGGTCCCAGTGCACAGGGTCCCACAATCAAACCTCAGTCATGTTGCCAGTCCACAGGTTTCTGCCATCAAACCTCAGTCAAGTTCCCAGGCCACAGGGTTCCAGAATCAAGCCTCAGTCATTTGGCCAGGCTAGAGTGTTCCACCATCAAACCTCAGTCATGATCCCAGGCCACATGTTTCCACAATGAAACCTCAGTCATTTTCCCAAGCCAAAGGTTTCCAGAATCAAACCTCAGTCATATTCCCAGGACACATGGTTCCAGAATCAAACCTGAATCATGTTCGCAGGCCCCAGCTGTCAACAATCAAACCTCAGGCATGTTCCCAGGACACAGGTGTCCAGAATCAAACCTCAGTCATGTTCCCAGGGAACAGGCTTCCAGAAACAAAGCTCAGTCATGTTCCCAGGCCACAGGGTTCCAGAATCAAACCTCAGTCTTGTTCCCAGGACACAGGTTTCCAGAATCAACCCGATATCATGTTCCCTGGCCACAGTCTCAGAATCAAACCTCAGTCATGTTGCCAGGCCACAGGTTTCCACCATCAAACCTCAGACATGTTCCCAGGCCACAGGGTTCCAGAGTCAAACCGTTGGCAGGTTCCCAGGCCACAGGGTTCCAGAATCCACCAATGTCATGTTCCCAGGCCACAGGGTTCCAGAATCAATCCTCAGTTATGTTCCCAGGCTACCGGGTTCCAGAATAAAACCTCAGTCATGTTCCCAGACCACAGGGTTCCAGAACCAAGGCTCAGTCAGGTTCCCGGGCCACAGTATTCCACAATCTAAACAGATGTCATGTTCCCAGGCCTCAGGGTTCCAGAATCCACCCATGTCATGTTCCCACTCCACAGGATTCCAGAACCAAGGCTCAGTCAGGTTCCCGGGGCACAGTATTCCACAATCTAAACAGATGTCATATTCCCAGGCCACAGGTTTCCAAAATCACGCCTCAGTCATGTTCGCAGGCCACAGGTTTCCAGAAACAAACTGATTTCATGTTCCCTGGCAACAGGGTACCAGAATCCAAACCGATGTCATGTTCCCAGGCCACAGGATTCCACACTCTAACATGAGTCATGTTCCCAGGCCACATGGTTCCAGAATCAAACCTCAGTCGTGTTCCCAGGACACAGGGTTCCAGAAGAAAACCTCAGTCATGTTCCCTGGACACAGGTTTCAGAAATAAGATCCCAGTGATGTTCCCAGGCCACAGGGTTCCACAATTAAACCTCAGTCATATTCCCAGGCCAGAGGGTTCCACAATCAAACCTCAGTCCTGTGGCCCGGCCACGGTTCCACCATCAAGCCTCAGTCATGTTCCCAGGCCAGAGTGTTCCACAATCAAACCTAAGTCATCTTGCCAAGCCACAGGGTTCCACCATCAAACCTCAGGCATGTTGCCAGGCCAAAGGGTTCCACCATCAAGCCTCACTCATGTTCCCAAGCCTGAGGGTTGCACTATCAAACCTCAATCATGTTGCCAGGCCACAGGGTTCAACCATCAATCCTCAGTCATGTTCCCAGTAAACAGGGCTCCTGAATCAAACCAATGTCATATTC
Source organism: Balaenoptera physalus (assembly GCF_965194825.1). Taxonomy (NCBI): domain Eukaryota; kingdom Metazoa; phylum Chordata; class Mammalia; order Artiodactyla; family Balaenopteridae; genus Balaenoptera; species Balaenoptera physalus. Next base: position 31,353,543 of record NC_138897.1, on the reverse strand, counting down.
CCACACCACGGGGTTCCAGTATCAGGCCTCAGTCATGGTCCCAGTGCACAGGGTCCCACAATCAAACCTCAGTCATGTTGCCAGTCCACAGGTTTCTGCCATCAAACCTCAGTCAAGTTCCCAGGCCACAGGGTTCCAGAATCAAGCCTCAGTCATTTGGCCAGGCTAGAGTGTTCCACCATCAAACCTCAGTCATGATCCCAGGCCACATGTTTCCACAATGAAACCTCAGTCATTTTCCCAAGCCAAAGGTTTCCAGAATCAAACCTCAGTCATATTCCCAGGACACATGGTTCCAGAATCAAACCTGAATCATGTTCGCAGGCCCCAGCTGTCAACAATCAAACCTCAGGCATGTTCCCAGGACACAGGTGTCCAGAATCAAACCTCAGTCATGTTCCCAGGGAACAGGCTTCCAGAAACAAAGCTCAGTCATGTTCCCAGGCCACAGGGTTCCAGAATCAAACCTCAGTCTTGTTCCCAGGACACAGGTTTCCAGAATCAACCCGATATCATGTTCCCTGGCCACAGTCTCAGAATCAAACCTCAGTCATGTTGCCAGGCCACAGGTTTCCACCATCAAACCTCAGACATGTTCCCAGGCCACAGGGTTCCAGAGTCAAACCGTTGGCAGGTTCCCAGGCCACAGGGTTCCAGAATCCACCAATGTCATGTTCCCAGGCCACAGGGTTCCAGAATCAATCCTCAGTTATGTTCCCAGGCTACAGGGTTCCAGAATAAAACCTCAGTCATGTTCCCAGACCACAGGGTTCCAGAACCAAGGCTCAGTCAGGTTCCCGGGCCACAGTATTCCACAATCTAAACAGATGTCATGTTCCCAGTCCTCAGGGTTCCAGAATCCACCCATGTCATGTTCCCAGTCCACAGGGTTCCAGAACGAAGGCTCAGTCAGGTTCCCGGGGCACAGTATTCCACAATCTAAACAGATGTCATATTCCCAGGCCACAGGTTTCCAAAATCACGCCTCAGTCATGTTCCCAGGCCACAGGTTTCCAGAATCAAACCGATTTCATGTTCCCTGGCAACAGGGTACCAGAATCCAAACCGATGTCATGTTCCCAGGCCACAGGATTCCACACTCTAACATCAGTCATGTTCCCAGGCCACATGGTTCCAGAATCAAACCTCAGTCGTGTTCCCAGGACACAGGTTTCCAGAATCAACCCGATATCATGTTCCCTGGCAACAGGGTACCAGAATCCAAACCGATGTCATGTTCCCAGGTCACAGGATTCCACACTGTAACATCAGTCATGTTCCCAGGCCACATGGTTCCAGAGTCAAACCTCAGTCTTGTTCCCAGGACACAGGTTTCCAGAATCAACCCGATATCATGTTCCCTGGCCACAGTCTCAGAATCAAACCTCAGTCATGTTGCCAGGCCACAGGTTTCCACCATCAAACCTCAGACATGTTCCCAGGCCACAGGGTTCCAGAGTCAAACCGTTGGCAGGTTCCCAGGCCACAGGGTTCCAGAATCCACCAATGTCATGTTCCCAGGCCACAGGGTTCCAGAATCAATCCTCAGTTATGTTCCCAGGCTACAGGGTTCCAGAATAAAACCTCAGTCATGTTCCCAGACCACAGGGTTCCAGAATCAACCCGATATCATGTTCCCTGGCAACAGGGTACCAGAATCCAAACCGATGTCATGTTCCCAGGCCACAGGATTCCACACTCTAACATCAGTCATGTTCCCAGGCCACATGGTTCCAGAATCAAACCTCAGTCTTGTTCCCAGGACACAGGTTTCCAGAATCAACCCGATATCATGTTCCCTGGCCACAGTCTCAGAATCAAACCTCAGTCATGTTGCCAGGCCACAGGTTTCCACCATCAAACCTCAGACATGTTCCCAGGCCACAGGGTTCCAGAGTCAAACCGTTGGCAGGTTCCCAGGCCACAGGGTTCCAGAATCCACCAATGTCATGTTCCCAGGCCACAGGGTTCCAGAATCAATCCTCAGTTATGTTCCCAGGCTACAGGGTTCCAGAATAAAACCTCAGTCATGTTCCCAGACCACAGGGTTCCAGAACCAAGGCTCAGTCAGGTTCCCGGGCCACAGTATTCCACAATCTAAACAGATGTCATGTTCCCAGGCCTCAGGGTTCCAGAATCCACCCATGTCATGTTCCCAGTCCACAGGGTTCCAGAACGAAGGCTCAGTCAGGTTCCCGGGGCACAGTATTCCACAATCTAAACAGATGTCATATTCCCAGGCCACAGGTTTCCAAAATCACGCCTCAGTCATGTTCCCAGGCCACAGGTTTCCAGAATCAAACCGATTTCATGTTCCCTGGCAACAGGGTACCAGAATCCAAACCGATGTCATGTTCCCAGGCCACAGGATTCCACACTCTAACATCAGTCATGTTCCCAGGCCACATGGTTCCAGAATCAAACCTCAGTCGTGTTCCCAGGACACAGGGTTCCAGAAGAAAACCTCAGTCATGTTCCCTGGACACAGGTTTCAGAAATAAAATCCCAGTCATGTTCCCAGGCCACAGGGTTCCACAATTAAACCTCAGTCATATTCCCAGGCCAGAGGGTTCCACAATCAAACCTCAGTCCTGTGGCCAGGCCACGGTTCCACCATCAAGCCTCAGTCATGTTGCCAGGCCAGAGTGTTCCACAATCAAACCTAAGTCATCTTGCCAAGCCACAGGGTTCCACCATCAAACCTCAGGCATGTTGCCAGGCCACAGGGTTCAACCATCAATCCTCAGTCATGTTCCCAGTAAACAGGGCTCCTGAATCAAACCAATGTCATGTTCCCACACCACGGGGTTCCAGTATCAGGCCTCAGTCATGGTCCCAGTGCACAGGGTCCCACAATCAAACCTCAGTCATGTTGCCAGTCCACAGGTTTCTGCCATCAAACCTCAGTCAAGTTCCCAGGCCACAGGGTTCCAGAATCAAGCCTCAGTCATTTGGCCAGGCTAGAGTGTTCCACCATCAAACCTCAGTCATGATCCCAGGCCACATGTTTCCACAATGAAACCTCAGTCATTTTCCCAAGCCAAAGGTTTCCAAAATCAAACCTCAGTCATATTCCCAAGACACATGGTTCCAGAATCAAACCTGAATCATGTTCGCAGGCCCCAGCTGTCAACAATCAAACCTCAGGCATGTTCCCAGGACACAGGTGTCCAGAATCAAACCTCAGTCATGTTCCCAGGGAACAGGCTTCCAGAAACAAAGCTCAGTCATGTTCCCAGGCCACAGGGTTCCAGAATCAAACCTCAGTCTTGTTCCCAGGACACAGGTTTCCAGAATCAACCCGATATCATGTTCCCTGGCCACAGTCTCAGAATCAAACCTCAGTCATGTTGCCAGGCCACAGGTTTCCACCATCAAACCTCAGACATGTTCCCAGGCCACAGGGTTCCAGAGTCAAACCGTTGGAAGGTCCCCAGGCCACAGGGTTCCAGAATCCACCAATGTCATGTTCCCAGGCCACAGGGTTCCAGAATCAATCCTCAGTCATGTTCCCAGACCACAGGGTTCCAGAACCAAGGCTCAGTCAGGTTCCCGGGCCACAGTATTCCACAATCTAAACCGATGTTATGTTCCCAGGCCTCAGGGTTCCAGAATCTACCCATGTCATGTTCCCAGTCCACAGGGTTCCAGAACCAAGGCTCAGTCAGGTTCCCGGGGCACAGTATTCCACAATCTACACAGATGTCATATTCCCAGGCCACAGGTTTCCAAAATCACGCCTCAGTCATGTTCGCAGGCCACAGGTTTCCAGAATCAAACTGATTTCATGTTCCCTGGCAACAGGGTACCAGAATCCAAACCGATGTCATGTTCCCAGGCCACAGGATTCCACACTCTAACATGAGTCATGTTCCCAGGCCACATGGTTCCAGAATCAAACCTCAGTCGTGTTCCCAGGACACAGGGTTCCAGAAGAAAACCTCAGTCATGTTCCCTGGACACAGGTTTCAGAAATAAGATCCCAGTGATGTTCCCAGGCCACAGGGTTCCACAATTAAACCTCAGTCATATTCCCAGGCCAGAGGGTTCCACAATCAAACCTCAGTCCTGTGGCCAGGCCACGGTTCCACCATCAAGCCTCAGTCATGTTCCCAGGCCAGAGTGTTCCACAATCAAACCTAAGTCATCTTGCCAAGCCACAGGGTTCCACCATCAAACCTCAGGCATGTTGCCAGGCCAAAGGGTTCCACCATCAAGCCTCACTCATGTTCCCAGTAAACAGGGCTCCTGAATCAAACCAATGTCATGTTCCCACACCACGGGGTTCCAGTATCAGTCCTCAGTCATGGTCCCAGTGCACAGGGTCCCACAATCAAACCTCAGTCATGTTGCCAGTCCACAGGTTTCTGCCATCAAACCTCAGTCAAATTCCCAGGCCACAGGGTTCCAGAATCAAGCCTCAGTCATTTGGCCAGGCTAGAGTGTTCCACCATCAAACCTCAGTCATGATCCCAGGCCACATGTTTCCACAATGAAACCTCAGTCATTTTCCCAAGCCAAAGGTTTCCAGAATCAAACCTCAGTCATATTCCCAGGACACATGGTTCCAGAATCATAGCTGAATCATGTTCGCAGGCCCCAGGTGTCAACAATCAAACCTCAGGCATGTTCCCAGGACACAGGTGTCCAGAATCAAACCTCAGTCATGTTCCCAGGGAACTGGCTTCAGGAAACAAAGCTCAGTCATGTTCCCAGGCCACAGGGTTCTAGAATCAAACCTCAGTCTTGTTCCCAGGACACAGGTTTCCAGAATCAACCCGATATCATGTTCCCTGGCCACAGTCTCAGAATCAATCCTCAGTCATGTTGACAGGCCACAGGTTTCCACCATCAAACCTCAGACATGTTCCCAGGCCACAGGGTTCCAGAGTCAAACCGTTGGCAGGTTCCCAGGCCACAGGGTTCCAGAATCCACCAATGTCATGTTCCCAGGCCACAGGGTTCCAGAATCAATCCTCAGTTATGTTCCCAGGCTACAGGGTTCCAGAATAAAACCTCAGTCATGTTCCCAGACCACAGGGTTCCAGAACCAAGGCTCAGTCAGGTTCCCGGGCCACAGTATTCCACAATCTAAACAGATGTCATGTTCCCAGGCCTCAGGGTTCCAGAATCCACCCATGTCATGTTCCCAGTCCACAGGGTTCCAGAACCAAGGCTCAGTCAGGTTCCCGGGGCACAGTATTCCACAATCTAAACAGATGTCATATTCCCAGGCCACAGGTTTCCAAAATCACGCCTCAGTCATGTTCCCAGGCCACAGGTTTCCAGAATCAAACCGATTTCATGTTCCCTGGCAACAGAGTACCAGAATCCAAACCGATGTCATGTTCCCAGGCCCCAGGATTCCACACTCTAACATGAGTCATGTTCCCAGGCCTCATGGTTCCAGAATCAAACCTCAGTCTTGTGCCCAGGACACAGGGTTCCAGAAGAAAACCTCAGTCATGTTCCCTGGACACAGGTTTCAGAAATAAAATCCCAGTCATGTTCCTAGGCCACAGGGTTCCACAATTAAACCTCAGTCATATTCCCAGGCCAGAGGGTTCCACAATCAAACCTCAGTCCTGTTGCCAGGCCACGGTTCCACCATCAAGCCTCAGTCATGTTCCCACGCCAGAGTGTTCCACAATCAAACCTAAGTCATCTTGCCAAGCCACAGGGTTCCACCATCAATCCTCAGGCATGTTGCCAGGCCAAAGGGTTCCACCATCAAACCTCACTCATGTTCCCAAGCCTGAGGGTTGCACTATCAAACCTCAATCATGTTGCCAGGCCACAGGGTTCAACCATCAATCCTCAGTCATGTTCCCAGTAAACAGGGCTCCTGAATCAAACCAATGTCATGTTCCCACACCACGGGGTTCCAGTATCAGGCCTCAGTCATGGTCCCAGTGCACAGGGTCCCACAATCAAACCTCAGTCATGTTGCCAGTCCACAGGTTTCTGCCATCAAACCTCAGTCAAGTTCCCAGGCCACAGGGTTCCAGAATCAAGCCTCAGTCATTTGGCCAGGCTAGAGTGTTCCACCATCAAGCCTCACTCATGTTCCCAAGCCTGAGGGTTGCACTATCAAACCTCAATCATGTTGCCAGGCCACAGGGTTCAACCATCAATCCTCAGTCATGTTCCCAGTAAACAGGGCTCCTGAATCAAACCAATGTCATGTTCCCACACCACGGGGTTCCAGTATCAGGCCTCATTCATGGTCCCAGTGCACAGGGTCCCACAATCAAACCTCAGTCATGTTGCCAGTCCACAGGTTTCTGCCATCAAACCTCAGTCAAGTTCCCAGGCCACAGGGTTCCAGAATCAAGCCTCAGTCATTTGGCCAGGCTAGAGTGTTCCACCATCAAACCTCAGTCATGATCCCAGGCCACATGTTTCCACAATGAAACCTCAGTCATTTTCCCAAGCCAAAGGTTTCCAGAATCAAACCTCAGTCATATTCCCAAGACACATGGTTCCAGAATCAAACCTGAATCATGTTCGCAGGCCCCAGCTGTCAACAATCAAACCTCAGGCATGTTCCCAGGACACAGGTGTCCAGAATCAAACCTCAGTCATGTTCCCAGGGAACAGGCTTCCAGAAACAAAGCTCAGTCATGTTCCCAGGCCACAGGGTTCCAGAATCAAACCTCAGTCTTGTTCCCAGGACACAGGTTTCCAGAATCAACCCGATATCATGTTCCCTGGCCACAGTCTCAGAATCAAACCTCAGTCATGTTGTCAGGCCACAGGTTTCCACCATCAAACCTCAGACATGTTCCCAGGCCACAGGGTTCCAGAGTCAAACCGTTGGCAGGTCGCCAGGCCACAGGGTTCCAGAATCCACCAATGTCATGTTCCCAGGCCACAGGGTTCCAGAATCAATCCTCAGTCATGTTCCCAGACCACAGGGTTCCAGAACCAAGGCTCAGTCAGGTTCCCGGGCCACAGTATTCCACAATCTAAACAGATGTCATGTTCCCAGGCCTCAGGGTTCCAGAATCCACCCATGTCATGTTCCCAGTCCACAGGGTTCCAGAACCAAGGCTCAGTCAGGTTCCCGGGGCACAGTATTCCACAATCTAAACAGATGTCATATTCCCAGGCCACAGGTTTCCAAAATCACGCCTCAGTCATGTTCCCAGGCCACAGGTTTCCAGAATCAAACCGATTTCATGTTCCCTGGCAACAGGGTACCAGAATCCAAACCGATGTCATGTTCCCAGGCCACAGGATTCCACACTCTAACATCAGTCATGTTCCCAGGCCACATGGTTCCAGAATCAAACCTCAGTCGTGTTCCCAGGACACAGGGTTCCAGAAGAAAACCTCAGTCATGTTCCCTGGACACAGGTTTCAGAAATAAGATCCCAGTGATGTTCCCAGGCCACAGGGTTCCACAATTAAACCTCAGTCATATTCCCAGGCCAGAGGGTTCCACAATCAAACCTCAGTCCTGTTGCCAGGCCACGGTTCCACCATCAAGCCTCAGTCATGTTGCCAGGCCAGAGTGTTCCACAATCAAACCTAAGTCATCTTGCCAAGCCACAGGGTTCCACCATCAAACCTCAGGCATGTTGCCAGGCCAAGGGGTTCCACCATCAAGTCTCACTCATGTTCCCAAGCCTGAGGGTTGCACTATCAAACCTCAATCATGTTGCCAGGCCACAGGGTTCAACCATCAATCCTCAGTCATGTTCCCAGTAAACAGGGCTCCTGAATCAAACCAATGTCATGTTCCCACACCACGGGGTTCCAGTATCAGGCCTCAGTCATGGTCCCAGTGCACAGGGTCCCACAATCAAACCTCAGTCATGTTGCCAGTCCACAGGTTTCTGCCATCAAACCTCAGTCAAGTTCCCAGGCCACAGGGTTCCAGAATCAAGCCTCAGTCATTTGGCCAGGCTAGAGTGTTCCACCATCAAACCTCAGTCATGATCCCAGGCCACATGTTTCCACAATGAAACCTCAGTCATTTTCCCAAGCCAAAGGTTTCCAGAATCAAACCTCAGTCATATTCCCAGGACACATGGTTCCAGAATCAAACCTGAATCATGTTCGCAGGCCCCAGCTGTCAACAATCAAACCTCAGGCATGTTCCCAGGACACAGGTGTCCAGAATCAAACCTCAGTCATGTTCCCAGGGAACAGGCTTCCAGAAACAAAGCTCAGTCATGTTCCCAGGCCACAGGGTTCCAGAATCAAACCTCAGTCTTGTTCCCAGGACACAGGTTTCCAGAATCAACCCGATATCATGTTCCCTGGCCACAGTCTCAGAATCAAACCTCAGTCATGTTGCCAGGCCACAGGTTTCCACCATCAAACCTCAGACATGTTCCCAGGCCACAGGGTTCCAGAGTCAAACCGTTGGCAGGTCCCCAGGCCACAGGGTTCCAGAATCCACCAATGTCATGTTCCCAGGCCACAGGGTTCCAGAATCAATCCTCAGTTATGTTCCCAGGCTACAGGGTTCCAGAATAAAACCTCAGTCATGTTCCCAGACCACAGGGTTCCAGAACCAAGTCTCAGTCAGGTTCCCGGGCCACAGTATTCCACAATCTAAACAGATGTCATGTTCCCAGGCCTCAGGGTTCCAGAATCCACCCATGTCATGTTCCCAGTCCACAGGGTTCCAGAACCAAGGCTCAGTCAGGTTCCCGGGGCACAGTATTCCACAATCTAAACAGATGTCATATTCCCAGGCCACAGGTTTCCAAAATCACGCCTCAGTCATGTTCGCAGGCCACAGGTTTCCAGAATCAAATTGATTTCATGTTCCCTGGCAAAAGGGTACCAGAATCCAAACCGATGTCATGTTCCCAGGCTACAGGATTCCACACTCTAACATGAGTCATGTTCCCAGGCCACATGGTTCCAGAATCAAACCTCAGTCGTGTTCCCAGGACACAGGGTTCCAGAAGAAAACCTCAGTCATGTTCCCTGGACACAGGTTTCAGAAATAAAATCCCAGTCATGTTCCCAGGCCACAGGGTTCCACAATTAAACCTCAGTCATATTCCCAGGCCAGAGGGTTCCACAATCAAACCTCAGTCCTGTGGCCAGGCCACGGTTCCACCATCAAGCCTCAGTCATGTTGCCAGGCCAGAGTGTTCCACAATCAAACCTAAGTCATCTTGCCAAGCCACAGGGTTCCACCATCAAACCTCAGGCAAGTTGCCAGGCCAAAGGGTTCCACCATCAGGCCTCACTCATGTTCCCAAGCCTGAGGGTTGCACTATCAAACCTCAATCATGTTGCCAGGCCACAGGGTTCAACCATCAATCCTCAGTCATGTTCCCAGTAAACAGGGCTCCTGAATCAAACCAATGTCATGTTCCCACACCACGGGGTTCCAGTATCAGGCCTCAGTCATGGTCCCAGTGCACAGGGTCCCACAATCACACCTCAGTCATGTTGCCAGTCCACAGGTTTCTGCCATCAAACCTCAGTCAAGTTCCCAGGCCACAGGGTTCCAGAATCAAGCCTCAGTCATTTTGCCAGCCTAGAGTGTTCCACCATCAAACCTCAGTCATGATCCCAGGCCACATGTTTCCACAATGAAACCTCAGTCATTTTCCCAAGCCAAAGGTTTCCAGAATCAAACCTCAGTCATATTCCCAGGACACATGGTTCCAGAATCAAACCTGAATCATGTTCGCAGGCCCCAGCTGTCAACAATCAAACCTCAGGCATGTTCCCAGGACACAGGTGTCCAGAATCAAACCTCAGTCATGTTCCCAGGGAACTGGCTTCAGGAAACAAAGCTCAGTCATGTTCCCAGGCCACAGGGTTCTAGAATCAAACCTCAGTCTTGTTCCCAGGACACAGGTTTCCAGAATCAACCCGATATCATGTTCCCTGGCCACAGTCTCAGAATCAAACCTCAGTCATGTTGCCAGGCCACAGGTTTCCACCATCAAACCTCAGACATGTTCCCAGGCCACAGGGTTCCAGAGTCAAACCGTTGGCAGGTTCCCAGGCCACAGGGTTCCAGAATCTACCAATGTCATGTTCCCAGGCCACAGGGTTCCAGAATCAATCCTCAGTTATGTTCCCAGGCTACAGGGTTCCAGAATAAAACCTCAGTCATGTTCCCAGACCACAGGGTTCCAGAACCAAGGCTCAGTCAGGTTCCCGGGCCACAGTATTCCACAATCTAAACAGATGTCATGTTCCCAGGCCTCAGGGTTCCAGAATCCACCCATGTCATGTTCCCAGTCCACAGGGTTCCAGAACCAAGGCTCAGTCAGGTTCCCGGGGCACAGTATTCCACAATCTAAACAGATGTCATATTCCCAGGCCACAGGTTTCCAAAATCACGCCTCAGTCATGTTCCCAGGCCACAGGTTTCCAGAATCAAACCGATTTCATGTTCCCTGGCAACAGAGTACCAGAATCCAAACCGATGTCATGTTCCCAGGCCCCAGGATTCCACACTCTAACATGAGTCATGTTCCCAGGCCACATGGTTCCAGAATCAAACCTCAGTCTTGTGCCCAGGACACAGGGTTCCAGAAGAAAACCTCAGTCATGTTCCCTGGACACAGGTTTCAGAAATAAAATCCCAGTCATGTTCCTAGGCCACAGGGTTCCACAATTAAACCTCAGTCATATTCCCAGGCCAGAGGGTTCCACAATCAAACCTCAGTCCTGTTGCCAGGCCACGGTTCCACCATCAAGCCTCAGTCATGTTCCCAGGCCAGAGTGTTCCACAATCAAACCTAAGTCATCTTGCCAAGCCACAGGGTTCCACCATCAATCCTCAGGCATGTTGCCAGGCCAAAGGTTTCCACCATCAAACCTCACTCATGTTCCCAAGCCTGAGGGTTGCACTATCAAACCTCAATCATGTTGCCAGGCCACAGGGTTCAACCATCAATCCTCAGTCATGTTCCCAGTAAACAGGGCTCCTGAATCAAACCAATGTCATGTTCCCACACCACGGGGTTCCAGTATCAGGCCTCAGTCATGGTCCCAGTGCACAGGGTCCCACAATCAAACCTCAGTCATGTTGCCAGTCCACAGGTTTCTGCCATCAAACCTCAGTCAAGTTCCCAGGCCACAGGGTTCCAGAATCAAGCCTCAGTCATTTGGCCAGGCTAGAGTGTTCCACCATCAAACCTCAGTCATGATCCCAGGCCACATGTTTCCACAATGAAACCTCAGTCATTTTCCCAAGCCAAAGGTTTCCAGAATCAAACCTCAGTCATATTCCCAGGACACATGGTTCCAGAATCAAACCTGAATCATGTTCGCAGGCCCCAGCTGTCAACAATCAAACCTCAGGCATGTTCCCAGGACACAGGTGTCCAGAATCAAACCTCAGTCATGTTCCCAGGGAACAGGCTTCCAGAAACAAAGCTCAGTCATGTTCCCAGGCCACAGGGTTCCAGAATCAAACCTCAGTCTTGTTCCCAGGACACAGGTTTCCAGAATCAACCCGATATCATGTTCCCTGGCCACAGTCTCAGAATCAAACCTCAGTCATGTTGCCAGGCCACAGGTTTCCACCATCAAACCTCAGACATGTTCCCAGGCCACAGGGTTCCAGAGTCAAACCGTTGGCAGGTTCCCAGGCCACAGGGTTCCAGAATCCACCAATGTCATGTTCCCAGGCCACAGGGTTCCAGAATCAATCCTCAGTTATGTTCCCAGGCTACCGGGTTCCAGAATAAAACCTCAGTCATGTTCCCAGACCACAGGGTTCCAGAACCAAGGCTCAGTCAGGTTCCCGGGCCACAGTATTCCACAATCTAAACAGATGTCATGTTCCCAGGCCTCAGGGTTCCAGAATCCACCCATGTCATGTTCCCACTCCACAGGATTCCAGAACCAAGGCTCAGTCAGGTTCCCGGGGCACAGTATTCCACAATCTAAACAGATGTCATATTCCCAGGCCACAGGTTTCCAAAATCACGCCTCAGTCATGTTCGCAGGCCACAGGTTTCCAGAAACAAACTGATTTCATGTTCCCTGGCAACAGGGTACCAGAATCCAAACCGATGTCATGTTCCCAGGCCACAGGATTCCACACTCTAACATGAGTCATGTTCCCAGGCCACATGGTTCCAGAATCAAACCTCAGTCGTGTTCCCAGGACACAGGGTTCCAGAAGAAAACCTCAGTCATGTTCCCTGGACACAGGTTTCAGAAATAAGATCCCAGTGATGTTCCCAGGCCACAGGGTTCCACAATTAAACCTCAGTCATATTCCCAGGCCAGAGGGTTCCACAATCAAACCTCAGTCCTGTGGCCCGGCCACGGTTCCACCATCAAGCCTCAGTCATGTTCCCAGGCCAGAGTGTTCCACAATCAAACCTAAGTCATCTTGCCAAGCCACAGGGTTCCACCATCAAACCTCAGGCATGTTGCCAGGCCAAAGGGTTCCACCATCAAGCCTCACTCATGTTCCCAAGCCTGAGGGTTGCACTATCAAACCTCAATCATGTTGCCAGGCCACAGGGTTCAACCATCAATCCTCAGTCATGTTCCCAGTAAACAGGGCTCCTGAATCAAACCAATGTCATGTTCCCACACCACGGGGTTCCAGTATCAGGCCTCAGTCATGGTCCCAGTGCACAGGGTCCCACAATCAAACCTCAGTCATGTTGCCAGTCCACAGGTTTCTGCCATCAAACCTCAGTCAAGTTCCCAGGCCACAGGGTTCCAGAATCAAGCCTCAGTCATTTGGCCAGGCTAGAGTGTTCCACCATCAAACCTCAGTCATGATCCCAGGCCACATGTTTCCACAATGAAACCTCAGTCATTTTCCCAAGCCAAAGGTTTCCAGAATCAAACCTCAGTCATATTCCCAGGACACATGGTTCCAGAATCAAACCTGAATCATGTTCGCAGGCCCCAGCTGTCAACAATCAAACCTCAGGCATGTTCCCAGGACACAGGTGTCCAGAATCAAACCTCAGTCATGTTCCCAGGGAACAGGCTTCCAGAAACAAAGCTCAGTCATGTTCCCAGGCCACAGGGTTCCAGAATCAAACCTCAGTCTTGTTCCCAGGACACAGGTTTCCAGAATCAACCCGATATCATGTTCCCTGGCCACAGTCTCAGAATCAAACCTCAGTCATGTTGCCAGGCCACAGGTTTCCACCATCAAACCTCAGACATGTTCCCAGGCCACAGGGTTCCAGAGTCAAACCGTTGGCAGGTTCCCAGGCCACAGGGTTCCAGAATCCACCAATGTCATGTTCCCAGGCCACAGGGTTCCAGAATCAATCCTCAGTTATGTTCCCAGGCTACAGGGTTCCAGAATAAAACCTCAGTCATGTTCCCAGACCACAGGGTTCCAGAACCAAGGCTCAGTCAGGTTCCCGGGCCACAGTATTCCACAATCTAAACAGATGTCATGTTCCCAGTCCTCAGGGTTCCAGAATCCACCCATGTCATGTTCCCAGTCCACAGGGTTCCAGAACGAAGGCTCAGTCAGGTTCCCGGGGCACAGTATTCCACAATCTAAACAGATGTCATATTCCCAGGCCACAGGTTTCCAAAATCACGCCTCAGTCATGTTCCCAGGCCACAGGTTTCCAGAATCAAACCGATTTCATGTTCCCTGGCAACAGGGTACCAGAATCCAAACCGATGTCATGTTCCCAGGCCACAGGATTCCACACTCTAACATCAGTCATGTTCCCAGGCCACATGGTTCCAGAATCAAACCTCAGTCGTGTTCCCAGGACACAGGTTTCCAGAATCAACCCGATATCATGTTCCCTGGCAACAGGGTACCAGAATCCAAACCGATGTCATGTTCCCAGGTCACAGGATTCCACACTGTAACATCAGTCATGTTCCCAGGCCACATGGTTCCAGAGTCAAACCTCAGTCTTGTTCCCAGGACACAGGTTTCCAGAATCAACCCGATATCATGTTCCCTGGCCACAGTCTCAGAATCAAACCTCAGTCATGTTGCCAGGCCACAGGTTTCCACCATCAAACCTCAGACATGTTCCCAGGCCACAGGGTTCCAGAGTCAAACCGTTGGCAGGTTCCCAGGCCACAGGGTTCCAGAATCCACCAATGTCATGTTCCCAGGCCACAGGGTTCCAGAATCAATCCTCAGTTATGTTCCCAGGCTACAGGGTTCCAGAATAAAACCTCAGTCATGTTCCCAGACCACAGGGTTCCAGAATCAACCCGATATCATGTTCCCTGGCAACAGGGTACCAGAATCCAAACCGATGTCATGTTCCCAGGCCACAGGATTCCACACTCTAACATCAGTCATGTTCCCAGGCCACATGGTTCCAGAATCAAACCTCAGTCTTGTTCCCAGGACACAGGTTTCCAGAATCAACCCGATATCATGTTCCCTGGCCACAGTCTCAGAATCAAACCTCAGTCATGTTGCCAGGCCACAGGTTTCCACCATCAAACCTCAGACATGTTCCCAGGCCACAGGGTTCCAGAGTCAAACCGTTGGCAGGTTCCCAGGCCACAGGGTTCCAGAATCCACCAATGTCATGTTCCCAGGCCACAGGGTTCCAGAATCAATCCTCAGTTATGTTCCCAGGCTACAGGGTTCCAGAATAAAACCTCAGTCATGTTCCCAGACCACAGGGTTCCAGAACCAAGGCTCAGTCAGGTTCCCGGGGCACAGTATTCCACAATCTAAACAGATGTCATATTCCCAGGCCACAGGTTTCCAAAATCACGCCTCAGTCATGTTCCCAGGCCACAGGTTTCCAGAATCAAACCGATTTCATGTTCCCTGGCAACAGGGTACCAGAATCCAAACCGATGTCATGTTCCCAGGCCACAGGATTCCACACTCTAACATCAGTCATGTTCCCAGGCCACATGGTTCCAGAATCAAACCTCAGTCGTGTTCCCAGGACACAGGGTTCCAGAAGAAAACCTCAGTCATGTTCCCTGGACACAGGTTTCAGAAATAAAATCCCAGTCATGTTCCCAGGCCACAGGGTTCCACAATTAAACCTCAGTCATATTCCCAGGCCAGAGGGTTCCACAATCAAACCTCAGTCCTGTGGCCAGGCCACGGTTCCACCATCAAGCCTCAGTCATGTTGCCAGGCCAGAGTGTTCCACAATCAAACCTAAGTCATCTTGCCAAGCCACAGGGTTCCACCATCAAACCTCAGGCATGTTGCCAGGCCACAGGGTTCAACCATCAATCCTCAGTCATGTTCCCAGTAAACAGGGCTCCTGAATCAAACCAATGTCATGTTCCCACACCACGGGGTTCCAGTATCAGGCCTCAGTCATGGTCCCAGTGCACAGGGTCCCACAATCAAACCTCAGTCATGTTGCCAGTCCACCTGTTTCTGCCATCAAACCTCAGTCAAGTTCCCAGGCCACAGGGTTCCAGAATCAAGCCTCAGTCATTTGGCCAGGCTAGAGTGTTCCACCATCAAACCTCAGTCATGATCCCAGGCCACATGTTTCCACAATGAAACCTCAGTCATTTTCCCAAGCCAAAGGTTTCCAGAATCAAACCTCAGTCATATTCCCAGGACACATGGTTCCAGAATCAAACCTGAATCATGTTCGCAGGCCCCAGCTGTCAACAATCAAACCTCAGGCATGTTCCCAGGACACAGGTGTCCAGAATCAAACCTCAGTCATGTTCCCAGGGAACAGGCTTCCAGAAACAAAGCTCAGTCATGTTCCCAGGCCACAGGGTTCCAGAATCAAACCTCAGTCTTGTTCCCAGGACACAGGTTTCCAGAATCAACCCGATATCATGTTCCCTGGCCACAGTCTCAGAATCAAACCTCAGTCATGTTGCCAGGCCACTGGTTTCCACCATCAAACCTCAGACATGTTCCCAGGCCACAGGGTTCCAGAGTCAAACCGTTGGCAGGTTCCCAGGCCACAGGGTTCCAGAATCCACCAATGTCATGTTCCCAGGCCACAGGGTTCCAGAATCAATCCTCAGTTATGTTCCCAGGCTACAGGGTTCCAGAATAAAACCTCAGTCATGTTCCCAGACCACAGGGTTCCAGAACCAAGGCTCAGTCAGGTTCCCGGGCCACAGTATTCCACAATCTAAACAGATGTCATGTTCCCAGTCCTCAGGGTTCCAGAATCCACCCATGTCATGTTCCCAGTCCACAGGGTTCCAGAACGAAGGCTCAGTCAGGTTCCCGGGGCACAGTATTCCACAATCTAAACAGATGTCATATTCCCAGGCCACAGGTTTCCAAAATCACGCCTCAGTCATGTTCCCAGGCCACAGGTTTCCAGAATCAAACCGATTTCATGTTCCCTGGCAACAGGGTACCAGAATCCAAACCGATGTCATGTTCCCAGGCCACAGGATTCCACACTCTAACATCAGTCATGTTCCCAGGCCACATGGTTCCAGAATCAAACCTCAGTCGTGTTCCCAGGACACAGGTTTCCAGAATCAACCCGATATCATGTTCCCTGGCAACAGGGTACCAGAATCCAAACCGATGTCATGTTCCCAGGTCACAGGATTCCACACTGTAACATCAGTCATGTTCCCAGGCCACATGGTTCCAGAGTCAAACCTCAGTCTTGTTCCCAGGACACAGGTTTCCAGAATCAACCCGATATCATGTTCCCTGGCCACAGTCTCAGAATCAAACCTCAGTCATGTTGCCAGGCCACAGGTTTCCACCATCAAACCTCAGACATGTTCCCAGGCCACAGGGTTCCAGAGTCAAACCGTTGGCAGGTTCCCAGGCCACAGGGTTCCAGAATCCACCAATGTCATGTTCCCAGGCCACAGGGTTCCAGAATCAATCCTCAGTTATGTTCCCAGGCTACAGGGTTCCAGAATAAAACCTCAGTCATGTTCCCAGACCACAGGGTTCCAGAATCAACCCGATATCATGTTCCCTGGCAACAGGGTACCAGAATCCAAACCGATGTCATGTTCCCAGGCCACAGGATTCCACACTCTAACATCAGTCATGTTCCCAGGCCACATGGTTCCAGAATCAAACCTCAGTCTTGTTCCCAGGACACAGGTTTCCAGAATCAACCCGATATCATGTTCCCTGGCCACAGTCTCAGAATCAAACCTCAGTCATGTTGCCAGGCCACAGGTTTCCACCATCAAACCTCAGACATGTTCCCAGGCCACAGGGTTCCAGAGTCAAACCGTTGGCAGGTTCCCAGGCCACAGGGTTCCAGAATCCACCAATGTCATGTTCCCAGGCCACAGGGTTCCAGAATCAATCCTCAGTTATGTTCCCAGGCTACAGGGTTCCAGAATAAAACCTCAGTCATGTTCCCAGACCACAGGGTTCCAGAACCAAGGCTCAGTCAGGTTCCCGGGGCACAGTATTCCACAATCTAAACAGATGTCATATTCCCAGGCCACAGGTTTCCAAAATCACGCCTCAGTCATGTTCCCAGGCCACAGGTTTCCAGAATCAAACCGATTTCATGTTCCCTGGCAACAGGGTACCAGAATCCAAACCGATGTCATGTTCCCAGGCCACAGGATTCCACACTCTAACATCAGTCATGTTCCCAGGCCACATGGTTCCAGAATCAAACCTCAGTCGTGTTCCCAGGACACAGGGTTCCAGAAGAAAACCTCAGTCATGTTCCCTGGACACAGGTTTCAGAAATAAAATCCCAGTCATGTTCCCAGGCCACAGGGTTCCACAATTAAACCTCAGTCATATTCCCAGGCCAGAGGGTTCCACAATCAAACCTCAGTCCTGTGGCCAGGCCACGGTTCCACCATCAAGCCTCAGTCATGTTGCCAGGCCAGAGTGTTCCACAATCAAACCTAAGTCATCTTGCCAAGCCACAGGGTTCCACCATCAAACCTCAGGCATGTTGCCAGGCCACAGGGTTCAACCATCAATCCTCAGTCATGTTCCCAGTAAACAGGGCTCCTGAATCAAACCAATGTCATGTTCCCACACCACGGGGTTCCAGTATCAGGCCTCAGTCATGGTCCCAGTGCACAGGGTCCCACAATCAAACCTCAGTCATGTTGCCAGTCCACAGGTTTCTGCCATCAAACCTCAGTCAAGTTCCCAGGCCACAGGGTTCCAGAATCAAGCCTCAGTCATTTGGCCAGGCTAGAGTGTTCCACCATCAAACCTCAGTCATGATCCCAGGCCACATGTTTCCACAATGAAACCTCAGTCATTTTCCCAAGCCAAAGGTTTCCAAAATCAAACCTCAGTCATATTCCCAAGACACATGGTTCCAGAATCAAACCTGAATCATGTTCGCAGGCCCCAGCTGTCAACAATCAAACCTCAGGCATGTTCCCAGGACACAGGTGTCCAGAATCAAACCTCAGTCATGTTCCCAGGGAACAGGCTTCCAGAAACAAAGCTCAGTCATGTTCCCAGGCCACAGGGTTCCAGAATCAAACCTCAGTCTTGTTCCCAGGACACAGGTTTCCAGAATCAACCCGATATCATGTTCCCTGGCCACAGTCTCAGAATCAAACCTCAGTCATGTTGCCAGGCCACAGGTTTCCACCATCAAACCTCAGACATGTTCCCAGGCCACAGGGTTCCAGAGTCAAACCGTTGGAAGGTCCCCAGGCCACAGGGTTCCAGAATCCACCAATGTCATGTTCCCAGGCCACAGGGTTCCAGAATCAATCCTCAGTCATGTTCCCAGACCACAGGGTTCCAGAACCAAGGCTCAGTCAGGTTCCCGGGCCACAGTATTCCACAATCTAAACCGATGTTATGTTCCCAGGCCTCAGGGTTCCAGAATCTACCCATGTCATGTTCCCAGTCCACAGGGTTCCAGAACCAAGGCTCAGTCAGGTTCCCGGGGCACAGTATTCCACAATCTACACAGATGTCATATTCCCAGGCCACAGGTTTCCAAAATCACGCCTCAGTCATGTTCGCAGGCCACAGGTTTCCAGAATCAAACTGATTTCATGTTCCCTGGCAACAGGGTACCAGAATCCAAACCGATGTCATGTTCCCAGGCCACAGGATTCCACACTCTAACATGAGTCATGTTCCCAGGCCACATGGTTCCAGAATCAAACCTCAGTCGTGTTCCCAGGACACAGGGTTCCAGAAGAAAACCTCAGTCATGTTCCCTGGACACAGGTTTCAGAAATAAGATCCCAGTGATGTTCCCAGGCCACAGGGTTCCACAATTAAACCTCAGTCATATTCCCAGGCCAGAGGGTTCCACAATCAAACCTCAGTCCTGTGGCCAGGCCACGGTTCCACCATCAAGCCTCAGTCATGTTCCCAGGCCAGAGTGTTCCACAATCAAACCTAAGTCATCTTGCCAAGCCACAGGGTTCCACCATCAAACCTCAGGCATGTTGCCAGGCCAAAGGGTTCCACCATCAAGCCTCACTCATGTTCCCAGTAAACAGGGCTCCTGAATCAAACCAATGTCATGTTCCCACACCACGGGGTTCCAGTATCAGTCCTCAGTCATGGTCCCAGTGCACAGGGTCCCACAATCAAACCTCAGTCATGTTGCCAGTCCACAGGTTTCTGCCATCAAACCTCAGTCAAATTCCCAGGCCACAGGGTTCCAGAATCAAGCCTCAGTCATTTGGCCAGGCTAGAGTGTTCCACCATCAAACCTCAGTCATGATCCCAGGCCACATGTTTCCACAATGAAACCTCAGTCATTTTCCCAAGCCAAAGGTTTCCAGAATCAAACCTCAGTCATATTCCCAGGACACATGGTTCCAGAATCATAGCTGAATCATGTTCGCAGGCCCCAGGTGTCAACAATCAAACCTCAGGCATGTTCCCAGGACACAGGTGTCCAGAATCAAACCTCAGTCATGTTCCCAGGGAACTGGCTTCAGAAAACAAAGCTCAGTCATGTTCCCAGGCCACAGGGTTCTAGAATCAAACCTCAGTCTTGTTCCCAGGACACAGGTTTCCAGAATCAACCCGATATCATGTTCCCTGGCCACAGTCTCAGAATCAATCCTCAGTCATGTTGACAGGCCACAGGTTTCCACCATCAAACCTCAGACATGTTCCCAGGCCACAGGGTTCCAGAGTCAAACCGTTGGCAGGTTCCCAGGCCACAGGGTTCCAGAATCCACCAATGTCATGTTCCCAGGCCACAGGGTTCCAGAATCAATCCTCAGTTATGTTCCCAGGCTACAGGGTTCCAGAATAAAACCTCAGTCATGTTCCCAGACCACAGGGTTCCAGAACCAAGGCTCAGTCAGGTTCCCGGGCCACAGTATTCCACAATCTAAACAGATGTCATGTTCCCAGGCCTCAGGGTTCCAGAATCCACCCATGTCATGTTCCCAGTCCACAGGGTTCCAGAACCAAGGCTCAGTCAGGTTCCCGGGGCACAGTATTCCACAATCTAAACAGATGTCATATTCCCAGGCCACAGGTTTCCAAAATCACGCCTCAGTCATGTTCCCAGGCCACAGGTTTCCAGAATCAAACCGATTTCATGTTCCCTGGCAACAGAGTACCAGAATCCAAACCGATGTCATGTTCCCAGGCCCCAGGATTCCACACTCTAACATGAGTCATGTTCCCAGGCCTCATGGTTCCAGAATCAAACCTCAGTCTTGTGCCCAGGACACAGGGTTCCAGAAGAAAACCTCAGTCATGTTCCCTGGACACAGGTTTCAGAAATAAAATCCCAGTCATGTTCCTAGGCCACAGGGTTCCACAATTAAACCTCAGTCATATTCCCAGGCCAGAGGGTTCCACAATCAAACCTCAGTCCTGTTGCCAGGCCACGGTTCCACCATCAAGCCTCAGTCATGTTCCCACGCCAGAGTGTTCCACAATCAAACCTAAGTCATCTTGCCAAGCCACAGGGTTCCACCATCAATCCTCAGGCATGTTGCCAGGCCAAAGGGTTCCACCATCAAACCTCACTCATGTTCCCAAGCCTGAGGGTTGCACTATCAAACCTCAATCATGTTGCCAGGCCACAGGGTTCAACCATCAATCCTCAGTCATGTTCCCAGTAAACAGGGCTCCTGAATCAAACCAATGTCATGTTCCCACACCACGGGGTTCCAGTATCAGGCCTCAGTCATGGTCCCAGTGCACAGGGTCCCACAATCAAACCTCAGTCATGTTGCCAGTCCACAGGTTTCTGCCATCAAACCTCAGTCAAGTTCCCAGGCCACAGGGTTCCAGAATCAAGCCTCAGTCATTTGGCCAGGCTAGAGTGTTCCACCATCAAGCCTCACTCATGTTCCCAAGCCTGAGGGTTGCACTATCAAACCTCAATCATGTTGCCAGGCCACAGGGTTCAACCATCAATCCTCAGTCATGTTCCCAGTAAACAGGGCTCCTGAATCAAACCAATGTCATGTTCCCACACCACGGGGTTCCAGTATCAGGCCTCATTCATGGTCCCAGTGCACAGGGTCCCACAATCAAACCTCAGTCATGTTGCCAGTCCACAGGTTTCTGCCATCAAACCTCAGTCAAGTTCCCAGGCCACAGGGTTCCAGAATCAAGCCTCAGTCATTTGGCCAGGCTAGAGTGTTCCACCATCAAACCTCAGTCATGATCCCAGGCCACATGTTTCCACAATGAAACCTCAGTCATTTTCCCAAGCCAAAGGTTTCCAGAATCAAACCTCAGTCATATTCCCAAGACACATGGTTCCAGAATCAAACCTGAATCATGTTCGCAGGCCCCAGCTGTCAACAATCAAACCTCAGGCATGTTCCCAGGACACAGGTGTCCAGAATCAAACCTCAGTCATGTTCCCAGGGAACAGGCTTCCAGAAACAAAGCTCAGTCATGTTCCCAGGCCACAGGGTTCCAGAATCAAACCTCAGTCTTGTTCCCAGGACACAGGTTTCCAGAATCAACCCGATATCATGTTCCCTGGCCACAGTCTCAGAATCAAACCTCAGTCATGTTGTCAGGCCACAGGTTTCCACCATCAAACCTCAGACATGTTCCCAGGCCACAGGGTTCCAGAGTCAAACCGTTGGCAGGTCGCCAGGCCACAGGGTTCCAGAATCCACCAATGTCATGTTCCCAGGCCACAGGGTTCCAGAATCAATCCTCAGTCATGTTCCCAGACCACAGGGTTCCAGAACCAAGGCTCAGTCAGGTTCCCGGGCCACAGTATTCCACAATCTAAACAGATGTCATGTTCCCAGGCCTCAGGGTTCCAGAATCCACCCATGTCATGTTCCCAGTCCACAGGGTTCCAGAACCAAGGCTCAGTCAGGTTCCCGGGGCACAGTATTCCACAATCTAAACAGATGTCATATTCCCAGGCCACAGGTTTCCAAAATCACGCCTCAGTCATGTTCCCAGGCCACAGGTTTCCAGAATCAAACCGATTTCATGTTCCCTGGCAACAGGGTACCAGAATCCAAACCGATGTCATGTTCCCAGGCCACAGGATTCCACACTCTAACATCAGTCATGTTCCCAGGCCACATGGTTCCAGAATCAAACCTCAGTCGTGTTCCCAGGACACAGGGTTCCAGAAGAAAACCTCAGTCATGTTCCCTGGACACAGGTTTCAGAAATAAGATCCCAGTGATGTTCCCAGGCCACAGGGTTCCACAATTAAACCTCAGTCATATTCCCAGCCCAGAGGGTTCCACAATCAAACCTCAGTCCTGTTGCCAGGCCACGGTTCCACCATCAAGCCTCAGTCATGTTGCCAGGCCAGAGTGTTCCACAATCAAACCTAAGTCATCTTGCCAAGCCACAGGGTTCCACCATCAAACCTCAGGCATGTTGCCAGGCCAAGGGGTTCCACCATCAAGTCTCACTCATGTTCCCAAGCCTGAGGGTTGCACTATCAAACCTCAATCATGTTGCCAGGCCACAGGGTTCAACCATCAATCCTCAGTCATGTTCCCAGTAAACAGGGCTCCTGAATCAAACCAATGTCATGTTCCCACACCACGGGGTTCCAGTATCAGGCCTCAGTCATGGTCCCAGTGCACAGGGTCCCACAATCAAACCTCAGTCATGTTGCCAGTCCACAGGTTTCTGCCATCAAACCTCAGTCAAGTTCCCAGGCCACAGGGTTCCAGAATCAAGCCTCAGTCATTTGGCCAGGCTAGAGTGTTCCACCATCAAACCTCAGTCATGATCCCAGGCCACATGTTTCCACAATGAAACCTCAGTCATTTTCCCAAGCCAAAGGTTTCCAGAATCAAACCTCAGTCATATTCCCAGGACACATGGTTCCAGAATCAAACCTGAATCATGTTCGCAGGCCCCAGCTGTCAACAATCAAACCTCAGGCATGTTCCCAGGACACAGGTGTCCAGAATCAAACCTCAGTCATGTTCCCAGGGAACAGGCTTCCAGAAACAAAGCTCAGTCATGTTCCCAGGCCACAGGGTTCCAGAATCAAACCTCAGTCTTGTTCCCAGGACACAGGTTTCCAGAATCAACCCGATATCATGTTCCCTGGCCACAGTCTCAGAATCAAACCTCAGTCATGTTGCCAGGCCACAGGTTTCCACCATCAAACCTCAGACATGTTCCCAGGCCACAGGGTTCCAGAGTCAAACCGTTGGCAGGTCCCCAGGCCACAGGGTTCCAGAATCCACCAATGTCATGTTCCCAGGCCACAGGGTTCCAGAATCAATCCTCAGTTATGTTCCAAGGCTACAGGGTTCCAGAATAAAACCTCAGTCATGTTCCCAGACCACAGGGTTCCAGAACCAAGTCTCAGTCAGGTTCCCGGGCCACAGTATTCCACAATCTAAACAGATGTCATGTTCCCAGGCCTCAGGGTTCCAGAATCCACCCATGTCATGTTCCCAGTCCACAGGGTTCCAGAACCAAGGCTCAGTCAGGTTCCCGGGGCACAGTATTCCACAATCTAAACAGATGTCATATTCCCAGGCCACAGGTTTCCAAAATCACGCCTCAGTCATGTTCGCAGGCCACAGGTTTCCAGAATCAAATTGATTTCATGTTCCCTGGCAAAAGGGTACCAGAATCCAAACCGATGTCATGTTCCCAGGCTACAGGATTCCACACTCTAACATGAGTCATGTTCCCAGGCCACATGGTTCCAGAATCAAACCTCAGTCGTGTTCCCAGGACACAGGGTTCCAGAAGAAAACCTCAGTCATGTTCCCTGGACACAGGTTTCAGAAATAAAATCCCAGTCATTTTCCCAGGCCACAGGGTTCCACAATTAAACCTCAGTCATATTCCCAGGCCAGAGGGTTCCACAATCAAACCTCAGTCCTGTGGCCAGGCCACGGTTCCACCATCAAGCCTCAGTCATGTTGCCAGGCCAGAGTGTTCCACAATCAAACCTAAGTCATCTTGCCAAGCCACAGGGTTCCACCATCAAACCTCAGGCAAGTTGCCAGGCCAAAGGGTTCCACCATCAGGCCTCACTCATGTTCCCAAGCCTGAGGGTTGCACTATCAAACCTCAATCATGTTGCCAGGCCACAGGGTTCAACCATCAATCCTCAGTCATGTTCCCAGTAAACAGGGCTCCTGAATCAAACCAATGTCATGTTCCCACACCACGGGGTTCCAGTATCAGGCCTCAGTCATGGTCCCAGTGCACAGGGTCCCACAATCACACCTCAGTCATGTTGCCAGTCCACAGGTTTCTGCCATCAAACCTCAGTCAAGTTCCCAGGCCACAGGGTTCCAGAATCAAGCCTCAGTCATTTTGCCAGCCTAGAGTGTTCCACCATCAAACCTCAGTCATGATCCCAGGCCACATGTTTCCACAATGAAACCTCAGTCATTTTCCCAAGCCAAAGGTTTCCAGAATCAAACCTCAGTCATATTCCCAGGACACATGGTTCCAGAATCAAACCTGAATCATGTTCGCAGGCCCCAGCTGTCAACAATCAAACCTCAGGCATGTTCCCAGGACACAGGTGTCCAGAATCAAACCTCAGTCATGTTCCCAGGGAACAGGCTTCCAGAAACAAAGCTCAGTCATGTTCCCAGGCCACAGGGTTCCAGAATCAAACCTCAGTCTTGTTCCCAGGACACAGGTTTCCAGAATCAACCCGATATCATGTTCCCTGGCCACAGTCTCAGAATCAAACCTCAGTCATGTTGCCAGGCCACAGGTTTCCACCATCAAACCTCAGACATGTTCCCAGGCCACAGGGTTCCAGAGTCAAACCGTTGGCAGGTTCCCAGGCCACAGGGTTCCAGAATCCACCAATGTCATGTTCCCAGGCCACAGGGTTCCAAAATCAATCCTCAGTTATGTTCCCAGGCTACAGGGTTCCAGAATAACACCTCAGTCATGTTCCCAGAACACAGGGTTCCAGAACCAAGGCTCAGTCAGGTTCCCGGGCCACAGTATTCCACAATCTAAACAGATGTCATGTTCCCAGGCCTCAGGGTTCCAGAATCCACCCATGTCATGTTCCCAGTCCACAGGGTTCCAGAACGAAGGCTCAGTCAGGTTCCCGGGGCACAGTATTCCACAATCTAAACGGATGTCATATTCCCAGGCCACAGGTTTCCAAAATCACGCCTCAGTCATGTTCCCAGGCCACAGGTTTCCAGAATCAAACCGATTTCATGTTCCCTGGCAACAGGGTACCAGAATCCAAACCGATGTCATGTTCCCAGGCCACAGGATTCCACACTCTAACATCAGTCATGTTCCCAGGCCACATGGTTCCAGAATCAAACCTCAGTCGTGTTCCCAGGACACAGGGTTCCAGAAGAAAACCTCAGTCATGTTCCCTGGACACAGGTTTCAGAAATAAGATCCCAGTGATGTTCCCAGGCCACAGGGTTCCACAATTAAACCTCAGTCATATTCCCAGGCCAGAGGGTTCCACAATCAAACCTCAGTCCTGTTGCCAGGCCACGGTTCCACCATCAAGCCTCAGTCATGTTGCCAGGCCAGAGTGTTCCACAATCAAACCTAAGTCATCTTGCAAGCCACAGGGTTCCATCATCAAACCTCAGGCATGTTGCCAGGCCAAGGGGTTCCACCATCAAGTCTCACTCATGTTCCCAAGCCTGAGGGTTGCACTATCAAACCTCAATCATGTTGCCAGGCCACAGGGTTCAACCATCAATCCTCAGTCATGTTCCCAGTAAACAGGGCTCCTGAATCAAACCAATGTCATGTTCCCACACCACGGGGTTCCAGTATCAGGCCTCAGTCATGGTCCCAGTGCACAGGGTCCCACAATCAAACCTCAGTCATGTTGCCAGTCCACAGGTTTCTGCCATCAAACCTCAGTCAAGTTCCCAGGCCACAGGGTTCCAGAATCAAGCCTCAGTCATTTGGCCAGGCTAGAGTGTTCCACCATCAAACCTCAGTCATGATCCCAGGCCACATGTTTCCACAATGAAACCTCAGTCATTTTCCCAAGCCAAAGGTTTCCAGAATCAAACCTCAGTCATATTCCCAGGACACATGGTTCCAGAATCAAACCTGAATCATGTTCGCAGGCCCCAGCTGTCAACAATCAAACCTCAGGCATGTTCCCAGGACACAGGTGTCCAGAATCAAACCTCAGTCATGTTCCCAGGGAACAGGCTTCCAGAAACAAAGCTCAGTCATGTTCCCAGGCCACAGGGTTCCAGAATCAAACCTCAGTCTTGTTCCCAGGACACAGGTTTCCAGAATCAACCCGATATCATGTTCCCTGGCCACAGTCTCAGAATCAAACCTCAGTCATGTTGCCAGGCCACAGGTTTCCACCATCAAACCGCAGACATGTTCCCAGGCCACAGGGTTCCAGAGTCAAACCGTTGGCAGGTCCCCAGGCCACAGGGTTCCAGAATCCACCAATGTCATGTTCCCAGGCCACAGGGTTCCAGAATCAATCCTCAGTTATGTTCCCAGGCTACAGGGTTCCAGAATAAAACCTCAGTCATGTTCCCAGACCACAGGGTTCCAGAATCAACCCGATATCATGTTCCCTGGCAACAGGGTACCAGAATCCAAACCGATGTCATGTTCCCAGGCCACAGGATTCCACACTCTAACATCAGTCATGTTCCCAGGCCACATGGTTCCAGAATCAAACCTCAGTCTTGTTCCCAGGACACAGGTTTCCAGAATCAACCCGATATCATGTTCCCTGGCCACAGTCTCAGAATCAAACCTCAGTCATGTTGCCAGGCCACAGGTTTCCACCATCAAACCTCAGACATGTTCCCAGGCCACAGGGTTCCAGAGTCAAACCGTTGGCAGGTTCCCAGGCCACAGGGTTCCAGAATCCACCAATGTCATGTTCCCAGGCCACAGGGTTCCAGAATCAATCCTCAGTTATGTTCCCAGGCTACAGGGTTCCTGAATAAAACCTCAGTCATGTTCCCAGACCACAGGGTTCCAGAACCAAGGCTCAGTCAGGTTCCCGGGCCACAGTATTCCACAATCTAAACAGATGTCATGTTCCCAGGCCTCAGGGTTCCAGAATCCACCCATGTCATGTTCCCAGTCCACAGGGTTCCAGAACGAAGGCTCAGTCAGGTTCCCGGGGCACAGTATTCCACAATCTAAACAGATGTCATATTCCCAGGCCACAGGTTTCCAAAATCACGCCTCAGTCATGTTCCCAGGCCACAGGTTTCCAAAATCAAACCGATTTCATGTTCCCTGGCAACAGGGTACCAGAATCCAAACCGATGTCATGTTCCCAGGCCACAGGATTCCACACTCTAACATCAGTCATGTTCCCAGGCCACATGGTTCCAGAATCAAACCTCAGTCGTGTTCCCAGGACACAGGGTTCCAGAAGAAAACCTCAGTCATGTTCCCTGGACACAGGTTTCAGAAATAAAATCCCAGTCATGTTCCCAGGCCACAGGGTTCCACAATTAAACCTCAGTCATATTCCCAGGCCACAGGGTTCCACAATCAAACCTCAGTCCTGTGGCCAGGCCACGGTTCCACCATCAAGCCTCAGTCATGTTCCCAGGCCAGAGTGTTCCACAATCAAACCTAAGTCATCTGGCCAAGCCACAGGGTTCCACCATCAAACCTCAGGCATGTTGCCAGGCCACAGGGTTCAACCATCAATCCTCAGTCATGTTCCCAGTAAACAGGGCTCCTGAATCAAACCAATGTCATGTTCCCACACCACGGGGTTCCAGTATCAGGCCTCAGTCATGGTCCCAGTGCACAGGGTCCCACAATCAAACCTCAGTCATGTTGCCAGTCCACAGGTTTCTGCCATCAAACCTCAGTCAAGTTCCCAGGCCACAGGGTTCCAGAATCAAGCCTCAGTCATTTGGCCAGGCTAGAGTGTTCCACCATCAAGCCTCACTCATGTTCCCAAGCCTGAGGGTTGCACTATCAAACCTCAATCATGTTGCCAGGCCACAGGGTTCAACCATCAAGCCTCAGTCATGTTCCCAGTAAACAGGGCTCCTGAATCAAACCAATGTCATGTTCCCACACCACGGGGTTCCAGTATCAGGCCTCAGTCATGGTCCCAGTGCACAGGGTCCCACAATCAAACCTCAGTCATGTTGCCAGTCCACAGGTTTCTGCCATCAAACCTCAGTCAAGTTCCCAGGCCACAGGGTTCCAGAATCAAGCCTCAGTCATTTGGCCAGGCTAGAGTGTTCCACCATCAAACCTCAGTCATGATCCCAGGCCACATGTTTCCACAATGAAACCTCAGTCATTTTCCCAAGCCAAAGGTTTCCAAAATCAAACCTCAGTCATATTCCCAAGACACATGGTTCCAGAATCAAACCTGAATCATGTTCGCAGGCCCCAGCTGTCAACAATCAAACCTCAGGCATGTTCCCAGGACACAGGTGTCCAGAATCAAACCTCAGTCATGTTCCCAGGCCAGAGGGTTCCACAATCAAACCTCAGTCCTGTGGCCAGGCCACGGTTCCACCATCAAGCCTCAGTCATGTTCCCAGGCCAGGGTGTTCCACAATCAAACCTAAGTCATCTTGCCAAGCCACAGGGTTCCACCATCAAACCTCAGGCATGTTGCCAGGCCAAAGGGTTCCACCATCAAGCCTCACTCATGTTCCCAAGCCTGAGGGTTGCACTATCAAACCTCAATCATGTTGCCAGGCCACAGGGTTCAACCATCAATCCTCAGTCATGTTCCCAGTAAACAGGGCTCCTGAATCAAACCAATGTCATGTTCCCACACCACGGGGTTCCAGTATCAGGCCTCAGTCATGGTCCCAGTGCACAGGGTCCCACAATCAAACCTCAGTCATGTTGCCAGTCCACAGGTTTCTGCCATCAAACCTCAGTCAAATTCCCAGGCCACAGGGTTCCAGAATCAAGCCTCAGTCATTTGGCCAGGCTAGAGTGTTCCACCATCAAACCTCAGTCATGATCCCAGGCCACATGTTTCCACAATGAAACCTCAGTCATTTTCCCAAGCCAAAGGTTTCCAGAATCAAACCTCAGTCATATTCCCAGGACACATGGTTCCAGAATCATAGCTGAATCATGTTCGCAGGCCCCAGGTGTCAACAATCAAACCTCAGGCATGTTCCCAGGACACAGGTGTCCAGAATCAAACCTCAGTCATGTTCCCAGGGAACTGGCTTCAGGAAACAAAGCTCAGTCATGTTCCCAGGCCACAGGGTTCTAGAATCAAACCTCAGTCTTGTTCCCAGGACACAGGTTTCCAGAATCAACCCGATATCATGTTCCCTGGCCACAGTCTCAGAATCAAACCTCAGTCATGTTGCCAGGCCACAGGTTTCCACCATCAAACCTCAGACATGTTCCCAGGGCACAGGGTTCCAGAGTCAAACCGTTGGCAGGTTCCCAGGCCACAGGGTTCCAGAATCCACCAATGTCATGTTCCCAGGCCACAGGGTTCCAGAATCAATCCTCAGTTATGTTCCCAGGCTACAGGGTTCCAGAATAAAACCTCAGTCATGTTCCCAGACCTCAGGGTTCCAGAACCAAGGCTCAGTCAGGTTCCCGGGCCACAGTATTCCACAATCTAAACAGATGTCATGTTCCCAGGCCTCAGGGTTCCAGAATCCACCCATGTCATGTTCCCAGTCCACAGGGTTCCAGAACCAAGGCTCAGTCAGGTTCCCGGGGCACAGTATTCCACAATCTAAACAGATGTCATATTCCCAGGCCACAGGTTTCCAAAATCACGCCTCAGTCATGTTCCCAGGCCACAGGTTTCCAGAATCAAACCGATTTCATGTTCCCTGGCAACAGAGTACCAGAATCCAAACCGATGTCATGTTCCCAGGCCCCAGTATTCCACACTCTAACATGAGTCATGTTCCCAGGCCACATGGTTCCAGAATCAAACCTCAGTCTTGTGCCCAGGACACAGGGTTCCAGAAGAAAACCTCAGTCATGTTCCCTGGACACAGGTTTCAGAAATAAAATCCCAGTCATGTTCCTAGGCCACAGGGTTCCACAATTAAACCTCAGTCATATTCCCAGGCCAGAGGGTTCCACAATCAAACCTCAGTCCTGTGGCCAGGCCACGGTTCCACCATCAAGCCTCAGTCATGTTCCCACGCCAGAGTGTTCCACAATCAAACCTAAGTCATCTTGCCAAACCACAGGGTTCCACCATCAATCCTCAGGCATGTTGCCAGGCCAAAGGGTTCCACCATCAAACCTCACTCATGTTCCCAAGCCTGAGGGTTGCACTATCAAACCTCAATCATGTTGCCAGGCCACAGGGTTCAACCATCAATCCTCAGTCATGTTCCCAGTAAACAGGGCTCCTGAATCAAACCAATGTCATTTTCCCACACCACGGGGTTCCAGTATCAGGCCTCAGTCATGGTCCCAGTGCACAGGGTCCCACAATCAAACCTCAGTCATGTTGCCAGTCCACAGGTTTCTGCCATCAAACCTCAGTCAAGTTCCCAGGCCACAGGGTTCCAGAATCAAGCCTCAGTCATTTGGCCAGGCTAGAGTGTTCCACCATCAAGCCTCACTCATGTTCCCAAGCCTGAGGGTTGCACTATCAAACCTCAATCATGTTGCCAGGCCACAGGGTTCAACCATCAAGCCTCAGTCATGTTCCCAGTAAACAGGGCTCCTGAATCAAACCAATGTCATGTTCCCACACCACGGGGTTCCAGTATCAGGCCTCAGTCATGGTCCCAGTGCACAGGGTCCCACAATCAAACCTCAGTCATGTTGCCAGTCCACAGGTTTCTGCCATCAAACCTCAGTCAAGTTCCCAGGCCACAGGGTTCCAGAATCAAGCCTCAGTCATTTGGCCAGGCTAGAGTGTTCCACCATCAAACCTCAGTCATGATCCCAGGCCACATGTTTCCACAATGAAACCTCAGTCATTTTCCCAAGCCAAAGGTTTCCAAAATCAAACCTCAGTCATATTCCCAAGACACATGGTTCCAGAATCAAACCTGAATCATGTTCGCAGGCCCCAGCTGTCAACAATCAAACCTCAGGCATGTTCCCAGGACACAGGTGTCCAGAATCAAACCTCAGTCATGTTCCCAGGGAACAGGCTTCCAGAAACAAAGCTCAGTCATGTTCCCAGGCCACAGGGTTCCAGAATCAAACCTCAGTCTTGTTCCCAGGACACAGGTTTCCAGAATCAACCCGATATCATGTTCCCTGGCCACAGTCTCAGAATCAAACCTCAGTCATGTTGCCAGGCCACAGGTTTCCACCATCAAACCTCAGACATGTTCCCAGGCCACAGGGTTCCAGAGTCAAACCGTTGGCAGGTCCCCAGGCCACAGGGTTCCAGAATCCACCAATGTCATGTTCCCAGGCCACAGGGTTCCAGAATCAATCCTCAGTCATGTTCCCAGACCACAGGGTTCCAGAACCAAGGCTCAGTCAGGTTCCCGGGCCACAGTATTCCACAATCTAAACAGATGTCATGTTCCCAGGCCTCAGGGTTGCAGAATCCACCCATGTCATGTTCCCAGTCCACAGGGTTCCAGAACCAAGGCTCAGTCAGGTTCCCGGGGCACAGTATTCCACAATCTAAACAGATGTCATATTCCCAGGCCACAGGTTTCCAAAATCACGCCTCAGTCATGTTCGCAGGCCACAGGTTTCCAGAATCAAACTGATTTCATGTTCCCTGGCAACAGGGTACCAGAATCCAAACCGATGTCATGTTCCCAGGCCACAGGATTCCACACTCTAACATCAGTCATGTTCCCAGGCCACATGGTTCCAGAATCAAACCTCAGTCGTGTTCCCAGGACACAGGGTTCCAGAAGAAAAACTCAGTCATGTTCCCTGGACACAGGTTTCAGAAATAAGATCCCAGTGATGTTCCCAGGCCACAGGGTTCCACAATTAAACCTCAGTCATATTCCCAGGCCAGAGGGTTCCACAATCAAACCTCAGTCCTGTGGCCAGGCCACGGTTCCACCATCAAGCCTCAGTCATGTTGCCAGGCCAGAGTGTTCCACAATCAAACCTAAGTCATCTTGCCAAGCCACAGGGTTCCACCATCAAACCTCAGGCATGTTGCCAGGCCACAGGGTTCAACCATCAATCCTCAGTCATGTTCCCAGTAAACAGGGCTCCTGAATCAAACCAATGTCATGTTCCCACACCACGGGGTTCCAGTATCAGGCCTCAGTCATGGTCCCAGTGCACAGGGTCCCACAATCAAACCTCAGTCATGTTGCCAGTCCACAGGTTTCTGCCATCAAACCTCAGTCAAATTCCCAGGCCACAGGGTTCCAGAATCAAGCCTCAGTCATTTGGCCAGGCTAGAGTGTTCCACCATCAAACCTCAGTCATGATCCCAGGCCACATGTTTCCACAATGAAACCTCAGTCATTTTCCCAAGCCAAAGGTTTCCAGAATCAAACCTCAGTCATATTCCCAGGACACATGGTTCCAGAATCATAGCTGAATCATGTTCGCAGGCCCCAGGTGTCAACAATCAAACCTCAGGCATGTTCCCAGGACACAGGTGTCCAGAATCAAACCTCAGTCATGTTCCCAGGGAACTGGCTTCAGGAAACAAAGCTCAGTCATGTTCCCAGGCCACAGGGTTCTAGAATCAAACCTCAGGCTTGTTCCCAGGACACAGGTTTCCAGAATCAACCCGATATCATGTTCCCTGGCCGCAGTCTCAGAATCAAACCTCAGTCATGTTGCCAGGCCACAGGTTTCCACCATCAAACCTCAGACATGTTCCCAGGCCACAGGGTTCCAGAGTCAAACCGTTGGCAGGTTCCCAGGCCACAGGGTTCCAGAATCCACCAATGTCATGTTCCCAGGCCACAGGGGTCCAGAATCAATCCTCAGTTATGTTCCCAGGCTACAGGGTTCCAGAATAAAACCTCAGTCATGTTCCCAGACCACAGGGTTCCAGAACCAAGGCTCAGTCAGGTTCCCGGGCCACAGTATTCCACAATCTAAACAGATGTCATGTTCCCAGGCCTCAGGGTTCCAGAATCCACCCATGTCATGTTCCCAGTCCACAGGGTTCCAGAACCAAGGCTCAGTCAGGTTCCCGGGGCAAAGTATTCCACAATCTAAACAGATGTCATATTCCCAGGCCACAGGTTTCCAAAATCACGCCTCAGTCATGTTCCCAGGCCACAGGTTTCCAGAATCAAACCGATTTCATGTTCCCTGGCAACAGAGTACCAGAATCCAAACCGATGTCATGTTCCCAGGCCCCAGGATTCCACACTCTAACATGAGTCATGTTCCCAGGCCACATGGTTCCAGAATCAAACCTCAGTCTTGTGCCCAGGACACAGGGTTCCAGAAGAAAACCTCAGTCATGTTCCCTGGACACAGGTTTCAGAAATAAAATCCCAGTCATGTTCCTAGGCCACAGGGTTCCACAATTAAACCTCAGTCATATTCCCAGGCCAGAGGGTTCCACAATCAAACCTCAGTCCTGTTGCCAGGCCACGGTTCCACCATCAAGCCTCAGTCATGTTCCCAGGCCAGAGTGTTCCACAATCAAACCTAAGTCATCTTGCCAAGCCACAGGGTTCCACCATCAATCCTCAGGCATGTTGCCAGGCCAAAGGGTTCCACCATCAAACCTCACTCATGTTCCCAAGCCTGAGGGTTGCACTATCAAACCTCAATCATGTTGCCAGGCCACAGGGTTCAACCATCAATCCTCAGTCATGTTCCCAGTAAACAGGGCTCCTGAATCAAACCAATGTCATGTTCCCACACCACGGGGTTCCAGTATCAGGCCTCAGTCATGGTCCCAGTGCACAGGGTCCCACAATCAAACCTCAGTCATGTTGCCAGTCCACAGGTTTCTGCCATCAAACCTCAGTCAAGTTCCCAGGCCACAGGGTTCCAGAATCAAGCCTCAGTCATTTGGCCAGGCTAGAGTGTTCCACCATCAAGCCTCACTCATGTTCCCAAGCCTGAGGGTTGCACTATCAAACCTCAATCATGTTGCCAGGCCACAGGGTTCAACCATCAAGCCTCAGTCATGTTCCCAGTAAACAGGGCTCCTGAATCAAACCAATGTCATGTTCCCACACCACGGGGTTCCAGTATCAGGCCTCAGTCATGGTCCCAGTGCACAGGGTCCCACAATCAAACCTCAGTCATGTTGCCAGTCCACAGGTTTCTGCCATCAAACCTCAGTCAAGTTCCCAGGCCACAGGGTTCCAGAATCAAGCCTCAGTCATTTGGCCAGGCTAGAGTGTTCCACCATCAAACCTCAGTCATGATCCCAGGCCACATGTTTCCACAATGAAACCTCAGTCATTTTCCCAAGCCAAAGGTTTCCAAAATCAAACCTCAGTCATATTCCCAAGACACATGGTTCCAGAATCAAACCTGAATCATGTTCGCAGGCCCCAGCTGTCAACAATCAAACCTCAGGCATGTTCCCAGGACACAGGTGTCCAGAATCAAACCTCAGTCATGTTCCCAGGGAACAGGCTTCCAGAAACAAAGCTCAGTCATGTTCCCAGGCCACAGGGTTCCAGAATCAAACCTCAGTCTTGTTCCCAGGACACAGGTTTCCAGAATCAACCCGATATCATGTTCCCTGGCCACAGTCTCAGAATCAAACCTCAGTCATGTTGCCAGGCCACAGGTTTCCACCATCAAACCTCAGACATGTTCCCAGGCCACAGGGTTCTAGAGTCAAACCGTTGGCAGGTCCCCAGGCCACAGGGTTCCAGAATCCACCAATGTCATGTTCCCAGGCCACAGGGTTCCAGAATCAATCCTCAGTCATGTTCCCAGACCACAGGGTTCCAGAACCAAGGCTCAGTCAGGTTCCCGGGCCACAGTATTCCACAATCTAAACAGATGTCATGTTCCCAGGCCTCAGGGTTCCAGAATCCACCCATGTCATGTTCCCAGTCCACAGGGTTCCAGAACCAAGGCTCAGTCAGGTTCCCGGGGCACAGTATTCCACAATCTAAACAGATGTCATATTCCCAGGCCACAGGTTTCCAAAATCACGCCTCAGTCATGTTCGCAGGCCACAGGTTTCCAGAATCAAACTGATTTCATGTTCCCTGGCAACAGGGTACCAGAATCCAAACCGATGTCATGTTCCCAGGCCACAGGATTCCACACTCTAACATCAGTCATGTTCCCAGGCCACATGGTTCCAGAATCAAACCTCAGTCGTGTTCCCAGGACACAGGGTTCCAGAAGAAAAACTCAGTCATGTTCCCTGGACACAGGTTTCAGAAATAAGATCCCAGTGATGTTCCCAGGCCACAGGGTTCCACAATTAAACCTCAGTCATATTCCCAGGCCAGAGGGTTCCACAATCAAACCTCAGTCCTGTGGCCAGGCCACGGTTCCACCATCAAGCCTCAGTCATGTTGCCAGGCCAGAGTGTTCCACAATCAAACCTAAGTCATCTTGCCAAGCCACAGGGTTCCACCATCAAACCTCAGGCATGTTGCCAGGCCACAGGGTTCAACCATCAATCCTCAGTCATGTTCCCAGTAAACAGGGCTCCTGAATCAAACCAATGTCATGTTCCCACACCACGGGGTTCCAGTATCAGGCCTCAGTCATGGTCCCAGTGCACAGGGTCCCACAATCAAACCTCAGTCATGTTGCCAGTCCACAGGTTTCTGCCATCAAACCTCAGTCAAATTCCCAGGCCACAGGGTTCCAGAATCAAGCCTCAGTCATTTGGCCAGGCTAGAGTGTTCCACCATCAAACCTCAGTCATGATCCCAGGCCACATGTTTCCACAATGAAACCTCAGTCATTTTCCCAAGCCAAAGGTTTCCAGAATCAAACCTCAGTCATATTCCCAGGACACATGGTTCCAGAATCATAGCTGAATCATGTTCGCAGGCCCCAGGTGTCAACAATCAAACCTCAGGCATGTTCCCAGGACACAGGTGTCCAGAATCAAACCTCAGTCATGTTCCCAGGGAACTGGCTTCAGGAAACAAAGCTCAGTCATGTTCCCAGGCCACAGGGTTCTAGAATCAAACCTCAGGCTTGTTCCCAGGACACAGGTTTCCAGAATCAACCCGATATCATGTTCCCTGGCCGCAGTCTCAGAATCAAACCTCAGTCATGTTGCCAGGCCACAGGTTTCCACCATCAAACCTCAGACATGTTCCCAGGCCACAGGGTTCCAGAGTCAAACCGTTGGCAGGTTCCCAGGCCACAGGGTTCCAGAATCCACCAATGTCATGTTCCCAGGCCACAGGGTTCCAGAATCAATCCTCAGTTATGTTCCCAGGCTACAGGGTTCCAGAATAAAACCTCAGTCATGTTCCCAGACCACAGGGTTCCAGAACCAAGGCTCAGTCAGGTTCCCGGGCCACAGTATTCCACAATCTAAACAGATGTCATGTTCCCAGGCCTCAGGGTTCCAGAATCCACCCATGTCATGTTCCCAGTCCACAGGGTTCCAGAACCAAGGCTCAGTCAGGTTCCCGGGGCAAAGTATTCCACAATCTAAACAGATGTCATATTCCCAGGCCACAGGTTTCCAAAATCACGCCTCAGTCATGTTCCCAGGCCACAGGTTTCCAGAATCAAACCGATTTCATGTTCCCTGGCAACAGAGTACCAGAATCCAAACAGATGTCATGTTCCCAGGCCCCAGGATTCCACACTCTAACATGAGTCATGTTCCCAGGCCACATGGTTCCAGAATCAAACCTCAGTCTTGTGCCCAGGACACAGGGTTCCAGAAGAAAACCTCAGTCATGTTCCCTGGACACAGGTTTCAGAAATAAAATCCCAGTCATGTTCCTAGGCCACAGGGTTCCACAATTAAACCTCAGTCATATTCCCAGGCCAGAGGGTTCCACAATCAAACCTCAGTCCTGTTGCCAGGCCACGGTTCCACCATCAAGCCTCAGTCATGTTCCCAGGCCAGAGTGTTCCACAATCAAACCTAAGTCATCTTGCCAAGCCACAGGGTTCCACCATCAATCCTCAGGCATGTTGCCAGGCCAAAGGGTTCCACCATCAAACCTCACTCATGTTCCCAAGCCTGAGGGTTGCACTATCAAACCTCAATCATGTTGCCAGGCCACAGGGTTCAACCATCAATCCTCAGTCATGTTCCCAGTAAACAGGGCTCCTGAATCAAACCAATGTCATGTTCCCACACCACGGGGTTCCAGTATCAGGCCTCAGTCATGGTCCCAGTGCACAGGGTCCCACAATCAAACCTCAGTCATGTTGCCAGTCCACAGGTTTCTGCCATCAAACCTCAGTCAAGTTCCCAGGCCACAGGGTTCCAGAATCAAGCCTCAGTCATTTGGCCAGGCTAGAGTGTTCCACCATCAAACCTCAGTCATGATCCCAGGACACATGTTTCCACAATGAAACCTCAGTCATTTTCCCAAGCCAAAGGTTTCCAGAATCAAACCTCAGTCATATTCCCAGGACACATGGTTCCAGAATCAAACCTGAATCATGTTCGCAGGCCCCAGGTGTCAACAATCAAACCTCAGGCATGTTCCCAGGACACAGGTGTCCAGAATCAAACCTCAGTCATGTTCCCAGGGAACAGGCTTCCAGAAACAAAGCTCAGTCATGTTCCCAGGCCACAGGGTTCCAGAATCAAACCTCAGACTTGTTCCCAGGACACAGGTTTCCAGAATCAACCCGATATCATGTTCCCTGGCCACAGTCTCAGAATCAAACCTCAGTCATGTTGCCAGGCCACAGGTTTCCACCATCAAATCTCAGACATGTTCCCAGGCCACAGGGTTCCAGATTCAAACCGTTGGCAGGTCCCCAGGCCACAGTGTTCCAGAATCCACCAATGTCATGTTCCCAGGCCACAGGGTTCCAGAATCAATCCTCAGTTATGTTCCCAGGCTACAGGGTTCCAGAATAAATCCTCAGTCATGTTCCCAGACCACAGGGTTCCAGAACCAAGGCTCAGTCAGGTTCCCGGGCCACAGTATTCCACAATCTAAACAGATGTCATGTTCCCAGGCCTCAGGGTTCCAGAATCCACCCATGTCATGTTCCCAGTCCACAGGGTTCCAGAACCAAGGCTCAGTCAGGTTCCCGGGGCACAGTATTCCACAATCTACACAGATGTCATATTCCCAGGCCACAGGTTTCCAAAATCACGCCTCAGTCATGTTCGCAGGCCACAGGTTTCCAGAATCAAACTGATTTCATGTTCCCTGGCAACAGGGTACCAGAATCCAAACCGATGTCATGTTCCCAGGCCACAGGATTCCACACTCTAACATCAGTCATGTTCCCAGGCCACATGGTTCCAGAATCAAACCTCAGTCGTGTTCCCAGGACACAGGGTTCCAGAAGAAAACCTCAGTCATGTTCCCTGGACACAGGTTTCAGAAATCAAATCCCAGTCATGGTCCCAGGCCACAGGGTTCCACAATTAAACCTCAGTCATATTCCCAGGCCAGAGGGTTCCACAATCAAACCTCAGTCCTGTGGCCAGGCCACGGTTCCACCATCAAGCCTCAGTCATGTTCCCAGGCCAGAGTGTTCCACAATCAAACCTAAGTCATCTTGCCAAGCCACAGGGTTCCACCATCAAACCTCAGGCATGTTGCCAGGCCAAAGGGTTCCACCATCAAGCCTCACTCATGTTCCCAAGCCTGAAGGTTGCACTATCAAACCTCAATCATGTTGCCAGGCCACAGGGTTCAACCATCAATCCTCAGTCATGTTCCCAGTAAACAGGGCTCCTGAATCAAACCAATGTCATGTTCCCACACCACGGGGTTCCAGTATCAGGCCTCAGTCATGGTCCCAGTGCACAGGGTCCCACAATCAAACCTCAGTCATGTTGCCAGTCCACAGGTTTCTGCCATCAAACCTCAGTCAAGTTCCCAGGCCACAGGGTTCCAGAATCAAGCCTCAGTCATTTGGCCAGGCTAGAGTGTTCCACCATCAAACCTCAGTCATGATCCCAGGCCACATGTTTCCACAATGAAACCTCAGTCATTTTCCCAAGCCAAAGGTTTCCAAAATCAAACCTCAGTCATATTCCCAAGACACATGGTTCCAGAATCAAACCTGAATCATGTTCGCAGGCCCCAGCTGTCAACAATCAAACCTCAGGCATGTTCCCAGGACACAGGTGTCCAGAATCAAACCTCAGTCATGTTCCCAGGGAACAGGCTTCCAGAAACAAAGCTCAGTCATGTTCCCAGGCCACAGGGTTCCAGAATCAAACCTCAGTCTTGTTCCCAGGACACAGGTTTCCAGAATCAACCCGATATCATGTTCCCTGGCCACAGTCTCAGAATCAAACCTCAGTCATGTTGCCAGGCCACAGGTTTCCACCATCAAACCTCAGACATGTTCCCAGGCCACAGGGTTCCAGAGTCAAACCGTTGGCAGGTCCCCAGGCCACAGGGTTCCAGAATCCACCAATGTCATGTTCCCAGGCCACAGGGTTCCAGAATCAATCCTCAGTCATGTTCCCAGACCACAGGGTTCCAGAACCAAGGCTCAGTCAGGTTCCCGGGCCACAGTATTCCACAATCTAAACAGATGTCATGTTCCCAGGCCTCAGGGTTCCAGAATCCACCCATGTCATGTTCCCAGTCCACAGGGTTCCAGAACCAAGGCTCAGTCAGGTTCCCGGGGCACAGTATTCCACAATCTAAACAGATGTCATATTCCCAGGCCACAGGTTTCCAAAATCACGCCTCAGTCATGTTCGCAGGCCACAGGTTTCCAGAATCAAACTGATTTCATGTTCCCTGGCAACAGGGTACCAGAATCCAAACCGATGTCATGTTCCCAGGCCACAGGATTCCACACTCTAACATCATTCATGTTCCCAGGCCACATGGTTCCAGAATCAAACCTCAGTCGTGTTCCCAGGACACAGGGTTCCAGAAGAAAACCTCAGTCATGTTCCCTGGACACAGGTTTCAAAAATAAGATCCCAGTGATGTTCCCAGGCCACAGGGTTCCACAATTAAACCTCAGTCATATTCCCAGGCCAGAGGGTTCCACAATCAAACCTCAGTCCTGTGGCCAGGCCACAGTTCCACCATCAAGCCTCAGTCATGTTCCCAGGCCAGAGTGTTCCACAATCAAACCTAAGTCATCTTGCCAAGCCACAGGGTTCCACCATCAAACCTCAGGCATGTTGCCAGGCCAAAGGGTTCCACCATCAAGCCTCACTCATGTTCCCAGTAAACAGGGCTCCTGAATCAAAGCAATGTCATGTTCCCACACCACGGGGTTCCAGTATCAGGCCTCAGTCATGGTCCCAGTGCACAGGGTCCCACAATCAAACCTCAGTCATGTTGCCAGTCCACAGGTTTCTGCCATCAAACCT
This sequence comes from Balaenoptera physalus, assembly GCF_965194825.1. Lineage (NCBI taxonomy): Eukaryota > Metazoa > Chordata > Mammalia > Artiodactyla > Balaenopteridae > Balaenoptera > Balaenoptera physalus. Next base: position 31,312,951 of record NC_138897.1, on the reverse strand, counting down.
CAGTCAAATTCCCAGGCCACAGGGTTCCAGAATCAAGCCTCAGTCATTTGGCCAGGCTAGAGTGTTCCACCATCAAACCTCAGTCATGATCCCAGGCCACATGTTTCCACAATGAAACCTCAGTCATTTTCCCAAGCCAAAGGTTTCCAGAATCAAACCTCAGTCATATTCCCAGGACACATGGTTCCAGAATCAAACCTGAATCATGTTCGCAGGCCCCAGGTGTCAACAATCAAACCTCAGGCATGTTCCCAGGACACAGGTGTCCAGAATCAAACCTCAGTCATGTTCCCAGGGAACAGGCTTCCAGAAACAAAGCTCAGTCATGTTCCCAGGCCACAGGGTTCCAGAATCAAACCTCAGACTTGTTCCCAGGACACAGGTTTCCAGAATCAACCCGATATCATGTTCCCTGGCCACAGTCTCAGAATCAAACCTCAGTCATGTTGCCAGGCCACAGGTTTCCACCATCAAACCTCAGACATGTTCCCAGGCCACAGGGTTCCAGATTCAAACCGTTGGCAGGTCCCCAGGCCACAGTGTTCCAGAATCCACCAATGTCATGTTCCCAGGCCACAGGGTTCCAGAATCAATCCTCAGTTATGTTCCCAGGCTACAGGGTTCCAGAATAAATCCTCAGTCATGTTCCCAGACCACAGGGTTCCAGAACCAAGGCTCAGTCAGGTTCCCGGGCCACAGTATTCCACAATCTAAACAGATGTCATGTTCCCAGGCCTCAGGGTTCCAGAATCCACCCATGTCATGTTCCCAGTCCACAGGGTTCCAGAACCAAGGCTCAGTCAGGTTCCCGGGGCACAGTATTCCACAATCTACACAGATGTCATATTCCCAGGCCACAGGTTTCCAAAATCACGCCTCAGTCATGTTCGCAGGCCACAGGTTTCCAGAATCAAACTGATTTCATGTTCCCTGGCAACAGGGTACCAGAATCCAAACCGATGTCATGTTCCCAGGCCACAGGATTCCACACTCTAACATCAGTCATGTTCCCAGGCCACATGGTTCCAGAATCAAACCTCAGTCGTGTTCCCAGGACACAGGGTTCCAGAAGAAAACCTCAGTCATGTTCCCTGGACACAGGTTTCAGAAATCAAATCCCAGTCATGGTCCCAGGCCACAGGGTTCCACAATTAAACCTCAGTCATATTCCCAGGCCAGAGGGTTCCACAATCAAACCTAAGTCATCTTGCCAAGCCACAGGGTTCCACCATCAAACCTCAGGCATGTTGCCAGGCCAAAGGGTTCCACCATCAAGCCTCACTCATGTTCCCAGTAAACAGGGCTCCTGAATCAAACCAATGTCATGTTCCCACACCACGGGGTTCCAGTATCAGGCCTCAGTCATGGTCCCAGTGCACAGGGTCCCACAATCAAACCTCAGTCATGTTGCCAGTCCACAGGTTTCTGCCATCAAACCTCAGTCAAATTCCCAGGCCACAGGGTTCCAGAATCAAGCCTCAGTCATTTGGCCAGGCTAGAGTGTTCCACCATCAAACCTCAGTCATGATCCCAGGCCACATGTTTCCACAATGAAACCTCAGTCATTTTCCCAAGCCAAAGGTTTCCAGAATCAAACCTCAGTCATATTCCCAAGACACATGGTTCCAGAATCAAACCTGAATCATGTTCGCAGGCCCCAGGTGTCAACAATCAAACCTCAGGCATGTTCCCAGGACACAGGTGTCCAGAATCAAACCTCAGTCATGTTCCCAGGGAACAGGCTTCCAGAAACAAAGCTCAGTCATGTTCCCAGGCCACAGGGTTCCAGAATCAAACCTCAGACTTGTTCCCAGGACACAGGTTTCCAGAATCAACCCGATATCATGTTCCCTGGCCACAGTCTCAGAATCAAACCTCAGTCATGTTGCCAGGCCACAGGTTTCCACCATCAAACCTCAGACATGTTCCCAGGCCACAGGGTTCCAGATTCAAACCGTTGGCAGGTCCCCAGGCCACAGTGTTCCAGAATCCACCAATGTCATGTTCCCAGGCCACAGGGTTCCAGAATCAATCCTCAGTTATGTTCCCAGGCTACAGGGTTCCAGAATAAATCCTCAGTCATGTTCCCAGACCACAGGGTTCCAGAACCAAGGCTCAGTCAGGTTCCCGGGCCACAGTATTCCACAATCTAAACAGATGTCATGTTCCCAGGCCTCAGGGTTCCAGAATCCACCCATGTCATGTTCCCAGTCCACAGGGTTCCAGAACCAAGGCTCAGTCAGGTTCCCGGGGCACAGTATTCCACAATCTACACAGATGTCATATTCCCAGGCCACAGGTTTCCAAAATCACGCCTCAGTCATGTTCGCAGGCCACAGGTTTCCAGAATCAAACTGATTTCATGTTCCCTGGCAACAGGGTACCAGAATCCAAACCGATGTCATGTTCCCAGGCCACAGGATTCCACACTCTAACATCAGTCATGTTCCCAGGCCACATGGTTCCAGAATCAAACCTCAGTCGTGTTCCCAGGACACAGGGTTCCAGAAGAAAACCTCAGTCATGTTCCCTGGACACAGGTTTCAGAAATAAGATCCCAGTGATGTTCCCAGGCCACAGGGTTCCACAATTAAACCTCAGTCATATTCCCAGGCCAGAGGGTTCCACAATCAAACCTCAGTCCTGTTGCCAGGCCACGGTTCCACCATCAAACCTCAGGCATGTTGCCAGGCCAAGGGGTTCCACCATCAAGTCTCACTCATGTTCCCAAGCCTGAGGGTTGCACTATCAAACCTCAATCATGTTGCCAGGCCACAGGGTTCAACCATCAATCCTCAGTCATGTTCCCAGTAAACAGGGCTCCTGAATCAAACCAATGTCATGTTCCCACACCACGGGGTTCCAGTATCAGGCCTCAGTCATGGTCCCAGTGCACAGGGTCCCACAATCAAACCTCAGTCATGTTGCCAGTCCACAGGTTTCTGCCATCAAACCTCAGTCAAGTTCCCAGGCCACAGGGTTCCAGAATCAAGCCTCAGTCATTTGGCCAGGCTAGAGTGTTCCACCATCAAACCTCAGTCATGATCCCAGGCCACATGTTTCCACAATGAAACCTCAGTCATTTTCCCAAGCCAAAGGTTTCCAGAATCAAACCTCAGTCATATTCCCAGGACACATGGTTCCAGAATCAAACCTGAATCATGTTCGCAGGCCCCAGCTGTCAACAATCAAACCTCAGGCATGTTCCCAGGACACAGGTGTCCAGAATCAAACCTCAGTCATGTTCCCAGGGAACAGGCTTCCAGAAACAAAGCTCAGTCATGTTCCCAGGCCACAGGGTTCCAGAATCAAACCTCAGTCTTGTTCCCAGGACACAGGTTTCCAGAATCAACCCGATATCATGTTCCCTGGCCACAGTCTCAGAATCAAACCTCAGTCATGTTGCCAGGCCACAGGTTTCCACCATCAAACCTCAGACATGTTCCCAGGCCACAGGGTTCCAGAGTCAAACCGTTGGCAGGTCCCCAGGCCACAGGGTTCCAGAATCCACCAATGTCATGTTCCCAGGCCACAGGGTTCCAGAATCAATCCTCAGTTATGTTCCCAGGCTACAGGGTTCCAGAATAAAACCTCAGTCATGTTCCCAGACCACAGGGTTCCAGAACCAAGTCTCAGTCAGGTTCCCGGGCCACAGTATTCCACAATCTAAACAGATGTCATGTTCCCAGGCCTCAGGGTTCCAGAATCCACCCATGTCATGTTCCCAGTCCACAGGGTTCCAGAACCAAGGCTCAGTCAGGTTCCCGGGGCACAGTATTCCACAATCTAAACAGATGTCATATTCCCAGGCCACAGGTTTCCAAAATCACGCCTCAGTCATGTTCGCAGGCCACAGGTTTCCAGAATCAAATTGATTTCATGTTCCCTGGCAAAAGGGTACCAGAATCCAAACCGATGTCATGTTCCCAGGCTACAGGATTCCACACTCTAACATGAGTCATGTTCCCAGGCCACATGGTTCCAGAATCAAACCTCAGTCGTGTTCCCAGGACACAGGGTTCCAGAAGAAAACCTCAGTCATGTTCCCTGGACACAGGTTTCAGAAATAAAATCCCAGTCATGTTCCCAGGCCACAGGGTTCCACAATTAAACCTCAGTCATATTCCCAGGCCAGAGGGTTCCACAATCAAACCTCAGTCCTGTGGCCAGGCCACGGTTCCACCATCAAGCCTCAGTCATGTTGCCAGGCCAGAGTGTTCCACAATCAAACCTAAGTCATCTTGCCAAGCCACAGGGTTCCACCATCAAACCTCAGGCAAGTTGCCAGGCCAAAGGGTTCCACCATCAGGCCTCACTCATGTTCCCAAGCCTGAGGGTTGCACTATCAAACCTCAATCATGTTGCCAGGCCACAGGGTTCAACCATCAATCCTCAGTCATGTTCCCAGTAAACAGGGCTCCTGAATCAAACCAATGTCATGTTCCCACACCACGGGGTTCCAGTATCAGGCCTCAGTCATGGTCCCAGTGCACAGGGTCCCACAATCACACCTCAGTCATGTTGCCAGTCCACAGGTTTCTGCCATCAAACCTCAGTCAAGTTCCCAGGCCACAGGGTTGCAGAATCAAGCCTCAGTCATTTTGCCAGCCTAGAGTGTTCCACCATCAAACCTCAGTCATGATCCCAGGCCACATGTTTCCACAATGAAACCTCAGTCATTTTCCCAAGCCAAAGGTTTCCAGAATCAAACCTCAGTCATATTCCCAGGACACATGGTTCCAGAATCAAACCTGAATCATGTTCGCAGGCCCCAGCTGTCAACAATCAAACCTCAGGCATGTTCCCAGGACACAGGTGTCCAGAATCAAACCTCAGTCATGTTCCCAGGGAACAGGCTTCCAGAAACAAAGCTCAGTCATGTTCCCAGGCCACAGGGTTCCAGAATCAAACCTCAGTCTTGTTCCCAGGACACAGGTTTCCAGAATCAACCCGATATCATGTTCCCTGGCCACAGTCTCAGAATCAAACCTCAGTCATGTTGCCAGGCCACAGGTTTCCACCATCAAACCTCAGACATGTTCCCAGGCCACAGGGTTCCAGAGTCAAACCGTTGGCAGGTTCCCAGGCCACAGGGTTCCAGAATCCACCAATGTCATGTTCCCAGGCCACAGGGTTCCAAAATCAATCCTCAGTTATGTTCCCAGGCTACAGGGTTCCAGAATAACACCTCAGTCATGTTCCCAGAACACAGGGTTCCAGAACCAAGGCTCAGTCAGGTTCCCGGGCCACAGTATTCCACAATCTAAACAGATGTCATGTTCCCAGGCCTCAGGGTTCCAGAATCCACCCATGTCATGTTCCCAGTCCACAGGGTTCCAGAACGAAGGCTCAGTCAGGTTCCCGGGGCACAGTATTCCACAATCTAAACGGATGTCATATTCCCAGGCCACAGGTTTCCAAAATCACGCCTCAGTCATGTTCCCAGGCCACAGGTTTCCAGAATCAAACCGATTTCATGTTCCCTGGCAACAGGGTACCAGAATCCAAACCGATGTCATGTTCCCAGGCCACAGGATTCCACACTCTAACATCAGTCATGTTCCCAGGCCACATGGTTCCAGAATCAAACCTCAGTCGTGTTCCCAGGACTCAGGGTTCCAGAAGAAAACCTCAGTCATGTTCCCTGGACACAGGTTTCAGAAATAAGATCCCAGTGATGTTCCCAGGCCACAGGGTTCCACAATTAAACCTCAGTCATATTCCCAGGCCAGAGGGTTCCACAATCAAACCTCAGTCCTGTTGCCAGGCCACGGTTCCACCATCAAGCCTCAGTCATGTTGCCAGGCCAGAGTGTTCCACAATCAAACCTAAGTCATCTTGCCAAGCCACAGGGTTCCATCATCAAACCTCAGGCATGTTGCCAGGCCAAGGGGTTCCACCATCAAGTCTCACTCATGTTCCCAAGCCTGAGGGTTGCACTATCAAACCTCAATCATGTTGCCAGGCCACAGGGTTCAACCATCAATCCTCAGTCATGTTCCCAGTAAACAGGGCTCCTGAATCAAACCAATGTCATGTTCCCACACCACGGGGTTCCAGTATCAGGCCTCAGTCATGGTCCCAGTGCACAGGGTCCCACAATCAAACCTCAGTCATGTTGCCAGTCCACAGGTTTCTGCCATCAAACCTCAGTCAAGTTCCCAGGCCACAGGGTTCCAGAATCAAGCCTCAGTCATTTGGCCAGGCTAGAGTGTTCCACCATCAAACCTCAGTCATGATCCCAGGCCACATGTTTCCACAATGAAACCTCAGTCATTTTCCCAAGCCAAAGGTTTCCAGAATCAAACCTCAGTCATATTCCCAGGACACATGGTTCCAGAATCAAACCTGAATCATGTTCGCAGGCCCCAGCTGTCAACAATCAAACCTCAGGCATGTTCCCAGGACACAGGTGTCCAGAATCAAACCTCAGTCATGTTCCCAGGGAACAGGCTTCCAGAAACAAAGCTCAGTCATGTTCCCAGGCCACAGGGTTCCAGAATCAAACCTCAGTCTTGTTCCCAGGACACAGGTTTCCAGAATCAACCCGATATCATGTTCCCTGGCCACAGTCTCAGAATCAAACCTCAGTCATGTTGCCAGGCCACAGGTTTCCACCATCAAACCTCAGACATGTTCCCAGGCCACAGGGTTCCAGAGTCAAACCGTTGGCAGGTCCCCAGGCCACAGGGTTCCAGAATCCACCAATGTCATGTTCCCAGGCCACAGGGTTCCAGAATCAATCCTCAGTTATGTTCCCAGGCTACAGGGTTCCAGAATAAAACCTCAGTCATGTTCCCAGACCACAGGGTTCCAGAATCAACCCGATATCATGTTCCCTGGCAACAGGGTACCAGAATCCAAACCGATGTCATGTTCCCAGGCCACAGGATTCCACACTCTAACATCAGTCATGTTCCCAGGCCACATGGTTCCAGAATCAAACCTCAGTCTTGTTCCCAGGACACAGGTTTCCAGAATCAACCCGATATCATGTTCCCTGGCCACAGTCTCAGAATCAAACCTCAGTCATGTTGCCAGGCCACAGGTTTCCACCATCAAACCTCAGACATGTTCCCAGGCCACAGGGTTCCAGAGTCAAACCGTTGGCAGGTTCCCAGGCCACAGGGTTCCAGAATCCACCAATGTCATGTTCCCAGGCCACAGGGTTCCAGAATCAATCCTCAGTTATGTTCCCAGGCTACAGGGTTCCTGAATAAAACCTCAGTCATGTTCCCAGACCACAGGGTTCCAGAACCAAGGCTCAGTCAGGTTCCCGGGCCACAGTATTCCACAATCTAAACAGATGTCATGTTCCCAGGCCTCAGGGTTCCAGAATCCACCCATGTCACGTTCCCAGTCCACAGGGTTCCAGAACGAAGGCTCAGTCAGGTTCCCGGGGCACAGTATTCCACAATCTAAACAGATGTCATATTCCCAGGCCACAGGTTTCCAAAATCACGCCTCAGTCATGTTCCCAGGCCACAGGTTTCCAAAATCAAACCGATTTCATGTTCCCTGGCAACAGGGTACCAGAATCCAAACCGATGTCATGTTCCCAGGCCACAGGATTCCACACTCTAACATCAGTCATGTTCCCAGGCCACATGGTTCCAGAATCAAACCTCAGTCGTGTTCCCAGGACACAGGGTTCCAGAAGAAAACCTCAGTCATGTTCCCTGGACACAGGTTTCAGAAATAAAATCCCAGTCATGTTCCCAGGCCACAGGGTTCCACAATTAAACCTCAGTCATATTCCCAGGCCACAGGGTTCCACAATCAAACCTCAGTCCTGTGGCCAGGCCACGGTTCCACCATCAAGCCTCAGTCATGTTCCCAGGCCAGAGTGTTCCACAATCAAACCTAAGTCATCTGGCCAAGCCACAGGGTTCCACCATCAAACCTCAGGCATGTTGCCAGGCCACAGGGTTCAACCATCAATCCTCAGTCATGTTCCCAGTAAACAGGGCTCCTGAATCAAACCAATGTCATGTTCCCACACCACGGGGTTCCAGTATCAGGCCTCAGTCATGGTCCCAGTGCACAGGGTCCCACAATCAAACCTCAGTCATGTTGCCAGTCCACAGGTTTCTGCCATCAAACCTCAGTCAAGTTCCCAGGCCACAGGGTTCCAGAATCAAGCCTCAGTCATTTGGCCAGGCTAGAGTGTTCCACCATCAAGCCTCACTCATGTTCCCAAGCCTGAGGGTTGCACTATCAAACCTCAATCATGTTGCCAGGCCACAGGGTTCAACCATCAAGCCTCAGTCATGTTCCCAGTAAACAGGGCTCCTGAATCAAACCAATGTCATGTTCCCACACCACGGGGTTCCAGTATCAGGCCTCAGTCATGGTCCCAGTGCACAGGGTCCCACAATCAAACCTCAGTCATGTTGCCAGTCCACAGGTTTCTGCCATCAAACCTCAGTCAAGTTCCCAGGCCACAGGGTTCCAGAATCAAGCCTCAGTCATTTGGCCAGGCTAGAGTGTTCCACCATCAAACCTCAGTCATGATCCCAGGCCACATGTTTCCACAATGAAACCTCAGTCATTTTCCCAAGCCAAAGGTTTCCAAAATCAAACCTCAGTCATATTCCCAAGACACATGGTTCCAGAATCAAACCTGAATCATGTTCGCAGGCCCCAGCTGTCAACAATCAAACCTCAGGCATGTTCCCAGGACACAGGTGTCCAGAATCAAACCTCAGTCATGTTCCCAGGCCAGAGGGTTCCACAATCAAACCTCAGTCCTGTGGCCAGGCCACGGTTCCACCATCAAGCCTCAGTCATGTTCCCAGGCCAGGGTGTTCCACAATCAAACCTAAGTCATCTTGCCAAGCCACAGGGTTCCACCATCAAACCTCAGGCATGTTGCCAGGCCAAAGGGTTCCACCATCAAGCCTCACTCATGTTCCCAAGCCTGAGGGTTGCACTATCAAACCTCAATCATGTTGCCAGGCCACAGGGTTCAACCATCAATCCTCAGTCATGTTCCCAGTAAACAGGGCTCCTGAATCAAACCAATGTCATGTTCCCACACCACGGGGTTCCAGTATCAGGCCTCAGTCATGGTCCCAGTGCACAGGGTCCCACAATCAAACCTCAGTCATGTTGCCAGTCCACAGGTTTCTGCCATCAAACCTCAGTCAAATTCCCAGGCCACAGGGTTCCAGAATCAAGCCTCAGTCATTTGGCCAGGCTAGAGTGTTCCACCATCAAACCTCAGTCATGATCCCAGGCCACATGTTTCCACAATGAAACCTCAGTCATTTTCCCAAGCCAAAGGTTTCCAGAATCAAACCTCAGTCATATTCCCAGGACACATGGTTCCAGAATCAAACCTGAATCATGTTCGCAGGCCCCAGCTGTCAACAATCAAACCTCAGGCATGTTCCCAGGACACAGGTGTCCAGAATCAAACCTCAGTCATGTTCCCAGGGAACAGGCTTCCAGAAACAAAGCTCAGTCATGTTCCCAGGCCACAGGGTTCCAGAATCAAACCTCAGTCTTGTTCCCAGGACACAGGTTTCCAGAATCAACCCGATATCATGTTCCCTGGCCACAGTCTCAGAATCAAACCTCAGTCATGTTGCCAGGCCACAGGTTTCCACCATCAAACCTCAGACATGTTCCCAGGCCACAGGGTTCCAGAGTCAAACCGTTGGCAGGTCCCCAGGCCACAGGGTTCCAGAATCCACCAATGTCATGTTCCCAGGCCACAGGGTTCCAGAATCAATCCTCAGTTATGTTCCCAGGCTACAGGGTTCCAGAATAAAACCTCAGTCATGTTCCCAGACCACAGGGTTCCAGAATCAACCCGATATCATGTTCCCTGGCAACAGGGTACCAGAATCCAAACCGATGTCATGTTCCCAGGCCACAGGATTCCACACTCTAACATCAGTCATGTTCCCAGGCCACATGGTTCCAGAATCAAACCTCAGTCTTGTTCCCAGGACACAGGTTTCCAGAATCAACCCGATATCATGTTCCCTGGCCACAGTCTCAGAATCAAACCTCAGTCATGTTGCCAGGCCACAGGTTTCCACCATCAAACCGCAGACATGTTCCCAGGCCACAGGGTTCCAGAGTCAAACCGTTGGCAGGTCCCCAGGCCACAGGGTTCCAGAATCCACCAATGTCATGTTCCCAGGCCACAGGGTTCCAGAATCAATCCTCAGTCATGTTCCCAGACCACAGGGTTCCAGAACCAAGGCTCAGTCAGGTTCCCGGGCCACAGTATTCCACAATCTAAACAGATGTCATGTTCCCAGGCCTCAGGGTTGCAGAATCCACCCATGTCATGTTCCCAGTCCACAGGGTTCCAGAACCAAGGCTCAGTCAGGTTCCCGGGGCACAGTATTCCACAATCTAAACAGATGTCATATTCCCAGGCCACAGGTTTCCAAAATCACGCCTCAGTCATGTTCGCAGGCCACAGGTTTCCAGAATCAAACTGATTTCATGTTCCCTGGCAACAGGGTACCAGAATCCAAACCGATGTCATGTTCCCAGGCCACAGGATTCCACACTCTAACATCAGTCATGTTCCCAGGCCACATGGTTCCAGAATCAAACCTCAGTCGTGTTCCCAGGACACAGGGTTCCAGAAGAAAACCTCAGTCATGTTCCCTGGACACAGGTTTCAGAAATAAGATCCCAGTGATGTTCCCAGGCCACAGGGTTCCACAATTAAACCTCAGTCATATTCCCAGGCCAGAGGGTTCCACAATCAAACCTCAGTCCTGTGGCCAGGCCACGGTTCCACCATCAAGCCTCAGTCATGTTCCCAGGCCAGGGTGTTCCACAATCAAACCTAAGTCATCTTGCCAAGCCACAGGGTTCCACCATCAAACCTCAGTCAAATTCCCAGGCCACAGGGTTCCAGAATCAAGCCTCAGTCATTTGGCCAGGCTAGAGTGTTCCACCATCAAACCTCAGTCATGATCCCAGGCCACATGTTTCCACAATGAAACCTCAGTCATTTTCCCAAGCCAAAGGTTTCCAGAATCAAACCTCAGTCATATTCCCAGGACACATGGTTCCAGAATCAAACCTGAATCATGTTCGCAGGCCCCAGCTGTCAACAATCAAACCTCAGGCATGTTCCCAGGACACAGGTGTCCAGAATCAAACCTCAGTCATGTTCCCAGGGAACAGGCTTCCAGAAACAAAGCTCAGTCATGTTCCCAGGCCACAGGGTTCCAGAATCAAACCTCAGTCTTGTTCCCAGGACACAGGTTTCCAGAATCAACCCGATATCATGTTCCCTGGCCACAGTCTCAGAATCAAACCTCAGTCATGTTGCCAGGCCACAGGTTTCCACCATCAAACCTCAGACATGTTCCCAGGCCACAGGGTTCCAGAGTCAAACCGTTGGCAGGTCCCCAGGCCACAGGGTTCCAGAATCCACCAATGTCATGTTCCCAGGCCACAGGGTTCCAGAATCAATCCTCAGTTATGTTCCCAGGCTACAGGGTTCCAGAATAAAACCTCAGTCATGTTCCCAGACCACAGGGTTCCAGAATCAACCCGATATCATGTTCCCTGGCAACAGGGTACCAGAATCCAAACCGATGTCATGTTCCCAGGCCACAGGATTCCACACTCTAACATCAGTCATGTTCCCAGGCCACATGGTTCCAGAATCAAACCTCAGTCTTGTTCCCAGGACACAGGTTTCCAGAATCAACCCGATATCATGTTCCCTGGCCACAGTCTCAGAATCAAACCTCAGTCATGTTGCCAGGCCACAGGTTTCCACCATCAAACCGCAGACATGTTCCCAGGCCACAGGGTTCCAGAGTCAAACCGTTGGCAGGTCCCCAGGCCACAGGGTTCCAGAATCCACCAATGTCATGTTCCCAGGCCACAGGGTTCCAGAATCAATCCTCAGTCATGTTCCCAGACCACAGGGTTCCAGAACCAAGGCTCAGTCAGGTTCCCGGGCCACAGTATTCCACAATCTAAACAGATGTCATGTTCCCAGGCCTCAGGGTTGCAGAATCCACCCATGTCATGTTCCCAGTCCACAGGGTTCCAGAACCAAGGCTCAGTCAGGTTCCCGGGGCACAGTATTCCACAATCTAAACAGATGTCATATTCCCAGGCCACAGGTTTCCAAAATCACGCCTCAGTCATGTTCGCAGGCCACAGGTTTCCAGAATCAAACTGATTTCATGTTCCCTGGCAACAGGGTACCAGAATCCAAACCGATGTCATGTTCCCAGGCCACAGGATTCCACACTCTAACATCAGTCATGTTCCCAGGCCACATGGTTCCAGAATCAAACCTCAGTCGTGTTCCCAGGACACAGGGTTCCAGAAGAAAACCTCAGTCATGTTCCCTGGACACAGGTTTCAGAAATAAGATCCCAGTGATGTTCCCAGGCCACAGGGTTCCACAATTAAACCTCAGTCATATTCCCAGGCCAGAGGGTTCCACAATCAAACCTCAGTCCTGTGGCCAGGCCACGGTTCCACCATCAAGCCTCAGTCATGTTCCCAGGCCAGGGTGTTCCACAATCAAACCTAAGTCATCTTGCCAAGCCACAGGGTTCCACCATCAAACCTCAGGCATGTTGCCAGGCCAAAGGGTTCCACCATCAAGCCTCACTCATGTTCCCAAGCCTGAGGGTTGCACTATCAAACCTCAATCATGTTGCCAGGCCACAGGGTTCAACCATCAATCCTCAGTCATGTTCCCAGTAAACAGGGCTCCTGAATCAAACCAATGTCATGTTCCCACACCACGGGGTTCCAGTATCAGGCCTCAGTCATGGTCCCAGTGCACAGGGTCCCACAATCAAACCTCAGTCATGTTGCCAGTCCACAGGTTTCTGCCATCAAACCTCAGTCAAATTCCCAGGCCACAGGGTTCCAGAATCAAGCCTCAGTCATTTGGCCAGGCTAGAGTGTTCCACCATCAAACCTCAGTCATGATCCCAGGCCACATGTTTCCACAATGAAACCTCAGTCATTTTCCCAAGCCAAAGGTTTCCAGAATCAAACCTCAGTCATATTCCCAGGACACATGGTTCCAGAATCATAGCTGAATCATGTTCGCAGGCCCCAGGTGTCAACAATCAAACCTCAGGCATGTTCCCAGGACACAGGTGTCCAGAATCAAACCTCAGTCATGTTCCCAGGGAACTGGCTTCAGGAAACAAAGCTCAGTCATGTTCCCAGGCCACAGGGTTCTAGAATCAAACCTCAGTCTTGTTCCCAGGACACAGGTTTCCAGAATCAACCCGATATCATGTTCCCTGGCCACAGTCTCAGAATCAAACCTCAGTCATGTTGCCAGGCCACAGGTTTCCACCATCAAACCTCAGACATGTTCCCAGGGCACAGGGTTCCAGAGTCAAACCGTTGGCAGGTTCCCAGGCCACAGGGTTCCAGAATCCACCAATGTCATGTTCCCAGGCCACAGGGTTCCAGAATCAATCCTCAGTTATGTTCCCAGGCTACAGGGTTCCAGAATAAAACCTCAGTCATGTTCCCAGACCTCAGGGTTCCAGAACCAAGGCTCAGTCAGGTTCCCGGGCCACAGTATTCCACAATCTAAACAGATGTCATGTTCCCAGGCCTCAGGGTTCCAGAATCCACCCATGTCATGTTCCCAGTCCACAGGGTTCCAGAACCAAGGCTCAGTCAGGTTCCCGGGGCACAGTATTCCACAATCTAAACAGATGTCATATTCCCAGGCCACAGGTTTCCAAAATCACGCCTCAGTCATGTTCCCAGGCCACAGGTTTCCAGAATCAAACCGATTTCATGTTCCCTGGCAACAGAGTACCAGAATCCAAACCGATGTCATGTTCCCAGGCCCCAGTATTCCACACTCTAACATGAGTCATGTTCCCAGGCCACATGGTTCCAGAATCAAACCTCAGTCTTGTGCCCAGGACACAGGGTTCCAGAAGAAAACCTCAGTCATGTTCCCTGGACACAGGTTTCAGAAATAAAATCCCAGTCATGTTCCTAGGCCACAGGGTTCCACAATTAAACCTCAGTCATATTCCCAGGCCAGAGGGTTCCACAATCAAACCTCAGTCCTGTGGCCAGGCCACGGTTCCACCATCAAGCCTCAGTCATGTTCCCACGCCAGAGTGTTCCACAATCAAACCTAAGTCATCTTGCCAAACCACAGGGTTCCACCATCAATCCTCAGGCATGTTGCCAGGCCAAAGGGTTCCACCATCAAACCTCACTCATGTTCCCAAGCCTGAGGGTTGCACTATCAAACCTCAATCATGTTGCCAGGCCACAGGGTTCAACCATCAATCCTCAGTCATGTTCCCAGTAAACAGGGCTCCTGAATCAAACCAATGTCATGTTCCCACACCACGGGGTTCCAGTATCAGGCCTCAGTCATGGTCCCAGTGCACAGGGTCCCACAATCAAACCTCAGTCATGTTGCCAGTCCACAGGTTTCTGCCATCAAACCTCAGTCAAGTTCCCAGGCCACAGGGTTCCAGAATCAAGCCTCAGTCATTTGGCCAGGCTAGAGTGTTCCACCATCAAGCCTCACTCATGTTCCCAAGCCTGAGGGTTGCACTATCAAACCTCAATCATGTTGCCAGGCCACAGGGTTCAACCATCAAGCCTCAGTCATGTTCCCAGTAAACAGGGCTCCTGAATCAAACCAATGTCATGTTCCCACACCACGGGGTTCCAGTATCAGGCCTCAGTCATGGTCCCAGTGCACAGGGTCCCACAATCAAACCTCAGTCATGTTGCCAGTCCACAGGTTTCTGCCATCAAACCTCAGTCAAGTTCCCAGGCCACAGGGTTCCAGAATCAAGCCTCAGTCATTTGGCCAGGCTAGAGTGTTCCACCATCAAACCTCAGTCATGATCCCAGGCCACATGTTTCCACAATGAAACCTCAGTCATTTTCCCAAGCCAAAGGTTTCCAAAATCAAACCTCAGTCATATTCCCAAGACACATGGTTCCAGAATCAAACCTGAATCATGTTCGCAGGCCCCAGCTGTCAACAATCAAACCTCAGGCATGTTCCCAGGACACAGGTGTCCAGAATCAAACCTCAGTCATGTTCCCAGGGAACAGGCTTCCAGAAACAAAGCTCAGTCATGTTCCCAGGCCACAGGGTTCCAGAATCAAACCTCAGTCTTGTTCCCAGGACACAGGTTTCCAGAATCAACCCGATATCATGTTCCCTGGCCACAGTCTCAGAATCAAACCTCAGTCATGTTGCCAGGCCACAGGTTTCCACCATCAAACCTCAGACATGTTCCCAGGCCACAGGGTTCCAGAGTCAAACCGTTGGCAGGTCCCCAGGCCACAGGGTTCCAGAATCCACCAATGTCATGTTCCCAGGCCACAGGGTTCCAGAATCAATCCTCAGTCATGTTCCCAGACCACAGGGTTCCAGAACCAAGGCTCAGTCAGGTTCCCGGGCCACAGTATTCCACAATCTAAACAGATGTCATGTTCCCAGGCCTCAGGGTTGCAGAATCCACCCATGTCATGTTCCCAGTCCACAGGGTTCCAGAACCAAGGCTCAGTCAGGTTCCCGGGGCACAGTATTCCACAATCTAAACAGATGTCATATTCCCAGGCCACAGGTTTCCAAAATCACGCCTCAGTCATGTTCGCAGGCCACAGGTTTCCAGAATCAAACTGATTTCATGTTCCCTGGCAACAGGGTACCAGAATCCAAACCGATGTCATGTTCCCAGGCCACAGGATTCCACACTCTAACATCAGTCATGTTCCCAGGCCACATGGTTCCAGAATCAAACCTCAGTCGTGTTCCCAGGACACAGGGTTCCAGAAGAAAAACTCAGTCATGTTCCCTGGACACAGGTTTCAGAAATAAGATCCCAGTGATGTTCCCAGGCCACAGGGTTCCACAATTAAACCTCAGTCATATTCCCAGGCCAGAGGGTTCCACAATCAAACCTCAGTCCTGTGGCCAGGCCACGGTTCCACCATCAAGCCTCAGTCATGTTGCCAGGCCAGAGTGTTCCACAATCAAACCTAAGTCATCTTGCCAAGCCACAGGGTTCCACCATCAAACCTCAGGCATGTTGCCAGGCCACAGGGTTCAACCATCAATCCTCAGTCATGTTCCCAGTAAACAGGGCTCCTGAATCAAACCAATGTCATGTTCCCACACCACGGGGTTCCAGTATCAGGCCTCAGTCATGGTCCCAGTGCACAGGGTCCCACAATCAAACCTCAGTCATGTTGCCAGTCCACAGGTTTCTGCCATCAAACCTCAGTCAAATTCCCAGGCCACAGGGTTCCAGAATCAAGCCTCAGTCATTTGGCCAGGCTAGAGTGTTCCACCATCAAACCTCAGTCATGATCCCAGGCCACATGTTTCCACAATGAAACCTCAGTCATTTTCCCAAGCCAAAGGTTTCCAGAATCAAACCTCAGTCATATTCCCAGGACACATGGTTCCAGAATCATAGCTGAATCATGTTCGCAGGCCCCAGGTGTCAACAATCAAACCTCAGGCATGTTCCCAGGACACAGGTGTCCAGAATCAAACCTCAGTCATGTTCCCAGGGAACTGGCTTCAGGAAACAAAGCTCAGTCATGTTCCCAGGCCACAGGGTTCTAGAATCAAACCTCAGGCTTGTTCCCAGGACACAGGTTTCCAGAATCAACCCGATATCATGTTCCCTGGCCGCAGTCTCAGAATCAAACCTCAGTCATGTTGCCAGGCCACAGGTTTCCACCATCAAACCTCAGACATGTTCCCAGGCCACAGGGTTCCAGAGTCAAACCGTTGGCAGGTTCCCAGGCCACAGGGTTCCAGAATCCACCAATGTCATGTTCCCAGGCCACAGGGTTCCAGAATCAATCCTCAGTTATGTTCCCAGGCTACAGGGTTCCAGAATAAAACCTCAGTCATGTTCCCAGACCACAGGGTTCCAGAACCAAGGCTCAGTCAGGTTCCCGGGCCACAGTATTCCACAATCTAAACAGATGTCATGTTCCCAGGCCTCAGGGTTCCAGAATCCACCCATGTCATGTTCCCAGTCCACAGGGTTCCAGAACCAAGGCTCAGTCAGGTTCCCGGGGCAAAGTATTCCACAATCTAAACAGATGTCATATTCCCAGGCCACAGGTTTCCAAAATCACGCCTCAGTCATGTTCCCAGGCCACAGGTTTCCAGAATCAAACCGATTTCATGTTTCCTGGCAACAGAGTACCAGAATCCAAACCGATGTCATGTTCCCAGGCCCCAGGATTCCACACTCTAACATGAGTCATGTTCCCAGGCCACATGGTTCCAGAATCAAACCTCAGTCTTGTGCCCAGGACACAGGGTTCCAGAAGAAAACCTCAGTCATGTTCCCTGGACACAGGTTTCAGAAATAAAATCCCAGTCATGTTCCTAGGCCACAGGGTTCCACAATTAAACCTCAGTCATATTCCCAGGCCAGAGTGTTCCACAATCAAACCTCAGTCCTGTTGCCAGGCCACGGTTCCACCATCAAGCCTCAGTCATGTTCCCAGGCCAGAGTGTTCCACAATCAAACCTAAGTCATCTTGCCAAGCCACAGGGTTCCACCATCAATCCTCAGGCATGTTGCCAGGCCAAAGGGTTCCACCATCAAACCTCACTCATGTTCCCAAGCCTGAGGGTTGCACTATCAAACCTCAATCATGTTGCCAGGCCACAGGGTTCAACCATCAATCCTCAGTCATGTTCCCAGTAAACAGGGCTCCTGAATCAAACCAATGTCATTTTCCCACACCACGGGGTTCCAGTATCAGGCCTCAGTCATGGTCCCAGTGCACAGGGTCCCACAATCAAACCTCAGTCATGTTGCCAGTCCACAGGTTTCTGCCATCAAACCTCAGTCAAGTTCCCAGGCCACAGGGTTCCAGAATCAAGCCTCAGTCATTTGGCCAGGCTAGAGTGTTCCACCATCAAGCCTCACTCATGTTCCCAAGCCTGAGGGTTGCACTATCAAACCTCAATCATGTTGCCAGGCCACAGGGTTCAACCATCAAGCCTCAGTCATGTTCCCAGTAAACAGGGCTCCTGAATCAAACCAATGTCATGTTCCCACACCACGGGGTTCCAGTATCAGGCCTCAGTCATGGTCCCAGTGCACAGGGTCCCACAATCAAACCTCAGTCATGTTGCCAGTCCACAGGTTTCTGCCATCAAACCTCAGTCAAGTTCCCAGGCCACAGGGTTCCAGAATCAAGCCTCAGTCATTTGGCCAGGCTAGAGTGTTCCACCATCAAACCTCAGTCATGATCCCAGGCCACATGTTTCCACAATGAAACCTCAGTCATTTTCCCAAGCCAAAGGTTTCCAAAATCAAACCTCAGTCATATTCCCAAGACACATGGTTCCAGAATCAAACCTGAATCATGTTCGCAGGCCCCAGCTGTCAACAATCAAACCTCAGGCATGTTCCCAGGACACAGGTGTCCAGAATCAAACCTCAGTCATGTTCCCAGGGAACAGGCTTCCAGAAACAAAGCTCAGTCATGTTCCCAGGCCACAGGGTTCCAGAATCAAACCTCAGTCTTGTTCCCAGGACACAGGTTTCCAGAATCAACCCGATATCATGTTCCCTGGCCACAGTCTCAGAATCAAACCTCAGTCATGTTGCCAGGCCACAGGTTTCCACCATCAAACCTCAGACATGTTCCCAGGCCACAGGGTTCCAGAGTCAAACCGTTGGCAGGTCCCCAGGCCACAGGGTTCCAGAATCCACCAATGTCATGTTCCCAGGCCACAGGGTTCCAGAATCAATCCTCAGTCATGTTCCCAGACCACAGGGTTCCAGAACCAAGGCTCAGTCAGGTTCCCGGGCCACAGTATTCCACAATCTAAACAGATGTCATGTTCCCAGGCCTCAGGGTTCCAGAATCCACCCATGTCATGTTCCCAGTCCACAGGGTTCCAGAACCAAGGCTCAGTCAGGTTCCCGGGGCACAGTATTCCACAATCTAAACAGATGTCATATTCCCAGGCCACAGGTTTCCAAAATCACGCCTCAGTCATGTTCCCAGGCCACAGGTTTCCAGAATCAAACCGATTTCATGTTCCCTGGCAACAGGGTACCAGAATCCAAACCGATGTCATGTTCCCAGGCCACAGGATTCCACACTCTAACATCAGTCATGTTCCCAGGCCACATGGTTCCAGAATCAAACCTCAGTCGTGTTCCCAGGACACAGGGTTCCAGAAGAAAACCTCAGTCATGTTCCCTGGACACAGGTTTCAGAAATAAGATCCCAGTGATGTTCCCAGGCCACAGGGTTCCACAATTAAACCTCAGTCATATTCCCAGCCCAGAGGGTTCCACAATCAAACCTCAGTCCTGTTGCCAGGCCACGGTTCCACCATCAAGCCTCAGTCATGTTGCCAGGCCAGAGTGTTCCACAATCAAACCTAAGTCATCTTGCCAAGCCACAGGGTTCCACCATCAAACCTCAGGCATGTTGCCAGGCCAAGGGGTTCCACCATCAAGTCTCACTCATGTTCCCAAGCCTGAGGGTTGCACTATCAAACCTCAATCATGTTGCCAGGCCACAGGGTTCAACCATCAATCCTCAGTCATGTTCCCAGTAAACAGGGCTCCTGAATCAAACCAATGTCATGTTCCCACACCACGGGGTTCCAGTATCAGGCCTCAGTCATGGTCCCAGTGCACAGGGTCCCACAATCAAACCTCAGTCATGTTGCCAGTCCACAGGTTTCTGCCATCAAACCTCAGTCAAGTTCCCAGGCCACAGGGTTCCAGAATCAAGCCTCAGTCATTTGGCCAGGCTAGAGTGTTCCACCATCAAACCTCAGTCATGATCCCAGGCCACATGTTTCCACAATGAAACCTCAGTCATTTTCCCAAGCCAAAGGTTTCCAGAATCAAACCTCAGTCATATTCCCAGGACACATGGTTCCAGAATCAAACCTGAATCATGTTCGCAGGCCCCAGCTGTCAACAATCAAACCTCAGGCATGTTCCCAGGACACAGGTGTCCAGAATCAAACCTCAGTCATGTTCCCAGGGAACAGGCTTCCAGAAACAAAGCTCAGTCATGTTCCCAGGCCACAGGGTTCCAGAATCAAACCTCAGTCTTGTTCCCAGGACACAGGTTTCCAGAATCAACCCGATATCATGTTCCCTGGCCACAGTCTCAGAATCAAACCTCAGTCATGTTGCCAGGCCACAGGTTTCCACCATCAAACCTCAGACATGTTCCCAGGCCACAGGGTTCCAGAGTCAAACCGTTGGCAGGTCCCCAGGCCACAGGGTTCCAGAATCCACCAATGTCATGTTCCCAGGCCACAGGGTTCCAGAATCAATCCTCAGTTATGTTCCCAGGCTACAGGGTTCCAGAATAAAACCTCAGTCATGTTCCCAGACCACAGGGTTCCAGAACCAAGTCTCAGTCAGGTTCCCGGGCCACAGTATTCCACAATCTAAACAGATGTCATGTTCCCAGGCCTCAGGGTTCCAGAATCCACCCATGTCATGTTCCCAGTCCACAGGGTTCCAGAACCAAGGCTCAGTCAGGTTCCCGGGGCACAGTATTCCACAATCTAAACAGATGTCATATTCCCAGGCCACAGGTTTCCAAAATCACGCCTCAGTCATGTTCGCAGGCCACAGGTTTCCAGAATCAAATTGATTTCATGTTCCCTGGCAAAAGGGTACCAGAATCCAAACCGATGTCATGTTCCCAGGCTACAGGATTCCACACTCTAACATGAGTCATGTTCCCAGGCCACATGGTTCCAGAATCAAACCTCAGTCGTGTTCCCAGGACACAGGGTTCCAGAAGAAAACCTCAGTCATGTTCCCTGGACACAGGTTTCAGAAATAAAATCACAGTCATTTTCCCAGGCCACAGGGTTCCACAATTAAACCTCAGTCATATTCCCAGGCCAGAGGGTTCCACAATCAAACCTCAGTCCTGTGGCCAGGCCACGGTTCCACCATCAAGCCTCAGTCATGTTGCCAGGCCAGAGTGTTCCACAATCAAACCTAAGTCATCTTGCCAAGCCACAGGGTTCCACCATCAAACCTCAGGCAAGTTGCCAGGCCAAAGGGTTCCACCATCAGGCCTCACTCATGTTCCCAAGCCTGAGGGTTGCACTATCAAACCTCAATCATGTTGCCAGGCCACAGGGTTCAACCATCAATCCTCAGTCATGTTCCCAGTAAACAGGGCTCCTGAATCAAACCAATGTCATGTTCCCACACCACGGGGTTCCAGTATCAGGCCTCAGTCATGGTCCCAGTGCACAGGGTCCCACAATCACACCTCAGTCATGTTGCCAGTCCACAGGTTTCTGCCATCAAACCTCAGTCAAGTTCCCAGGCCACAGGGTTCCAGAATCAAGCCTCAGTCATTTTGCCAGCCTAGAGTGTTCCACCATCAAACCTCAGTCATGATCCCAGGCCACATGTTTCCACAATGAAACCTCAGTCATTTTCCCAAGCCAAAGGTTTCCAGAATCAAACCTCAGTCATATTCCCAGGACACATGGTTCCAGAATCAAACCTGAATCATGTTCGCAGGCCCCAGCTGTCAACAATCAAACCTCAGGCATGTTCCCAGGACACAGGTGTCCAGAATCAAACCTCAGTCATGTTCCCAGGGAACAGGCTTCCAGAAACAAAGCTCAGTCATGTTCCCAGGCCACAGGGTTCCAGAATCAAACCTCAGTCTTGTTCCCAGGACACAGGTTTCCAGAATCAACCCGATATCATGTTCCCTGGCCACAGTCTCAGAATCAAACCTCAGTCATGTTGCCAGGCCACAGGTTTCCACCATCAAACCTCAGACATGTTCCCAGGCCACAGGGTTCCAGAGTCAAACCGTTGGCAGGTTCCCAGGCCACAGGGTTCCAGAATCCACCAATGTCATGTTCCCAGGCCACAGGGTTCCAAAATCAATCCTCAGTTATGTTCCCAGGCTACAGGGTTCCAGAATAACACCTCAGTCATGTTCCCAGAACACAGGGTTCCAGAACCAAGGCTCAGTCAGGTTCCCGGGCCACAGTATTCCACAATCTAAACAGATGTCATGTTCCCAGGCCTCAGGGTTCCAGAATCCACCCATGTCATGTTCCCAGTCCACAGGGTTCCAGAACGAAGGCTCAGTCAGGTTCCCGGGGCACAGTATTCCACAATCTAAACGGATGTCATATTCCCAGGCCACAGGTTTCCAAAATCACGCCTCAGTCATGTTCCCAGGCCACAGGTTTCCAGAATCAAACCGTTTTCATGTTCCCTGGCAACAGGGTACCAGAATCCAAACCGATGTCATGTTCCCAGGCCACAGGATTCCACACTCTAACATCAGTCATGTTCCCAGGCCACATGGTTCCAGAATCAAACCTCAGTCGTGTTCCCAGGACACAGGGTTCCAGAAGAAAACCTCAGTCATGTTCCCTGGACACAGGTTTCAGAAATAAGATCCCAGTGATGTTCCCAGGCCACAGGGTTCCACAATTAAACCTCAGTCATATTCCCAGGCCAGAGGGTTCCACAATCAAACCTCAGTCCTGTTGCCAGGCCACGGTTCCACCATCAAGCCTCAGTCATGTTGCCAGGCCAGAGTGTTCCACAATCAAACCTAAGTCATCTTGCAAGCCACAGGGTTCCATCATCAAACCTCAGGCATGTTGCCAGGCCAAGGGGTTCCACCATCAAGTCTCACTCATGTTCCCAAGCCTGAGGGTTGCACTATCAAACCTCAATCATGTTGCCAGGCCACAGGGTTCAACCATCAATCCTCAGTCATGTTCCCAGTAAACAGGGCTCCTGAATCAAACCAATGTCATGTTCCCACACCACGGGGTTCCAGTATCAGGCCTCAGTCATGGTCCCAGTGCACAGGGTCCCACAATCAAACCTCAGTCATGTTGCCAGTCCACAGGTTTCTGCCATCAAACCTCAGTCAAGTTCCCAGGCCACAGGGTTCCAGAATCAAGCCTCAGTCATTTGGCCAGGCTAGAGTGTTCCACCATCAAACCTCAGTCATGATCCCAGGCCACATGTTTCCACAATGAAACCTCAGTCATTTTCCCAAGCCAAAGGTTTCCAGAATCAAACCTCAGTCATATTCCCAGGACACATGGTTCCAGAATCAAACCTGAATCATGTTCGCAGGCCCCAGCTGTCAACAATCAAACCTCAGGCATGTTCCCAGGACACAGGTGTCCAGAATCAAACCTCAGTCATGTTCCCAGGGAACAGGCTTCCAGAAACAAAGCTCAGTCATGTTCCCAGGCCACAGGGTTCCAGAATCAAACCTCAGTCTTGTTCCCAGGACACAGGTTTCCAGAATCAACCCGATATCATGTTCCCTGGCCACAGTCTCAGAATCAAACCTCAGTCATGTTGCCAGGCCACAGGTTTCCACCATCAAACCGCAGACATGTTCCCAGGCCACAGGGTTCCAGAGTCAAACCGTTGGCAGGTCCCCAGGCCACAGGGTTCCAGAATCCACCAATGTCATGTTCCCAGGCCACAGGGTTCCAGAATCAATCCTCAGTTATGTTCCCAGGCTACAGGGTTCCAGAATAAAACCTCAGTCATGTTCCCAGACCACAGGGTTCCAGAATCAACCCGATATCATGTTCCCTGGCAACAGGGTACCAGAATCCAAACCGATGTCATGTTCCCAGGCCACAGGATTCCACACTCTAACATCAGTCATGTTCCCAGGCCACATGGTTCCAGAATCAAACCTCAGTCTTGTTCCCAGGACACAGGTTTCCAGAATCAACCCGATATCATGTTCCCTGGCCACAGTCTCAGAATCAAACCTCAGTCATGTTGCCAGGCCACAGGTTTCCACCATCAAACCTCAGACATGTTCCCAGGCCACAGGGTTCCAGAGTCAAACCGTTGGCAGGTTCCCAGGCCACAGGGTTCCAGAATCCACCAATGTCATGTTCCCAGGCCACAGGGTTCCAGAATCAATCCTCAGTTATGTTCCCAGGCTACAGGGTTCCTGAATAAAACCTCAGTCATGTTCCCAGACCACAGGGTTCCAGAACCAAGGCTCAGTCAGGTTCCCGGGCCACAGTATTCCACAATCTAAACAGATGTCATGTTCCCAGGCCTCAGGGTTCCAGAATCCACCCATGTCATGTTCCCAGTCCACAGGGTTCCAGAACGAAGGCTCAGTCAGGTTCCCGGGGCACAGTATTCCACAATCTAAACAGATGTCATATTCCCAGGCCACAGGTTTCCAAAATCACGCCTCAGTCATGTTCCCAGGCCACAGGTTTCCAAAATCAAACCGATTTCATGTTCCCTGGCAACAGGGTACCAGAATCCAAACCGATGTCATGTTCCCAGGCCACAGGATTCCACACTCTAACATCAGTCATGTTCCCAGGCCACATGGTTCCAGAATCAAACCTCAGTCGTGTTCCCAGGACACAGGGTTCCAGAAGAAAACCTCAGTCATGTTCCCTGGACACAGGTTTCAGAAATAAAATCCCAGTCATGTTCCCAGGCCACAGGGTTCCACAATTAAACCTCAGTCATATTCCCAGGCCACAGGGTTCCACAATCAAACCTCAGTCCTGTGGCCAGGCCACGGTTCCACCATCAAGCCTCAGTCATGTTCCCAGGCCAGAGTGTTCCACAATCAAACCTAAGTCATCTGGCCAAGCCACAGGGTTCCACCATCAAACCTCAGGCATGTTGCCAGGCCACAGGGTTCAACCATCAATCCTCAGTCATGTTCCCAGTAAACAGGGCTCCTGAATCAAACCAATGTCATGTTCCCACACCACGGGGTTCCAGTATCAGGCCTCAGTCATGGTCCCAGTGCACAGGGTCCCACAATCAAACCTCAGTCATGTTGCCAGTCCACAGGTTTCTGCCATCAAACCTCAGTCAAGTTCCCAGGCCACAGGGTTCCAGAATCAAGCCTCAGTCATTTGGCCAGGCTAGAGTGTTCCACCATCAAGCCTCACTCATGTTCCCAAGCCTGAGGGTTGCACTATCAAACCTCAATCATGTTGCCAGGCCACAGGGTTCAACCATCAAGCCTCAGTCATGTTCCCAGTAAACAGGGCTCCTGAATCAAACCAATGTCATGTTCCCACACCACGGGGTTCCAGTATCAGGCCTCAGTCATGGTCCCAGTGCACAGGGTCCCACAATCAAACCTCAGTCATGTTGCTAGTCCACAGGTTTCTGCCATCAAACCTCAGTCAAGTTCCCAGGCCACAGGGTTCCAGAATCAAGCCTCAGTCATTTGGCCAGGCTAGAGTGTTCCACCATCAAACCTCAGTCATGATCCCAGGCCACATGTTTCCACAATGAAACCTCAGTCATTTTCCCAAGCCAAAGGTTTCCAAAATCAAACCTCAGTCATATTCCCAAGACACATGGTTCCAGAATCAAACCTGAATCATGTTCGCAGGCCCCAGCTGTCAACAATCAAACCTCAGGCATGTTCCCAGGACACAGGTGTCCAGAATCAAACCTCAGTCATGTTCCCAGGCCAGAGGGTTCCACAATCAAACCTCAGTCCTGTGGCCAGGCCACGGTTCCACCATCAAGCCTCAGTCATGTTCCCAGGCCAGGGTGTTCCACAATCAAACCTAAGTCATCTTGCCAAGCCACAGGGTTCCACCATCAAACCTCAGGCATGTTGCCAGGCCAAAGGGTTCCACCATCAAGCCTCACTCATGTTCCCAAGCCTGAGGGTTGCACTATCAAACCTCAATCATGTTGCCAGGCCACAGGGTTCAACCATCAATCCTCAGTCATGTTCCCAGTAAACAGGGCTCCTGAATCAAACCAATGTCATGTTCCCACACCACGGGGTTCCAGTATCAGGCCTCAGTCATGGTCCCAGTGCACAGGGTCCCACAATCAAACCTCAGTCATGTTGCCAGTCCACAGGTTTCTGCCATCAAACCTCAGTCAAATTCCCAGGCCACAGGGTTCCAGAATCAAGCCTCAGTCATTTGGCCAGGCTAGAGTGTTCCACCATCAAACCTCAGTCATGATCCCAGGCCACATGTTTCCACAATGAAACCTCAGTCATTTTCCCAAGCCAAAGGTTTCCAGAATCAAACCTCAGTCATATTCCCAGGACACATGGTTCCAGAATCATAGCTGAATCATGTTCGCAGGCCCCAGGTGTCAACAATCAAACCTCAGGCATGTTCCCAGGACACAGGTGTCCAGAATCAAACCTCAGTCATGTTCCCAGGGAACTGGCTTCAGGAAACAAAGCTCAGTCATGTTCCCAGGCCACAGGGTTCTAGAATCAAACCTCAGTCTTGTTCCCAGGACACAGGTTTCCAGAATCAACCCGATATCATGTTCCCTGGCCACAGTCTCAGAATCAAACCTCAGTCATGTTGCCAGGCCACAGGTTTCCACCATCAAACCTCAGACATGTTCCCAGGGCACAGGGTTCCAGAGTCAAACCGTTGGCAGGTTCCCAGGCCACAGGGTTCCAGAATCCACCAATGTCATGTTCCCAGGCCACAGGGTTCCAGAATCAATCCTCAGTTATGTTCCCAGGCTACAGGGTTCCAGAATAAAACCTCAGTCATGTTCCCAGACCTCAGGGTTCCAGAACCAAGGCTCAGTCAGGTTCCCGGGCCACAGTATTCCACAATCTAAACAGATGTCATGTTCCCAGGCCTCAGGGTTCCAGAATCCACCCATGTCATGTTCCCAGTCCACAGGGTTCCAGAACCAAGGCTCAGTCAGGTTCCCGGGGCACAGTATTCCACAATCTAAACAGATGTCATATTCCCAGGCCACAGGTTTCCAAAATCACGCCTCAGTCATGTTCCCAGGCCACAGGTTTCCAGAATCAAACCGATTTCATGTTCCCTGGCAACAGAGTACCAGAATCCAAACCGATGTCATGTTCCCAGGCCCCAGGATTCCACACTCTAACATGAGTCATGTTCCCAGGCCACATGGTTCCAGAATCAAACCTCAGTCTTGTGCCCAGGACACAGGGTTCCAGAAGAAAACCTCAGTCATGTTCCCTGGACACAGGTTTCAGAAATAAAATCCCAGTCATGTTCCTAGGCCACAGGGTTCCACAATTAAACCTCAGTCATATTCCCAGGCCAGAGGGTTCCACAATCAAACCTCAGTCCTGTGGCCAGGCCACGGTTCCACCATCAAGCCTCAGTCATGTTCCCACGCCAGAGTGTTCCACAATCAAACCTAAGTCATCTTGCCAAACCACAGGGTTCCACCATCAATCCTCAGGCATGTTGCCAGGCCAAAGGGTTCCACCATCAAACCTCACTCATGTTCCCAAGCCTGAGGGTTGCACTATCAAACCTCAATCATGTTGCCAGGCCACAGGGTTCAACCATCAATCCTCAGTCATGTTCCCAGTAAACAGGGCTCCTGAATCAAACCAATGTCATGTTCCCACACCACGGGGTTCCAGTATCAGGCCTCAGTCATGGTCCCAGTGCACAGGGTCCCACAATCAAACCTCAGTCATGTTGCCAGTCCACAGGTTTCTGCCATCAAACCTCAGTCAAGTTCCCAGGCCACAGGGTTCCAGAATCAAGCCTCAGTCATTTGGCCAGGCTAGAGTGTTCCACCATCAAGCCTCACTCATGTTCCCAAGCCTGAGGGTTGCACTATCAAACCTCAATCATGTTGCCAGGCCACAGGGTTCAACCATCAAGCCTCAGTCATGTTCCCAGTAAACAGGGCTCCTGAATCAAACCAATGTCATGTTCCCACACCACGGGGTTCCAGTATCAGGCCTCAGTCATGGTCCCAGTGCACAGGGTCCCACAATCAAACCTCAGTCATGTTGCCAGTCCACAGGTTTCTGCCATCAAACCTCAGTCAAGTTCCCAGGCCACAGGGTTCCAGAATCAAGCCTCAGTCATTTGGCCAGGCTAGAGTGTTCCACCATCAAACCTCAGTCATGATCCCAGGCCACATGTTTCCACAATGAAACCTCAGTCATTTTCCCAAGCCAAAGGTTTCCAAAATCAAACCTCAGTCATATTCCCAAGACACATGGTTCCAGAATCAAACCTGAATCATGTTCGCAGGCCCCAGCTGTCAACAATCAAACCTCAGGCATGTTCCCAGGACACAGGTGTCCAGAATCAAACCTCAGTCATGTTCCCAGGGAACAGGCTTCCAGAAACAAAGCTCAGTCATGTTCCCAGGCCACAGGGTTCCAGAATCAAACCTCAGTCTTGTTCCCAGGACACAGGTTTCCAGAATCAACCCGATATCATGTTCCCTGGCCACAGTCTCAGAATCAAACCTCAGTCATGTTGCCAGGCCACAGGTTTCCACCATCAAACCTCAGACATGTTCCCAGGCCACAGGGTTCCAGAGTCAAACCGTTGGCAGGTCCCCAGGCCACAGGGTTCCAGAATCCACCAATGTCATGTTCCCAGGCCACAGGGTTCCAGAATCAATCCTCAGTCATGTTCCCAGACCACAGGGTTCCAGAACCAAGGCTCAGTCAGGTTCCCGGGCCACAGTATTCCACAATCTAAACAGATGTCATGTTCCCAGGCCTCAGGGTTGCAGAATCCACCCATGTCATGTTCCCAGTCCACAGGGTTCCAGAACCAAGGCTCAGTCAGGTTCCCGGGGCACAGTATTCCACAATCTAAACAGATGTCATATTCCCAGGCCACAGGTTTCCAAAATCACGCCTCAGTCATGTTCGCAGGCCACAGGTTTCCAGAATCAAACTGATTTCATGTTCCCTGGCAACAGGGTACCAGAATCCAAACCGATGTCATGTTCCCAGGCCACAGGATTCCACACTCTAACATCAGTCATGTTCCCAGGCCACATGGTTCCAGAATCAAACCTCAGTCGTGTTCCCAGGACACAGGGTTCCAGAAGAAAAACTCAGTCATGTTCCCTGGACACAGGTTTCAGAAATAAGATCCCAGTGATGTTCCCAGGCCACAGGGTTCCACAATTAAACCTCAGTCATATTCCCAGGCCAGAGGGTTCCACAATCAAACCTCAGTCCTGTGGCCAGGCCACGGTTCCACCATCAAGCCTCAGTCATGTTGCCAGGCCAGAGTGTTCCACAATCAAACCTAAGTCATCTTGCCAAGCCACAGGGTTCCACCATCAAATCTCAGGCATGTTGCCAGGCCACAGGGTTCAACCATCAATCCTCAGTCATGTTCCCAGTAAACAGGGCTCCTGAATCAAACCAATGTCATGTTCCCACACCACGGGGTTCCAGTATCAGGCCTCAGTCATGGTCCCAGTGCACAGGGTCCCACAATCAAACCTCAGTCATGTTGCCAGTCCACAGGTTTCTGCCATCAAACCTCAGTCAAATTCCCAGGCCACAGGGTTCCAGAATCAAGCCTCAGTCATTTGGCCAGGCTAGAGTGTTCCACCATCAAACCTCAGTCATGATCCCAGGCCACATGTTTCCACAATGAAACCTCAGTCATTTTCCCAAGCCAAAGGTTTCCAGAATCAAACCTCAGTCATATTCCCAGGACACATGGTTCCAGAATCATAGCTGAATCATGTTCGCAGGCCCCAGGTGTCAACAATCAAACCTCAGGCATGTTCCCAGGACACAGGTGTCCAGAATCAAACCTCAGTCATGTTCCCAGGGAACTGGCTTCAGGAAACAAAGCTCAGTCATGTTCCCAGGCCACAGGGTTCTAGAATCAAACCTCAGGCTTGTTCCCAGGACACAGGTTTCCAGAATCAACCCGATATCATGTTCCCTGGCCGCAGTCTCAGAATCAAACCTCAGTCATGTTGCCAGGCCACAGGTTTCCACCATCAAACCTCAGACATGTTCCCAGGCCACAGGGTTCCAGAGTCAAACCGTTGGCAGGTTCCCAGGCCACAGGGTTCCAGAATCCACCAATGTCATGTTCCCAGGCCACAGGGGTCCAGAATCAATCCTCAGTTATGTTCCCAGGCTACAGGGTTCCAGAATAAAACCTCAGTCATGTTCCCAGACCACAGGGTTCCAGAACCAAGGCTCAGTCAGGTTCCCGGGCCACAGTATTCCACAATCTAAACAGATGTCATGTTCCCAGGCCTCAGGGTTCCAGAATCCACCCATGTCATGTTCCCAGTCCACAGGGTTCCAGAACCAAGGCTCAGTCAGGTTCCCGGGGCAAAGTATTCCACAATCTAAACAGATGTCATATTCCCAGGCCACAGGTTTCCAAAATCACGCCTCAGTCATGTTCCCAGGCCACAGGTTTCCAGAATCAAACCGATTTCATGTTCCCTGGCAACAGAGTACCAGAATCCAAACCGATGTCATGTTCCCAGGCCCCAGGATTCCACACTCTAACATGAGTCATGTTCCCAGGCCACATGGTTCCAGAATCAAACCTCAGTCTTGTGCCCAGGACACAGGGTTCCAGAAGAAAACCTCAGTCATGTTCCCTGGACACAGGTTTCAGAAATAAAATCCCAGTCATGTTCCTAGGCCACAGGGTTCCACAATTAAACCTCAGTCATATTCCCAGGCCAGAGTGTTCCACAATCAAACCTCAGTCCTGTTGCCAGGCCACGGTTCCACCATCAAGCCTCAGTCATGTTCCCAGGCCAGAGTGTTCCACAATCAAACCTAAGTCATCTTGCCAAGCCACAGGGTTCCACCATCAATCCTCAGGCATGTTGCCAGGCCAAAGGGTTCCACCATCAAACCTCACTCATGTTCCCAAGCCTGAGGGTTGCACTATCAAACCTCAATCATGTTGCCAGGCCACAGGGTTCAACCATCAATCCTCAGTCATGTTCCCAGTAAACAGGGCTCCTGAATCAAACCAATGTCATGTTCCCACACCACGGGGTTCCAGTATCAGGCCTCAGTCATGGTCCCAGTGCACAGGGTCCCACAATCAAACCTCAGTCATGTTGCCAGTCCACAGGTTTCTGCCATCAAACCTCAGTCAAGTTCCCAGGCCACAGGGTTCCAGAATCAAGCCTCAGTCATTTGGCCAGGCTAGAGTGTTCCACCATCAAGCCTCACTCATGTTCCCAAGCCTGAGGGTTGCACTATCAAACCTCAATCATGTTGCCAGGCCACAGGGTTCAACCATCAAGCCTCAGTCATGTTCCCAGTAAACAGGGCTCCTGAATCAAACCAATGTCATGTTCCCACACCACGGGGTTCCAGTATCAGGCCTCAGTCATGGTCCCAGTGCACAGGGTCCCACAATCAAACCTCAGTCATGTTGCCAGTCCACAGGTTTCTGCCATCAAACCTCAGTCAAGTTCCCAGGCCACAGGGTTCCAGAATCAAGCCTCAGTCATTTGGCCAGGCTAGAGTGTTCCACCATCAAACCTCAGTCATGATCCCAGGCCACATGTTTCCACAATGAAACCTCAGTCATTTTCCCAAGCCAAAGGTTTCCAAAATCAAACCTCAGTCATATTCCCAAGACACATGGTTCCAGAATCAAACCTGAATCATGTTCGCAGGCCCCAGCTGTCAACAATCAAACCTCAGGCATGTTCCCAGGACACAGGTGTCCAGAATCAAACCTCAGTCATGTTCCCAGGGAACAGGCTTCCAGAAACAAAGCTCAGTCATGTTCCCAGGCCACAGGGTTCCAGAATCAAACCTCAGTCTTGTTCCCAGGACACAGGTTTCCAGAATCAACCCGATATCATGTTCCCTGGCCACAGTCTCAGAATCAAACCTCAGTCATGTTGCCAGGCCACAGGTTTCCACCATCAAACCTCAGACATGTTCCCAGGCCACAGGGTTCTAGAGTCAAACCGTTGGCAGGTCCCCAGGCCACAGGGTTCCAGAATCCACCAATGTCATGTTCCCAGGCCACAGGGTTCCAGAATCAATCCTCAGTCATGTTCCCAGACCACAGGGTTCCAGAACCAAGGCTCAGTCAGGTTCCCGGGCCACAGTATTCCACAATCTAAACAGATGTCATGTTCCCAGGCCTCAGGGTTCCAGAATCCACCCATGTCATGTTCCCAGTCCACAGGGTTCCAGAACCAAGGCTCAGTCAGGTTCCCGGGGCACAGTATTCCACAATCTAAACAGATGTCATATTCCCAGGCCACAGGTTTCCAAAATCACGCCTCAGTCATGTTCGCAGGCCACAGGTTTCCAGAATCAAACTGATTTCATGTTCCCTGGCAACAGGGTACCAGAATCCAAACCGATGTCATGTTCCCAGGCCACAGGATTCCACACTCTAACATCAGTCATGTTCCCAGGCCACATGGTTCCAGAATCAAACCTCAGTCGTGTTCCCAGGACACAGGGTTCCAGAAGAAAAACTCAGTCATGTTCCCTGGACACAGGTTTCAGAAATAAGATCCCAGTGATGTTCCCAGGCCACAGGGTTCCACAATTAAACCTCAGTCATATTCCCAGGCCAGAGGGTTCCACAATCAAACCTCAGTCCTGTGGCCAGGCCACGGTTCCACCATCAAGCCTCAGTCATGTTGCCAGGCCAGAGTGTTCCACAATCAAACCTAAGTCATCTTGCCAAGCCACAGGGTTCCACCATCAAACCTCAGGCATGTTGCCAGGCCACAGGGTTCAACCATCAATCCTCAGTCATGTTCCCAGTAAACAGGGCTCCTGAATCAAACCAATGTCATGTTCCCACACCACGGGGTTCCAGTATCAGGCCTCAGTCATGGTCCCAGTGCACAGGGTCCCACAATCAAACCTCAGTCATGTTGCCAGTCCACAGGTTTCTGCCATCAAACCTCAGTCAAGTTCCCAGGCCACAGGGTTCCAGAATCAAGCCTCAGTCATTTGGCCAGGCTAGAGTGTTCCACCATCAAACCTCAGTCATGATCCCAGGCCACATGTTTCCACAATGAAACCTCAGTCATTTTCCCAAGCCAAAGGTTTCCAGAATCAAACCTCAGTCATATTCCCAGGACACATGGTTCCAGAATCATAGCTGAATCATGTTCGCAGGCCCCAGGTGTCAACAATCAAACCTCAGGCATGTTCCCAGGACACAGGTGTCCAGAATCAAACCTCAGTCATGTTCCCAGGGAACTGGCTTCAGGAAACAAAGCTCAGTCATGTTCCCAGGCCACAGGGTTCTAGAATCAAACCTCAGGCTTGTTCCCAGGACACAGGTTTCCAGAATCAACCCGATATCATGTTCCCTGGCCGCAGTCTCAGAATCAAACCTCAGTCATGTTGCCAGGCCACAGGTTTCCACCATCAAACCTCAGACATGTTCCCAGGCCACAGGGTTCCAGAGTCAAACCGTTGGCAGGTTCCCAGGTCACAGGGTTCCAGAATCCACCAATGTCATGTTCCCAGGCCACAGGGTTCCAGAATCAATCCTCAGTTATGTTCCCAGGCTACAGGGTTCCAGAATAAAACCTCAGTCATGTTCCCAGACCTCAGGGTTCCAGAACCAAGGCTCAGTCAGGTTCCCGGGCCACAGTATTCCACAATCTAAACAGATGTCATGTTCCCAGGCCTCAGGGTTCCAGAATCCACCCATGTCATGTTCCCAGTCCACAGGGTTCCAGAACCAAGGCTCAGTCAGGTTCCCGGGGCACAGTATTCCACAATCTAAACAGATGTCATATTCCCAGGCCACAGGTTTCCAAAATCACGCCTCAGTCATGTTCCCAGGCCACAGGTTTCCAGAATCAAACCGATTTCATGTTCCCTGGCAACAGAGTACCAGAATCCAAACCGATGTCATGTTCCCAGGCCCCAGGATTCCACACTCTAACATGAGTCATGTTCCCAGGCCACATGGTTCCAGAATCAAACCTCAGTCTTGTGCCCAGGACACAGGGTTCCAGAAGAAAACCTCAGTCATGTTCCCTGGACACAGGTTTCAGAAATAAAATCCCAGTCATGTTCCTAGGCCACAGGGTTCCACAATTAAACCTCAGTCATATTCCCAGGCCAGAGGGTTCCACAATCAAACCTCAGTCCTGTGGCCAGGCCACGGTTCCACCATCAAGCCTCAGTCATGTTCCCACGCCAGAGTGTTCCACAATCAAACCTAAGTCATCTTGCCAAACCACAGGGTTCCACCATCAATCCTCAGGCATGTTGCCAGGCCAAAGGGTTCCACCATCAAACCTCACTCATGTTCCCAAGCCTGAGGGTTGCACTATCAAACCTCAATCATGTTGCCAGGCCACAGGGTTCAACCATCAATCCTCAGTCATGTTCCCAGTAAACAGGGCTCCTGAATCAAACCAATGTCATGTTCCCACACCACGGGGTTCCAGTATCAGGCCTCAGTCATGGTCCCAGTGCACAGGGTCCCACAATCAAACCTCAGTCATGTTGCCAGTCCACAGGTTTCTGCCATCAAACCTCAGTCAAGTTCCCAGGCCACAGGGTTCCAGAATCAAGCCTCAGTCATTTGGCCAGGCTAGAGTGTTCCACCATCAAGCCTCACTCATGTTCCCAAGCCTGAGGGTTGCACTATCAAACCTCAATCATGTTGCCAGGCCACAGGGTTCAACCATCAAGCCTCAGTCATGTTCCCAGTAAACAGGGCTCCTGAATCAAACCAATGTCATGTTCCCACACCACGGGGTTCCAGTATCAGGCCTCAGTCATGGTCCCAGTGCACAGGGTCCCACAATCAAACCTCAGTCATGTTGCCAGTCCACAGGTTTCTGCCATCAAACCTCAGTCAAGTTCCCAGGCCACAGGGTTCCAGAATCAAGCCTCAGTCATTTGGCCAGGCTAGAGTGTTCCACCATCAAACCTCAGTCATGATCCCAGGCCACATGTTTCCACAATGAAACCTCAGTCATTTTCCCAAGCCAAAGGTTTCCAAAATCAAACCTCAGTCATATTCCCAAGACACATGGTTCCAGAATCAAACCTGAATCATGTTCGCAGGCCCCAGCTGTCAACAATCAAACCTCAGGCATGTTCCCAGGACACAGGTGTCCAGAATCAAACCTCAGTCATGTTCCCAGGGAACAGGCTTCCAGAAACAAAGCTCAGTCATGTTCCCAGGCCACAGGGTTCCAGAATCAAACCTCAGTCTTGTTCCCAGGACACAGGTTTCCAGAATCAACCCGATATCATGTTCCCTGGCCACAGTCTCAGAATCAAACCTCAGTCATGTTGCCAGGCCACAGGTTTCCACCATCAAACCTCAGACATGTTCCCAGGCCACAGGGTTCCAGAGTCAAACCGTTGGCAGGTCCCCAGGCCACAGGGTTCCAGAATCCACCAATGTCATGTTCCCAGGCCACAGGGTTCCAGAATCAATCCTCAGTCATGTTCCCAGACCACAGGGTTCCAGAACCAAGGCTCAGTCAGGTTCCCGGGCCACAGTATTCCACAATCTAAACAGATGTCATGTTCCCAGGCCTCAGGGTTGCAGAATCCACCCATGTCATGTTCCCAGTCCACAGGGTTCCAGAACCAAGGCTCAGTCAGGTTCCCGGGGCACAGTATTCCACAATCTAAACAGATGTCATATTCCCAGGCCACAGGTTTCCAAAATCACGCCTCAGTCATGTTCGCAGGCCACAGGTTTCCAGAATCAAACTGATTTCATGTTCCCTGGCAACAGGGTACCAGAATCCAAACCGATGTCATGTTCCCAGGCCACAGGATTCCACACTCTAACATCAGTCATGTTCCCAGGCCACATGGTTCCAGAATCAAACCTCAGTCGTGTTCCCAGGACACAGGGTTCCAGAAGAAAAACTCAGTCATGTTCCCTGGACACAGGTTTCAGAAATAAGATCCCAGTGATGTTCCCAGGCCACAGGGTTCCACAATTAAACCTCAGTCATATTCCCAGGCCAGAGGGTTCCACAATCAAACCTCAGTCCTGTGGCCAGGCCACGGTTCCACCATCAAGCCTCAGTCATGTTGCCAGGCCAGAGTGTTCCACAATCAAACCTAAGTCATCTTGCCAAGCCACAGGGTTCCACCATCAAATCTCAGGCATGTTGCCAGGCCACAGGGTTCAACCATCAATCCTCAGTCATGTTCCCAGTAAACAGGGCTCCTGAATCAAACCAATGTCATGTTCCCACACCACGGGGTTCCAGTATCAGGCCTCAGTCATGGTCCCAGTGCACAGGGTCCCACAATCAAACCTCAGTCATGTTGCCAGTCCACAGGTTTCTGCCATCAAACCTCAGTCAAATTCCCAGGCCACAGGGTTCCAGAATCAAGCCTCAGTCATTTGGCCAGGCTAGAGTGTTCCACCATCAAACCTCAGTCATGATCCCAGGCCACATGTTTCCACAATGAAACCTCAGTCATTTTCCCAAGCCAAAGGTTTCCAGAATCAAACCTCAGTCATATTCCCAGGACACATGGTTCCAGAATCATAGCTGAATCATGTTCGCAGGCCCCAGGTGTCAACAATCAAACCTCAGGCATGTTCCCAGGACACAGGTGTCCAGAATCAAACCTCAGTCATGTTCCCAGGGAACTGGCTTCAGGAAACAAAGCTCAGTCATGTTCCCAGGCCACAGGGTTCTAGAATCAAACCTCAGGCTTGTTCCCAGGACACAGGTTTCCAGAATCAACCCGATATCATGTTCCCTGGCCGCAGTCTCAGAATCAAACCTCAGTCATGTTGCCAGGCCACAGGTTTCCACCATCAAACCTCAGACATGTTCCCAGGCCACAGGGTTCCAGAGTCAAACCGTTGGCAGGTTCCCAGGCCACAGGGTTCCAGAATCCACCAATGTCATGTTCCCAGGCCACAGGGGTCCAGAATCAATCCTCAGTTATGTTCCCAGGCTACAGGGTTCCAGAATAAAACCTCAGTCATGTTCCCAGACCACAGGGTTCCAGAACCAAGGCTCAGTCAGGTTCCCGGGCCACAGTATTCCACAATCTAAACAGATGTCATGTTCCCAGGCCTCAGGGTTCCAGAATCCACCCATGTCATGTTCCCAGTCCACAGGGTTCCAGAACCAAGGCTCAGTCAGGTTCCCGGGGCAAAGTATTCCACAATCTAAACAGATGTCATATTCCCAGGCCACAGGTTTCCAAAATCACGCCTCAGTCATGTTCCCAGGCCACAGGTTTCCAGAATCAAACCGATTTCATGTTCCCTGGCAACAGAGTACCAGAATCCAAACCGATGTCATGTTCCCAGGCCCCAGGATTCCACACTCTAACATGAGTCATGTTCCCAGGCCACATGGTTCCAGAATCAAACCT
This sequence comes from Balaenoptera physalus, assembly GCF_965194825.1. Taxonomy (NCBI): domain Eukaryota; kingdom Metazoa; phylum Chordata; class Mammalia; order Artiodactyla; family Balaenopteridae; genus Balaenoptera; species Balaenoptera physalus. The sequence goes on along the minus strand of NC_138897.1, from coordinate 31,275,823 downwards.
CAGTCTTGTGCCCAGGACACAGGGTTCCAGAAGAAAACCTCAGTCATGTTCCCTGGACACAGGTTTCAGAAATAAAATCCCAGTCATGTTCCTAGGCCACAGGGTTCCACAATTAAACCTCAGTCATATTCCCAGGCCAGAGTGTTCCACAATCAAACCTCAGTCCTGTTGCCAGGCCACGGTTCCACCATCAAGCCTCAGTCATGTTCCCAGGCCAGAGTGTTCCACAATCAAACCTAAGTCATCTTGCCAAGCCACAGGGTTCCACCATCAATCCTCAGGCATGTTGCCAGGCCAAAGGGTTCCACCATCAAACCTCACTCATGTTCCCAAGCCTGAGGGTTGCACTATCAAACCTCAATCATGTTGCCAGGCCACAGGGTTCAACCATCAATCCTCAGTCATGTTCCCAGTAAACAGGGCTCCTGAATCAAACCAATGTCATGTTCCCACACCACGGGGTTCCAGTATCAGGCCTCAGTCATGGTCCCAGTGCACAGGGTCCCACAATCAAACCTCAGTCATGTTGCCAGTCCACAGGTTTCTGCCATCAAACCTCAGTCAAGTTCCCAGGCCACAGGGTTCCAGAATCAAGCCTCAGTCATTTGGCCAGGCTAGAGTGTTCCACCATCAAGCCTCACTCATGTTCCCAAGCCTGAGGGTTGCACTATCAAACCTCAATCATGTTGCCAGGCCACAGGGTTCAACCATCAAGCCTCAGTCATGTTCCCAGTAAACAGGGCTCCTGAATCAAACCAATGTCATGTTCCCACACCACGGGGTTCCAGTATCAGGCCTCAGTCATGGTCCCAGTGCACAGGGTCCCACAATCAAACCTCAGTCATGTTGCCAGTCCACAGGTTTCTGCCATCAAACCTCAGTCAAGTTCCCAGGCCACAGGGTTCCAGAATCAAGCCTCAGTCATTTGGCCAGGCTAGAGTGTTCCACCATCAAACCTCAGTCATGATCCCAGGCCACATGTTTCCACAATGAAACCTCAGTCATTTTCCCAAGCCAAAGGTTTCCAAAATCAAACCTCAGTCATATTCCCAAGACACATGGTTCCAGAATCAAACCTGAATCATGTTCGCAGGCCCCAGCTGTCAACAATCAAACCTCAGGCATGTTCCCAGGACACAGGTGTCCAGAATCAAACCTCAGTCATGTTCCCAGGGAACAGGCTTCCAGAAACAAAGCTCAGTCATGTTCCCAGGCCACAGGGTTCCAGAATCAAACCTCAGTCTTGTTCCCAGGACACAGGTTTCCAGAATCAACCCGATATCATGTTCCCTGGCCACAGTCTCAGAATCAAACCTCAGTCATGTTGCCAGGCCACAGGTTTCCACCATCAAACCTCAGACATGTTCCCAGGCCACAGGGTTCTAGAGTCAAACCGTTGGCAGGTCCCCAGGCCACAGGGTTCCAGAATCCACCAATGTCATGTTCCCAGGCCACAGGGTTCCAGAATCAATCCTCAGTCATGTTCCCAGACCACAGGGTTCCAGAACCAAGGCTCAGTCAGGTTCCCGGGCCACAGTATTCCACAATCTAAACAGATGTCATGTTCCCAGGCCTCAGGGTTCCAGAATCCACCCATGTCATGTTCCCAGTCCACAGGGTTCCAGAACCAAGGCTCAGTCAGGTTCCCGGGGCACAGTATTCCACAATCTAAACAGATGTCATATTCCCAGGCCACAGGTTTCCAAAATCACGCCTCAGTCATGTTCGCAGGCCACAGGTTTCCAGAATCAAACTGATTTCATGTTCCCTGGCAACAGGGTACCAGAATCCAAACCGATGTCATGTTCCCAGGCCACAGGATTCCACACTCTAACATCAGTCATGTTCCCAGGCCACATGGTTCCAGAATCAAACCTCAGTCGTGTTCCCAGGACACAGGGTTCCAGAAGAAAAACTCAGTCATGTTCCCTGGACACAGGTTTCAGAAATAAGATCCCAGTGATGTTCCCAGGCCACAGGGTTCCACAATTAAACCTCAGTCATATTCCCAGGCCAGAGGGTTCCACAATCAAACCTCAGTCCTGTGGCCAGGCCACGGTTCCACCATCAAGCCTCAGTCATGTTGCCAGGCCAGAGTGTTCCACAATCAAACCTAAGTCATCTTGCCAAGCCACAGGGTTCCACCATCAAACCTCAGGCATGTTGCCAGGCCACAGGGTTCAACCATCAATCCTCAGTCATGTTCCCAGTAAACAGGGCTCCTGAATCAAACCAATGTCATGTTCCCACACCACGGGGTTCCAGTATCAGGCCTCAGTCATGGTCCCAGTGCACAGGGTCCCACAATCAAACCTCAGTCATGTTGCCAGTCCACAGGTTTCTGCCATCAAACCTCAGTCAAGTTCCCAGGCCACAGGGTTCCAGAATCAAGCCTCAGTCATTTGGCCAGGCTAGAGTGTTCCACCATCAAACCTCAGTCATGATCCCAGGCCACATGTTTCCACAATGAAACCTCAGTCATTTTCCCAAGCCAAAGGTTTCCAGAATCAAACCTCAGTCATATTCCCAGGACACATGGTTCCAGAATCATAGCTGAATCATGTTCGCAGGCCCCAGGTGTCAACAATCAAACCTCAGGCATGTTCCCAGGACACAGGTGTCCAGAATCAAACCTCAGTCATGTTCCCAGGGAACTGGCTTCAGGAAACAAAGCTCAGTCATGTTCCCAGGCCACAGGGTTCTAGAATCAAACCTCAGGCTTGTTCCCAGGACACAGGTTTCCAGAATCAACCCGATATCATGTTCCCTGGCCGCAGTCTCAGAATCAAACCTCAGTCATGTTGCCAGGCCACAGGTTTCCACCATCAAACCTCAGACATGTTCCCAGGCCACAGGGTTCCAGAGTCAAACCGTTGGCAGGTTCCCAGGTCACAGGGTTCCAGAATCCACCAATGTCATGTTCCCAGGCCACAGGGTTCCAGAATCAATCCTCAGTTATGTTCCCAGGCTACAGGGTTCCAGAATAAAACCTCAGTCATGTTCCCAGACCACAGGGTTCCAGAACCAAGGCTCAGTCAGGTTCCCGGGCCACAGTATTCCACAATCTAAACAGATGTCATGTTCCCAGGCCTCAGGGTTCCAGAATCCACCCATGTCATGTTCCCAGTCCACAGGGTTCCAGAACCAAGGCTCAGTCAGGTTCCCGGGGCAAAGTATTCCACAATCTAAACAGATGTCATATTCCCAGGCCACAGGTTTCCAAAATCACGCCTCAGTCATGTTCCCAGGCCACAGGTTTCCAGAATCAAACCGATTTCATGTTCCCTGGCAACAGAGTACCAGAATCCAAACAGATGTCATGTTCCCAGGCCCCAGGATTCCACACTCTAACATGAGTCATGTTCCCAGGCCACATGGTTCCAGAATCAAACCTCAGTCTTGTGCCCAGGACACAGGGTTCCAGAAGAAAACCTCAGTCATGTTCCCTGGACACAGGTTTCAGAAATAAAATCCCAGTCATGTTCCTAGGCCACAGGGTTCCACAATTAAACCTCAGTCATATTCCCAGGCCAGAGGGTTCCACAATCAAACCTCAGTCCTGTTGCCAGGCCACGGTTCCACCATCAAGCCTCAGTCATGTTCCCAGGCCAGAGTGTTCCACAATCAAACCTAAGTCATCTTGCCAAGCCACAGGGTTCCACCATCAATCCTCAGGCATGTTGCCAGGCCAAAGGGTTCCACCATCAAACCTCACTCATGTTCCCAAGCCTGAGGGTTGCACTATCAAACCTCAATCATGTTGCCAGGCCACAGGGTTCAACCATCAATCCTCAGTCATGTTCCCAGTAAACAGGGCTCCTGAATCAAACCAATGTCATGTTCCCACACCACGGGGTTCCAGTATCAGGCCTCAGTCATGGTCCCAGTGCACAGGGTCCCACAATCAAACCTCAGTCATGTTGCCAGTCCACAGGTTTCTGCCATCAAACCTCAGTCAAGTTCCCAGGCCACAGGGTTCCAGAATCAAGCCTCAGTCATTTGGCCAGGCTAGAGTGTTCCACCATCAAACCTCAGTCATGATCCCAGGACACATGTTTCCACAATGAAACCTCAGTCATTTTCCCAAGCCAAAGGTTTCCAGAATCAAACCTCAGTCATATTCCCAGGACACATGGTTCCAGAATCAAACCTGAATCATGTTCGCAGGCCCCAGGTGTCAACAATCAAACCTCAGGCATGTTCCCAGGACACAGGTGTCCAGAATCAAACCTCAGTCATGTTCCCAGGGAACAGGCTTCCAGAAACAAAGCTCAGTCATGTTCCCAGGCCACAGGGTTCCAGAATCAAACCTCAGACTTGTTCCCAGGACACAGGTTTCCAGAATCAACCCGATATCATGTTCCCTGGCCACAGTCTCAGAATCAAACCTCAGTCATGTTGCCAGGCCACAGGTTTCCACCATCAAACCTCAGACATGTTCCCAGGCCACAGGGTTCCAGATTCAAACCGTTGGCAGGTCCCCAGGCCACAGTGTTCCAGAATCCACCAATGTCATGTTCCCAGGCCACAGGGTTCCAGAATCAATCCTCAGTTATGTTCCCAGGCTACAGGGTTCCAGAATAAATCCTCAGTCATGTTCCCAGACCACAGGGTTCCAGAACCAAGGCTCAGTCAGGTTCCCGGGCCACAGTATTCCACAATCTAAACAGATGTCATGTTCCCAGGCCTCAGGGTTCCAGAATCCACCCATGTCATGTTCCCAGTCCACAGGGTTCCAGAACCAAGGCTCAGTCAGGTTCCCGGGGCACAGTATTCCACAATCTACACAGATGTCATATTCCCAGGCCACAGGTTTCCAAAATCACGCCTCAGTCATGTTCGCAGGCCACAGGTTTCCAGAATCAAACTGATTTCATGTTCCCTGGCAACAGGGTACCAGAATCCAAACCGATGTCATGTTCCCAGGCCACAGGATTCCACACTCTAACATCAGTCATGTTCCCAGGCCACATGGTTCCAGAATCAAACCTCAGTCGTGTTCCCAGGACACAGGGTTCCAGAAGAAAACCTCAGTCATGTTCCCTGGACACAGGTTTCAGAAATCAAATCCCAGTCATGGTCCCAGGCCACAGGGTTCCACAATTAAACCTCAGTCATATTCCCAGGCCAGAGGGTTCCACAATCAAACCTCAGTCCTGTGGCCAGGCCACGGTTCCACCATCAAGCCTCAGTCATGTTCCCAGGCCAGAGTGTTCCACAATCAAACCTAAGTCATCTTGCCAAGCCACAGGGTTCCACCATCAAACCTCAGGCATGTTGCCAGGCCAAAGGGTTCCACCATCAAGCCTCACTCATGTTCCCAAGCCTGAAGGTTGCACTATCAAACCTCAATCATGTTGCCAGGCCACAGGGTTCAACCATCAATCCTCAGTCATGTTCCCAGTAAACAGGGCTCCTGAATCAAACCAATGTCATGTTCCCACACCACGGGGTTCCAGTATCAGGCCTCAGTCATGGTCCCAGTGCACAGGGTCCCACAATCAAACCTCAGTCATGTTGCCAGTCCACAGGTTTCTGCCATCAAACCTCAGTCAAGTTCCCAGGCCACAGGGTTCCAGAATCAAGCCTCAGTCATTTGGCCAGGCTAGAGTGTTCCACCATCAAACCTCAGTCATGATCCCAGGCCACATGTTTCCACAATGAAACCTCAGTCATTTTCCCAAGCCAAAGGTTTCCAAAATCAAACCTCAGTCATATTCCCAAGACACATGGTTCCAGAATCAAACCTGAATCATGTTCGCAGGCCCCAGCTGTCAACAATCAAACCTCAGGCATGTTCCCAGGACACAGGTGTCCAGAATCAAACCTCAGTCATGTTCCCAGGGAACAGGCTTCCAGAAACAAAGCTCAGTCATGTTCCCAGGCCACAGGGTTCCAGAATCAAACCTCAGTCTTGTTCCCAGGACACAGGTTTCCAGAATCAACCCGATATCATGTTCCCTGGCCACAGTCTCAGAATCAAACCTCAGTCATGTTGCCAGGCCACAGGTTTCCACCATCAAACCTCAGACATGTTCCCAGGCCACAGGGTTCCAGAGTCAAACCGTTGGCAGGTCCCCAGGCCACAGGGTTCCAGAATCCACCAATGTCATGTTCCCAGGCCACAGGGTTCCAGAATCAATCCTCAGTCATGTTCCCAGACCACAGGGTTCCAGAACCAAGGCTCAGTCAGGTTCCCGGGCCACAGTATTCCACAATCTAAACAGATGTCATGTTCCCAGGCCTCAGGGTTCCAGAATCCACCCATGTCATGTTCCCAGTCCACAGGGTTCCAGAACCAAGGCTCAGTCAGGTTCCCGGGGCACAGTATTCCACAATCTAAACAGATGTCATATTCCCAGGCCACAGGTTTCCAAAATCACGCCTCAGTCATGTTCGCAGGCCACAGGTTTCCAGAATCAAACTGATTTCATGTTCCCTGGCAACAGGGTACCAGAATCCAAACCGATGTCATGTTCCCAGGCCACAGGATTCCACACTCTAACATCATTCATGTTCCCAGGCCACATGGTTCCAGAATCAAACCTCAGTCGTGTTCCCAGGACACAGGGTTCCAGAAGAAAACCTCAGTCATGTTCCCTGGACACAGGTTTCAAAAATAAGATCCCAGTGATGTTCCCAGGCCACAGGGTTCCACAATTAAACCTCAGTCATATTCCCAGGCCAGAGGGTTCCACAATCAAACCTCAGTCCTGTGGCCAGGCCACAGTTCCACCATCAAGCCTCAGTCATGTTCCCAGGCCAGAGTGTTCCACAATCAAACCTAAGTCATCTTGCCAAGCCACAGGGTTCCACCATCAAACCTCAGGCATGTTGCCAGGCCAAAGGGTTCCACCATCAAGCCTCACTCATGTTCCCAGTAAACAGGGCTCCTGAATCAAAGCAATGTCATGTTCCCACACCACGGGGTTCCAGTATCAGGCCTCAGTCATGGTCCCAGTGCACAGGGTCCCACAATCAAACCTCAGTCATGTTGCCAGTCCACAGGTTTCTGCCATCAAACCTCAGTCAAATTCCCAGGCCACAGGGTTCCAGAATCAAGCCTCAGTCATTTGGCCAGGCTAGAGTGTTCCACCATCAAACCTCAGTCATGATCCCAGGCCACATGTTTCCACAATGAAACCTCAGTCATTTTCCCAAGCCAAAGGTTTCCAGAATCAAACCTCAGTCATATTCCCAGGACACATGGTTCCAGAATCAAACCTGAATCATGTTCGCAGGCCCCAGGTGTCAACAATCAAACCTCAGGCATGTTCCCAGGACACAGGTGTCCAGAATCAAACCTCAGTCATGTTCCCAGGGAACAGGCTTCCAGAAACAAAGCTCAGTCATGTTCCCAGGCCACAGGGTTCCAGAATCAAACCTCAGACTTGTTCCCAGGACACAGGTTTCCAGAATCAACCCGATATCATGTTCCCTGGCCACAGTCTCAGAATCAAACCTCAGTCATGTTGCCAGGCCACAGGTTTCCACCATCAAACCTCAGACATGTTCCCAGGCCACAGGGTTCCAGATTCAAACCGTTGGCAGGTCCCCAGGCCACAGTGTTCCAGAATCCACCAATGTCATGTTCCCAGGCCACAGGGTTCCAGAATCAATCCTCAGTTATGTTCCCAGGCTACAGGGTTCCAGAATAAATCCTCAGTCATGTTCCCAGACCACAGGGTTCCAGAACCAAGGCTCAGTCAGGTTCCCGGGCCACAGTATTCCACAATCTAAACAGATGTCATGTTCCCAGGCCTCAGGGTTCCAGAATCCACCCATGTCATGTTCCCAGTCCACAGGGTTCCAGAACCAAGGCTCAGTCAGGTTCCCGGGGCACAGTATTCCACAATCTACACAGATGTCATATTCCCAGGCCACAGGTTTCCAAAATCACGCCTCAGTCATGTTCGCAGGCCACAGGTTTCCAGAATCAAACTGATTTCATGTTCCCTGGCAACAGGGTACCAGAATCCAAACCGATGTCATGTTCCCAGGCCACAGGATTCCACACTCTAACATCAGTCATGTTCCCAGGCCACATGGTTCCAGAATCAAACCTCAGTCGTGTTCCCAGGACACAGGGTTCCAGAAGAAAACCTCAGTCATGTTCCCTGGACACAGGTTTCAGAAAACAAATCCCAGTCATGGTCCCAGGCCACAGGGTTCCACAATTAAACCTCAGTCATATTCCCAGGCCAGAGGGTTCCACAATCAAACCTAAGTCATCTTGCCAAGCCACAGGGTTCCACCATCAAACCTCAGGCATGTTGCCAGGCCAAAGGGTTCCACCATCAAGCCTCACTCATGTTCCCAGTAAACAGGGCTCCTGAATCAAACCAATGTCATGTTCCCACACCACGGGGTTCCAGTATCAGGCCTCAGTCATGGTCCCAGTGCACAGGGTCCCACAATCAAACCTCAGTCATGTTGCCAGTCCACAGGTTTCTGCCATCAAACCTCAGTCAAATTCCCAGGCCACAGGGTTCCAGAATCAAGCCTCAGTCATTTGGCCAGGCTAGAGTGTTCCACCATCAAACCTCAGTCATGATCCCAGGCCACATGTTTCCACAATGAAACCTCAGTCATTTTCCCAAGCCAAAGGTTTCCAGAATCAAACCTCAGTCATATTCCCAAGACACATGGTTCCAGAATCAAACCTGAATCATGTTCGCAGGCCCCAGGTGTCAACAATCAAACCTCAGGCATGTTCCCAGGACACAGGTGTCCAGAATCAAACCTCAGTCATGTTCCCAGGGAACAGGCTTCCAGAAACAAAGCTCAGTCATGTTCCCAGGCCACAGGGTTCCAGAATCAAACCTCAGACTTGTTCCCAGGACACAGGTTTCCAGAATCAACCCGATATCATGTTCCCTGGCCACAGTCTCAGAATCAAACCTCAGTCATGTTGCCAGGCCACAGGTTTCCACCATCAAACCTCAGACATGTTCCCAGGCCACAGGGTTCCAGATTCAAACCGTTGGCAGGTCCCCAGGCCACAGTGTTCCAGAATCCACCAATGTCATGTTCCCAGGCCACAGGGTTCCAGAATCAATCCTCAGTTATGTTCCCAGGCTACAGGGTTCCAGAATAAATCCTCAGTCATGTTCCCAGACCACAGGGTTCCAGAACCAAGGCTCAGTCAGGTTCCCGGGCCACAGTATTCCACAATCTAAACAGATGTCATGTTCCCAGGCCTCAGGGTTCCAGAATCCACCCATGTCATGTTCCCAGTCCACAGGGTTCCAGAACCAAGGCTCAGTCAGGTTCCCGGGGCACAGTATTCCACAATCTACACAGATGTCATATTCCCAGGCCACAGGTTTCCAAAATCACGCCTCAGTCATGTTCGCAGGCCACAGGTTTCCAGAATCAAACTGATTTCATGTTCCCTGGCAACAGGGTACCAGAATCCAAACCGATGTCATGTTCCCAGGCCACAGGATTCCACACTCTAACATCAGTCATGTTCCCAGGCCACATGGTTCCAGAATCAAACCTCAGTCGTGTTCCCAGGACACCTGGTTCCAGAAGAAAACCTCAGTCATGTTCCCTGGACACAGGTTTCAGAAATAAGATCCCAGTGATGTTCCCAGGCCACAGGGTTCCACAATTAAACCTCAGTCATATTCCCAGGCCAGAGGGTTCCACAATCAAACCTCAGTCCTGTTGCCAGGCCACGGTTCCACCATCAAGCCTCAGTCATGTTGCCAGGCCAGAGTGTTCCACAATCAAACCTAAGTCATCTTGCCAAGCCACAGGGTTCCACCATCAAACCTCAGGCATGTTGCCAGGCCAAGGGGTTCCACCATCAAGTCTCACTCATGTTCCCAAGCCTGAGGGTTGCACTATCAAACCTCAATCATGTTGCCAGGCCACAGGGTTCAACCATCAATCCTCAGTCATGTTCCCAGTAAACAGGGCTCCTGAATCAAACCAATGTCATGTTCCCACACCACGGGGTTCCAGTATCAGGCCTCAGTCATGGTCCCAGTGCACAGGGTCCCACAATCAAACCTCAGTCATGTTGCCAGTCCACAGGTTTCTGCCATCAAACCTCAGTCAAGTTCCCAGGCCACAGGGTTCCAGAATCAAGCCTCAGTCATTTGGCCAGGCTAGAGTGTTCCACCATCAAACCTCAGTCATGATCCCAGGCCACATGTTTCCACAATGAAACCTCAGTCATTTTCCCAAGCCAAAGGTTTCCAGAATCAAACCTCAGTCATATTCCCAGGACACATGGTTCCAGAATCAAACCTGAATCATGTTCGCAGGCCCCAGCTGTCAACAATCAAACCTCAGGCATGTTCCCAGGACACAGGTGTCCAGAATCAAACCTCAGTCATGTTCCCAGGGAACAGGCTTCCAGAAACAAAGCTCAGTCATGTTCCCAGGCCACAGGGTTCCAGAATCAAACCTCAGTCTTGTTCCCAGGACACAGGTTTCCAGAATCAACCCGATATCATGTTCCCTGGCCACAGTCTCAGAATCAAACCTCAGTCATGTTGCCAGGCCACAGGTTTCCACCATCAAACCTCAGACATGTTCCCAGGCCACAGGGTTCCAGAGTCAAACCGTTGGCAGGTCCCCAGGCCACAGGGTTCCAGAATCCACCAATGTCATGTTCCCAGGCCACAGGGTTCCAGAATCAATCCTCAGTTATGTTCCCAGGCTACAGGGTTCCAGAATAAAACCTCAGTCATGTTCCCAGACCACAGGGTTCCAGAACCAAGTCTCAGTCAGGTTCCCGGGCCACAGTATTCCACAATCTAAACAGATGTCATGTTCCCAGGCCTCAGGGTTCCAGAATCCACCCATGTCATGTTCCCAGTCCACAGGGTTCCAGAACCAAGGCTCAGTCAGGTTCCCGGGGCACAGTATTCCACAATCTAAACAGATGTCATATTCCCAGGCCACAGGTTTCCAAAATCACGCCTCAGTCATGTTCGCAGGCCACAGGTTTCCAGAATCAAATTGATTTCATGTTCCCTGGCAAAAGGGTACCAGAATCCAAACCGATGTCATGTTCCCAGGCTACAGGATTCCACACTCTAACATGAGTCATGTTCCCAGGCCACATGGTTCCAGAATCAAACCTCAGTCGTGTTCCCAGGACACAGGGTTCCAGAAGAAAACCTCAGTCATGTTCCCTGGACACAGGTTTCAGAAATAAAATCCCAGTCATGTTCCCAGGCCACAGGGTTCCACAATTAAACCTCAGTCATATTCCCAGGCCAGAGGGTTCCACAATCAAACCTCAGTCCTGTGGCCAGGCCACGGTTCCACCATCAAGCCTCAGTCATGTTGCCAGGCCAGAGTGTTCCACAATCAAACCTAAGTCATCTTGCCAAGCCACAGGGTTCCACCATCAAACCTCAGGCAAGTTGCCAGGCCAAAGGGTTCCACCATCAGGCCTCACTCATGTTCCCAAGCCTGAGGGTTGCACTATCAAACCTCAATCATGTTGCCAGGCCACAGGGTTCAACCATCAATCCTCAGTCATGTTCCCAGTAAACAGGGCTCCTGAATCAAACCAATGTCATGTTCCCACACCACGGGGTTCCAGTATCAGGCCTCAGTCATGGTCCCAGTGCACAGGGTCCCACAATCACACCTCAGTCATGTTGCCAGTCCACAGGTTTCTGCCATCAAACCTCAGTCAAGTTCCCAGGCCACAGGGTTCCAGAATCAAGCCTCAGTCATTTTGCCAGCCTAGAGTGTTCCACCATCAAACCTCAGTCATGATCCCAGGCCACATGTTTCCACAATGAAACCTCAGTCATTTTCCCAAGCCAAAGGTTTCCAGAATCAAACCTCAGTCATATTCCCAGGACACATGGTTCCAGAATCAAACCTGAATCATGTTCGCAGGCCCCAGCTGTCAACAATCAAACCTCAGGCATGTTCCCAGGACACAGGTGTCCAGAATCAAACCTCAGTCATGTTCCCAGGGAACAGGCTTCCAGAAACAAAGCTCAGTCATGTTCCCAGGCCACAGGGTTCCAGAATCAAACCTCAGTCTTGTTCCCAGGACACAGGTTTCCAGAATCAACCCGATATCATGTTCCCTGGCCACAGTCTCAGAATCAAACCTCAGTCATGTTGCCAGGCCACAGGTTTCCACCATCAAACCTCAGACATGTTCCCAGGCCACAGGGTTCCAGAGTCAAACCGTTGGCAGGTTCCCAGGCCACAGGGTTCCAGAATCCACCAATGTCATGTTCCCAGGCCACAGGGTTCCAAAATCAATCCTCAGTTATGTTCCCAGGCTACAGGGTTCCAGAATAACACCTCAGTCATGTTCCCAGAACACAGGGTTCCAGAACCAAGGCTCAGTCAGGTTCCCGGGCCACAGTATTCCACAATCTAAACAGATGTCATGTTCCCAGGCCTCAGGGTTCCAGAATCCACCCATGTCATGTTCCCAGTCCACAGGGTTCCAGAACGAAGGCTCAGTCAGGTTCCCGGGGCACAGTATTCCACAATCTAAACGGATGTCATATTCCCAGGCCACAGGTTTCCAAAATCACGCCTCAGTCATGTTCCCAGGCCACAGGTTTCCAGAATCAAACCGATTTCATGTTCCCTGGCAACAGGGTACCAGAATCCAAACCGATGTCATGTTCCCAGGCCACAGGATTCCACACTCTAACATCAGTCATGTTCCCAGGCCACATGGTTCCAGAATCAAACCTCAGTCGTGTTCCCAGGACACAGGGTTCCAGAAGAAAACCTCAGTCCTGTTCCCTGGACACAGGTTTCAGAAATAAGATCCCAGTGATGTTCCCAGGCCACAGGGTTCCACAATTAAACCTCAGTCATATTCCCAGGCCAGAGGGTTCCACAATCAAACCTCAGTCCTGTTGCCAGGCCACGGTTCCACCATCAAGCCTCAGTCATGTTGCCAGGCCAGAGTGTTCCACAATCAAACCTAAGTCATCTTGCCAAGCCACAGGGTTCCATCATCAAACCTCAGGCATGTTGCCAGGCCAAGGGGTTCCACCATCAAGTCTCACTCATGTTCCCAAGCCTGAGGGTTGCACTATCAAACCTCAATCATGTTGCCAGGCCACAGGGTTCAACCATCAATCCTCAGTCATGTTCCCAGTAAACAGGGCTCCTGAATCAAACCAATGTCATGTTCCCACACCACGGGGTTCCAGTATCAGGCCTCAGTCATGGTCCCAGTGCACAGGGTCCCACAATCAAACCTCAGTCATGTTGCCAGTCCACAGGTTTCTGCCATCAAACCTCAGTCAAGTTCCCAGGCCACAGGGTTCCAGAATCAAGCCTCAGTCATTTGGCCAGGCTAGAGTGTTCCACCATCAAACCTCAGTCATGATCCCAGGCCACATGTTTCCACAATGAAACCTCAGTCATTTTCCCAAGCCAAAGGTTTCCAGAATCAAACCTCAGTCATATTCCCAGGACACATGGTTCCAGAATCAAACCTGAATCATGTTCGCAGGCCCCAGCTGTCAACAATCAAACCTCAGGCATGTTCCCAGGACACAGGTGTCCAGAATCAAACCTCAGTCATGTTCCCAGGGAACAGGCTTCCAGAAACAAAGCTCAGTCATGTTCCCAGGCCACAGGGTTCCAGAATCAAACCTCAGTCTTGTTCCCAGGACACAGGTTTCCAGAATCAACCCGATATCATGTTCCCTGGCCACAGTCTCAGAATCAAACCTCAGTCATGTTGCCAGGCCACAGGTTTCCACCATCAAACCTCAGACATGTTCCCAGGCCACAGGGTTCCAGAGTCAAACCGTTGGCAGGTCCCCAGGCCACAGGGTTCCAGAATCCACCAATGTCATGTTCCCAGGCCACAGGGTTCCAGAATCAATCCTCAGTTATGTTCCCAGGCTACAGGGTTCCAGAATAAAACCTCAGTCATGTTCCCAGACCACAGGGTTCCAGAATCAACCCGATATCATGTTCCCTGGCAACAGGGTACCAGAATCCAAACCGATGTCATGTTCCCAGGCCACAGGATTCCACACTCTAACATCAGTCATGTTCCCAGGCCACATGGTTCCAGAATCAAACCTCAGTCTTGTTCCCAGGACACAGGTTTCCAGAATCAACCCGATATCATGTTCCCTGGCCACAGTCTCAGAATCAAACCTCAGTCATGTTGCCAGGCCACAGGTTTCCACCATCAAACCTCAGACATGTTCCCAGGCCACAGGGTTCCAGAGTCAAACCGTTGGCAGGTTCCCAGGCCACAGGGTTCCAGAATCCACCAATGTCATGTTCCCAGGCCACAGGGTTCCAGAATCAATCCTCAGTTATGTTCCCAGGCTACAGGGTTCCTGAATAAAACCTCAGTCATGTTCCCAGACCACAGGGTTCCAGAACCAAGGCTCAGTCAGGTTCCCGGGCCACAGTATTCCACAATCTAAACAGATGTCATGTTCCCAGGCCTCAGGGTTCCAGAATCCACCCATGTCACGTTCCCAGTCCACAGGGTTCCAGAACGAAGGCTCAGTCAGGTTCCCGGGGCACAGTATTCCACAATCTAAACAGATGTCATATTCCCAGGCCACAGGTTTCCAAAATCACGCCTCAGTCATGTTCCCAGGCCACAGGTTTCCAAAATCAAACCGATTTCATGTTCCCTGGCAACAGGGTACCAGAATCCAAACCGATGTCATGTTCCCAGGCCACAGGATTCCACACTCTAACATCAGTCATGTTCCCAGGCCACATGGTTCCAGAATCAAACCTCAGTCGTGTTCCCAGGACACAGGGTTCCAGAAGAAAACCTCAGTCATGTTCCCTGGACACAGGTTTCAGAAATAAAATCCCAGTCATGTTCCCAGGCCACAGGGTTCCACAATTAAACCTCAGTCATATTCCCAGGCCACAGGGTTCCACAATCAAACCTCAGTCCTGTGGCCAGGCCACGGTTCCACCATCAAGCCTCAGTCATGTTCCCAGGCCAGAGTGTTCCACAATCAAACCTAAGTCATCTGGCCAAGCCACAGGGTTCCACCATCAAACCTCAGGCATGTTGCCAGGCCACAGGGTTCAACCATCAATCCTCAGTCATGTTCCCAGTAAACAGGGCTCCTGAATCAAACCAATGTCATGTTCCCACACCACGGGGTTCCAGTATCAGGCCTCAGTCATGGTCCCAGTGCACAGGGTCCCACAATCAAACCTCAGTCATGTTGCCAGTCCACAGGTTTCTGCCATCAAACCTCAGTCAAGTTCCCAGGCCACAGGGTTCCAGAATCAAGCCTCAGTCATTTGGCCAGGCTAGAGTGTTCCACCATCAAGCCTCACTCATGTTCCCAAGCCTGAGGGTTGCACTATCAAACCTCAATCATGTTGCCAGGCCACAGGGTTCAACCATCAAGCCTCAGTCATGTTCCCAGTAAACAGGGCTCCTGAATCAAACCAATGTCATGTTCCCACACCACGGGGTTCCAGTATCAGGCCTCAGTCATGGTCCCAGTGCACAGGGTCCCACAATCAAACCTCAGTCATGTTGCCAGTCCACAGGTTTCTGCCATCAAACCTCAGTCAAGTTCCCAGGCCACAGGGTTCCAGAATCAAGCCTCAGTCATTTGGCCAGGCTAGAGTGTTCCACCATCAAACCTCAGTCATGATCCCAGGCCACATGTTTCCACAATGAAACCTCAGTCATTTTCCCAAGCCAAAGGTTTCCAAAATCAAACCTCAGTCATATTCCCAAGACACATGGTTCCAGAATCAAACCTGAATCATGTTCGCAGGCCCCAGCTGTCAACAATCAAACCTCAGGCATGTTCCCAGGACACAGGTGTCCAGAATCAAACCTCAGTCATGTTCCCAGGCCAGAGGGTTCCACAATCAAACCTCAGTCCTGTGGCCAGGCCACGGTTCCACCATCAAGCCTCAGTCATGTTCCCAGGCCAGGGTGTTCCACAATCAAACCTAAGTCATCTTGCCAAGCCACAGGGTTCCACCATCAAACCTCAGGCATGTTGCCAGGCCAAAGGGTTCCACCATCAAGCCTCACTCATGTTCCCAAGCCTGAGGGTTGCACTATCAAACCTCAATCATGTTGCCAGGCCACAGGGTTCA
Source organism: Balaenoptera physalus (assembly GCF_965194825.1). NCBI lineage: Eukaryota > Metazoa > Chordata > Mammalia > Artiodactyla > Balaenopteridae > Balaenoptera > Balaenoptera physalus. Next base: position 31,259,746 of record NC_138897.1, on the reverse strand, counting down.
ACCATCAATCCTCAGTCATGTTCCCAGTAAACAGGGCTCCTGAATCAAACCAATGTCATGTTCCCACACCACGGGGTTCCAGTATCAGGCCTCAGTCATGGTCCCAGTGCACAGGGTCCCACAATCAAACCTCAGTCATGTTGCCAGTCCACAGGTTTCTGCCATCAAACCTCAGTCAAATTCCCAGGCCACAGGGTTCCAGAATCAAGCCTCAGTCATTTGGCCAGGCTAGAGTGTTCCACCATCAAACCTCAGTCATGATCCCAGGCCACATGTTTCCACAATGAAACCTCAGTCATTTTCCCAAGCCAAAGGTTTCCAAAATCAAACCTCAGTCATATTCCCAAGACACATGGTTCCAGAATCAAACCTGAATCATGTTCGCAGGCCCCAGCTGTCAACAATCAAACCTCAGGCATGTTCCCAGGACACAGGTGTCCAGAATCAAACCTCAGTCATGTTCCCAGGGAACAGGCTTCCAGAAACAAAGCTCAGTCATGTTCCCAGGCCACAGGGTTCCAGAATCAAACCTCAGTCTTGTTCCCAGGACACAGGTTTCCAGAATCAACCCGATATCATGTTCCCTGGCCACAGTCTCAGAATCAAACCTCAGTCATGTTGCCAGGCCACAGGTTTCCACCATCAAACCTCAGACATGTTCCCAGGCCACAGGGTTCCAGAGTCAAACCGTTGGCAGGTCCCCAGGCCACAGGGTTCCAGAATCCACCAATGTCATGTTCCCAGGCCACAGGGTTCCAGAATCAATCCTCAGTCATGTTCCCAGACCACAGGGTTCCAGAACCAAGGCTCAGTCAGGTTCCCGGGCCACAGTATTCCACAATCTAAACAGATGTCATGTTCCCAGGCCTCAGGGTTGCAGAATCCACCCATGTCATGTTCCCAGTCCACAGGGTTCCAGAACCAAGGCTCAGTCAGGTTCCCGGGGCACAGTATTCCACAATCTAAACAGATGTCATATTCCCAGGCCACAGGTTTCCAAAATCACGCCTCAGTCATGTTCGCAGGCCACAGGTTTCCAGAATCAAACTGATTTCATGTTCCCTGGCAACAGGGTACCAGAATCCAAACCGATGTCATGTTCCCAGGCCACAGGATTCCACACTCTAACATCAGTCATGTTCCCAGGCCACATGGTTCCAGAATCAAACCTCAGTCGTGTTCCCAGGACACAGGGTTCCAGAAGAAAACCTCAGTCATGTTCCCTGGACACAGGTTTCAGAAATAAGATCCCAGTGATGTTCCCAGGCCACAGGGTTCCACAATTAAACCTCAGTCATATTCCCAGGCCAGAGGGTTCCACAATCAAACCTCAGTCCTGTGGCCAGGCCACGGTTCCACCATCAAGCCTCAGTCATGTTCCCAGGCCAGGGTGTTCCACAATCAAACCTAAGTCATCTTGCCAAGCCACAGGGTTCCACCATCAAACCTCAGGCATGTTGCCAGGCCAAAGGGTTCCACCATCAAGCCTCACTCATGTTCCCAAGCCTGAGGGTTGCACTATCAAACCTCAATCATGTTGCCAGGCCACAGGGTTCAACCATCAATCCTCAGTCATGTTCCCAGTAAACAGGGCTCCTGAATCAAACCAATGTCATGTTCCCACACCACGGGGTTCCAGTATCAGGCCTCAGTCATGGTCCCAGTGCACAGGGTCCCACAATCAAACCTCAGTCATGTTGCCAGTCCACAGGTTTCTGCCATCAAACCTCAGTCAAATTCCCAGGCCACAGGGTTCCAGAATCAAGCCTCAGTCATTTGGCCAGGCTAGAGTGTTCCACCATCAAACCTCAGTCATGATCCCAGGCCACATGTTTCCACAATGAAACCTCAGTCATTTTCCCAAGCCAAAGGTTTCCAGAATCAAACCTCAGTCATATTCCCAGGACACATGGTTCCAGAATCATAGCTGAATCATGTTCGCAGGCCCCAGGTGTCAACAATCAAACCTCAGGCATGTTCCCAGGACACAGGTGTCCAGAATCAAACCTCAGTCATGTTCCCAGGGAACTGGCTTCAGGAAACAAAGCTCAGTCATGTTCCCAGGCCACAGGGTTCTAGAATCAAACCTCAGTCTTGTTCCCAGGACACAGGTTTCCAGAATCAACCCGATATCATGTTCCCTGGCCACAGTCTCAGAATCAAACCTCAGTCATGTTGCCAGGCCACAGGTTTCCACCATCAAACCTCAGACATGTTCCCAGGGCACAGGGTTCCAGAGTCAAACCGTTGGCAGGTTCCCAGGCCACAGGGTTCCAGAATCCACCAATGTCATGTTCCCAGGCCACAGGGTTCCAGAATCAATCCTCAGTTATGTTCCCAGGCTACAGGGTTCCAGAATAAAACCTCAGTCATGTTCCCAGACCTCAGGGTTCCAGAACCAAGGCTCAGTCAGGTTCCCGGGCCACAGTATTCCACAATCTAAACAGATGTCATGTTCCCAGGCCTCAGGGTTCCAGAATCCACCCATGTCATGTTCCCAGTCCACAGGGTTCCAGAACCAAGGCTCAGTCAGGTTCCCGGGGCACAGTATTCCACAATCTAAACAGATGTCATATTCCCAGGCCACAGGTTTCCAAAATCACGCCTCAGTCATGTTCCCAGGCCACAGGTTTCCAGAATCAAACCGATTTCATGTTCCCTGGCAACAGAGTACCAGAATCCAAACCGATGTCATGTTCCCAGGCCCCAGTATTCCACACTCTAACATGAGTCATGTTCCCAGGCCACATGGTTCCAGAATCAAACCTCAGTCTTGTGCCCAGGACACAGGGTTCCAGAAGAAAACCTCAGTCATGTTCCCTGGACACAGGTTTCAGAAATAAAATCCCAGTCATGTTCCTAGGCCACAGGGTTCCACAATTAAACCTCAGTCATATTCCCAGGCCAGAGGGTTCCACAATCAAACCTCAGTCCTGTGGCCAGGCCACGGTTCCACCATCAAGCCTCAGTCATGTTCCCACGCCAGAGTGTTCCACAATCAAACCTAAGTCATCTTGCCAAACCACAGGGTTCCACCATCAATCCTCAGGCATGTTGCCAGGCCAAAGGGTTCCACCATCAAACCTCACTCATGTTCCCAAGCCTGAGGGTTGCACTATCAAACCTCAATCATGTTGCCAGGCCACAGGGTTCAACCATCAATCCTCAGTCATGTTCCCAGTAAACAGGGCTCCTGAATCAAACCAATGTCATGTTCCCACACCACGGGGTTCCAGTATCAGGCCTCAGTCATGGTCCCAGTGCACAGGGTCCCACAATCAAACCTCAGTCATGTTGCCAGTCCACAGGTTTCTGCCATCAAACCTCAGTCAAGTTCCCAGGCCACAGGGTTCCAGAATCAAGCCTCAGTCATTTGGCCAGGCTAGAGTGTTCCACCATCAAGCCTCACTCATGTTCCCAAGCCTGAGGGTTGCACTATCAAACCTCAATCATGTTGCCAGGCCACAGGGTTCAACCATCAAGCCTCAGTCATGTTCCCAGTAAACAGGGCTCCTGAATCAAACCAATGTCATGTTCCCACACCACGGGGTTCCAGTATCAGGCCTCAGTCATGGTCCCAGTGCACAGGGTCCCACAATCAAACCTCAGTCATGTTGCCAGTCCACAGGTTTCTGCCATCAAACCTCAGTCAAGTTCCCAGGCCACAGGGTTCCAGAATCAAGCCTCAGTCATTTGGCCAGGCTAGAGTGTTCCACCATCAAACCTCAGTCATGATCCCAGGCCACATGTTTCCACAATGAAACCTCAGTCATTTTCCCAAGCCAAAGGTTTCCAAAATCAAACCTCAGTCATATTCCCAAGACACATGGTTCCAGAATCAAACCTGAATCATGTTCGCAGGCCCCAGCTGTCAACAATCAAACCTCAGGCATGTTCCCAGGACACAGGTGTCCAGAATCAAACCTCAGTCATGTTCCCAGGGAACAGGCTTCCAGAAACAAAGCTCAGTCATGTTCCCAGGCCACAGGGTTCCAGAATCAAACCTCAGTCTTGTTCCCAGGACACAGGTTTCCAGAATCAACCCGATATCATGTTCCCTGGCCACAGTCTCAGAATCAAACCTCAGTCATGTTGCCAGGCCACAGGTTTCCACCATCAAACCTCAGACATGTTCCCAGGCCACAGGGTTCCAGAGTCAAACCGTTGGCAGGTCCCCAGGCCACAGGGTTCCAGAATCCACCAATGTCATGTTCCCAGGCCACAGGGTTCCAGAATCAATCCTCAGTCATGTTCCCAGACCACAGGGTTCCAGAACCAAGGCTCAGTCAGGTTCCCGGGCCACAGTATTCCACAATCTAAACAGATGTCATGTTCCCAGGCCTCAGGGTTGCAGAATCCACCCATGTCATGTTCCCAGTCCACAGGGTTCCAGAACCAAGGCTCAGTCAGGTTCCCGGGGCACAGTATTCCACAATCTAAACAGATGTCATATTCCCAGGCCACAGGTTTCCAAAATCACGCCTCAGTCATGTTCGCAGGCCACAGGTTTCCAGAATCAAACTGATTTCATGTTCCCTGGCAACAGGGTACCAGAATCCAAACCGATGTCATGTTCCCAGGCCACAGGATTCCACACTCTAACATCAGTCATGTTCCCAGGCCACATGGTTCCAGAATCAAACCTCAGTCGTGTTCCCAGGACACAGGGTTCCAGAAGAAAAACTCAGTCATGTTCCCTGGACACAGGTTTCAGAAATAAGATCCCAGTGATGTTCCCAGGCCACAGGGTTCCACAATTAAACCTCAGTCATATTCCCAGGCCAGAGGGTTCCACAATCAAACCTCAGTCCTGTGGCCAGGCCACGGTTCCACCATCAAGCCTCAGTCATGTTGCCAGGCCAGAGTGTTCCACAATCAAACCTAAGTCATCTTGCCAAGCCACAGGGTTCCACCATCAAACCTCAGGCATGTTGCCAGGCCACAGGGTTCAACCATCAATCCTCAGTCATGTTCCCAGTAAACAGGGCTCCTGAATCAAACCAATGTCATGTTCCCACACCACGGGGTTCCAGTATCAGGCCTCAGTCATGGTCCCAGTGCACAGGGTCCCACAATCAAACCTCAGTCATGTTGCCAGTCCACAGGTTTCTGCCATCAAACCTCAGTCAAATTCCCAGGCCACAGGGTTCCAGAATCAAGCCTCAGTCATTTGGCCAGGCTAGAGTGTTCCACCATCAAACCTCAGTCATGATCCCAGGCCACATGTTTCCACAATGAAACCTCAGTCATTTTCCCAAGCCAAAGGTTTCCAGAATCAAACCTCAGTCATATTCCCAGGACACATGGTTCCAGAATCATAGCTGAATCATGTTCGCAGGCCCCAGGTGTCAACAATCAAACCTCAGGCATGTTCCCAGGACACAGGTGTCCAGAATCAAACCTCAGTCATGTTCCCAGGGAACTGGCTTCAGGAAACAAAGCTCAGTCATGTTCCCAGGCCACAGGGTTCTAGAATCAAACCTCAGGCTTGTTCCCAGGACACAGGTTTCCAGAATCAACCCGATATCATGTTCCCTGGCCGCAGTCTCAGAATCAAACCTCAGTCATGTTGCCAGGCCACAGGTTTCCACCATCAAACCTCAGACATGTTCCCAGGCCACAGGGTTCCAGAGTCAAACCGTTGGCAGGTTCCCAGGCCACAGGGTTCCAGAATCCACCAATGTCATGTTCCCAGGCCACAGGGTTCCAGAATCAATCCTCAGTTATGTTCCCAGGCTACAGGGTTCCAGAATAAAACCTCAGTCATGTTCCCAGACCACAGGGTTCCAGAACCAAGGCTCAGTCAGGTTCCCGGGCCACAGTATTCCACAATCTAAACAGATGTCATGTTCCCAGGCCTCAGGGTTCCAGAATCCACCCATGTCATGTTCCCAGTCCACAGGGTTCCAGAACCAAGGCTCAGTCAGGTTCCCGGGGCAAAGTATTCCACAATCTAAACAGATGTCATATTCCCAGGCCACAGGTTTCCAAAATCACGCCTCAGTCATGTTCCCAGGCCACAGGTTTCCAGAATCAAACCGATTTCATGTTCCCTGGCAACAGAGTACCAGAATCCAAACCGATGTCATGTTCCCAGGCCCCAGGATTCCACACTCTAACATGAGTCATGTTCCCAGGCCACATGGTTCCAGAATCAAACCTCAGTCTTGTGCCCAGGACACAGGGTTCCAGAAGAAAACCTCAGTCATGTTCCCTGGACACAGGTTTCAGAAATAAAATCCCAGTCATGTTCCTAGGCCACAGGGTTCCACAATTAAACCTCAGTCATATTCCCAGGCCAGAGTGTTCCACAATCAAACCTCAGTCCTGTTGCCAGGCCACGGTTCCACCATCAAGCCTCAGTCATGTTCCCAGGCCAGAGTGTTCCACAATCAAACCTAAGTCATCTTGCCAAGCCACAGGGTTCCACCATCAATCCTCAGGCATGTTGCCAGGCCAAAGGGTTCCACCATCAAACCTCACTCATGTTCCCAAGCCTGAGGGTTGCACTATCAAACCTCAATCATGTTGCCAGGCCACAGGGTTCAACCATCAATCCTCAGTCATGTTCCCAGTAAACAGGGCTCCTGAATCAAACCAATGTCATGTTCCCACACCACGGGGTTCCAGTATCAGGCCTCAGTCATGGTCCCAGTGCACAGGGTCCCACAATCAAACCTCAGTCATGTTGCCAGTCCACAGGTTTCTGCCATCAAACCTCAGTCAAGTTCCCAGGCCACAGGGTTCCAGAATCAAGCCTCAGTCATTTGGCCAGGCTAGAGTGTTCCACCATCAAGCCTCACTCATGTTCCCAAGCCTGAGGGTTGCACTATCAAACCTCAATCATGTTGCCAGGCCACAGGGTTCAACCATCAAGCCTCAGTCATGTTCCCAGTAAACAGGGCTCCTGAATCAAACCAATGTCATGTTCCCACACCACGGGGTTCCAGTATCAGGCCTCAGTCATGGTCCCAGTGCACAGGGTCCCACAATCAAACCTCAGTCATGTTGCCAGTCCACAGGTTTCTGCCATCAAACCTCAGTCAAGTTCCCAGGCCACAGGGTTCCAGAATCAAGCCTCAGTCATTTGGCCAGGCTAGAGTGTTCCACCATCAAACCTCAGTCATGATCCCAGGCCACATGTTTCCACAATGAAACCTCAGTCATTTTCCCAAGCCAAAGGTTTCCAAAATCAAACCTCAGTCATATTCCCAAGACACATGGTTCCAGAATCAAACCTGAATCATGTTCGCAGGCCCCAGCTGTCAACAATCAAACCTCAGGCATGTTCCCAGGACACAGGTGTCCAGAATCAAACCTCAGTCATGTTCCCAGGGAACAGGCTTCCAGAAACAAAGCTCAGTCATGTTCCCAGGCCACAGGGTTCCAGAATCAAACCTCAGTCTTGTTCCCAGGACACAGGTTTCCAGAATCAACCCGATATCATGTTCCCTGGCCACAGTCTCAGAATCAAACCTCAGTCATGTTGCCAGGCCACAGGTTTCCACCATCAAACCTCAGACATGTTCCCAGGCCACAGGGTTCCAGAGTCAAACCGTTGGCAGGTCCCCAGGCCACAGGGTTCCAGAATCCACCAATGTCATGTTCCCAGGCCACAGGGTTCCAGAATCAATCCTCAGTCATGTTCCCAGACCACAGGGTTCCAGAACCAAGGCTCAGTCAGGTTCCCGGGCCATAGTATTCCACAATCTAAACAGATGTCATGTTCCCAGGCCTCAGGGTTGCAGAATCCACCCATGTCATGTTCCCAGTCCACAGGGTTCCAGAACCAAGGCTCAGTCAGGTTCCCGGGGCACAGTATTCCACAATCTAAACAGATGTCATATTCCCAGGCCACAGGTTTCCAAAATCACGCCTCAGTCATGTTCGCAGGCCACAGGTTTCCAGAATCAAACTGATTTCATGTTCCCTGGCAACAGGGTACCAGAATCCAAACCGATGTCATGTTCCCAGGCCACAGGATTCCACACTCTAACATCAGTCATGTTCCCAGGCCACATGGTTCCAGAATCAAACCTCAGTCGTGTTCCCAGGACACAGGGTTCCAGAAGAAAAACTCAGTCATGTTCCCTGGACACAGGTTTCAGAAATAAGATCCCAGTGATGTTCCCAGGCCACAGGGTTCCACAATTAAACCTCAGTCATATTCCCAGGCCAGAGGGTTCCACAATCAAACCTCAGTCCTGTGGCCAGGCCACGGTTCCACCATCAAGCCTCAGTCATGTTGCCAGGCCAGAGTGTTCCACAATCAAACCTAAGTCATCTTGCCAAGCCACAGGGTTCCACCATCAAACCTCAGGCATGTTGCCAGGCCACAGGGTTCAACCATCAATCCTCAGTCATGTTCCCAGTAAACAGGGCTCCTGAATCAAACCAATGTCATGTTCCCACACCACGGGGTTCCAGTATCAGGCCTCAGTCATGGTCCCAGTGCACAGGGTCCCACAATCAAACCTCAGTCATGTTGCCAGTCCACAGGTTTCTGCCATCAAACCTCAGTCAAATTCCCAGGCCACAGGGTTCCAGAATCAAGCCTCAGTCATTTGGCCAGGCTAGAGTGTTCCACCATCAAACCTCAGTCATGATCCCAGGCCACATGTTTCCACAATGAAACCTCAGTCATTTTCCCAAGCCAAAGGTTTCCAGAATCAAACCTCAGTCATATTCCCAGGACACATGGTTCCAGAATCATAGCTGAATCATGTTCGCAGGCCCCAGGTGTCAACAATCAAACCTCAGGCATGTTCCCAGGACACAGGTGTCCAGAATCAAACCTCAGTCATGTTCCCAGGGAACTGGCTTCAGGAAACAAAGCTCAGTCATGTTCCCAGGCCACAGGGTTCTAGAATCAAACCTCAGGCTTGTTCCCAGGACACAGGTTTCCAGAATCAACCCGATATCATGTTCCCTGGCCGCAGTCTCAGAATCAAACCTCAGTCATGTTGCCAGGCCACAGGTTTCCACCATCAAACCTCAGACATGTTCCCAGGCCACAGGGTTCCAGAGTCAAACCGTTGGCAGGTTCCCAGGCCACAGGGTTCCAGAATCCACCAATGTCATGTTCCCAGGCCACAGGGTTCCAGAATCAATCCTCAGTTATGTTCCCAGGCTACAGGGTTCCAGAATAAAACCTCAGTCATGTTCCCAGACCACAGGGTTCCAGAACCAAGGCTCAGTCAGGTTCCCGGGCCACAGTATTCCACAATCTAAACAGATGTCATGTTCCCAGGCCTCAGGGTTCCAGAATCCACCCATGTCATGTTCCCAGTCCACAGGGTTCCAGAACCAAGGCTCAGTCAGGTTCCCGGGGCAAAGTATTCCACCATCTAAACAGATGTCATATTCCCAGGCCACAGGTTTCCAAAATCACGCCTCAGTCATGTTCCCAGGCCACAGGTTTCCAGAATCAAACCGATTTCATGTTCCCTGGCAACAGAGTACCAGAATCCAAACAGATGTCATGTTCCCAGGCCCCAGGATTCCACACTCTAACATGAGTCATGTTCCCAGGCCACATGGTTCCAGAATCAAACCTCAGTCTTGTGCCCAGGACACAGGGTTCCAGAAGAAAACCTCAGTCATGTTCCCTGGACACAGGTTTCAGAAATAAAATCCCAGTCATGTTCCTAGGCCACAGGGTTCCACAATTAAACCTCAGTCATATTCCCAGGCCAGAGGGTTCCACAATCAAACCTCAGTCCTGTTGCCAGGCCACGGTTCCACCATCAAGCCTCAGTCATGTTCCCAGGCCAGAGTGTTCCACAATCAAACCTAAGTCATCTTGCCAAGCCACAGGGTTCCACCATCAATCCTCAGGCATGTTGCCAGGCCAAAGGGTTCCACCATCAAACCTCACTCATGTTCCCAAGCCTGAGGGTTGCACTATCAAACCTCAATCATGTTGCCAGGCCACAGGGTTCAACCATCAATCCTCAGTCATGTTCCCAGTAAACAGGGCTCCTGAATCAAACCAATGTCATGTTCCCACACCACGGGGTTCCAGTATCAGGCCTCAGTCATGGTCCCAGTGCACAGGGTCCCACAATCAAACCTCAGTCATGTTGCCAGTCCACAGGTTTCTGCCATCAAACCTCAGTCAAATTCCCAGGCCACAGGGTTCCAGAATCAAGCCTCAGTCATTTGGCCAGGCTAGAGTGTTCCACCATCAAACCTCAGTCATGATCCCAGGACACATGTTTCCACAATGAAACCTCAGTCATTTTCCCAAGCCAAAGGTTTCCAGAATCAAACCTCAGTCATATTCCCAGGACACATGGTTCCAGAATCAAACCTGAATCATGTTCGCAGGCCCCAGGTGTCAACAATCAAACCTCAGGCATGTTCCCAGGACACAGGTGTCCAGAATCAAACCTCAGTCATGTTCCCAGGGAACAGGCTTCCAGAAACAAAGCTCAGTCATGTTCCCAGGCCACAGGGTTCCAGAATCAAACCTCAGACTTGTTCCCAGGACACAGGTTTCCAGAATCAACCCGATATCATGTTCCCTGGCCACAGTCTCAGAATCAAACCTCAGTCATGTTGCCAGGCCACAGGTTTCCACCATCAAACCTCAGACATGTTCCCAGGCCACAGGGTTCCAGATTCAAACCGTTGGCAGGTCCCCAGGCCACAGTGTTCCAGAATCCACCAATGTCATGTTCCCAGGCCACAGGGTTCCAGAATCAATCCTCAGTTATGTTCCCAGGCTACAGGGTTCCAGAATAAATCCTCAGTCATGTTCCCAGACCACAGGGTTCCAGAACCAAGGCTCAGTCAGGTTCCCGGGCCACAGTATTCCACAATCTAAACAGATGTCATGTTCCCAGGCCTCAGGGTTCCAGAATCCACCCATGTCATGTTCCCAGTCCACAGGGTTCCAGAACCAAGGCTCAGTCAGGTTCCCGGGGCACAGTATTCCACAATCTACACAGATGTCATATTCCCAGGCCACAGGTTTCCAAAATCACGCCTCAGTCATGTTCGCAGGCCACAGGTTTCCAGAATCAAACTGATTTCATGTTCCCTGGCAACAGGGTACCAGAATCCAAACCGATGTCATGTTCCCAGGCCACAGGATTCCACACTCTAACATCAGTCATGTTCCCAGGCCACATGGTTCCAGAATCAAACCTCAGTCGTGTTCCCAGGACACAGGGTTCCAGAAGAAAACCTCAGTCATGTTCCCTGGACACAGGTTTCAGAAATCAAATCCCAGTCATGTTCCCAGGCCACAGGGTTCCACAATTAAACCTCAGTCATATTCCCAGGCCAGAGGGTTCCACAATCAAACCTCAGTCCTGTGGCCAGGCCACGGTTCCACCATCAAGCCTCAGTCATGTTCCCAGGCCAGAGTGTTCCACAATCAAACCTAAGTCATCTTGCCAAGCCACAGGGTTCCACCATCAAACCTCAGGCATGTTGCCAGGCCAAAGGGTTCCACCATCAAGCCTCACTCATGTTCCCAAGCCTGAAGGTTGCACTATCAAACCTCAATCATGTTGCCAGGCCACAGGGTTCAACCATCAATCCTCAGTCATGTTCCCAGTAAACAGGGCTCCTGAATCAAACCAATGTCATGTTCCCACACCACGGGGTTCCAGTATCAGGCCTCAGTCATGGTCCCAGTGCACAGGGTCCCACAATCAAACCTCAGTCATGTTGCCAGTCCACAGGTTTCTGCCATCAAACCTCAGTCAAGTTCCCAGGCCACAGGGTTCCAGAATCAAGCCTCAGTCATTTGGCCAGGCTAGAGTGTTCCACCATCAAGCCTCACTCATGTACCCAAGCCTGAGGGTTGCACTATCAAACCTCAATCATGTTGCCAGGCCACAGGGTTCAACCATCAATCCTCAGTCATGTTCCCAGTAAACAGGGCTCCTGAATCAAACCAATGTCATGTTCCCACACCACGGGGTTCCAGTATCAGGCCTCAGTCATGGTCCCAGTGCACAGGGTCCCACAATCAAACCTCAGTCATGTTGCCAGTCCACAGGTTTCTGCCATCAAACCTCAGTCAAGTTCCCAGGCCACAGGGTTCCAGAATCAAGCCTCAGTCATTTGGCCAGGCTAGAGTGTTCCACCATCAAACCTCAGTCATGATCCCAGGCCACATGTTTCCACAATGAAACCTCAGTCATTTTCCCAAGCCAAAGGTTTCCAAAATCAAACCTCAGTCATATTCCCAAGACACATGGTTCCAGAATCAAACCTGAATCATGTTCGCAGGCCCCAGCTGTCAACAATCAAACCTCAGGCATGTTCCCAGGACACAGGTGTCCAGAATCAAACCTCAGTCATGTTCCCAGGGAACAGGCTTCCAGAAACAAAGCTCAGTCATGTTCCCAGGCCACAGGGTTCCAGAATCAAACCTCAGTCTTGTTCCCAGGACACAGGTTTCCAGAATCAACCCGATATCATGTTCCCTGGCCACAGTCTCAGAATCAAACCTCAGTCATGTTGCCAGGCCACAGGTTTCCACCATCAAACCTCAGACATGTTCCCAGGCCACAGGGTTCCAGAGTCAAACCGTTGGCAGGTCCCCAGGCCACAGGGTTCCAGAATCCACCAATGTCATGTTCCCAGGCCACAGGGTTCCAGAATCAATCCTCAGTCATGTTCCCAGACCACAGGGTTCAAGAACCAAGGCTCAGTCAGGTTCCCGGGCCACAGTATTCCACAATCTAAACAGATGTCATGTTCCCAGGCCTCAGGGTTCCAGAATCCACCCATGTCATGTTCCCAGTCCACAGGGTTCCAGAACCAAGGCTCAGTCAGGTTCCCGGGGCACAGTATTCCACAATCTAAACAGATGTCATATTCCCAGGCCACAGGTTTCCAAAATCACGCCTCAGTCATGTTCGCAGGCCACAGGTTTCCAGAATCAAACTGATTTCATGTTCCCTGGCAACAGGGTACCAGAATCCAAACCGATGTCATGTTCCCAGGCCACAGGATTCCACACTCTAACATCATTCATGTTCCCAGGCCACATGGTTCCAGAATCAAACCTCAGTCGTGTTCCCAGGACACAGGGTTCCAGAAGAAAACCTCAGTCATGTTCCCTGGACACAGGTTTCAAAAATAAGATCCCAGTGATGTTCCCAGGCCACAGGGTTCCACAATTAAACCTCAGTCATATTCCCAGGCCAGAGGGTTCCACAATCAAACCTCAGTCCTGTGGCCAGGCCACAGTTCCACCATCAAGCCTCAGTCATGTTCCCAGGCCAGAGTGTTCCACAATCAAACCTAAGTCATCTTGCCAAGCCACAGGGTTCCACCATCAAACCTCAGGCATGTTGCCAGGCCAAAGGGTTCCACCATCAAGCCTCACTCATGTTCCCAGTAAACAGGGCTCCTGAATCAAACCAATGTCATGTTCCCACACCACGGGGTTCCAGTATCAGGCCTCAGTCATGGTCCCAGTGCACAGGGTCCCACAATCAAACCTCAGTCATGTTGCCAGTCCACAGGTTTCTGCCATCAAACCTCAGTCAAATTCCCAGGCCACAGGGTTCCAGAATCAAGCCTCAGTCATTTGGCCAGGCTAGAGTGTACCACCATCAAACCTCAGTCATGATCCCAGGCCACATGTTTCCACAATGAAACCTCAGTCATTTTCCCAAGCCAAAGGTTTCCAGAATCAAACCTCAGTCATATTCCCAGGACACATGGTTCCAGAATCAAACCTGAATCATGTTCGCAGGCCCCAGGTGTCAACAATCAAACCTCAGGCATGTTCCCAGGACACAGGTGTCCAGAATCAAACCTCAGTCATGTTCCCAGGGAACAGGCTTCCAGAAACAAAGCTCAGTCATGTTCCCAGGCCACAGGGTTCCAGAATCAAACCTCAGACTTGTTCCCAGGACACAGGTTTCCAGAATCAACCCGATATCATGTTCCCTGGCCACAGTCTCAGAATCAAACCTCAGTCATGTTGCCAGGCCACAGGTTTCCACCATCAAACCTCAGACATGTTCCCAGGCCACAGGGTTCCAGATTCAAACCGTTGGCAGGTCCCCAGGCCACAGTGTTCCAGAATCCACCAATGTCATGTTCCCAGGCCACAGGGTTCCAGAATCAATCCTCAGTTATGTTCCCAGGCTACAGGGTTCCAGAATAAATCCTCAGTCATGTTCCCAGACCACAGGGTTCCAGAACCAAGGCTCAGTCAGGTTCCCGGGCCACAGTATTCCACAATCTAAACAGATGTCATGTTCCCAGGCCTCAGGGTTCCAGAATCCACCCATGTCATGTTCCCAGTCCACAGGGTTCCAGAACCAAGGCTCAGTCAGGTTCCCGGGGCACAGTATTCCACAATCTACACAGATGTCATATTCCCAGGCCACAGGTTTCCAAAATCACGCCTCAGTCATGTTCGCAGGCCACAGGTTTCCAGAATCAAACTGATTTCATGTTCCCTGGCAACAGGGTACCAGAATCCAAACCGATGTCATGTTCCCAGGCCACAGGATTCCACACTCTAACATCAGTCATGTTCCCAGGCCACATGGTTCCAGAATCAAACCTCAGTCGTGTTCCCAGGACACAGGGTTCCAGAAGAAAACCTCGGTCATGTTCCCTGGACACAGGTTTCAGAAATCAAATCCCAGTCATGGTCCCAGGCCACAGGGTTCCACAATTAAACCTCAGTCATATTCCCAGGCCAGAGGGTTCCACAATCAAACCTAAGTCATCTTGCCAAGCCACAGGGTTCCACCATCAAACCTCAGGCATGTTGCCAGGCCAAAGGGTTCCACCATCAAGCCTCACTCATGTTCCCAGTAAACAGGGCTCCTGAATCAAACCAATGTCATGTTCCCACACCACGGGGTTCCAGTATCAGGCCTCAGTCATGGTCCCAGTGCACAGGGTCCCACAATCAAACCTCAGTCATGTTGCCAGTCCACAGGTTTCTGCCATCAAACCTCAGTCAAATTCCCAGGCCACAGGGTTCCAGAATCAAGCCTCAGTCATTTGGCCAGGCTAGAGTGTTCCACCATCAAACCTCAGTCATGATCCCAGGCCACATGTTTCCACAATGAAACCTCAGTCATTTTCCCAAGCCAAAGGTTTCCAGAATCAAACCTCAGTCATATTCCCAAGACACATGGTTCCAGAATCAAACCTGAATCATGTTCGCAGGCCCCAGGTGTCAACAATCAAACCTCAGGCATGTTCCCAGGACACAGGTGTCCAGAATCAAACCTCAGTCATGTTCCCAGGGAACAGGCTTCCAGAAACAAAGCTCAGTCATGTTCCCAGGCCACAGGGTTCCAGAATCAAACCTCAGACTTGTTCCCAGGACACAGGTTTCCAGAATCAACCCGATATCATGTTCCCTGGCCACAGTCTCAGAATCAAACCTCAGTCATGTTGCCAGGCCACAGGTTTCCACCATCAAACCTCAGACATGTTCCCAGGCCACAGGGTTCCAGATTCAAACCGTTGGCAGGTCCCCAGGCCACAGTGTTCCAGAATCCACCAATGTCATGTTCCCAGGCCACAGGGTTCCAGAATCAATCCTCAGTTATGTTCCCAGGCTACAGGGTTCCAGAATAAATCCTCAGTCATGTTCCCAGACCACAGGGTTCCAGAACCAAGGCTCAGTCAGGTTCCCGGGCCACAGTATTCCACAATCTAAACAGATGTCATGTTCCCAGGCCTCAGGGTTCCAGAATCCACCCATGTCATGTTCCCAGTCCACAGGGTTCCAGAACCAAGGCTCAGTCAGGTTCCCGGGGCACAGTATTCCACAATCTACACAGATGTCATATTCCCAGGCCACAGGTTTCCAAAATCACGCCTCAGTCATGTTCGCAGGCCACAGGTTTCCAGAATCAAACTGATTTCATGTTCCCTGGCAACAGGGTACCAGAATCCAAACCGATGTCATGTTCCCAGGCCACAGGATTCCACACTCTAACATCAGTCATGTTCCCAGGCCACATGGTTCCAGAATCAAACCTCAGTCGTGTTCCCAGGACACAGGGTTCCAGAAGAAAACCTCAGTCATGTTCCCTGGACACAGGTTTCAGAAATCAAATCCCAGTCATGGTCCCAGGCCACAGGGTTCCACAATTAAACCTCAGTCATATTCCCAGGCCAGAGGGTTCCACAATCAAACCTCAGTCCTGTGGCCAGGCCACGGTTCCACCATCAAGCCTCAGTCATGTTCCCAGGCCAGAGTGTTCCACAATCAAACCTAAGTCATCTTGCCAAGCCACAGGGTTCCACCATCAAACCTCAGGCATGTTGCCAGGCCAAAGGGTTCCACCATCAAGCCTCACTCATGTTCCCAAGCCTGAAGGTTGCACTATCAAACCTCAATCATGTTGCCAGGCCACAGGGTTCAACCATCAATCCTCAGTCATGTTCCCAGTAAACAGGGCTCCTGAATCAAACCAATGTCATGTTCCCACACCACGGGGTTCCAGTATCAGGCCTCAGTCATGGTCCCAGTGCACAGGGTCCCACAATCAAACCTCAGTCATGTTGCCAGTCCACAGGTTTCTGCCATCAAACCTCAGTCAAGTTCCCAGGCCACAGGGTTCCAGAATCAAGCCTCAGTCATTTGGCCAGGCTAGAGTGTTCCACCATCAAACCTCAGTCATGATCCCAGGCCACATGTTTCCACAATGAAACCTCAGTCATTTTCCCAAGCCAAAGGTTTCCAAAATCAAACCTCAGTCATATTCCCAAGACACATGGTTCCAGAATCAAACCTGAATCATGTTCGCAGGCCCCAGCTGTCAACAATCAAACCTCAGGCATGTTCCCAGGACACAGGTGTCCAGAATCAAACCTCAGTCATGTTCCCAGGGAACAGGCTTCCAGAAACAAAGCTCAGTCATGTTCCCAGGCCACAGGGTTCCAGAATCAAACCTCAGTCTTGTTCCCAGGACACAGGTTTCCAGAATCAACCCGATATCATGTTCCCTGGCCACAGTCTCAGAATCAAACCTCAGTCATGTTGCCAGGCCACAGGTTTCCACCATCAAACCTCAGACATGTTCCCAGGCCACAGGGTTCCAGAGTCAAACCGTTGGCAGGTCCCCAGGCCACAGGGTTCCAGAATCCACCAATGTCATGTTCCCAGGCCACAGGGTTCCAGAATCAATCCTCAGTCATGTTCCCAGACCACAGGGTTCCAGAACCAAGGCTCAGTCAGGTTCCCGGGCCACAGTATTCCACAATCTAAACAGATGTCATGTTCCCAGGCCTCAGGGTTCCAGAATCCACCCATGTCATGTTCCCAGTCCACAGGGTTCCAGAACCAAGGCTCAGTCAGGTTCCCGGGGCACAGTATTCCACAATCTAAACAGATGTCATATTCCCAGGCCACAGGTTTCCAAAATCACGCCTCAGTCATGTTCGCAGGCCACAGGTTTCCAGAATCAAACTGATTTCATGTTCCCTGGCAACAGGGTACCAGAATCCAAACCGATGTCATGTTCCCAGGCCACAGGATTCCACACTCTAACATCATTCATGTTCCCAGGCCACATGGTTCCAGAATCAAACCTCAGTCGTGTTCCCAGGACACAGGGTTCCAGAAGAAAACCTCAGTCATGTTCCCTGGACACAGGTTTCAGAAATCAAATCCCAGTCATGGTCCCAGGCCACAGGGTTCCACAATTAAACCTCAGTCATATTCCCAGGCCAGAGGGTTCCACAATCAAACCTCAGTCCTGTGGCCAGGCCACGGTTCCACCATCAAGCCTCAGTCATGTTCCCAGGCCAGAGTGTTCCACAATCAAACCTAAGTCATCTTGCCAAGCCACAGGGTTCCACCATCAAACCTCAGGCATGTTGCCAGGCCAAAGGGTTCCACCATCAAGCCTCACTCATGTTCCCAGTAAACAGGGCTCCTGAATCAAACCAATGTCATGTTCCCACACCACGGGGTTCCAGTATCAGGCCTCAGTCATGGTCCCAGTGCACAGGGTCCCACAATCAAACCTCAGTCATGTTGCCAGTCCACAGGTTTCTGCCATCAAACCTCAGTCAAATTCCCAGGCCACAGGGTTCCAGAATCAAGCCTCAGTCATTTGGCCAGGCTAGAGTGTTCCACCATCAAACCTCAGTCATGATCCCAGGCCACATGTTTCCACAATGAAACCTCAGTCATTTTCCCAAGCCAAAGGTTTCCAGAATCAAACCTCAGTCATATTCCCAGGACACATGGTTCCAGAATCAAACCTGAATCATGTTCGCAGGCCCCAGGTGTCAACAATCAAACCTCAGGCATGTTCCCAGGACACAGGTGTCCAGAATCAAACCTCAGTCATGTTCCCAGGGAACAGGCTTCCAGAAACAAAGCTCAGTCATGTTCCCAGGCCACAGGGTTCCAGAATCAAACCTCAGACTTGTTCCCAGGACACAGGTTTCCAGAATCAACCCGATATCATGTTCCCTGGCCACAGTCTCAGAATCAAACCTCAGTCATGTTGCCAGGCCACAGGTTTCCACCATCAAACCTCAGACATGTTCCCAGGCCACAGGGTTCCAGATTCAAACCGTTGGCAGGTCCCCAGGCCACAGTGTTCCAGAATCCACCAATGTCATGTTCCCAGGCCACAGGGTTCCAGAATCAATCCTCAGTTATGTTCCCAGGCTACAGGGTTCCAGAATAAATCCTCAGTCATGTTCCCAGACCACAGGGTTCCAGAACCAAGGCTCAGTCAGGTTCCCGGGCCACAGTATTCCACAATCTAAACAGATGTCATGTTCCCAGGCCTCAGGGTTCCAGAATCCACCCATGTCATGTTCCCAGTCCACAGGGTTCCAGAACCAAGGCTCAGTCAGGTTCCCGGGGCACAGTATTCCACAATCTACACAGATGTCATATTCCCAGGCCACAGGTTTCCAAAATCACGCCTCAGTCATGTTCGCAGGCCACAGGTTTCCAGAATCAAACTGATTTCATGTTCCCTGGCAACAGGGTACCAGAATCCAAACCGATGTCATGTTCCCAGGCCACAGGATTCCACACTCTAACATCAGTCATGTTCCCAGGCCACATGGTTCCAGAATCAAACCTCAGTCGTGTTCCCAGGACACAGGGTTCCAGAAGAAAACCTCAGTCATGTTCCCTGGACACAGGTTTCAGAAATCAAATCCCAGTCATGGTCCCAGGCCACAGGGTTCCACAATTAAACCTCAGTCATATTCCCAGGCCAGAGGGTTCCACAATCAAACCTCAGTCCTGTGGCCAGGCCACGGTTCCACCATCAAGCCTCAGTCATGTTCCCAGGCCAGAGTGTTCCACAATCAAACCTAAGTCATCTTGCCAAGCCACAGGGTTCCACCATCAAACCTCAGGCATGTTGCCAGGCCAAAGGGTTCCACCATCAAGCCTCACTCATGTTCCCAGTAAACAGGGCTCCTGAATCAAACCAATGTCATGTTCCCACACCACGGGGTTCCAGTATCAGGCCTCAGTCATGGTCCCAGTGCACAGGGTCCCACAATCAAACCTCAGTCATGTTGCCAGTCCACAGGTTTCTGCCATCAAACCTCAGTCAAATTCCCAGGCCACAGGGTTCCAGAATCAAGCCTCAGTCATTTGGCCAGGCTAGAGTGTTCCACCATCAAACCTCAGTCATGATCCCAGGCCACATGTTTCCACAATGAAACCTCAGTCATTTTCCCAAGCCAAAGGTTTCCAGAATCAAACCTCAGTCATATTCCCAGGACACATGGTTCCAGAATCATAGCTGAATCATGTTCGCAGGCCCCAGGTGTCAACAATCAAACCTCAGGCATGTTCCCAGGACACAGGTGTCCAGAATCAAACCTCAGTCATGTTCCCAGGGAACTGGCTTCAGGAAACAAAGCTCAGTCATGTTCCCAGGCCACAGGGTTCTAGAATCAAACCTCAGTCTTGTTCCCAGGACACAGGTTTCCAGAATCAACCCGATATCATGTTCCCTGGCCACAGTCTCAGAATCAAACCTCAGTCATGTTGCCAGGCCACAGGTTTCCACCATCAAACCTCAGACATGTTCCCAGGCCACAGGGTTCCAGAGTCAAACCGTTGGCAGGTCCCCAGGCCACAGGGATCCAGAATCCACCAATGTCATGTTCCCAGGCCACAGGGTTCCAGAATCAATCCTCAGTTATGTTCCCAGGCTACAGGGTTCCAGAATAAAACCTCAGTCATGTTCCCAGACCTCAGGGTTCCAGAACCAAGGCTCAGTCAGGTTCCCGGGCCACAGTATTCCACAATCTAAACAGATGTCATGTTCCCAGGCCTCAGGGTTCCAGAATCCACCCATGTCATGTTCCCAGTCCACAGGGTTCCAGAACCAAGGCTCAGTCAGGTTCCCGGGGCACAGTATTCCACAATCTAAACAGATGTCATATTCCCAGGCCACAGGTTTCCAAAATCACGCCTCAGTCATGTTCCCAGGCCACAGGTTTCCAGAATCAAACCGATTTCATGTTCCCTGGCAACAGAGTACCAGAATCCAAACCGATGTCATGTTCCCAGGCCCCAGGATTCCACACTCTAACATGAGTCATGTTCCCAGGCCACATGGTTCCAGAATCAAACCTCAGTCTTGTGCCCAGGACACAGGGTTCCAGAAGAAAACCTCAGTCATGTTCCCTGGACACAGGTTTCAGAAATCAAATCCCAGTCATGTTCCTAGGCCACAGGGTTCCACAATTAAACCTCAGTCATATTCCCAGGCCAGAGGGTTCCACAATCAAACCTCAGTCCTGTTGCCAGGCCACGGTTCCACCATCAAGCCTCAGTCATGTTCCCAGGCCAGAGTGTTCCACAATCAAACCTAAGTCATCTTGCCAAGCCACAGGGTTCCACCATCAATCCTCAGGCATGTTGCCAGGCCAAAGGGTTCCACCATCAAACCTCACTCATGTTCCCAAGCCTGAGGGTTGCACTATCAAACCTCAATCATGTTGCCAGGCCACAGGGTTCAACCATCAATCCTCAGTCATGTTCCCAGTAAACAGGGCTCCTGAATCAAACCAATGTCATGTTCCCACACCACGGGGTTCCAGTATCAGGCCTCAGTCATGGTCCCAGTGCACAGGGTCCCACAATCAAACCTCAGTCATGTTGCCAGTCCACAGGTTTCTGCCATCAAACCTCAGTCAAGTTCCCAGGCCACAGGGTTCCAGAATCAAGCCTCAGTCATTTGGCCAGGCTAGAGTGTTCCACCATCAAACCTCAGTCATGATCCCAGGCCACATGTTTCCACAATGAAACCTCAGTCATTTTCCCAAGCCAAAGGTTTCCAGAATCAAACCTCAGTCATATTCCCAGGACACATGGTTCCAGAATCAAACCTGAATCATGTTCGCAGGCCCCAGGTGTCAACAATCAAACCTCAGGCATGTTCCCAGGACACAGGTGTCCAGAATCAAACCTCAGTCATGTTCCCAGGGAACTGGCTTCAGGAAACAAAGCTCAGTCATGTTCCCAGGCCACAGGGTTCTAGAATCAAACCTCAGTCTTGTTCCCAGGACACAGGTTTCCAGAATCAACCCGATATCATGTTCCCTGGCCACAGTCTCAGAATCAAACCTCAGTCATGTTGCCAGGCCACAGGTTTCCACCATCAAACCTCAGACATGTTCCCAGGCCACAGGGTTCCAGAGTCAAACCGTTGGCAGGTCCCCAGGCCACAGGGTTCCAGAATCCACCAATGTCATGTTCCCAGGCCACAGGGTTCCAGAATCAATCCTCAGTTATGTTCCCAGGCTACAGGGTTCCAGAATAAAACCTCAGTCATGTTCCCAGACCTCAGGGTTCCAGAACCAAGGCTCAGTCAGGTTCCCGGGCCACAGTATTCCACAATCTAAACAGATGTCATGTTCCCAGGCCTCAGGGTTCCAGAATCCACCCATGTCATGTTCCCAGTCCACAGGGTTCCAGAACCAAGGCTCAGTCAGGTTCCCGGGGCACAGTATTCCACAATCTAAACAGATGTCATATTCCCAGGCCACATGTTTCCAAAATCACGCCTCAGTCATGTTCCCAGGCCACAGGTTTCCAGAATCAAACCGATTTCATGTTCCCTGGCAACAGAGTACCAGAATCCAAACCGATGTCATGTTCCCAGGCCCCAGGATTCCACACTCTAACATGAGTCATGTTCCCAGGCCACATGGTTCCAGAATCAAACCTCAGTCTTGTGCCCAGGACACAGGGTTCCAGAAGAAAACCTCAGTCATGTTCCCTGGACACAGGTTTCAGAAATCAAATCCCAGTCATGTTCCTAGGCCACAGGGTTCCACAATTAAACCTCAGTCATATTCCCAGGCCAGAGGGTTCCACAATCAAACCTCAGTCCTGTTGCCAGGCCACGGTTCCACCATCAAGCCTCAGTCATGTTCCCAGGCCAGAGTGTTCCACAATCAAACCTAAGTCATCTTGCCAAGCCACAGGGTTCCACCATCAATCCTCAGGCATGTTGCCAGGCCAAAGGGTTCCACCATCAAACCTCACTCATGTTCCCAAGCCTGAGGGTTGCACTATCAAACCTCAATCATGTTGCCAGGCCACAGGGTTCAACCATCAATCCTCAGTCATGTTCCCAGTAAACAGGGCTCCTGAATCAAACCAATGTCATGTTCCCACACCACGGGGTTCCAGTATCAGGCCTCAGTCATGGTCCCAGTGCACAGGGTCCCACAATCAAACCTCAGTCATGTTGCCAGTCCACAGGTTTCTGCCATCAAACCTCAGTCAAGTTCCCAGGCCACAGGGTTCCAGAATCAAGCCTCAGTCATTTGGCCAGGCTAGAGTGTTCCACCATCAAACCTCAGTCATGATCCCAGGCCACATGTTTCCACAATGAAACCTCAGTCATTTTCCCAAGCCAAAGGTTTCCAGAATCAAACCTCAGTCATATTCCCAGGACACATGGTTCCAGAATCAAACCTGAATCATGTTCGCAGGCCCCAGGTGTCAACAATCAAACCTCAGGCATGTTCCCAGGACACAGGTGTCCAGAATCAAACCTCAGTCATGTTCCCAGGGAACAGGCTTCCAGAAACAAAGCTCAGTCATGTTCCCAGGCCACAGGGTTCCAGAATCAAACCTCAGACTTGTTCCCAGGACACAGGTTTCCAGAATCAACCCGATATCATGTTCCCTGGCCACAGTCTCAGAATCAAACCTCAGTCATGTTGCCAGGCCACAGGTTTCCACCATCAAACCTCAGACATGTTCCCAGGCCACAGGGTTCCAGAGTCAAACCGTTGGCAGGTCCCCAGGCCACAGTGTTCCAGAATCCACCAATGTCATGTTCCCAGGCCACAGGGTTCCAGAATCAATCCTCAGTTATGTTCCCAGGCTACAGGGTTCCAGAATAAATCCTCAGTCATGTTCCCAGACCACAGGGTTCCAGAACCAAGGCTCAGTCAGGTTCCCGGGCCACAGTATTCCACAATCTAAACAGATGTCATGTTCCCAGGCCTCAGGGTTCCAGAATCCACCCATGTCATGTTCCCAGTCCACAGGGTTCCAGAACCAAGGCTCAGTCAGGTTCCCGGGGCACAGTATTCCACAATCTACACAGATGTCATATTCCCAGGCCACAGGTTTCCAAAATCACGCCTCAGTCATGTTCGCAGGCCACAGGTTTCCAGAATCAAAATGATTTCATGTTCCCTGGCAACAGGGTACCAGAATCCAAACCGATGTCATGTTCCCAGGCCACAGGATTCCACACTCTAACATCAGTCATGTTCCCAGGCCACATGGTTCCAGAATCAAACCTCAGTCATGTTCCCAGGACACAGGGTTCCAGAAGAAAACCTC
Source organism: Balaenoptera physalus (assembly GCF_965194825.1). Classification (NCBI taxonomy): domain Eukaryota; kingdom Metazoa; phylum Chordata; class Mammalia; order Artiodactyla; family Balaenopteridae; genus Balaenoptera; species Balaenoptera physalus. The sequence continues at coordinate 31,235,934 of NC_138897.1, read as the reverse complement.
AGTCATGTTCCCTGGACACAGGTTTCAGAAATAAGATCCCAGTGATGTTCCCAGGCCACAGGGTTCCACAATTAAACCTCAGTCATATTCCCAGGCCAGAGGGTTCCACAATCAAACCTCAGTCTGTGGCCAGGCCACGGTTCCACCATCAAGCCTCAGTCATGTTCCCAGGCCAGAGTGTTCCACAATCAAACCTAAGTCATCTTGCCAAGCCACAGGGTTCCACCATCAAACCTCAGGCATGTTGCCAGGCCAAAGGGTTCCACCATCAAGCCTCACTCATGTTCCCAAGCCTGAGGGGTGCACTATCAAACCTCAATCATGTTGCCAGGCCACAGGGTTCAACCATCAATCCTCAGTCATGTTCCCAGTAAACAGGGCTCCTGAATCAAACCAATGTCATGTTCCCACACCACGGGGTTCCAGTATCAGGCCTCAGTCATGGTCCCAGTGCACAGGGTCCCACAATCAAACCTCAGTCATGTTGCCAGTCCACAGGTTTCTGCCATCAAACCTCAGTCAAGTTCCCAGGCCACAGGGTTCCAGAATCAAGCCTCAGTCATTTGGCCAGGCTAGAGTGTTCCACCATCAAGCCTCACTCATGTTCCCAAGCCTGAGGGTTGCACTATCAAACCTCAATCATGTTGCCAGGCCACAGGGTTCAACCATCAATCCTCAGTCATGTTCCCAGTAAACAGGGCTCCTGAATCAAACCAATGTCATGTTCCCACACCACGGGGTTCCAGTATCAGGCCTCAGTCATGGTCCCAGTGCACAGGGTCCCACAATCAAACCTCAGTCATGTTGCCAGTCCACAGGTTTCTGCCATCAAACCTCAGTCAAGTTCCCAGGCCACAGGGTTCCAGAATCAAGCCTCAGTCATTTGGCCAGGCTAGAGTGTTCCACCATCAAACCTCAGTCATGATCCCAGGCCACATGTTTCCACAATGAAACCTCAGTCATTTTCCCAAGCCAAAGGTTTCCAAAATCAAACCTCAGTCATATTCCCAAGACACATGGTTCCAGAATCAAACCTGAATCATGTTCGCAGGCCACAGCTGTCAACAATCAAACCTCAGGCATGTTCCCAGGACACAGGTGTCCAGAATCAAACCTCAGTCATGTTCCCAGGGAACAGGCTTCCAGAAACAAAGCTCAGTCATGTTCCCAGGCCACAGGGTTCCAGAATCAAACCTCAGTCTTGTTCCCAGGACACAGGTTTCCAGAATCAACCCGATATCATGTTCCCTGGCCACAGTCTCAGAATCAAACCTCAGTCATGTTGCCAGGCCACAGGTTTCCACCATCAAACCTCAGACATGTTCCCAGGCCACAGGGTTCCAGAGTCAAACCGTTGGCAGGTCCCCAGGCCACAGGGTTCCAGAATCCACCAATGTCATGTTCCCAGGCCACAGGGTTCCAGAATCAATCCTCAGTCATGTTCCCAGACCACAGGGTTCCAGAACCAAGGCTCAGTCAGGTTCCCGGGCCACAGTATTCCACAATCTAAACAGATGTCATGTTCCCAGGCCTCAGGGTTCCAGAATCCACCCATGTCATGTTCCCAGTCCACAGGGTTCCAGAACCAAGGCTCAGTCAGGTTCCCGGGGCACAGTATTCCACAATCTAAACAGATGTCATATTCCCAGGCCACAGGTTTCCAAAATCACGCCTCAGTCATGTTCGCAGGCCACAGGTTTCCAGAATCAAACTGATTTCATGTTCCCTGGCAACAGGGTACCAGAATCCAAACCGATGTCATGTTCCCAGGCCACAGGATTCCACACTCTAACATCATTCATGTTCCCAGGCCACATGGTTCCAGAATCAAACCTCAGTCGTGTTCCCAGGACACAGGGTTCCAGAAGAAAACCTCAGTCATGTTCCCTGGACACAGGTTTCAAAAATAAGATCCCAGTGATGTTCCCAGGCCACAGGGTTCCACAATTAAACCTCAGTCATATTCCCAGGCCAGAGGGTTCCACAATCAAACCTCAGTCCTGTGGCCAGGCCACAGTTCCACCATCAAGCCTCAGTCATGTTCCCAGGCCAGAGTGTTCCACAATCAAACCTAAGTCATCTTGCCAAGCCACAGGGTTCCACCATCAAACCTCAGGCATGTTGCCAGGCCAAAGGGTTCCACCATCAAGCCTCACTCATGTTCCCAGTAAACAGGGCTCCTGAATCAAACCAATGTCATGTTCCCACACCACGGGGTTCCAGTATCAGGCCTCAGTCATGGTCCCAGTGCACAGGGTCCCACAATCAAACCTCAGTCATGTTGCCAGTCCACAGGTTTCTGCCATCAAACCTCAGTCAAATTCCCAGGCCACAGGGTTCCAGAATCAAGCCTCAGTCATTTGGCCAGGCTAGAGTGTTCCACCATCAAACCTCAGTCATGATCCCAGGCCACATGTTTCCACAATGAAACCTCAGTCATTTTCCCAAGCCAAAGGTTTCCAGAATCAAACCTCAGTCATATTCCCAGGACACATGGTTCCAGAATCAAACCTGAATCATGTTCGCAGGCCCCAGGTGTCAACAATCAAACCTCAGGCATGTTCCCAGGACACAGGTGTCCAGAATCAAACCTCAGTCATGTTCCCAGGGAACAGGCTTCCAGAAACAAAGCTCAGTCATGTTCCCAGGCCACAGGGTTCCAGAATCAAACCTCAGACTTGTTCCCAGGACACAGGTTTCCAGAATCAACCCGATATCATGTTCCCTGGCCACAGTCTCAGAATCAAACCTCAGTCATGTTGCCAGGCCACAGGTTTCCACCATCAAACCTCAGACATGTTCCCAGGCCACAGGGTTCCAGATTCAAACCGTTGGCAGGTCCCCAGGCCACAGTGTTCCAGAATCCACCAATGTCATGTTCCCAGGCCACAGGGTTCCAGAATCAATCCTCAGTTATGTTCCCAGGCTACAGGGTTCCAGAATAAATCCTCAGTCATGTTCCCAGACCACAGGGTTCCAGAACCAAGGCTCAGTCAGGTTCCCGGGCCACAGTATTCCACAATCTAAACAGATGTCATGTTCCCAGGCCTCAGGGTTCCAGAATCCACCCATGTCATGTTCCCAGTCCACAGGGTTCCAGAACCAAGGCTCAGTCAGGTTCCCGGGGCACAGTATTCCACAATCTACACAGATGTCATATTCCCAGGCCACAGGTTTCCAAAATCACGCCTCAGTCATGTTCGCAGGCCACAGGTTTCCAGAATCAAACTGATTTCATGTTCCCTGGCAACAGGGTACCAGAATCCAAACCGATGTCATGTTCCCAGGCCACAGGATTCCACACTCTAACATCAGTCATGTTCCCAGGCCACATGGTTCCAGAATCAAACCTCAGTCGTGTTCCCAGGACACAGGGTTCCAGAAGAAAACCTCAGTCATGTTCCCTGGACACAGGTTTCAGAAATCAAATCCCAGTCATGGTCCCAGGCCACAGGGTTCCACAATTAAACCTCAGTCATATTCCCAGGCCAGAGGGTTCCACAATCAAACCTCAGTCCTGTGGCCAGGCCACGGTTCCACCATCAAGCCTCAGTCATGTTCCCAGGCCAGAGTGTTCCACAATCAAACCTAAGTCATCTTGCCAAGCCACAGGGTTCCACCATCAAACCTCAGGCATGTTGCCAGGCCAAAGGGTTCCACCATCAAGCCTCACTCATGTTCCCAAGCCTGAAGGTTGCACTATCAAACCTCAATCATGTTGCCAGGCCACAGGGTTCAACCATCAATCCTCAGTCATGTTCCCAGTAAACAGGGCTCCTGAATCAAACCAATGTCATGTTCCCACACCACGGGGTTCCAGTATCAGGCCTCAGTCATGGTCCCAGTGCACAGGGTCCCACAATCAAACCTCAGTCATGTTGCCAGTCCACAGGTTTCTGCCATCAAACCTCAGTCAAGTTCCCAGGCCACAGGGTTCCAGAATCAAGCCTCAGTCATTTGGCCAGGCTAGAGTGTTCCACCATCAAACCTCAGTCATGATCCCAGGCCACATGTTTCCACAATGAAACCTCAGTCATTTTCCCAAGCCAAAGGTTTCCAAAATCAAACCTCAGTCATATTCCCAAGACACATGGTTCCAGAATCAAACCTGAATCATGTTCGCAGGCCCCAGCTGTCAACAATCAAACCTCAGGCATGTTCCCAGGACACAGGTGTCCAGAATCAAACCTCAGTCATGTTCCCAGGGAACAGGCTTCCAGAAACAAAGCTCAGTCATGTTCCCAGGCCACAGGGTTCCAGAATCAAACCTCAGTCTTGTTCCCAGGACACAGGTTTCCAGAATCAACCCGATATCATGTTCCCTGGCCACAGTCTCAGAATCAAACCTCAGTCATGTTGCCAGGCCACAGGTTTCCACCATCAAACCTCAGACATGTTCCCAGGCCACAGGGTTCCAGAGTCAAACCGTTGGCAGGTCCCCAGGCCACAGGGTTCCAGAATCCACCAATGTCATGTTCCCAGGCCACAGGGTTCCAGAATCAATCCTCAGTCATGTTCCCAGACCACAGGGTTCCAGAACCAAGGCTCAGTCAGGTTCCCGGGCCACAGTATTCCACAATCTAAACAGATGTCATGTTCCCAGGCCTCAGGGTTCCAGAACCAAGGCTCAGTCAGGTTCCCGGGGCACAGTATTCCACAATCTAAACAGATGTCATATTCCCAGGCCACAGGTTTCCAAAATCACGCCTCAGTCATGTTCGCAGGCCACAGGTTTCCAGAATCAAACTGATTTCATGTTCCCTGGCAACAGGGTACCAGAATCCAAACCGATGTCATGTTCCCAGGCCACAGGATTCCACACTCTAACATCATTCATGTTCCCAGGCCACATGGTTCCAGAATCAAACCTCAGTCGTGTTCCCAGGACACAGGGTTCCAGAAGAAAACCTCAGTCATGTTCCCTGGACACAGGTTTCAGAAATCAAATCCCAGTCATGGTCCCAGGCCACAGGGTTCCACAATTAAACCTCAGTCATATTCCCAGGCCAGAGGGTTCCACAATCAAACCTCAGTCCTGTGGCCAGGCCACGGTTCCACCATCAAGCCTCAGTCATGTTCCCAGGCCAGAGTGTTCCACAATCAAACCTAAGTCATCTTGCCAAGCCACAGGGTTCCACCATCAAACCTCAGGCATGTTGCCAGGCCAAAGGGTTCCACCATCAAGCCTCACTCATGTTCCCAGTAAACAGGGCTCCTGAATCAAACCAATGTCATGTTCCCACACCACGGGGTTCCAGTATCAGGCCTCAGTCATGGTCCCAGTGCACAGGGTCCCACAATCAAACCTCAGTCATGTTGCCAGTCCACAGGTTTCTGCCATCAAACCTCAGTCAAATTCCCAGGCCACAGGGTTCCAGAATCAAGCCTCAGTCATTTGGCCAGGCTAGAGTGTTCCACCATCAAACCTCAGTCATGATCCCAGGCCACATGTTTCCACAATGAAACCTCAGTCATTTTCCCAAGCCAAAGGTTTCCAGAATCAAACCTCAGTCATATTCCCAGGACACATGGTTCCAGAATCAAACCTGAATCATGTTCGCAGGCCCCAGGTGTCAACAATCAAACCTCAGGCATGTTCCCAGGACACAGGTGTCCAGAATCAAACCTCAGTCATGTTCCCAGGGAACAGGCTTCCAGAAACAAAGCTCAGTCATGTTCCCAGGCCACAGGGTTCCAGAATCAAACCTCAGACTTGTTCCCAGGACACAGGTTTCCAGAATCAACCCGATATCATGTTCCCTGGCCGCAGTCTCAGAATCAAACCTCAGTCATGTTGCCAGGCCACAGGTTTCCACCATCAAACCTCAGACATGTTCCCAGGCCACAGGGTTCCAGATTCAAACCGTTGGCAGGTCCCCAGGCCACAGTGTTCCAGAATCCACCAATGTCATGTTCCCAGGCCACAGGGTTCCAGAATCAATCCTCAGTTATGTTCCCAGGCTACAGGGTTCCAGAATAAATCCTCAGTCATGTTCCCAGACCACAGGGTTCCAGAACCAAGGCTCAGTCAGGTTCCCGGGCCACAGTATTCCACAATCTAAACAGATGTCATGTTCCCAGGCCTCAGGGTTCCAGAATCCACCCATGTCATGTTCCCAGTCCACAGGGTTCCAGAACCAAGGCTCAGTCAGGTTCCCGGGGCACAGTATTCCACAATCTACACAGATGTCATATTCCCAGGCCACAGGTTTCCAAAATCACGCCTCAGTCATGTTCGCAGGCCACAGGTTTCCAGAATCAAACTGATTTCATGTTCCCTGGCAACAGGGTACCAGAATCCAAACCGATGTCATGTTCCCAGGCCACAGGATTCCACACTCTAACATCAGTCATGTTCCCAGGCCACATGGTTCCAGAATCAAACCTCAGTCGTGTTCCCAGGACACAGGGTTCCAGAAGAAAACCTCAGTCATGTTCCCTGGACACAGGTTTCAGAAATCAAATCCCAGTCATGGTCCCAGGCCACAGGGTTCCACAATTAAACCTCAGTCATATTCCCAGGCCAGAGGGTTCCACAATCAAACCTCAGTCCTGTGGCCAGGCCACGGTTCCACCATCAAGCCTCAGTCATGTTCCCAGGCCAGAGTGTTCCACAATCAAACCTAAGTCATCTTGCCAAGCCACAGGGTTCCACCATCAAACCTCAGGCATGTTGCCAGGCCAAAGGGTTCCACCATCAAGCCTCACTCATGTTCCCAGTAAACAGGGCTCCTGAATCAAACCAATGTCATGTTCCCACACCACGGGGTTCCAGTATCAGGCCTCAGTCATGGTCCCAGTGCACAGGGTCCCACAATCAAACCTCAGTCATGTTGCCAGTCCACAGGTTTCTGCCATCAAACCTCAGTCAAATTCCCAGGCCACAGGGTTCCAGAATCAAGCCTCAGTCATTTGGCCAGGCTAGAGTGTTCCACCATCAAACCTCAGTCATGATCCCAGGCCACATGTTTCCACAATGAAACCTCAGTCATTTTCCCAAGCCAAAGGTTTCCAGAATCAAACCTCAGTCATATTCCCAGGACACATGGTTCCAGAATCATAGCTGAATCATGTTCGCAGGCCCCAGGTGTCAACAATCAAACCTCAGGCATGTTCCCAGGACACAGGTGTCCAGAATCAAACCTCAGTCATGTTCCCAGGGAACTGGCTTCAGGAAACAAAGCTCAGTCATGTTCCCAGGCCACAGGGTTCTAGAATCAAACCTCAGTCTTGTTCCCAGGACACAGGTTTCCAGAATCAACCCGATATCATGTTCCCTGGCCACAGTCTCAGAATCAAACCTCAGTCATGTTGCCAGGCCACAGGTTTCCACCATCAAACCTCAGACATGTTCCCAGGCCACAGGGTTCCAGAGTCAAACCGTTGGCAGGTCCCCAGGCCACAGGGATCCAGAATCCACCAATGTCATGTTCCCAGGCCACAGGGTTCCAGAATCAATCCTCAGTTATGTTCCCAGGCTACAGGGTTCCAGAATAAAACCTCAGTCATGTTCCCAGACCTCAGGGTTCCAGAACCAAGGCTCAGTCAGGTTCCCGGGCCACAGTATTCCACAATCTAAACAGATGTCATGTTCCCGGGCCACAGTATTCCACAATCTAAACAGATGTCATGTTCCCAGGCCTCAGGGTTCCAGAATCCACCCATGTCATGTTCCCAGTCCACAGGGTTCCAGAACCAAGGCTCAGTCAGGTTCCCGGGGCACAGTATTCCACAATCTAAACAGATGTCATATTCCCAGGCCACAGGTTTCCAAAATCACGCCTCAGTCATGTTCCCAGGCCACAGGTTTCCAGAATCAAACCGATTTCATGTTCCCTGGCAACAGAGTACCAGAATCCAAACCGATGTCATGTTCCCAGGCCCCAGGATTCCACACTCTAACATCAGTCATGTTCCCAGGCCACATGGTTCCAGAATCAAACCTCAGTCTTGTGCCCAGGACACAGGGTTCCAGAAGAAAACCTCAGTCATGTTCCCTGGACACAGGTTTCAGAAATCAAATCCCAGTCATGTTCCTAGGCCACAGGGTTCCACAATTAAACCTCAGTCATATTCCCAGGCCAGAGGGTTCCACAATCAAACCTCAGTCCTGTTGCCAGGCCACGGTTCCACCATCAAGCCTCAGTCATGTTCCCAGGCCAGAGTGTTCCACAATCAAACCTAAGTCATCTTGCCAAGCCACAGGGTTCCACCATCAATCCTCAGGCATGTTGCCAGGCCAAAGGGTTCCACCATCAAACCTCACTCATGTTCCCAAGCCTGAGGGTTGCACTATCAAACCTCAATCATGTTGCCAGGCCACAGGGTTCAACCATCAATCCTCAGTCATGTTCCCAGTAAACAGGGCTCCTGAATCAAACCAATGTCATGTTCCCACACCACGGGGTTCCAGTATCAGGCCTCAGTCATGGTCCCAGTGCACAGGGTCCCACAATCAAACCTCAGTCATGTTGCCAGTCCACAGGTTTCTGCCATCAAACCTCAGTCAAGTTCCCAGGCCACAGGGTTCCAGAATCAAGCCTCAGTCATTTGGCCAGGCTAGAGTGTTCCACCATCAAACCTCAGTCATGATCCCAGGCCACATGTTTCCACAATGAAACCTCAGTCATTTTCCCAAGCCAAAGGTTTCCAGAATCAAACCTCAGTCATATTCCCAGGACACATGGTTCCAGAATCAAACCTGAATCATGTTCGCAGGCCCCAGGTGTCAACAATCAAACCTCAGGCATGTTCCCAGGACACAGGTGTCCAGAATCAAACCTCAGTCATGTTCCCAGGGAACTGGCTTCAGGAAACAAAGCTCAGTCATGTTCCCAGGCCACAGGGTTCTAGAATCAAACCTCAGTCTTGTTCCCAGGACACAGGTTTCCAGAATCAACCCGATATCATGTTCCCTGGCCACAGTCTCAGAATCAAACCTCAGTCATGTTGCCAGGCCACAGGTTTCCACCATCAAACCTCAGACATGTTCCCAGGCCACAGGGTTCCAGAGTCAAACCGTTGGCAGGTCCCCAGGCCACAGGGTTCCAGAATCCACCAATGTCATGTTCCCAGGCCACAGGGTTCCAGAATCAATCCTCAGTTATGTTCCCAGGCTACAGGGTTCCAGAATAAAACCTCAGTCATGTTCCCAGACCTCAGGGTTCCAGAACCAAGGCTCAGTCAGGTTCCCGGGCCACAGTATTCCACAATCTAAACAGATGTCATGTTCCCAGGCCTCAGGGTTCCAGAATCCACCCATGTCATGTTCCCAGTCCACAGGGTTCCAGAACCAAGGCTCAGTCAGGTTCCCGGGGCACAGTATTCCACAATCTAAACAGATGTCATATTCCCAGGCCACAGGTTTCCAAAATCACGCCTCAGTCATGTTCCCAGGCCACAGGTTTCCAGAATCAAACCGATTTCATGTTCCCTGGCAACAGAGTACCAGAATCCAAACCGATGTCATGTTCCCAGGCCCCAGGATTCCACACTCTAACATGAGTCATGTTCCCAGGCCACATGGTTCCAGAATCAAACCTCAGTCTTGTGCCCAGGACACAGGGTTCCAGAAGAAAACCTCAGTCATGTTCCCTGGACACAGGTTTCAGAAATCAAATCCCAGTCATGTTCCTAGGCCACAGGGTTCCACAATTAAACCTCAGTCATATTCCCAGGCCAGAGGGTTCCACAATCAAACCTCAGTCCTGTTGCCAGGCCACGGTTCCACCATCAAGCCTCAGTCATGTTCCCAGGCCAGAGTGTTCCACAATCAAACCTAAGTCATCTTGCCAAGCCACAGGGTTCCACCATCAATCCTCAGGCACGTTGCCAGGCCAAAGGGTTCCACCATCAAACCTCACTCATGTTCCCAAGCCTGAGGGTTGCACTATCAAACCTCAATCATGTTGCCAGGCCACAGGGTTCAACCATCAATCCTCAGTCATGTTCCCAGTAAACAGGGCTCCTGAATCAAACCAATGTCATGTTCCCACACCACGGGGTTCCAGTATCAGGCCTCAGTCATGGTCCCAGTGCACAGGGTCCCACAATCAAACCTCAGTCATGTTGCCAGTCCACAGGTTTCTGCCATCAAACCTCAGTCAAGTTCCCAGGCCACAGGGTTCCAGAATCAAGCCTCAGTCATTTGGCCAGGCTAGAGTGTTCCACCATCAAACCTCAGTCATGATCCCAGGCCACATGTTTCCACAATGAAACCTCAGTCATTTTCCCAAGCCAAAGGTTTCCAGAATCAAACCTCAGTCATATTCCCAGGACACATGGTTCCAGAATCAAACCTGAATCATGTTCGCAGGCCCCAGGTGTCAACAATCAAACCTCAGGCATGTTCCCAGGACACAGGTGTCCAGAATCAAACCTCAGTCATGTTCCCAGGGAACAGGCTTCCAGAAACAAAGCTCAGTCATGTTCCCAGGCCACAGGGTTCCAGAATCAAACCTCAGACTTGTTCCCAGGACACAGGTTTCCAGAATCAACCCGATATCATGTTCCCTGGCCACAGTCTCAGAATCAAACCTCAGTCATGTTGCCAGGCCACAGGTTTCCACCATCAAACCTCAGACATGTTCCCAGGCCACAGGGTTCCAGAGTCAAACCGTTGGCAGGTCCCCAGGCCACAGTGTTCCAGAATCCACCAATGTCATGTTCCCAGGCCACAGGGTTCCAGAATCAATCCTCAGTTATGTTCCCAGGCTACAGGGTTCCAGAATAAATCCTCAGTCATGTTCCCAGACCACAGGGTTCCAGAACCAAGGCTCAGTCAGGTTCCCGGGCCACAGTATTCCACAATCTAAACAGATGTCATGTTCCCAGGCCTCAGGGTTCCAGAATCCACCCATGTCATGTTCCCAGTCCACAGGGTTCCAGAACCAAGGCTCAGTCAGGTTCCCGGGGCACAGTATTCCACAATCTACACAGATGTCATATTCCCAGGCCACAGGTTTCCAAAATCACGCCTCAGTCATGTTCGCAGGCCACAGGTTTCCAGAATCAAACTGATTTCATGTTCCCTGGCAACAGGGTACCAGAATCCAAACCGATGTCATGTTCCCAGGCCACAGGATTCCACACTCTAACATCAGTCATGTTCCCAGGCCACATGGTTCCAGAATCAAACCTCAGTCATGTTCCCAGGACACAGGGTTCCAGAAGAAAACCTCAGTCATGTTCCCTGGACACAGGTTTCAGAAATAAGATCCCAGTGATGTTCCCAGGCCACAGGGTTCCACAATTAAACCTCAGTCATATTCCCAGGCCAGAGGGTTCCACAATCAAACCTCAGTCCTGTGGCCAGGCCACGGTTCCACCATCAAGCCTCAGTCATGTTCCCAGGCCAGAGTGTTCCACAATCAAACCTAAGTCATCTTGCCAAGCCACAGGGTTCCACCATCAAACCTCAGGCATGTTGCCAGGCCAAAGGGTTCCACCATCAAGCCTCACTCATGTTCCCAAGCCTGAGGGGTGCACTATCAAACCTCAATCATGTTGCCAGGCCACAGGGTTCAACCATCAATCCTCAGTCATGTTCCCAGTAAACAGGGCTCCTGAATCAAACCAATGTCATGTTCCCACACCACGGGGTTCCAGTATCAGGCCTCAGTCATGGTCCCAGTGCACAGGGTCCCACAATCAAACCTCAGTCATGTTGCCAGTCCACAGGTTTCTGCCATCAAACCTCAGTCAAGTTCCCAGGCCACAGGGTTCCAGAATCAAGCCTCAGTCATTTGGCCAGGCTAGAGTGTTCCACCATCAAGCCTCACTCATGTTCCCAAGCCTGAGGGTTGCACTATCAAACCTCAATCATGTTGCCAGGCCACAGGGTTCAACCATCAATCCTCAGTCATGTTCCCAGTAAACAGGGCTCCTGAATCAAACCAATGTCATGTTCCCACACCACGGGGTTCCAGTATCAGGCCTCAGTCATGGTCCCAGTGCACAGGGTCCCACAATCAAACCTCAGTCATGTTGCCAGTCCACAGGTTTCTGCCATCAAACCTCAGGTCAAATTCCCAGGCCACAGGGTTCCAGAATCAAGCCTCAGTCATTTGGCCAGGCTAGAGTGTTCCACCATCAAGCCTCACTCATGTTCCCAAGCCTGAGGGTTGCACTATCAAACCTCAATCATGTTGCCAGGCCACAGGGTTCAACCATCAAGCCTCAGTCATGTTCCCAGTAAACAGGGCTCCTGAATCAAACCAATGTCATGTTCCCACACCACGGGGTTCCAGTATCAGGCCTCAGTCATGGTCCCAGTGCACAGGGTCCCACAATCAAACCTCAGTCATGTTGCCAGTCCACAGGTTTCTGCCATCAAACCTCAGTCAAGTTCCCAGGCCACAGGGTTCCAGAATCAAGCCTCAGTCATTTGGCCAGGCTAGAGTGTTCCACCATCAAGCCTCACTCATGTTCCCAAGCCTGAGGGTTGCACTATCAAACCTCAATCATGTTGCCAGGCCACAGGGTTCAACCATCAAGCCTCAGTCATGTTCCCAGTAAACAGGGCTCCTGAATCAAACCAATGTCATGTTCCCACACCACGGGGTTCCAGTATCAGGCCTCAGTCATGGTCCCAGTGCACAGGGTCCCACAATCAAACCTCAGTCATGTTGCCAGTCCACAGGTTTCTGCCATCAAACCTCAGTCAAGTTCCCAGGCCACAGGGTTCCAGAATCAAGCCTCAGTCATTTGGCCAGGCTAGAGTGTTCCACCATCAAACCTCAGTCATGATCCCAGGCCACATGTTTCCACAATGAAACCTCAGTCATTTTCCCAAGCCAAAGGTTTCCAAAATCAAACCTCAGTCATATTCCCAAGACACATGGTTCCAGAATCAAACCTGAATCATGTTCGCAGGCCCCAGCTGTCAACAATCAAACCTCAGGCATGTTCCCAGGACACAGGTGTCCAGAATCCACCAATGTCATGTTCCCAGGCCACAGGGTTCCAGAATCAATCCTCAGTCATGTTCCCAGACCACAGGGTTCCAGAACCAAGGCTCAGTCAGGTTCCCGGGCCACAGTATTCCACAATCTAAACAGATGTCATGTTCCCAGGCCTCAGGGTTCCAGAATCCACCGATGTCATGTTCCCAGTCCACAGGGTTCCAGAACCAAGGCTCAGTCAGGTTCCCGGGGCACAGTATTCCACAATCTAAACAGATGTCATATTCCCAGGCCACAGGTTTCCAAAATCACGCCTCAGTCATGTTCGCAGGCCACAGGTTTCCAGAATCAAACTGATTTCATGTTCCCTGGCAACAGGGTACCAGAATCCAAACCGATGTCATGTTCCCAGGCCACAGGATTCCACACTCTAACATCATTCATGTTCCCAGGCCACATGGTTCCAGAATCAAACCTCAGTCGTGTTCCCAGGACACAGGGTTCCAGAAGAAAACCTCAGTCATGTTCCCTGGACACAGGTTTCAGAAATCAAATCCCAGTCATGGTCCCAGGCCACAGGGTTCCACAATTAAACCTCAGTCATATTCCCAGGCCAGAGGGTTCCACAATCAAACCTCAGTCCTGTGGCCAGGCCACGGTTCCACCATCAAGCCTCAGTCATGTTCCCAGGCCAGAGTGTTCCACAATCAAACCTAAGTCATCTTGCCAAGCCACAGGGTTCCACCATCAAACCTCAGGCATGTTGCCAGGCCAAAGGGTTCCACCATCAAGCCTCACTCATGTTCCCAGTAAACAGGGCTCCTGAATCAAACCAATGTCATGTTCCCACACCACGGGGTTCCAGTATCAGGCCTCAGTCATGGTCCCAGTGCACAGGGTCCCACAATCAAACCTCAGTCATGTTGCCAGTCCACAGGTTTCTGCCATCAAACCTCAGTCAAATTCCCAGGCCACAGGGTTCCAGAATCAAGCCTCAGTCATTTGGCCAGGCTAGAGTGTTCCACCATCAAACCTCAGTCATGATCCCAGGCCACATGTTTCCACAATGAAACCTCAGTCATTTTCCCAAGCCAAAGGTTTCCAGAATCAAACCTCAGTCATATTCCCAGGACACATGGTTCCAGAATCAAACCTGAATCATGTTCGCAGGCCCCAGGTGTCAACAATCAAACCTCAGGCATGTTCCCAGGACACAGGTGTCCAGAATCAAACCTCAGTCATGTTCCCAGGGAACAGGCTTCCAGAAACAAAGCTCAGTCATGTTCCCAGGCCACAGGGTTCCAGAATCAAACCTCAGACTTGTTCCCAGGACACAGGTTTCCAGAATCAACCCGATATCATGTTCCCTGGCCACAGTCTCAGAATCAAACCTCAGTCATGTTGCCAGGCCACAGGTTTCCACCATCAAACCTCAGACATGTTCCCAGGCCACAGGGTTCCAGATTCAAACCGTTGGCAGGTCCCCAGGCCACAGTGTTCCAGAATCCACCAATGTCATGTTCCCAGGCCACAGGGTTCCAGAATCAATCCTCAGTTATGTTCCCAGGCTACAGGGTTCCAGAATAAATCCTCAGTCATGTTCCCAGACCACAGGGTTCCAGAACCAAGGCTCAGTCAGGTTCCCGGGCCACAGTATTCCACAATCTAAACAGATGTCATGTTCCCAGGCCTCAGGGTTCCAGAATCCACCCATGTCATGTTCCCAGTCCACAGGGTTCCAGAACCAAGGCTCAGTCAGGTTCCCGGGGCACAGTATTCCACAATCTACACAGATGTCATATTCCCAGGCCACAGGTTTCCAAAATCACGCCTCAGTCATGTTCGCAGGCCACAGGTTTCCAGAATCAAACTGATTTCATGTTCCCTGGCAACAGGGTACCAGAATCCAAACCGATGTCATGTTCCCAGGCCACAGGATTCCACACTCTAACATCAGTCATGTTCCCAGGCCACATGGTTCCAGAATCAAACCTCAGTCGTGTTCCCAGGACACAGGGTTCCAGAAGAAAACCTCAGTCATGTTCCCTGGACACAGGTTTCAGAAATCAAATCCCAGTCATGGTCCCAGGCCACAGGGTTCCACAATTAAACCTCAGTCATATTCCCAGGCCAGAGGGTTCCACAATCAAACCTCAGTCCTGTGGCCAGGCCACGGTTCCACCATCAAGCCTCAGTCATGTTCCCAGGCCAGAGTGTTCCACAATCAAACCTAAGTCATCTTGCCAAGCCACAGGGTTCCACCATCAAACCTCAGGCATGTTGCCAGGCCAAAGGGTTCCACCATCAAGCCTCACTCATGTTCCCAGTAAACAGGGCTCCTGAATCAAACCAATGTCATGTTCCCACACCACGGGGTTCCAGTATCAGGCCTCAGTCATGGTCCCAGTGCACAGGGTCCCACAATCAAACCTCAGTCATGTTGCCAGTCCACAGGTTTCTGCCATCAAACCTCAGTCAAATTCCCAGGCCACAGGGTTCCAGAATCAAGCCTCAGTCATTTGGCCAGGCTAGAGTGTTCCACCATCAAACCTCAGTCATGATCCCAGGCCACATGTTTCCACAATGAAACCTCAGTCATTTTCCCAAGCCAAAGGTTTCCAGAATCAAACCTCAGTCATATTCCCAGGACACATGGTTCCAGAATCATAGCTGAATCATGTTCGCAGGCCCCAGGTGTCAACAATCAAACCTCAGGCATGTTCCCAGGACACAGGTGTCCAGAATCAAACCTCAGTCATGTTCCCAGGGAACTGGCTTCAGGAAACAAAGCTCAGTCATGTTCCCAGGCCACAGGGTTCTAGAATCAAACCTCAGTCTTGTTCCCAGGACACAGGTTTCCAGAATCAACCCGATATCATGTTCCCTGGCCACAGTCTCAGAATCAAACCTCAGTCATGTTGCCAGGCCACAGGTTTCCACCATCAAACCTCAGACATGTTCCCAGGCCACAGGGTTCCAGAGTCAAACCGTTGGCAGGTCCCCAGGCCACAGGGATCCAGAATCCACCAATGTCATGTTCCCAGGCCACAGGGTTCCAGAATCAATCCTCAGTTATGTTCCCAGGCTACAGGGTTCCAGAATAAAACCTCAGTCATGTTCCCAGACCTCAGGGTTCCAGAACCAAGGCTCAGTCAGGTTCCCGGGCCACAGTATTCCACAATCTAAACAGATGTCATGTTCCCAGGCCTCAGGGTTCCAGAATCCACCCATGTCATGTTCCCAGTCCACAGGGTTCCAGAACCAAGGCTCAGTCAGGTTCCCGGGGCACAGTATTCCACAATCTAAACAGATGTCATATTCCCAGGCCACAGGTTTCCAAAATCACGCCTCAGTCATGTTCCCAGGCCACAGGTTTCCAGAATCAAACCGATTTCATGTTCCCTGGCAACAGAGTACCAGAATCCAAACCGATGTCATGTTCCCAGGCCCCAGGATTCCACACTCTAACATGAGTCATGTTCCCAGGCCACATGGTTCCAGAATCAAACCTCAGTCTTGTGCCCAGGACACAGGGTTCCAGAAGAAAACCTCAGTCATGTTCCCTGGACACAGGTTTCAGAAATCAAATCCCAGTCATGTTCCTAGGCCACAGGGTTCCACAATTAAACCTCAGTCATATTCCCAGGCCAGAGGGTTCCACAATCAAACCTCAGTCCTGTTGCCAGGCCACGGTTCCACCATCAAGCCTCAGTCATGTTCCCAGGCCAGAGTGTTCCACAATCAAACCTAAGTCATCTTGCCAAGCCACAGGGTTCCACCATCAATCCTCAGGCATGTTGCCAGGCCAAAGGGTTCCACCATCAAACCTCACTCATGTTCCCAAGCCTGAGGGTTGCACTATCAAACCTCAATCATGTTGCCAGGCCACAGGGTTCAACCATCAATCCTCAGTCATGTTCCCAGTAAACAGGGCTCCTGAATCAAACCAATGTCATGTTCCCACACCACGGGGTTCCAGTATCAGGCCTCAGTCATGGTCCCAGTGCACAGGGTCCCACAATCAAACCTCAGTCATGTTGCCAGTCCACAGGTTTCTGCCATCAAACCTCAGTCAAGTTCCCAGGCCACAGGGTTCCAGAATCAAGCCTCAGTCATTTGGCCAGGCTAGAGTGTTCCACCATCAAACCTCAGTCATGATCCCAGGCCACATGTTTCCACAATGAAACCTCAGTCATTTTCCCAAGCCAAAGGTTTCCAGAATCAAACCTCAGTCATATTCCCAGGACACATGGTTCCAGAATCAAACCTGAATCATGTTCGCAGGCCCCAGGTGTCAACAATCAAACCTCAGGCATGTTCCCAGGACACAGGTGTCCAGAATCAAACCTCAGTCATGTTCCCAGGGAACTGGCTTCAGGAAACAAAGCTCAGTCATGTTCCCAGGCCACAGGGTTCTAGAATCAAACCTCAGTCTTGTTCCCAGGACACAGGTTTCCAGAATCAACCCGATATCATGTTCCCTGGCCACAGTCTCAGAATCAAACCTCAGTCATGTTGCCAGGCCACAGGTTTCCACCATCAAACCTCAGACATGTTCCCAGGCCACAGGGTTCCAGAGTCAAACCGTTGGCAGGTCCCCAGGCCACAGGGTTCCAGAATCCACCAATGTCATGTTCCCAGGCCACAGGGTTCCAGAATCAATCCTCAGTTATGTTCCCAGGCTACAGGGTTCCAGAATAAAACCTCAGTCATGTTCCCAGACCTCAGGGTTCCAGAACCAAGGCTCAGTCAGGTTCCCGGGCCACAGTATTCCACAATCTAAACAGATGTCATGTTCCCAGGCCTCAGGGTTCCAGAATCCACCCATGTCATGTTCCCAGTCCACAGGGTTCCAGAACCAAGGCTCAGTCAGGTTCCCGGGGCACAGTATTCCACAATCTAAACAGATGTCATATTCCCAGGCCACAGGTTTCCAAAATCACGCCTCAGTCATGTTCCCAGGCCACAGGTTTCCAGAATCAAACCGATTTCATGTTCCCTGGCAACAGAGTACCAGAATCCAAACCGATGTCATGTTCCCAGGCCCCAGGATTCCACACTCTAACATGAGTCATGTTCCCAGGCCACATGGTTCCAGAATCAAACCTCAGTCTTGTGCCCAGGACACAGGGTTCCAGAAGAAAACCTCAGTCATGTTCCCTGGACACAGGTTTCAGAAATCAAATCCCAGTCATGTTCCTAGGCCACAGGGTTCCACAATTAAACCTCAGTCATATTCCCAGGCCAGAGGGTTCCACAATCAAACCTCAGTCCTGTTGCCAGGCCACGGTTCCACCATCAAGCCTCAGTCATGTTCCCAGGCCAGAGTGTTCCACAATCAAACCTAAGTCATCTTGCCAAGCCACAGGGTTCCACCATCAATCCTCAGGCATGTTGCCAGGCCAAAGGGTTCCACCATCAAACCTCACTCATGTTCCCAAGCCTGAGGGTTGCACTATCAAACCTCAATCATGTTGCCAGGCCACAGGGTTCAACCATCAATCCTCAGTCATGTTCCCAGTAAACAGGGCTCCTGAATCAAACCAATGTCATGTTCCCACACCACGGGGTTCCAGTATCAGGCCTCAGTCATGGTCCCAGTGCACAGGGTCCCACAATCAAACCTCAGTCATGTTGCCAGTCCACAGGTTTCTGCCATCAAACCTCAGTCAAGTTCCCAGGCCACAGGGTTCCAGAATCAAGCCTCAGTCATTTGGCCAGGCTAGAGTGTTCCACCATCAAACCTCAGTCATGATCCCAGGCCACATGTTTCCACAATGAAACCTCAGTCATTTTCCCAAGCCAAAGGTTTCCAGAATCAAACCTCAGTCATATTCCCAGGACACATGGTTCCAGAATCAAACCTGAATCATGTTCGCAGGCCCCAGGTGTCAACAATCAAACCTCAGGCATGTTCCCAGGACACAGGTGTCCAGAATCAAACCTCAGTCATGTTCCCAGGGAACAGGCTTCCAGAAACAAAGCTCAGTCATGTTCCCAGGCCACAGGGTTCCAGAATCAAACCTCAGACTTGTTCCCAGGACACAGGTTTCCAGAATCAACCCGATATCATGTTCCCTGGCCACAGTCTCAGAATCAAACCTCAGTCATGTTGCCAGGCCACAGGTTTCCACCATCAAACCTCAGACATGTTCCCAGGCCACAGGGTTCCAGAGTCAAACCGTTGGCAGGTCCCCAGGCCACAGTGTTCCAGAATCCACCAATGTCATGTTCCCAGGCCACAGGGTTCCAGAATCAATCCTCAGTTATGTTCCCAGGCTACAGGGTTCCAGAATAAATCCTCAGTCATGTTCCCAGACCACAGGGTTCCAGAACCAAGGCTCAGTCAGGTTCCCGGGCCACAGTATTCCACAATCTAAACAGATGTCATGTTCCCAGGCCTCAGGGTTCCAGAATCCACCCATGTCATGTTCCCAGTCCACAGGGTTCCAGAACCAAGGCTCAGTCAGGTTCCCGGGGCACAGTATTCCACAATCTACACAGATGTCATATTCCCAGGCCACAGGTTTCCAAAATCACGCCTCAGTCATGTTCGCAGGCCACAGGTTTCCAGAATCAAACTGATTTCATGTTCCCTGGCAACAGGGTACCAGAATCCAAACCGATGTCATGTTCCCAGGCCACAGGATTCCACACTCTAACATCAGTCATGTTCCCAGGCCACATGGTTCCAGAATCAAACCTCAGTCATGTTCCCAGGACACAGGGTTCCAGAAGAAAACCTCAGTCATGTTCCCTGGACACAGGTTTCAGAAATAAGATCCCAGTGATGTTCCCAGGCCACAGGGTTCCACAATTAAACCTCAGTCATATTCCCAGGCCAGAGGGTTCCACAATCAAACCTCAGTCCTGTGGCCAGGCCACGGTTCCACCATCAAGCCTCAGTCATGTTCCCAGGCCAGAGTGTTCCACAATCAAACCTAAGTCATCTTGCCAAGCCACAGGGTTCCACCATCAAACCTCAGGCATGTTGCCAGGCCAAAGGGTTCCACCATCAAGCCTCACTCATGTTCCCAAGCCTGAGGGGTGCACTATCAAACCTCAATCATGTTGCCAGGCCACAGGGTTCAACCATCAATCCTCAGTCATGTTCCCAGTAAACAGGGCTCCTGAATCAAACCAATGTCATGTTCCCACACCACGGGGTTCCAGTATCAGGCCTCAGTCATGGTCCCAGTGCACAGGGTCCCACAATCAAACCTCAGTCATGTTGCCAGTCCACAGGTTTCTGCCATCAAACCTCAGTCAAGTTCCCAGGCCACAGGGTTCCAGAATCAAGCCTCAGTCATTTGGCCAGGCTAGAGTGTTCCACCATCAAGCCTCACTCATGTTCCCAAGCCTGAGGGTTGCACTATCAAACCTCAATCATGTTGCCAGGCCACAGGGTTCAACCATCAATCCTCAGTCATGTTCCCAGTAAACAGGGCTCCTGAATCAAACCAATGTCATGTTCCCACACCACGGGGTTCCAGTATCAGGCCTCAGTCATGGTCCCAGTGCACAGGGTCCCACAATCAAACCTCAGTCATGTTGCCAGTCCACAGGTTTCTGCCATCAAACCTCAGGTCAAATTCCCAGGCCACAGGGTTCCAGAATCAAGCCTCAGTCATTTGGCCAGGCTAGAGTGTTCCACCATCAAGCCTCACTCATGTTCCCAAGCCTGAGGGTTGCACTATCAAACCTCAATCATGTTGCCAGGCCACAGGGTTCAACCATCAAGCCTCAGTCATGTTCCCAGTAAACAGGGCTCCTGAATCAAACCAATGTCATGTTCCCACACCACGGGGTTCCAGTATCAGGCCTCAGTCATGGTCCCAGTGCACAGGGTCCCACAATCAAACCTCAGTCATGTTGCCAGTCCACAGGTTTCTGCCATCAAACCTCAGTCAAGTTCCCAGGCCACAGGGTTCCAGAATCAAGCCTCAGTCATTTGGCCAGGCTAGAGTGTTCCACCATCAAGCCTCACTCATGTTCCCAAGCCTGAGGGTTGCACTATCAAACCTCAATCATGTTGCCAGGCCACAGGGTTCAACCATCAAGCCTCAGTCATGTTCCCAGTAAACAGGGCTCCTGAATCAAACCAATGTCATGTTCCCACACCACGGGGTTCCAGTATCAGGCCTCAGTCATGGTCCCAGTGCACAGGGTCCCACAATCAAACCTCAGTCATGTTGCCAGTCCACAGGTTTCTGCCATCAAACCTCAGTCAAGTTCCCAG
Organism: Balaenoptera physalus; assembly: GCF_965194825.1. NCBI lineage: Eukaryota > Metazoa > Chordata > Mammalia > Artiodactyla > Balaenopteridae > Balaenoptera > Balaenoptera physalus. Next base: position 31,214,793 of record NC_138897.1, on the reverse strand, counting down.
GCCACAGGGTTCCAGAATCAAGCCTCAGTCATTTGGCCAGGCTAGAGTGTTCCACCATCAAACCTCAGTCATGATCCCAGGCCACATGTTTCCACAATGAAACCTCAGTCATTTTCCCAAGCCAAAGGTTTCCAAAATCAAACCTCAGTCATATTCCCAAGACACATGGTTCCAGAATCAAACCTGAATCATGTTCGCAGGCCCCAGCTGTCAACAATCAAACCTCAGGCATGTTCCCAGGACACAGGTGTCCAGAATCAAACCTCAGTCATGTTCCCAGGGAACAGGCTTCCAGAAACAAAGCTCAGTCATGTTCCCAGGCCACAGGCTTCCAGAATCAAACCTCAGTCTTGTTCCCAGGACACAGGTTTCCAGAATCAACCCGATATCATGTTCCCTGGCCACAGTCTCAGAATCAAACCTCAGTCATGTTGTCAGGCCACAGGTTTCCACCATCAAACCTCAGACATGTTCCCAGGCCACAGGGTTCCAGAGTCAAACCGTTGGCAGGTTCCCAGGCCACAGGGTTCCAGAATCCACCAATGTCATGTTCCCAGGCCACAGGGTTCCAGAATCAATCCTCAGTCATGTTCCCAGACCACAGGGTTCCAGAACCAAGGCTCAGTCAGGTTCCCGGGCCACAGTATTCCACAATCTAAACAGATGTCATGTTCCCAGGCCTCAGGGTTCCAGAATCCACCGATGTCATGTTCCCAGTCCACAGGGTTCCAGAACGAAGGCTCAGTCAGGTTCCCGGGGCACAGTATTCCACAATCTAAACAGATGTCATATTCTCAGGCCACAGGTTTCCAAAATCACGCCTCAGTCATGTTCGCAGGCCACAGGTTTCCAGAATCAAACTGATTTCATGTTCCCTGGCAACAGGGTACCAGAATCCAAACCGATGTCATGTTCCCAGGCCACAGGATTCCACACTCTAACATCAGTCATGTTCCCAGGCCACATGGTTCCAGAATCAAACTTCAGTCGTGTTCCCAGGACACAGGGTTCCAGAAGAAAACCTCAGTCATGTTCCCTGGACACAGGTTTCAGAAATAAGATCCCAGTGATGTTCCCAGGCCACAGGTTTCCACAATTAAACCTCAGTCATATTCCCAGGCCAGAGGGTTCCACAATCAAACCTCAGTCCTGTGGCCAGGCCACGGTTCCACCATCAAGCCTCAGTCACGTTCCCAGGCCAGAGTGTTCCACAATCAAACCTAAGTCATCTTGCCAAGCCACAGGGTTCCACCATCAAACCTCAGGCATGTTGCCAGGCCAAAGGGTTCCACCATCAAGCCTCACTCATGTTCCCAGTAAACAGGGCTCCTGAATCAAACCAATGTCATGTTCCCACACCACGGGGTTCCAGTATCAGGCCTCAGTCATGGTCCCAGTGCACAGGGTCCCACAATCAAACCTCAGTCATGTTGCCAGTCCACAGGTTTCTGCCATCAAACCTCAGTCAAATTCCCAGGCCACAGGGTTCCAGAATCAAGCCTCAGTCATTTGGCCAGGCTAGAGTGTTCCACCATCAAACCTCAGTCATGATCCCAGGCCACATGTTTCCACAATGAAACCTCAGTCATTTTCCCAAGCCAAAGGTTTCCAGAATCAAACCTCAGTCATATTCCCAGGACACATGGTTCCAGAATCATAGCTGAATCATGTTCGCAGGCCCCAGGTGTCAACAATCAAACCTCAGGCATGTTCCCAGGACACAGGTGTCCAGAATCAAACCTCAGTCATGTTCCCAGGGAACTGGCTTCAGGAAACAAAGCTCAGTCATGTTCCCAGGCCACAGGGTTCTAGAATCAAACCTCAGTCTTGTTCCCAGGACACAGGTTTCCAGAATCAACCCGATATCATGTTCCCTGGCCACAGTCTCAGAATCAAACCTCAGTCATGTTGCCAGGCCACAGGTTTCCACCATCAAACCTCAGACATGTTCCCAGGCCACAGGGTTCCAGAGTCAAACCGTTGGCAGGTTCCCAGGCCACAGGGTTCCAGAATCCACCAATGTCATGTTCCCAGGCCACAGGGTTCCAGAATCAATCCTCAGTTATGTTCCCAGGCTACAGGGTTCCAGAATAAAACCTCAGTCATGTTCCCAGACCACAGGGTTCCAGAACCAAAGCTCAGTCAGGTTCCCGGGCCACAGTATTACACAATCTAAACAGATGTCATGTTCCCAGGCCTCAGGGTTCCAGAATCCACCCATGTCATGTTCCCAGTCCACAGGGTTCCAGAACCAAGGCTCAGTCAGGTTCCCGGGGCACAGTATTCCACAATCTAAACAGATGTCATATTCCCAGGCCACAGGTTTCCAAAATCACGCCTCAGTCATGTTCCCAGGCCACAGGTTTCCAGAATCAAACCGATTTCATGTTCCCTGGCAACAGAGTACCAGAATCCAAACCGATGTCATGTTCCCAGGCCACAGGATTCCACACTCTAACATCAGTCATGTTCCCAGGCCACATGGTTCCAGAATCAAACCTCAGTCGTGTTCCCAGGACACAGGGTTCCAGAAGAAAACCTCAGTCATGTTCCCTGGACACAGGTTTCAGAAATCAAATCCCAGTCATGTTCCCAGGCCACAGGGTTCCACAATTAAACCTCAGTCATATTCCCAGGCCAGAGGGTTCCACAATCAAACCTCAGTCCTGTGGCCAGGCCACGGTTCCACCATCAAGCCTCAGTCATGTTCCCAGGCCAGAGTGTTCCACAATCAAACCTAAGTCATCTTGCCAAGCCACAGGGTTCCACCATCAAACCTCAGGCATGTTGCCAGGCCAAAGGGTTCCACCATCAAGCCTCACTCATGTTCCCAAGCCTGAGGGTTGCACTATCAAACCTCAATCATGTTGCCAGGCCACAGGGTTCAACCATCAATCCTCAGTCATGTTCCCAGTAAACAGGGCTCCTGAATCAAACCAATGTCATGTTCCCACACCACGGGGTTCCAGTATCAGGCCTCAGTCATGGTCCCAGTGCACAGGGTCCCACAATCAAACCTCAGTCATGTTGCCAGTCCACAGGTTTCTGCCATCAAACCTAAGTCAAGTTCCCAGGCCACAGGGTTCCAGAATCAAGCCTCAGTCATTTGGCCAGGCTAGAGTGTTCCACCATCAAACCTCAGTCATGATCCCAGGCCACATGTTTCCACAATGAAACCTCAGTCATTTTCCCAAGCCAAAGGTTTCCAGAATCAAACCTCAGTCATATTCCCAGGACACATGGTTCCAGAATCAAACCTGAATCATGTTCGCAGGCCCCAGCTGTCAACAATCAAACCTCAGGCATGTTCCCAGGACACAGGTGTCCAGAATCAAACCTCAGTCATGTTCCCAGGGAACAGGCTTCCAGAAACAAAGCTCAGTCATGTTCCCAGGCCACAGGGTTCCAGAATCAAACCTCAGTCTTGTTCCAAGGACACAGGTTTCCAGAATCAACCCGATATCATGTTCCCTGGCCACAGTCTCAGAATCAAACCTCAGTCATGTTGCCAGGCCACAGGTTTCCACCATCAAACCTCAGACATGTTCCCAGGCCACAGGGTTCCAGAGTCAAACCGTTGGCAGGTTCCCAGGCCACAGGGTTCCAGAATCCACCAATGTCATGTTCCCAGGCCACAGGGTTCCAGAATCAATCCTCAGTTATGTTCCCAGGCTACAGGGTTCCAGAATAAAATCTCAGTCATGTTCCCAGACCACAGGGTTCCAGAACCAAGGCTCAGTCAGGTTCCCGGGCCACAGTATTCCACAATCTAAACAGATGTCATGTTCCCAGGCCTCAGGGTTCCAGAATCCACCCATGTCATGTTCCCAGTCCACAGGGTTCCAGAACCAAGGCTCAGTCAGGTTCCCGGGGCACAGTATTCCACAATCTAAACAGATGTCATATTCCCAGGCCACAGGGTTCCAAAATCACGCCTCAGTCATGTTCCCAGGCCACAGGTTTCCAGAATCAAACCGATTTCATGTTCCCTGGCAACAGGGTACCAGAATCCAAACCGATGTCATGTTCCCAGGCCACAGGATTCCACACTCTAACATCAGTCATGTTCCCAGGCCACATGGTTCCAGAATCAAACCTCAGTCGTGTTCCCAGGACACAGGGTTCCAGAAGAAAACCTCAGTCATGTTCCCTGGACACAGGTTTCAGAAATAAGATCCCAGTGATGTTCCCAGGCCACAGGGTTCCACAATTAAACCTCAGTCATATTCCCAGGCCAGAGGGTTCCACAATCAAACCTCAGTCCTGTTGCCAGGCCACGGTTCCACCATCAAGCCTCAGTCATGTTGCCAGGCCAGAGTGTTCCACAATCAAACCTAAGTCATCTTGCCAAGCCACAGGGTTCCACCATCAAACCTCAGGCATGTTGCCAGGCCAAGGGGTTCCACCATCAAGTCTCACTCATGTTCCCAAGCCTGAGGGTTGCACTATCAAACCTCAATCATGTTGCCAGGCCACAGGGTTCAACCATCAATCCTCAGTCATGTTCCCAGTAAACAGGGCTCCTGAATCAAACCAATGTCATGTTCCCACACCACGGGGTTCCAGTATCAGGCCTCAGTCATGGTCCCAGTGCACAGGGTCCCACAATCAAACCTCAGTCATGTTGCCAGTCCACAGGTTTCTGCCATCAAACCTCAGTCAAGTTCCCAGGCCACAGGGTTCCAGAATCAAGCCTCAGTCATTTGGCCAGGCTAGAGTGTTCCACCATCAAACCTCAGTCATGATCCCAGGCCACATGTTTCCACAATGAAACCTCAGTCATTTTCCCAAGCCAAAGGTTTCCAGAATCAAACCTCAGTCATATTCCCAGGACACATGGTTCCAGAATCAAACCTGAATCATGTTCGCAGGCCCCAGGTGTCAACAATCAAACCTCAGGCATGTTCCCAGGACACAGGTGTCCAGAATCAAACCTCAGTCATGTTCCCAGGGAACAGGCTTCCAGAAACAAAGCTCAGTCATGTTCCCAGGCCACAGGGTTCCAGAATCAAACCTCAGTCTTGTTCCAAGGACACAGGTTTCCAGAATCAACCCGATATCATGTTCCCTGGCCACAGTCTCAGAATCAAACCTCAGTCATGTTGCCAGGCCACAGGTTTCCACCATCAAACCTCAGACATGTTCCCAGGCCACAGGGTTCCAGAGTCAAACCGTTGGCAGGTTCCCAGGCCACAGGGTTCCAGAATCCACCAATGTCATGTTCCCAGGCCACAGGGTTCCAGAATCAATCCTCAGTTATGTTCCCAGGCTACAGGGTTCCAGAATAAAACCTCAGTCATGTTCCCAGACCACAGGGTTCCAGAACCAAGGCTCAGTCAGGTTCCCGGGCCACAGTATTCCACAATCTAAACAGATGTCATGTTCCCAGGCCTCAGGGTTCCAGAATCCACCCATGTCATGTTCCCAGTCCACAGGGTTCCAGAACCAAGGCTCAGTCAGGTTCCCGGGGCACAGTATTCCACAATCTAAACAGATGTCATATTCCCAGGCCACAGGGTTCCAAAATCACGCCTCAGTCATGTTCCCAGGCCACAGGTTTCCAGAATCAAACCGATTTCATGTTCCCTGGCAACAGGGTACCAGAATCCAAACCGATGTCATGTTCCCAGGCCACAGGATTCCACACTCTAACATCAGTCATGTTCCCAGGCCACATGGTTCCAGAATCAAACCTCAGTCGTGTTCCCAGGACACAGGGTTCCAGAAGAAAACCTCAGTCATGTTCCCTGGACACAGGTTTCAGAAATAAGATCCCAGTGATGTTCCCAGGCCACAGGGTTCCACAATTAAACCTCAGTCATATTCCCAGGCCAGAGGGTTCCACAATCAAACCTCAGTCCTGTGGCCAGGCCACGGTTCCACCATCAAGCCTCAGTCATGTTGCCAGGCCAGAGTGTTCCACAATCAAACCTAAGTCATCTTGCCAAGCCACAGGGTTCCACCATCAAACCTCAGGCATGTTGCCAGGCCAAGGGGTTCCACCATCAAGTCTCACTCATGTTCCCAAGCCTGAGGGTTGCACTATCAAACCTCAATCATGTTGCCAGGCCACAGGGTTCAACCATCAATCCTCAGTCATGTTCCCAGTAAACAGGGCTCCTGAATCAAACCAATGTCATGTTCCCACACCACGGGGTTCCAGTATCAGGCCTCAGTCATGGTCCCAGTGCACAGGGTCCCACAATCAAACCTCAGTCATGTTGCCAGTCCACAGGTTTCTGCCATCAAACCTCAGTCAAGTTCCCAGGCCACAGGGTTCCAGAATCAAGCCTCAGTCATTTGGCCAGGCTAGAGTGTTCCACCATCAAACCTCAGTCATGATCCCAGGCCACATGTTTCCACAATGAAACCTCAGTCATTTTCCCAAGCCAAAGGTTTCCAGAATCAAACCTCAGTCATATTCCCAGGACACATGGTTCCAGAATCAAACCTGAATCATGTTCGCAGGCCCCAGCTGTCAACAATCAAACCTCAGGCATGTTCCCAGGACACAGGTGTCCAGAATCAAACCTCAGTCATGTTCCCAGGGAACAGGCTTCCAGAAACAAAGCTCAGTCATGTTCCCAGGCCACAGGGTTCCAGAATCAAACCTCAGTCTTGTTCCAAGGACACAGGTTTCCAGAATCAACCCGATATCATGTTCCCTGGCCACAGTCTCAGAATCAAACCTCAGTCATGTTGCCAGGCCACAGGTTTCCACCATCAAACCTCAGACATGTTCCCAGGCCACAGGGTTCCAGAGTCAAACCGTTGGCAGGTTCCCAGGCCACAGGGTTCCAGAATCCACCAATGTCATGTTCCCAGGCCACAGGGTTCCAGAATCAATCCTCAGTTATGTTCCCAGGCTACAGGGTTCCAGAATAAAACCTCAGTCATGTTCCCAGACCACAGGGTTCCAGAACCAAGGCTCAGTCAGGTTCCCGGGCCACAGTATTCCACAATCTAAACAGATGTCATGTTCCCAGGCCTCAGGGTTCCAGAATCCACCCATGTCATGTTCCCAGTCCACAGGGTTCCAGAACCAAGGCTCAGTCAGGTTCCCGGGGCACAGTATTCCACAATCTAAACAGATGTCATATTCCCAGGCCACAGGGTTCCAAAATCACGCCTCAGTCATGTTCCCAGGCCACAGGTTTCCAGAATCAAACCGATTTCATGTTGCCTGGCAACAGGGTACCAGAATCCAAACCGATGTCATGTTCCCAGGCCACAGGATTCCACACTCTAACATCAGTCATGTTCCCAGGCCACATGGTTCCAGAATCAAACCTCAGTCTTGTGCCTAGGACACAGGGTTCCGGAAGAAAACCTCAGTCATGTTCCCTGGACACAGGTTTCAGAAATCAAATCCCAGTCATGTTCCCAGGCCACAGGGTTCCACAATTAAACCTCAGTCATATTCCCAGGCCAGAGGGTTCCACAATCAAACCTCAGTCCTGTGGCCAGGCCACGGTTCCACCATCAAGCCTCAGTCATGTTCCCAGGCCAGAGTGTTCCACAATCAAACCTAAGTCATCTTGCCAAGCCACAGGGTTCCACCATCAAACCTCAGGCATGTTGCCAGGCCAAAGGGTTCCACCATCAAGCCTCACTCATGTTCCCAAGCCTGAGGGTTGCACTATCAAACCTCAATCATGTTGCCAGGCCACAGGGTTCAACCATCAATCCTCAGTCATGTTCCCAGTAAACAGGGCTCCTGAATCAAACCAATGTCATGTTCCCACACCACGGGGTTCCAGTATCAGGCCTCAGTCATGGTCCCAGTGCACAGGGTCCCACAATCAAACCTCAGTCATGTTGCCAGTCCACAGGTTTCTGCCATCAAACCTCAGTCAAGTTCCCAGGCCACAGGGTTCCAGAATCAAGCCTCAGTCATTTGGCCAGGCTAGAGTGTTCCACCATCAAACCTCAGTCATGATACCAGGCCACATGTTTCCACAATGAAACCTCAGTCATTTTCCCAAGCCAAAGGTTTCCAGAATCAAACCTCAGTCATGTTCCCAAGACACATGGTTCCAGAATCAAACCTGAATCATGTTAGCAGGCCCCAGGTGTCAACAATCAAACCTCAGGCATGTTCCCAGGACACAGGTGTCCAGAATCAAACCTCAGTCATGTTCCCAGGGAACAGGCTTCCAGAAACAAAGCTCAGTCATGTTCCCAGGCCACAGGGTTCCAGAATAAAACCTCAGTCTTGTTCCAAGGACACAGGTTTCCAGAATCAACCCGATATCATGTTCCCTGGCCACAGTCTCAGAATCAAACCTCAGTCATGTTGCCAGGCCACAGGTTTCCACCATCAAACCTCAGACATGTTCCCAGGCCACAGGGTTCCAGAGTCAAACCGTTGGCAGGTCCCCAGGCCACAGGGTTCCAGAATCCACCAATGTCATGTTCCCAGGCCACAGGGTTCCAGAATCAATCCTCAGTTATGTTCCCAGGCTACATGGTTCCAGAATAAAACCTCAGTCATGTTCCCAGACCACAGGGTTCCAGAACCAAGGCTCAGTCAGGTTCCCGGGCCACAGTATTCCACAATCTAAACAGATGTCATGTTCCTAGGCCTCAGGATTCCAGAATCCACCCATGTCATGTTCCCAGTCCACAGGGTTCCAGAACGAAGGCTCAGTCAGGTTCCCGGGGCACAGTATTCCACAATCTAAACAGATGTCATATTCCCAGGCCACAGGTTTCCAAAATCACGCCTCAGTCATGTTCCCAGGCCACAGGTTTCCAGAATCAAACCGATTTCATGTTCCCTGGCAACAGGGTACCAGAATCCAAACCGATGTCATGTTCCCAGGCCACAGGATTCCACACTCTAACATCAGTCATGTTCCCAGGCCACATGGTTCCAGAATCAAACCTCAGTCGTGTTCCCAGGACACAGGGTTCCAGAAGAAAACCTCAGTCATGTTCCCTGGACACAGGTTTCAGAAATCAAATCCCAGTCATGTTCCCAGGCCACAGGGTTCCACAATTAAACCTCAGTCATATTCCCAGGCCAGAGGGTTCCACAATCAAACCTCAGTCCTGTGGCCAGGCCACGGTTCCACCATCAAGCCTCAGTCATGTTCCCAGGACAGAGTGTTCCACAATCAAACCTAAGTCATCTTGCCAAGCCACAGGGTACCACCATCAAACCTCAGGCATGTTGCCAGGCCAAAGGGTTCCACCATCAAGCCTCACTCATGTTCCCAAGCCTGAGGGTTGCACTATCAAACCTCAATCATGTTGCCAGGCCACAGGGTTCAACCATCAATCCTCAGTCATGTTCCCAGTAAACAGGGCTCCTGAATCAAACCAATGTCATGTTCCCACACCACGGGGTTCCAGTATCAGGCCTCAGTCATGGTCCCAGTGCACAGGGTCCCACAATCAAACCTCAGTCATGTTGCCAGTCCACAGGTTTCTGCCATCAAACCTCAGTCAAGTTCTCAGGCCACAGGGTTCCAGAATCAAGCCTCAGTCATTTGGCCAGGCTAGAGTGTTCCACCATCAAACCTCAGTCATGATCCCAGGCCACATGTTTCCACAATGAAACCTCAGTCATTTTCCCAAGCCAAAGGTTTCCAGAATCAAACCTCAGTCATATTCCCAGGACACATGGTTCCAGAATCAAACCAGAATCATGTTCGCAGGCCCCAGCTGTCAACAATCAAACCTCAGGCATGTTCCCAGGACACAGGTGTCCAGAATCAAACCTCAGTCATGTTCCCAGGGAACAGGCTTCCAGAAACAAAGCTCAGTCATGTTCCCAGGCCACAGGGTTCCAGAATCAAACCTCAGTCTTGTTCCCAGGACACAGGTTTCCAGAATCAACCCGATATCATGTTCCCTGGCCACAGTCTCAGAATCAAACCTCAGTCATGTTGCCAGGCCACAGGTTTCCACCATCAAACCTCAGACATGTTCCCAGGCCACAGGGTTCCAGAGTCAAACCGTTGGCAGGTTCCCAGGCCACAGGGTTCCAGAATCCACCAATGTCATGTTCCCAGGCCACAGGGTTCCAGAATCAATCCTCAGTTATGTTCCCAGGCTACAGGGTTCCAGAATAAAACCTCAGTCATGTTCCCAGACCACAGGGTTCCAGAACCAAGGCTCAGTCAGGTTCCCGGGCCACAGTATTCCACAATCTAAACAGATGTCATGTTCCCAGGCCTCAGGGTTCCAGAATCCACCCATGTCATGTTCCCAGTCCACAGGGTTCCAGAACCAAGGCTCAGTCAGGTTCCCGGGGCACAGTATTACACAATCTAAACAGATGTCATATTCCCAGGCCACAGGTTTCCAAAATCACGCCTCAGTCATGTTCCCAGGCCACAGGTTTCCAGAATCAAACCGATTTCATGTTCCCTGGCAACAGGGTACCAGAATCCAAACCGATGTCATGTTCCCAGGCCACAGGATTCCACACTCTAACATGAGTCATGTTCCCAGGCCACATGGTTCCAGAATCAAACCTCACTCTTGTGCCCAGGACACAGGGTTCCAGAAGAAAACCTCAGTCATGTTCCCTGGACACAGGTTTCAGAAATCAAATCCCAGTCATGTTCCCAGGCCACAGGGTTCCACAATTAAACCTCAGTCATATTCCCAGGCCAGAGGGTTCCACAATCAAACCTCAGTCCTGTGGCCAGGCCACGGTTCCACCATCAAGCCTCAGTCATGTTCCCAGGCCAGAGTGTTCCACAATCAAACCTAAGTCATCTTGCCAAGCCACAGGGTTCCACCATCAAACCTCAGGCATGTTGCCAGGCCAAAGGGTTCCACCATCAAGCCTCACTCATGTTCCCAAGCCTGAGGGTTGCACTATCAAACCTCAATCATGTTGCCAGGCCACAGGGTTCAACCATCAATCCTCAGTCATGTTCCCAGTAAACAGGGCTCCTGAATCAAACCAATGTCATGTTCCCACACCACGGGGTTCCAGTATCAGGCCTCAGTCATGGTCCCAGTGCACAGGGTCCCACAATCAAACCTCAGTCATGTTGCCAGTCCACAGGTTTCTGCCATCAAACCTCAGTCAAGTTCCCAGGCCACAGGGTTCCAGAATCAAGCCTCAGTCATTTGGCCAGGCTAGAGTGTTCCACCATCAAACCTCAGTCATGATCCCAGGCCACATGTTTCCGCAATGAAACCTCAGTCATTTTCCCAAGCCAAAGGTTTCCAGAATCAAACCTCAGTCATATTCCCAGGACACATGGTTCCAGAATCAAACCTGAATCATGTTCTCAGGCCCCAGCTGTCAACAATCAAACCTCAGGCATGTTCCCAGGACACAGGTGTCCAGAATCAAACCTCAGTCATGTTCCCAGGGAACAGGCTTCCAGAAACAAAGCTCAGTCATGTTCCCAGGCCACAGGGTTCCAGAATCAAACCTCAGTCTTGTTCCCAGGACACAGGTTTCCAGAATCAACCCGATATCATGTTCCCTGGCCACAGTCTCAGAATCAAACCTCAGTCATGTTGCCAGGCCACAGGTTTCCACCATCAAACCTCAGACATGTTCCCAGGCCACAGGGTTCCAGAGTCAAACCGTTGGCAGGTCCCCAGGCCACAGTGTTCCAGAATCCACCAATGTCATGTTCCCAGGCCACAGGGTTCCAGAATCAATCCTCAGTTATGTTCCCAGGCTACAGGGTTCCAGAATAAATCCTCAGTCATGTTCCCAGACCACAGGGTTCCAGAACCAAGGCTCAGTCAGGTTCCCGGGCCACAGTATTCCACAATCTAAACAGATGTCATGTTCCCAGGCCTCAGGGTTCCAGAATCCACCCATGTCATGTTCCCAGTCCACAGGGTTCCAGAACCAAGGCTCAGTCAGGTTCCCGGGGCACAGTATTCCACAATCTACACAGATGTCATATTCCCAGGCCACAGGTTTCCAAAATCACGCCTCAGTCATGTTCGCAGGCCACAGGTTTCCAGAATCAAACTGATTTCATGTTCCCTGGCAACAGGGTACCAGAATCCAAACCGATGTCATGTTCCCAGGCCACAGGATTCCACACTCTAACATCAGTCATGTTCCCAGGCCACATGGTTCCAGAATCAAACCTCAGTCGTGTTCCCAGGACACAGGGTTCCAGAAGAAAACCTCAGTCATGTTCCCTGGACACAGGTTTCAGAAATAAAATCCCAGTCATGTTCCCAGGCCACAGGGTTCCACAATTAAACCTCAGTCATATTCCCAGGCCAGAGGGTTCCACAATCAAACCTCAGTCCTGTGGCCAGGCCACGGTTCCACCATCAAGCCTCAGTCATGTTCCCAGGCCAGAGTGTTCCACAATCAAACCTAAGTCATCTTGCCAAGCCACAGGGTTCCACCATCAAACCTCAGGCATGTTGCCAGGCCAAAGGGTTCCACCATCAAGCCTCACTCATGTTCCCAAGCCTGAGGGTTGCACTATCAAACCTCAATCATGTTGCCAGGCCACAGGGTTCAACCATCAATCCTCAGTCATGTTCCCAGTAAACAGGGCTCCTGAATCAAACCAATGTCATGTTCCCACACCACGGGGTTCCAGTATCAGGCCTCAGTCATGGTCCCAGTGCACAGGGTCCCACAATCAAACCTCAGTCATGTTGCCAGTCCACAGGTTTCTGCCATCAAACCTCAGTCAAGTTCCCAGGCCACAGGGTTCCAGAATCAAGCCTCAGTCATTTTGCCGGGCTAGAGTGTTCCACCATCAAACCTCAGTCATGATCCCAGGCCACATGTTTCCACAATGAAACCTCAGTCATTTTCCCAAGCCAAAGGTTTCCAGAATCAAACCTCAGTCATATTCCCAGGACACATGGTTCCAGAATCAAACCTGAATCATGTTCGCAGGCCCCAGGTGTCAACAATCAAACCTCAGGCATGTTCCCAGGACACAGGTGTCCAGAATCAAACCTCAGTCATGTTCCCAGGGAACAGGCTTCCAGAAACAAAGCTCAGTCATGTTCCCAGGCCACAGGGTTCCAGAATCAAACCTCAGTCTTGTTCCAAGGACACAGGTTTCCAGAATCAACCCGATATCATGTTCCCTGGCCACAGTCTCAGAATCAAACCTCAGTCATGTTGCCAGGCCACAGGTTTCCACCATCAAACCTCAGACATGTTCCCAGGCCACAGGGTTCCAGAGTCAAACCGTTGGCAGGTTCCCAGGCCACAGGGTTCCAGAATCCACCAATGTCATGTTCCCAGGCCACAGGGTTCCAGAATCAATCCTCAGTTATGTTCCCAGGCTACAGGGTTCCAGAATAAAACCTCAGTCATGTTCCCAGACCACAGGGTTCCAGAACCAAGGCTCAGTCAGGTTCCCGGGCCACAGTATTCCACAATCTAAACAGATGTCATGTTCCCAGGCCTCAGGGTTCCAGAATCCACCCATGTCATGTTCCCAGTCCACAGGGTTCCAGAACCAAGGCTCAGTCAGGTTCCCGGGGCACAGTATTCCACCATCTAAACAGATGTCATATTCCCAGGCCACAGGTTTCCAAAATCACGCCTCAGTCATGTTCGCAGGCCACAGGTTTCCAGAATCAAACTGATTTCATGTTCCCTGGCAACAGGGTACCAGAATCCAAACCGATGTCATGTTCCCAGGCCACAGGATTCCACACTCTAACATCAGTCATTTTCCCAGGCCACATGGTTCCAGAATCAAACCTCAGTCGTGTTCCCAGGACACAGGGTTCCAGAAGAAAACCTCAGTCATGTTCCCTGGACACAGGTTTCAGAAATAAGATCCCAGTGATGTTCCCAGGCCACAGGGTTCCACAATTAAACCTCAGTCATATTCCCAGGCCAGAGGGTTCCACAATCAAACCTCAGTCCTGTGGCCAGGCCACGGTTCCACCATCAAGCCTCAGTCATGTTCCCAGGCCAGAGTGTTCCACAATCAAACGTAAGTCATCTTGCCAAGCCACAGGGTTCCACCATCAAACCTCAGGCATGTTGCCAGGCCAAAGGGTTCCACCATCAAGCCTCACTCATGTTCCCAAGCCTGAGGGTTGCACTATCAAACCTCAATCATGTTGCCAGGCCACAGGTTCAACCATCAATCCTCAGTCATGTTCCCAGTAAACAGGGCTCCTGAATCAAACCAATGTCATGTTCCCACACCACGGGGTTCCAGTATCAGGCCTCAGTCATGGTCCCAGTGCACAGGGTCCCACAATCAAACCTCAGTCATGTTGCCAGTCCACAGGTTTCTGCCATCAAACCTCAGTCAAGTTCCCAGGCCACAGGGCTCCAGAATCAAGCCTCAGTCATTTGGCCAGGCTAGAGTGTTCCACCATCAAGCCTCACTCATGTTCCCAAGCCTGAGGGTTGCACTATCAAACCTCAATCATGTTGCCAGGCCACAGGGTTCAACCATCAATCCTCAGTCATGTTCCCAGTAAACAGGGCTCCTGAATCAAACCAATGTCATGTTCCCACACCACGGGGTTCCAGTATCAGGCCTCAGTCATGGTCCCAGTGCACAGGGTCCCACAATCAATCCTCAGTCATGTTGCCAGTCCACAGGTTTCTGCTATCAAACCTCAGTCAAATTCCCAGGCCACAGGGTTCCAGAATCAAGCCTCAGTCATTTGGCCAGGCTAGAGTGTTCCACCATCAAACCTCAGTCATGATCCCAGGCCACATGTTTCCACAATGAAACCTCAGTCATTTTCCCAAGCCAAAGGTTTCCAGAATCAAACCTCAGTCATATTCCCAGGACACATGGTTCCAGAATCAAACCTGAATCATGTTCGCAGGCCCCAGGTGTCAACAATCAAACCTCAGGCATGTTCCCAGGACACAGGTGTCCAGAATCAAACCTCAGTCATGTTCCCAGGGAACAGGCTTCCAGAAACAAAGCTCAGTCATGTTCCCAGGCCACAGGGTTCCAGAATAAAACCTCAGTCTTGTTCCAAGGACACAGGTTTCCAGAATCAACCCGATATCATGTTCCCTGGCCACAGTCTCAGAATCAAACCTCAGTCATGTTGCCAGGCCACAGGTTTCCACCATCAAACCTCAGACATGTTCCCAGGCCACAGGGTTCCAGAGTCAAACCGTTGGCAGGTTCCCAGGCCACAGGGTTCCAGAATCCACCAATGTCATGTTCCCAGGCCACAGGGTTCCAGAATCAATCCTCAGTTATGTTCCCAGGCTACAGGGTTCCAGAATAAAACCTCAGTCATGTTCCCAGACCACAGGGTTCCAGAACCAAGGCTCAGTCAGGTTCCCGGGCCACAGTATTCCACAATCTAAACAGATGTCATGTTCCCAGGCCTCAGGGTTCCAGAATCCACCCATGTCATGTTCCCAGTCCACAGGGTTCCAGAACCAAGGCTCAGTCAGGTTCCCGGGGCACAGTATTCCACCATCTAAACAGATGTCATATTCCCAGGCCACAGGTTTCCAAAATCACGCCTCAGTCATGTTCCCAGGCCACAGGTTTCCAGAATCAAACTGATTTCATGTTCCCTGGCAACAGGGTACCAGAATCCAAACCGATGTCATGTTCCCAGGCCACAGGATTCCACACTCTAACATCAGTCATGTTCCCAGGCCACATGGTTCCAGAATCAAACCTCAGTCGTGTTCCCAGGACACAGGGTTCCAGAAGAAAACCTCAGTCATGTTCCCTGGACACAGGTTTCAGAAATCAAATCCCAGTCATGTTCCCAGGCCACAGGGTTCCACAATTAAACCTCAGTCATATTCCCAGGCCAGAGGGTTCCACAATCAAACCTCAGTCCTGTGGCCAGGCCACGGTTCCACCATCAAGCCTCAGTCATGTTCCCAGGCCAGAGTGTTCCACAATCAAACCTAAGTCATCTTGCCAAGCCACAGGGTTCCACCATCAAACCTCAGGCATGTTGCCAGGCCAAAGGGTTCCACCATCAAGCCTCACTCATGTTCCCAAGCCTGAGGGTTGCACTATCAAACCTCAATCATGTTGCCAGGCCACAGGGTTCAACCATCAATCCTCAGTCATGTTCCCAGTAAACAGGGAGCCTGAATCAAACCAATGTCATGTTCCCACACCACGGGGTTCCAGTATCAGGCCTCAGTCATGGTCCCAGTGCACAGGGTCCCACAATCAAACCTCAGTCATGTTGCCAGTCCACAGGTTTCTGCCATCAAACCTCAGTCAAGTTCCCAGGCCACAGGGTTCCAGAATCAAGCCTCAGTCATTTGGCCAGGCTAGAGTGTTCCACCATCAAACCTCAGTCATGATCCCAGGCCACATGTTTCCACAATGAAACCTCAGTCATTTTCCCAAGCCAAAGGTTTCCAGAATCAAATCTCAGTCATATTCCCAGGACACATGGTTCCAGAATCAAACCTGAATCATGTTCGCAGGCCCCAGCTGTCAACAATCAAACCTCAGGCATGTTCCCAGGACACAGGTGTCCAGAATCAAACCTCAGTCATGTTCCCAGGGAACAGGCTTCCAGAAACAAAGCTCAGTCATGTTCCCAGGCCACAGGGTTCCAGAATCAAACCTCAGTCTTGTTCCCAGGACACAGGTTTCCAGAATCAACCCGATATCATGTTCCCTGGCCACAGTCTCAGAATCAAACCTCAGTCATGTTGCCAGGCCACAGGTTTCCACCATCAAACCTCAGACATGTTCCCAGGCCACAGGGTTCCAGAGTCAAACCGTTGGCAGGTCCCCAGGCCACAGGGTTCCAGAATCCACCAATGTCATGTTCCCAGGTCACAGGGTTCCAGAATCAATCCTCAGTTATGTTCCCAGGCTACAGGGTTCCAGAATAAAACCTCAGTCATGTTCCCAGACCACAGGGTTCCAGAACCAAGGCTCAGTCAGGTTCCCGGGCCACAGTATTCCACAATCTAAACAGATGTCATGTTCCCAGGCCTCAGGGTTCCAGAATCCACCCATGTCATGTTCCCAGTCCACAGGGTTCCAGAACCAAGGCTCAGTCAGGTTCCCGGGGCACAGTATTCCACCATCTAAACAGATGTCATATTCCCAGGCCACAGGGTTCCAAAATCACGCCTCAGTCATGTTCCCAGGCCACAGGTTTCCAGAATCAAACCGATTTCATGTTCCCTGGCAACAGGGTACCAGAATCCAAACCGATGTCATGTTCCCAGGCCACAGGATTCCACACTCTAACATGAGTCATGTTCCCAGGCCACATGGTTCCAGAATCAAACCTCACTCTTGTGCCCAGGACACAGGGTTCCAGAAGAAAACCTCAGTCATGTTCCCTGGACACAGGTTTCAGAAATCAAATCCCAGTCATGTTCCCAGGCCACAGGGTTCCACAATTAAACCTCAGTCATATTCCCAGGCCAGAGGGTTCCACAATCAAACCTCAGTCCTGTGGCCAGGCCACGGTTCCACCATCAAGCCTCAGTCATGATTCCAGGCCAGAGTGTTCCACAATCAAACCTAAGTCATCTTGCCAAGCCACAGGGTTCCACCATCAAACCTCAGGCATGTTGCCAGGCCAAAGGGTTCCACCATCAAGCCTCACTCATGTTCCCAAGCCTGAGGGTTGCACTATCAAACCTCAATCATGTTGCCAGGCCACAGGGTTCAACCATCAATCCTCAGTCATGTTCCCAGTAAACAGGGCTCCTGAATCAAACCAATGTCATGTTCCCACACCACGGGGTTCCAGTATCAGGCCTCAGTCATGGTCCCAGTGCACAGGGTCCCACAATCAAACCTCAGTCATGTTGCCAGTCCACAGGTTTCTGCCATCAAACCTCAGTCAAGTTCCCAGGCCACAGGGTTCCAGAATCAAGCCTCAGTCATTTGGCCAGGCTAGAGTGTTCCACCATCAAACCTCAGTCATGATCCCAGGCCACATGTTTTCACAATGAAACCTCAGTCATTTTCCCAAGCCAAAGGTTTCCAGAATCAAACCTCAGTCATATTCCCAGGACACATGGTTCCAGAATCAAACCTGAATCATGTTCGCAGGCCCCAGCTGTCAACAATCAAACCTCAGGCATGTTCCCAGGACACAGGTGTCCAGAATCAAACCTCAGTCATGTTCCCAGGGAACAGGCTTCCAGAAACAAAGCTCAGTCATGTTCCCAGGCCACAGGGTTCCAGAATCAAACCTCAGTCTTGTTCCCAGGACACAGGTTTCCAGAATCAACCCGATATCATGTTCCCTGGCCACAGTCTCAGAATCAAACCTCAGTCATGTTGCCAGGCCACAGGTTTCCACCATCAAACCTCAGACATGTTCCCAGGCCACAGGGTTCCAGAGTCAAACCGTTGGCAGGTCCCCAGGCCACAGGGTTCCAGAATCCACCAATGTCATGTTCCCAGGCCACAGGGTTCCAGAATCAATCCTCAGTCATGTTCCCAGACCACAGGGTTCCAGAACCAAGGCTCAGTCAGGTTCCCGGGCCACAGTATTCCACAATCTAAACAGATGTCATGTTCCCAGGCCTCAGGGTTCCAGAATCCACCCATGTCATGTTCCCAGTCCACAGGGTTCCAGAACCAAGGCTCAGTCAGGTTCCCGGGGCACAGTATTCCACAATCTAAACAGATGTCATATTCCCAGGCCACAGGTTTCCAAAATCACGCCTCAGTCATGTTCGCAGGCCACAGGTTTCCAGAATCAAACTGATTTCATGTTCCCTGGCAACAGGGTACCAGAATCCAAACCGATGTCATGTTCCCAGGCCACAGGATTCCACACTCTAACATCATTCATGTTCCCAGGCCACATGGTTCCAGAATCAAACCTCAGTCGTGTTCCCAGGACACAGGGTTCCAGAAGAAAACCTCAGTCATGTTCCCTGGACACAGGTTTCAAAAATAAGATCCCAGTGATGTTCCCAGGCCACAGGGTTCCACAATTAAACCTCAGTCATATTCCCAGCCCAGAGGGTTCCACAATCAAACCTCAGTCCTGTGGCCAGGCCACGGTTCCACCATCAAGCCTCAGTCATGTTCCCAGGCCAGAGTGTTCCACAATCAAACCTAAGTCATCTTGCCAAGCCACAGGGTTCCACCATCAAACCTCAGGCATGTTGCCAGGCCAAAGGGTTCCACCATCAAGCCTCACTCATGTTCCCAGTAAACAGGGCTCCTGAATCAAACCAATGTCATGTTCCCACACCACGGGGATCCAGTATCAGGCCTCAGTCATGGTCCCAGTGCACAGGGTCCCACAATCAAACCTCAGTCATGTTGCCAGTCCACAGGTTTCTGCCATCAAACCTCAGTCAAATTCCCAGGCCACAGGGTTCCAGAATCAAGCCTCAGTCATTTGGCCAGGCTAGAGTGTTCCACCATCAAACCTCAGTCATGATCCCAGGCCACATGTTTCCACAATGAAACCTCAGTCATTTTCCCAAGCCAAAGGTTTCCAGAATCAAACCTCAGTCATATTCCCAGGACACATGGTTCCAGAATCAAACCTGAATCATGTTCGCAGGCCCCAGGTGTCAACAATCAAACCTCAGGCATGTTCCCAGGACACAGGTGTCCAGAATCAAACCTCAGTCATGTTCCCAGGGAACAGGCTTCCAGAAACAAAGCTCAGTCATGTTCCCAGGCCACAGGGTTCCAGAATAAAACCTCAGACTTGTTCCCAGGACACAGGTTTCCAGAATCAACCCGATATCATGTTCCCTGGCCACAGTCTCAGAATCAAACCTCAGTCATGTTGCCAGGCCACAGGTTTCCACCATCAAACCTCAGACATGTTCCCAGGCCACAGGGTTCCAGATTCAAACCGTTGGCAGGTCCCCAGGCCACAGTGTTCCAGAATCCACCAATGTCATGTTCCCAGGCCACAGGGTTCCAGAATCAATCCTCAGTTATGTTCCCAGGCTACAGGGTTCCAGAATAAATCCTCAGTCATGTTCCCAGACCACAGGGTTCCAGAACCAAGGCTCAGTCAGGTTCCCGGGCCACAGTATTCCACAATCTAAACAGATGTCATGTTCCCAGGCCTCAGGGTTCCAGAATCCACCCATGTCATGTTCCCAGTCCACAGGGTTCCAGAACCAAGGCTCAGTCAGGTTCCCGGGGCACAGTATTCCACAATCTACACAGATGTCATATTCCCAGGCCACAGGTTTCCAAAATCACGCCTCAGTCATGTTCGCAGGCCACAGGTTTCCAGAATCAAACTGATTTCATGTTCCCTGGCAACAGGGTACCAGAATCCAAACCGATGTCATGTTCCCAGGCCACAGGATTCCACACTCTAACATCAGTCATGTTCCCAGGCCACATGGTTCCAGAATCAAACCTCAGTCGTGTTCCCAGGACACAGGGTTCCAGAAGAAAACCTCAGTCATGTTCCCTGGACACAGGTTTCAGAAATCAAATCCCAGTCATGGTCCCAGGCCACAGGGTTCCACAATTAAACCTCAGTCATATTCCCAGGCCAGAGGGTTCCACAATCAAACCTCAGTCCTGTGGCCAGGCCACGGTTCCACCATCAAGCCTCAGTCATGTTCCCAGGCCAGAGTGTTCCACAATCAAACCTAAGTCATCTTGCCAAGCCACAGGGTTCCACCATCAAACCTCAGGCATGTTGCCAGGCCAAAGGGTTCCACCATCAAGCCTCACTCATGTTCCCAGTAAACAGGGCTCCTGAATCAAACCAATGTCATGTTCCCACACCACGGGGTTCCAGTATCAGGCCTCAGTCATGGTCCCAGTGCACAGGGTCCCACAATCAAACCTCAGTCATGTTGCCAGTCCACAGGTTTCTGCCATCAAACCTCAGTCAAATTCCCAGGCCACAGGGTTCCAGAATCAAGCCTCAGTCATTTGGCCAGGCTAGAGTGTTCCACCATCAAACCTCAGTCATGATCCCAGGCCACATGTTTCCACAATGAAACCTCAGTCATTTTCCCAAGCCAAAGGTTTCCAGAATCAAACCTCAGTCATATTCCCAAGACACATGGTTCCAGAATCAAACCTGAATCATGTTCGCAGGCCCCAGGTGTCAACAATCAAACCTCAGGCATGTTCCCAGGACACAGGTGTCCAGAATCAAACCTCAGTCATGTTCCCAGGGAACAGGCTTCCAGAAACAAAGCTCAGTCATGTTCCCAGGCCACAGGGTTCCAGAATCAAACCTCAGACTTGTTCCCAGGACACAGGTTTCCAGAATCAACCCGATATCATGTTCCCTGGCCACAGTCTCAGAATCAA
Source organism: Balaenoptera physalus (assembly GCF_965194825.1). Lineage (NCBI taxonomy): Eukaryota > Metazoa > Chordata > Mammalia > Artiodactyla > Balaenopteridae > Balaenoptera > Balaenoptera physalus. Next base: position 31,193,614 of record NC_138897.1, on the reverse strand, counting down.
ACCTCAGTCATGTTGCCAGGCCACAGGTTTCCACCATCAAACCTCAGACATGTTCCCAGGCCACAGGGTTCCAGATTCAAACCGTTGGCAGGTCCCCAGGCCACAGTGTTCCAGAATCCACCAATGTCATGTTCCCAGGCCACAGGGTTCCAGAATCAATCCTCAGTTATGTTCCCAGGCTACAGGGTTCCAGAATAAATCCTCAGTCATGTTCCCAGACCACAGGGTTCCAGAACCAAGGCTCAGTCAGGTTCCCGGGCCACAGTATTCCACAATCTAAACAGATGTCATGTTCCCAGGCCTCAGGGTTCCAGAATCCACCCATGTCATGTTCCCAGTCCACAGGGTTCCAGAACCAAGGCTCAGTCAGGTTCCCGGGGCACAGTATTCCACAATCTACACAGATGTCATATTCCCAGGCCACAGGTTTCCAAAATCACGCCTCAGTCATGTTCGCAGGCCACAGGTTTCCAGAATCAAACTGATTTCATGTTCCCTGGCAACAGGGTACCAGAATCCAAACCGATGTCATGTTCCCAGGCCACAGGATTCCACACTCTAACATCAGTCATGTTCCCAGGCCACATGGTTCCAGAATCAAACCTCAGTCGTGTTCCCAGGACACAGGGTTCCAGAAGAAAACCTCAGTCATGTTCCCTGGACACAGGTTTCAGAAATCAAATCCCAGTCATGGTCCCAGGCCACAGGGTTCCACAATTAAACCTCAGTCATATTCCCAGGCCAGAGGGTTCCACAATCAAACCTCAGTCCTGTGGCCAGGCCACGGTTCCACCATCAAGCCTCAGTCATGTTCCCAGGCCAGAGTGTTCCACAATCAAACCTAAGTCATCTTGCCAAGCCACAGGGTTCCACCATCAAACCTCAGGCATGTTGCCAGGCCAAAGGGTTCCACCATCAAGCCTCACTCATGTTCCCAGTAAACAGGGCTCCTGAATCAAACCAATGTCATGTTCCCACACCACGGGGTTCCAGTATCAGGCCTCAGTCATGGTCCCAGTGCACAGGGTCCCACAATCAAACCTCAGTCATGTTGCCAGTCCACAGGTTTCTGCCATCAAACCTCAGTCAAATTCCCAGGCCACAGGGTTCCAGAATCAAGCCTCAGTCATTTGGCCAGGCTAGAGTGTTCCACCATCAAACCTCAGTCATGATCCCAGGCCACATGTTTCCACAATGAAACCTCAGTCATTTTCCCAAGCCAAAGGTTTCCAGAATCAAACCTCAGTCATATTCCCAAGACACATGGTTCCAGAATCAAACCTGAATCATGTTCGCAGGCCCCAGGTGTCAACAATCAAACCTCAGGCATGTTCCCAGGACACAGGTGTCCAGAATCAAACCTCAGTCATGTTCCCAGGGAACAGGCTTCCAGAAACAAAGCTCAGTCATGTTCCCAGGCCACAGGGTTCCAGAATCAAACCTCAGACTTGTTCCCAGGACACAGGTTTCCAGAATCAACCCGATATCATGTTCCCTGGCCACAGTCTCAGAATCAAACCTCAGTCATGTTGCCAGGCCACAGGTTTCCACCATCAAACCTCAGACATGTTCCCAGGCCACAGGGTTCCAGATTCAAACCGTTGGCAGGTCCCCAGGCCACAGTGTTCCAGAATCCACCAATGTCATGTTCCCAGGCCACAGGGTTCCAGAATCAATCCTCAGTTATGTTCCCAGGCTACAGGGTTCCAGAATAAATCCTCAGTCATGTTCCCAGACCACAGGGTTCCAGAACCAAGGCTCAGTCAGGTTCCCGGGCCACAGTATTCCACAATCTAAACAGATGTCATGTTCCCAGGCCTCAGGGTTCCAGAATCCACCCATGTCATGTTCCCAGTCCACAGGGTTCCAGAACCAAGGCTCAGTCAGGTTCCCGGGGCACAGTATTCCACAATCTACACAGATGTCATATTCCCAGGCCACAGGTTTCCAAAATCACGCCTCAGTCATGTTCGCAGGCCACAGGTTTCCAGAATCAAACTGATTTCATGTTCCCTGGCAACAGGGTACCAGAATCCAAACCGATGTCATGTTCCCAGGCCACAGGATTCCACACTCTAACATCAGTCATGTTCCCAGGCCACATGGTTCCAGAATCAAACCTCAGTCGTGTTCCCAGGACACAGGGTTCCAGAAGAAAACCTCAGTCATGTTCCCTGGACACAGGTTTCAGAAATCAAATCCCAGTCATGGTCCCAGGCCACAGGGTTCCACAATTAAACCTCAGTCATATTCCCAGGCCAGAGGGTTCCACAATCAAACCTCAGTCCTGTGGCCAGGCCACGGTTCCACCATCAAGCCTCAGTCATGTTCCCAGGCCAGAGTGTTCCACAATCAAACCTAAGTCATCTTGCCAAGCCACAGGGTTCCACCATCAAACCTCAGGCATGTTGCCAGGCCAAAGGGTTCCACCATCAAGCCTCACTCATGTTCCCAAGCCTGAAGGTTGCACTATCAAACCTCAATCATGTTGCCAGGCCACAGGGTTCAACCATCAATCCTCAGTCATGTTCCCAGTAAACAGGGCTCCTGAATCAAACCAATGTCATGTTCCCACACCACGGGGTTCCAGTATCAGGCCTCAGTCATGGTCCCAGTGCACAGGGTCCCACAATCAAACCTCAGTCATGTTGCCAGTCCACAGGTTTCTGCCATCAAACCTCAGTCAAGTTCCCAGGCCACAGGGTTCCAGAATCAAGCCTCAGTCATTTGGCCAGGCTAGAGTGTTCCACCATCAAACCTCAGTCATGATCCCAGGCCACATGTTTCCACAATGAAACCTCAGTCATTTTCCCAAGCCAAAGGTTTCCAAAATCAAACCTCAGTCATATTCCCAAGACACATGGTTCCAGAATCAAACCTGAATCATGTTCGCAGGCCCCAGCTGTCAACAATCAAACCTCAGGCATGTTCCCAGGACACAGGTGTCCAGAATCAAACCTCAGTCATGTTCCCAGGGAACAGGCTTCCAGAAACAAAGCTCAGTCATGTTCCCAGGCCACAGGGTTCCAGAATCAAACCTCAGTCTTGTTCCCAGGACACAGGTTTCCAGAATCAACCCGATATCATGTTCCCTGGCCACAGTCTCAGAATCAAACCTCAGTCATGTTGCCAGGCCACAGGTTTCCACCATCAAACCTCAGACATGTTCCCAGGCCACAGGGTTCCAGAGTCAAACCGTTGGCAGGTCCCCAGGCCACAGGGTTCCAGAATCCACCAATGTCATGTTCCCAGGCCACAGGGTTCCAGAATCAATCCTCAGTCATGTTCCCAGTCCACAGGGTTCCAGAACCAAGGCTCAGTCAGGTTCCCGGGCCACAGTATTCCACAATCTAAACAGATGTCATGTTCCCAGGCCTCAGGGTTCCAGAATCCACCCATGTCATGTTCCCAGTCCACAGGGTTCCAGAACCAAGGCTCAGTCAGGTTCCCGGGGCACAGTATTCCACAATCTAAACAGATGTCATATTCCCAGGCCACAGGTTTCCAAAATCACGCCTCAGTCATGTTCGCAGGCCACAGGTTTCCAGAATCAAACTGATTTCATGTTCCCTGGCAACAGGGTACCAGAATCCAAACCGATGTCATGTTCCCAGGCCACAGGATTCCACACTCTAACATCAGTCATGTTCCCAGGCCACATGGTTCCAGAATCAAACCTCAGTCGTGTTCCCAGGACACAGGGTTCCAGAAGAAAACCTCAGTCATGTTCCCTGGACACAGGTTTCAGAAATCAAATCCCAGTCATGGTCCCAGGCCACAGGGTTCCACAATTAAACCTCAGTCATATTCCCAGGCCAGAGGGTTCCACAATCAAACCTCAGTCCTGTGGCCAGGCCACGGTTCCACCATCAAGCCTCAGTCATGTTCCCAGGCCAGAGTGTTCCACAATCAAACCTAAGTCATCTTGCCAAGCCACAGGGTTCCACCATCAAACCTCAGGCATGTTGCCAGGCCAAAGGGTTCCACCATCAAGCCTCACTCATGTTCCCAGTAAACAGGGCTCCTGAATCAAACCAATGTCATGTTCCCACACCACGGGGTTCCAGTATCAGGCCTCAGTCATGGTCCCAGTGCACAGGGTCCCACAATCAAACCTCAGTCATGTTGCCAGTCCACAGGTTTCTGCCATCAAACCTCAGTCAAATTCCCAGGCCACAGGGTTCCAGAATCAAGCCTCAGTCATTTGGCCAGGCTAGAGTGTTCCACCATCAAACCTCAGTCATGATCCCAGGCCACATGTTTCCACAATGAAACCTCAGTCATTTTCCCAAGCCAAAGGTTTCCAGAATCAAACCTCAGTCATATTCCCAGGACACATGGTTCCAGAATCATAGCTGAATCATGTTCGCAGGCCCCAGGTGTCAACAATCAAACCTCAGGCATGTTCCCAGGACACAGGTGTCCAGAATCAAACCTCAGTCATGTTCCCAGGGAACTGGCTTCAGGAAACAAAGCTCAGTCATGTTCCCAGGCCACAGGGTTCTAGAATCAAACCTCAGTCTTGTTCCCAGGACACAGGTTTCCAGAATCAACCCGATATCATGTTCCCTGGCCACAGTCTCAGAATCAAACCTCAGTCATGTTGCCAGGCCACAGGTTTCCACCATCAAACCTCAGACATGTTCCCAGGCCACAGGGTTCCAGAGTCAAACCGTTGGCAGGTCCCCAGGCCACAGGGATCCAGAATCCACCAATGTCATGTTCCCAGGCCACAGGGTTCCAGAATCAATCCTCAGTTATGTTCCCAGGCTACAGGGTTCCAGAATAAAACCTCAGTCATGTTCCCAGACCTCAGGGTTCCAGAACCAAGGCTCAGTCAGGTTCCCGGGCCACAGTATTCCACAATCTAAACAGATGTCATGTTCCCAGGCCTCAGGGTTCCAGAATCCACCCATGTCATGTTCCCAGTCCACAGGGTTCCAGAACCAAGGCTCAGTCAGGTTCCCGGGGCACAGTATTCCACAATCTAAACAGATGTCATATTCCCAGGCCACAGGTTTCCAAAATCACGCCTCAGTCATGTTCCCAGGCCACAGGTTTCCAGAATCAAACCGATTTCATGTTCCCTGGCAACAGAGTACCAGAATCCAAACCGATGTCATGTTCCCAGGCCCCAGGATTCCACACTCTAACATGAGTCATGTTCCCAGGCCACATGGTTCCAGAATCAAACCTCAGTCTTGTGCCCAGGACACAGGGTTCCAGAAGAAAACCTCAGTCATGTTCCCTGGACACAGGTTTCAGAAATAAAATCCCAGTCATGTTCCTAGGCCACAGGGTTCCACAATTAAACCTCAGTCATATTCCCAGGCCAGAGGGTTCCACAATCAAACCTCAGTCCTGTTGCCAGGCCACGGTTCCACCATCAAGCCTCAGTCATGTTCCCAGGCCAGAGTGTTCCACAATCAAACCTAAGTCATCTTGCCAAGCCACAGGGTTCCACCATCAATCCTCAGGCATGTTGCCAGGCCAAAGGGTTCCACCATCAAACCTCACTCATGTTCCCAAGCCTGAGGGTTGCACTATCAAACCTCAATCATGTTGCCAGGCCACAGGGTTCAACCATCAATCCTCAGTCATGTTCCCAGTAAACAGGGCTCCTGAATCAAACCAATGTCATGTTCCCACACCACGGGGTTCCAGTATCAGGCCTCAGTCATGGTCCCAGTGCACAGGGTCCCACAATCAAACCTCAGTCATGTTGCCAGTCCACAGGTTTCTGCCATCAAACCTCAGTCAAGTTCCCAGGCCACAGGGTTCCAGAATCAAGCCTCAGTCATTTGGCCAGGCTAGAGTGTTCCACCATCAAACCTCAGTCATGATCCCAGGCCACATGTTTCCACAATGAAACCTCAGTCATTTTCCCAAGCCAAAGGTTTCCAGAATCAAACCTCAGTCATATTCCCAGGACACATGGTTCCAGAATCAAACCTGAATCATGTTCGCAGGCCCCAGGTGTCAACAATCAAACCTCAGGCATGTTCCCAGGACACAGGTGTCCAGAATCAAACCTCAGTCATGTTCCCAGGGAACAGGCTTCCAGAAACAAAGCTCAGTCATGTTCCCAGGCCACAGGGTTCCAGAATCAAACCTCAGACTTGTTCCCAGGACACAGGATTCCAGAATCAACCCGATATCATGTTCCCTGGCCACAGTCTCAGAATCAAACCTCAGTCATGTTGCCAGGACACAGGTTTCCACCATCAAACCTCAGATATGTTCCCAGGCCACAGGGTTCCAGAGTCAAACCGTTGGCAGGTCCCCAGGCCACAGTGTTCCAGAATCCACCAATGTCATGTTCCCAGGCCACAGGGTTCCAGAATCAATCCTCAGTTATGTTCCCAGGCTACAGGGTTCCAGAATAAATCCTCAGTCATGTTCCCAGACCACAGGGTTCCAGAACCAAGGCTCAGTCAGTTTCCCGGGGCACAGTATTCCACAATCTACACAGATGTCATATTCCCAGGCCACAGGTTTCCAAAATCACGCCTCAGTCATGTTCGCAGGACACAGGTTTCCAGAATCAAACTGATTTCATGTTCCCTGGCAACAGGGTACCAGAATCCAAACCGATGTCATGTTCCCAGGCCACAGGATTCCACACTCTAACATCAGTCATGTTCCCAGGCCACATGGTTCCAGAATCAAACCTCAGTCATGTTCCCAGGACACAGGGTTCCAGAAGAAAACCTCAGTCATGTTCCCTGGACACAGGTTTCAGAAATAAGATCCCAGTGATGTTCCCAGGCCACAGGATTCCACAATTAAACCTCAGTCATATTCCCAGGCCAGAGGGTTCCACAATCAAACCTCAGTCCTGTGGCCAGGCCACGGTTCCACCATCAAGCCTCAGTCATGTTCCCAGGCCAGAGTGTTCCACAATCAAACCTAAGTCATCTTGCCAAGCCACAGGGTTCCACCATCAAACCTCAGGCATGTTGCCAGGCCAAAGGGTTCCACCATCAAGCCTCACTCATGTTCCCAAGCCTGAGGGTTGCACTATCAAACCTCAATCATGTTGCCAGGCCACAGGGTTCAACCATCAATCCTCAGTCATGTTCCCAGTAAACAGGGCTCCTGAATCAAACCAATGTCATGTTCCCACACCACGGGGTTCCAGTATCAGGCCTCAGTCATGGTCCCAGTGCACAGGGTCCCACAATCAAACCTCAGTCATGTTGCCAGTCCACAGGTTTCTGCCATCAAACCTCAGTCAAGTTCCCAGGCCACAGGGTTCCAGAATCAAGCCTCAGTCATTTGGCCAGGCTAGAGTGTTCCACCATCAAGCCTCACTCATGTTCCCAAGCCTGAGGGTTGCACTATCAAACCTCAATCATGTTGCCAGGCCACAGGGTTCAACCATCAATCCTCAGTCATGTTCCCAGTAAACAGGGCTCCTGAATCAAACCAATGTCATGTTCCCACACCACGGGGTTCCAGTATCAGGCCTCAGTCATGGTCCCAGTGCACAGGGTCCCACAATCAAACCTCAGTCATGTTGCCAGTCCACAGGTTTCTGCCATCAAACCTCAGTCAAATTCCCAGGCCACAGGGTTCCAGAATCAAGCCTCAGTCATTTGGCCAGGCTAGAGTGTTCCACCATCAAACCTCAGTCATGATCCCAGGCCACATGTTTCCACAATGAAACCTCAGTCATTTTCCCAAGCCAAAGGTTTCCAGAATCAAACCTCAGTCATATTCCCAGGACACATGGTTCCAGAATCAAACCTGAATCATGTTCGCAGGCCCCAGGTGTCAACAATCAAACCTCAGGCATGTTCCCAGGACACAGGTGTCCAGAATCAAACCTCAGTCATGTTCCCAGGGAACAGGCTTCCAGAAACAAAGCTCAGTCATGTTCCCAGGCCACAGGGTTCCAGAATCAAACCTCAGACTTGTTCCCAGGACACAGGATTCCAGAATCAACCCGATATCATGTTCCCTGGCCACAGTCTCAGAATCAAACCTCAGTCATGTTGCCAGGCCACAGGTTTCCACCATCAAACCTCAGATATGTTCCCAGGCCACAGGGTTCCAGAGTCAAACCGTTGGCAGGTCCCCAGGCCACAGGGTTCCAGAATCCACCAATGTCATGTTCCCAGGCCACAGGGTTCCAGAATCAATCCTCAGTTATGTTCCCAGGCTACAGGGTTCCAGAATAAATCCTCAGTCATGTTCCCAGACCACAGGGTTCCAGAACCAAGGCTCAGTCAGTTTCCCGGGGCACAGTATTCCACAATCTACACAGATGTCATATTCCCAGGCCACAGGTTTCCAAAATCACGCCTCAGTCATGTTCGCAGGACACAGGTTTCCAGAATCAAACTGATTTCATGTTCCCTGGCAACAGGGTACCAGAATCCAAACCGATGTCATGTTCCCAGGCCACAGGATTCCACACTCTAACATCAGTCATGTTCCCAGGCCACATGGTTCCAGAATCAAACCTCAGTCATGTTCCCAGGACACAGGGTTCCAGAAGAAAACCTCAGTCATGTTCCCTGGACACAGGTTTCAGAAATAAGATCCCAGTGATGTTCCCAGGCCACAGGGTTCCACAATTAAACCTCAGTCATATTCCCAGGCCAGAGGGTTCCACAATCAAACCTCAGTCCTGTGGCCAGGCCACGGTTCCACCATCAAGCCTCAGTCATGTTCCCAGGCCAGAGTGTTCCACAATCAAACCTAAGTCATCTTGCCAAGCCACAGGGTTCCACCATCAAACCTCAGGCATGTTGCCAGGCCAAAGGGTTCCACCATCAAGCCTCACTCATGTTCCCAAGCCTGAGGGTTGCACTATCAAACCTCAATCATGTTGCCAGGCCACAGGGTTCAACCATCAATCCTCAGTCATGTTCCCAGTAAACAGGGCTCCTGAATCAAACCAATGTCATGTTCCCACACCACGGGGTTCCAGTATCAGGCCTCAGTCATGGTCCCAGTGCACAGGGTCCCACAATCAAACCTCAGTCATGTTGCCAGTCCACAGGTTTCTGCCATCAAACCTCAGTCAAGTTCCCAGGCCACAGGGTTCCAGAATCAAGCCTCAGTCATTTGGCCAGGCTAGAGTGTTCCACCATCAAGCCTCACTCATGTTCCCAAGCCTGAGGGTTGCACTATCAAACCTCAATCATGTTGCCAGGCCACAGGGTTCAACCATCAATCCTCAGTCATGTTCCCAGTAAACAGGGCTCCTGAATCAAACCAATGTCATGTTCCCACACCACGGGGTTCCAGTATCAGGCCTCAGTCATGGTCCCAGTGCACAGGGTCCCACAATCAAACCTCAGTCATGTTGCCAGTCCACAGGTTTCTGCCATCAAACCTCAGTCAAATTCCCAGGCCACAGGGTTCCAGAATCAAGCCTCAGTCATTTGGCCAGGCTAGAGTGTTCCACCATCACACCTCAGTCATGATCCCAGGCCACATGTTTCCACAATGAAACCTCAGTCATTTTCCCAAGCCAAAGGTTTCCAGAATCAAACCTCAGTCATATTCCCAGGACACATGGTTCCAGAATCATAGCTGAATCATGTTCGCAGGCCCCAGGTGTCAACAATCAAACCTCAGGCATGTTCCCAGGACACAGGTGTCCAGAATCAAACCTCAGTCATGTTCCCAGGGAACTGGCTTCAGGAAACAAAGCTCAGTCATGTTCCCAGGCCACAGGTTTCTAGAATCAAACCTCAGTCTTGTTCCCAGGACACAGGTTTCCAGAATCAACCCGATATCATGTTCCCTGGCCACAGTCTCAGAATCAAACCTCAGTCATGTTGCCAGGCCACAGGTTTCCACCATCAAACCTCAGACATGTTCCCAGGCCACAGGGTTCCAGAGTCAAACCGTTGGCAGGTTCCCAGGCCACAGGGTTCCAGAATCCACCAATGTCATGTTCCCAGGCCACAGGGTTCCATAATCAATCCTCAGTTATGTTCCCAGGCTACAGGGTTCCAGAATAAAACCTCAGTCATGTTCCCAGACCACAGGGTTCCAGAACCAAGGCTCAGTCAGGTTCCCGGGCCACAGTATTCCACAATCTAAACAGATGTCATGTTCCCAGGCCTCAGGGTTCCAGAATCCACCCATTTCATGTTCCCAGTCCACAGGGTTCCAGAACCAAGGCTCAGTCAGGTTCCCGGGGCACAGTATTCCACAATCTAAACAGATGTCATATTCCCAGGCCACAGGTTTCCAAAATCACGCCTCAGTCATGTTCCCAGGCCACAGGTTTCCAGAATCAAACCGATTTCATGTTCCCTGGCAACAGAGTACCAGAATCCAAACCGATGTCATGTTCCCAGGCCCCAGGATTCCACACTCTAACATGAGTCATGTTCCCAGGCCACATGGTTCCAGAATCAAACCTCAGTCTTGTGCCCAGGACACAGGGTTCCAGAAGAAAACCTCAGTCATGTTCCCTGGACACAGGTTTCAGAAATAAAATCCCAGTCATGTTCCCAGGCCACAGGCTTCCACAATTAAACCTCAGTCATATTCCCAGGCCAGAGGGTTCCACAATCAAACCTCAGTCCTGTGGCCAGGCCACGGTTCCACCATCAAGCCTCAGTCATGTTCCCACGCCAGAGTGTTCCACAATCAAACCTAAGTCATCTTGCCAAGCCACAGGGTTCCACCATCAATCCTCAGGCATGTTGCCAGGCCAAAGGGTTCCACCATCAAACCTCACTCATGTTCCCAAGCCTGAGGGTTGCACTATCAAACCTCAATCATGTTGCCAGGCCACAGGGTTCAACCATCAATCCTCAGTCATGTTCCCAGTAAACAGGGCTCCTGAATCAAACCAATGTCATGTTCCCACACCACGGGGTTCCAGTATCAGGCCTCAGTCATGGTCCCAGTGCACAGGGTCCCACAATCAAACCTCAGTCATGTTGCCAGTCAACAGGTTTCTGCCATCAAACCTCAGTCAAGTTCCCAGGCCACAGGGTTCCAGAATCAAGCCTCAGTCATTTGGCCAGGCTAGAGTGTTCCACCATCAAGCCTCACTCATGTTCCCAACCCTGAGGGTTGCACTATCAAACCTCAATCATGTTGCCAGGCCACAGGGTTCAACCATCAATCCTCAGTCATGTTCCCAGTAAACAGGGCTCCTGAATCAAACCAATGTCATGTTCCCACACCACGGGGTTCCAGTATCAGGCCTCAGTCATGGTCCCAGTGCACAGGGTCCCACAATCAAACCTCAGTCATGTTGCCAGTCCACAGGTTTCTGCCATCAAACCTCAGTCAAGTTCCCAGGCCACAGGGTTCCAGAATCAAGCCTCAGTCATTTGGCCAGGCTAGAGTGTTCCACCATCAAGCCTCACTCATGTTCCCAAGCCTGAGGGTTGCACTATCAAACCTCAATCATGTTGCCAGGCCACAGGGTTCAACCATCAAGCCTCAGTCATGTTCCCAGTAAACAGGGCTCCTGAATCAAACCAATGTCATGTTCCCACACCACGGGGTTCCAGTATCAGGCCTCAGTCATGGTCCCAGTGCACAGGGTCCCACAATCAAACCTCAGTCATGTTGCCAGTCCACAGGTTTCTGCCATCAAACCTCAGTCAAGTTCCCAGGCCACAGGGTTCCAGAATCAAGCCTCAGTCATTTGGCCAGGCTAGAGTGTTCCACCATCAAGCCTCACTCATGTTCCCAAGCCTGAGGGTTGCACTATCAAACCTCAATCATGTTGCCAGGCCACAGGGTTCAACCATCAAGCCTCAGTCATGTTCCCAGTAAACAGGGCTCCTGAATCAAACCAATGTCATGTTCCCACACCACGGGGTTCCAGTATCAGGCCTCAGTCATGGTCCCAGTGCACAGGGTCCCACAATCAAACCTCAGTCATGTTGCCAGTCCACAGGTTTCTGCCATCAAACCTCAGTCAAGTTCCCAGGCCACAGGGTTCCAGAATCAAGCCTCAGTAATTTGGCCAGGCTAGAGTGTTCCACCATCAAACCTCAGTCATGATCCCAGGCCACATGTTTCCACAATGAAACCTCAGTCATTTTCCCAAGCCAAAGTTTTCCAAAATCAAACCTCAGTCATATTCCCAAGACACATGGTTCCAGAATCAAACCTGAATCATGTTCGCAGGCCCCAGCTGTCAACAATCAAACCTCAGGCATGTTCCCAGGACACAGGTGTCCAGAATCAAACCTCAGTCATGTTCCCAGACCACAGGGTTCCAGAACCAAGGCTCAGTCAGGTTCCCGGGCCACAGTATTCCACAATCTAAACAGATGTCATGTTCCCAGGCCTCAGGGTTCCAGAATCCACCCATGTCATGTTCCCAGTCCACAGGGTTCCAGAACGAAGGCTCAGTCAGGTTCCCGGGGCACAGTATTCCACAATCTAAACAGATGTCATATTCCCAGGCCACAGGTTTCCAAAATCACGCCTCAGTCATGTTCGCAGGCCACAGGTTTCCAGAATCAAACTGATTTCATGTTCCCTGGCAACAGGGTACCAGAATCCAAACCGATGTCATGTTCCCAGGCCACAGGATTCCACACTCTAACATCAGTCATGTTCCCAGGCCACATGGTTCCAGAATCAAACCTCAGTCGTGTTCCCAGGACACAGGGTTCCAGAAGAAAACGTCAGTCATGTTCCCTGGACACAGGTTTCAGAAATAAGATCCCAGTGATGTTCCCAGGCCACAGGGTTCCACAATTAAACCTCAGTCATATTCCCAGGCCAGAGGGTTCCACAATCAAACCTCAGTCCCGTGGCCAGGCCACGGTTCCACCAATAAGCCTCAGTCATGTTCCCAGGCCAGAGTGTTCCACAATCAAACCTAAGTCATCTTGCCAAGCCACAGGGTTCCACCATCAAACCTCAGGCATGTTGCCAGGCCAAAGGGTTCCACCATCAAGCCTCACTCATGTTCCCAGTAAAGAGGGCTCCTGAATCAAACCAATGTCATGTTCCCACACCACGGGGTTCCAGTATCAGGCCTCAGTCATGGTCCCAGTGCACAGGGTCCCACAATCAAACCTCAGTCATGTTGCCAGTCCACAGGTTCTGCCATCAAACCTCAGTCAAATTCCCAGGCCACAGGGTTCCAGAATCAAGCCTCAGTCATTTGGCCAGGCTAGAGTGTTCCACCATCAAACCTCAGTCATGATCCCAGGCCACATGTTTCCACAATGAAACCTCAGTCATTTTCCCAAGCCAAGGGTTTCCAGAATCAAACCTCAGTCATATTCCCAGGACACATGGTTCCAGAATCATAGCTGAATCATGTTCGCAGGCCCCAGGTGTCAACAATCAAACCTCAGGCATGTTCCCAGGACACAGGTGTCCAGAATCAAACCTCAGTCATGTTCCCAGGGAACTGGCTTCAGGAAACAAAGCTCAGTCATGTTCCCAGGCCACAGGGTTCTAGAATCAAACCTCAGTCTTGTTCCCAGGACACAGGTTTCCAGAATCAACCCGATATCATGTTCCCTGGCCACAGTCTCAGAATCAAATCTCAGTCATGTTGCCAGGCCACAGGTTTCCACCATCAAACCTCAGACATGTTCCCAGGCCACAGGGTTCCAGAGTCAAACCGTTGGCAGGTCCCCAGGCCACAGGGTTCCAGAATCCACCAATGTCATGTTCCCAGGCCACAGGGTTCCAGAATCAATCCTCAGTTATGTTCCCAGGCTACAGGGTTCCAGAATAAAACCTCAGTCATGTTCCCAGACCTCAGGGTTCCAGAACCAAGGCTCAGTCAGGTTCCCGGGCCACAGTATTCCACAATCTAAACAGATGTCATGTTCCCAGGCCTCAGGGTTCCAGAATCCACCCATGTCATGGTCCCAGTCCACAGGGTTCCAGAACCAAGGCTCAGTCAGGTTCCCGGGGCACAGTATTCCACAATCTAAACAGATGTCATATTCCCAGGCCACAGGTTTCCAAAATCACGCCTCAGTCATGTTCCCAGGCCACAGGTTTCCAGAATCAAACCGATTTCATGTTCCCTGGCAACAGAGTACCAGAATCCAAACCGATGTCATGTTCCCAGGCCCCAGGATTCCACACTCTAACATGAGTCATGTTCCCAGGCCACATGGTTCCAGAATCAAACCTCAGTCTTGTGCCCAGGACACAGGTTTCCAGAAGAAAACCTCAGTCATGTTCCCTGGACACAGGTTTCAGAAATCAAATCCCAGTCATGTTCCTAGGCCACAGGGTTCCACAATTAAACCTCAGTCATATTCCCAGGCCAGAGGGTTCCACAATCAAACCTCAGTCCTGTTGCCAGGCCACGGTTCCACCATCAAGCCTCAGTCATGTTCCCAGGCCAGAGTGTTCCACAATCAAACCTAAGTCATCTTGCCAAGCCACAGGGTTCCACCATCAATCCTCAGGCATGTTGCCAGGCCAAAGGGTTCCACCATCAAACCTCACTCATGTTCCCAAGCCTGAGGGTTGCACTATCAAACCTCAATCATGTTGCCAGGCCACAGGGTTCAACCATCAATCCTCAGTCATGTTCCCAGTAAACAGGGCTCCTGAATCAAACCAATGTCATGTTCCCACACCACGGGGTTCCAGTATCAGGCCTCAGTCATGGTCCCAGTGCACAGGGTCCCACAATCAAACCTCAGTCATGTTGCCAGTCCACAGGTTTCTGCCATCAAACCTCAGTCAAGTTCCCAGGCCACAGGGTTCCAGAATCAAGCCTCAGTCATTTGGCCAGGCTAGAGTGTTCCACCATCAAACCTCAGTCATGATCCCAGGCCACATGTTTCCACAATGAAACCTCAGTCATTTTCCCAAGCCAAAGGTTTCCAGAATCAAACCTCAGTCATATTCCCAGGACACATGGTTCCAGAATCAAACCTGAATCATGTTCGCAGGCCCCAGGTGTCAACAATCAAACCTCAGGCATGTTCCCAGGACACAGGTGTCCAGAATCAAACCTCAGTCATGTTCCCAGGGAACAGGCTTCCAGAAACAAAGCTCAGTCATGTTCCCAGGCCACAGGGTTCCAGAATCAAACCTCAGACTTGTTCCCAGGACACAGGTTTCCAGAATCAACCCGATATCATGTTCCCTGGCCACAGTCTCAGAATCAAACCTCAGTCATGTTGCCAGGCCACAGGTTTCCACCATCAAACCTCAGACATGTTCCCAGGCCACAGGGTTCCAGAGTCAAACCGTTGGCAGGTCCCCAGGCCACAGTGTTCCAGAATCCACCAATGTCATGTTCCCAGGCCACAGGGTTCCAGAATCAATCCTCAGTTATGTTCCCAGGCTACAGGGTTCCAGAATAAATCCTCAGTCATGTTCCCAGACCACAGGGTTCCAGAACCAAGGCTCAGTCAGGTTCCCGGGCCACAGTATTCCACAATCTAAACAGATGTCATGTTCCCAGGCCTCAGGGTTCCAGAATCCACCCATGTCATGTTCCCAGTCCACAGGGTTCCAGAACCAAGGCTCAGTCAGGTTCCCGGGGCACAGTATTCCACAATCTACACAGATGTCATATTCCCAGGCCACAGGTTTCCAAAATCACGCCTCAGTCATGTTCGCAGGCCACAGGTTTCCAGAATCAAACTGATTTCATGTTCCCTGGCAACAGGGTACCAGAATCCAAACCGATGTCATGTTCCCAGGCCACAGGATTCCACACTCTAACATGAGTCATGTTCCCAGGCCACATGGTTCCAGAATCAAACCTCAGTCATGTTCCCAGGACACAGGGTTCCAGAAGAAAACCTCAGTCATGTTCCCTGGACACAGGTTTCAGAAAAAAGATCCCAGTGATGTTCCCAGGCCACAGGGTTCCACAATTAAACCTCAGTCATATTCCCAGGCCAGAGGGTTCCACAATCAAACCTCAGTCCTGTGGCCAGGCCACGGTTCCACCATCAAGCCTCAGTCATGTTCCCAGGCCAGAGTGTTCCACAATCAAACCTAAGTCATCTTGCCAATCCACAGGGTTCCACCATCAAACCTCAGGCATGTTGCCAGGCCAAAGGGTTCCACCATCAAGCCTCACTCATGTTCCCAAGCCTGAGGGGTGCACTATCAAACCTCAATCATGTTGCCAGGCCACAGGGTTCAACCATCAATCCTCAGTCATGTTCCCAGTAAACAGGGCTCCTGAATCAAACCAATGTCATGTTCCCACACCACGGGGTTCCAGTATCAGGCCTCAGTCATGGTCCCAGTGCACAGGGTCCCACAATCAAACCTCAGTCATGTTGCCAGTCCACAGGTTTCTGCCATCAAACCTCAGTCAAGTTCCCAGGCCACAGGGTTCCAGAATCAAGCCTCAGTCATTTGGCCAGGCTAGAGTGTTCCACCATCAAGCCTCACTCATGTTCCCAAGCCTGAGGGTTGCACTATCAAACCTCAATCATGTTGCCAGGCCACAGGGTTCAACCATCAATCCTCAGTCATGTTCCCAGTAAACAGGGCTCCTGAATCAAACCAATGTCATGTTCCCACACCACGGGGTTCCAGTATCAGGCCTCAGTCATGCTCCCAGTGCACAGGGTCCCACAATCAAACCTCAGTCATGTTGCCAGTCCACAGGTTTCTGCCATCAAACCTCAGGTCAAATTCCCAGGCCACAGGGTTCCAGAATCAAGCCTCAGTCATTTGGCCAGGCTAGAGTGTTCCACCATCAAGCCTCACTCATGTTCCCAAGCCTGAGGGTTGCACTATCAAACCTCAATCATGTTGCCAGGCCACAGGGTTCAACCATCAAGCCTCAGTCATGTTCCCAGTAAACAGGGCTCCTGAATCAAACCAATGTCATGTTCCCACACCACGGGGTTCCAGTATCAGGCCTCAGTCATGGTCCCAGTGCACAGGGTCCCACAATCAAACCTCAGTCATGTTGCCAGTCCACAGGTTTCTGCCATCAAACCTCAGTCAAGTTCCCAGGCCACAGGGTTCCAGAATCA
This sequence comes from Balaenoptera physalus, assembly GCF_965194825.1. Lineage (NCBI taxonomy): Eukaryota > Metazoa > Chordata > Mammalia > Artiodactyla > Balaenopteridae > Balaenoptera > Balaenoptera physalus. The sequence continues at coordinate 31,176,680 of NC_138897.1, read as the reverse complement.
AGCCTCAGTCATTTGGCCAGGCTAGAGTGTTCCACCATCAAGCCTCACTCATGTTCCCAAGCCTGAGGGTTGCACTATCAAACCTCAATCATGTTGCCAGGCCACAGGGTTCAACCATCAAGCCTCAGTCATGTTCCCAGTAAACAGGGCTCCTGAATCAAACCAATGTCATGTTCCCACACCACGGGGTTCCAGTATCAGGCCTCAGTCATGGTCCCAGTGCACAGGGTCCCACAATCAAACCTCAGTCATGTTGCCAGTCCACAGGTTTCTGCCATCAAACCTCAGTCAAGTTCCCAGGCCACAGGGTTCCAGAATCAAGCCTCAGTCATTTGGCCAGGCTAGAGTGTTCCACCATCAAACCTCAGTCATGATCCCAGGCCACATGTTTCCACAATGAAACCTCAGTCATTTTCCCAAGCCAAAGGTTTCCAAAATCAAACCTCAGTCATATTCCCAAGACACATGGTTCCAGAATCAAACCTGAATCATGTTCGCAGGCCCCAGCTGTCAACAATCAAACCTCAGGCATGTTCCCAGGACACAGGTGTCCAGAATCAAACCTCAGTCATGTTCCCAGGGAACAGGCTTCCAGAAACAAAGCTCAGTCATGTTCCCAGGCCACAGGCTTCCAGAATCAAACCTCAGTCTTGTTCCCAGGACACAGGTTTCCAGAATCAACCTGATATCATGTTCCCTGGCCACAGTCTCAGAATCAAACCTCAGTCATGTTGTCAGGCCACAGGTTTCCACCATCAAACCTCAGACATGTTCCCAGGCCACAGGGTTCCAGAGTCAAACCGTTGGCAGGGTCCCAGGCCACAGGGTTCCAGAATCCACCAATGTCATGTTCCCAGGCCACAGGGTTCCAGAATCAATCCTCAGTCATGTTCCCAGACCACAGGGTTCCAGAACCAAGGCTCAGTCAGGTTCCCGGGCCACAGTATTCCACAATCTAAACAGATGTCATATTCTCAGGCCACAGGTTTCCAAAATCACGCCTCAGTCATGTTCGAAGGCCACAGGTTTCCAGAATCAAACTGATTTCATGTTCCCTGGCAACAGGGTACCAGAATCCAAACCGATGTCATGTTCCCAGGCCACAGGATTCCACACTTTAACATCAGTCATGTTCCCAGGCCACATGGTTCCAGAATCAAACTTCAGTCGTGTTCCCAGGACACAGGGTTCCAGAAGAAAACCTCAGTCATGTTCCCTGGACACAGGTTTCAGAAATAAGATCCCAGTGATGTTCCCAGGCCACAGGTTTCCACAATTAAACCTCAGTCATATTCCCAGGCCAGAGGGTTCCACAATCAAACCTCAGTCCTGTGGCCAGGCCACGGTTCCACCATCAAGCCTCAGTCATGTTGCCAGGCCAGAGTGTTCCACAATCAAACCTAAGTCATCTTGCCAAGCCACAGGGTTCCACCATCAAACCTCAGGCATGTTGCCAGGCCAAAGGGTTCCACCATCAAGCCTCACTCATGTTCCCAGTAAACAGGGCTCCTGAATCAAACCAATGTCATGTTCCCACACCACGGGGTTCCAGTATCAGGCCTCAGTCATGGTCCCAGTGCACAGGGTCCCACAATCAAACCTCAGTCATGTTGCCAGTCCACAGGTTTCTGCCATCAAACCTCAGTCAAATTCCCAGGCCACAGGGTTCCAGAATCAAGCCTCAGTCATTTGGCCAGGCTAGAGTGTTCCACCATCAAACCTCAGTCATGATCCCAGGCCACATGTTTCCACAATGAAACCTCAGTCATTTTCCCAAGCCAAAGGTTTCCAGAATCAAACCTCAGTCATATTCCCAGGACACATGGTTCCAGAATCATAGCTGAATCATGTTCGCAGGCCCCAGGTGTCAACAATCAAACCTCAGGCATGTTCCCAGGACACAGGTGTCCAGAATCAAACCTCAGTCATGTTCCCAGGGAACTGGCTTCAGGAAACAAAGCTCAGTCATGTTCCCAGGCCACAGGGTTCTAGAATCAAACCTCAGTCTTGTTCCCAGGACACAGGTTTCCAGAATCAACCCGATATCATGTTCCCTGGCCACAGTCTCAGAATCAAACCTCAGTCATGTTGCCAGGCCACAGGTTTCCACCATCAAACCTCAGACATGTTCCCAGGCCACAGGGTTCCAGAGTCAAACCGTTGGCAGGTTCCCAGGCCACAGGGTTCCAGAATCCACCAATGTCATGTTCCCAGGCCACAGGGTTCCAGAATCAATCCTCAGTTATGTTCCCAGGCTACAGGGTTCCAGAATAAAACCTCAGTCATGTTCCCAGACCACAGGGTTCCAGAACCAAGGCTCAGTCAGGTTCCCGGGCCACAGTATTCCACAATCTAAACAGATGTCATGTTCCCAGGCCTCAGGGTTCCAGAATCCACCCATGTCATGTTCCCAGTCCACAGGGTTCCAGAACCAAGGCTCAGTCAGGTTCCCGGGGCACAGTATTCCACAATCTAAACAGATGTCATATTCCCAGGCCACAGGTTTCCAAAATCACGCCTCAGTCATGTTCCCAGGCCACAGGTTTCCAGAATCAAACCGATTTCATGTTCCCTGGCAACAGAGTACCAGAATCCAAACCGATGTCATGTTCCCAGGCCACAGGATTCCACACTCTAACATCAGTCATGTTCCCAGGCCACATGGTTCCAGAATCAAACCTCAGTCGTGTTCCCAGGACACAGGGTTCCAGAAGAAAACCTCAGTCATGTTCCCTGGACACAGGTTTCAGAAATCAAATCCCAGTCATGTTCCCAGGCCACAGGGTTCCACAATTAAACCTCAGTCATATTCCCAGGCCAGAGGGTTCCACAATCAAACCTCAGTCCTGTGGCCAGGCCACGGTTCCACCATCAAGCCTCAGTCATGTTCCCAGGCCAGAGTGTTCCACAATCAAACCTAAGTCATCTTGCCAAGCCACAGGGTTCCACCATCAAACCTCAGCCATGTTGCCAGGCCAAAGGGTTCCACCATCAAGCCTCACTCATGTTCCCAAGCCTGAGGGTTGCACTATCAAACCTCAATCATGTTGCCAGGCCACAGGTTCAACCATCAATCCTCAGTCATGTTCCCAGTAAACAGGGCTCCTGAATCAAACCAATGTCATGTTCCCACACCACGGGGTTCCAGTATCAGGCCTCAGTCATGGTCCCAGTGCACAGGGTCCCACAATCAAACCTCAGTCATGTTGCCAGTCCACAGGTTTCTGCCATCAAACCTCAGTCAAGTTCCCAGGCCACAGGGTTCCAGAATCAAGCCTCAGTCATTTGGCCAGGCTAGAGTGTTCCACCATCAAGCCTCACTCATGTTCCCAAGCCTGAGGGTTGCACTATCAAACCTCAATCATGTTGCCAGGCCACAGGGTTCAACCATCAATCCTCAGTCATGTTCCCAGTAAACAGGGCTCCTGAATCAAACCAATGTCATGTTCCCACACCACGGGGTTCCAGTATCAGGCCTCAGTCATGGTCCCAGTGCACAGGGTCCCACAATCAAACCTCAGTCATGTTGCCAGTCCTCAGGTTTCTGCCATCAAACCTCAGTCAAATTCCCAGGCCACAGGGTTCCAGAATCAAGCCTCAGTCATTTGGCCAGGCTAGAGTGTTCAACCATCAAACCTCAGTCATGATCCCAGGCCACATGTTTCCACAATGAAACCTCAGTCATTTTCCCAAGCCAAAGGTTTCCAGAATCAAACCTCAGTCATATTCCCAGGACACATGGTTCCAGAATCATAGCTGAATCATGTTCGCAGGCCCCAGGTGTCAACAATCAAACCTCAGGCATGTTCCCAGGACACAGGTGTCCAGAATCAAACCTCAGTCATGTTCCCAGGGAACTGGCTTCAGGAAACAAAGCTCAGTCATGTTCCCAGGCCACAGGGTTCTAGAATCAAACCTCAGTCTTGTTCCCAGGACACAGGTTTCCAGAATCAACCCGATATCATGTTCCCTGGCCACAGTCTCAGAATCAAACCTCAGTCATGTTGCCAGGCCACAGGTTTCCACCATCAAACCTCAGACATGTTCCCAGGCCACAGGGTTCCAGAGTCAAACCGTTGGCAGGTTCCCAGGCCACAGGGTTCCAGAATCCACCAATGTCATGTTCCCAGGCCACAGGGTTCCAGAATCAATCCTCAGTTATGTTCCCAGGCTACAGGGTTCCAGAATAAAACCTCAGTCATGTTCCCAGACCACAGGGTTCCAGAACCAAGGCTCAGTCAGGTTCCCGGGCCACAGTATTCCACAATCTAAACAGATGTCATGTTCCCAGGCCTCAGGGTTCCAGAATCCACCCATGTCATGTTCCCAGTCCACAGGGTTCCAGAACCAAGGCTCAGTCAGGTTCCCGGGGCACAGTATTCCACAATCTAAACAGATGTCATATTCCCAGGCCACAGGTTTCCAAAATCACGCCTCAGTCATGTTCCCAGGCCACAGGTTTCCAGAATCAAACCGATTTCATGTTCCCTGGCAACAGAGTACCAGAATCCAAACCGATGTCATGTTCCCAGGCCACAGGATTCCACACTCTAACATCAGTCATGTTCCCAGGCCACATGGTTCCAGAATCAAACCTCAGTCGTGTTCCCAGGACACAGGGTTCCAGAAGAAAACCTCAGTCATGTTCCCTGGACACAGGTTTCAGAAATCAAATCCCAGTCATGTTCCCAGGCCACAGGGTTCCACAATTAAACCTCAGTCATATTCCCAGGCCAGAGGGTTCCACAATCAAACCTCAGTCCTGTGGCCAGGCCACGGTTCCACCATCAAGCCTCAGTCATGTTCCCAGGCCAGAGTGTTCCACAATCAAACCTAAGTCATCTTGCCAAGCCACAGGGTTCCACCATCAAACCTCAGGCATGTTGCCAGGCCAAAGGGTTCCACCATCAAGCCTCACTCATGTTCCCAAGCCTGAGGGTTGCACTATCAAACCTCAATCATGTTGCCAGGCCACAGGGTTCAACCATCAATCCTCAGTCATGTTCCCAGTAAACAGGGCTCCTGAATCAAACCAATGTCATGTTCCCACACCACGGGGTTCCAGTATCAGGCCTCAGTCATGGTCCCAGTGCACAGGGTCCCACAATCAAACCTCAGTCATGTTGCCAGTTCACAGGTTTCTGCCATCAAACCTAAGTCAAGTTCCCAGGCCACAGGGTTCCAGAATCAAGCCTCAGTCATTTGGCCAGGCTAGAGTGTTCCACCATCAAACCTCAGTCATGATCCCAGGCCACATGTTTCCACAATGAAACCTCAGTCATTTTCCCAAGCCAAAGGTTTCCAGAATCAAACCTCAGTCATATTCCCAGGACACATGGTTCCAGAATCAAACCTGAATCATGTTCGCAGGCCCCAGGTGTCAACAATCAAACCTCAGGCATGTTCCCAGGACACAGGTGTCCAGAATCAAACCTCAGTCATGTTCCCAGGGAACAGGCTTCCAGAAACAAAGCTCAGTCATGTTCCCAGGCCACAGGGTTCCAGAATCAAACCTCAGTCTTGTTCCAAGGACACAGGTTTCCAGAATCAACCCGATATCATGTTCCCTGGCCACAGTCTCAGAATCAAACCTCAGTCATGTTGCCAGGCCACAGGTTTCCACCATCAAACCTCAGACATGTTCCCAGGCCACAGGGTTCCAGAGTCAAACCGTTGGCAGGTTCCCAGGCCACAGGGTTCCAGAATCCACCAATGTCATGTTCCCAGGCCACAGGGTTCCAGAATCAATCCTCAGTTATGTTCCCAGGCTACAGGGTTCCAGAATAAAACCTCAGTCATGTTCCCAGACCACAGGGTTCCAGAACCAAGGCTCAGTCAGGTTCCCGGGCCACAGTATTCCACAATCTAAACAGATGTCATGTTCCCAGGCCTCAGGGTTCCAGAATCCACCCATGTCATGTTCCCAGTCCACAGGGTTCCAGAACCAAGGCTCAGTCAGGTTCCCGGGGCACAGTATTCCACAATCTAAACAGATGTCATATTCCCAGGCCACAGGGTTCCAAAATCACGCCTCAGTCATGTTCCCAGGCCACAGGTTTCCAGAATCAAACCGATTTCATGTTCCCTGGCAACAGGGTACCAGAATCCAAACCGATGTCATGTTCCCAGGCCACAGGATTCCACACTCTAACATCAGTCATGTTCCCAGGCCACATGGTTCCAGAATCAAACCTCAGTCGTGTTCCCAGGACACAGGGTTCCAGAAGAAAACCTCAGTCATGTTCCCTGGACACAGGTTTCAGAAATAAGATCCCAGTGATGTTCCCAGGCCACAGGGTTCCACAATTAAACCTCAGTCATATTCCCAGGCCAGAGGGTTCCACAATCAAACCTCAGTCCTGTTGCCAGGCCACGGTTCCACCATCAAGCCTCAGTCATGTTGCCAGGCCAGAGTGTTCCACAATCAAACCTAAGTCATCTTGCCAAGCCACAGGGTTCCACCATCAAACCTCAGGCATGTTGCCAGGCCAAGGGGTTCCACCATCAAGTCTCACTCATGTTCCCAAGCCTGAGGGTTGCACTATCAAACCTCAATCATGTTGCCAGGCCACAGGGTTCAACCATCAATCCTCAGTCATGTTCCCAGTAAACAGGGCTCCTGAATCAAACCAATGTCATGTTCCCACACCACGGGGTTCCAGTATCAGGCCTCAGTCATGGTCCCAGTGCACAGGGTCCCACAATCAAACCTCAGTCATGTTGCCAGTCCACAGGTTTCTGCCATCAAACCTCAGTCAAGTTCCCAGGCCACAGGGTTCCAGAATCAAGCCTCAGTCATTTGGCCAGGCTAGAGTGTTCCACCATCAAACCTCAGTCATGATCCCAGGCCACATGTTTCCACAATGAAACCTCAGTCATTTTCCCAAGCCAAAGGTTTCCAGAATCAAACCTCAGTCATATTCCCAGGACACATGGTTCCAGAATCAAACCTGAATCATGTTTGCAGGCCCCAGCTGTCAACAATCAAACCTCAGGCATGTTCCCAGGACACAGGTGTCCAGAATCAAACCTCAGTCATGTTCCCAGGGAACAGGCTTCCAGAAACAAAGCTCAGTCATGTTCCCAGGCCACAGGGTTCCAGAATCAAACCTCAGTCTTGTTCCAAGGACACAGGTTTCCAGAATCAACCCGATATCATGTTCCCTGGCCACAGTCTCAGAATCAAACCTCAGTCATGTTGCCAGGCCACAGGTTTCCACCATCAAACCTCAGACATGTTCCCAGGCCACAGGGTTCCAGAGTCAAACCGTTGGCAGGTTCCCAGGCCACAGGGTTCCAGAATCCACCAATGTCATGTTCCCAGGCCACAGGGTTCCAGAATCAATCCTCAGTTATGTTCCCAGGCTACAGGGTTCCAGAATAAAACCTCAGTCATGTTCCCAGACCACAGGGTTCCAGAACCAAGGCTCAGTCAGGTTCCCGGGCCACAGTATTCCACAATCTAAACAGATGTCATGTTCCCAGGCCTCAGGGTTCCAGAATCCACCCATGTCATGTTCCCAGTCCACAGGGTTCCAGAACGAAGGCTCAGTCAGGTTCCCGGGGCACAGTATTCCACAATCTAAACAGATGTCATATTCCCAGGCCACAGGTTTCCAAAATCACGCCTCAGTCATGTTCCCAGGCCAAAGGTTTCCAGAATCAAACCGATTTCATGTTCCCTGGCAACAGGGTACCAGAATCCAAACCGATGTCATGTTCCCAGGCCACAGGATTCCACACTCTAACATCAGTCATGTTCCCAGGCCACATGGTTCCAGAATCAAACCTCAGTCGTGTTCCCAGGACACAGGGTTCCAGAAGAAAACCTCAGTCATGTTCCCTGGACACAGGTTTCAGAAATCAAATCCCAGTCATGTTCCCAGGCCACAGGGTTCCACAATTAAACCTCAGTCATATTCCCAGGCCAGAGGGTTCCACAATCAAACCTCAGTCCTGTGGCCAGGCCACGGTTCCACCATCAAGCCTCAGTCATGTTCCCAGGACAGAGTGTTCCACAATCAAACCTAAGTCATCTTGCCAAGCCACAGGGTACCACCATCAAACCTCAGGCATGTTGCCAGGCCAAAGGGTTCCACCATCAAGCCTCACTCATGTTCCCAAGCCTGAGGGTTGCACTATCAAACCTCAATCATGTTGCCAGGCCACAGGGTTCAACCATCAATCCTCAGTCATGTTCCCAGTAAACAGGGCTCCTGAATCAAACCAATGTCATGTTCCCACACCACGGGGTTCCAGTATCAGGCCTCAGTCATGGTCCCAGTGCACAGGGTCCCACAATCAAACCTCAGTCATGTTGCCAGTCCACAGGTTTCTGCCATCAAACCTCAGTCAAGTTCTCAGGCCACAGGGTTCCAGAATCAAGCCTCAGTCATTTGGCCAGGCTAGAGTGTTCCACCATCAAACCTCAGTCATGATCCCAGGCCACATGTTTCCACAATGAAACCTCAGTCATTTTCCCAAGCCAAAGGTTTCCAGAATCAAACCTCAGTCATATTCCCAGGACACATGGTTCCAGAATCAAACCAGAATCATGTTCGCAGGCCCCAGCTGTCAACAATCAAACCTCAGGCATGTTCCCAGGACACAGGTGTCCAGAATCAAACCTCAGTCATGTTCCCAGGGAACAGGCTTCCAGAAACAAAGCTCAGTCATGTTCCCAGGCCACAGGGTTCCAGAATCAAACCTCAGTCTTTTTCCCAGGACACAGGTTTCCAGAATCAACCCGATATCATGTTCCCTGGCCACAGTCTCAGAATCAAACCTCAGTCATGTTGCCAGGCCACAGGTTTCCACCATCAAACCTCAGACATGTTCCCAGGCCACAGGGTTCCAGAGTCAAACCGTTGGCAGGTTCCCAGGCCACAGGGTTCCAGAATCCACCAATGTCATGTTCCCAGGCCACAGGGTTCCAGAATCAATCCTCAGTTATGTTCCCAGGCTACAGGGTTCCAGAATAAAACCTCAGTCATGTTCCCAGACCACAGGGTTCCAGAACCAAGGCTCAGTCAGGTTCCCGGGCCACAGTATTCCACAATCTAAACAGATGTCATGTTCCCAGGCCTCAGGGTTCCAGAATCCACCCATGTCATGTTCCCAGTCCACAGGGTTCCAAAACCAAGGCTCAGTCAGGTTCCCGGGGCACAGTATTACACAATCTAAACAGATGTCATATTCCCAGGCCACAGGTTTCCAAAATCACGCCTCAGTCATGTTCCCAGGCCACAGGTTTCCAGAATCAAACCGATTTCATGTTCCCTGGCAACAGGGTACCAGAATCCAAACCGATGTCATGTTCCCAGGCCACAGGATTCCACACTCTAACATGAGTCATGTTCCCAGGCCACATGGTTCCAGAATCAAACCTCACTCTTGTGCCCAGGACACAGGGTTCCAGAAGAAAACCTCAGTCATGTTCCCTGGACACAGGTTTCAGAAATCAAATCCCAGTCATGTTCCCAGGCCACAGGGTTCCACAATTAAACCTCAGTCATATTCCCAGGCCAGAGGGTTCCACAATCAAACCTCAGTCCTGTGGCCAGGCCACGGTTCCACCATCAAGCCTCAGTCATGTTCCCAGGCCAGAGTGTTCCACAATCAAACCTAAGTCATCTTGCCAAGCCACAGGGTTCCACCATCAAACCTCAGGCATGTTGCCAGGCCAAAGGGTTCCACCATCAAGCCTCACTCATGTTCCCAAGCCTGAGGGTTGCACTATCAAACCTCAATCATGTTGCCAGGCCACAGGGTTCAACCATCAATCCTCAGTCATGTTCCCAGTAAACAGGGCTCCTGAATCAAACCAATGTCATGTTCCCACACCACGGGGTTCCAGTATCAGGCCTCAGTCATGGTCCCAGTGCACAGGGTCCCACAATCAAACCTCAGTCATGTTGCCAGTCCACAGGTTTCTGCCATCAAACCTCAGTCAAGTTCCCAGGCCACAGGGTTCCAGAATCAAGCCTCAGTCATTTGGCCAGGCTAGAGTGTTCCACCATCAAACCTCAGTCATGATCCCAGGCCACATGTTTCCGCAATGAAACCTCAGTCATTTTCCCAAGCCAAAGGTTTCCAGAATCAAACCTCAGTCATATTCCCAGGACACATGGTTCCAGAATCAAACCTGAATCATGTTCTCAGGCCCCAGCTGTCAACAATCAAACCTCAGGCATGTTCCCAGGACACAGGTGTCCAGAATCAAACCTCAGTCATGTTCCCAGGGAACAGGCTTCCAGAAACAAAGCTCAGTCATGTTCCCAGGCCACAGGGTTCCAGAATCAAACCTCAGTCTTGTTCCCAGGACACAGGTTTCCAGAATCAACCCGATATCATGTTCCCTGGCCACAGTCTCAGAATCAAACCTCAGTCATGTTGCCAGGCCACAGGTTTCCACCATCAAACCTCAGACATGTTCCCAGGCCACAGGGTTCCAGATTCAAACCGTTGGCAGGTCCCCAGGCCACAGGGTTCCAGAATCCACCAATGTCATGTTCCCAGGCCACAGGGTTCCAGAATCAATCCTCAGTTATGTTCCCAGGCTACAGGGTTCCAGAATAAAACCTCAGTCATGTTCCCAGACCACAGGGTTCCAGAACCAAGGCTCAGTCAGGTTCCTGGGCCACAGTATTCCACAATCTAAACAGATGTCATGTTCCCAGGCCTCAGGGTTCCAGAATCCACCCATGTCATGTTCCCAGTCCACAGGGTTCCAGAACCAAGGCTCAGTCAGGTTCCCGGGGCACAGTATTCCACCATCTAAACAGATGTCATATTCCCAGGCCACAGGTTTCCAAAATCACGCCTCAGTCATGTTCCTAGGCAACAGGTTTCCAGAATCAAACTGATTTCATGTTCCCTGGCAACAGGGTACCAGAATCCAAACCGATGTCATGTTCCCAGGCCACAGGATTCCACACTCTAACATCAGTCATGTTCCCAGGCCACATGGTTCCAGAATCAAACCTCAGTCGTGTTCCCAGGACACAGGGTTCCAGAAGAAAACCTCAGTCATGTTCCCTGGACACAGGTTTCAGAAATCAAATCCCAGTCATGTTCCCAGGCCACAGGGTTCCACAATTAAACCTCAGTCATATTCCCAGGCCAGAGGGTTCCACAATCAAACCTCAGTCCTGTGGCCAGGCCACGGTTCCACCATCAAGCCTCAGTCATGTTGCCAGGCCAGAGTGTTCCACAATCAAACCTAAGTCATCTTGCCAAGCCACAGGGTTCCACCATCAAACCTCAGGCATGTTGCCAGGCCAAAGGGTTCCACCATCAAGCCTCACTCATGTTCCCAAGCCTGAGGGTTGCACTATCAAACCTCAATCATGTTGCCAGGCCACAGGGTTCAACCATCAATCCTCAGTCATGTTCCCAGTAAACAGGGCTCCTGAATCAAACCAATGTCATGTTCCCACACCACGGGGTTCCAGTATCAGGCCTCAGTCATGGTCCCAGTGCACAGGGTCCCACAATCAAACCTCAGTCATGTTGCCAGTCCACAGGTTTCTGCCATCAAACCTCAGTCAAGTTCCCAGGCCACAGGGTTCCAGAATCAAGCCTCAGTCATTTTGCCGGGCTAGAGTGTTCCACCATCAAACCTCAGTCATGATCCCAGGCCACATGTTTCCACAATGAAACCTCAGTCATTTTCCCAAGCCAAAGGTTTCCAGAATCAAATCTCAGTCATATTCCCAGGACACATGGTTCCAGAATCAAACCTGAATCATGTTCGCAGGCCCCAGCTGTCAACAATCAAACCTCAGGCATGTTCCCAGGACACAGGTGTCCAGAATCAAACCTCAGTCATGTTCCCAGGGAACAGGCTTCCAGAAACAAAGCTCAGTCATGTTCCCAGGCCACAGGGTTCCAGAATCAAACCTCAGTCTTGTTCCCAGGACACAGGTTTCCAGAATCAACCCGATATCATGTTCCCTGGCCACAGTCTCAGAATCAAACCTCAGTCATGTTGCCAGGCCACAGGTTTCCACCATCAAACCTCAGACATGTTCCCAGGCCACAGGGTTCCAGAGTCAAACCGTTGGCAGGTCCCCAGGCCACAGGGTTCCAGAATCCACCAATGTCATGTTCCCAGGCCACAGGGTTCCAGAATCAATCCTCAGTTATGTTCCCAGGCTACAGGGTTCCAGAATAAAACCTCAGTCATGTTCCCAGACCACAGGGTTCCAGAACCAAGGCTCAGTCAGGTTCCCGGGCCACAGTATTCCACAATCTAAACAGATGTCATGTTCCCAGGCCTCAGGGTTCCAGAATCCACCCATGTCATGTTCCCAGTCCACAGGGTTCCAGAACCAAGGCTCAGTCAGGTTCCCGGGGCACAGTATTCCACCATCTAAACAGATGTCATATTCCCAGGCCACAGGTTTCCAAAATCACGCCTCAGTCATGTTCCCAGGCCACAGGTTTCCAGAATCAAACTGATTTCATGTTCCCTGGCAACAGGGTACCAGAATCCAAACCGATGTCATGTTCCCAGGCCACAGGATTCCACACTCTAACATCAGTCATGTTCCCAGGCCACATGGTTCCAGAATCAAACCTCAGTCGTGTTCCCAGGACACAGGGTTCCAGAAGAAAACCTCAGTCATGTTCCCTGGACACAGGTTTCAGAAATCAAATCCCAGTCATGGTCCCAGGCCACAGGGTTCCACAATTAAACCTCAGTCATATTCCCAGGCCAGAGGGTTCCACAATCAAACCTCAGTCCTGTGGCCAGGCCACGGTTCCACCATCAAGCCTCAGTCATGTTCCCAGGCCAGAGTGTTCCACAATCAAACCTAAGTCATCTTGCCAAGCCACAGGGTTCCACCATCAAACCTCAGGCATGTTGCCAGGCCACAGGGTTCCACCATCAAGCCTCACTCATGTTCCCAAGCCTGAGGGTTGCACTATCAAACCTCAATCATGTTGCCAGGCCACAGGGTTCAACCATCAATCCTCAGTCATGTTCCCAGTAAACAGGGCTCCTGAATCAAACCAATGTCATGTTCCCACACCACGGGGTTCCAGTATCAGGCCTCAGTCATGGTCCCAGTGCACAGGGTCCCACAATCAAACCTCAGTCATGTTGCCAGTCCACAGGTTTCTGCCATCAAACCTCAGTCAAGTTCCCAGGCCACAGGGTTCCAGAATCAAGCCTCAGTCATTTGGCCAGGCTAGAGTGTTCCACCATCAAACCTCAGTCATGATCCCAGGCCACATGTTTCCACAATGAAACCTCAGTCATTTTCCCAAGCCAAAGGTTTCCAGAATCAAACCTCAGTCATATTCCCAGGACACATGGTTCCAGAATCAAACCTGAATCATGTTCGCAGGCCCCAGCTGTCAACAATCAAACCTCAGGCATGTTCCCAGGACACAGGTGTCCAGAATCAAACCTCAGTCATGTTCCCAGGGAACAGGCTTCCAGAAACAAAGCTCAGTCATGTTCCCAGGCCACAGGGTTCCAGAATCAAACCTCAGTCTTGTTCCCAGGACACAGGTTTCCAGAATCAACCCGATATCATGTTCCCTGGCCACAGTCTCAGAATCAAACCTCAGTCATGTTGCCAGGCCACAGGTTTCCACCATCAAACCTCAGACATGTTCCCAGGCCACAGGGTTCCAGAGTCAAACCGTTGGCAGGTCCCCAGACCACAGGGTTCCAGAATCCACCAATGTCATGTTCCCAGGCCACAGGGTTCCAGAATCAATCCTCAGTTATGTTCCCAGGCTACAGGGTTCCAGAATAAAACCTCAGTCATGTTCCCAGACCACAGGGTTCCAGAACCAAGGCTCAGTCAGGTTCCCGGGCCACAGTATTCCACAATCTAAACAGATGTCATGTTCCCAGGCCTCAGGGTTCCAGAATCCACCCATGTCATGTTCCCAGTCCACAGGGTTCCAGAACCAAGGCTCAGTCAGGTTCCCGGGGCACAGTATTCCACAATCTAAACAGATGTCATATTCCCAGGCCACAGGTTTCCAAAATCACGCCTCAGTCATGTTCCCAGGCCACAGGTTTCCAGAATCAAACTGATTTCATGTTCCCTGGCAACAGGGTACCAGAATCCAAACCGATGTCATGTTCCCAGGCCACAGGATTCCACACTCTAACATCAGTCATGTTCCCAGGCCACATGGTTCCAGAATCAAACCTCAGTCGTGTTCCCAGAACACAGGGTTCCAGAAGAAAACCTCAGTCATGTTCCCTGGACACAGGTTTCAGAAATCAAATCCCAGTCATGTTCCCAGGCCACAGGGTTCCACAATTAAACCTCAGTCATATTCCCAGGCCAGAGGGTTCCACAATCAAACCTCAGTCCTGTGGCCAGGCCACGGTTCCACCATCAAGCCTCAGTCATGTTCCCAGGCCAGAGTGTTCCACAATCAAACCTAAGTCATCTTGCCAAGCCACAGGGTTCCACCATCAAACCTCAGGCATGTTGCCAGGCCAAAGGGTTCCACCATCAAGCCTCACTCATGTTCCCTAGCCTGAGGGTTGCACTATCAAACCTCAATCATGTTGCCAGGCCACAGGGTTCAACCATCAATCCTCAGTCATGTTCCCAGTAAACAGGGAGCCTGAATCAAACCAATGTCGTGTTCCCACACCACGGGGTTCCAGTATCAGGCCTCAGTCATGGTCCCAGTGCACAGGGTCCCACAATCAAACCTCAGTCATGTTGCCAGTCCACAGGTTTCTGCCATCAAACCTCAGTCAAGTTCCCAGGCCACAGGGTTCCAGAATCAAGCCTCAGTCATTTGGCCAGGCTAGAGTGTTCCACCATCAAACCTCAGTCATGATCCCAGGCCACATGTTTCCACAATGAAACCTCAGTAATTTTCCCAAGCCAAAGGTTTCCAGAATCAAACCTCAGTCATATTCCCAGGACACATGGTTCCAGAATCAAACCTGAATCATGTTCGCAGGCCCCAGCTGTCAACAATCAAACCTCAGGCATGTTCCCAGGACACAGGTGTCCAGAATCAAACCTCAGTCATGTTCCCAGGGAACAGGCTTCCAGAAACAAAGCTCAGTCATGTTCCCAGGCCACAGGGTTCCAGAATCAAACCTCAGTCTTGTTCCCAGGACACAGGTTTCCAGAATCAACCCGATATCATGTTCCCTGGCCACAGTCTCAGAACCAAACCTCAGTCATGTTGCCAGGCCACAGGTTTCCACCATCAAACCTCAGACATGTTCCCAGGCCACAGGGTTCCAGAGTCAAACCGTTGGCAGGTTCCCAGGCCACAGGGTTCCAGAATCCACCAATGTCATGTTCCCAGGCCACAGGGTTCCAGAATCAATCCTCAGTTATGTTCCCAGGCTACAGGGTTCCAGAATAAAACCTCAGTCATGTTCCCAGACCACAGGGTTCCAGAACCAAGGCTCAGTCAGGTTCCCGGGCCACAGTATTCCACAATCTAAACAGATGTCATGTTCCCAGGCCTCAGGGTTCCAGAATCCACCCATGTCATGTTCCCAGTCCACAGGGTTCCAGAACGAAGGCTCAGTCAGGTTCCCGGGGCACAGTATTCCACAATCTAAACAGATGTCATATTCCCAGGCCACAGGTTTCCAAAATCACGCCTCAGTCATGTTCCCAGGCCAAAGGTTTCCAGAATCAAACCGATTTCATGTTCCCTGGCAACAGGGTACCAGAATCCAAACCGATGTCATGTTCCCAGGCCACAGGATTCCACACTCTAACATCAGTCATGTTCCCAGGCCACATGGTTCCAGAATCAAACCTCAGTCGTGTTCCCAGGACACAGGGTTCCAGAAGAAAACCTCAGTCATGTTCCCTGGACACAGGTTTCAGAAATCAAATCCCAGTCATGTTCCCAGGCCACAGGGTTCCACAATTAAACCTCAGTCATATTCCCAGGCCAGAGGGTTCCACAATCAAACCTCAGTCCTGTGGCCAGGCCACGGTTCCACCATCAAGCCTCAGTCATGTTCCCAGGACAGAGTGTTCCACAATCAAACCTAAGTCATCTTGCCAAGCCACAGGGTACCACCATCAAACCTCAGGCATGTTGCCAGGCCAAAGGGTTCCACCATCAAGCCTCACTCATGTTCCCAAGCCTGAGGGTTGCACTATCAAACCTCAATCATGTTGCCAGGCCACAGGGTTCAACCATCAATCCTCAGTCATGTTCCCAGTAAACAGGGCTCCTGAATCAAACCAATGTCATGTTCCCACACCACGGGGTTCCAGTATCAGGCCTCAGTCATGGTCCCAGTGCACAGGGTCCCACAATCAAACCTCAGTCATGTTGCCAGTCCACAGGTTTCTGCCATCAAACCTCAGTCAAGTTCTCAGGCCACAGGGTTCCAGAATCAAGCCTCAGTCATTTGGCCAGGCTAGAGTGTTCCACCATCAAACCTCAGTCATGATCCCAGGCCACATGTTTCCACAATGAAACCTCAGTCATTTTCCCAAGCCAAAGGTTTCCAGAATCAAACCTCAGTCATATTCCCAGGACACATGGTTCCAGAATCAAACCTGAATCATGTTCGCAGGCCCCAGCTGTCAACAATCAAACCTCAGGCATGTTCCCAGGACACAGGTGTCCAGAATCAAACCTCAGTCATGTTCCCAGGGAACAGGCTTCCAGAAACAAAGCTCAGTCATGTTCCCAGGCCACAGGGTTCCAGAATCAAACCTCAGTCTTGTTCCCAGGACACAGGTTTCCAGAATCAACCCGATATCATGTTCCCTGGCCACAGTCTCAGAATCAAACCTCAGTCATGTTGCCAGGCCACAGGTTTCCACCATCAAACCTCAGACATGTTCCCAGGCCACAGGGTTCCAGAGTCAAACCGTTGGCAGGTTCCCAGGCCACAGGGTTCCAGAATCCACCAATGTCATGTTCCCAGGCCACAGGGTTCCAGAATCAATCCTCAGTTATGTTCCCAGGCTACAGGGTTCCAGAATAAAACCTCAGTCATGTTCCCAGACCACAGGGTTCCAGAACCAAGGCTCAGTCAGGTTCCCGGGCCACAGTATTCCACAATCTAAACAGATGTCATGTTCCCAGGCCTCAGGGTTCCAGAATCCACCCATGTCATGTTCCCAGTCCACAGGGTTCCAAAACCAAGGCTCAGTCAGGTTCCCGGGGCACAGTATTACACAATCTAAACAGATGTCATATTCCCAGGCCACAGGTTTCCAAAATCACGCCTCAGTCATGTTCCCAGGCCACAGGTTTCCAGAATCAAACCGATTTCATGTTCCCTGGCAACAGGGTACCAGAATCCAAACCGATGTCATGTTCCCAGGCCACAGGATTCCACACTCTAACATGAGTCATGTTCCCAGGCCACATGGTTCCAGAATCAAACCTCACTCTTGTGCCCAGGACACAGGGTTCCAGAAGAAAACCTCAGTCATGTTCCCTGGACACAGGTTTCAGAAATCAAATCCCAGTCATGTTCCCAGGCCACAGGGTTCCACAATTAAACCTCAGTCATATTCCCAGGCCAGAGGGTTCCACAATCAAACCTCAGTCCTGTGGCCAGGCCACGGTTCCACCATCAAGCCTCAGTCATGTTCCCAGGCCAGAGTGTTCCACAATCAAACCTAAGTCATCTTGCCAAGCCACAGGGTTCCACCATCAAACCTCAGGCATGTTGCCAGGCCAAAGGGTTCCACCATCAAGCCTCACTCATGTTCCCAAGCCTGAGGGTTGCACTATCAAACCTCAATCATGTTGCCAGGCCACAGGGTTCAACCATCAATCCTCAGTCATGTTCCCAGTAAACAGGGCTCCTGAATCAAACCAATGTCATGTTCCCACACCACGGGGTTCCAGTATCAGGCCTCAGTCATGGTCCCAGTGCACAGGGTCCCACAATCAAACCTCAGTCATGTTGCCAGTCCACAGGTTTCTGCCATCAAACCTCAGTCAAGTTCCCAGGCCACAGGGTTCCAGAATCAAGCCTCAGTCATTTGGCCAGGCTAGAGTGTTCCACCATCAAACCTCAGTCATGATCCCAGGCCACATGTTTCCGCAATGAAACCTCAGTCATTTTCCCAAGCCAAAGGTTTCCAGAATCAAACCTCAGTCATATTCCCAGGACACATGGTTCCAGAATCAAACCTGAATCATGTTCTCAGGCCCCAGCTGTCAACAATCAAACCTCAGGCATGTTCCCAGGACACAGGTGTCCAGAATCAAACCTCAGTCATGTTCCCAGGGAACAGGCTTCCAGAAACAAAGCTCAGTCATGTTCCCAGGCCACAGGGTTCCAGAATCAAACCTCAGTCTTGTTCCCAGGACACAGGTTTCCAGAATCAACCCGATATCATGTTCCCTGGCCACAGTCTCAGAATCAAACCTCAGTCATGTTGCCAGGCCACAGGTTTCCACCATCAAACCTCAGACATGTTCCCAGGCCACAGGGTTCCAGAGTCAAACCGTTGGCAGGTCCCCAGGCCACAGGGTTCCAGAATCCACCAATGTCATGTTCCCAGGCCACAGGGTTCCAGAATCAATCCTCAGTTATGTTCCCAGGCTACAGGGTTCCAGAATAAAACCTCAGTCATGTTCCCAGACCACAGGGTTCCAGAACCAAGGCTCAGTCAGGTTCCTGGGCCACAGTATTCCACAATCTAAACAGATGTCATGTTCCCAGGCCTCAGGGTTCCAGAATCCACCCATGTCATGTTCCCAGTCCACAGGGTTCCAGAACCAAGGCTCAGTCAGGTTCCCGGGGCACAGTATTCCACCATCTAAACAGATGTCATATTCCCAGGCCACAGGTTTCCAAAATCACGCCTCAGTCATGTTCCTAGGCAACAGGTTTCCAGAATCAAACTGATTTCATGTTCCCTGGCAACAGGGTACCAGAATCCAAACCGATGTCATGTTCCCAGGCCACAGGATTCCACACTCTAACATCAGTCATGTTCCCAGGCCACATGGTTCCAGAATCAAACCTCAGTCGTGTTCCCAGGACACAGGGTTCCAGAAGAAAACCTCAGTCATGTTCCCTGGACACAGGTTTCAGAAATCAAATCCCAGTCATGTTCCCAGGCCACAGGGTTCCACAATTAAACCTCAGTCATATTCCCAGGCCAGAGGGTTCCACAATCAAACCTCAGTCCTGTGGCCAGGCCACGGTTCCACCATCAAGCCTCAGTCATGTTGCCAGGCCAGAGTGTTCCACAATCAAACCTAAGTCATCTTGCCAAGCCACAGGGTTCCACCATCAAACCTCAGGCATGTTGCCAGGCCAAAGGGTTCCACCATCAAGCCTCACTCATGTTCCCAAGCCTGAGGGTTGCACTATCAAACCTCAATCATGTTGCCAGGCCACAGGGTTCAACCATCAATCCTCAGTCATGTTCCCAGTAAACAGGGCTCCTGAATCAAACCAATGTCATGTTCCCACACCACGGGGTTCCAGTATCAGGCCTCAGTCATGGTCCCAGTGCACAGGGTCCCACAATCAAACCTCAGTCATGTTGCCAGTCCACAGGTTTCTGCCATCAAACCTCAGTCAAGTTCCCAGGCCACAGGGTTCCAGAATCAAGCCTCAGTCATTTTGCCGGGCTAGAGTGTTCCACCATCAAACCTCAGTCATGATCCCAGGCCACATGTTTCCACAATGAAACCTCAGTCATTTTCCCAAGCCAAAGGTTTCCAGAATCAAATCTCAGTCATATTCCCAGGACACATGGTTCCAGAATCAAACCTGAATCATGTTCGCAGGCCCCAGCTGTCAACAATCAAACCTCAGGCATGTTCCCAGGACACAGGTGTCCAGAATCAAACCTCAGTCATGTTCCCAGGGAACAGGCTTCCAGAAACAAAGCTCAGTCATGTTCCCAGGCCACAGGGTTCCAGAATCAAACCTCAGTCTTGTTCCCAGGACACAGGTTTCCAGAATCAACCCGATATCATGTTCCCTGGCCACAGTCTCAGAATCAAACCTCAGTCATGTTGCCAGGCCACAGGTTTCCACCATCAAACCTCAGACATGTTCCCAGGCCACAGGGTTCCAGAGTCAAACCGTTGGCAGGTCCCCAGGCCACAGGGTTCCAGAATCCACCAATGTCATGTTCCCAGGCCACAGGGTTCCAGAATCAATCCTCAGTTATGTTCCCAGGCTACAGGGTTCCAGAATAAAACCTCAGTCATGTTCCCAGACCACAGGGTTCCAGAACCAAGGCTCAGTCAGGTTCCCGGGCCACAGTATTCCACAATCTAAACAGATGTCATGTTCCCAGGCCTCAGGGTTCCAGAATCCACCCATGTCATGTTCCCAGTCCACAGGGTTCCAGAACCAAGGCTCAGTCAGGTTCCCGGGGCACAGTATTCCACCATCTAAACAGATGTCATATTCCCAGGCCACAGGTTTCCAAAATCACGCCTCAGTCATGTTCCCAGGCCACAGGTTTCCAGAATCAAACTGATTTCATGTTCCCTGGCAACAGGGTACCAGAATCCAAACCGATGTCATGTTCCCAGGCCACAGGATTCCACACTCTAACATCAGTCATGTTCCCAGGCCACATGGTTCCAGAATCAAACCTCAGTCGTGTTCCCAGGACACAGGGTTCCAGAAGAAAACCTCAGTCATGTTCCCTGGACACAGGTTTCAGAAATCAAATCCCAGTCATGGTCCCAGGCCACAGGGTTCCACAATTAAACCTCAGTCATATTCCCAGGCCAGAGGGTTCCACAATCAAACCTCAGTCCTGTGGCCAGGCCACGGTTCCACCATCAAGCCTCAGTCATGTTCCCAGGCCAGAGTGTTCCACAATCAAACCTAAGTCATCTTGCCAAGCCACAGGGTTCCACCATCAAACCTCAGGCATGTTGCCAGGCCACAGGGTTCCACCATCAAGCCTCACTCATGTTCCCAAGCCTGAGGGTTGCACTATCAAACCTCAATCATGTTGCCAGGCCACAGGGTTCAACCATCAATCCTCAGTCATGTTCCCAGTAAACAGGGCTCCTGAATCAAACCAATGTCATGTTCCCACACCACGGGGTTCCAGTATCAGGCCTCAGTCATGGTCCCAGTGCACAGGGTCCCACAATCAAACCTCAGTCATGTTGCCAGTCCACAGGTTTCTGCCATCAAACCTCAGTCAAGTTCCCAGGCCACAGGGTTCCAGAATCAAGCCTCAGTCATTTGGCCAGGCTAGAGTGTTCCACCATCAAACCTCAGTCATGATCCCAGGCCACATGTTTCCACAATGAAACCTCAGTCATTTTCCCAAGCCAAAGGTTTCCAGAATCAAACCTCAGTCATATTCCCAGGACACATGGTTCCAGAATCAAACCTGAATCATGTTCGCAGGCCCCAGCTGTCAACAATCAAACCTCAGGCATGTTCCCAGGACACAGGTGTCCAGAATCAAACCTCAGTCATGTTCCCAGGGAACAGGCTTCCAGAAACAAAGCTCAGTCATGTTCCCAGGCCACAGGGTTCCAGAATCAAACCTCAGTCTTGTTCCCAGGACACAGGTTTCCAGAATCAACCCGATATCATGTTCCCTGGCCACAGTCTCAGAATCAAACCTCAGTCATGTTGCCAGGCCACAGGTTTCCACCATCAAACCTCAGACATGTTCCCAGGCCACAGGGTTCCAGAGTCAAACCGTTGGCAGGTCCCCAGACCACAGGGTTCCAGAATCCACCAATGTCATGTTCCCAGGCCACAGGGTTCCAGAATCAATCCTCAGTTATGTTCCCAGGCTACAGGGTTCCAGAATAAAACCTCAGTCATGTTCCCAGACCACAGGGTTCCAGAACCAAGGCTCAGTCAGGTTCCCGGGCCACAGTATTCCACAATCTAAACAGATGTCATGTTCCCAGGCCTCAGGGTTCCAGAATCCACCCATGTCATGTTCCCAGTCCACAGGGTTCCAGAACCAAGGCTCAGTCAGGTTCCCGGGGCACAGTATTCCACAATCTAAACAGATGTCATATTCCCAGGCCACAGGTTTCCAAAATCACGCCTCAGTCATGTTCCCAGGCCACAGGTTTCCAGAATCAAACTGATTTCATGTTCCCTGGCAACAGGGTACCAGAATCCAAACCGATGTCATGTTCCCAGGCCACAGGATTCCACACTCTAACATCAGTCATGTTCCCAGGCCACATGGTTCCAGAATCAAACCTCAGTCGTGTTCCCAGAACACAGGGTTCCAGAAGAAAACCTCAGTCATGTTCCCTGGACACAGGTTTCAGAAATCAAA
This sequence comes from Balaenoptera physalus, assembly GCF_965194825.1. Taxonomy (NCBI): domain Eukaryota; kingdom Metazoa; phylum Chordata; class Mammalia; order Artiodactyla; family Balaenopteridae; genus Balaenoptera; species Balaenoptera physalus. The sequence continues at coordinate 31,154,439 of NC_138897.1, read as the reverse complement.
TCCCAGTCATGTTCCCAGGCCACAGGGTTCCACAATTAAACCTCAGTCATATTCCCAGGCCAGAGGGTTCCACAATCAAACCTCAGTCCTGTGGCCAGGCCACGGTTCCACCATCAAGCCTCAGTCATGTTCCCAGGCCAGAGTGTTCCACAATCAAACCTAAGTCATCTTGCCAAGCCACAGGGTTCCACCATCAAACCTCAGGCATGTTGCCAGGCCAAAGGGTTCCACCATCAAGCCTCACTCATGTTCCCAAGCCTGAGGGTTGCACTATCAAACCTCAATCATGTTGCCAGGCCACAGGGTTCAACCATCAATCCTCAGTCATGTTCCCAGTAAACAGGGAGCCTGAATCAAACCAATGTCGTGTTCCCACACCACGGGGTTCCAGTATCAGGCCTCAGTCATGGTCCCAGTGCACAGGGTCCCACAATCAAACCTCAGTCATGTTGCCAGTCCACAGGTTTCTGCCATCAAACCTCAGTCAAGTTCCCAGGCCACAGGGTTCCAGAATCAAGCCTCAGTCATTTGGCCAGGCTAGAGTGTTCCACCATCAAACCTCAGTCATGATCCCAGGCCACATGTTTCCACAATGAAACCTCAGTCATTTTCCCAAGCCAAAGGTTTCCAGAATCAAACCTCAGTCATATTCCCAGGACACATGGTTCCAGAATCAAACCTGAATCATGTTCGCAGGCCCCAGCTGTCAACAATCAAACCTCAGGCATGTTCCCAGGACACAGGTGTCCAGAATCAAACCTCAGTCATGTTCCCAGGGAACAGGCTTCCAGAAACAAAGCTCAGTCATGTTCCCAGGCCACAGGGTTCCAGAATCAAACCTCAGTCTTGTTCCCAGGACACAGGTTTCCAGAATCAACCCGATATCATGTTCCCTGGCCACAGTCTCAGAACCAAACCTCAGTCATGTTGCCAGGCCACAGGTTTCCACCATCAAACCTCAGACATGTTCCCAGGCCACAGGGTTCCAGAGTCAAACCGTTGGCAGGTTCCCAGGCCACAGGGTTCCAGAATCCACCAATGTCATGTTCCCAGGCCACAGGGTTCCAGAATCAATCCTCAGTTATGTTCCCAGGCTACAGGGTTCCAGAATAAAACCTCAGTCATGTTCCCAGACCACAGGGTTCCAGAACCAAGGCTCAGTCAGGATCCCGGGCCACAGTATTCCACAATCTAAACAGGTGTCATGTTCCCAGGCCTCAGGGTTCCAGAATCCACCCATGTCATGTTCCCACTCCACAGGATTCCAGAACCAAGGCTCAGTCAGGTTCCCGGGGCACAGTATTCCACAATCTAAACAGATGTCATATTCCCAGGCCACAGGTTTCCAAAATCACGCCTCAGTCATGTTCGCAGGCCACAGGTTTCCAGAATCAAACTGATTTCATGTTCCCTGGCAACAGGGTACCAGAATCCAAACCGATGTCATGTTCCCAGGCCACAGGATCCACACTCTAACATCAGTCATGTTCCCAGGCCACATGGTTCCAGAATCAAACCTCAGTCGTGTTCCCAGGCCACAGGGTTCCAGAAGAAAACCTCAGTCATATTCCCTGGACACAGGTTTCAGAAATCAAATCCCAGTCATCTTCCCAGGCCACAGGGTTCCACAATTAAACCTCAGTCATATTCCCAGGCCAGAGGGTTCCACAATCAAACCTCAGTCCTGTGGCCAGGCCACGGTTCCACCATCAAGCCTCAGTCATGTTGCCAGGCCAGAGTGTTCCACAATCAAACCTAAGTCATCTTGCCAAGCCACAGGGTTCCACCATCAAACCTCAGGCATGTTGCCAGGCCAAAGGGTTCCACCATCAAGCCTCACTCATGTTCCCAAGCCTGAGGGTTGCACTATCAAACCTCAATCATGTTGCCAGGCCACAGGGTTCAACCATCAATCCTCAGTCATGTTCCCAGTAAACAGGGCTCCTGAATCAAACCAATGTCATGTTCCCACACCACGGGGTTCCAGTATCAGGCCTCAGTCATGGTCCCAGTGCACAGGGTCCCACAATCAAACCTCAGTCATGTTGCCAGTCCACAGGTTTCTGCCATCAAACCTCAGTCAAGTTCCCAGGCCACAGGGTTCCAGAATCAAGCCTCAGTCATTTGGCCAGGCTAGAGTGTTCCACCATCAAACCTCAGTCATGATCCCAGGCCACATGTTTCCACAATGAAACCTCAGTCATTTTCCCAAGCCAAAGGTTTCCAGAATCAAACCTCAGTCATATTCCCAGGACACATGGTTCCAGAATCAAACCTGAATCATGTTCGCAGGCCCCAGCTGTCAACAATCAAACCTCAGGCATGTTCCCAGGACACAGGTGTCCAGAATCAAACCTCAGTCATGCTCCCAGGGAACAGGCTTCCAGAAACAAAGCTCAGTCATGTTCCCAGGCCACAGGGTTCCAGAATCAAACCTCAGTCTTGTTCCCAGGACACAGGTTTCCAGAATCAACCCGATATCATGTTCCCTGGCCACAGTCTCAGAATCCAACCTCAGTCATGTTGCCAGGCCACAGGTTTCCACCATCAAACCTCAGACATGTTCCCAGGCCACAGGGTTCCAGAGTCAAACCGTTGGCAGGTTCCCAGGCCACAGGGTTCCAGAATCCACCAATGTCATGTTCCCAGGCCACAGGGTTCCAGAATCAATCCTCAGTTATGTTCCCAGGCTACAGGGTTCCAGAATAAAACCTCAGTCATGTTCCCAGACCACAGGGTTCCAGAACCAAGGCTCAGTCAGGTTCCCGGGCCACAGTATTCCACAATCTAAACAGATGTCATGTTCCCAGGCCTCAGGGTTCCAGAATCCACCCATGTCATGTTCCCAGTCCACAGGGTTCCAGAACCAAGGCTCAGTCAGGTTCCCGGGGCACAGTATTCCACAATCTAAACAGATGTCATATTCCCAGGCCACAGGTTTCCAAAATCACGCCACAGTCATGTTCGCAGGCCACAGGTTTCCAGAATCAAACTGATTTCATGTTCCCTGGCAACAGGGTACCAGAATCCAAACCGATGTCATGATCCCAGGCCACAGGATTCCACACTCTAACATGAGTCATGTTCCCAGGCCACATGGTTCCAGAATCAAACCTCAGTCGTGTTCCCAGGACACAGGGTTCCAGAAGAAAACCTCAGTCATGTTCCCTGGACACAGGTTTCAGAAATAAAATCCCAGTCATGTTCCCAGGCCACAGGGCTCCACAATTAAACCTCAGTCATATTCCCAGGCCAGAGGGTTCCACAATCAAACCTCAGTCCTGTGGCCAGGCCACGGTTCCACCATCAAGCCTCAGTCATGTTCCCAGGCCAGAGTGTTCCACAATCAAACCTAAGTCATCTTGCCAAGCCACAGGGTTCCACCATCAAACCTCAGGCATGTTGCCAGGCCAAAGGGTTCCACCATCAAGCCTCACTCATGTTCCCAAGCCTGAGGGTTGCACTATCAAACCTCAATCATGTTGCCAGGCCACAGGGTTCAACCATCAATCCTCAGTCATGTTCCCAGTAAACAGGGCTCCTGAATCAAACCAATGTCATGTTCCCACACCACGGGGTTCCAGTATCAGGCCTCAGTCATGGTCCCAGTGCACAGGGTCCCACAATCAAACCTCAGTCATGTTGCCAGTCCACAGGTTTCTGCCATCAAACCTCAGTCAAGTTCCCAGGCCACAGGGTTCCAGAATCAAGCCTCAGTTATGTGGCCAGGCTAGAGTGTTCCACCATCAAACCTCAGTCATGATCCCAGGCCACATGTTTCCACAATGAAACCTCAGTCATTTTCCCAAGCCAAAGGTTTCCAGAATCAAACCTCAGTCATATTCCCAGGACACATGGTTCCAGAATCAAACCTGAATCATGTTCGCAGGCCCCAGGTGTCAACAATCAAACCTCAGGCATGTTCCCAGGACACAGGTGTCCAGAATCAAACCTCAGTCATGTTCCCAGGGAACAGGCTTCCAGAAACAAAGCTCAGTCATGTTCCCAGGCCACAGGGTTCCAGAATCAAACCTCAGACTTGTTCCCAGGACACAGGTTTCCAGAATCAACCCGATATCATGTTCCCTGGCCACAGTCTCAGAATCAAACCTCAGTCATGTTGCCAGGCCACAGGTTTCCACCATCAAACGTCAGACATGTTCCCAGGCCACAGGGTTCCAGAGTCAAACCGTTGGCAGGTCCCCAGGCCACAGGGTTCCAGAATCCACCAATGTCATGTTCCCAGGCCACAGGGTTCCAGAATCAATCCTCAGTTATGTTCCCAGGCTACAGGGTTCCAGAATAAATCCTCAGTCATGTTCCCAGACCACAGGGTTCCAGAACCAAGGCTCAGTCAGGTTCCCGGGCCACAGTATTCCACAATCTAAACAGATGTCATGTTCCCAGGCCTCAGGGTTCCAGAATCCACCCATGTCATGTTCCCAGTCCACAGGGTTCCAGAACCAAGGCTCAGTCAGGTTCCCGGGGCACAGTATTCCACAATCTAAACAGATGTCATATTCCCAGGCCACAGGTTTCCATAATCACGCCTCAGTCATGTTCGCAGGCCACAGGTTTCCAGAATCAAACTGATTTCATGTTCCCTGGCAACAGGGTACCAGAATCCAAACCGATGTCATGTTCCCAGGCCCCAGGATTCCACACTCTAACATCAGTCATTTTCCCAGGCCACATGGTTCCAGAATCAAACCTCAGTCGTGTTCCCAGGACACAGGGTTCCAGAAGAAAACCTCAGTCATGTTCCCTGGACACAGGTTTCAGAAATAAGATCCCAGTGATGTTCCCAGGCCACAGGGTTCCACAATTAAACCTCAGTCATATTCCCAGGCCAGAGGGTTCCACAATCAAACCTCAGTCCTGTGGCCAGGCCACGGTTCCACCATCAAGCCTCAGTCATGTTCCCAGGCCAGAGTGTTCCACAATCAAACCTAAGTCATCTTGCCAAGCCACAGGGTTCCACCATCAAACCTCAGGCATGTTGCCAGGCCAAAGGGTTCCACCATCAAGCCTCACTCATGTTCCCAAGCCTGAGGGTTGCACTATCAAACCTCAATCATGTTGCCAGGCCACAGGGTTCAACCATCAATCCTCAGTCATGTTCCCAGTAAACAGGGCTCCTGAATCAAACCAATGTCATGTTCCCACACCACGGGGTTCCAGTATCAGGCCTCAGTCATGGTCCCAGTGCACAGGGTCCCACAATCAAACCTCAGTCATGTTGCCAGTCCACAGGTTTCTGCCATCAAACCTCAGTCAAATTCCCAGGCCACAGGGTTCCAGAATCAAGCCTCAGTCATTTGGCCAGGCTAGAGTGTTCCACCATCAAACCTCAGTCATGATCCCAGGCCACATGTTTCCACAATGAAACCTCAGTCATTTTCCCAAGCCAAAGGTTTCCAGAATCAAACCTCAGTCATATTCCCAGGACACATGGTTCCAGAATCATAGCTGAATCATGTTCGCAGGCCCCAGGTGTCAACAATCAAACCTCAGGCATGTTCCCAGGACACAGGTGTCCAGAATCAAACCTCAGTCATGTTCCCAGGGGACTGGCTTCAGGAAACAAAGCTCAGTCATGTTCCCAGGCCACAGGGTTCTAGAATCAAACCTCAGTCTTGTTCCCAGGACACAGGTTTCCAGAATCAACCCGATATCATGTTCCCTGGCCACAGTCTCAGAATCAAACCTCAGTCATGTTGCCAGGCCACAGGTTTCCACCATCAAACCTCAGACATGTTCCCAGGCCACAGGGTTCCAGAGTCAAACCGTTGGCAGGTTCCCAGGCCACAGGGTTCCAGAATCCACCAATGTCATGTTCCCAGACCACAGGGTTCCAGAACCAAGGCTCAGTCAGGTTCCCGGGCCACAGTATTCCACAATCTAAACAGATGTCATGTTCCCAGGCCTCAGGGTTCCAGAATCCACCCATGTCATGTTCCCAGTCCACAGGGTTCCAGAACCAAGGCTCAGTCAGGTTCCCGGGGCACAGTATTCCACAATCTAAACAGATGTCATATTCCCAGGCCACAGGTTTCCAAAATCACGCCTCAGTCATGTTCGCAGGCCACAGGTTTCCAGAATCAAACTGATTTCATGTTCCCTGGCAACAGGGTACCAGAATCCAAACCGATGTCATGTTCCCAGGCCACAGGATTCCACACTCTAACATCAGTCATGTTCCCAGGCCACATGGTTCCAGAATCAAACCTCAGTCGTGTTCCCAGGACACAGGGTTCCAGAAAAAACCTCAGTCATGTTCCCTGGACACAGGTTTCAGAAATAAAATCCCAGTCATGTTCCCAGGCCACAGGGCTCCACAATTAAACCTCAGTCATATTCCCAGGCCAGAGGGTCCCACAATCAAACCTCAGTCCTGTGGCCAGGCCACGGTTCCACCATCAAGCCTCAGTCATGTTGCCAGGCCAGAGTGTTCCACAATCAAACCTAAGTCATCTTGCCAAGCCACAGGGTTCCACCATCAAACCTCAGGCATGTTGCCAGGCCAAAGGGTTCCACCATCAAGCCTCACTCATGTTCCCAAGCCTGAGGGTTGCACTATCAAACCTCAATCATGTTGCCAGGCCACAGGGTTCAACCATCAATCCTCAGTCATGTTCCCAGTAAACAGGGCTCCTGAATCAAACCAATGTCATGTTCCCACACCACGGGGTTCCAGTATCAGGCCTCAGTCATGGTCCCAGTGCACAGGGTCCCACAATCAAACCTCAGTCATGTTGCCAGTCCACAGGTTTCTGCCATCAAACCTCAGTCAAGTTCCCAGGCCACAGGGTTCCAGAATCAAGCCTCAGTCATTTGGCCAGGCTAGAGTGTTCCACCATCAAGCCTCACTCATGTTCCCAAGCCTGAGGGTTGCACTATCAAACCTCAATCATGTTGCCAGGCCACAGGGTTCAACCATCAATCCTCAGTCATGTTCCCAGTAAACAGGGCTCCTGAATCAAACCAATGTCATGTTCCCACACCACGGGGTTCCAGTATCAGGCCTCAGTCATGGTCCCAGTGCACAGGGTCCCACAATCAAACCTCAGTCATGTTGCCAGTCCACAGGTTTCTGCCATCAAACCTCAGTCAAATTCCCAGGCCACAGGGTTCCAGAATCAAGCCTCAGTCATTTGGCCAGGCTAGAGTGTTCCACCATCAAACCTCAGTCATGATCCCAGGCCACATGTTTCCACAATGAAACCTCAGTCATTTTCCCAAGCCAAAGGTTTCCAGAATCAAACCTCAGTCATATTCCCAGGACACATGGTTCCAGAATCATAGCTGAATCATGTTCGCAGGCCCCAGGTGTCAACAATCAAACCTCAGGCATGTTCCCAGGACACAGGTGTCCAGAATCAAACCTCAGTCATGTTCCCAGGGAACTGGCTTCAGGAAACAAAGCTCAGTCATGTTCCCAGGCCACAGGGTTCTAAAATCAAACCTCAGTCTTGTTCCCAGGACACAGGTTTCCAGAATCAACCCGATATCATGTTCCCTGGCCACAGTCTCAGAATCAAACCTCAGTCATGTTGCCAGGCCACAGGTTTCCACCATCAAACCTCAGACATGTTCCCAGGCCACAGGGTTCCAGAGTCAAACCGTTGGCAGGTTCCCAGGCCACAGGGTTCGAGAATCCACCAATGTCATGTTCCCAGGTCACAGGGTTCCAGAATCAATCCTCATTTATGTTCCCAGGCTACAGGGTTCCAGAATAAAACCTCAGTCATGTTCCCAGACCACAGGGTTCCAGAACCAAGGCTCAGTCAGGTTCCCGGGCCACAGTATTCCACAATCTAAACAGATGTCATGTTCCCAGGCCTCAGGGTTCCAGAATCCACCCATGTCATGTTCCCAGTCCACAGGGTTCCAGAACCAAGGCTCAGTCAGGTTCCCGGGGCACAGTATTCCACAATCTAAACAGATGTCATATTCCCAGGCCACAGGTTTCCAAAATCACGCCTCAGTCATGTTCCCAGGCCACAGGTTTCCAGAATCAAACCGATTTCATGTTCCCTGGCAACAGAGTACCAGAATCCAAACCGATGTCATGTTCCCAGGCCCCAGGATTCCACACTCTAACATGAGTCATGTTCCCAGGCCACATGGTTCCAGAATCAAACCTCAGTCTTGTGCCCAGGACACAGGGTTCCAGAAGAAAACCTCAGTCATGTTCCCTGGACACAGGTTTCAGAAATAAAATCCCAGTCATGTTCCTAGGCCACAGGGTTCCACAATTAAACCTCAGTCATATTCCCAGGCCAGAGGGTTCCACAATCAAACCTCAGTCCTGTTGCCAGGCCACGGTTCCACCATCAAGCCTCAGTCATGTTCCCACGCCAGAGTGTTCCACAATCAAACCTAAGTCATCTTGCCAAGCCACAGGGTTCCACCATCAATCCTCAGGCATGTTGCCAGGCCAAAGGGTTCCACCATCAAACCTCACTCATGTTCCCAAGCCTGAGGGTTGCACTATCAAACCTCAATCATGTTGCCAGGCCACAGGGTTCAACCATCAATCCTCAGTCATGTTCCCAGTAAACAGGGCTCCTGAATCAAACCAATGTCATGTTCCCACACCACGGGGTTCCAGTATCAGGCCTCAGTCATGGTCCCAGTGCACAGGGTCCCACAATCAAACCTCAGTCATGTTGCCAGTCCACAGGTTTCTGCCATCAAACCTCAGTCAAGTTCCCAGGCCACAGGGTTCCAGAATCAAGCCTCAGTCATTTGGCCAGGCTAGAGTGTTCCACCATCAAACCTCAGTCATGATCCCAGGCCACATGTTTCCACAATGAAACCTCAGTCATTTTCCCAAGCCAAAGGTTTCCAGAATCAAACCTCAGTCATATTCCCAAGACACATGGTTCCAGAATCAAACCTGAATCATGTTCGCAGGCCCCAGGTGTCAACAATCAAACCTCAGGCATGTTCCCAGGACACAGGTGTCCAGAATCAAACCTCAGTCATGTTCCCAGGGAACAGGCTTCCAGAAACAAAGCTCAGTCATGTTCCCAGGCCACAGGGTTCCAGAATCAAACCTCAGTCTTGTTCCAAGGACACAGGTTTCCAGAAACAACCCGATATCATGTTCCCTGGCCACAGTCTCAGAATCAAACCTCAGTCATGTTGCCAGGCCACAGGTTTCCACCATCAAACCTCAGACATGTTCCCAGGCCACAGGGTTGCAGAGTCAAACCGTTGGCAGGTTCCCAGGCCACAGGGTTCCAGAATCCACCAATGTCATGTTCCCAGGCCACAGGGTTCCAGAATCAATCCTCAGTTATGTTCCCAGGCTACAGGGTTCCAGAATAAAACCTCAGTCATGTTCCCAGACCACAGGGTTCCAGAACCAAGGCTCAGTCAGGTTCCCGGGCCACAGTATTCCACAATCTAAACAGATGTCATATTCCCAGGCCACAGGGTTCCAAAATCACGCCTCAGTCATGTTCCCAGGCCACAGGTTTCCAGAATCAAACCGATTTCATGTTGCCTGGCAACAGGGTACCAGAATCCAAACCGATGTCATGTTCCCAGGCCACAGGATTCCACACTCTAACATGAGTCATGTTCCCAGGCCGCATGGTTCCAGAATCAAACCTCAGTCGTGTTCCCAGGACACAGGGTTCCAGAAGAAAACCTCAGTCATGTTCCCTGGGCACAGGTTTCAGAAATCAAATCCCAGTCATGTTCCCAGGCCACAGGGTTCCACAATTAAACCTCAGTCATATTCCCAGGCCAGAGGGTTCCACAATCAAACCTCAGTCCTGTGGCCAGGCCACGGTTCCACCATCAAGCCTCAGTCATGTTCCCACGCCAGAGTGTTCCACAATCAAACCTAAGTCATCTTGCCAAGCCACAGGGTTCCACCATCAATCCTCAGGCATGTTGCCAGGCCAAAGGGTTCCACCATCAAACCTCACTCATGTTCCCAAGCCTGAGGGTTGCACTATCAAACCTCAATCATGTTGCCAGGCCACAGGGTTCAACCATCAATCCTCAGTCATGTTCCCAGTAAACAGGGCTCCTGAATCAAACCAATGTCATGTTCCCACAACACGGGGTTCCAGTATCAGGCCTCAGTCATGGTCCCAGTGCACAGGGTCCCACAATCAAACCTCAGTCATGTTGCCAGTCCACAGGTTTCTGCCATCAAACCTCAGTCAAGTTCCCAGGCCACAGGGTTCCAGAATCAAGCCTCAGTCATTTTGCCAGGCTAGAGTGTTCCACCATCAAACCTCAGTCATGATCCCAGGCCACATGTTTCCACAATGAAACCTCAGTCATTTTCCCAAGCCAAAGGTTTCCAGAATCAAACCTCAGTCATATTCCCAAGACACATGGTTCCAGAATCAAACCTGAATCATGTTCGGAGGCCCCAGCTGTCAACAATCAAACCTCAGGCATGTTCCCAGGACACAGGTGTCCAGAATCAAACCTCAGTCATGTTCCCAGGGAACAGGCTTCCAGAAACAAAGCTCAGTCATGTTCCCAGGCCACAGGGTTCCAGAATCAAACCTCAGACTTGTTCCCAGGACACAGGTTTCCAGAATCAACCCGATATCATGTTCCCTGGCCACAGTCTCAGAATCAAACCTCAGTCATGTTGCCAGGCCACAGGTTTCCACCATCAAACCTCAGACATGTTCCCAGGCCACAGGGTTCCAGAGTCAAACCGTTGGCAGGTCCCCAGGCCACAGGGTTCCAGAATCCACCAATGTCATGTTCCCAGGCCACAGGGTTCCAGAATCAATCCTCAGTTATGTTCCCAGGCTACAGGGTTCCAGAATAAATCCTCAGTCATGTTCCCAGACCACAGGGTTCCAGAACCAAGGCTCAGTCAGGTTCCCGGGCCACAGTATTCCACAATCTAAACAGATGTCATGTTCCCAGGCCTCAGGGTTCCAGAATCCACCCATGTCATGTTCCCAGTCCACAGGGTTCCAGAACCAAGGCTCAGTCAGGTTCCCGGGGCACAGTATTCCACAATCTAAACAGATGTCATATTCCCAGGCCACAGGTTTCCAAAATCACGCCTCAGTCATGTTCGCAGGCCACAGGTTTCCAGAATCAAACTGATTTCATGTTCCCTGGCAACAGGGTACCAGAATCCAAACCGATGTCATGTTCCCAGGCCACAGGATTCCACACTCTAACATCAGTCATGTTCCCAGGCCACATGGTTCCAGAATCAAACCTCAGTCGTGTTCCCAGGACACAGGGTTCCAGAAGAAAACCTCAGTCATGTTCCCTGGACACAGGTTTCAGAAATAAGATCCCAGTGATGTTCCCAGGCCACAGGGTTCCACAATTAAACCTCAGTCATATTCCCAGGCCAGAGGGTTCCACAATCAAACCTCAGTCCTGTGGCCAGGCCACGGTTCCACCATCAAGCCTCAGTCATGTTCCCAGACCAGAGTGTTCCACAATCAAACCTAAGTCATCTTGCCAAGCCACAGGGTTCCACCATCAAACCTCAGGCATGTTGCCAGGCCAAAGGGTTCCACCATCAAGCCTCACTCATGTTCCCAAGCCTGAGGGTTGCACTATCAAACCTCAATCATGTTGCCAGGCCACAGGGTTCAACCATCAATCCTCAGTCATGTTCCCAGTAAACAGGGCTCCTGAATCAAACCAATGTCATGTTCCCACACCACGGGGTTCCAGTATCAGGCCTCAGTCATGGTCCCAGTGCACAGGGTCCCACAATCAAACCTCAGTCATGTTGCCAGTCCACAGGTTTCTGCCATCAAACCTCAGTCAAGTTCCCAGGCCACAGGGTTCCAGAATCAAGCCTCAGTCATTTGGCCAGGCTAGAGTGTTCCACCATCAAGCCTCACTCATGTTCCCAAGCCTGAGGTTTGCACTATCAAACCTCAATCATGTTGCCAGGCCACAGGGTTCAACCATCAATCCTCAGTCATGTTCCCAGTAAACAGGGCTCCTGAATCAAACCAATGTCATGTTCCCACACCACGGGGTTCCAGTATCAGGCCTCAGTCATGGTCCCAGTGCACAGGGTCCCACAATCAAACCTCAGTCATGTTGCCAGTCCACAGGTTTCTGCCATCAAACCTCAGTCAAATTCCCAGGCCACAGGGTTCCAGAATCAAGCCTCAGTCATTTGGCCAGGCTAGAGTGTTCCACCATCAAACCTCAGTCATGATCCCAGGCCACATGTTTCCACAATGAAACCTCAGTCATTTTCCCAAGCCAAAGGTTTCCAGAATCAAACCTCAGTCATATTCCCAGGACACATGGTTCCAGAATCAAACCTGAATCATGTTCGCAGGCCCCAGGTGTCAACAATGAAACCTCAGGCATGTTTCCAGGACACAGGTGTCCAGAATCAAACCTCAGTCATGTTCCCAGGGAACTGGCTTCAGGAAACAAAGCTCAGTCATGTTCCCAGGCCACAGGGTTCTAGAATCAAACCTCAGTCTTGTTCCCAGGACACAGGTTTCCAGAATCAACCCGATATCATGTTCCCTGGCCACAGTCTCAGAATCAAACCTCAGTCATGTTGCCAGGCCACAGGTTTCCACCATCAAACCTCAGACATGTTCCCAGGCCACAGGGTTCCAGAGTCAAACCGTTGGCAGGTTCCCAGGCCACAGGGTTCCAGAATCCACCAATGTCATGTTCCCAGGCCACAGGGTTCCAGAATCAATCCTCAGTTATGTTCCCAGGCTACAGGGTTCCAGAATAAAACCTCAGTCATGTTCCCAGACCACAGGGTTCCAGAACCAAGGCTCAGTCAGGTTCCCGGGCCACAGTATTCCACAATTTAAACAGATGTCATGTTCCCAGGCCTCAGGGTTCCAGAATCCACCCATGTCATGTTCCCAGTCCACAGGGTTCCAGAACAAAGGCTCAGTCAGGTTCCCGGGGCACAGTATTCCACAATCTAAACAGATGTCATATTCCCAGGCCACAGGTTTTCAAAATCACGCCTCAGTCATGTTCCCAGGCCACAGGTTTCCAGAATCAAACCGATTTCATGTTCCCTGGCAACAGAGTACCAGAATCCAAACCGATGTCATGTTCCCAGGCCCCAGGATTCCACACTCTAACATGAGTCATGTTCCCAGGCCACATGGTTCCAGAATCAAACCTCAGTCTTGTGCCCAGGACACAGGGTTCCAGAAGAAAACCTCAGTCATGTTCCCTGGACACAGGTTTCAGAAATAAGATCCCAGTGATGTTCCCAGGCCACAGGGTTCCACAATTAAACCTCAGTCATATTCCCAGGCCAGAGGGTTCCACAATCAAACCTCAGTCCTGTTGCCAGGCCACGGTTCCACCATCAAGCCTCAGTCATGTTCCCAGGCCAGAGTGTTCCACAATCAAACCTAAGTCATCTTGCCAAGCCACAGGGTTCCACCATCAAACCTCAGGCATGTTGCCAGGCCAAAGGGTTCCACCATCAAGCCTCACTCATGTTCCCAAGCCTGAGGGTTGCACTATCAAACCTCAATCATGTTGCCAGGCCACAGGGTTCAACCATCAATCCTCAGTCATGTTCCCAGTAAACAGGGCTCCTGAATCAAACCAATGTCATGTTCCCACACCACGGGGTTCCAGTATCAGGCCTCAGTCATGGTCCCAGTGCACAGGGTCCCACAATCAAACCTCAGTCATGTTGCCAGTCCACAGGTTTCTGCCATCAAACCTCAGTCAAGTTCCCAGGCCACAGGGTTCCAGAATCAAGCCTCAGTCATTTGGCCAGGCTAGAGTGTTCCACCATCAAGCCTCACTCATGTTCCCAAGCCTGAGGGTTGCACTATCAAACCTCAATCATGTTGCCAGGCCACAGGGTTCAACCATCAATCCTCAGTCATGTTCCCAGTAAACAGGGCTCCTGAATCAAACCAATGTCATTTTCCCACACCACGGGGTTCCAGTATCAGGCCTCAGTCATGGTCCCAGTGCACAGGGTCCCACAATCAAACCTCAGTCATGTTGCCAGTCCACAGGTTTCTGCCATCAAACCTCAGTCAAATTCCCAGGCCACAGGGTTCCAGAATCAAGCCTCAGTCATTTGGCCAGGCTAGAGTGTTCCACCATCAAACCTCAGTCATGATCCCAGGCCACATGTTTCCACAATGAAACCTCAGTCATTTTCCCAAGCCAAAGGTTTCCAGAATCAAACCTCAGTCATATTCCCAGGACACATGGTTCCAGAATCATAGCTGAATCATGTTCGCAGGCCCCAGGTGTCAACAATGAAACCTCAGGCATGTTTCCAGGACACAGGTGTCCAGAATCAAACCTCAGTCATGTTCCCAGGGAACTGGCTTCAGGAAACAAAGCTCAGTCATGTTCCCAGGCCACAGGGTTCTAGAATCAAACCTCAGTCTTGTTCCCAGGACACAGGTTTCCAGAATCAACCCGATATCATGTTCCCTGGCCACAGTCTCAGAATCAAACCTCAGTCATGTTGCCAGGCCACAGGTTTCCACCATCAAACCTCAGACATGTTCCCAGGCCACAGGGTTCCAGAGTCAAACCGTTGGCAGGTTCCCAGGCCACAGGGTTCCAGAATCCACCAATGTCATGTTCCCAGGCCACAGGGTTCCAGAATCAATCCTCAGTTATGTTCCCAGGCTACAGGGTTCCAGAATAAAACCTCAGTCATGTTCCCAGACCACAGGGTTCCAGAACCAAGGCTCAGTCAGGTTCCCGGGCCACAGTATTCCACAATCTAAACAGATGTCATGTTCCCAGGCCTCAGGGTTCCAGAATCCACCCATGTCATGTTCCCAGTCCACAGGGTTCCAGAACCAAGGCTCAGTCAGGTTCCCGGGGCACAGTATTCCACAATCTAAACAGATGTCATATTCCCAGGCCACAGGTTTCCAAAATCACGCCTCAGTCATGTTCCCAGGCCACAGGTTTCCATAATCAAACCGATTTCATGTTCCCTGGCAACAGAGTACCAGAATCCAAACCGATGTCATGTTCCCAGGCCCCAGGATTCCACACTCTAACATGAGTCATGTTCCCAGGCCACATGGTTCCAGAATCAAACCTCAGTCTTGTGCCCAGGACACAGGGTTCCAGAAGAAAACCTCAGTCATGTTCCCTGGACACAGGTTTCAGAAATCAAATCCCAGTCATGTTCCCAGGCCACAGGGTTCCACAATTAAACCTCAGTCACATTCCCAGGCCAGAGGGTTCCACAATCAAACCTCAGTCCTGTGGCCAGGCCACGGTTCCACCATCAAGCCTCAGTCATGTTCCCACGCCAGAGTGTTCCACAATCAAACCTAAGTCATCTTGCCAAGCCACAGGGTTCCACCATCAATCCTCAGGCATGTTGCCAGGCCAAAGGGTTCCACCATCAAACCTCACTCATGTTCCCAAGCCTGAGGGTTGCACTATCAAACCTCAATCATGTTGCCAGGCCACAGGGTTCAACCATCAATCCTCAGTCATATTCCCAGTAAACAGGGCTCCTGAAGCAAACCAATGTCATGTTCCCACACCACGGGGTTGCAGTATCAGGCCTCAGTCATGGTCCCAGTGCACAGGGTCCCACAATCAAACCTCAGTCATGTTGCCAGTCCACAGGTTTCTGCCATCAAACCTCAGTCAAGTTCCCAGGCCACAGGGTTCCAGAATCAAGCCTCAGTCATTTGGCCAGGCTAGAGTGTTCCACCATCAAGCCTCACTCATGTTCCCAAGCCTGAGGGTTGCACTATCAAACCTCAATCATGTTGCCAGGCCACAGGGTTCAACCATCAATCCTCAGTCATTTTCCCAGTAAACAGGGCTCCTGAATCAAACCAATGTCATGTTCCCACACCACGGGGTTCCAGTATCAGGCCTCAGTCATGGTCCCAGTGCACAGGGTCCCACAATCAAACCTCAGTCATGTTGCCAGTCCACAGGTTTCTGCCATCAAACCTCAGTCAAGTTCCCAGGCCACAGGGTTCCAGAATCAAGCCTCAGTCATTTGGCCAGGCTAGAGTGTTCCACCATCAAACCTCAGTCATGATCCCAGGCCACATGTTTCCACAATGAAACCTCAGTCATTTTCCCAAGCCAAAGGTTTCCAGAATCAAACCTCAGTCATATTCCCAGGACACATGGTTCCAGAATCAAACCTGAATCATGTTCGCAGGCCCCAGCTGTCAACAATCAAACCTCAGGCATGTTCCCAGGACACAGGTGTCCAGAATCAAACCTCAGTCATGTTCCCAGGGAACAGGCTTCCAGAAACAAAGCTCAGTCATGTTCCCAGGCCACAGGGTTCCAGAATCAAACCTCAGTCTTGTTCCAAGGACACAGGTTTCCAGAATCAACCCGATATCATGTTCCCTGGCCACAGTCTCAGAATCAAACCTCAGTCATGTTGCCAGGCCACAGGTTTCCACCATCAAACCTCAGACATGTTCCCAGGCCACAGGGTTCCAGAGTCAAACCGTTGGCAGGTTCCCAGGCCACAGGGTTCCAGAATCCACCAATGTCATGTTCCCAGGCCACAGGGTTCCAGAATCAATCCTCAGTTATGTTCCCAGGCTACAGGGTTCCAGAATAAAACCTCAGTCATGTTCCCAGACCACAGGGTTCCAGAACCAAGGCTCAGTCAGGTTCCCGGGCCACAGTATTCCACAATCTAAACAGATGTCATGTTCCCAGGCCTCAGGGTTCCAGAATCCACCCATGTCATGTTCCCAGTCCACAGGGTTCCAGAACCAAGGCTCAGTCAGGTTCCCGGGGCACAGTATTCCACAATCTAAACAGATGTCATATTCCCAGGCCACAGGGTTCCAAAATCACGCCTCAGTCATGTTCCCAGGCCACAGGTTTCCAGAATCAAACCGATTTCATGTTGCCTGGCAACAGGGTACCAGAATCCAAACCGATGTCATGTTCCCAGGCCACAGGATTCCACACTCTAACATCAGTCATGTTCCCAGGCCACATGGTTCCAGAATCAAACCTCAGTCGTGTTCCCAGGACACAGGGTTCCAGAAGAAAACCTCAGTCATGTTCCCTGGACACAGGTTTCAGAAATCAAATCCCAGTCATGTTCCCAGGCCACAGGGTTCCACAATTAAACCTCAGTCATATTCCCAGGCCAGAGGGTTCCACAATCAAACCTCACTCCTGTGGCCAGGCCACGGTTCCACCATCAAGCCTCAGTCATGTTCCCAGGCCAGAGTGTTCCACAATCAAACCTAAGTCATCTTGCCAAGCCACAGGGTTCCACCATCAAACCTCAGGCATGTTGCCAGGCCAAAGGGTTCCACCATCAAGCCTCACTCATGTTCCCAAGCCTGAGGGTTGCACTATCAAACCTCAATCATGTTGCCAGGCCACAGGGTTCAACCATCAATCCTCAGTCATGTTCCCAGTAAACAGGGCTCCTGAATCAAACCAATGTCATGTTCCCACACCACGGGGTTCCAGTATCAGGCCTCAGTCATGGTCCCAGTGCACAGGGTCCCACAATCAAACCTCAGTCATGTTGCCAGTCCACAGGTTTCTGCCATCAAACCTCAGTCAAGTTCTCAGGCCACAGGGTTCCAGAATCAAGCCTCAGTCATTTGGCCAGGCTAGAGTGTTCCACCATCAAACCTCAGTCATGATCCCAGGCCACATGTTTCCACAATGAAACCTCAGTCATTTTCCCAAGCCAAAGGTTTCCAGAATCAAACCTCAGTCATATTCCCAGGACACATGGTTCCAGAATCAAACCAGAATCATGTTCGCAGGCCCCAGCTGTCAACAATCAAACCTCAGGCATGTTCCCAGGACACAGGTGTCCAGAATCAAACCTCAGTCATGTTCCCAGGGAACAGGCTTCCAGAAACAAAGCTCAGTCATGTTCCCAGGCCACAGGGTTCCAGAATCAAACCTCAGTCTTGTTCCCAGGACACAGGTTTCCAGAATCAACCCGATATCATGTTCCCTGGCCACAGTCTCAGAATCAAACCTCAGTCATGTTGCCAGGCCACAGGTTTCCACCATCAAACCTCAGACATGTTCCCAGGCCACAGGGTTCCAGAGTCAAACCGTTGGCAGGTTCCCAGGCCACAGGGTTCCAGAATCCACCAATGTCATGTTCCCAGGCCACAGGGTTCCAGAATCAATCCTCAGTTATGTTCCCAGGCTACAGGGTTCCAGAATAAAACCTCAGTCATGTTCCCAGACCACAGGGTTCCAGAACCAAGGCTCAGTCAGGATCCCGGGCCACAGTATTCCACAATCTAAACAGATGTCATGTTCCCAGGCCACAGGTTTCCAAAATCACGCCTCAGTCATGTTCGCAGGCCACAGGTTTCCAGAATCAAACCGATTTCATGTTCCCTGGCAACAGGGTACCAGAATCCAAACCGATGTCATGTTCCCAGGCCACAGGATCCACACTCTAACATCAGTCATGTTCCCAGGCCACATGGTTCCAAAATCAAACCTCAGTCGTGTTCCCAGGACACAGGGTTCCAGAAGAAAACCTCAGTCATGTTGCCAGTCCACAGGTTTCTGCCATCAAACCTCAGTCAAGTTCCCAGGCCACAGGGTTCCAGAATCAAGCCTCAGTCATTTTGCCAGCCTAGAGTGTTCCACCATCAAACCTCAGTCATGATCCCAGGCCACATGTTTCCACAATGAAACCTCAGTCATTTTCCCAAGCCAAAGGTTTCCAGAATGAAACCTCAGTCATATTCCCAGGACACATAGTTCCAGAATCAAACCAGAATCATATTCGCAGGCCCCAGCTGTCAACAATCAAACCTCAGGCATGTTCCCAGGACACAGGTGTCCAGAATCAAACCTCAGTCATGTTCCCAGGGAACAGGCTTCCAGAAACAAAGCTCAGTCATGTTCCCAGGCCACAGGGTTCCAGAATCAAACCTCAGTCTTGTTCCCAGGACACAGGTTTCCAGAATCAACCCGATATCATGTTCCCTGGCCACAGTCTCAGAATCCAACCTCAGTCATGTTGCCAGGCCACAGGTTTCCACCATCAAACCTCAGACATGTTCCCAGGCCACAGGGTTCCAGAGTCAAACCGTTGGCAGGTTCCCAGGCCACAGGGTTCCAGAATCCACCAATGTCATGTTCCCAGGCCACAGGGTTCCAGAATCAATCCTCAGTTATGTTCCCAGGCTACAGGGTTCCAGAATAAAACCTCAGTCATGTTCCCAGACCACAGGGTTCCAGAACCAAGGCTCAGTCAGGTTCCCGGGCCACAGTATTCCACAATCTAAACAGATGTCATGTTCCCAGGCCTCAGGGTTCCAGAATCCACCCATGTCATGTTCCCAGTCCACAGGGTTCCAGAACCAAGGCTCAGTCAGGTTCCCAGGGCACAGTATTCCACAATCTAAACAGATGTCATATTCCCAGGCCACAGGTTTCCAAAATCACGCCACAGTCATGTTCGCAGGCCACAGGTTTCCAGAATCAAACTGATTTCAAGTTCCCTGGCAACAGGGTACCAGAATCCAAACCGATGTCATGATCCCAGGCCACAGGATTCCACACTCTAACATGAGTCATGTTCCCAGGCCACATGGTTCCAGAATCAAACCTCAGTCGTGTTCCCAGGACACAGGGTTCCAGAAGAAAACCTCAGTAATGTTCCCTGGACACAGGTTTCAGAAATAAAATCCCAGTCATGTTCCCAGGCCACAGGGCTCCACAATTAAACCTCAGTCATATTCCCAGGCCAGAGGGTTCCACAATCAAACCTCAGTCCTGTGGCCAGGCCACGGTTCCACCATCAAGCCTCAGTCATGTTCCCAGGCCAGAGTGTTCCACAATCAAACCTAAGTCATCTTGCCAAGCCACAGGGTTCCACCATCAAACCTCAGGCATGTTGCCAGGCCAAAGGGTTCCACCATCAAGCCTCACTCATGTTCCCAAGCCTGAGGGTTGCACTATCAAACCTCAATCATGTTGCCAGGCCACAGGGTTCAACCATCAATCCTCAGTCATGTTCCCAGTAAACAGGGCTCCTGAATCAAACCAAAGTCATGTTCCCACACCACGGGGTTCCAGTATCAGGCCTCAGTCATGGTCCCAGTGCACAGGGTCCCACAATCAAACCTCAGTCATGTTGCCAGTCCACAGGTTTCTGCCATCAAACCTCAGTCAAGTTCCCAGGCCACAGGGTTCCAGAATCAAGCCTCAGTCATTTGGCCAGGCTAGAGTGTTCCACCATCAAACCTCAGTCATGATCCCAGGCCACATGTTTCCACAATGAAACCTCAGTCATTTTCCCAAGCCAAAGGTTTCCAGAATCAAACCTCAGTCATATTCCCAGGACACATGGTTCCAGAATCAAACCTGAATCATGTTCGCAGGCCCCAGCTGTCAACAATCAAACCTCAGGCATGTTCCCAGGACACAGGTGTCCAGAATCAAACCTCAGTCATGTTCCCAGGGAACAGGCTTCCAGAAACAAAGCTCAGTCATGTTCCCAGGCCACAGGGTTCCAGAATCAAACCTCAGTCTTGTTCCAAGGACACAGGTTTCCAGAATCAACCCGATATCATGTTCCCTGGCCACAGTCTCAGAATCAAACCTCAGTCATGTTGCCAGGCCACAGGTTTCCACCATCAAACCTCAGACATGTTCCCAGGCCACAGGGTTCCAGAGTCAAACCGTTGGCAGGTTCCCAGGCCACAGGGTTCCAGAATCCACCAATGTCATGTTCCCAGGCCACAGGGTTCCAGAATCAATCCTCAGTTATGTTCCCAGGCTACAGGGTTCCAGAATAAAACCTCAGTCATGTTCCCAGACCACAGGGTTCCAGAACCAAGGCTCAGTCAGGTTCCCGGGCCACAGTATTCCACAATCTAAACAGATGTCATGTTCCCAGGCCTCAGGGTTCCAGAATCCACCCATGTCATGTTCCCAGTCCACAGGGTTCCAGAACCAAGGCTCAGTCAGGTTCCCGGGGCACAGTATTCCACAATCTAAACAGATGTCATATTCCCAGGCCACAGGGTTCCAAAATCACGCCTCAGTCATGTTCCCAGGCCACAGGTTTCCAGAATCAAACCGATTTCATGTTGCCTGGCAACAGGGTACCAGAATCCAAACCGATGTCATGTTCCCAGGCCACAGGATTCCACACTCTAACATCAGTCATGTTCCCAGGCCACATGGTTCCAGAATCAAACCTCAGTCGTGTTCCCAGGACACAGGGTTCCAGAAGAAAACCTCAGTCATGTTCCCTGGACACAGGTTTCAGAAATCAAATCCCAGTCATGTTCCCAGGCCACAGGGTTCCACAATTAAACCTCAGTCATATTCCCAGGCCAGAGGGTTCCACAATCAAACCTCAGTCCTGTGGCCAGGCCACGGTTCCACCATCAAGCCTCAGTCATGTTCCCAGGCCAGAGTGTTCCACAATCAAACCTAAGTCATCTTGCCAAGCCACAGGGTTCCACCATCAAACCTCAGGCATGTTGCCAGGCCAAAGGGTTCCACCATCAAGCCTCACTCATGTTCCCAAGCCTGAGGGTTGCACTATCAAACCTCAATCATGTTGCCAGGCCACAGGGTTCAACCATCAATCCTCAGTCATGTTCCCAGTAAACAGGGCTCCTGAATCAAACCAATGTCATGTTCCCACACCACGGGGTTCCAGTATCAGGCCTCAGTCATGGTCCCAGTGCACAGGGTCCCACAATCAAACCTCAGTCATGTTGCCAGTCCACAGGTTTCTGCCATCAAACCTCAGTCAAGTTCCCAGGCCACAGGGTTCCAGAATCAAGCCTCAGTCATTTGGCCAGGCTAGAGTGTTCCACCATCAAACCTCAGTCATGATCCCAGGCCACATGTTTCCACAATGAAACCTCAGTCATTTTCCCAAGCCAAAGGTTTCCAGAATCAAACCTCAGTCATGTTCCCAAGACACATGGTTCCAGAATCAAACCTGAATCATGTTAGCAAGCCCCAGGTGTCAACAATCAAACCTCAGGCATGTTCCCAGGACACAGGTGTCCAGAATCAAACCTCAGTCATGTTCCCAGGGAACAGGCTTCCAGAAACAAAGCTCAGTCATGTTCCCAGGCCACAGGGTTCCAGAATAAAACCTCAGTCTTGTTCCAAGGACACAGGTTTCCAGAATCAACCCGATATCATGTTCCCTGGCCACAGTCTCAGAATCAAACCTCAGTCATGTTGCCAGGCCACAGGTTTCCACCATCAAACCTCAGACATGTTCCCAGGCCACAGGGTTCCAGAGTCAAACCGTTGGCAGGTCCCCAGGCCACAGGGTTCCAGAATCCACCAATGTCATGTTCCCAGGCCACAGGGTTCCAGAATCAATCCTCAGTTATGTTCCCAGGCTACAGGGTTCCAGAATAAAACCTCAGTCATGTTCCCAGACCACAGGGTTCCAGAACCAAGGCTCAGTCAGGTTCCCGGGCCACAGTATTCCACAATCTAAACAGATGTCATGTTCCCAGGCCTCAGGGTTCCAGAATCCACCCATGTCATGTTCCCAGTCCACAGGGTTCCAGAACCAAGGCTCAGTCAGGTTCCCGGGGCACAGTATTCCACAATCTAAACAGATGTCATATTCCCAGGCCACAGGGTTCCAAAATCACGCCTCAGTCATGTTCCCAGGCCACAGGTTTCCAGAATCAAACCGATTTCATGTTGCCTGGCAACAGGGTACCAGAATCCAAACCGATGTCATGTTCCCAGGCCACAGGATTCCACACTCTAACATCAGTCATGTTCCCAGGCCACATGGTTCCAGAATCAAACCTCAGTCGTGTTCCCAGGACACAGGGTTCCAGAAGAAAACCTCAGTCATGTTCCCTGGACACAGGTTTCAGAAATCAAATCCCAGTCATGTTCCCAGGCCACAGGGTTCCACAATTAAACCTCAGTCATATTCCCAGGCCAGAGGGTTCCACAATCAAACCTCAGTCCTGTGGCCAGGCCACGGTTCCACCATCAAGCCTCAGTCATGTTCCCAGGCCAGAGTGTTCCACAATCAAACCTAAGTCATCTTGCCAAGCCACAGGGTTCCACCATCAAACCTCAGGCATGTTGCCAGGCCAAAGGGTTCCACCATCAAGCCTCACTCATGTTCCCAAGCCTGAGGGTTGCACTATCAAACCTCAATCATGTTGCCAGGCCACAGGGTTCAACCATCAATCCTCAGTCATGTTCCCAGTAAACAGGGCTCCTGAATCAAACCAATGTCATGTTCCCACACCACGGGGTTCCAGTATCAGGCCTCAGTCATGGTCCCAGTGCACAGGGTCCCACAATCAAACCTCAGTCATGTTGCCAGTCCACAGGTTTCTGCCATCAAACCTCAGTCAAGTTCCCAGGCCACAGGGTTCCAGAATCAAGCCTCAGTCATTTGGCCAGGCTAGAGTGTTCCACCATCAAACCTCAGTCATGATCCCAGGCCACATGTTTCCACAATGAAACCTCAGTCATTTTCCCAAGCCAAAGGTTTCCAGAATCAAACCTCAGTCATGTTCCCAAGACACATGGTTCCAGAATCAAACCTGAATCATGTTAGCAAGCCCCAGGTGTCAACAATCAAACCTCAGGCATGTTCCCAGGACACAGGTGTCCAGAATCAAACCTCAGTCATGTTCCCAGGGAACAGGCTTCCAGAAACAAAGCTCAGTCATGTTCCCAGGCCACAGGGTTCCAGAATAAAACCTCAGTCTTGTTCCAAGGACACAGGTTTCCAGAATCAACCCGATATCATGTTCCCTGGCCACAGTCTCAGAATCAAACCTCAGTCATGTTGCCAGGCCACAGGTTTCCACCATCAAACCTCAGACATGTTCCCAGGCCACAGGGTTCCAGAGTCAAACCGTTGGCAGGTCCCCAGGCCACAGGGTTCCAGAATCCACCAATGTCATGTTCCCAGGCCACAGGGTTCCAGAATCAATCCTCAGTTATGTTCCCAGGCTACAGGGTTCCAGAATAAAACCTCAGTCATGTTCCCAGACCACAGGGTTCCAGAACCAAGGCTCAGTCAGGTTCCCGGGCCATAGTATTCCACAATCTAAACAGATGTCATGTTCCCAGGCCTCAGGGTTCCAGAATCCACCCATGTCATGTTCCCAGTCCACAGGGTTCCAGAACCAAGGCTCAGTCAGGTTCCCGGGGCACAGTATTCCACAATCTAAACAGATGTCATATTCCCAGGCCACAGGGTTCCAAAATCACGCCTCAGTCATGTTCCCAGGCCACAGGTTTCCAGAATCAAACCGATTTCATGTTGCCTGGCAACAGGGTACCAGAATCCAAACCGATGTCATGTTCCCAGGCCACAGGATTCCACACTCTAACATCAGTCATGTTCCCAGGCCACATGGTTCCAGAATCAAACCTCAGTCGTGTTCCCAGGACACAGGGTTCCAGAAGAAAACCTCAGTCATGTTCCCTGGACACAGGTTTCAGAAATAAAATCCCAGTCATGTTCCCAGGCCACAGGGTTCCACAATTAAACCTCAGTCATATTCCCAGGCCAGAGGGTTCCACAATCAAACCTCACTCCTGTGGCCAGGCCACGGTTCCACCATCAAGCCTCAGTCATGTTCCCAGGACAGAGTGTTCCACAATCAAACCTAAGTCATCTTGCCAAGCCACAGGTTACCACCATCAAACCTCAGGCATGTTGCCAGGCCAAAGGGTTCCACCATCAAGCCTCACTCATGTTCCCAAGCCTGAGGGTTGCACTATCAAACCTCAATCATGTTGCCAGGCCACAGGGTTCAACCATCAATCCTCAGTCATGTTCCCAGTAAACAGGGCTCCTGAATCAAACCAATGTCATGTTCCCACACCACGGGGTTCCAGTATCAGGCCTCAGTCATGGTCCCAGTGCACAGGGTCCCACAATCAAACCTCAGTCATGTTGCCAGTCCACAGGTTTCTGCCATCAAACCTCAGTCAAGTTCCCAGGCCACAGGGTTCCAGAATCAAGCCTCAGTCATTTGGCCAGGCTAGAGTGTTCCACCATCAAACCTCAGTCATGATCCCAGGCCACATGTTTCCACAATGAAACCTCAGTCATTTTCCCAAGCCAAAGGTTTCCAGAATCAAACCTCAGTCATATTCCCAGGACACATGGTTCCAGAATCAAACCAGAATCATGTTCGCAGGCCCCAGCTGTCAACAATCAAACCTCAGGCATGTTCCCAGGACACAGGTGTCCAGAATCAAACCTCAGTCATGTTCCCAGGGAACAGGCTTCCAGAAACAAAGCTCAGTCATGTTCCCAGGCCACAGGGTTCCAGAATCAAACCTCAGTCTTGTTCCCAGGACACAGGTTTCCAGAATCAACCCGATATCATGTTCCCTGGCCACAGTCTCAGAATCAAACCTCAGTCATGTTGCCAGGCCACAGGTTTCCACCATCAAACCTCAGACATGTTCCCAGGCCACAGGGTTCCAGAGTCAAACCGTTGGCAGGTCCCCAGGCCACAGGGTTCCAGAATCCACCAATGTCATGTTCCCAGGCCACAGGGTTCCAGAATCAATCCTCAGTTATGTTCCCAGGCTACAGGGTTCCAGAATAAAACCTCAGTCATGTTCCCAGACCACAGGGTTCCAGAACCAAGGCTCAGTCAGGTTCCCGGGCCACAGTATTCCACAATCTAAACAGATGTCATGTTCCCAGGCCTCAGGGTTCCAGAATCCACCCATGTCATGTTCCCAGTCCACAGGGTTCCAGAACCAAGGCTCAGTCAGGTTCCCGGGGCACAGTATTCCACCATCTAAACAGATGTCATATTCCCAGGCCACAGGGTTCCAAAATCACGCCTCAGTCATGTTCCCAGGCCACAGGTTTCCAGAATCAAACCGATTTCATGTTCCCTGGCAACAGGGTACCAGAATCCAAACCGATGTCATGTTCCCAGGCCACAGGATTCCACACTCTAACATGAGTCATGTTCCCAGGCCACATGGTTCCAGAATCAAACCTCACTCTTGTGCCCAGGACACAGGGTTCCAGAAGAAAACCTCAGTCATGTTCCCTGGACACAGGTTTCAGAAATCAAATCCCAGTCATGTTCCCAGGCCACAGGGTTCCACAATTAAACCTCAGTCATATTCCCAGGCCAGAGGGTTCCACAATCAAACCTCAGTCCTGTGGCCAGGCCACGGTTCCACCATCAAGCCTCAGTCATGTTCCCAGGCCAGAGTGTTCCACAATCAAACCTAAGTCATCTTGCCAAGCCACAGGGTTCCACCATCAAACCTCAGGCATGTTGCCAGGCCAAAGGGTTCCACCATCAAGCCTCACTCATGTTCCCAAGCCTGAGGGTTGCACTATCAAACCTCAATCATGTTGCCAGGCCACAGGGTTCAACCATCAATCCTCAGTCATGTTCCCAGTAAACAGGGCTCCTGAATCAAACCAATGTCATGTTCCCACACCACGGGGTTCCAGTATCAGGCCTCAGTCATGGTCCCAGTGCACAGGGTCCCACAATCAAACCTCAGTCATGTTGCCAGTCCACAGGTTTCTGCCATCAAACCTCAGTCAAGTTCCCAGGCCACAGGGTTCCAGAATCAAGCCTCAGTCATTTGGCCAGGATAGAGTGTTCCACCATCAAACCTCAGTCATGATCCCAGGCCACATGTTTCCACAATGAAACCTCAGTCATTTTCCCAAGCCAAAGGTTTCCAGAATCAAACCTCAGTCATGTTCCCAAGACACATGGTTCCAGAATCAAACCTGAATCATGTTAGCAAGCCCCAGGTGTCAACAATCAAACCTCAGGCATGTTCCCAGGACACAGGTGTCCAGAATCAAACCTCAGTCATGTTCCCAGGGAACAGGCTTCCAGAAACAAAGCTCAGTCATGTTCCCAGGCCACAGGGTTCCAGAATAAAACCTCAGTCTTGTTCCAAGGACACAGGTTTCCAGAATCAACCCGATATCATGTTCCCTGGCCACAGTCTCAGAATCAAACCTCAGTCATGTTGCCAGGCCACAGGTTTCCACCATCAAACCTCAGACATGTTCCCAGGCCACAGGGTTCCAGAGTCAAACCGTTGGCAGGTCCCCAGGCCACAGGGTTCCAGAATCCACCAATGTCATGTTCCCAGGCCACAGGGTTCCAGAATCAATCCTCAGTTATGTTCCCAGGCTACAGGGTTCCAGAATAAAACCTCAGTCATGTTCCCAGACCACAGGGTTCCAGAACCAAGGCTCAGTCAGGTTCCCGGGCCACAGTATTCCACAATCTAAACAGATGTCATGTTCCCAGGCCTCAGGGTTCCAGAATCCACCCATGTCATGTTCCCAGTCCACAGGGTTCCAGAACCAAGGCTCAGTCAGGTTCCCGGGGCACAGTATTCCACAATCTAAACAGATGTCATATTCCCAGGCCACAGGGTTCCAAAATCACGCCTCAGTCATGTTCCCAGGCCACAGGTTTCCAGAATCAAACCGATTTCATGTTGCCTGGCAACAGGGTACCAGAATCCAAACCGATGTCATGTTCCCAGGCCACAGGATTCCACACTCTAACATCAGTCATGTTCCCAGGCCACATGGTTCCAGAATCAAACCTCAGTCGTGTTCCCAGGACACAGGGTTCCAGAAGAAAACCTCAGTCATGTTCCCTGGACACAGGTTTCAGAAATCAAATCCCAGTCATGTTCCCAGGCCACAGGGTTCCACAATTAAACCTCAGTCATATTCCCAGGCCAGAGGGTTCCACAATCAAACCTCAGTCCTGTGGCCAGGCCACGGTTCCACCATCAAGCCTCAGTCATGTTCCCAGGCCAGAGTGTTCCACAATCAAACCTAAGTCATCTTGCCAAGCCACAGGGTTCCACCATCAAACCTCAGGCATGTTGCCAGGCCAAAGGGTTCCACCATCAAGCCTCACTCATGTTCCCAAGCCTGAGGGTTGCACTATCAAACCTCAATCATGTTGCCAGGCCACAGGGTTCAACCATCAATCCTCAGTCATGTTCCCAGTAAACAGGGCTCCTGAATCAAACCAATGTCATGTTCCCACACCACGGGGTTCCAGTATCAGGCCTCAGTCATGGTCCCAGTGCACAGGGTCCCACAATCAAACCTCAGTCATGTTGCCAGTCCACAGGTTTCTGCCATCAAACCTCAGTCAAGTTCCCAGGCCACAGGGTTCCAGAATCAAGCCTCAGTCATTTGGCCAGGCTAGAGTGTTCCACCATCAAACCTCAGTCATGATCCCAGGCCACATGTTTCCACAATGAAACCTCAGTCATTTTCCCAAGCCAAAGGTTTCCAGAATCAAACCTCAGTCATGTTCCCAAGACACATGGTTCCAGAATCAAACCTGAATCATGTTAGCAAGCCCCAGGTGTCAACAATCAAACCTCAGGCATGTTCCCAGGACACAGGTGTCCAGAATCAAACCTCAGTCATGTTCCCAGGGAACAGGCTTCCAGAAACAAAGCTCAGTCATGTTCCCAGGCCACAGGGTTCCAGAATAAAACCTCAGTCTTGTTCCAAGGACACAGGTTTCCAGAATCAACCCGATATCATGTTCCCTGGCCACAGTCTCAGAATCAAACCTCAGTCATGTTGCCAGGCCACAGGTTTCCACCATCAAACCTCAGACATGTTCCCAGGCCACAGGGTTCCAGAGTCAAACCGTTGGCAGGTCCCCAGGCCACAGGGTTCCAGAATCCACCAATGTCATGTTCCCAGGCCACAGGGTTCCAGAATCAATCCTCAGTTATGTTCCCAGGCTACAGGGTTCCAGAATAAAACCTCAGTCATGTTCCCAGACCACAGGGTTCCAGAACCAAGGCTCAGTCAGGTTCCCGGGCCACAGTATTCCACAATCTAAACAGATGTCATGTTCCCAGGCCTCAGGGTTCCAGAATCCACCCATGTCATGTTCCCAGTCCACAGGGTTCCAGAACCAAGGCTCAGTCAGGTTCCCGGGGCACAGTATTCCACAATCTAAACAGATGTCATATTCCCAGGCCACAGGGTTCCAAAATCACGCCTCAGTCATGTTCCCAGGCCACAGGTTTCCAGAATCAAACCGATTTCATGTTGCCTGGCAACAGGGTACCAGAATCCAAACCGATGTCATGTTCCCAGGCCACAGGATTCCACACTCTAACATCAGTCATGTTCCCAGGCCACATGGTTCCAGAATCAAACCTCAGTCGTGTTCCCAGGACACAGGGTTCCAGAAGAAAACCTCAGTCATGTTCCCTGGACACAGGTTTCAGAAATCAAATCCCAGTCATGTTCCCAGGCCACAGGGTTCCACAATTAAACCTCAGTCATATTCCCAGGCCAGAGGGTTCCACAATCAAACCTCAGTCCTGTGGCCAGGCCACGGTTCCACCATCAAGCCTCAGTCATGTTCCCAGGCCAGAGTGTTCCACAATCAAACCTAAGTCATCTTGCCAAGCCACAGGGTTCCACCATCAAACCTCAGGCATGTTGCCAGGCCAAAGGGTTCCACCATCAAGCCTCACTCATGTTCCCAAGCCTGAGGGTTGCACTATCAAACCTCAATCATGTTGCCAGGCCACAGGGTTCAACCATCAATCCTCAGTCATGTTCCCAGTAAACAGGGCTCCTGAATCAAACCAATGTCATGTTCCCACACCACGGGGTTCCAGTATCAGGCCTCAGTCATGGTCCCAGTGCACAGGGTCCCACAATCAAACCTCAGTCATGTTGCCAGTCCACAGGTTTCTGCCATCAAACCTCAGTCAAGTTCCCAGGCCACAGGGTTCCAGAATCAAGCCTCAGTCATTTGGCCAGGCTAGAGTGTTCCACCATCAAACCTCAGTCATGATCCCAGGCCACATGTTTCCACAATGAAACCTCAGTCATTTTCCCAAGCCAAAGGTTTCCAGAATCAAACCTCAGTCATGTTCCCAAGACACATGGTTCCAGAATCAAACCTGAATCATGTTAGCAAGCCCCAGGTGTCAACAATCAAACCTCAGGCATGTTCCCAGGACACAGGTGTCCAGAATCAAACCTCAGTCATGTTCCCAGGGAACAGGCTTCCAGAAACAAAGCTCAGTCATGTTCCCAGGCCACAGGGTTCCAGAATAAAACCTCAGTCTTGTTCCAAGGACACAGGTTTCCAGAATCAACCCGATATCATGTTCCCTGGCCACAGTCTCAGAATCAAACCTCAGTCATGTTGCCAGGCCACAGGTTTCCACCATCAAACCTCAGACATGTTCCCAGGCCACAGGGTTCCAGAGTCAAACCGTTGGCAGGTCCCCAGGCCACAGGGTTCCAGAATCCACCAATGTCATGTTCCCAGGCCACAGGGTTCCAGAATCAATCCTCAGTTATGTTCCCAGGCTACAGGGTTCCAGAATAAAACCTCAGTCATGTTCCCAGACCACAGGGTTCCAGAACCAAGGCTCAGTCAGGTTCCCGGGCCATAGTATTCCACAATCTAAACAGATGTCATGTTCCCAGGCCTCAGGGTTCCAGAATCCACCCATGTCATGTTCCCAGTCCACAGGGTTCCAGAACCAAGGCTCAGTCAGGTTCCCGGGGCACAGTATTCCACAATCTAAACAGATGTCATATTCCCAGGCCACAGGGTTCCAAAATCACGCCTCAGTCATGTTCCCAGGCCACAGGTTTCCAGAATCAAACCGATTTCATGTTGCCTGGCAACAGGGTACCAGAATCCAAACCGATGTCATGTTCCCAGGCCACAGGATTCCACACTCTAACATCAGTCATGTTCCCAGGCCACATGGTTCCAGAATCAAACCTCAGTCGTGTTCCCAGGACACAGGGTTCCAGAAGAAAACCTCAGTCATGTTCCCTGGACACAGGTTTCAGAAATAAAATCCCAGTCATGTTCCCAGGCCACAGGGTTCCACAATTAAACCTCAGTCATATTCCCAGGCCAGAGGGTTCCACAATCAAACCTCACTCCTGTGGCCAGGCCACGGTTCCACCATCAAGCCTCAGTCATGTTCCCAGGACAGAGTGTTCCACAATCAAACCTAAGTCATCTTGCCAAGCCACAGGTTACCACCATCAAACCTCAGGCATGTTGCCAGGCCAAAGGGTTCCACCATCAAGCCTCACTCATGTTCCCAAGCCTGAGGGTTGCACTATCAAACCTCAATCATGTTGCCAGGCCACAGGGTTCAACCATCAATCCTCAGTCATGTTCCCAGTAAACAGGGCTCCTGAATCAAACCAATGTCATGTTCCCACACCACGGGGTTCCAGTATCAGGCCTCAGTCATGGTCCCAGTGCACAGGGTCCCACAATCAAACCTCAGTCATGTTGCCAGTCCACAGGTTTCTGCCATCAAACCTCAGTCAAGTTCCCAGGCCACAGGGTTCCAGAATCAAGCCTCAGTCATTTGGCCAGGCTAGAGTGTTCCACCATCAAACCTCAGTCATGATCCCAGGCCACATGTTTCCACAATGAAACCTCAGTCATTTTCCCAAGCCAAAGGTTTCCAGAATCAAACCTCAGTCATATTCCCAGGACACATGGTTCCAGAATCAAACCAGAATCATGTTCGCAGGCCCCAGCTGTCAACAATCAAACCTCAGGCATGTTCCCAGGACACAGGTGTCCAGAATCAAACCTCAGTCATGTTCCCAGGGAACAGGCTTCCAGAAACAAAGCTCAGTCATGTTCCCAGGCCACAGGGTTCCAGAATCAAACCTCAGTCTTGTTCCCAGGACACAGGTTTCCAGAATCAACCCGATATCATGTTCCCTGGCCACAGTCTCAGAATCAAACCTCAGTCATGTTGCCAGGCCACAGGTTTCCACCATCAAACCTCAGACATGTTCCCAGGCCACAGGGTTCCAGAGTCAAACCGTTGGCAGGTCCCCAGGCCACAGGGTTCCAGAATCCACCAATGTCATGTTCCCAGGCCACAGGGTTCCAGAATCAATCCTCAGTTATGTTCCCAGGCTACAGGGTTCCAGAATAAAACCTCAGTCATGTTCCCAGACCACAGGGTTCCAGAACCAAGGCTCAGTCAGGTTCCCGGGCCACAGTATTCCACAATCTAAACAGATGTCATGTTCCCAGGCCTCAGGGTTCCAGAATCCACCCATGTCATGTTCCCAGTCCACAGGGTTCCAGAACCAAGGCTCAGTCAGGTTCCCGGGGCACAGTATTCCACCATCTAAACAGATGTCATATTCCCAGGCCACAGGGTTCCAAAATCACGCCTCAGTCATGTTCCCAGGCCACAGGTTTCCAGAATCAAACCGATTTCATGTTCCCTGGCAACAGGGTACCAGAATCCAAACCGATGTCATGTTCCCAGGCCACAGGATTCCACACTCTAACATGAGTCATGTTCCCAGGCCACATGGTTCCAGAATCAAACCTCACTCTTGTGCCCAGGACACAGGGTTCCAGAAGAAAACCTCAGTCATGTTCCCTGGACACAGGTTTCAGAAATCAAATCCCAGTCATGTTCCCAGGCCACAGGGTTCCACAATTAAACCTCAGTCATATTCCCAGGCCAGAGGGTTCCACAATCAAACCTCAGTCCTGTGGCCAGGCCACGGTTCCACCATCAAGCCTCAGTCATGTTCCCAGGCCAGAGTGTTCCACAATCAAACCTAAGTCATCTTGCCAAGCCACAGGGTTCCACCATCAAACCTCAGGCATGTTGCCAGGCCAAAGGGTTCCACCATCAAGCCTCACTCATGTTCCCAAGCCTGAGGGTTGCACTATCAAACCTCAATCATGTTGCCAGGCCACAGGGTTCAACCATCAATCCTCAGTCATGTTCCCAGTAAACAGGGCTCCTGAATCAAACCAATGTCATGTTCCCACACCACGGGGTTCCAGTATCAGGCCTCAGTCATGGTCCCAGTGCACAGGGTCCCACAATCAAACCTCAGTCATGTTGCCAGTCCACAGGTTTCTGCCATCAAACCTCAGTCAAGTTCCCAGGCCACAGGGTTCCAGAATCAAGCCTCAGTCATTTGGCCAGGATAGAGTGTTCCACCATCAAACCTCAGTCATGATCCCAGGCCACATGTTTCCACAATGAAACCTCAGTCATTTTCCCAAGCCAAAGGTTTCCAGAATCAAACCTCAGTCATATTCCCAGGACACATGGTTCCAGAATCAAACCTGAATCATGTTCGCAGGCCCCAGCTGTCAACAATCAAACCTCAGGCATGTTCCCAGGACACAGGTGTCCAGAATCAAACCTCAGTCATGTTCCCAGGGAACAGGCTTCCAGAAACAAAGCTCAGTCATGTTCCCAGGCCACAGGGTTCCAGAATCAAACCTCAGTCTTGTTCCCAGGACACAGGTTTCCAGAATCAACCCGATATCATGTTCCCTGGCCACAGTCTCAGAATCAAACCTCAGTCATGTTGCCAGGCCACAGGTTTCCACCATCAAACCTCAGACATGTTCCCAGGCCACAGGGTTCCAGAGTCAAACCGTTGGCAGGTCCCCAGGCCACAGGGTTCCAGAATCCACCAATGTCATGTTCCCAGGCCACATGGTTCCAGAATCAAACCTCACTCTTGTGCCCAGGACACAGGGTTCCAGAATAAAACCTCAGTCATGTTCCCAGACCACAGGGTTCCAGAACCAAGGCTCAGTCAGGTTCCCGGGCCACAGTATTCCACAATCTAAACAGATGTCATGTTCCCAGGCCTCAGGGTTCCAGAATCCACCCATGTCATGTTCCCAGTCCACAGGGTTCCAGAACCAAGGCTCAGTCAGGTTCCCGGGGCACAGTATTCCACCATCTAAACAGATGTCATATTCCCAGGCCACAGGGTTCCAAAATCACGCCTCAGTCATGTTCCCAGGCCACAGGTTTCCAGAATCAAACTGATTTCATGTTCCCTGGCAACAGGGTACCAGAATCCAAACCGATGTCATGTTCCCAGGCCACAGGATTCCACACTCTAACATCAGTCATGTTCCCAGGCCACATGGTTCCAGAATCAAACCTCAGTCGTGTTCCCAGGACACAGGGTTCCAGAAGAAAACCTCAGTCATGTTCCCTGGACACAGGTTTCAGAAATCAAATCCCAGTCATGTTCCCAGGCCACAGGGTTCCACAATTAAACCTCAGTCATATTCCCAGGCCAGAGGGTTCCACAATCAAACCTCACTCCTGTGGCCAGGCCACGGTTCCACCATCAAGCCTCAGTCATGTTCCCAGGACAGAGTGTTCCACAATCAAACCTAAGTCATCTTGCCAAGCCACAGGGTACCACCATCAAACCTCAGGCATGTTGCCAGGCCAAAGGGTTCCACCATCAAGCCTCACTCATGTTCCCAAGCCTGAGGGTTGCACTATCAAACCTCAATCATGTTGCCAGGCCACAGGGTTCAACCATCAATCCTCAGTCATGTTCCCAGTAAACAGGGCTCCTGAATCAAACCAATGTCATGTTCCCACACCACGGGGTTCCAGTATCAGGCCTCAGTCATGGTCCCAGTGCACAGGGTCCCACAATCAAACCTCAGTCATGTTGCCAGTCCACAGGTTTCTGCCATCAAACCTCAGTCAAGTTCCCAGGCCACAGGGTTCCAGAATCAAGCCTCAGTCATTTGGCCAGGCTAGAGTGTTCCACCATCAAACCTCAGTCATGATCCCAGGCCACATGTTTCCACAATGAAACCTCAGTCATTTTCCCAAGCCAAAGGTTTCCAGAATCAAACCTCAGTCATATTCCCAGGACACATGGTTCCAGAATCAAACCAGAATCATGTTCGCAGGCCCCAGCTGTCAACAATCAAACCTCAGGCATGTTCCCAGGGCACAGGTGTCCAGAATCAAACCTCAGTCATGTTCCCAGGGAACAGGCTTCCAGAAACAAAGCTCAGTCATGTTCCCAGGCCACAGGGTTCCAGAATCAAACCTCAGTCTTGTTCCCAGGACACAGGTTTCCAGAATCAACCCGATATCATGTTCCCTGGCCACAGTCTCAGAATCAAACCTCAGTCATGTTGCCAGGCCACAGGTTTCCACCATCAAACCTCAGACATGTTCCCAGGCCACAGGGTTCCAGAGTCAAACCGTTGGCAGGTCCCCAGGCCACAGGGTTCCAGAATCCACCAATGTCATGTTCCCAGGCCACAGGGTTCCAGAATCAATCCTCAGTTATGTTCCCAGGCTACAGGGTTCCAGAATAAAACCTCAGTCATGTTCCCAGACCACAGGGTTCCAGAACCAAGGCTCAGTCAGGTTCCCGGGCCACAGTATTCCACAATCTAAACAGATGTCATGTTCCCAGGCCTCAGGGTTCCAGAATCCACCCATGTCATGTTCCCAGTCCACAGGGTTCCAGAACGAAGGCTCAGTCAGGTTCCCGGGGCACAGTATTCCACCATCTAAACAGATGTCATATTCCCAGGCCACAGGTTTCCAAAATCACGCCTCAGTCATGTTCCCAGGCCACAGGTTTCCAGAATCAAACCGATTTCATGTTCCCTGGCAACAGGGTACCAGAATCCAAACCGATGTCATGTTCCCAGGCCACAGGATTCCACACTCTAACATGAGTCATGTTCCCAGGCCACATGGTTCCAGAATCAAACCTCACTCTTGTGCCCAGGACACAGGGTTCCAGAAGAAAACCTCAGTCATGTTCCCTGGACACAGGTTTCAGAAATCAAATCCCAGTCATGTTCCCAGGCCACAGGGTTCCACAATTAAACCTCAGTCATATTCCCAGGCCAGAGGGTTCCACAATCAAACCTCACTCCTGTGGCCAGGCCACGGTTCCACCATCAAGCCTCAGTCATGTTCCCAGGACAGAGTGTTCCACAATCAAACCTAAGTCATCTTGCCAAGCCACAGGGTACCACCATCAAACCTCAGGCATGTTGCCAGGCCAAAGGGTTCCACCATCAAGCCTCACTCATGTTCCCAAGCCTGAGGGTTGCACTATCAAACCTCAATCATGTTGCCAGGCCACAGGGTTCAACCATCAATCCTCAGTCATGTTCCCAGTAAACAGGGCTCCTGAATCAAACCAATGTCATGTTCCCACACCACGGGGTTCCAGTATCAGGCCTCAGTCATGGTCCCAGTGCACAGGGTCCCACAATCAAACCTCAGTCATGTTGCCAGTCCACAGGTTTCTGCCATCAAACCTCAGTCAAGTTCCCAGGCCACAGGGTTCCAGAATCAAGCCTCAGTCATTTGGCCAGGCTAGAGTGTTCCACCATCAAACCTCAGTCATGATCCCAGGCCACATGTTTCCACAATGAAACCTCAGTCATTTTCCCAAGCCAAAGGTTTCCAGAATCAAACCTCAGTCATATTCCCAGGACACATGGTTCCAGAATCAAACCAGAATCATGTTCGCAGGCCCCAGCTGTCAACAATCAAACCTCAGGCATGTTCCCAGGGCACAGGTGTCCAGAATCAAACCTCAGTCATGTTCCCAGGGAACAGGCTTCCAGAAACAAAGCTCAGTCATGTTCCCAGGCCACAGGGTTCCAGAATCAAACCTCAGTCTTGTTCCCAGGACACAGGTTTCCAGAATCAACCCGATATCATGTTCCCTGGCCACAGTCTCAGAATCAAACCTCAGTCATGTTGCCAGGCCACAGGTTTCCACCATCAAACCTCAGACATGTTCCCAGGCCACAGGGTTCCAGAGTCAAACCGTTGGCAGGTCCCCAGGCCACAGGGTTCCAGAATCCACCAATGTCATGTTCCCAGGCCACAGGGTTCCAGAATCAATCCTCAGTTATGTTCCCAGGCTACAGGGTTCCAGAATAAAACCTCAGTCATGTTCCCAGACCACAGGGTTCCAGAACCAAGGCTCAGTCAGGTTCCCGGGCCACAGTATTCCACAATCTAAACAGATGTCATGTTCCCAGGCCTCAGGGTTCCAGAATCCACCCATGTCATGTTCCCAGTCCACAGGGTTCCAGAACCAAGGCTCAGTCAGGTTCCCGGGGCACAGTATTCCACCATCTAAACAGATGTCATATTCCCAGGCCACAGGGTTCCAAAATCACGCCTCAGTCATGTTCCCAGGCCACAGGTTTCCAGAATCAAACCGATTTCATGTTCCCTGGCAACAGGGTACCAGAATCCAAACCGATGTCATGTTCCCAGGCCACAGGATTCCACACTCTAACATGAGTCATGTTCCCAGGCCACATGGTTCCAGAATCAAACCTCACTCTTGTGCCCAGGACACAGGGTTCCAGAAGAAAACCTCAGTCATGTTCCCTGGACACAGGTTTCAGAAATCAAATCCCAGTCATGTTCCCAGGCCACAGGGTTCCACAATTAAACCTCAGTCATATTCCCAGGCCAGAGGGTTCCACAATCAAACCTCACTCCTGTGGCCAGGCCACGGTTCCACCATCAAGCCTCAGTCATGTTCCCAGGACAGAGTGTTCCACAATCAAACCTAAGTCATCTTGCCAAGCCACAGGGTACCACCATCAAACCTCAGGCATGTTGCCAGGCCAAAGGGTTCCACCATCAAGCCTCACTCATGTTCCCAAGCCTGAGGGTTGCACTATCAAACCTCAATCATGTTGCCAGGCCACAGGGTTCAACCATCAATCCTCAGTCATGTTCCCAGTAAACAGGGCTCCTGAATCAAACCAATGTCATGTTCCCACACCACGGGGTTCCAGTATCAGGCCTCAGTCATGGTCCCAGTGCACAGGGTCCCACAATCAAACCTCAGTCATGTTGCCAGTCCACAGGTTTCTGCCATCAAACCTCAGTCAAGTTCCCAGGCCACAGGGTTCCAGAATCAAGCCTCAGTCATTTGGCCAGGCTAGAGTGTTCCACCATCAAACCTCAGTCATGATCCCAGGCCACATGTTTCCACAATGAAACCTCAGTCATTTTCCCAAGCCAAAGGT
Source organism: Balaenoptera physalus (assembly GCF_965194825.1). Taxonomy (NCBI): domain Eukaryota; kingdom Metazoa; phylum Chordata; class Mammalia; order Artiodactyla; family Balaenopteridae; genus Balaenoptera; species Balaenoptera physalus. The sequence goes on along the minus strand of NC_138897.1, from coordinate 31,116,604 downwards.
TTCCAGAATCAAACCTCAGTCATATTCCAAGGACACATGGTTCCACAATCAAACCTGAATCATGTTCGCAGGCCCCAGCTGTCAACAATCAAACCTCAGGCATGTTCCCAGGGCACAGGTGTCCAGAATCAAACCTCAGTCATGTTCCCAGGGAACAGGCTTCCAGAAACAAAGCTCAGTCATGTTCCCAGGCCACAGGGTTCCAGAATCAAACCTCAGTCTTGTTCCCAGGACACAGGTTTCCAGAATCAACCCGATATCATGTTCCCTGGCCACAGTCTCAGAATCAAACCTCAGTCATGTTGCCAGGCCACAGGTTTCCACCATCAAACCTCAGACATGTTCCCAGGCCACAGGGTTCCAGAGTCAAACCGTTGGCAGGTCCCCAGGCCACAGGGTTCCAGAATCCACCAATGTCATGTTCCCAGGCCACAGGGTTCCAGAATCAATCCTCAGTTATGTTCCCAGGCTACAGGGTTCCAGAATAAAACCTCAGTCATGTTCCCAGACCACAGGGTTCCAGAACCAAGGCTCAGTCAGGTTCCCGGGCCACAGTATTCCACAATCTAAACAGATGTCATGTTCCCAGGCCTCAGGGTTCCAGAATCCACCCATGTCATGTTCCCAGTCCACAGGGTTCCAGAACCAAGGCTCAGTCAGGTTCCCGGGGCACAGTATTCCACCATCTAAACAGATGTCATATTCCCAGGCCACAGGGTTCCAAAATCACGCCTCAGTCATGTTCCCAGGCCACAGGTTTCCAGAATCAAACCGATTTCATGTTCCCTGGCAACAGGGTACCAGAATCCAAACCGATGTCATGTTCCCAGGCCACAGGATTCCACACTCTAACATGAGTCATGTTCCCAGGCCACATGGTTCCAGAATCAAACCTCACTCTTGTGCCCAGGACACAGGGTTCCAGAAGAAAACCTCAGTCATGTTCCCTGGACACAGGTTTCAGAAATCAAATCCCAGTCATGTTCCCAGGCCACAGGGTTCCACAATTAAACCTCAGTCATATTCCCAGGCCAGAGGGTTCCACAATCAAACCTCAGTCCTGTGGCCAGGCCACGGTTCCACCATCAAGCCTCAGTCATGTTCCCAGGCCAGAGTGTTCCACAATCAAACCTAAGTCATCTTGCCAAGCCACAGGGTTCCACCATCAAACCTCAGGCATGTTGCCAGGCCAAAGGGTTCCACCATCAAGCCTCACTCATGTTCCCAAGCCTGAGGGTTGCACTATCAAACCTCAATCATGTTGCCAGGCCACAGGGTTCAACCATCAATCCTCAGTCATGTTCCCAGTAAACAGGGCTCCTGAATCAAACCAATGTCATGTTCCCACACCACGGGGTTCCAGTATCAGGCCTCAGTCATGGTCCCAGTGCACAGGGTCCCACAATCAAACCTCAGTCATGTTGCCAGTCCACAGGTTTCTGCCATCAAACCTCAGTCAAGTTCCCAGGCCACAGGGTTCCAGAATCAAGCCTCAGTCATTTGGCCAGGCTAGAGTGTTCCACCATCAAACCTCAGTCATGATCCCAGGCCACATGTTTCCACAATGAAACCTCAGTCATTTTCCCAAGCCAAAGGTTTCCAGAATCAAACCTCAGTCATATTCCCAGGACACATGGTTCCAGAATCAAACCTGAATCATGTTCGCAGGCCCCAGCTGTCAACAATCAAACCTCAGGCATGTTCCCAGGACACAGGTGTCCAGAATCAAACCTCAGTCATGTTCCCAGGGAACAGGCTTCCAGAAACAAAGCTCAGTCATGTTCCCAGGCCACAGGGTTCCAGAATCAAACCTCAGTCTTGTTCCCAGGACACAGGTTTCCAGAATCAACCCGATATCATGTTCCCTGGCCACAGTCTCAGAATCAAACCTCAGTCATGTTGCCAGGCCACAGGTTTCCACCATCAAACCTCAGACATGTTCCCAGGCCACAGGGTTCCAGAGTCAAACCGTTGGCAGGTCCCCAGGCCACAGGGTTCCAGAATCCACCAATGTCATGTTCCCAGGCCACAGGGTTCCAGAATCAATCCTCAGTTATGTTCCCAGGCTACAGGGTTCCAGAATAAAACCTCAGTCATGTTCCCAGACCACAGGGTTCCAGAACCAAGGCTCAGTCAGGTTCCCGGGCCACAGTATTCCACAATCTAAACAGATGTCATGTTCCCAGGCCTCAGGGTTCCAGAATCCACCCATGTCATGTTCCCAGTCCACAGGGTTCCAGAACGAAGGCTCAGTCAGGTTCCCGGGGCACAGTATTCCACCATCTAAACAGATGTCATATTCCCAGGCCACAGGTTTCCAAAATCACGCCTCAGTCATGTTCCCAGGCCACAGGTTTCCAGAATCAAACCGATTTCATGTTCCCTGGCAACAGGGTACCAGAATCCAAACCGATGTCATGTTCCCAGGCCACAGGATTCCACACTCTAACATGAGTCATGTTCCCAGGCCACATGGTTCCAGAATCAAACCTCACTCTTGTGCCCAGGACACAGGGTTCCAGAAGAAAACCTCAGTCATGTTCCCTGGACACAGGTTTCAGAAATCAAATCCCAGTCATGTTCCCAGGCCACAGGGTTCCACAATTAAACCTCAGTCATATTCCCAGGCCAGAGGGTTCCACAATCAAACCTCACTCCTGTGGCCAGGCCACGGTTCCACCATCAAGCCTCAGTCATGTTCCCAGGACAGAGTGTTCCACAATCAAACCTAAGTCATCTTGCCAAGCCACAGGGTACCACCATCAAACCTCAGGCATGTTGCCAGGCCAAAGGGTTCCACCATCAAGCCTCACTCATGTTCCCAAGCCTGAGGGTTGCACTATCAAACCTCAATCATGTTGCCAGGCCACAGGGTTCAACCATCAATCCTCAGTCATGTTCCCAGTAAACAGGGCTCCTGAATCAAACCAATGTCATGTTCCCACACCACGGGGTTCCAGTATCAGGCCTCAGTCATGGTCCCAGTGCACAGGGTCCCACAATCAAACCTCAGTCATGTTGCCAGTCCACAGGTTTCTGCCATCAAACCTCAGTCAAGTTCCCAGGCCACAGGGTTCCAGAATCAAGCCTCAGTCATTTGGCCAGGCTAGAGTGTTCCACCATCAAACCTCAGTCATGATCCCAGGCCACATGTTTCCACAATGAAACCTCAGTCATTTTCCCAAGCCAAAGGTTTCCAGAATCAAACCTCAGTCATATTCCCAGGACACATGGTTCCAGAATCAAACCAGAATCATGTTCGCAGGCCCCAGCTGTCAACAATCAAACCTCAGGCATGTTCCCAGGGCACAGGTGTCCAGAATCAAACCTCAGTCATGTTCCCAGGGAACAGGCTTCCAGAAAAAAAGCTCAGTCATGTTCCCAGGCCACAGGGTTCCAGAATCAAACCTCAGTCTTGTTCCCAGGACACAGGTTTCCAGAATCAACCCGATATCATGTTCCCTGGCCACAGTCTCAGAATCAAACCTCAGTCATGTTGCCAGGCCACAGCTTTCCACCATCAAACCTCAGACATGTTCCCAGGCCACAGGGTTCCAGAGTCAAACCGTTGGCAGGTCCCCAGGCCATAGGGTTCCAGAATCCACCAATGTCATGTTCCCAGGCCACAGGGTTCCAGAATCAATCCTCAGTTATGTTCCCAGGCTACAGGGTTCCAGAATAAAACCTCAGTCATGTTCCCAGACCACAGGGTTCCAGAACCAAGGCTCAGTCAGGTTCCCGGGCCACAGTATTCCACAATCTAAACAGATGTCATGTTCCCAGGCCTCAGGGTTCCAGAATCCACCCATGTCATGTTCCCAGTCCACAGGGTTCCAGAACCAAGGCTCAGTCAGGTTCCCGGGGCACAGTATTCCACCATCTAAACAGATGTCATATTCCCAGGCCACAGGGTTCCAAAATCACGCCTCAGTCATGTTCCCAGGCCACAGGTTTCCAGAATCAAACCGATTTCATGTTCCCTGGCAACAGGGTACCAGAATCCAAACCGATGTCATGTTCCCAGGCCACAGGATTCCACACTCTAACATGAGTCATGTTCCCAGGCCACATGGTTCCAGAATCAAACCTCACTCTTGTGCCCAGGACACAGGGTTCCAGAAGAAAACCTCAGTCATGTTCCCTGGACACAGGTTTCAGAAATCAAATCCCAGTCATGTTCCCAGGCCACAGGGTTCCACAATTAAACCTCAGTCATATTCCCAGGCCAGAGGGTTCCACAATCAAACCTCAGTCCTGTGGCCAGGCCACGGTTCCACCATCAAGCCTCAGTCATGTTCCCAGGCCAGAGTGTTCCACAATCAAACCTAAGTCATCTTGCCAAGCCACAGGGTTCCACCATCAAACCTCAGGCATGTTGCCAGGCCAAAGGGTTCCACCATCAAGCCTCACTCATGTTCCCAAGCCTGAGGGTTGCACTATCAAACCTCAATCATGTTGCCAGGCCACAGGGTTCAACCATCAATCCTCAGTCATGTTCCCAGTAAACAGGGCTCCTGAATCAAACCAATGTCATGTTCCCACACCACGGGGTTCCAGTATCAGGCCTCAGTCATGGTCCCAGTGCACAGGGTCCCACAATCAAACCTCAGTCATGTTGCCAGTCCACAGGTTTCTGCCATCAAACCTCAGTCAAGTTCCCAGGCCACAGGGTTCCAGAATCAAGCCTCAGTCATTTGGCCAGGCTAGAGTGTTCCACCATCAAACCTCAGTCATGATCCCAGGCCACATGTTTCCACAATGAAACCTCAGTCATTTTCCCAAGCCAAAGGTTTCCAGAATCAAACCTCAGTCATATTCCCAGGACACATGGTTCCAGAATCAAACCTGAATCATGTTCGCAGGCCCCAGCTGTCAACAATCAAACCTCAGGCATGTTCCCAGGACACAGGTGTCCAGAATCAAACCTCAGTCATGTTCCCAGGGAACAGGCTTCCAGAAACAAAGCTCAGTCATGTTCCCAGGCCACAGGGTTCCAGAATCAAACCTCAGTCTTGTTCCCAGGACACAGGTTTCCAGAATCAACCCGATATCATGTTCCCTGGCCACAGTCTCAGAATCAAACCTCAGTCATGTTGCCAGGCCACAGGTTTCCACCATCAAACCTCAGACATGTTCCCAGGCCACAGGGTTCCAGAGTCAAACCGTTGGCAGGTCCCCAGGCCACAGGGTTCCAGAATCCACCAATGTCATGTTCCCAGGCCACAGGGTTCCAGAATCAATCCTCAGTTATGTTCCCAGGCTACAGGGTTCCAGAATAAAACCTCAGTCATGTTCCCAGACCACAGGGTTCCAGAACCAAGGCTCAGTCAGGTTCCCGGGCCACAGTATTCCACAATCTAAACAGATGTCATGTTCCCAGGCCTCAGGGTTCCAGAATCCACCCATGTCATGTTCCCAGTCCACAGGGTTCCAGAACGAAGGCTCAGTCAGGTTCCCGGGGCACAGTATTCCACCATCTAAACAGATGTCATATTCCCAGGCCACAGGTTTCCAAAATCACGCCTCAGTCATGTTCCCAGGCCACAGGTTTCCAGAATCAAACCGATTTCATGTTCCCTGGCAACAGGGTACCAGAATCCAAACCGATGTCATGTTCCCAGGCCACAGGATTCCACACTCTAACATGAGTCATGTTCCCAGGCCACATGGTTCCAGAATCAAACCTCACTCTTGTGCCCAGGACACAGGGTTCCAGAAGAAAACCTCAGTCATGTTCCCTGGACACAGGTTTCAGAAATCAAATCCCAGTCATGTTCCCAGGCCACAGGGTTCCACAATTAAACCTCAGTCATATTCCCAGGCCAGAGGGTTCCACAATCAAACCTCACTCCTGTGGCCAGGCCACGGTTCCACCATCAAGCCTCAGTCATGTTCCCAGGACAGAGTGTTCCACAATCAAACCTAAGTCATCTTGCCAAGCCACAGGGTACCACCATCAAACCTCAGGCATGTTGCCAGGCCAAAGGGTTCCACCATCAAGCCTCACTCATGTTCCCAAGCCTGAGGGTTGCACTATCAAACCTCAATCATGTTGCCAGGCCACAGGGTTCAACCATCAATCCTCAGTCATGTTCCCAGTAAACAGGGCTCCTGAATCAAACCAATGTCATGTTCCCACAACACGGGGTTCCAGTATCAGGCCTCAGTCATGGTCCCAGTGCACAGGGTCCCACAATCAAACCTCAGTCATGTTGCCAGTCCACAGGTTTCTGCCATCAAACCTCAGTCAAGTTCCCAGGCCACAGGGTTCCAGAATCAAGCCTCAGTCATTTGGCCAGGCTAGAGTGTTCCACCATCAAACCTCAGTCATGATCCCAGGCCACATGTTTCCACAATGAAACCTCAGTCATTTTCCCAAGCCAAAGGTTTCCAGAATCAAACCTCAGTCATATTCCAAGGACACATGGTTCCACAATCAAACCTGAATCATGTTCGCAGGCCCCAGCTGTCAACAATCAAACCTCAGGCATGTTCCCAGGGCACAGGTGTCCAGAATCAAACCTCAGTCATGTTCCCAGGGAACAGGCTTCCAGAAACAAAGCTCAGTCATGTTCCCAGGCCACAGGGTTCCAGAATCAAACCTCAGTCTTGTTCCCAGGACACAGGTTTCCAGAATCAACCCGATATCATGTTCCCTGGCCACAGTCTCAGAATCAAACCTCAGTCATGTTGCCAGGCCACAGCTTTCCACCATCAAACCTCAGACATGTTCCCAGGCCACAGGGTTCCAGAGTCAAACCGTTGGCAGGTCCCCAGGCCACAGGGTTCCAGAATCCACCAATGTCATGTTCCCAGGCCACAGGGTTCCAGAATCAATCCTCAGTTATGTTCCCAGGCTACAGGGTTCCAGAATAAAACCTCAGTCATGTTCCCAGACCACAGGGTTCCAGAACCAAGGCTCAGTCAGGTTCCCGGGCCACAGTATTCCACAATCTAAACAGATGTCATGTTCCCAGGCCTCAGGGTTCCAGAATCCACCCATGTCATGTTCCCAGTCCACAGGGTTCCAGAACCAAGGCTCAGTCAGGTTCCCGGGGCACAGTATTCCACCATCTAAACAGATGTCATATTCCCAGGCCACAGGGTTCCAAAATCACGCCTCAGTCATGTTCCCAGGCCACAGGTTTCCAGAATCAAACCGATTTCATGTTCCCTGGCAACAGGGTACCAGAATCCAAACCGATGTCATGTTCCCAGGCCACAGGATTCCACACTCTAACATGAGTCATGTTCCCAGGCCACATGGTTCCAGAATCAAACCTCACTCTTGTGCCCAGGACACAGGGTTCCAGAAGAAAACCTCAGTCATGTTCCCTGGACACAGGTTTCAGAAATCAAATCCCAGTCATGTTCCCAGGCCACAGGGTTCCACAATTAAACCTCAGTCATATTCCCAGGCCAGAGGGTTCCACAATCAAACCTCAGTCCTGTGGCCAGGCCACGGTTCCACCATCAAGCCTCAGTCATGTTCCCAGGCCAGAGTGTTCCACAATCAAACCTAAGTCATCTTGCCAAGCCACAGGGTTCCACCATCAAACCTCAGGCATGTTGCCAGGCCAAAGGGTTCCACCATCAAGCCTCACTCATGTTCCCAAGCCTGAGGGTTGCACTATCAAACCTCAATCATGTTGCCAGGCCACAGGGTTCAACCATCAATCCTCAGTCATGTTCCCAGTAAACAGGGCTCCTGAATCAAACCAATGTCATGTTCCCACACCACGGGGTTCCAGTATCAGGCCTCAGTCATGGTCCCAGTGCACAGGGTCCCACAATCAAACCTCAGTCATGTTGCCAGTCCACAGGTTTCTGCCATCAAACCTCAGTCAAGTTCCCAGGCCACAGGGTTCCAGAATCAAGCCTCAGTCATTTGGCCAGGATAGAGTGTTCCACCATCAAACCTCAGTCATGATCCCAGGCCACATGTTTCCACAATGAAACCTCAGTCATTTTCCCAAGCCAAAGGTTTCCAGAATCAAACCTCAGTCATATTCCCAGGACACATGGTTCCAGAATCAAACCTGAATCATGTTCGCAGGCCCCAGCTGTCAACAATCAAACCTCAGGCATGTTCCCAGGACACAGGTGTCCAGAATCAAACCTCAGTCATGTTCCCAGGGAACAGGCTTCCAGAAACAAAGCTCAGTCATGTTCCCAGGCCACAGGGTTCCAGAATCAAACCTCAGTCTTGTTCCCAGGACACAGGTTTCCAGAATCAACCCGATATCATGTTCCCTGGCCACAGTCTCAGAATCAAACCTCAGTCATGTTGCCAGGCCACAGGTTTCCACCATCAAACCTCAGACATGTTCCCAGGCCACAGGGTTCCAGAGTCAAACCGTTGGCAGGTCCCCAGGCCACAGGGTTCCAGAATCCACCAATGTCATGTTCCCAGGCCACAGGGTTCCAGAATCAATCCTCAGTTATGTTCCCAGGCTACAGGGTTCCAGAATAAAACCTCAGTCATGTTCCCAGACCACAGGGTTCCAGAACCAAGGCTCAGTCAGGTTCCCGGGCCACAGTATTCCACAATCTAAACAGATGTCATGTTCCCAGGCCTCAGGGTTCCAGAATCCACCCATGTCATGTTCCCAGTCCACAGGGTTCCAGAACCAAGGCTCAGTCAGGTTCCCGGGGCACAGTATTCCACCATCTAAACAGATGTCATATTCCCAGGCCACAGGGTTCCAAAATCACGCCTCAGTCATGTTCCCAGGCCACAGGTTTCCAGAATCAAACTGATTTCATGTTCCCTGGCAACAGGGTACCAGAATCCAAACCGATGTCATGTTCCCAGGCCACAGGATTCCACACTCTAACATCAGTCATGTTCCCAGGCCACATGGTTCCAGAATCAAACCTCAGTCGTGTTCCCAGGACACAGGGTTCCAGAAGAAAACCTCAGTCATGTTCCCTGGACACAGGTTTCAGAAATCAAATCCCAGTCATGTTCCCAGGCCACAGGGTTCCACAATTAAACCTCAGTCATATTCCCAGGCCAGAGGGTTCCACAATCAAACCTCACTCCTGTGGCCAGGCCACGGTTCCACCATCAAGCCTCAGTCATGTTCCCAGGACAGAGTGTTCCACAATCAAACCTAAGTCATCTTGCCAAGCCACAGGGTACCACCATCAAACCTCAGGCATGTTGCCAGGCCAAAGGGTTCCACCATCAAGCCTCACTCATGTTCCCAAGCCTGAGGGTTGCACTATCAAACCTCAATCATGTTGCCAGGCCACAGGGTTCAACCATCAATCCTCAGTCATGTTCCCAGTAAACAGGGCTCCTGAATCAAACCAATGTCATGTTCCCACACCACGGGGTTCCAGTATCAGGCCTCAGTCATGGTCCCAGTGCACAGGGTCCCACAATCAAACCTCAGTCATGTTGCCAGTCCACAGGTTTCTGCCATCAAACCTCAGTCAAGTTCCCAGGCCACAGGGTTCCAGAATCAAGCCTCAGTCATTTGGCCAGGCTAGAGTGTTCCACCATCAAACCTCAGTCATGATCCCAGGCCACATGTTTCCACAATGAAACCTCAGTCATTTTCCCAAGCCAAAGGTTTCCAGAATCAAACCTCAGTCATATTCCCAGGACACATGGTTCCAGAATCAAACCAGAATCATGTTCGCAGGCCCCAGCTGTCAACAATCAAACCTCAGGCATGTTCCCAGGGCACAGGTGTCCAGAATCAAACCTCAGTCATGTTCCCAGGGAACAGGCTTCCAGAAACAAAGCTCAGTCATGTTCCCAGGCCACAGGGTTCCAGAATCAAACCTCAGTCTTGTTCCCAGGACACAGGTTTCCAGAATCAACCCGATATCATGTTCCCTGGCCACAGTCTCAGAATCAAACCTCAGTCATGTTGCCAGGCCACAGGTTTCCACCATCAAACCTCAGACATGTTCCCAGGCCACAGGGTTCCAGAGTCAAACCGTTGGCAGGTCCCCAGGCCACAGGGTTCCAGAATCCACCAATGTCATGTTCCCAGGCCACAGGGTTCCAGAATCAATCCTCAGTTATGTTCCCAGGCTACAGGGTTCCAGAATAAAACCTCAGTCATGTTCCCAGACCACAGGGTTCCAGAACCAAGGCTCAGTCAGGTTCCCGGGCCACAGTATTCCACAATCTAAACAGATGTCATGTTCCCAGGCCTCAGGGTTCCAGAATCCACCCATGTCATGTTCCCAGTCCACAGGGTTCCAGAACGAAGGCTCAGTCAGGTTCCCGGGGCACAGTATTCCACCATCTAAACAGATGTCATATTCCCAGGCCACAGGTTTCCAAAATCACGCCTCAGTCATGTTCCCAGGCCACAGGTTTCCAGAATCAAACCGATTTCATGTTCCCTGGCAACAGAGTACCAGAATCCAAACCGATGTCATGTTCCCAGGCCACAGGATTCCACACTCTAACATGAGTCATGTTCCCAGGCCACATGGTTCCAGAATCAAACCTCACTCTTGTGCCCAGGACACAGGGTTCCAGAAGAAAACCTCAGTCATGTTCCCTGGACACAGGTTTCAGAAATCAAATCCCAGTCATGTTCCCAGGCCACAGGGTTCCACAATTAAACCTCAGTCATATTCCCAGGCCAGAGGGTTCCACAATCAAACCTCACTCCTGTGGTCAGGCCACGGTTCCACCATCAAGCCTCAGTCATGTTCCCAGGACAGAGTGTTCCACAATCAAACCTAAGTCATCTTGCCAAGCCACAGGGTACCACCATCAAACCTCAGGCATGTTGCCAGGCCAAAGGGTTCCACCATCAAGCCTCACTCATGTTCCCAAGCCTGAGGGTTGCACTATCAAACCTCAATCATGTTGCCAGGCCACAGGGTTCAACCATCAATCCTCAGTCATGTTCCCAGTAAACAGGGCTCCTGAATCAAACCAATGTCATGTTCCCACACCACGGGGTTCCAGTATCAGGCCTCAGTCATGGTCCCAGTGCACAGGGTCCCACAATCAAACCTCAGTCATGTTGCCAGTCCACAGGTTTCTGCCATCAAACCTCAGTCAAGTTCCCAGGCCACAGGGTTCCAGAATCAAGCCTCAGTCATTTGGCCAGGCTAGAGTGTTCCACCATCAAACCTCAGTCATGATCCCAGGCCACATGTTTCCACAATGAAACCTCAGTCATTTTCCCAAGCCAAAGGTTTCCAGAATCAAACCTCAGTCATATTCCCAGGACACATGGTTCCAGAATCAAACCAGAATCATGTTCGCAGGCCCCAGCTGTCAACAATCAAACCTCAGGCATGTTCCCAGGGCACAGGTGTCCAGAATCAAACCTCAGTCATGTTCCCAGGGAACAGGCTTCCAGAAACAAAGCTCAGTCATGTTCCCAGGCCACAGGGTTCCAGAATCAAACCTCAGTCTTGTTCCCAGGACACAGGTTTCCAGAATCAACCCGATATCATGTTCCCTGGCCACAGTCTCAGAATCAAACCTCAGTCATGTTGCCAGGCCACAGGTTTCCACCATCAAACCTCAGACATGTTCCCAGGCCACAGGGTTCCAGAGTCAAACCGTTGGCAGGTCCCCAGGCCACAGGGTTCCAGAATCCACCAATGTCATGTTCCCAGGCCACAGGGTTCCAGAATCAATCCTCAGTTATGTTCCCAGGCTACAGGGTTCCAGAATAAAACCTCAGTCATGTTCCCAGACCACAGGGTTCCAGAACCAAGGCTCAGTCAGGTTCCCGGGCCACAGTATTCCACAATCTAAACAGATGTCATGTTCCCAGGCCTCAGGGTTCCAGAATCCACCCATGTCATGTTCCCAGTCCACAGGGTTCCAGAACGAAGGCTCAGTCAGGTTCCCGGGGCACAGTATTCCACCATCTAAACAGATGTCATATTCCCAGGCCACAGGGTTCCAAAATCACGCCTCAGTCATGTTCCCAGGCCACAGGTTTCCAGAATCAAACCGATTTCATGTTCCCTGGCAACAGGGTACCAGAATCCAAACCGATGTCATGTTCCCAGGCCACAGGATTCCACACTCTAACATGAGTCATGTTCCCAGGCCACATGGTTCCAGAATCAAACCTCACTCTTGTGCCCAGGACACAGGGTTCCAGAAGAAAACCTCAGTCATGTTCCCTGGACACAGGTTTCAGAAATCAAATCCCAGTCATGTTCCCAGGCCACAGGGTTCCACAATTAAACCTCAGTCATATTCCCAGGCCAGAGGGTTCCACAATCAAACCTCAGTCCTGTGGCCAGGCCACGGTTCCACCATCAAGCCTCAGTCATGTTCCCAGGCCAGAGTGTTCCACAATCAAACCTAAGTCATCTTGCCAAGCCACAGGGTTCCACCATCAAACCTCAGGCATGTTGCCAGGCCAAAGGGTTCCACCATCAAGCCTCACTCATGTTCCCAAGCCTGAGGGTTGCACTATCAAACCTCAATCATGTTGCCAGGCCACAGGGTTCAACCATCAATCCTCAGTCATGTTCCCAGTAAACAGGGCTCCTGAATCAAACCAATGTCATGTTCCCACACCACGGGGTTCCAGTATCAGGCCTCAGTCATGGTCCCAGTGCACAGGGTCCCACAATCAAACCTCAGTCATGTTGCCAGTCCACAGGTTTCTGCCATCAAACCTCAGTCAAGTTCCCAGGCCACAGGGTTCCAGAATCAAGCCTCAGTCATTTGGCCAGGCTAGAGTGTTCCACCATCAAACCTCAGTCATGATCCCAGGCCACATGTTTCCACAATGAAACCTCAGTCATTTTCCCAAGCCAAAGGTTTCCAGAATCAAACCTCAGTCATATTCCCAGGACACATGGTTCCAGAATCAAACCTGAATCATGTTCGCAGGCCCCAGCTGTCAACAATCAAACCTCAGGCATGTTCCCAGGACACAGGTGTCCAGAATCAAACCTCAGTCATGTTCCCAGGGAACAGGCTTCCAGAAACAAAGCTCAGTCATGTTCCCAGGCCACAGGGTTCCAGAATCAAACCTCAGTCTTGTTCCCAGGACACAGGTTTCCAGAATCAACCCGATATCATGTTCCCTGGCCACAGTATCAGAATCAAACCTCAGTCATGTTGCCAGGCCACAGGTTTCCACCATCAAACCTCAGACATGTTCCCAGGCCACAGGGTTCCAGAGTCAAACCGTTGGCAGGTTCCCAGGCCACAGGGTTCCAGAATCCACCAATGTCATGTTCCCAGGCCACAGGGTTCCAGAATCAATCCTCAGTTATGTTCCCAGGCTACAGGGTTCCAGAATAAAACCTCAGTCATGTTCCCAGACCACAGGGTTCCAGAACCAAGGCTCAGTCAGGTTCCTGGGCCACAGTATTCCACAATCTAAACAGATGTCATGTTCCCAGGCCTCAGGGTTCCAGAATCCACCCATGTCATGTTCCCAGTCCACAGGGTTCCAGAACGAAGGCTCAGTCAGGTTCCCGGGGCACAGTATTCCACCATCTAAACAGATGTCATATTCCCAGGCCACAGGTTTCCAAAATCACGCCTCAGTCATGTTCCCAGGCCACAGGTTTCCAGAATCAAACCGATTTCATGTTCCCTGGCAACAGGGTACCAGAATCCAAACCGATGTCATGTTCCCAGGCCACAGGATTCCACACTCTAACATGAGTCATGTTCCCAGGCCACATGGTTCCAGAATCAAACCTCACTCTTGTGCCCAGGACACAGGGTTCCAGAAGAAAACCTCAGTCATGTTCCCTGGACACAGGTTTCAGAAATCAAATCCCAGTCATGTTCCCAGGCCACAGGGTTCCACAATTAAACCTCAGTCATATTCCCAGGCCAGAGGGTTCCACAATCAAACCTCAGTCCTGTGGCCAGGCCACGGTTCCACCATCAAGCCTCAGTCATGTTCCCAGGCCAGAGTGTTCCACAATCAAACCTAAGTCATCTTGCCAAGCCACAGGGTTCCACCATCAAACCTCAGGCATGTTGCCAGGCCAAAGGGTTCCACCATCAAGCCTCACTCATGTTCCCAAGCCTGAGGGTTGCACTATCAAACCTCAATCATGTTGCCAGGCCACAGGGTTCAACCATCAATCCTCAGTCATGTTCCCAGTAAACAGGGCTCCTGAATCAAACCAATGTCATGTTCCCACACCACGGGGTTCCAGTATCAGGCCTCAGTCATGGTCCCAGTGCACAGGGTCCCACAATCAAACCTCAGTCATGTTGCCAGTCCACAGGTTTCTGCCATCAAACCTCAGTCAAATTCCCAGGCCACAGGGTTCCAGAATCAAGCCTCAGTCATTTGGCCAGGCTAGAGTGTTCCACCATCAAACCTCAGTCATGATCCCAGGCCACATGTTTCCACAATGAAACCTCAGTCATTTTCCCAAGCCAAAGGTTTCCAGAATCAAACCTCAGTCATATTCCCAGGACACATGGTTCCAGAATCAAACCAGAATCATGTTCGCAGGCCCCAGCTGTCAACAATCAAACCTCAGGCATGTTCCCAGGGCACAGGTGTCCAGAATCAAACCTCAGTCATGTTCCCAGGGAACAGGCTTCCAGAAACAAAGCTCAGTCATGTTCCCAGGCCACAGGGTTCCAGAATCAAACCTCAGTCTTGTTCCCAGGACACAGGTTTCCAGAATCAACCCGATATCATGTTCCCTGGCCACAGTCTCAGAATCAAACCTCAGTCATGTTGCCAGGCCACAGGTTTCCACCATCAAACCTCAGACATGTTCCCAGGCCACAGGGTTCCAGAGTCAAACCGTTGGCAGGTCCCCAGGCCACAGGGTTCCAGAATCCACCAATGTCATGTTCCCAGGCCACAGGGTTCCAGAATCAATCCTCAGTTATGTTCCCAGGCTACAGGGTTCCAGAATAAAACCTCAGTCATGTTCCCAGACCACAGGGTTCCAGAACCAAGGCTCAGTCAGGTTCCCGGGCCACAGTATTCCACAATCTAAACAGATGTCATGTTCCCAGGCCTCAGGGTTCCAGAATCCACCCATGTCATGTTCCCAGTCCACAGGGTTCCAGAACCAAGGCTCAGTCAGGTTCCCGGGGCACAGTATTCCACCATCTAAACAGATGTCATATTCCCAGGCCACAGGGTTCCAAAATCACGCCTCAGTCATGTTCCCAGGCCACAGGTTTCCAGAATCAAACCGATTTCATGTTCCCTGGCAACAGGGTACCAGAATCCAAACCGATGTCATGTTCCCAGGCCACAGGATTCCACACTCTAACATGAGTCATGTTCCCAGGCCACATGGTTCCAGAATCAAACCTCACTCTTGTGCCCAGGACACAGGGTTCCAGAAGAAAACCTCAGTCATGTTCCCTGGACACAGGTTTCAGAAATCAAATCCCAGTCATGTTCCCAGGCCACAGGGTTCCACAATTAAACCTCAGTCATATTCCCAGGCCAGAGGGTTCCACAATCAAACCTCAGTCCTGTGGCCAGGCCACGGTTCCACCATCAAGCCTCAGTCATGTTCCCAGGCCAGAGTGTTCCACAATCAAACCTAAGTCATCTTGCCAAGCCACAGGGTTCCACCATCAAACCTCAGGCATGTTGCCAGGCCAAAGGGTTCCACCATCAAGCCTCACTCATGTTCCCAAGCCTGAGGGTTGCACTATCAAACCTCAATCATGTTGCCAGGCCACAGGGTTCAACCATCAATCCTCAGTCATGTTCCCAGTAAACAGGGCTCCTGAATCAAACCAATGTCATGTTCCCACACCACGGGGTTCCAGTATCAGGCCTCAGTCATGGTCCCAGTGCACAGGGTCCCACAATCAAACCTCAGTCATGTTGCCAGTCCACAGGTTTCTGCCATCAAACCTCAGTCAAGTTCCCAGGCCACAGGGTTCCAGAATCAAGCCTCAGTCATTTGGCCAGGCTAGAGTGTTCCACCATCAAACCTCAGTCATGATCCCAGGCCACATGTTTCCACAATGAAACCTCAGTCATTTTCCCAAGCCAAAGGTTTCCAGAATCAAACCTCAGTCATATTCCCAGGACACATGGTTCCAGAATCAAACCTGAATCATGTTCGCAGGCCCCAGCTGTCAACAATCAAACCTCAGGCATGTTCCCAGGACACAGGTGTCCAGAATCAAACCTCAGTCATGTTCCCAGGGAACAGGCTTCCAGAAACAAAGCTCAGTCATGTTCCCAGGCCACAGGGTTCCAGAATCAAACCTCAGTCTTGTTCCCAGGACACAGGTTTCCAGAATCAACCCGATATCATGTTCCCTGGCCACAGTCTCAGAATCAAACCTCAGTCATGTTGCCAGGCCACAGGTTTCCACCATCAAACCTCAGACATGTTCCCAGGCCACAGGGTTCCAGAGTCAAACCGTTGGCAGGTCCCCAGGCCACAGGGTTCCAGAATCCACCAATGTCATGTTCCCAGGCCACAGGGTTCCAGAATCAATCCTCAGTTATGTTCCCAGGCTACAGGGTTCCAGAATAAAACGTCAGTCATGTTCCCAGACCACAGGGTTCCAGAACCAAGGCTCAGTCAGGTTCCCGGGCCACAGTATTCCACAATCTAAACAGATGTCATGTTCCCAGGCCTCAGGGTTCCAGAATCCACCCATGTCATGTTCCCACTCCACAGGATTCCAGAACCAAGGCTCAGTCAGGTTCCCGGGGCACAGTATTCCACAATCTAAACAGATGTCATATTCCCACGCCACAGGTTTCCAAAATCACGCCTCAGTCATGTTCGCAGGCCACAGGTTTCCAGAATCAAACTGATTTCATGTTCCCTGGCAACAGGGTACCAGAATCCAAACCGATGTCATGTTCCCAGGCCACAGGATCCACACTCTAACATCAGTCATGTTCCCAGGCCACATGGTTCCAGAATCAAACCTCAGTCGTGTTCCCAGGACACAGGGTTCCAGAAGAAAACCTAGTCATGTTCCCTGGACACAGGTTTCAGAAATAAAATCCCAGTCATGTTCCCAGGCCACAGGGTTCCACAATTAAACCTCAGTCATATTCCCAGGCCACAGGGTCCCACAATCAAACCTCAGTCCTGTGGCCAGGCCACGGTTCCACCATCAAGCCTCAGTCATGTTGCCAGGCCAGAGTGTTCCACAATCAAACCTAAGTCATCTTGCCAAGCCACAGGGTTCCACCATCAAACCTCAGGCATGTTGCCAGGCCAAAGGGTTCCACCATCAAGCCTCACTCATGTTCCCAAGCCTGAGGGTTGCACTATCAAACCTCAATCATGTTGCCAGGCCACAGGGTTCAACCATCAATCCTCAGTCATGTTCCCAGTAAACAGGGCTCCTGAATCAAACCAATGTCATGTTCCCACACCACGGGGTTCCAGTATCAGGCCTCAGTCATGGTCCCAGTGCACAGGGTCCCACAATCAAACCTCAGTCATGTTGCCAGTCCACAGGTTTCTGCCATCAAACCTCAGTCAAGTTCCCAGGCCACAGGGTTCCAGAATCAAGCCTCAGTCATTTGTCCAGGCTAGAGTGTTCCACCATCAAGCCTCACTCATGTTCCCAAGCCTGAGGGTTGCACTATCAAACCTCAATCATGTTGCCAGGCCACAGGGTTCAACCATCAATCCTCAGTCATGTTCCCAGTAAACAGGGCTCCTGAATCAAACCAATGTCATGTTCCCACACCACGGGGTTCCAGTATCAGGCCTCAGTCATGGTCCCAGTGCACAGGGTCCCACAATCAAACCTCAGTCATGTTGCCAGTCCACAGGTTTCTGCCATCAAACCTCAGTCAAATTCCCAGGCCACAGGGTTCCAGAATCAAGCCTCAGTCATTTGGCCAGGCTAGAGTGTTCCACCATCAAACCTCAGTCATGATCCCAGGCCACATGTTTCCACAATGAAACCTCAGTCATTTTCCCAAGCCAAAGGTTTCCAGAATCAAACCTCAGTCATATTCCCAGGACACATGGTTCCAGAATCATAGCTTAATCATGTTCGCAGGCCCCAGGTGTCAACAATCAAACCTCAGGCATGTTCCCAGGACACAGGTGTCCAGAATCAAACCTCAGTCATGTTCCCAGGGAACTGGCTTCAGGAAACAAAGCTCAGTCATGTTCCCAGGCCACAGGGTTCTAGAATCAAACCTCAGTCTTGTTCCCAGGACACAGGTTTCCAGAATCAACCCGATATCATGTTCCCTGGCCACAGTCTCAGAATCAAACCTCAGTCATGTTGCCAGGCCACAGGTTTCCACCATCAAACCTCAGACATGTTCCCAGGCCACAGGGTTCCAGAGTCAAACCGTTGGCAGGTTCCCAGGCCACAGGGTTCCAGAATCCACCAATGTCATGTTCCCAGGTCACAGGGTTCCAGAATCAATCCTCATTTATGTTCCCAGGCTACAGGGTTCCAGAATAAAACCTCAGTCATGTTCCCAGACCACAGGGTTCCAGAACCAAGGCTCAGTCAGGTTCCCGGGCCACAGTATTCCACAATCTAAACAGATGTCATGTTCCCAGGCCTCAGGGTTCCAGAATCCACCCATGTCATGTTCCCAGTCCACAGGGTTCCAGAACCAAGGCTCAGTCAGGTTCCCGGGGCACAGTATTCCACCATCTAAACAGATGTCATATTCCCAGGCCACAGGTTTCCAAAATCACGCCTCAGTCATGTTCCCAGGCCACAGGTTTCCAGAATCAAACCGATTTCATGTTCCCTGGCAACAGGGTACCAGAATCCAAACCGATGTCATGTTCCCAGGCCCCAGGATTCCACACTCTAACATGAGTCATGTTCCCAGGCCACATGGTTCCAGAATCAAACCTCACTCTTGTGCCCAGGACACAGGGTTCCAGAAGAAAACCTCAGTCATGTTCCCTGGACACAGGTTTCAGAAATAAAATCCCAGTCATGTTCCTAGGCCACAGGGTTCCACAATTAAACCTCAGTCATATTCCCAGGCCAGAGGGTTCCACAATCAAACCTCAGTCCTGTTGCCAGGCCACGGTTCCACCATCAAGCCTCAGTCATGTTCCCACGCCAGAGTGTTCCACAATCAAACCTAAGTCATCTTGCCAAGCCACAGGGTTCCACCATCAATCCTCAGGCATGTTGCCAGGCCAAAGGGTTCCACCATCAAACCTCACTCATGTTCCCAAGCCTGAGGGTTGCACTATCAAACCTCAATCATGTTGCCAGGCCACAGGGTTCAACCATCAATCCTCAGTCATGTTCCCAGTAAACAGGGCTCCTGAATCAAACCAATGTCATGTTCCCACACCACGGGGTTCCAGTATCAGGCCTCAGTCATGGTCCCAGTGCACAGGGTCCCACAATCAAACCTCAGTCATGTTGCCAGTCCACAGGTTTCTGCCATCAAACCTCAGTCAAGTTCCCAGGCCACAGGGTTCCAGAATCAAGCCTCAGTCATTTGGCCAGGCTAGAGTGTTCCACCATCAAACCTCAGTCATGATCCCAGGCCACATGTTTCCACAATGAAACCTCAGTCATTTTCCCAAGCCAAAGGTTTCCAGAATCAAACCTCAGTCATATTCCCAAGACACATGGTTCCAGAATCAAACCTGAATCATGTTCGCAGACCCCAGGTGTCAACAATCAAACCTCAGGCATGTTCCCAGGACACAGGTGTCCAGAATCAAACCTCAGTCATGTTCCCAGGGAACAGGCTTCCAGAAACAAAGCTCAGTCATGTTCCCAGGCCACAGGGTTCCAGAATCAAACCTCAGTCTTGTTCCCAGGACACAGGTTTCCAGAATCAACCCGATATCATGTTCCCTGGCCACAGTCTCAGAATCAAACCTCAGTCATGTTGCCAGGCCACAGGTTTCCACCATCAAACCTCAGACATGTTCCCAGGCCACAGGGTTCCAGAGTCAAACCGTTGGCAGGTCCCCAGGCCACAGGGTTCCAGAATCCACCAATGTCATGTTCCCAGGCCACAGGGTTCCAGAATCAATCCTCAGTTATGTTCCCAGGCTACAGGGTTCCAGAATAAAACCTCAGTCATGTTCCCAGACCACAGGGTTCCAGAACCAAGGCTCAGTCAGGTTCCCGGGCCACAGTATTCCACAATCTAAACAGATGTCATGTTCCCAGGCCTCAGGGTTCCAGAATCCACCCATGTCATGTTCCCAGTCCACAGGGTTCCAGAACCAAGGCTCAGTCAGGTTCCCGGGGCACAGTATTCCACCATCTAAACAGATGTCATATTCCCAGGCCACAGGGTTCCAAAATCACGCCTCAGTCATGTTCCCAGGCCACAGGTTTCCAGAATCAAACTGATTTCATGTTCCCTGGCAACAGGGTACCAGAATCCAAACCGATGTCATGTTCCCAGGCCACAGGATTCCACACTCTAACATCAGTCATGTTCCCAGGCCACATGGTTCCAGAATCAAACCTCAGTCGTGTTCCCAGGACACAGGGTTCCAGAAGAAAACCTCAGTCATGTTCCCTGGACACAGGTTTCAGAAATCAAATCCCAGTCATGTTCCCAGGCCACAGGGTTCCACAATTAAACCTCAGTCATATTCCCAGGCCAGAGGGTTCCACAATCAAACCTCACTCCTGTGGCCAGGCCACTGTTCCACCATCAAGCCTCAGTCATGTTCCCAGGACAGAGTGTTCCACAATCAAACCTAAGTCATCTTGCCAAGCCACAGGGTACCACCATCAAACCTCAGGCATGTTGCCAGGCCAAAGGGTTCCACCATCAAGCCTCACTCATGTTCCCAAGCCTGAGGGTTGCACTATCAAACCTCAATCATGTTGCCAGGCCACAGGGTTCAACCATCAATCCTCAGTCATGTTCCCAGTAAACAGGGCTCCTGAATCAAACCAATGTCATGTTCCCACACCACGGGGTTCCAGTATCAGGCCTCAGTCATGGTCCCAGTGCACAGGGTCCCACAATCAAACCTCAGTCATGTTGCCAGTCCACAGGTTTCTGCCATCAAACCTCAGTCAAGTTCCCAGGCCACAGGGTTCCAGAATCAAGCCTCAGTCATTTGGCCAGGCTAGAGTGTTCCACCATCAAACCTCAGTCATGATCCCAGGCCACATGTTTCCACAATGAAACCTCAGTCATTTTCCCAAGCCAAAGGTTTCCAGAATCAAACCTCAGTCATATTCCCAGGACACATGGTTCCAGAATCAAACCAGAATCATGTTCGCAGGCCCCAGCTGTCAACAATCAAACCTCAGGCATGTTCCCAGGGCACAGGTGTCCAGAATCAAACCTCAGTCATGTTCCCAGGGAACAGGCTTCCAGAAACAAAGCTCAGTCATGTTCCCAGGCCACAGGGTTCCAGAATCAAACCTCAGTCTTGTTCCCAGGACACAGGTTTCCAGAATCAACCCGATATCATGTTCCCTGGCCACAGTCTCAGAATCAAACCTCAGTCATGTTGCCAGGCCACAGGTTTCCA
This sequence comes from Balaenoptera physalus, assembly GCF_965194825.1. Lineage (NCBI taxonomy): Eukaryota > Metazoa > Chordata > Mammalia > Artiodactyla > Balaenopteridae > Balaenoptera > Balaenoptera physalus. The sequence goes on along the minus strand of NC_138897.1, from coordinate 31,095,202 downwards.
CCATCAAACCTCAGACATGTTCCCAGGCCACAGGGTTCCAGAGTCAAACCGTTGGCAGGTCCCCAGGCCACAGGGTTCCAGAATCCACCAATGTCATGTTCCCAGGCCACAGGGTTCCAGAATCAATCCTCAGTTATGTTCCCAGGCTACAGGGTTCCAGAATAAAACCTCAGTCATGTTCCCAGACCACAGGGTTCCAGAACCAAGGCTCAGTCAGGTTCCCGGGCCACAGTATTCCACAATCTAAACAGATGTCATGTTCCCAGGCCTCAGGGTTCCAGAATCCACCCATGTCATGTTCCCAGTCCACAGGGTTCCAGAACGAAGGCTCAGTCAGGTTCCCGGGGCACAGTATTCCACCATCTAAACAGATGTCATATTCCCAGTCCACAGGTTTCCAAAATCACGCCTCAGTCATGTTCCCAGGCCACAGGTTTCCAGAATCAAACCGATTTCATGTTCCCTGGCAACAGGGTACCAGAATCCAAACCGATGTCATGTTCCCAGGCCACAGGATTCCACACTCTAACATGAGTCATGTTCCCAGGCCACATGGTTCCAGAATCAAACCTCACTCTTGTGCCCAGGACACAGGGTTCCAGAAGAAAACCTCAGTCATGTTCCCTGGACACAGGTTTCAGAAATCAAATCCCAGTCATGTTCCCAGGCCACAGGGTTCCACAATTAAACCTCAGTCATATTCCCAGGCCAGAGGGTTCCACAATCAAACCTCACTCCTGTGGCCAGGCCACGGTTCCACCATCAAGCCTCAGTCATGTTCCCAGGACAGAGTGTTCCACAATCAAACCTAAGTCATCTTGCCAAGCCACAGGGTACCACCATCAAACCTCAGGCATGTTGCCAGGCCAAAGGGTTCCACCATCAAGCCTCACTCATGTTCCCAAGCCTGAGGGTTGCACTATCAAACCTCAATCATGTTGCCAGGCCACAGGGTTCAACCATCAATCCTCAGTCATGTTCCCAGTAAACAGGGCTCCTGAATCAAACCAATGTCATGCTCCCACACCACGGGGTTCCAGTATCAGGCCTCAGTCATGGTCCCAGTGCACAGGGTCCCACAATCAAACCTCAGTCATGTTGCCAGTCCACAGGTTTCTGCCATCAAACCTCAGTCAAGTTCCCAGGCCACAGGGTTCCAGAATCAAGCCTCAGTCATTTGGCCAGGCTAGAGTGTTCCACCATCAAACCTCAGTCATGATCCCAGGCCACATGTTTCCACAATGAAACCTCAGTCATTTTCCCAAGCCAAAGGTTTCCAGAATCAAACCTCAGTCATATTCCCAGGACACATGGTTCCAGAATCAAACCAGAATCATGTTCGCAGGCCCCAGCTGTCAACAATCAAACCTCAGGCATGTTCCCAGGGCACAGGTGTCCAGAATCAAACCTCAGTCATGTTCCCAGGGAACAGGCTTCCAGAAACAAAGCTCAGTCATGTTCCCAGGCCACAGGGTTCCAGAATCAAACCTCAGTCTTGTTCCCAGGACACAGGTTTCCAGAATCAACCCGATATCATGTTCCCTGGCCACAGTCTCAGAATCAAACCTCAGTCATGTTGCCAGGCCACAGGTTTCCACCATCAAACCTCAGACATGTTCCCAGGCCACAGGGTTCCAGAGTCAAACCGTTGGCAGGTCCCCAGGCCACAGGGTTCCAGAATCCACCAATGTCATGTTCCCAGGCCACAGGGTTCCAGAATCAATCCTCAGTTATGTTCCCAGGCTACAGGGTTCCAGAATAAAACCTCAGTCATGTTCCCAGACCACAGGGTTCCAGAACCAAGGCTCAGTCAGGTTCCCGGGCCACAGTATTCCACAATCTAAACAGATGTCATGTTCCCAGGCCTCAGGGTTCCAGAATCCACCCATGTCATGTTCCCAGTCCACAGGGTTCCAGAACCAAGGCTCAGTCAGGTTCCCGGGGCACAGTATTCCACCATCTAAACAGATGTCATATTCCCAGTCCACAGGTTTCCAAAATCACGCCTCAGTCATGTTCCCAGGCCACAGGTTTCCAGAATCAAACCGATTTCATGTTCCCTGGCAACAGGGTACCAGAATCCAAACCGATGTCATGTTCCCAGGCCACAGGATTCCACACTCTAACATGAGTCATGTTCCCAGGCCACATGGTTCCAGAATCAAACCTCACTCTTGTGCCCAGGACACAGGGTTCCAGAAGAAAACCTCAGTCATGTTCCCTGGACACAGGTTTCAGAAATCAAATCCCAGTCATGTTCCCAGGCCACAGGGTTCCACAATTAAACCTCAGTCATATTCCCAGGCCAGAGGGTTCCACAATCAAACCTCACTCCTGTGGCCAGGCCACGGTTCCACCATCAAGCCTCAGTCATGTTCCCAGGACAGAGTGTTCCACAATCAAACCTAAGTCATCTTGCCAAGCCACAGGGTACCACCATCAAACCTCAGGCATGTTGCCAGGCCAAAGGGTTCCACCATCAAGCCTCACTCATGTTCCCAAGCCTGAGGGTTGCACTATCAAACCTCAATCATGTTGCCAGGCCACAGGGTTCAACCATCAATCCTCAGTCATGTTCCCAGTAAACAGGGCTCCTGAATCAAACCAATGTCATGCTCCCACACCACGGGGTTCCAGTATCAGGCCTCAGTCATGGTCCCAGTGCACAGGGTCCCACAATCAAACCTCAGTCATGTTGCCAGTCCACAGGTTTCTGCCATCAAACCTCAGTCAAGTTCCCAGGCCACAGGGTTCCAGAATCAAGCCTCAGTCATTTGGCCAGGCTAGAGTGTTCCACCATCAAACCTCAGTCATGATCCCAGGCCACATGTTTCCACAATGAAACCTCAGTCATTTTCCCAAGCCAAAGGTTTCCAGAATCAAACCTCAGTCATATTCCCAGGACACATGGTTCCAGAATCAAACCAGAATCATGTTCGCAGGCCCCAGCTGTCAACAATCAAACCTCAGGCATGTTCCCAGGGCACAGGTGTCCAGAATCAAACCTCAGTCATGTTCCCAGGGAACAGGCTTCCAGAAACAAAGCTCAGTCATGTTCCCAGGCCACAGGGTTCCAGAATCAAACCTCAGTCTTGTTCCCAGGACACAGGTTTCCAGAATCAACCCGATATCATGTTCCCTGGCCACAGTCTCAGAATCAAACCTCAGTCATGTTGCCAGGCCACAGGTTTCCACCATCAAACCTCAGACATGTTCCCAGGCCACAGGGTTCCAGAGTCAAACCGTTGGCAGGTCCCCAGGCCACAGGGTTCCAGAATCCACCAATGTCATGTTCCCAGGCCACAGGGTTCCAGAATCAATCCTCAGTTATGTTCCCAGGCTACAGGGTTCCAGAATAAAACCTCAGTCATGTTCCCAGACCACAGGGTTCCAGAACCAAGGCTCAGTCAGGTTCCCGGGCCACAGTATTCCACAATCTAAACAGATGTCATGTTCCCAGGCCTCAGGGTTCCAGAATCCACCCATGTCATGTTCCCAGTCCACAGGGTTCCAGAACCAAGGCTCAGTCAGGTTCCCGGGGCACAGTATTCCACCATCTAAACAGATGTCATATTCCCAGGCCACAGGGTTCCAAAATCACGCCTCAGTCATGTTCCCAGGCCACAGGTTTCCAGAATCAAACCGATTTCATGTTCCCTGGCAACAGGGTACCAGAATCCAAACCGATGTCATGTTCCCAGGCCACAGGATTCCACACTCTAACATGAGTCATGTTCCCAGGCCACATGGTTCCAGAATCAAACCTCACTCTTGTGCCCAGGACACAGGGTTCCAGAAGAAAACCTCAGTCATGTTCCCTGGACACAGGTTTCAGAAATCAAATCCCAGTCATGTTCCCAGGCCACAGGGTTCCACAATTAAACCTCAGTCATATTCCCAGGCCAGAGGGTTCCACAATCAAACCTCAGTCCTGTGGCCAGGCCACGGTTCCACCATCAAGCCTCAGTCATGTTCCCAGGCCAGAGTGTTCCACAATCAAACCTAAGTCATCTTGCCAAGCCACAGGGTTCCACCATCAAACCTCAGGCATGTTGCCAGGCCAAAGGGTTCCACCATCAAGCCTCACTCATGTTCCCAAGCCTGAGGGTTGCACTATCAAACCTCAATCATGTTGCCAGGCCACAGGGTTCAACCATCAATCCTCAGTCATGTTCCCAGTAAACAGGGCTCCTGAATCAAACCAATGTCATGTTCCCACACCACGGGGTTCCAGTATCAGGCCTCAGTCATGGTCCCAGTGCACAGGGTCCCACAATCAAACCTCAGTCATGTTGCCAGTCCACAGGTTTCTGCCATCAAACCTCAGTCAAGTTCCCAGGCCACAGGGTTCCAGAATCAAGCCTCAGTCATTTGGCCAGGCTAGAGTGTTCCACCATCAAACCTCAGTCATGATCCCAGGCCACATGTTTCCACAATGAAACCTCAGTCATTTTCCCAAGCCAAAGGTTTCCAGAATCAAACCTCAGTCATATTCCCAGGACACATGGTTCCAGAATCAAACCTGAATCATGTTCGCAGGCCCCAGCTGTCAACAATCAAACCTCAGGCATGTTCCCAGGACACAGGTGTCCAGAATCAAACCTCAGTCATGTTCCCAGGGAACAGGCTTCCAGAAACAAAGCTCAGTCATGTTCCCAGGCCACAGGGTTCCAGAATCAAACCTCAGTCTTGTTCCCAGGACACAGGTTTCCAGAATCAACCCGATATCATGTTCCCTGGCCACAGTCTCAGAATCAAACCTCAGTCATGTTGCCAGGCCACAGGTTTCCACCATCAAACCTCAGACATGTTCCCAGGCCACAGGGTTCCAGAGTCAAACCGTTGGCAGGTCCCCAGGCCACAGGGTTCCAGAATCCACCAATGTCATGTTCCCAGGCCACAGGGTTCCAGAATCAATCCTCAGTTATGTTCCCAGGCTACAGGGTTCCAGAATAAAACGTCAGTCATGTTCCCAGACCACAGGGTTCCAGAACCAAGGCTCAGTCAGGTTCCCGGGCCACAGTATTCCACAATCTAAACAGATGTCATGTTCCCAGGCCTCAGGGTTCCAGAATCCACCCATGTCATGTTCCTACTCCACAGGATTCCAGAACCAAGGCTCAGTCAGGTTCCCGGGGCACAGTATTCCACAATCTAAACAGATGTCATATTCCCACGCCACAGGTTTCCAAAATCACGCCTCAGTCATGTTCGCAGGCCACAGGTTTCCAGAATCAAACTGATTTCATGTTCCCTGGCAACAGGGTACCAGAATCCAAACCGATGTCATGTTCCCAGGCCACAGGATCCACACTCTAACATCAGTCATGTTCCCAGGCCACATGGTTCCAGAATCAAACCTCAGTCGTGTTCCCAGGACACAGGGTTCCAGAAGAAAACCTAGTCATGTTCCCTGGACACAGGTTTCAGAAATAAAATCCCAGTCATGTTCCCAGGCCACAGGGTTCCACAATTAAACCTCAGTCATATTCCCAGGCCACAGGGTCCCACAATCAAACCTCAGTCCTGTGGCCAGGCCACGGTTCCACCATCAAGCCTCAGTCATGTTGCCAGGCCAGAGTGTTCCACAATCAAACCTAAGTCATCTTGCCAAGCCACAGGGTTCCACCATCAAACCTCAGGCATGTTGCCAGGCCAAAGGGTTCCACCATCAAGCCTCAGTCATGTTCCCAAGCCTGAGGGTTGCACTATCAAACCTCAATCATGTTGCCAGGCCACAGGGTTCAACCATCAATCCTCAGTCATGTTCCCAGTAAACAGGGCTCCTGAATCAAACCAATGTCATGTTCCCACACCACGGGGTTCCAGTATCAGGCCTCAGTCATGGTCCCAGTGCACAGGGTCCCACAATCAAACCTCAGTCATGTTGCCAGTCCACAGGTTTCTGCCATCAAACCTCAGTCAAGTTCCCAGGCCACAGGGTTCCAGAATCAAGCCTCAGTCATTTGTCCAGGCTAGAGTGTTCCACCATCAAGCCTCACTCATGTTCCCAAGCCTGAGGGTTGCACTATCAAACCTCAATCATGTTGCCAGGCCACAGGGTTCAACCATCAAGCCTCAGTCATGTTCCCAGTAAACAGGGCTCCTGAATCAAACCAATGTCATGTTCCCACACCACGGGGTTCCAGTATCAGGCCTCAGTCATGGTCCCAGTGCACAGGGTCCCACAATCAAACCTCAGTCATGTTTCCAGTCCACAGGTTTCTGCCATCAAACCTCAGTCAAATTCCCAGGCCACAGGGTTCCAGAATCAAGCCTCAGTCATTTGGCCAGGCTAGAGTGTTCCACCATCAAACCTCAGTCATGATCCCAGGCCACATGTTTCCACAATGAAACCTCAGTCATTTTCCCAAGCCAAAGGTTTCCAGAATCAAACCTCAGTCATATTCCCAGGACACATGGTTCCAGAATCATAGCTGAATCATGTTCGCAGGCCCCAGGTGTCAACAATCAAACCTCAGGCATGTTCCCAGGACACAGGTGTCCAGAATCAAACCTCAGTCATGTTCCCAGGGAACTGGCTTCAGGAAACAAAGCTCAGTCATGTTCCCAGGCCACAGGGTTCTAGAATCAAACCTCAGTCTTGTTCCCAGGACACAGGTTTCCAGAATCAACCCGATATCATGTTCCCTGGCCACAGTCTCAGAATCAAACCTCAGTCATGTTGCCAGGCCACAGGTTTCCACCATCAAACCTCAGACATGTTCCCAGGCCACAGGGTTCCAGAGTCAAACCGTTGGCAGGTTCCCAGGCCACAGGGTTCCAGAATCCACCAATGTCATGTTCCCAGGTCACAGGGTTCCAGAATCAATCCTCATTTATGTTCCCAGGCTACAGGGTTCCAGAATAAAACCTCAGTCATGTTCCCAGACCACAGGGTTCCAGAACCAAGGCTCAGTCAGGTTCCCGGGCCACAGTATTCCACAATCTAAACAGATGTCATGTTCCCAGGCCTCAGGGTTCCAGAATCCACCCATGTCATGTTCCCAGTCCACAGGGTTCCAGAACCAAGGCTCAGTCAGGTTCCCGGGGCACAGTATTCCACAATCTAAACAGATGTCATATTCCCAGGCCACAGGTTTCCAAAATCACGCCTCAGTCATGTTCCCAGGCCACAGGTTTCCAGAATCAAACCGATTTCATGTTCCCTGGCAACAGAGTACCAGAATCCAAACCGATGTCATGTTCCCAGGCCCCAGGATTCCACACTCTAACATGAGTCATGTTCCCAGGCCACATGGTTCCAGAATCAAACCTCAGTCTTGTGCCCAGGACACAGGGTTCCAGAAGAAAACCTCAGTCATGTTCCCTGGACACAGGTTTCAGAAATAAAATCCCAGTCATGTTCCTAGGCCACAGGGTTCCACAATTAAACCTCAGTCATATTCCCAGGCCAGAGGGTTCCACAATCAAACCTCAGTCCTGTTGCCAGGCCACGGTTCCACCATCAAGCCTCAGTCATGTTCCCACGCCAGAGTGTTCCACAATCAAACCTAAGTCATCTTGCCAAGCCACAGGGTTCCACCATCAATCCTCAGGCATGTTGCCAGGCCAAAGGGTTCCACCATCAAACCTCACTCATGTTCCCAAGCCTGAGGGTTGCACTATCAAACCTCAATCATGTTGCCAGGCCACAGGGTTCAACCATCAATCCTCAGTCATGTTCCCAGTAAACAGGGCTCCTGAATCAAACCAATGTCATGTTCCCACACCACGGGGTTCCAGTATCAGGCCTCAGTCATGGTCCCAGTGCACAGGGTCCCACAATCAAACCTCAGTCATGTTGCCAGTCCACAGGTTTCTGCCATCAAACCTCAGTCAAGTTCCCAGGCCACAGGGTTCCAGAATCAAGCCTCAGTCATTTGGCCAGGCTAGAGTGTTCCACCATCAAACCTCAGTCATGATCCCAGGCCACATGTTTCCACAATGAAACCTCAGTCATTTTCCCAAGCCAAAGGTTTCCAGAATCAAACCTCAGTCATATTCCCAAGACACATGGTTGCAGAATCAAACCTGAATCATGTTCGCAGGCCCCAGGTGTCAACAATCAAACCTCAGGCATGTTCCCAGGACACAGGTGTCCAGAATCAAACCTCAGTCATGTTCCCAGGGAACAGGCTTCCAGAAACAAAGCTCAGTCATGTTCCCAGGCCACAGGGTTCCAGAATCAAACCTCAGTCTTGTTCCAAGGACACAGGTTTCCAGAATCAACCCGATATCATGTTCCCTGGCCACAGTCTCAGAATCAAACCTCAGTCATGTTGCCAGGCCACAGGTTTCCACCATCAAACCTCAGACATGTTCCCAGGCCACAGGGTTGCAGAGTCAAACCGTTGGCAGGTTCCCAGGCCACAGGGTTCCAGAATCCACCAATGTCATGTTCCCAGGCCACAGGGTTCCAGAATCAATCCTCAGTTATGTTCCCAGGCTACAGGGTTCCAGAATAAAACCTCAGTCATGTTCCCAGACCACAGGGTTCCAGAACCAAGGCTCAGTCAGGTTCCCGGGCCACAGTATTCCACAATCTAAACAGATGTCATGTTCCCAGGCCTCAGGGTTCCAGAATCCACCCATGTCATGTTCCCACTCCACAGGATTCCAGAACCAAGGCTCAGTCAGGTTCCCGGGGCACAGTATTCCACAATCTAAACAGATGTCATATTCCCACGCCACAGGTTTCCAAAATCACGCCTCAGTCATGTTCGCAGGCCACAGGTTTCCAGAATCAAACTGATTTCATGTTCCCTGGCAACAGGGTACCAGAATCCAAACCGATGTCATGTTCCCAGGCCACAGGATCCACACTCTAACATCAGTCATGTTCCCAGGCCACATGGTTCCAGAATCAAACCTCAGTCGAGTTCCCAGGACACAGGGTTCCAGAAGAAAACCTCAGTCATGTTCCCTGGACACAGGTTTCAGAAATAAAATCCCAGTCATGTTCCCAGGCCACAGGGCTCCACAATTAAACCTCAGTCATATTCCCAGGCCAGAGGGTCCCACAATCAAACCTCAGTCCTGTGGCCAGGCCACGGTTCCACCATCAAGCCTCAGTCATGTTGCCAGGCCAGAGTGTTCCACAATCAAACCTAAGTCATCTTGCCAAGCCACAGGGTTCCACCATCAAACCTCAGGCATGTTGCCAGGCCAAAGGGTTCCACCATCAAGCCTCACTCATGTTCCCAAGCCTGAGGGTTGCACTATCAAACCTCAATCATGTTGCCAGGCCACAGGGTTCAACCATCAATCCTCAGTCATGTTCCCAGTAAACAGGGCTCCTGAATCAAACCAATGTCATGTTCCCACACCACGGGGTTCCAGTATCAGGCCTCAGTCATGGTCCCAGTGCACAGGGTCCCACAATCAAACCTCAGTCATGTTGCCAGTCCACAGGTTTCTGCCATCAAACCTCAGTCAAGTTCCCAGGCCACAGGGTTCCAGAATCAAGCCTCAGTCATTTGGCCAGGCTAGAGTGTTCCACCATCAAGCCTCACTCATGTTCCCAAGCCTGAGGGTTGCACTATCAAACCTCAATCATGTTGCCAGGCCACAGGGTTCAACCATCAATCCTCAGTCATGTTCCCAGTAAACAGGGCTCCTGAATCAAACCAATGTCATGTTCCCACACCACGGGGTTCCAGTATCAGGCCTCAGTCATGGTCCCAGTGCACAGGGTCCCACAATCAAACCTCAGTCATGTTGCCAGTCCACAGGTTTCTGCCATCAAACCTCAGTCAAATTCCCAGGCCACAGGGTTCCAGAATCAAGCCTCAGTCATTTGGCCAGGCTAGAGTGTTCCACCATCAAACCTCAGTCATGATCCCAGGCCACATGTTTCCACAATGAAACCTCAGTCATTTTCCCAAGCCAAAGGTTTCCAGAATCAAACCTCAGTCATATTCCCAGGACACATGGTTCCAGAATCATAGCTGAATCATGTTCGCAGGCCCCAGGTGTCAACAATCAAACCTCAGGCATGTTCCCAGGACACAGGTGTCCAGAATCAAACCTCAGTCATGTTCCCAGGGAACTGGCTTCAGGAAACAAAGCTCAGTCATGTTCCCAGGCCACAGGGTTCTAGAATCAAACCTCAGTCTTGTTCCCAGGACACAGGTTTCCGGAATCAACCCGATATCATGTTCCCTGGCCACAGTCTCAGAATCAAACCTCAGTCATGTTGCCAGGCCACAGGTTTCCACCATCAAACCTCAGACATGTTCCCAGGCCACAGGGTTCCAGAGTCAAACCGTTGGCAGGTTCCCAGGCCACAGGGTTCGAGAATCCACCAATGTCATGTTCCCAGGTCACAGGGTTCCAGAATCAATCCTCATTTATGTTCCCAGGCTACAGGGTTCCAGAATAAAACCTCAGTCATGTTCCCAGACCACAGGGTTCCAGAACCAAGGCTCAGTCAGGTTCCCGGGCCACAGTATTCCACAATCTAAACAGATGTCATGTTCCCAGGCCTCAGGGTTCCAGAATCCACCCATGTCATGTTCCCAGTCCACAGGGTTCCAGAACCAAGGCTCAGTCAGGTTCCCGGGGCACAGTATTCCACAATCTAAACAGATGTCATATTCCCACGCCACAGGTTTCCAAAATCACGCCTCAGTCATGTTCGCAGGCCACAGGTTTCCAGAATCAAACTGATTTCATGTTCCCTGGCAACAGGGTACCAGAATCCAAACCGATGTCATGTTCCCAGGCCACAGGATCCACACTCTAACATCAGTCATGTTCCCAGGCCACATGGTTCCAGAATCAAACCTCAGTCGTGTTCCCAGGACACAGGGTTCCAGAAGAAAACCTAGTCATGTTCCCTGGACACAGGTTTCAGAAATAAAATCCCAGTCATGTTCCCAGGCCACAGGGTTCCACAATTAAACCTCAGTCATATTCCCAGGCCACAGGGTCCCACAATCAAACCTCAGTCCTGTGGCCAGGCCACGGTTCCACCATCAAGCCTCAGTCATGTTGCCAGGCCAGAGTGTTCCACAATCAAACCTAAGTCATCTTGCCAAGCCACAGGGTTCCACCATCAAACCTCAGGCATGTTGCCAGGCCAAAGGGTTCCACCATCAAGCCTCACTCATGTTCCCAAGCCTGAGGGTTGCACTATCAAACCTCAATCATGTTGCCAGGCCACAGGGTTCAACCATCAATCCTCAGTCATGTTCCCAGTAAACAGGGCTCCTGAATCAAACCAATGTCATGTTCCCACACCACGGGGTTCCAGTATCAGGCCTCAGTCATGGTCCCAGTGCACAGGGTCCCACAATCAAACCTCAGTCATGTTGCCAGTCCACAGGTTTCTGCCATCAAACCTCAGTCAAGTTCCCAGGCCACAGGGTTCCAGAATCAAGCCTCAGTCATTTGTCCAGGCTAGAGTGTTCCACCATCAAGCCTCACTCATGTTCCCAAGCCTGAGGGTTGCACTATCAAACCTCAATCATGTTGCCAGGCCACAGGGTTCAACCATCAATCCTCAGTCATGTTCCCAGTAAACAGGGCTCCTGAATCAAACCAATGTCATGTTCCCACACCACGGGGTTCCAGTATCAGGCCTCAGTCATGGTCCCAGTGCACAGGGTCCCACAATCAAACCTCAGTCATGTTTCCAGTCCACAGGTTTCTGCCATCAAACCTCAGTCAAATTCCCAGGCCACAGGGTTCCAGAATCAAGCCTCAGTCATTTGGCCAGGCTAGAGTGTTCCACCATCAAACCTCAGTCATGATCCCAGGCCACATGTTTCCACAATGAAACCTCAGTCATTTTCCCAAGCCAAAGGTTTCCAGAATCAAACCTCAGTCATATTCCCAGGACACATGGTTCCAGAATCATAGCTGAATCATGTTCGCAGGCCCCAGGTGTCAACAATCAAACCTCAGGCATGTTCCCAGGACACAGGTGTCCAGAATCAAACCTCAGTCATGTTCCCAGGGAACTGGCTTCAGGAAACAAAGCTCAGTCATGTTCCCAGGCCACAGGGTTCTAGAATCAAACCTCAGTCTTGTTCCCAGGACACAGGTTTCCAGAATCAACCCGATATCATGTTCCCTGGCCACAGTCTCAGAATCAAACCTCAGTCATGTTGCCAGGCCACAGGTTTCCACCATCAAACCTCAGACATGTTCCCAGGCCACAGGGTTCCAGAGTCAAACCGTTGGCAGGTTCCCAGGCCACAGGGTTCCAGAATCCACCAATGTCATGTTCCCAGGTCACAGGGTTCCAGAATCAATCCTCATTTATGTTCCCAGGCTACAGGGTTCCAGAATAAAACCTCAGTCATGTTCCCAGACCACAGCGTTCCAGAACCAAGGCTCAGTCAGGTTCCCGGGCCACAGTATTCCACAATCTAAACAGATGTCATGTTCCCAGGCCTCAGGGTTCCAGAATCCACCCATGTCATGTTCCCAGTCCACAGGGTTCCAGAACCAAGGCTCAGTCAGGTTCCCGGGGCACAGTATTCCACAATCTAAACAGATGTCATATTCCCAGGCCACAGGTTTCCAAAATCACGCCTCAGTCATGTTCCCAGGCCACAGGTTTCCAGAATCAAACCGATTTCATGTTCCCTGGCAACAGAGTACCAGAATCCAAACCGATGTCATGTTCCCAGGCCCCAGGATTCCACACTCTAACATGAGTCATGTTCCCAGGCCACATGGTTCCAGAATCAAACCTCAGTCTTGTGCCCAGGACACAGGGTTCCAGAAGAAAACCTCAGTCATGTTCCCTGGACACAGGTTTCAGAAATAAAATCCCAGTCATGTTCCTAGGCCACAGGGTTCCACAATTAAACCTCAGTCATATTCCCAGGCCAGAGGGTTCCACAATCAAACCTCAGTCCTGTTGCCAGGCCACGGTTCCACCATCAAGCCTCAGTCATGTTCCCACGCCAGAGTGTTCCACAATCAAACCTAAGTCATCTTGCCAAGCCACAGGGTTCCACCATCAATCCTCAGGCATGTTGCCAGGCCAAAGGGTTCCACCATCAAACCTCACTCATGTTCCCAAGCCTGAGGGTTGCACTATCAAACCTCAATCATGTTGCCAGGCCACAGGGTTCAACCATCAATCCTCAGTCATGTTCCCAGTAAACAGGGCTCCTGAATCAAACCAATGTCATGTTCCCACACCACGGGGTTCCAGTATCAGGCCTCAGTCATGGTCCCAGTGCACAGGGTCCCACAATCAAACCTCAGTCATGTTGCCAGTCCACAGGTTTCTGCCATCAAACCTCAGTCAAGTTCCCAGGCCACAGGGTTCCAGAATCAAGCCTCAGTCATTTGGCCAGGCTAGAGTGTTCCACCATCAAACCTCAGTCATGATCCCAGGCCACATGTTTCCACAATGAAACCTCAGTCATTTTCCCAAGCCAAAGGTTTCCAGAATCAAACCTCAGTCATATTCCCAAGACACATGGTTGCAGAATCAAACCTGAATCATGTTCGCAGGCCCCAGGTGTCAACAATCAAACCTCAGGCATGTTCCCAGGACACAGGTGTCCAGAATCAAACCTCAGTCATGTTCCCAGGGAACAGGCTTCCAGAAACAAAGCTCAGTCATGTTCCCAGGCCACAGGGTTCCAGAATCAAACCTCAGTCTTGTTCCAAGGACACAGGTTTCCAGAATCAACCCGATATCATGTTCCCTGGCCACAGTCTCAGAATCAAACCTCAGTCATGTTGCCAGGCCACAGGTTTCCACCATCAAACCTCAGACATGTTCCCAGGCCACAGGGTTGCAGAGTCAAACCGTTGGCAGGTTCCCAGGCCACAGGGTTCCAGAATCCACCAATGTCATGTTCCCAGGCCACAGGGTTCCAGAATCAATCCTCAGTTATGTTCCCAGGCTACAGGGTTCCAGAATAAAACCTCAGTCATGTTCCCAGACCACAGGGTTCCAGAACCAAGGCTCAGTCAGGTTCCCGGGCCACAGTATTCCACAATCTAAACAGATGTCATGTTCCCAGGCCTCAGGGTTCCAGAATCCACCCATGTCATGTTCCCACTCCACAGGATTCCAGAACCAAGGCTCAGTCAGGTTCCCGGGGCACAGTATTCCACAATCTAAACAGATGTCATATTCCCACGCCACAGGTTTCCAAAATCACGCCTCAGTCATGTTCGCAGGCCACAGGTTTCCAGAATCAAACTGATTTCATGTTCCCTGGCAACAGGGTACCAGAATCCAAACCGATGTCATGTTCCCAGGCCACAGGATCCACACTCTAACATCAGTCATGTTCCCAGGCCACATGGTTCCAGAATCAAACCTCAGTCGTGTTCCCAGGACACAGGGTTCCAGAAGAAAACCTCAGTCATGTTCCCTGGACACAGGTTTCAGAAATAAAATCCCAGTCATGTTCCCAGGCCACAGGGCTCCACAATTAAACCTCAGTCATATTCCCAGGCCAGAGGGTCCCACAATCAAACCTCAGTCCTGTGGCCAGGCCACGGTTCCACCATCAAGCCTCAGTCATGTTGCCAGGCCAGAGTGTTCCACAATCAAACCTAAGTCATCTTGCCAAGCCACAGGGTTCCACCATCAAACCTCAGGCATGTTGCCAGGCCAAAGGGTTCCACCATCAAGCCTCACTCATGTTCCCAAGCCTGAGGGTTGCACTATCAAACCTCAATCATGTTGCCAGGCCACAGGGTTCAACCATCAATCCTCAGTCATGTTCCCAGTAAACAGGGCTCCTGAATCAAACCAATGTCATGTTCCCACACCACGGGGTTCCAGTATCAGGCCTCAGTCATGGTCCCAGTGCACAGGGTCCCACAATCAAACCTCAGTCATGTTGCCAGTCCACAGGTTTCTGCCATCAAACCTCAGTCAAGTTCCCAGGCCACAGGGTTCCAGAATCAAGCCTCAGTCATTTGGCCAGGCTAGAGTGTTCCACCATCAAGCCTCACTCATGTTCCCAAGCCTGAGGGTTGCACTATCAAACCTCAATCATGTTGCCAGGCCACAGGGTTCAACCATCAATCCTCAGTCATGTTCCCAGTAAACAGGGCTCCTGAATCAAACCAATGTCATGTTCCCACACCACGGGGTTCCAGTATCAGGCCTCAGTCATGGTCCCAGTGCACAGGGTCCCACAATCAAACCTCAGTCATGTTGCCAGTCCACAGGTTTCTGCCATCAAACCTCAGTCAAATTCCCAGGCCACAGGGTTCCAGAATCAAGCCTCAGTCATTTGGCCAGGCTAGAGTGTTCCACCATCAAACCTCAGTCATGATCCCAGGCCACATGTTTCCACAATGAAACCTCAGTCATTTTCCCAAGCCAAAGGTTTCCAGAATCAAACCTCAGTCATATTCCCAGGACACATGGTTCCAGAATCATAGCTGAATCATGTTCGCAGGCCCCAGGTGTCAACAATCAAACCTCAGGCATGTTCCCAGGACACAGGTGTCCAGAATCAAACCTCAGTCATGTTCCCAGGGAACTGGCTTCAGGAAACAAAGCTCAGTCATGTTCCCAGGCCACAGGGTTCTAGAATCAAACCTCAGTCTTGTTCCCAGGACACAGGTTTCCAGAATCAACCCGATATCATGTTCCCTGGCCACAGTCTCAGAATCAAACCTCAGTCATGTTGCCAGGCCACAGGTTTCCACCATCAAACCTCAGACATGTTCCCAGGACACAGGGTTCCAGAGTCAAACCGTTGGCAGGTTCCCAGGCCACAGGGTTCGAGAATCCACCAATGTCATGTTCCCAGGTCACAGGGTTCCAGAATCAATCCTCATTTATGTTCCCAGGCTACAGGGTTCCAGAATAAAACCTCAGTCATGTTCCCAGACCACAGGGTTCCAGAACCAAGGCTCAGTCAGGTTCCCGGGCCACAGTATTCCACAATCTAAACAGATGTCATGTTCCCAGGCCTCAGGGTTCCAGAATCCACCCATGTCATGTTCCCAGTCCACAGGGTTCCAGAACCAAGGCTCAGTCAGGTTCCCGGGGCACAGTATTCCACAATCTAAACAGATGTCATATTCCCAGGCCACAGGTTTCCAAAATCACACCTCAGTCATGTTCCCAGGCCACAGGTTTCCAGAATCAAACCGATTTCATGTTCCCTGGCAACAGAGTACCAGAATCCAAACCGATGTCATGTTCCCAGGCCCCAGGATTCCACACTCTAACATGAGTCATGTTCCCAGGCCACATGGTTCCAGAATCAAACCTCAGTCTTGTGCCCAGGACACAGGGTTCCAGAAGAAAACCTCAGTCATGTTCCCTGGACACAGGTTTCAGAAATAAAATCCCAGTCATGTTCCTAGGCCACAGGGTTCCACAATTAAACCTCAGTCATATTCCCAGGCCAGAGGGTTCCACAATCAAACCTCAGTCCTGTTGCCAGGCCACGGTTCCACCATCAAGCCTCAGTCATGTTCCCACGCCAGAGTGTTCCACAATCAAACCTAAGTCATCTTGCCAAGCCACAGGGTTCCACCATCAATCCTCAGGCATGTTGCCAGGCCAAAGGGTTCCACCATCAAACCTCACTCATGTTCCCAAGCCTGAGGGTTGCACTATCAAACCTCAATCATGTTGCCAGGCCACAGGGTTCAACCATCAATCCTCAGTCATGTTCCCAGTAAACAGGGCTCCTGAATCAAACCAATGTCATGTTCCCACACCACGGGGTTCCAGTATCAGGCCTCAGTCATGGTCCCAGTGCACAGGGTCCCACAATCAAACCTCAGTCATGTTGCCAGTCCACAGGTTTCTGCCATCAAACCTCAGTCAAGTTCCCAGGCCACAGGGTTCCAGAATCAAGCCTCAGTCATTTGGCCAGGCTATAGTGTTCCACCATCAAACCTCAGTCATGATCCCAGGCCACATGTTTCCACAATGAAACCTCAGTCATTTTCCCAAGCCAAAGGTTTCCAGAATCAAACCTCAGTCATGTTCCCAAGACACATGGTTCCAGAATCAAACCTGAATCATGTTAGCAGGCCCCAGGTGTCAACAATCAAACCTCAGGCATGTTCCCAGTACACAGGTGTCCAGAATCAAACCTCAGTCATGTTCCCAGGGAACAGGCTTCCAGAAACAAAGCTCAGTCATGTTCCCAGGCCACAGGGTTCCAGAATCAAACCTCAGTCTTGTTCCAAGGACACAGGTTTCCAGAATCAACCCGATATCATGTTCCCTGGCCACAGTCTCAGAATCAAACCTCAGTCATGTTGCCAGGCCACAGGTTTCCACCATCAAACCTCAGACATGTTCCCAGGCCACAGGGTTCCAGAGTCAAACCGTTGGCAGGTCCCCAGGCCACAGGGTTCCAGAATCCACCAATGTCATGTTCCCAGGCCACAGGGTTCCAGAATCAATCCTCAGTTATGTTCCCAGGCTACAGGGTTCCAGAATAAAACCTCAGTCATGTTCCCAGACCACAGGGTTCCAGAACCAAGGCTCAGTCAGGTTCCCGGGCCACAGTATTCCACAATCTAAACAGATGTCATGTTCCCAGGCCTCAGGGTTCCAGAATCCACCCATGTCATGTTCCCAGTCCACAGGGTTCCAGAACGAAGGCTCAGTCAGGTTCCCGGGGCACAGTATTCCACAATCTAAACAGATGTCATATTCCCAGGCCACAGGTTTCCAAAATCACGCCTCAGTCATGTTCCCAGGCCACAGGTTTCCAGAATCAAACCGATTTCATGTTCCCTGGCAACAGGGTACCAGAATCCAAACCGATGTCATGTTCCCAGGCCACAGGATTCCACACTCTAACATCAGTCATGTTCCCAGGCCACATGGTTCCAGAATCAAACCTCAGTCGTGTTCCCAGGACACAGGGTTCCAGAAGAAAACCTCAGTCATGTTCCCTGGACACAGGTTTCAGAAATCAAATCCCAGTCATGTTCCCAGGCCACAGGGTTCCACAATTAAACCTCAGTCATATTCCCAGGCCAGAGGGTTCCACAATCAAACCTCAGTCCTGTGGCCAGGCCACGGTTCCACCATCAAGCCTCAGTCATGTTCCCAGGACAGAGTGTTCCACAATCAAACCTAAGTCATCTTGCCAAGCCACAGGGTACCACCATCAAACCTCAGGCATGTTGCCAGGCCAAAGGGTTCCACCATCAAGCCTCACTCATGTTCCCAAGCCTGAGGGTTGCACTATCAAACCTCAATCATGTTGCCAGGCCACAGGGTTCAACCATCAATCCTCAGTCATGTTCCCAGTAAACAGGGCTCCTGAATCAAACCAATGTCATGTTCCCACACCACGGGGTTCCAGTATCAGGCCTCAGTCATGGTCCCAGTGCACAGGGTCCCACAATCAAACCTCAGTCATGTTGCCAGTCCACAGGTTTCTGCCATCAAACCTCAGTCAAGTTCCCAGGCCACAGGGTTCCAGAATCAAGCCTCAGTCATTTGGCCAGGCTAGAGTGTTCCACCATCAAACCTCAGTCATGATCCCAGGCCACATGTTTCCACAATGAAACCTCAGTCATTTTCCCAAGCCAAAGGTTTCCAGAATCAAATCTCAGTCATATTCCCAGGACACATGGTTCCAGAATCAAACCTGAATCATGTTCGCAGGCCCCAGCTGTCAACAATCAAATCTCAGGCATGTTCCCAGGACACAGGTGTCCAGAATCAAACCTCAGTCATGTTCCCAGGGAACAGGCTTCCAGAAACAAAGCTCAGTCATGTTCCCAGGCCACAGGGTTCCAGAATCAAACCTCAGTCTTGTTCCCAGGACACAGGTTTCCAGAATCAACCCGATATCATGTTCCCTGGCCACAGTCTCAGAATCAAACCTCAGTCATGTTGCCAGGCCACAGGTTTCCACCATCAAACCTCAGACATCTTCCCAGGCCACAGGGTTCCAGAGTCAAACCGTTGGCAGGTCCCCAGGCCACAGGGTTCCAGAATCCACCAATGTCATGTTCCCAGGCCACAGGGTTCCAGAATCAATCCTCAGTTATGTTCCCAGGCTACAGGGTTCCAGAATAAAACCTCAGTCATGTTCCCAGACCACAGGGTTCCAGAACCAAGGCTCAGTCAGGTTCCTGGGCCACAGTATTCCACAATCTAAACAGATGTCATGTTCCCAGGCCTCAGGGTTCCAGAATCCACCCATGTCATGTTCCCAGTCCACAGGGTTCCAGAACCAAGGGTCAGTCAGGTTCCCGGGGCACAGTATTCCACCATCTAAACAGATGTCATATTCCCAGGCCACAGGTTTCCAAAATCACGCCTCAGTCATGTTCCCAGGCCACAGGTTTCCAGAATCAAACTGATTTCATGTTCCCTGGCAACAGGGTACCAGAATCCAAACCGATGTCATGTTCCCAGGCCACAGGATTCCACACTCTAACATCAGTCATGTTCCCAGGCCACATGGTTCCAGAATCAAACCTCAGTCGTGTTCCCAGGACACAGGGTTCCAGAAGAAAACCTCAGTCATGTTCCCTGGACACAGGTTTCAGATATAAAATCCCAGTCATGTTCCCAGGCCACAGGGTTCCACAATTAAACCTCAGTCATATTCCCAGGCCAGAGGGTTCCACAATCAAACCTCAGTCCTCTGGCCAGGCCACGGTTCCACCATCAAGCCTCAGTCATGTTCCCAGGCCAGAGTGTTCCACAATCAAACCTAAGTCATCTTGCCAAGCCACAGGGTTCCACCATCAAACCTCAGGCATGTTGCCAGGCCAAAGGGTTCCACCATCAAGCCTCACTCATGTTCCCAAGCCTGAGGGTTGCACTATCAAACCTCAATCATGTTGCCAGGCCACAGGGATCAACCATCAATCCTCAGTCATGTTCCCAGTAAACAGGGCTCCTGAATCAAACCAATGTCATGTTCCCACACCACGGGGTTCCAGTATCAGGCCTCAGTCATGGTCCCAGTGCACAGGGTCCCACAATCAAACCTCAGTCATGTTGCCAGTCCACAGGTTTCTGCCATCAAACCTCAGTCAAGTTCCCAGGCCACAGGGTTCCAGAATCAAGCCTCAGTCATTTTGCCGGGCTAGAGTGTTCCACCATCAAACCTCAGTCATGATCCCAGGCCACATGTTTCCACAATGAAACCTCAGTCATTTTCCCAAGCCAAAGGTTTCCAGAATCAAATCTCAGTCATATTCCCAGGACACATGGTTCCAGAATCAAACCTGAATCATGTTCGCAGGCCCCAGGTGTCAACAATCAAACCTCAGGCATGTTCCCAGGACACAGGTGTCCAGAATCAAACCTCAGTCATGTTCCCAGGGAACAGGCTTCCAGAAACAAAGCTCAGTCATGTTCCCAGGCCACAGGGTTCCAGAATCAAACCTCAGTCTTGTTCCAAGGACACAGGTTTCCAGAATCAATCCGATATCATGTTCCCTGGCCACAGTATCAGAATCAAACCTCAGTCATGTTGCCAGGCCACAGGTTTCCACCATCAAACCTCAGACATGTTCCCAGGCCACAGGGTTCCAGAGTCAAACCGTTGGCAGGTCCCCAGGCCACAGGGTTCCAGAATCCACCAATGTCATGTTCCCAGGCCACAGGGTTCCAGAATCAATCCTCAGTTATGTTCCCAGGCTACATGGTTCCAGAATAAAACCTCAGTCATGTTCCCAGAGCACAGGGTTCCAGAACCAAGGCTCAGTCAGGTTCCCGGGCCACAGTATTCCACAATCTAAACAGATGTCATGTTCCCAGGCCTCAGGGTTCCAGAATCCACCCATGTCATGTTCCCAGTCCACAGGGTTCCAGAACCAAGGCTCAGTCAGGTTCCCGGGGCACAGTATTCCACCATCTAAACAGATGTCATATTCCCAGGCCACAGGTTTCCAAAATCACGCCTCAGTCATGTTCCCAGGCCACAGGTTTCCAGAATCAAACTGATTTCATGTTCCCTGGCAACAGGGTACCAGAATCCAAACCGATGTCATGTTCCCAGGCCACAGGATTCCACACTCTAACATCAGTCATGTTCCCAGGCCACATGGTTCCAGAATCAAACCTCAGTCGTGTTCCCAGGACACAGGGTTCCAGAAGAAAACCTCAGTCATGTTCCCTGGACACAGGTTTCAGAAATCAAATCCCAGTCATGTTCCCAGGCCACAGGGTTCCACAATTAAACCTCAGTCATATTCCCAGGCCAGAGGGTTCCACAATCAAACCTCAGACCTGTGGCCAGGCCACGGTTCCACCATCAAGCCTCAGTCATGTTCCCAGGCCAGAGTGTTCCACAATCAAACCTAAGTCATCTTGCCAAGCCACAGGGTTCCACCATCAAACCTCAGGCATGTTGCCAGGCCAAAGGGTTCCACCATCAAGCCTCACTCATGTTCCCAAGCCTGAGGGTTGCACTATCAAACCTCAATCATGTTGCCAGGCCACAGGGTTCAACCATCAATCCTCAGTCATGTTCCCAGTAAACAGGGAGCCTGAATCAAACCAATGTCATGTTCCCACACCACGGGGTTCCAGTATCAGGCCTCAGTCATGGTCCCAGTGCACAGGGTCCCACAATCAAACCTCAGTCATGTTGCCAGTCCACAGGTTTCTGCCATCAAACCTCAGTCAAGTTCCCAGGCCACAGGGTTCCAGAATCAAGCCTCAGTCATTTGGCCAGCCTAGAGTGTTCCACCATCAAACCTCAGTCATGATCCCAGGCCACATGTTTCCACAATGAAACCTCAGTCATTTTCCCAAGCCAAAGGTTTCCAGAATCAAATCTCAGTCATATTCCCAGGACACATGGTTCCAGAATCAAAACTGAATCATGTTCGCAGGCCCCAGCTGTCAACAATCAAACCTCAGGCATGTTCCCAGGACACAGGTGTCCAGAATCAAACCTCAGTCATGTTCCCAGGGAACAGGCTTCCAGAAACAAAGCTCAGTCATGTTCCCAGGCCACAGGGTTCCAGAATCAAACCTCAGTCTTGTTCCCAGGACACAGGTTTCCAGAATCAACCCGATATCATGTTCCCTGGCCACAGTCTCAGAATCAAACCTCAGTCATGTTGCCAGGCCACAGGTTTCCACCATCAAACCTCAGACATGTTCCCAGGCCACAGGGTTCCAGAGTCAAACCGTTGGCAGGTCCCCAGGCCACAGGGTTCCAGAATCCACCAATGTCATGTTCCCAGGCCACAGGGTTCCAGAATCAATCCTCAGTTATGTTCCCAGGCTACAGGGTTCCAGAATAAAACCTCAGTCATGTTCCCAGACCACAGGGTTCCAGAACCAAGGCTCAGTCAGGTTCCCGGGCCACAGTATTCCACAATCTAAACAGATGTCATGTTCCCAGGCCTCAGGGTTCCAGAATCCACCCATGTCATGTTCCCAGTCCACAGGGTTCCAGAACCAAGGCTCAGTCAGGTTAACGGGGCACAGTATTCCACCATCTAAACAGATGTCATATTCCCAGGCCACAGGTTTCCAAAATCACGCCTCAGTCATGTTCCCAGGCCACAGGTTTCCAGAATCAAACTGATTTCATGTTCCCTGGCAACAGGGTACCAGAATCCAAACCGATGTCATGTTCCCAGGCCACAGGATTCCACACTCTAACATCAGTCATGTTCCCAGGCCACATGGTTCCAGAATCAAACCTCAGTCGTGTTCCCAGGACACAGGGTTCCAGAAGAAAACCTCAGTCATGTTCCCTGGACACAGGTTTCAGAAATAAAATCCCAGTCATGTTCCCAGGCCACAGGGTTCCACAATTAAACCTCAGTCATATTCCCAGGCCAGAGGGTTCCACAATCAAACCTCAGTCCTGTGGCCAGGCCACGGTTCCACCATCAAGCCTCAGTCATGTTCCCAGGCCAGAGTGTTCCACAATCAAACCTAAGTCATCTTGCCAAGCCACAGGGTTCCACCATCAAACCTCAGGCATGTTGCCAGGCCACAGGGTTCCACCATCAAGCCTCACTCATGTTCCCAAGCCTGAGGGTTGCACTATCAAACCTCAATCATGTTGCCAGGCCACAGGGTTCAACCATCAATCCTCAGTCATGTTCCCAGTAAACAGGGCTCCTGAATCAAACCAATGTCATGTTCCCACACCACGGGGTTCCAGTATCAGGCCTCAGTCATGGTCCCAGTGCACAGGGTCCCACAATCAAACCTCAGTCATGTTGCCAGTCCACAGGTTTCTGCCATCAAACCTCAGTCAAGTTCCCAGGCCACAGGGTTCCAGAATCAAGCCTCAGTCATTTGGCCAGGCTAGAGTGTTCCACCATCAAACCTCAGTCATGATCCCAGGCCACATGTTTCCACAATGAAACCTCAGTCATTTTCCCAAGCCAAAGGTTTCCAGAATCAAACCTCTGTCATATTCCCAGGACACATGGTTCCAGAATCAAACCTGAATCATGTTCGCAGGCCCCAGGTGTCAACAATCAAACCTCAGGCATGTTCCCAGGACACAGGTGTCCAGAATCAAACCTCAGTCATGTTCCCAGGGAACTGGCTTCAGGAAACAAAGCTCAGTCATGTTCCCAGGCCACAGGGTTCCAGAATCAAACCTCAGTCTTGTTCCCAGGACACAGGTTTCCAGAATCAACCCGATATCATGTTCCCTGGCCACAGTCTCAGAATCAAACCTCAGTCATGTTGCCAGGCCACAGGTTTCCACCATCAAACCTCAGACATGTTCCCAGGCCACAGGGTTCCAGAGTCAAACCGTTGGCAGGTTCCCAGGCCACAGGGTTCCAGAATCCACCAATGTCATGTTCCCAGGCCACAGGGTTCCAGAATCAATCCTCAGTTATGTTCCCAGGCTACAGGGTTCCAGAATAAAACCTCAGTCATGTTCCCAGACCACAGGGTTCCAGAACCAAGGCTCAGTCAGGTTCCCGGGCCACAGTATTCCACAATCTAAACAGATGTCATGTTCCCAGGCCTCAGGGTTCCAGAATCCACCCATGTCATGTTCCCAGTCCACAGGGTTCCAGAACCAAGGCTCAGTCAGGTTCCCGGGGCACAGTATTCCACAATCTAAACAGATGTCATATTCCCAGGCCACAGGTTTCCAAAATCACGCCTCAGTCATGTTCCCAGGCCACAGGTTTCCAGAATCAAACCGATTTCATGTTCCCTGGCAACAGAGTACCAGAATCCAAACCGATGTCATGTTCCCAGGCCCCAGGATTCCACACTCTAACATGAGTCATGTTCCCAGGCCACATGGTTCCAGAATCAAACCTCAGTCGTGTTCCCAGGACACAGGGTTCCAGAAGAAAACCTCAGTCATGTTCCCTGGACACAGGTTTCAGAAATCAAATCCCAGTCATGTTCCCAGGCCACAGGGTTCCACAATTAAACCTCAGTCATATTCCCAGGCCAGAGGGTTCCACAATCAAACCTCAGTCCTGTGGCCAGGCCACGGTTCCACCATCAAGCCTCAGGCATGTTCCCAGGCCAGAGTGTTCCACAATCAAACCTAAGTCATCTTGCCAAGCCACAGGGTTCCACCATCAAACCTCAGGCATGTTGCCAGGCCAAAGGGTTCCACCATCAAGCCTCACTCATGTTCCCAAGCCTGAGGGTTGCACTATCAAACCTCAATCATGTTGCCAGGCCACAGGGTTCAACCATCAATCCTCAGTCATGTTCCCAGTAAACAGGGCTCCTGAATCAAACCAATGTCATGTTCCCACACCACGGGGTTCCAGTATCAGGCCTCAGTCATGGTCCCAGTGCACAGGGTCCCACAATCAAACCTCAGTCATGTTGCCAGTCCACAGGTTTCTGCCATCAAACCTCAGTCAAGTTCCCAGGCCACAGGGTTCCAGAATCAAGCCTCAGTCATTTGGCCAGGCTAGAGTGTTCCACCATCAAACCTCAGTCATGATCCCAGGCCAAATGTTTCCACAATGAAACCTCAGTCATTTTCCCAAGCCAAAGGTTTCCAGAATCAAACCTCAGTCATATTCCCAGGACACATGGTTCCAGAATCAAACCTGAATCATGTTCGCAGGCCCCAGGTGTCAACAATCAAACCTCAGGCATGTTCCCAGGACACAGGTGTCCAGAATCAAACCTCAGTCATGTTCCCAGGGAACTGGCTTCAGGAAACAAAGCTCAGTCATGTTCCCAGGCCACAGGGTTCCAGAATCAAACCTCAGTGTTGTTCCCAGGACACAGGTTTCCAGAATCAACCCGATATCATGTTCCCTGGCCACAGTCTCAGAATCAAACCTCAGTCATGTTGCCAGGCCACAGGTTTCCACCATCAAACCTCAGACATGTTCCCAGGCCACAGGGTTCCAGAGTCAAACCGTTGGCAGGTTCCCAGGCCACAGGGTTCCAGAATCCACCAATGTCATGTTCCCAGGCCACAGGGTTCCAGAATCAATCCTCAGTTATGTTCCCAGGCTACAGGGTTCCAGAATAAAACCTCAGTCATGTTCCCAGACCACAGGGTTCCAGAACCAAGGCTCAGTCAGGTTCCCGGGCCACAGTATTCCACAATCTAAACAGATGTCATGTTCCCAGGCCTCAGGGTTCCAGAATCCACCCATGTCATGTTCCCAGTCCACAGGGTTCCAGAACCAAGGCTCAGTCAGGTTCCCGGGGCACAGTATTCCACAATCTAAACAGATGTCATATTCCCAGGCCACAGGTTTCCAAAATCACGCCTCAGTCATGTTCCCAGGCCACAGGTTTCCAGAATCAAAATGATTTCATGTTCCCTGGCAACAGGGTACCAGAATCCAAACCGATGTCATGTTCCCAGGCCACAGGATTCCACACTCTAACATCAGTCATGTTCCCAGGCCACATGGTTCCAGAATCAAACCTCAGTCGTGTTCCCAGGACACAGGGTTCCAGAAGAAAACCTCAGTCATGTTCCCTGGACACAGGTTTCAGAAATCAAATCCCAGTCATGTTCCCAGGCCACAGGGTTCCACAATTAAACCTCAGTCATATTCCCAGGCCAGAGGGTTCCACAATCAAACCTCAGTCCTGTGGCCAGGCCACGGTTCCACCATCAAGCCTCAGGCATGTTCCCAGGCCAGAGTGTTCCACAATCAAACCTAAGTCATCTTGCCAAGCCACAGGGTTCCACCATCAAACCTCAGGCATGTTGCCAGGCCAAAGGGTTCCACCATCAAGCCTCACTCATGTTCCCAAGCCTGAGGGTTGCACTATCAAACCTCAATCATGTTGCCAGGCCACAGGGTTCAACCATCAATCCTCAGTCATGTTCCCAGTAAACAGGGCTCCTGAATCAAACCAATGTCATGTTCCCACACCACGGGGTTCCAGTATCAGGCCTCAGTCATGGTCCCAGTGCACAGGGTCCCACAATCAAACCTCAGTCATGTTGCCAGTCCACAGGTTTCTGCCATCAAACCTCAGTCAAGTTCCCAGGCCACAGGGTTCCAGAATCAAGCCTCAGTCATTTGGCCAGGCTAGAGTGTTCCACCATCAAACCTCAGTCATGATCCCAGGCCACATGTTTCCACAATGAAACCTCAGTCATTTTCCCAAGCCAAAGGTTTCCAGAATCAAACCTCAGTCATATTCCCAGGACACATGGTTCCAGAATCAAACCTGAATCATGTTCGCAGGCCCCAGCTGTCAACAATCAAACCTCAGGCATGTTCCCAGGACACAGGTGTCCAGAATCAAACCTCAGTCATGTTCCCAGGGAACTGGCTTCCGGAAACAAAGCTCAGTCATGTTCCCAGGCCACAGGATTCCAGAATCAAACCTCAGTCTTGTTCCCAGGACACAGGTTTCCAGAATCAACCCGATATCATGTTCCCTGGCCACAGTCTCAGAATCAAACCTCAGTCATGTTGCCAGGCCACAGGTTTCCACCATCAAACCTCAGACATGTTCCCAGGCCACAGGGTTCCAGAGTCAAACCGTTGGCAGGTTCCCAGGCCACAGGGTTCCAGAATCCACCAATGTCATGTTCCCAGGCCACAGGGTTCCAGAATCAATCCTCAGTTATGTTCCCAGGTTACAGGGTTCCAGAATAAAACCTCAGTCATGTTCCCAGACCACAGGGTTCCAGAACCAAGGCTCAGTCAGGTTCCCGGGCCACAGTATTCCACAATCTAAACAGATGTCATGTTCCCAGGCCTCAGGGTTCCAGAATCCACCCATGTCATGTTCCCACTCCACAGGATTCCAGAACCAAGGCTCAGTCAGGTTCCCGGGGCACAGTATTCCACAATCTAAACAGATGTCATATTCCCAGGCCACAGGTTTCCAAAATCACGCCTCAGTCATGTTCGCAGGCCACAGGTTTCCAGAATCAAACTGATTTCATGTTCCCTGGCAACAGGGTACCAGAATCCAAACCGATGTCATGTTCCCAGGCCACAGGATCCACACTCTAACATCAGTCATGTTCCCAGGCCACATGGTTCCAGAATCAAACCTCAGTCGTGTTCCCAGGACACAGGGTTCCAGAAGAAAACCTCAGTAATGTTCCCTGGACACAGGTTTCAGAAATAAAATCCCAGTCATGTTCCCAGGCCACAGGGCTCCACAATTAAACCTCAGTCATATTCCCAGGCCAGAGGGTTCCACAATCAAACCTCAGTCCTGTGGCCAGGCCACGGTTCCACCATCAAGCCTCAGTCATGTTCCCAGGCCAGAGTGTTCCACAATCAAACCTAAGTCATCTTGCCAAGCCACAGGGTTCCACCATCAAACCTCAGGCATGTTGCCAGGCCACAGGGTTCCACCATCAAGCCTCACTCATGTTCCCAAGCCTGAGGGTTGCACTATCAAACCTCAATCATGTTGCCAGGCCACAGGGTTCAACCATCAGTCCTCAGTCATGTTCCCAGTAAACAGGGCTCCTGAATCAAACCAATGTCATGTTCCCACACCACGGGGTTCCAGTATCAGGCCTCAGTCATGGTCCCAGTGCACAGGGTCCCACAATCAAACCTCAGTCATGTTGCCAGTCCACAGGTTTCTGCCATCAAACCTCAGTCAAGTTCCCAGGCCACAGGGTTCCAGAATCAAGCCTCAGTCATTTGGCCAGGCTAGAGTGTTCCACCATCAAACCTCAGTCATGATCCCAGGCCACATGTTTCCACAATGAAACCTCAGTCATTTTCCCAAGCCAAAGGTTTCCAGAATCAAACCTCAGTCATATTCCCAGGACACATGGTTCCAGAATCAAACCTGAATCATGTTCGCAGGCCCCAGCTGTCAACAATCAAACCTCAGGCATGTTCCCAGGACACAGGTGTCCAGAATCAAACCTCAGTCATGTTCCCAGGGAACTGGCTTCAGGAAACAAAGCTCAGTCATGTTCCCAGGCCACAGGTTTCCAGAATCAAACCTCAGTCTTGTTCCCAGGACACAGGTTTCCAGAATCAACCCGATATCATGTTCCCTGGCCACAGTCTCAGAATCCAACCTCAGTCATGTTGCCAGGCCACAGGTTTCCACCATCAAACCTCAGACATGTTCCCAGGCCACAGGGTTCCAGAGTCAAACCGTTGGCAGGTTCCCAGGCCACAGGGTTCCAGAATCCACCAATGTCATGTTCCCAGGCCACAGGGTTCCAGAATCAATCCTCAGTTATGTTCCCAGGCTACAGGGTTCCAGAATAAAACCTCAGTCATGTTCCCAGACCACAGGGTTCCAGAACCAAGGCTCAGTCAGGTTCCCGGGCCACAGTATTCCACAATCTAAACAGATGTCATGTTCCCAGGCCTCAGGGTTCCAGAATCCACCCATGTCATGTTCCCAGTCCATAGGGTTCCAGAACCAAGGCTCAGTCAGGTTCCCGGGGCACAGTATTCCACAATCTAAACAGATGTCATATTCCCAGGCCACAGGTTTCCAAAATCACGCCTCAGTCATGTTCCCAGGCCACAGGTTTCCAGAATCAAACCGATTTCATGTTCCCTGGCAACAGAGTACCAGAATCCAAACCGATGTCATGTTCCCAGGCCCCAGGATTCCACACTCTAACATGAGTCATGTTCCCAGGCCACATGGTTCCAGAATCAAACCTCAGTCGTGTTCCCAGGACACAGGGTTCCAGAAGAAAACCTCAGTCATGTTCCCTGGACAC
The DNA here is from genome assembly GCF_965194825.1 of Balaenoptera physalus. Lineage (NCBI taxonomy): Eukaryota > Metazoa > Chordata > Mammalia > Artiodactyla > Balaenopteridae > Balaenoptera > Balaenoptera physalus. Next base: position 31,066,148 of record NC_138897.1, on the reverse strand, counting down.
AGGTTTCAGAAATCAAATCCCAGTCATGTTCCCAGGCCACAGGGTTCCACAATTAAACCTCAGTCATATTCCCAGGCCAGAGGGTTCCACAATCAAACCTCAGACCTGTGGCCAGGCCACGGTTCCACCATCAAGCCTCAGTCATGTTCCCAGGCCAGAGTGTTCCACAATCAAACCTAAGTCATCTTGCCAAGCCACAGGGTTCCACCATCAAACCTCAGGCATGTTGCCAGGCCAAAGGGTTCCACCATCAAGCCTCACTCATGTTCCCAAGCCTGAGGGTTGCACTATCAAACCTCAATCATGTTGCCAGGCCACAGGGTTCAACCATCAATCCTCAGTCATGTTCCCAGTAAACAGGGAGCCTGAATCAAACCAATGTCATGTTCCCACACCACGGGGTTCCAGTATCAGGCCTCAGTCATGGTCCCAGTGCACAGGGTCCCACAATCAAACCTCAGTCATGTTGCCAGTCCACAGGTTTCTGCCATCAAACCTCAGTCAAGTTCCCAGGCCACAGGGTTCCAGAATCAAGCCTCAGTCATTTGGCCAGGCTATAGTGTTCCACCATCAAACCTCAGTCATGATCCCAGGCCACATGTTTCCACAATGAAACCTCAGTCATTTTCCCAAGCCAAAGGTTTCCAGAATCAAACCTCAGTCATGTTCCCAAGACACATGGTTCCAGAATCAAACCTGAATCATGTTAGCAGGCCCCAGGTGTCAACAATCAAACCTCAGGCATGTTCCCAGTACACAGGTGTCCAGAATCAAACCTCAGTCATGTTCCCAGGGAACAGGCTTCCAGAAACAAAGCTCAGTCATGTTCCCAGGCCACAGGGTTCCAGAATCAAACCTCAGTCTTGTTCCAAGGACACAGGTTTCCAGAATCAACCCGATATCATGTTCCCTGGCCACAGTCTCAGAATCAAACCTCAGTCATGTTGCCAGGCCACAGGTTTCCACCATCAAACCTCAGACATGTTCCCAGGCCACAGGGTTCCAGAGTCAAACCGTTGGCAGGTCCCCAGGCCACAGGGTTCCAGAATCCACCAATGTCATGTTCCCAGGCCACAGGGTTCCAGAATCAATCCTCAGTTATGTTCCCAGGCTACATGGTTCCAGAATAAAACCTCAGTCATGTTCCCAGACCACAGGGTTCCAGAACCAAGGCTCAGTCAGGTTCCCGGGCCACAGTATTCCACAATCTAAACAGATGTCATGTTCCCAGGCCTCAGGGTTCCAGAATCCACCCATGTCATGTTCCCAGTCCACAGGGTTCCAGAACGAAGGCTCAGTCAGGTTCCCGGGGCACAGTATTCCACAATCTAAACAGATGTCATATTCCCAGGCCACAGGTTTCCAAAATCACGCCTCAGTCATGTTCCCAGGCCACAGGTTTCCAGAATCAAACCGATTTCATGTTCCCTGGCAACAGGGTACCAGAATCCAAACCGATGTCATGTTCCCAGGCCACAGGATTCCACACTCTAACATCAGTCATGTTCCCAGGCCACATGGTTCCAGAATCAAACCTCAGTCGTGTTCCCAGGACACAGGGTTCCAGAAGAAAACCTCAGTCATGTTCCCTGGACACAGGTTTCAGAAATCAAATCCCAGTCATGTTCCCAGGCCACAGGGTTCCACAATTAAACCTCAGTCATATTCCCAGGCCAGAGGGTTCCACAATCAAACCTCAGTCCTGTGGCCAGGCCACGGTTCCACCATCAAGCCTCAGTCATGTTCCCAGGACAGAGTGTTCCACAATCAAACCTAAGTCATCTTGCCAAGCCACAGGGTACCACCATCAAACCTCAGGCATGTTGCCAGGCCAAAGGGTTCCACCATCAAGCCTCACTCATGTTCCCAAGCCTGAGGGTTGCACTATCAAACCTCAATCATGTTGCCAGGCCACAGGGTTCAACCATCAATCCTCAGTCATGTTCCCAGTAAACAGGGCTCCTGAATCAAACCAATGTCATGTTCCCACACCACGGGGTTCCAGTATCAGGCCTCAGTCATGGTCCCAGTGCACAGGGTCCCACAATCAAACCTCAGTCATGTTGCCAGTCCACAGGTTTCTGCCATCAAACCTCAGTCAAGTTCCCAGGCCACAGGGTTCCAGAATCAAGCCTCAGTCATTTGGCCAGGCTAGAGTGTTCCACCATCAAACCTCAGTCATGATCCCAGGCCACATGTTTCCACAATGAAACCTCAGTCATTTTCCCAAGCCAAAGGTTTCCAGAATCAAATCTCAGTCATATTCCCAGGACACATGGTTCCAGAATCAAACCTGAATCATGTTCGCAGGCCCCAGCTGTCAACAATCAAATCTCAGGCATGTTCCCAGGACACAGGTGTCCAGAATCAAACCTCAGTCATGTTCCCAGGGAACAGGCTTCCAGAAACAAAGCTCAGTCATGTTCCCAGGCCACAGGGTTCCAGAATCAAACCTCAGTCTTGTTCCCAGGACACAGGTTTCCAGAATCAACCCGATATCATGTTCCCTGGCCACAGTCTCAGAATCAAACCTCAGTCATGTTGCCAGGCCACAGGTTTCCACCATCAAACCTCAGACATCTTCCCAGGCCACAGGGTTCCAGAGTCAAACCGTTGGCAGGTCCCCAGGCCACAGGGTTCCAGAATCCACCAATGTCATGTTCCCAGGCCACAGGGTTCCAGAATCAATCCTCAGTTATGTTCCCAGGCTACAGGGTTCCAGAATAAAACCTCAGTCATGTTCCCAGACCACAGGGTTCCAGAACCAAGGCTCAGTCAGGTTCCTGGGCCACAGTATTCCACAATCTAAACAGATGTCATGTTCCCAGGCCTCAGGGTTCCAGAATCCACCCATGTCATGTTCCCAGTCCACAGGGTTCCAGAACCAAGGGTCAGTCAGGTTCCCGGGGCACAGTATTCCACCATCTAAACAGATGTCATATTCCCAGGCCACAGGTTTCCAAAATCACGCCTCAGTCATGTTCCCAGGCCACAGGTTTCCAGAATCAAACTGATTTCATGTTCCCTGGCAACAGGGTACCAGAATCCAAACCGATGTCATGTTCCCAGGCCACAGGATTCCACACTCTAACATCAGTCATGTTCCCAGGCCACATGGTTCCAGAATCAAACCTCAGTCGTGTTCCCAGGACACAGGGTTCCAGAAGAAAACCTCAGTCATGTTCCCTGGACACAGGTTTCAGATATAAAATCCCAGTCATGTTCCCAGGCCACAGGGTTCCACAATTAAACCTCAGTCATATTCCCAGGCCAGAGGGTTCCACAATCAAACCTCAGTCCTCTGGCCAGGCCACGGTTCCACCATCAAGCCTCAGTCATGTTCCCAGGCCAGAGTGTTCCACAATCAAACCTAAGTCATCTTGCCAAGCCACAGGGTTCCACCATCAAACCTCAGGCATGTTGCCAGGCCAAAGGGTTCCACCATCAAGCCTCACTCATGTTCCCAAGCCTGAGGGTTGCACTATCAAACCTCAATCATGTTGCCAGGCCACAGGGATCAACCATCAATCCTCAGTCATGTTCCCAGTAAACAGGGCTCCTGAATCAAACCAATGTCATGTTCCCACACCACGGGGTTCCAGTATCAGGCCTCAGTCATGGTCCCAGTGCACAGGGTCCCACAATCAAACCTCAGTCATGTTGCCAGTCCACAGGTTTCTGCCATCAAACCTCAGTCAAGTTCCCAGGCCACAGGGTTCCAGAATCAAGCCTCAGTCATTTTGCCGGGCTAGAGTGTTCCACCATCAAACCTCAGTCATGATCCCAGGCCACATGTTTCCACAATGAAACCTCAGTCATTTTCCCAAGCCAAAGGTTTCCAGAATCAAATCTCAGTCATATTCCCAGGACACATGGTTCCAGAATCAAACCTGAATCATGTTCGCAGGCCCCAGGTGTCAACAATCAAACCTCAGGCATGTTCCCAGGACACAGGTGTCCAGAATCAAACCTCAGTCATGTTCCCAGGGAACAGGCTTCCAGAAACAAAGCTCAGTCATGTTCCCAGGCCACAGGGTTCCAGAATCAAACCTCAGTCTTGTTCCAAGGACACAGGTTTCCAGAATCAATCCGATATCATGTTCCCTGGCCACAGTATCAGAATCAAACCTCAGTCATGTTGCCAGGCCACAGGTTTCCACCATCAAACCTCAGACATGTTCCCAGGCCACAGGGTTCCAGAGTCAAACCGTTGGCAGGTCCCCAGGCCACAGGGTTCCAGAATCCACCAATGTCATGTTCCCAGGCCACAGGGTTCCAGAATCAATCCTCAGTTATGTTCCCAGGCTACATGGTTCCAGAATAAAACCTCAGTCATGTTCCCAGAGCACAGGGTTCCAGAACCAAGGCTCAGTCAGGTTCCCGGGCCACAGTATTCCACAATCTAAACAGATGTCATGTTCCCAGGCCTCAGGGTTCCAGAATCCACCCATGTCATGTTCCCAGTCCACAGGGTTCCAGAACCAAGGCTCAGTCAGGTTCCCGGGGCACAGTATTCCACCATCTAAACAGATGTCATATTCCCAGGCCACAGGTTTCCAAAATCACGCCTCAGTCATGTTCCCAGGCCACAGGTTTCCAGAATCAAACTGATTTCATGTTCCCTGGCAACAGGGTACCAGAATCCAAACCGATGTCATGTTCCCAGGCCACAGGATTCCACACTCTAACATCAGTCATGTTCCCAGGCCACATGGTTCCAGAATCAAACCTCAGTCGTGTTCCCAGGACACAGGGTTCCAGAAGAAAACCTCAGTCATGTTCCCTGGACACAGGTTTCAGAAATCAAATCCCAGTCATGTTCCCAGGCCACAGGGTTCCACAATTAAACCTCAGTCATATTCCCAGGCCAGAGGGTTCCACAATCAAACCTCAGACCTGTGGCCAGGCCACGGTTCCACCATCAAGCCTCAGTCATGTTCCCAGGCCAGAGTGTTCCACAATCAAACCTAAGTCATCTTGCCAAGCCACAGGGTTCCACCATCAAACCTCAGGCATGTTGCCAGGCCAAAGGGTTCCACCATCAAGCCTCACTCATGTTCCCAAGCCTGAGGGTTGCACTATCAAACCTCAATCATGTTGCCAGGCCACAGGGTTCAACCATCAATCCTCAGTCATGTTCCCAGTAAACAGGGAGCCTGAATCAAACCAATGTCATGTTCCCACACCACGGGGTTCCAGTATCAGGCCTCAGTCATGGTCCCAGTGCACAGGGTCCCACAATCAAACCTCAGTCATGTTGCCAGTCCACAGGTTTCTGCCATCAAACCTCAGTCAAGTTCCCAGGCCACAGGGTTCCAGAATCAAGCCTCAGTCATTTGGCCAGCCTAGAGTGTTCCACCATCAAACCTCAGTCATGATCCCAGGCCACATGTTTCCACAATGAAACCTCAGTCATTTTCCCAAGCCAAAGGTTTCCAGAATCAAATCTCAGTCATATTCCCAGGACACATGGTTCCAGAATCAAAACTGAATCATGTTCGCAGGCCCCAGCTGTCAACAATCAAACCTCAGGCATGTTCCCAGGACACAGGTGTCCAGAATCAAACCTCAGTCATGTTCCCAGGGAACAGGCTTCCAGAAACAAAGCTCAGTCATGTTCCCAGGCCACAGGGTTCCAGAATCAAACCTCAGTCTTGTTCCCAGGACACAGGTTTCCAGAATCAACCCGATATCATGTTCCCTGGCCACAGTCTCAGAATCAAACCTCAGTCATGTTGCCAGGCCACAGGTTTCCACCATCAAACCTCAGACATGTTCCCAGGCCACAGGGTTCCAGAGTCAAACCGTTGGCAGGTCCCCAGGCCACAGGGTTCCAGAATCCACCAATGTCATGTTCCCAGGCCACAGGGTTCCAGAATCAATCCTCAGTTATGTTCCCAGGCTACAGGGTTCCAGAATAAAACCTCAGTCATGTTCCCAGACCACAGGGTTCCAGAACCAAGGCTCAGTCAGGTTCCCGGGCCACAGTATTCCACAATCTAAACAGATGTCATGTTCCCAGGCCTCAGGGTTCCAGAATCCACCCATGTCATGTTCCCAGTCCACAGGGTTCCAGAACCAAGGCTCAGTCAGGTTAACGGGGCACAGTATTCCACCATCTAAACAGATGTCATATTCCCAGGCCACAGGTTTCCAAAATCACGCCTCAGTCATGTTCCCAGGCCACAGGTTTCCAGAATCAAACTGATTTCATGTTCCCTGGCAACAGGGTACCAGAATCCAAACCGATGTCATGTTCCCAGGCCACAGGATTCCACACTCTAACATCAGTCATGTTCCCAGGCCACATGGTTCCAGAATCAAACCTCAGTCGTGTTCCCAGGACACAGGGTTCCAGAAGAAAACCTCAGTCATGTTCCCTGGACACAGGTTTCAGAAATAAAATCCCAGTCATGTTCCCAGGCCACAGGGTTCCACAATTAAACCTCAGTCATATTCCCAGGCCAGAGGGTTCCACAATCAAACCTCAGTCCTGTGGCCAGGCCACGGTTCCACCATCAAGCCTCAGTCATGTTCCCAGGCCAGAGTGTTCCACAATCAAACCTAAGTCATCTTGCCAAGCCACAGGGTTCCACCATCAAACCTCAGGCATGTTGCCAGGCCACAGGGTTCCACCATCAAGCCTCACTCATGTTCCCAAGCCTGAGGGTTGCACTATCAAACCTCAATCATGTTGCCAGGCCACAGGGTTCAACCATCAATCCTCAGTCATGTTCCCAGTAAACAGGGCTCCTGAATCAAACCAATGTCATGTTCCCACACCACGGGGTTCCAGTATCAGGCCTCAGTCATGGTCCCAGTGCACAGGGTCCCACAATCAAACCTCAGTCATGTTGCCAGTCCACAGGTTTCTGCCATCAAACCTCAGTCAAGTTCCCAGGCCACAGGGTTCCAGAATCAAGCCTCAGTCATTTGGCCAGGCTAGAGTGTTCCACCATCAAACCTCAGTCATGATCCCAGGCCACATGTTTCCACAATGAAACCTCAGTCATTTTCCCAAGCCAAAGGTTTCCAGAATCAAACCTCTGTCATATTCCCAGGACACATGGTTCCAGAATCAAACCTGAATCATGTTCGCAGGCCCCAGGTGTCAACAATCAAACCTCAGGCATGTTCCCAGGACACAGGTGTCCAGAATCAAACCTCAGTCATGTTCCCAGGGAACTGGCTTCAGGAAACAAAGCTCAGTCATGTTCCCAGGCCACAGGGTTCCAGAATCAAACCTCAGTCTTGTTCCCAGGACACAGGTTTCCAGAATCAACCCGATATCATGTTCCCTGGCCACAGTCTCAGAATCAAACCTCAGTCATGTTGCCAGGCCACAGGTTTCCACCATCAAACCTCAGACATGTTCCCAGGCCACAGGGTTCCAGAGTCAAACCGTTGGCAGGTTCCCAGGCCACAGGGTTCCAGAATCCACCAATGTCATGTTCCCAGGCCACAGGGTTCCAGAATCAATCCTCAGTTATGTTCCCAGGCTACAGGGTTCCAGAATAAAACCTCAGTCATGTTCCCAGACCACAGGGTTCCAGAACCAAGGCTCAGTCAGGTTCCCGGGCCACAGTATTCCACAATCTAAACAGATGTCATGTTCCCAGGCCTCAGGGTTCCAGAATCCACCCATGTCATGTTCCCAGTCCACAGGGTTCCAGAACCAAGGCTCAGTCAGGTTCCCGGGGCACAGTATTCCACAATCTAAACAGATGTCATATTCCCAGGCCACAGGTTTCCAAAATCACGCCTCAGTCATGTTCCCAGGCCACAGGTTTCCAGAATCAAACCGATTTCATGTTCCCTGGCAACAGAGTACCAGAATCCAAACCGATGTCATGTTCCCAGGCCCCAGGATTCCACACTCTAACATGAGTCATGTTCCCAGGCCACATGGTTCCAGAATCAAACCTCAGTCGTGTTCCCAGGACACAGGGTTCCAGAAGAAAACCTCAGTCATGTTCCCTGGACACAGGTTTCAGAAATCAAATCCCAGTCATGTTCCCAGGCCACAGGGTTCCACAATTAAACCTCAGTCATATTCCCAGGCCAGAGGGTTCCACAATCAAACCTCAGTCCTGTGGCCAGGCCACGGTTCCACCATCAAGCCTCAGGCATGTTCCCAGGCCAGAGTGTTCCACAATCAAACCTAAGTCATCTTGCCAAGCCACAGGGTTCCACCATCAAACCTCAGGCATGTTGCCAGGCCAAAGGGTTCCACCATCAAGCCTCACTCATGTTCCCAAGCCTGAGGGTTGCACTATCAAACCTCAATCATGTTGCCAGGCCACAGGGTTCAACCATCAATCCTCAGTCATGTTCCCAGTAAACAGGGCTCCTGAATCAAACCAATGTCATGTTCCCACACCACGGGGTTCCAGTATCAGGCCTCAGTCATGGTCCCAGTGCACAGGGTCCCACAATCAAACCTCAGTCATGTTGCCAGTCCACAGGTTTCTGCCATCAAACCTCAGTCAAGTTCCCAGGCCACAGGGTTCCAGAATCAAGCCTCAGTCATTTGGCCAGGCTAGAGTGTTCCACCATCAAACCTCAGTCATGATCCCAGGCCAAATGTTTCCACAATGAAACCTCAGTCATTTTCCCAAGCCAAAGGTTTCCAGAATCAAACCTCAGTCATATTCCCAGGACACATGGTTCCAGAATCAAACCTGAATCATGTTCGCAGGCCCCAGGTGTCAACAATCAAACCTCAGGCATGTTCCCAGGACACAGGTGTCCAGAATCAAACCTCAGTCATGTTCCCAGGGAACTGGCTTCAGGAAACAAAGCTCAGTCATGTTCCCAGGCCACAGGGTTCCAGAATCAAACCTCAGTGTTGTTCCCAGGACACAGGTTTCCAGAATCAACCCGATATCATGTTCCCTGGCCACAGTCTCAGAATCAAACCTCAGTCATGTTGCCAGGCCACAGGTTTCCACCATCAAACCTCAGACATGTTCCCAGGCCACAGGGTTCCAGAGTCAAACCGTTGGCAGGTTCCCAGGCCACAGGGTTCCAGAATCCACCAATGTCATGTTCCCAGGCCACAGGGTTCCAGAATCAATCCTCAGTTATGTTCCCAGGCTACAGGGTTCCAGAATAAAACCTCAGTCATGTTCCCAGACCACAGGGTTCCAGAACCAAGGCTCAGTCAGGTTCCCGGGCCACAGTATTCCACAATCTAAACAGATGTCATGTTCCCAGGCCTCAGGGTTCCAGAATCCACCCATGTCATGTTCCCAGTCCACAGGGTTCCAGAACCAAGGCTCAGTCAGGTTCCCGGGGCACAGTATTCCACAATCTAAACAGATGTCATATTCCCAGGCCACAGGTTTCCAAAATCACGCCTCAGTCATGTTCCCAGGCCACAGGTTTCCAGAATCAAAATGATTTCATGTTCCCTGGCAACAGGGTACCAGAATCCAAACCGATGTCATGTTCCCAGGCCACAGGATTCCACACTCTAACATCAGTCATGTTCCCAGGCCACATGGTTCCAGAATCAAACCTCAGTCGTGTTCCCAGGACACAGGGTTCCAGAAGAAAACCTCAGTCATGTTCCCTGGACACAGGTTTCAGAAATCAAATCCCAGTCATGTTCCCAGGCCACAGGGTTCCACAATTAAACCTCAGTCATATTCCCAGGCCAGAGGGTTCCACAATCAAACCTCAGTCCTGTGGCCAGGCCACGGTTCCACCATCAAGCCTCAGGCATGTTCCCAGGCCAGAGTGTTCCACAATCAAACCTAAGTCATCTTGCCAAGCCACAGGGTTCCACCATCAAACCTCAGGCATGTTGCCAGGCCAAAGGGTTCCACCATCAAGCCTCACTCATGTTCCCAAGCCTGAGGGTTGCACTATCAAACCTCAATCATGTTGCCAGGCCACAGGGTTCAACCATCAATCCTCAGTCATGTTCCCAGTAAACAGGGCTCCTGAATCAAACCAATGTCATGTTCCCACACCACGGGGTTCCAGTATCAGGCCTCAGTCATGGTCCCAGTGCACAGGGTCCCACAATCAAACCTCAGTCATGTTGCCAGTCCACAGGTTTCTGCCATCAAACCTCAGTCAAGTTCCCAGGCCACAGGGTTCCAGAATCAAGCCTCAGTCATTTGGCCAGGCTAGAGTGTTCCACCATCAAACCTCAGTCATGATCCCAGGCCACATGTTTCCACAATGAAACCTCAGTCATTTTCCCAAGCCAAAGGTTTCCAGAATCAAACCTCAGTCATATTCCCAGGACACATGGTTCCAGAATCAAACCTGAATCATGTTCGCAGGCCCCAGCTGTCAACAATCAAACCTCAGGCATGTTCCCAGGACACAGGTGTCCAGAATCAAACCTCAGTCATGTTCCCAGGGAACTGGCTTCCGGAAACAAAGCTCAGTCATGTTCCCAGGCCACAGGATTCCAGAATCAAACCTCAGTCTTGTTCCCAGGACACAGGTTTCCAGAATCAACCCGATATCATGTTCCCTGGCCACAGTCTCAGAATCAAACCTCAGTCATGTTGCCAGGCCACAGGTTTCCACCATCAAACCTCAGACATGTTCCCAGGCCACAGGGTTCCAGAGTCAAACCGTTGGCAGGTTCCCAGGCCACAGGGTTCCAGAATCCACCAATGTCATGTTCCCAGGCCACAGGGTTCCAGAATCAATCCTCAGTTATGTTCCCAGGTTACAGGGTTCCAGAATAAAACCTCAGTCATGTTCCCAGACCACAGGGTTCCAGAACCAAGGCTCAGTCAGGTTCCCGGGCCACAGTATTCCACAATCTAAACAGATGTCATGTTCCCAGGCCTCAGGGTTCCAGAATCCACCCATGTCATGTTCCCACTCCACAGGATTCCAGAACCAAGGCTCAGTCAGGTTCCCGGGGCACAGTATTCCACAATCTAAACAGATGTCATATTCCCAGGCCACAGGTTTCCAAAATCACGCCTCAGTCATGTTCGCAGGCCACAGGTTTCCAGAATCAAACTGATTTCATGTTCCCTGGCAACAGGGTACCAGAATCCAAACCGATGTCATGTTCCCAGGCCACAGGATCCACACTCTAACATCAGTCATGTTCCCAGGCCACATGGTTCCAGAATCAAACCTCAGTCGTGTTCCCAGGACACAGGGTTCCAGAAGAAAACCTCAGTAATGTTCCCTGGACACAGGTTTCAGAAATAAAATCCCAGTCATGTTCCCAGGCCACAGGGCTCCACAATTAAACCTCAGTCATATTCCCAGGCCAGAGGGTTCCACAATCAAACCTCAGTCCTGTGGCCAGGCCACGGTTCCACCATCAAGCCTCAGTCATGTTCCCAGGCCAGAGTGTTCCACAATCAAACCTAAGTCATCTTGCCAAGCCACAGGGTTCCACCATCAAACCTCAGGCATGTTGCCAGGCCACAGGGTTCCACCATCAAGCCTCACTCATGTTCCCAAGCCTGAGGGTTGCACTATCAAACCTCAATCATGTTGCCAGGCCACAGGGTTCAACCATCAGTCCTCAGTCATGTTCCCAGTAAACAGGGCTCCTGAATCAAACCAATGTCATGTTCCCACACCACGGGGTTCCAGTATCAGGCCTCAGTCATGGTCCCAGTGCACAGGGTCCCACAATCAAACCTCAGTCATGTTGCCAGTCCACAGGTTTCTGCCATCAAACCTCAGTCAAGTTCCCAGGCCACAGGGTTCCAGAATCAAGCCTCAGTCATTTGGCCAGGCTAGAGTGTTCCACCATCAAACCTCAGTCATGATCCCAGGCCACATGTTTCCACAATGAAACCTCAGTCATTTTCCCAAGCCAAAGGTTTCCAGAATCAAACCTCAGTCATATTCCCAGGACACATGGTTCCAGAATCAAACCTGAATCATGTTCGCAGGCCCCAGCTGTCAACAATCAAACCTCAGGCATGTTCCCAGGACACAGGTGTCCAGAATCAAACCTCAGTCATGTTCCCAGGGAACTGGCTTCAGGAAACAAAGCTCAGTCATGTTCCCAGGCCACAGGTTTCCAGAATCAAACCTCAGTCTTGTTCCCAGGACACAGGTTTCCAGAATCAACCCGATATCATGTTCCCTGGCCACAGTCTCAGAATCCAACCTCAGTCATGTTGCCAGGCCACAGGTTTCCACCATCAAACCTCAGACATGTTCCCAGGCCACAGGGTTCCAGAGTCAAACCGTTGGCAGGTTCCCAGGCCACAGGGTTCCAGAATCCACCAATGTCATGTTCCCAGGCCACAGGGTTCCAGAATCAATCCTCAGTTATGTTCCCAGGCTACAGGGTTCCAGAATAAAACCTCAGTCATGTTCCCAGACCACAGGGTTCCAGAACCAAGGCTCAGTCAGGTTCCCGGGCCACAGTATTCCACAATCTAAACAGATGTCATGTTCCCAGGCCTCAGGGTTCCAGAATCCACCCATGTCATGTTCCCAGTCCATAGGGTTCCAGAACCAAGGCTCAGTCAGGTTCCCGGGGCACAGTATTCCACAATCTAAACAGATGTCATATTCCCAGGCCACAGGTTTCCAAAATCACGCCTCAGTCATGTTCCCAGGCCACAGGTTTCCAGAATCAAACCGATTTCATGTTCCCTGGCAACAGAGTACCAGAATCCAAACCGATGTCATGTTCCCAGGCCCCAGGATTCCACACTCTAACATGAGTCATGTTCCCAGGCCACATGGTTCCAGAATCAAACCTCAGTCGTGTTCCCAGGACACAGGGTTCCAGAAGAAAACCTCAGTCATGTTCCCTGGACACAGGTTTCAGAAATCAAATCCCAGTCATGTTCCCAGGCCACAGGGTTCCACAATTAAACCTCAGTCATATTCCCAGGCCAGAGGGTTCCACAATCAAACCTCAGTCCTGTGGCCAGGCCACGGTTCCACCATCAAGCCTCAGGCATGTTCCCAGGCCAGAGTGTTCCACAATCAAACCTAAGTCATCTTGCCAAGCCACAGGGTTCCACCATCAAACCTCAGGCATGTTGCCAGGCCAAAGGGTTCCACCATCAAGCCTCACTCATGTTCCCAAGCCTGAGGGTTGCACTATCAAACCTCAATCATGTTGCCAGGCCACAGGGTTCAACCATCAATCCTCAGTCATGTTCCCAGTAAACAGGGCTCCTGAATCAAACCAATGTCATGTTCCCACACCACGGGGTTCCAGTATCAGGCCTCAGTCATGGTCCCAGTGCACAGGGTCCCACAATCAAACCTCAGTCATGTTGCCAGTCCACAGGTTTCTGCCATCAAACCTCAGTCAAGTTCCCAGGCCACAGGGTTCCAGAATCAAGCCTCAGTCATTTGGCCAGGCTAGAGTGTTCCACCATCAAACCTCAGTCATGATCCCAGGCCAAATGTTTCCACAATGAAACCTCAGTCATTTTCCCAAGCCAAAGGTTTCCAGAATCAAACCTCAGTCATATTCCCAGGACACATGGTTCCAGAATCAAACCTGAATCATGTTCGCAGGCCCCAGGTGTCAACAATCAAACCTCAGGCATGTTCCCAGGACACAGGTGTCCAGAATCAAACCTCAGTCATGTTCCCAGGGAACTGGCTTCAGGAAACAAAGCTCAGTCATGTTCCCAGGCCACAGGGTTCCAGAATCAAACCTCAGTCTTGTTCCCAGGACACAGGTTTCCAGAATCAACCCGATATCATGTTCCCTGGCCACAGTCTCAGAATCAAACCTCAGTCATGTTGCCAGGCCACAGGTTTCCACCATCAAACCTCAGACATGTTCCCAGGCCACAGGGTTCCAGAGTCAAACCGTTGGCAGGTTCCCAGGCCACAGGGTTCCAGAATCCACCAATGTCATGTTCCCAGGCCACAGGGTTCCAGAATCAATCCTCAGTTATGTTCCCAGGCTACAGGGTTCCAGAATAAAACCTCAGTCATGTTCCCAGACCACAGGGTTCCAGAACCAAGGCTCAGTCAGGTTCCCGGGCCACAGTATTCCACAATCTAAACAGATGTCATGTTCCCAGGCCTCAGGGTTCCAGAATCCACCCATGTCATGTTCCCACTCCACAGGATTCCAGAACCAAGGCTCAGTCAGGTTCCCGGGGCACAGTATTCCACAATCTAAACAGATGTCATATTCCCAGGCCACAGGTTTCCAAAATCACGCCTCAGTCATGTTCGCAGGCCACAGGTTTCCAGAATCAAACTGATTTCATGTTCCCTGGCAACAGGGTACCAGAATCCAAACCGATGTCATGTTCCCAGGCCACAGGATCCACACTCTAACATCAGTCATGTTCCCAGGCCACATGGTTCCAGAATCAAACCTCAGTCGTGTTCCCAGGACACAGGGTTCCAGAAGAAAACCTCAGTAATGTTCCCTGGACACAGGTTTCAGAAATAAAATCCCAGTCATGTTCCCAGGCCACAGGGCTCCACAATTAAACCTCAGTCATATTCCCAGGCCAGAGGGTTCCACAATCAAACCTCAGTCCTGTGGCCAGGCCACGGTTCCACCATCAAGCCTCAGTCATGTTCCCAGGCCAGAGTGTTCCACAATCAAACCTAAGTCATCTTGCCAAGCCACAGGGTTCCACCATCAAACCTCAGGCATGTTGCCAGGCCAAAGGGTTCCACCATCAAGCCTCACTCATGTTCCCAAGCCTGAGGGTTGCACTATCAAACCTCAATCATGTTGCCAGGCCACAGGGTTCAACCATCAATCCTCAGTCATGTTCCCAGTAAACAGGGCTCCTGAATCAAACCAATGTCATGTTCCCACACCACGGGGTTCCAGTATCAGGCCTCAGTCATGGTCCCAGTGCACAGGGTCCCACAATCAAACCTCAGTCATGTTGCCAGTCCACAGGTTTCTGCCATCAAACCTCAGTCAAGTTCCCAGGCCACAGGGTTCCAGAATCAAGCCTCAGTCATTTGGCCAGCCTAGAGTGTTCCACCATCAAACCTCAGTCATGATCCCAGGCCACATGTTTCCACAATGAAACCTCAGTCATTTTCCCAAGCCAAAGGTTTCCAGAATCAAACCTCAGTCATATTCCCAGGACACATGGTTCCAGAATCAAACCTGAATCATGTTCGCAGGCCCCAGCTGTCAACAATCAAACCTCAGGCATGTTCCCAGGACACAGGTGTCCAGAATCAAACCTCAGTCATGTTCCCAGGGAACAGGCTTCCAGAAACAAAGCTCAGTCATGTTCCCAGGCCACAGGGTTCCAGAATCAAACCTCAGTCTTGTTCCCAGGACACAGGTTTCCAGAATCAACCCGATATCATGTTCCCTGGCCACAGTCTCAGAATCAAACCTCAGTCATGTTGCCAGGCCACAGGTTTCCACCATCAAACCTCACACATGTTCCCAGGCCACAGGGTTCCAGAGTCAAACCGTTGGCAGGTCCCCAGGCCACAGGGTTCCAGAATCCACCAATGTCATGTTCCCAGGCCACAGGGTTCCAGAATCAATCCTCAGTTACGTTCCCAGGCTACAGGGTTCCAGAATAAAACGTCAGTCATGTTCCCAGACCACAGGGTTCCAGAACCAAGGCTCAGTCAGGTTCCCGGGCCACAGTATTCCACAATCTAAACAGATGTCATGTTCCCAGGCCTCAGGGTTCCAGAATCCACCCATGTCATGTTCCCAGTCCACAGGGTTCCAGAACCAAGGCTCAGTCAGGTTCCCGGGGCACAGTATTCCACAATCTAAACAGATGTCATATTCCCAGGCCACAGGTTTCCAAAATCACGCCTCAGTCATGTTCCCAGGCCACAGGGTTCCAGAATCAAACCTCAGTCTTGTTCCCAGGACACAGGTTTCCAGAATCAACCCGATATCATGTTCCCTGGCCACAGTCTCAGAATCAAACCTCAGTCATGTTGCCAGGCCACAGGTTTCCACCATCAAACCTCACACATGTTCCCAGGCCACAGGGTTCCAGAGTCAAACCGTTGGCAGGTCCCCAGGCCACAGGGTTCCAGAATCCACCAATGTCATGTTCCCAGGCCACACGGTTCCAGAATCAATCCTCAGTTATGTTCCCAGGCTACAGGGTTCCAGAATAAAACGTCAGTCATGTTCCCAGACCACAGGGTTCCAGAACCAAGGCTCAGTCAGGTTCCCGGGCCACAGTATTCCACAATCTAAACAGATGTCATGTTCCCAGGCCTCAGGGTTCCAGAATCCACCCATGTCATGTTCCCAGTCCACAGGGTTCCAGAACCAAGGCTCAGTCAGGTTCCCGGGGCACAGTATTCCACAATCTAAACAGATGTCATATTCCCAGGCCACAGGTTTCCAAAATCACGCCTCAGTCATGTTCCCAGGCCACAGGTTTCCAGAATCAAACTGATTTCATGTTCCCTGGCAACAGGGTACCAGAATCCAAACCGATGTCATGTTCCCAGGCCACAGGATTCCACACTCTAACATCAGTCATGTTCCCAGGCCACATGGTTCCAGAATCAAACCTCAGTCGTGTTCCCAGGACACAGGGTTCCAGAAGAAAACCTCAGTCATGTTCCCTGGACACAGGTTTCAGAAATCAAATCCCAGTCATGTTCCCAGGCCACAGGGTTCCACAATTAAACCTCAGTCATATTCCCAGGCCAGAGGGTTCCACAATCAAACCTCAGTCCTGTGGCCAGGCCACGGTTCCACCATCAAGCCTCAGGCATGTTCCCAGGCCAGAGTGTTCCACAATCAAACCTAAGTCATCTTGCCAAGCCACAGGGTTCCACCATCAAACCTCAGGCATGTTGCCAGGCCAAAGGGTTCCACCATCAAGCCTCACTCATGTTCCCAAGCCTGAGGGTTGCACTATCAAACCTCAATCATGTTGCCAGGCCACAGGGTTCAACCATCAATCCTCAGTCATGTTCCCAGTAAACAGGGCTCCTGAATCAAACCAATGTCATGTTCCCACACCACGGGGTTCCAGTATCAGGCCTCAGTCATGGTCCCAGTGCACAGGGTCCCACAATCAAACCTCAGTCATGTTGCCAGTCCACAGGTTTCTGCCATCAAACCTCAGTCAAGTTCCCAGGCCACAGGGTTCCAGAATCAAGCCTCAGTCATTTGGCCAGGCTAGAGTGTTCCACCATCAAACCTCAGTCATGATCCCAGGCCACATGTTTCCACAATGAAACCTCAGTCATTTTCCCAAGCCAAAGGTTTCCAGAATCAAACCTCAGTCATATTCCCAGGACACATGGTTCCAGAATCAAACCTGAATCATGTTCGCAGGCCCCAGCTGTCAACAATCAAACCTCAGGCATGTTCCCAGGACACAGGTGTCCAGAATCAAACCTCAGTCATGTTCCCAGGGAACTGGCTTCAGGAAACAAAGCTCAGTCATGTTCCCAGGCCACAGGGTTCCAGAATCAAACCTCAGTCTTGTTCCCAGGACACAGGTTTCCAGAATCAACCCGATATCATGTTCCCTGGCCACAGTCTCAGAATCAAACCTCAGTCATGTTGCCAGGCCACAGGTTTCCACCATCAAACCTCAGACATGTTCCCAGGCCACAGGGTTCCAGAGTCAAACCGTTGGCAGGTTCCCAGGCCACAGGGTTCCAGAATCCACCAATGTCATGTTCCCAGGCCACAGGGTTCCAGAATCAATCCTCAGTTATGTTCCCAGGTTACAGGGTTCCAGAATAAAACCTCAGTCATGTTCCCAGACCACAGGGTTCCAGAACCAAGGCTCAGTCAGGTTCCCGGGCCACAGTATTCCACAATCTAAACAGATGTCATGTTCCCAGGCCTCAGGGTTCCAGAATCCACCCATGTCATGTTCCCACTCCACAGGATTCCAGAACCAAGGCTCAGTCAGGTTCCCAGGGCACAGTATTCCACAATCTAAACAGATGTCATATTCCCAGGCCACAGGTTTCCAAAATCACGCCTCAGTCATGTTCGCAGGCCACAGGTTTCCAGAATCAAACTGATTTCATGTTCCCTGGCAACAGGGTACCAGAATCCAAACCGATGTCATGTTCCCAGGCCACAGGATCCACACTCTAACATCAGTCATGTTCCCAGGCCACATGGTTCCAGAATCAAACCTCAGTCGTGTTCCCAGGACACAGGGTTCCAGAAGAAAACCTCAGTAATGTTCCCTGGACACAGGTTTCAGAAATAAAATCCCAGTCATGTTCCCAGGCCACAGGGCTCCACAATTAAACCTCAGTCATATTCCCAGGCCAGAGGGTTCCACAATCAAACCTCAGTCCTGTGGCCAGGCCACGGTTCCACCATCAAGCCTCAGTCATGTTCCCAGGCCAGAGTGTTCCACAATCAAACCTAAGTCATCTTGCCAAGCCACAGGGTTCCACCATCAAACCTCAGGCATGTTGCCAGGCCACAGGGTTCCACCATCAAGCCTCACTCATGTTCCCAAGCCTGAGTGTTGCACTATCAAACCTCAATCATGTTGCCAGGCCACAGGGTTCAACCATCAGTCCTCAGTCATGTTCCCAGTAAACAGGGCTCCTGAATCAAACCAATGTCATGTTCCCACACCACGGGGTTCCAGTATCAGGCCTCAGTCATGGTCCCAGTGCACAGGGTCCCACAATCAAACCTCAGTCATGTTGCCAGTCCACAGGTTTCTGCCATCAAACCTCAGTCAAGTTCCCAGGCCACAGGGTTCCAGAATCAAGCCTCAGTCATTTGGCCAGGCTAGAGTGTTCCACCATCAAACCTCAGTCATGATCCCAGGCCACATGTTTCCACAATGAAACCTCAGTCATTTTCCCAAGCCAAAGGTTTCCAGAATCAAACCTCAGTCATATTCCCAGGACACATGGTTCCAGAATCAAACCTGAATCATGTTCGCAGGCCCCAGGTGTCAACAATCAAACCTCAGGCATGTTCCCAGGACACAGGTGTCCAGAATCAAACCTCAGTCATGTTCCCAGGGAACTGGCTTCAGGAAACAAAGCTCAGTCATGTTCCCAGGCCACAGGGTTCCAGAATCAAACCTCAGTCTTGTTCCCAGGACACAGGTTTCCAGAATCAACCCGATATCATGTTCCCTGGCCACAGTCTCAGAATCCAACCTCAGTCATGTTGCCAGGCCACAGGTTTCCACCATCAAACCTCAGACATGTTCCCAGGCCACAGGGTTCCAGAGTCAAACCGTTGGCAGGTTCCCAGGCCACAGGGTTCCAGAATCCACCAATGTCATGTTCCCAGGCCACAGGGTTCCAGAATCAATCCTCAGTTATGTTCCCAGGCTACAGGGTTCCAGAATAAAACCTCAGTCATGTTCCCAGACCACAGGGTTCCAGAACCAAGGCTCAGTCAGGTTCCCGGGCCACAGTATTCCACAATCTAAACAGATGTCATGTTCCCAGGCCTCAGGGTTCCAGAATCCACCCATGTCATGTTCCCAGTCCACAGGGTTCCAGAACCAAGGCTCAGTCAGGTTCCCGGGGCACAGTATTCCACAATCTAAACAGATGTCATATTCCCAGGCCACAGGTTTCCAAAATCACGCCACAGTCATGTTCGCAGGCCACAGGTTTCCAGAATCAAACTGATTTCATGTTCCCTGGCAACAGGGTACCAGAATCCAAACCGATGTCATGATCCCAGGCCACAGGATTCCACACTCTAACATGAGTCATGTTCCCAGGCCACATGGTTCCAGAATCAAACCTCAGTCGTGTTCCCAGGACACAGGGTTCCAGAAGAAATCCTCAGTAATGTTCCCTGGACACAGGTTTCAGAAATAAAATCCCAGTCATGTTCCCAGGCCACAGGGCTCCACAATTAAACCTCAGTCATATTCCCAGGCCAGAGGGTTCCACAATCAAACCTCAGTCCTGTGGCCAGGCCACGGTTCCACCATCAAGCCTCAGTCATGTTCCCAGGCCAGAGTGTTCCACAATCAAACCTAAGTCATCTTGCCAAGCCACAGGGTTCCACCATCAAACCTCAGGCATGTTGCCAGGCCAAAGGGTTCCACCATCAAGCCTCACTCATGTTCCCAAGCCTGAGGGTTGCACTATCAAACCTCAATCATGTTGCCAGGCCACAGGGTTCAACCATCAATCCTCAGTCATGTTCCCAGTAAACAGGGCTCCTGAATCAAACCAATGTCATGTTCCCACACCACGGGGTTCCAGTATCAGGCCTCAGTCATGGTCCCAGTGCACAGGGTCCCACAATCAAACCTCAGTCATGTTGCCAGTCCACAGGTTTCTGCCATCAAACCTCAGTCAAGTTCCCAGGCCACAGGGTTCCAGAATCAAGCCTCAGTCATTTGGCCAGCCTAGAGTGTTCCACCATCAAACCTCAGTCATGATCCCAGGCCACATGTTTCCACAATGAAACCTCAGTCATTTTCCCAAGCCAAAGGTTTCCAGAATCAAACCTCAGTCATATTCCCAGGACACATGGTTCCAGAATCAAACCTGAATCATGTTCGCAGGCCCCAGCTGTCAACAATCAAACCTCAGGCATGTTCCCAGGACACAGGTGTCCAGAATCAAACCTCAGTCATGTTCCCAGGGAACAGGCTTCCAGAAACAAAGCTCAGTCATGTTCCCAGGCCACAGGGTTCCAGAATCAAACCTCAGTCTTGTTCCCAGGACACAGGTTTCCAGAATCAACCCGATATCATGTTCCCTGGCCACAGTCTCAGAATCAAACCTCAGTCATGTTGCCAGGCCACAGGTTTCCACCATCAAACCTCAGACATGTTCCCAGGCCACAGGGTTCCAGAGTCAAACCGTTGGCAGGTCCCCAGGCCACAGGGTTCCAGAATCCACCAATGTCATGTTCCCAGGCCACAGGGTTCCAGAATCAATCCTCAGTTATGTTCCCAGGCTACAGGGTTCCAGAATAAAACCTCAGTCATGTTCCCAGACCACAGGGTTCCAGAACCAAGGCTCAGTCAGGTTCCTGGGCCACAGTATTCCACAATCTAAACAGATGTCATGGTCCCAGGCCTCAGGGTTCCAGAATCCACCCATGTCATGTTCCCAGTCCACAGGGTTCCAGAACCAAGGCTCAGTCAGGTTCCCGGGGCACAGTATTCCACCATCTAAACAGATGTCATATTCCCAGGCCACAGGTTTCCAAAATCACGCCTCAGTCATGTTCCCAGGCCACAGGTTTCCAGAATCAAACTGATTTCATGTTCCCTGGCAACAGGGTACCAGAATCCAAACCGATGTCATGTTCCCAGGCCACAGGATTCCACACTCTAACATCAGTCATGTTCCCAGGCCACATGGTTCCAGAATCAAACCTCAGTCGTGTTCCCAGGACACAGGGTTCCAGAAGAAAACCTCAGTAATGTTCCCTGGACACAGGTTTCAGAAATCAAATCCCAGTCATGTTCCCAGGCCACAGGGTTCCACAATTAAACCTCAGTCATATTCCCAGGCCAGAGGGTTCCACAATCAAACCTCAGTCCTGTGGCCAGGCCACGGTTCCACCATCAAGCCTCAGTCATGTTGCCAGGCCAGAGTGTTCCACAATCAAACCTAAGTCATCTTGCCAAGCCACAGGGTTCCACCATCAAACCTCAGGCATGTTGCCAGGCCAAAGGGTTCCACCATCAAGCCTCACTCATGTTCCCAAGCCTGAGGGTTGCACTATCAAACCTCAATCATGTTGCCAGGCCACAGGGTTCAACCATCAATCCTCAGTCATGTTCCCAGTAAACAGGGCTCCTGAATCAAACCAATGTCATGTTCCCACACCACGGGGTTCCAGTATCAGGCCTCAGTCATGGTCCCAGTGCACAGGGTCCCACAATCAAACCTCAGTCATGTTGCCAGTCCACAGGTTTCTGCCATCAAACCTCAGTCAACTTCCCAGGCCACAGGGTTCCAGAATCAAGCCTCAGTCATTTGGCCAGGCTAGAGTGTTCCACCATCAAACCTCAGTCATGATCCCAGGCCACATGTTTCCACAATGAAACCTCAGTCATTTTCCCAAGCCAAAGGTTTCCAGAATCAAACCTCAGTCATATTCCCAGGACACATGGTTCCAGAATCAAACCTGAATCATGTTCGCAGGCCCCAGCTGTCAACAATCAAACCTCAGGCATGTTCCCAGGACACAGGTGTCCAGAATCAAACCTCAGTCATGTTCCCAGGGAACAGGCTTCCAGAAACAAAGCTCAGTCATGTTCCCAGGCCACAGGGTTCCAGAATCAAACCTCAGTCTTGTTCCCAGGACACAGGTTTCCAGAATCAACCCGATATCATGTTCCCTGGCCACAGTCTCAGAATCAAACCTCAGTCATGTTGCCAGGCCACAGGTTTCCACCATCAAACCTCAGACATGTTCCCAGGCCACAGGGTTCCAGAGTCAAACCGTTGGCAGGTCCCCAGGCCACAGGGTTCCAGAATCCACCAATGTCATGTTCCCAGGCCACAGGGTTCCAGAATCAATCCTCAGTTATGTTCCCAGGCTACAGGGTTCCAGAATAAAACCTCAGTCATGTTCCCAGACCACAGGGTTCCAGAACCAAGGCTCAGTCAGGTTCCCGGGCCACAGTATTCCACAATCTAAACAGATGTCATGTTCCCAGGCCTCAGGGTTCCAGAATCCACCCATGTCATGTTCCCAGTCCACAGGGTTCCAGAACCAAGGCTCAGTCAGGATCCCGGGGCACAGTATTCCACCATCTAAACAGATGTCATATTCCCAGGCCACAGGTTTCCAAAATCACGCCTCAGTCATGTTCCCAGGCCACAGGTTTCCAGAATCAAACTGATTTCATGTTCCCTGGCAACAGGGTACCAGAATCCAAACCGATGTCATGTTCCCAGGCCACAGGATTCCACACTCTAACATCAGTCATGTTCCCAGGCCACATGGTTCCAGACTCAAACCTCAGTCGTGTTCCCAGGACACAGGGTTCCAGAAGAAAACCTCAGTCATGTTCCCTGGACACAGGTTTCAGAAATAAAATCCCAGTCATGTTCCCAGGCCACAGGGTTCCACAATTAAACCTCAGTCATATTCCCAGGCCAGAGGGTTCCACAATCAAACCTCAGTCCTGTGGCCAGGCCACGGTTCCACCATCAAGCCTCAGTCATGTTCCCAGGCCAGAGTGTTCCACAATCAAACCTAAGTCATCTTGCCAAGCCACAGGGTTCCACCATCAAACCTCAGGCATGTTGCCAGGCCAAAGGGTTCCACCATCAAGCCTCACTCATGTTCCCAAGCCTGAGGGTTGCACTATCAAACCTCAATCATGTTGCCAGGCCACAGGGTTCAACCATCAATCCTCAGTCATGTTCCCAGTAAACAGGGCTCCTGAATCAAACCAATGTCATGTTCCCACACCACGGGGTTCCAGTATCAGGCCTCAGTCATGGTCCCAGTGCACAGGGTCCCACAATCAAACCTCAGTCATGTTGCCAGTCCACAGGTTTCTGCCATCAAACCTCAGTCAACTTCCCAGGCCACAGGGTTCCAGAATCAAGCCTCAGTCATTTGGCCAGCCTAGAGTGTTCCACCATCAAACCTCAGTCATGATCCCAGGCCACATGTTTCCACAATGAAACCTCAGTCATTTTCCCAAGCCAAAGGTTTCCAGAATCAAACCTCAGTCATATTCCCAGGACACATGGTTCCAGAATCAAACCTGAATCATGTTCGCAGGCCCCAGCTGTCAACAATCAAACCTCAGGCATGTTCCCAGGACACAGGTGTCCAGAATCAAACCTCAGTCATGTTCCCAGGGAACAGGCTTCCAGAAACAAAGCTCAGTCATGTTCCCAGGCCACAGGGTTCCAGAATCAAACCTCAGTCTTGTTCCCAGGACACAGGTTTCCAGAATCAACCCGATATCATGTTCCCTGGCCACAGTCTCAGAACCAAACCTCAGTCATGTTGCCAGGCCACAGGTTTCCACCATCAAACCTCAGACATGTTCCCAGGCCACAGGGTTCCAGAGTCAAACCGTTGGCAGGTCCCCAGGCCACAGGGTTCCAGAATCCACCAATGTCATGTTCCCAGGCCACAGGGTTCCAGAATCAATCCTCAGTTATGTTCCCAGGCTACAGGGTTCCAGAATAAAACCTCAGTCATGTTCCCAGACCACAGGGTTCCAGAACCAAGGCTCAGTCAGGTTCCCGGGCCACAGTATTCCACAATCTAAACAGATGTCATGTTCCCAGGCCTCAGGGGTCCAGAATCCACCCATGTCATGTTCCCAGTCCACAGGGTTCCAGAACCAAGGCTCAGTCAGGTTCCCGGGGCACAGTATTCCACCATCTAAACAGATGTCATATTCCCAGGCCACAGGTTTCCAAAATCACGCCTCAGTCATGTTCCCAGGCCACAGGTTTCCAGAATCAAACTGATTTCATGTTCCCTGGCAACAGGGTACCAGAATCCAAACCGATGTCATGTTCCCAGGCCACAGGATTCCACACTCTAACATCAGTCATGTTCCCAGGCCACATGGTTCCAGAATCAAACCTCAGTCGTGTTCCCAGGACACAGGGTTCCAGAAGAAAACCTCAGTCATGTTCCCTGGACACAGGTTTCAGAAATAAAATCCCAGTCATGTTCCCAGGCCACAGGGTTCCACAATTAAACCTCAGTCATATTCCCAGGCCAGAGGGTTCCACAATCAAACCTCAGTCCTGTGGCCAGGCCACGGTTCCACCATCAAGCCTCAGTCATGTTCCCAGGCCAGAGTGTTCCACAATCAAACCTAAGTCATCTTGCCAAGCCACAGGGTTCCACCATCAAACCTCAGGCATGTTGCCAGGCCAAAGGGTTCCACCATCAAGCCTCACTCATGTTCCCAAGCCTGAGGGTTGCACTATCAAACCTCAATCATGTTGCCAGGCCACAGGGTTCAACCATCAATCCTCAGTCATGTTCCCAGTAAACAGGGCTCCTGAATCAAACCAATGTCATGTTCCCACACCACGGGGTTCCAGTATCAGGCCTCAGTCATGGTCCCAGTGCACAGGGTCCCACAATCAAACCTCAGTCATGTTGCCAGTCCACAGGTTTCTGCCATCAAACCTCAGTCAAGTTCCCAGGCCACAGGGTTCCAGAATCAAGCCTCAGTCATTTGGCCAGCCTAGAGTGTTCCACCATCAAACCTCAGTCATGATCCCAGGCCACATGTTTCCACAATGAAACCTCAGTCATTTTCCCAAGCCAAAGGTTTCCAGAATCAAACCTCAGTCATATTCCCAGGACACATGGTTCCAGAATCAAACCTGAATCATGTTCGCAGGCCCCAGCTGTCAACAATCAAACCTCAGGCATGTTCCCAGGACACAGGTGTCCAGAATCAAACCTCAGTCATGTTCCCAGGGAACAGGCTTCCAGAAACAAAGCTCAGTCATGTTCCCAGGCCACAGGGTTCCAGAATCAAACCTCAGTCTTGTTCCCAGGACACAGGTTTCCAGAATCAACCCGATATCATGTTCCCTGGCCACAGTCTCAGAATCAAACCTCAGTCATGTTGCCAGGCCACAGGTTTCCACCATCAAACCTCAGACATGTTCCCAGGCCACAGGGTTCCAGAGTCAAACCGTTGGCAGGTCCCCAGGCCACAGGGTTCCAGAATCCACCAATGTCATGTTCCCAGGCCACAGGGTTCCAGAATCAATCCTCAGTTATGTTCCCAGGCTACAGGGTTCCAGAATAAAACCTCAGTCATGTTCCCAGACCACAGGGTTCCAGAACCAAGGCTCAGTCAGGTTCCCGGGCCACAGTATTCCACAATCTAAACAGATGTCATGTTCCCAGGCCTCAGGGTTCCAGAATCCACCCATGTCATGTTCCCAGTCCACAGGGTTCCAGAACCAAGGCTCAGTCAGGATCCCGGGGCACAGTATTCCACCATCTAAACAGATGTCATATTCCCAGGCCACAGGTTTCCAAAATCACGCCTCAGTCATGTTCCCAGGCCACAGGTTTCCAGAATCAAACTGATTTCATGTTCCCTGGCAACAGGGTACCAGAATCCAAACCGATGTCATGTTCCCAGGCCACAGGATTCCACACTCTAACATCAGTCATGTTCCCAGGCCACATGGTTCCAGACTCAAACCTCAGTCGTGTTCCCAGGACACAGGGTTCCAGAAGAAAACCTCAGTCATGTTCCCTGGACACAGGTTTCAGAAATAAAATCCCAGTCATGTTCCCAGGCCACAGGGTTCCACAATTAAACCTCAGTCATATTCCCAGGCCAGAGGGTTCCACAATCAAACCTCAGTCCTGTGGCCAGGCCACGGTTCCACCATCAAGCCTCAGTCATGTTCCCAGGCCAGAGTGTTCCACAATCAAACCTAAGTCATCTTGCCAAGCCACAGGGTTCCACCATCAAACCTCAGGCATGTTGCCAGGCCAAAGGGTTCCACCATCAAGCCTCACTCATGTTCCCAAGCCTGAGGGTTGCACTATCAAACCTCAATCATGTTGCCAGGCCACAGGGTTCAACCATCAATCCTCAGTCATGTTCCCAGTAAACAGGGCTCCTGAATCAAACCAATGTCATGTTCCCACACCACGGGGTTCCAGTATCAGGCCTCAGTCATGGTCCCAGTGCACAGGGTCCCACAATCAAACCTCAGTCATGTTGCCAGTCCACAGGTTTCTGCCATCAAACCTCAGTCAAGTTCCCAGGCCACAGGGTTCCAGAATCAAGCCTCAGTCATTTGGCCAGCCTAGAGTGTTCCACCATCAAACCTCAGTCATGATCCCAGGCCACATGTTTCCACAATGAAACCTCAGTCATTTTCCCAAGCCAAAGGTTTCCAGAATCAAACCTCAGTCATATTCCCAGGACACATGGTTCCAGAATCAAACCTGAATCATGTTCGCAGGCCCCAGCTGTCAACAATCAAACCTCAGGCATGTTCCCAGGACACAGGTGTCCAGAATCAAACCTCAGTCATGTTCCCAGGGAACAGGCTTCCAGAAACAAAGCTCAGTCATGTTCCCAGGCCACAGGGTTCCAGAATCAAACCTCAGTCTTGTTCCCAGGACACAGGTTTCCAGAATCAACCCGATATCATGTTCCCTGGCCACAGTCTCAGAACCAAACCTCAGTCATGTTGCCAGGCCACAGGTTTCCACCATCAAACCTCAGACATGTTCCCAGGCCACAGGGTTCCAGAGTCAAACCGTTGGCAGGTCCCCAGGCCACAGGGTTCCAGAATCCACCAATGTCATGTTCCCAGGCCACAGGGTTCCAGAATCAATCCTCAGTTATGTTCCCAGGCTACAGGGTTCCAGAATAAAACCTCAGTCATGTTCCCAGACCACAGGGTTCCAGAACCAAGGCTCAGTCAGGTTCCCGGGCCACAGTATTCCACAATCTAAACAGATGTCATGTTCCCAGGCCTCAGGGGTCCAGAATCCACCCATGTCATGTTCCCAGTCCACAGGGTTCCAGAACCAAGGCTCAGTCAGGTTCCCGGGGCACAGTATTCCACCATCTAAACAGATGTCATATTCCCAGGCCACAGGTTTCCAAAATCACGCCTCAGTCATGTTCCCAGGCCACAGGTTTCCAGAATCAAACTGATTTCATGTTCCCTGGCAACAGGGTACCAGAATCCAAACCGATGTCATGTTCCCAGGCCACAGGATTCCACACTCTAACATCAGTCATGTTCCCAGGCCACATGGTTCCAGAATCAAACCTCAGTCGTGTTCCCAGGACACAGGGTTCCAGAAGAAAACCTCAGTCATGTTCCCTGGACACAGGTTTCAGAAATCAAATCCCAGTCATGTTCCCAGGCCACAGGGTTCCACAATTAAACCTCAGTCATATTCCCAGGCCAGAGGGTTCCACAATCAAACCTCAGTCCTGTGGCCAGGCCACGGTTCCACCATCAAGCCTCAGTCATGTTCCCAGGCCAGAGTGTTCCACAATCAAACCTAAGTCATCTTGCCAAGCCACAGGGTTCCACCATCAAACCTCAGGCATGTTGCCAGGCCAAAGGGTTCCACCATCAAGCCTCACTCATGTTCCCAAGCCTGAGGGTTGCACTATCAAACCTCAATCATGTTGCCAGGCCACAGGGTTCAACCATCAATCCTCAGTCATGTTCCCAGTAAACAGGGCTCCTGAATCAAACCAATGTCATGTTCCCACACCACGGGGTTCCAGTATCAGGCCTCAGTCATGGTCCCAGTGCACAGGGTCCCACAATCAAACCTCAGTCATGTTGCCAGTCCACAGGTTTCTGCCATCAAACCTCAGTCAAGTTCCCAGGCCACAGGGTTCCAGAATCAAGCCTCAGTCATTTGGCCAGCCTAGAGTGTTCCACCATCAAACCTCAGTCATGATCCCAGGCCACATGTTTCCACAATGAAACCTCAGTCATTTTCCCAAGCCAAAGGTTTCCAGAATCAAACCTCAGTCATATTCCCAGGACACATGGTTCCAGAATCAAACCTGAATCATGTTCGCAGGCCCCAGCTGTCAACAATCAAACCTCAGGCATGTTCCCAGGACACAGGTGTCCAGAATCAAACCTCAGTCATGTTCCCAGGGAACAGGCTTCCAGAAACAAAGCTCAGTCATGTTCCCAGGCCACAGGGTTCCAGAATCAAACCTCAGTCTTGTTCCCAGGACACAGGTTTCCAGAATCAACCCGATATCATGTTCCCTGGCCACAGTCTCAGAATCAAACCTCAGTCATGTTGCCAGGCCACAGGTTTCCACCATCAAACCTCAGACATGTTCCCAGGCCACAGGGTTCCAGAGTCAAACCGTTGGCAGGTCCCCAGGCCACAGGGTTCCAGAATCCACCAATGTCATGTTCCCAGGCCACAGGGTTCCAGAATCAATCCTCAGTTATGTTCCCAGGCTACAGGGTTCCAGAATAAAACCTCAGTCATGTTCCCAGACCACAGGGTTCCAGAACCAAGGCTCAGTCAGGTTCCCGGGCCACAGTATTCCACAATCTAAACAGATGTCATGTTCCCAGGCCTCAGGGTTCCAGAATCCACCCATGTCATGTTCCCAGTCCACAGGGTTCCAGAACCAAGGCTCAGTCAGGTTCCCGGGGCACAGTATTCCACAATCTAAACAGATGTCATATTCCCAGGCCACAGGTTTCCAAAATCACGCCTCAGTCATGTTCCCAGGCCACAGGTTTCCAGAATCAAACTGATTTCATGTTCCCTGGCAACAGGGTACCAGAATCCAAACCGATGTCATGTTCCCAGGCCACAGGATTCCACACTCTAACATCAGTCATGTTCCCAGGCCACATGGTTCCAGAATCAAACCTCAGTCGTGTTCCCAGGACACAGGGTTCCAGAAGAAAACCTCAGTCATGTTCCCTGGACACAGGTTTCAGAAATCAAATCCCAGTCATGTTCCCAGGCCACAGGGTTCCACAATTAAACCTCAGTCATATTCCCAGGCCAGAGGGTTCCACAATCAAACCTCAGTCCTGTGGCCAGGCCACGGTTCCACCATCAAGCCTCAGTCATGTTGCCAGGCCAGAGTGTTCCACAATCAAACCTAAGTCATCTTGCCAAGCCACAGGGTTCCACCATCAAACCTCAGGCATGTTGCCAGGCCAAAGGGTTCCACCATCAAGCCTCACTCATGTTCCCAAGCCTGAGGGTTGCACTATCAAACCTCAATCATGTTGCCAGGCCACAGGGTTCAACCATCAATCCTCAGTCATGTTCCCAGTAAACAGGGCTCCTGAATCAAACCAATGTCATGTTCCCACACCACGGGGTTCCAGTATCAGGCCTCAGTCATGGTCCCAGTGCACAGGGTCCCACAATCAAACCTCAGTCATGTTGCCAGTCCACAGGTTTCTGCCATCAAACCTCAGTCAAGTTCAAAGGCCACAGGGTTCCAGAATCAAGCCTCAGTCATTTTGCCAGCCTAGAGTGTTCCACCATCAAACCTCAGTCATGATCCCAGGCCACATGTTTCCACAATGAAACCTCAGTCATTTTCCCAAGCCAAAGGTTTCCAGAATCAAACCTCAGTCATATTCCCAGGACACATGGTTCCAGAATCAAACCAGAATCATGTTCGCAGGCCCCAGCTGTCAACAATCAAACCTCAGGCATGTTCCCAGGACACAGGTGTCCAGAATCAAACCTCAGTCATGTTCCCAGGGAACAGGCTTCCAGAAACAAAGCTCAGTCATGTTCCCAGGCCACAGGGTTCCAGAATCAAACCTCAGTCTTGTTCCCAGGACACAGGTTTCCAGAATCAACCCGATATCATGTTCCCTGGCCACAGTCTCAGAATCCAACCTCAGTCATGTTGCCAGGCCACAGCTTTCCACCATCAAACCTCAGACATGTTCCCAGGCCACAGGGTTCCAGAGTCAAACCGTTGGCAGGTCCCCAGGCCACAGGGTTCCAGAATCCACCAATGTCATGTTCCCAGGCCACAGGGTTCCAGAATCAATCCTCAGTTATGTTCCCAGGCTACAGGGTTCCAGAATAAAACCTCAGTCATGTTCCCAGACCACAGGGTTCCAGAACCAAGGCTCAGTCAGGTTCCCGGGCCACAGTATTCCACAATCTAAACAGATGTCATGTTCCCAGGCCTCAGGGTTCCAGAATCCACCCATGTCATGTTCCCAGTCCACAGGGTTCCAGAACCAAGGCTCAGTCAGGATCCCGGGGCACAGTATTCCACCATCTAAACAGATGTCATATTCCCAGGCCACAGGTTTCCAAAATCACGCCTCAGTCATGTTCCCAGGCCACAGGTTTCCAGAATCAAACTGATTTCATGTTCCCTGGCAACAGGGTACCAGAATCCAAACCGATGTCATGTTCCCAGGCCACAGGATTCCACACTCTAACATCAGTCATGTTCCCAGGCCACATGGTTCCAGACTCAAACCTCAGTCGTGTTCCCAGGACACAGGGTTCCAGAAGAAAACCTCAGTCATGTTCCCTGGACACAGGTTTCAGAAATAAAATCCCAGTCATGTTCCCAGGCCACAGGGTTCCACAATTAAACCTCAGTCATATTCCCAGGCCAGAGGGTTCCACAATCAAACCTCAGTCCTGTGGCCAGGCCACGGTTCCACCATCAAGCCTCAGTCATGTTCCCAGGCCAGAGTGTTCCACAATCAAACCTAAGTCATCTTGCCAAGCCACAGGGTTCCACCATCAAACCTCAGGCATGTTGCCAGGCCAAAGGGTTCCACCATCAAGCCTCACTCATGTTCCCAAGCCTGAGGGTTGCACTATCAAACCTCAATCATGTTGCCAGGCCACAGGGTTCAACCATCAATCCTCAGTCATGTTCCCAGTAAACAGGGCTCCTGAATCAAACCAATGTCATGTTCCCACACCACGGGGTTCCAGTATCAGGCCTCAGTCATGGTCCCAGTGCACAGGGTCCCACAATCAAACCTCAGTCATGTTGCCAGTCCACAGGTTTCTGCCATCAAACCTCAGTCAACTTCCCAGGCCACAGGGTTCCAGAATCAAGCCTCAGTCATTTGGCCAGCCTAGAGTGTTCCACCATCAAACCTCAGTCATGATCCCAGGCCACATGTTTCCACAATGAAACCTCAGTCATTTTCCCAAGCCAAAGGTTTCCAGAATCAAACCTCAGTCATATTCCCAGGACACATGGTTCCAGAATCAAACCTGAATCATGTTCGCAGGCCCCAGCTGTCAACAATCAAACCTCAGGCATGTTCCCAGGACACAGGTGTCCAGAATCAAACCTCAGTCATGTTCCCAGGGAACAGGCTTCCAGAAACAAAGCTCAGTCATGTTCCCAGGCCACAGGGTTCCAGAATCAAACCTCAGTCTTGTTCCCAGGACACAGGTTTCCAGAATCAACCCGATATCATGTTCCCTGGCCACAGTCTCAGAACCAAACCTCAGTCATGTTGCCAGGCCACAGGTTTCCACCATCAAACCTCAGACATGTTCCCAGGCCACAGGGTTCCAGAGTCAAACCGTTGGCAGGTCCCCAGGCCACAGGGTTCCAGAATCCACCAATGTCATGTTCCCAGGCCACAGGGTTCCAGAATCAATCCTCAGTTATGTTCCCAGGCTACAGGGTTCCAGAATAAAACCTCAGTCATGTTCCCAGACCACAGGGTTCCAGAACCAAGGCTCAGTCAGGTTCCCGGGCCACAGTATTCCACAATCTAAACAGATGTCATGTTCCCAGGCCTCAGGGGTCCAGAATCCACCCATGTCATGTTCCCAGTCCACAGGGTTCCAGAACCAAGGCTCAGTCAGGTTCCCGGGGCACAGTATTCCACCATCTAAACAGATGTCATATTCCCAGGCCACAGGTTTCCAAAATCACGCCTCAGTCATGTTCCCAGGCCACAGGTTTCCAGAATCAAACTGATTTCATGTTCCCTGGCAACAGGGTACCAGAATCCAAACCGATGTCATGTTCCCAGGCCACAGGATTCCACACTCTAACATCAGTCATGTTCCCAGGCCACATGGTTCCAGAATCAAACCTCAGTCGTGTTCCCAGGACACAGGGTTCCAGAAGAAAACCTCAGTCATGTTCCCTGGACACAGGTTTCAGAAATCAAATCCCAGTCATGTTCCCAGGCCACAGGGTTCCACAATTAAACCTCAGTCATATTCCCAGGCCAGAGGGTTCCACAATCAAACCTCAGTCCTGTGGCCAGGCCACGGTTCCACCATCAAGCCTCAGTCATGTTCCCAGGCCAGAGTGTTCCACAATCAAACCTAAGTCATCTTGCCAAGCCACAGGGTTCCACCATCAAACCTCAGGCATGTTGCCAGGCCAAAGGGTTCCACCATCAAGCCTCACTCATGTTCCCAAGCCTGAGGGTTGCACTATCAAACCTCAATCATGTTGCCAGGCCACAGGGTTCAACCATCAATCCTCAGTCATGTTCCCAGTAAACAGGGCTCCTGAATCAAACCAATGTCATGTTCCCACACCACGGGGTTCCAGTATCAGGCCTCAGTCATGGTCCCAGTGCACAGGGTCCCACAATCAAACCTCAGTCATGTTGCCAGTCCACAGGTTTCTGCCATCAAACCTCAGTCAAGTTCCCAGGCCACAGGGTTCCAGAATCAAGCCTCAGTCATTTGGCCAGCCTAGAGTGTTCCACCATCAAACCTCAGTCATGATCCCAGGCCACATGTTTCCACAATGAAACCTCAGTCATTTTCCCAAGCCAAAGGTTTCCAGAATCAAACCTCAGTCATATTCCCAGGACACATGGTTCCAGAATCAAACCTGAATCATGTTCGCAGGCCCCAGCTGTCAACAATCAAACCTCAGGCATGTTCCCAGGACACAGGTGTCCAGAATCAAACCTCAGTCATGTTCCCAGGGAACAGGCTTCCAGAAACAAAGCTCAGTCATGTTCCCAGGCCACAGGGTTCCAGAATCAAACCTCAGTCTTGTTCCCAGGACACAGGTTTCCAGAATCAACCCGATATCATGTTCCCTGGCCACAGTCTCAGAATCAAACCTCAGTCATGTTGCCAGGCCACAGGTTTCCACCATCAAACCTCAGACATGTTCCCAGGCCACAGGGTTCCAGAGTCAAACCGTTGGCAGGTCCCCAGGCCACAGGGTTCCAGAATCCACCAATGTCATGTTCCCAGGCCACAGGGTTCCAGAATCAATCCTCAGTTATGTTCCCAGGCTACAGGGTTCCAGAATAAAACCTCAGTCATGTTCCCAGACCACAGGGTTCCAGAACCAAGGCTCAGTCAGGTTCCCGGGCCACAGTATTCCACAATCTAAACAGATGTCATGTTCCCAGGCCTCAGGGTTCCAGAATCCACCCATGTCATGTTCCCAGTCCACAGGGTTCCAGAACCAAGGCTCAGTCAGGATCCCGGGGCACAGTATTCCACCATCTAAACAGATGTCATATTCCCAGGCCACAGGTTTCCAAAATCACGCCTCAGTCATGTTCCCAGGCCACAGGTTTCCAGAATCAAACTGATTTCATGTTCCCTGGCAACAGGGTACCAGAATCCAAACCGATGTCATGTTCCCAGGCCACAGGATTCCACACTCTAACATCAGTCATGTTCCCAGGCCACATGGTTCCAGACTCAAACCTCAGTCGTGTTCCCAGGACACAGGGTTCCAGAAGAAAACCTCAGTCATGTTCCCTGGACACAGGTTTCAGAAATAAAATCCCAGTCATGTTCCCAGGCCACAGGGTTCCACAATTAAACCTCAGTCATATTCCCAGGCCAGAGGGTTCCACAATCAAACCTCAGTCCTGTGGCCAGGCCACGGTTCCACCATCAAGCCTCAGTCATGTTCCCAGGCCAGAGTGTTCCACAATCAAACCTAAGTCATCTTGCCAAGCCACAGGGTTCCACCATCAAACCTCAGGCATGTTGCCAGGCCAAAGGGTTCCACCATCAAGCCTCACTCATGTTCCCAAGCCTGAGGGTTGCACTATCAAACCTCAATCATGTTGCCAGGCCACAGGGTTCAACCATCAATCCTCAGTCATGTTCCCAGTAAACAGGGCTCCTGAATCAAACCAATGTCATGTTCCCACACCACGGGGTTCCAGTATCAGGCCTCAGTCATGGTCCCAGTGCACAGGGTCCCACAATCAAACCTCAGTCATGTTGCCAGTCCACAGGTTTCTGCCATCAAACCTCAGTCAAGTTCCCAGGCCACAGGGTTCCAGAATCAAGCCTCAGTCATTTGGCCAGCCTAGAGTGTTCCACCATCAAACCTCAGTCATGATCCCAGGCCACATGTTTCCACAATGAAACCTCAGTCATTTTCCCAAGCCAAAGGTTTCCAGAATCAAACCTCAGTCATATTCCCAGGACACATGGTTCCAGAATCAAACCTGAATCATGTTCGCAGGCCCCAGCTGTCAACAATCAAACCTCAGGCATGTTCCCAGGACACAGGTGTCCAGAATCAAACCTCAGTCATGTTCCCAGGGAACAGGCTTCCAGAAACAAAGCTCAGTCATGTTCCCAGGCCACAGGGTTCCAGAATCAAACCTCAGTCTTGTTCCCAGGACACAGGTTTCCAGAATCAACCCGATATCATGTTCCCTGGCCACAGTCTCAGAACCAAACCTCAGTCATGTTGCCAGGCCACAGGTTTCCACCATCAAACCTCAGACATGTTCCCAGGCCACAGGGTTCCAGAGTCAAACCGTTGGCAGGTCCCCAGGCCACAGGGTTCCAGAATCCACCAATGTCATGTTCCCAGGCCACAGGGTTCCAGAATCAATCCTCAGTTATGTTCCCAGGCTACAGGGTTCCAGAATAAAACCTCAGTCATGTTCCCAGACCACAGGGTTCCAGAACCAAGGCTCAGTCAGGTTCCCGGGCCACAGTATTCCACAATCTAAACAGATGTCATGTTCCCAGGCCTCAGGGGTCCAGAATCCACCCATGTCATGTTCCCAGTCCACAGGGTTCCAGAACCAAGGCTCAGTCAGGTTCCCGGGGCACAGTATTCCACCATCTAAACACATGTCATATTCCCAGGCCACAGGTTTCCAAAATCACGCCTCAGTCATGTTCCCAGGCCACAGGTTTCCAGAATCAAACTGATTTCATGTTCCCTGGCAACAGGGTACCAGAATCCAAACCGATGTCATGTTCCCAGGCCACAGGATTCCACACTCTAACATCAGTCATGTTCCCAGGCCACATGGTTCCAGAATCAAACCTCAGTCGTGTTCCCAGGACACAGGGTTCCAGAAGAAAACCTCAGTCATGTTCCCTGGACACAGGTTTCAGAAATCAAATCCCAGTCATGTTCCCAGGCCACAGGGTTCCACAATTAAACCTCAGTCATATTCCCAGGCCAGAGGGTTCCACAATCAAACCTCAGTCCTGTGGCCAGGCCACGGTTCCACCATCAAGCCTCAGTCATGTTGCCAGGCCAGAGTGTTCCACAATCAAACCTAAGTCATCTTGCCAAGCCACAGGGTTCCACCATCAAACCTCAGGCATGTTGCCAGGCCAAAGGGTTCCACCATCAAGCCTCACTCATGTTCCCAAGCCTGAGGGTTGCACTATCAAACCTCAATCATGTTGCCAGGCCACAGGGTTCAACCATCAATCCTCAGTCATGTTCCCAGTAAACAGGGCTCCTGAATCAAACCAATGTCATGTTCCCACACCACGGGGTTCCAGTATCAGGCCTCAGTCATGGTCCCAGTGCACAGGGTCCCACAATCAAACCTCAGTCATGTTGCCAGTCCACAGGTTTCTGCCATCAAACCTCAGTCAAGTTCCCAGGCCACAGGGTTCCAGAATCAAGCCTCAGTCATTTGGCCAGCCTAGAGTGTTCCACCATCAAACCTCAGTCATGATCCCAGGCCACATGTTTCCACAATGAAACCTCAGTCATTTTCCCAAGCCAAAGGTTTCCAGAATCAAACCTCAGTCATATTCCCAGGACACATGGTTCCAGAATCAAACCTGAATCATGTTCGCAGGCCCCAGCTGTCAACAATCAAACCTCAGGCATGTTCCCAGGACACAGGTGTCCAGAATCAAACCTCAGTCATGTTCCCAGGGAACAGGCTTCCAGAAACAAAGCTCAGTCATGTTCCCAGGCCACAGGGTTCCAGAATCAAACCTCAGTCTTGTTCCCAGGACACAGGTTTCCAGAATCAACCCGATATCATGTTCCCTGGCCACAGTCTCAGAATCCAACCTCAGTCATGTTGCCAGGCCACAGCTTTCCACCATCAAACCTCAGACATGTTCCCAGGCCACAGGGTTCCAGAGTCAAACCGTTGGCAGGTTCCCAGGCCACAGGGTTCCAGAATCCACCAATGTCATGTTCCCAGGCCACAGGGTTCCAGAATCAATCCTCAGTTATGTTCCCAGGCTACAGGGTTCCAGAATAAAACCTCAGTCATGTTCCCAGACCACAGGGTTCCAGAACCAAGGCTCAGTCAGGTTCCCGGGCCACAGTATTCCACAATCTAAACAGATGTCATGTTCCCAGGCCTCAGGGTTCCAGAATCCACCCATGTCATGTTCCCAGTCCACAGGGTTCCAGAACCAAGGCTCAGTCAGGTTCCCGGGGCACAGTATTCCACAATCTAAACAGATGTCATATTCCCAGGCCACAGGTTTCCAAAATCACGCCACAGTCATGTTCGCAGGCCACAGGTTTCCAGAATCAAACTGATTTCATGTTCCCTGGCAACAGGGTACCAGAATCCAAACCGATGTCATGATCCCAGGCCACAGGATTCCACACTCTAACATGAGTCATGTTCCCAGGCCACATGGTTCCAGAATCAAACCTCAGTCGTGTTCCCAGGACACAGGGTTCCAGAAGAAAACCTCAGTCATGTTCCCTGGACACAGGTTTCAGAAATAAAATCCCAGTCATGTTCCCAGGCCACAGGGCTCCACAATTAAACCTCAGTCATATTCCCAGGCCAGAGGGTTCCACAATCAAACCTCAGTCCTGTGGCCAGGCCACGGTTCCACCATCAAGCCTCAGTCATGTTCCCAGGCCAGAGTGTTCCACAATCAAACCTAAGTCATCTTGCCAAGCCACAGGGTTCCACCATCAAACCTCAGGCATGTTGCCAGGCCAAAGGGTTCCACCATCAAGCCTCACTCATGTTCCCAAGCCTGAGGGTTGCACTATCAAACCTCAATCATGTTGCCAGGCCACAGGGTTCAACCATCAATCCTCAGTCATGTTCCCAGTAAACAGGGCTCCTGAATCAAACCAATGTCATGTTCCCACACCACGGGGTTCCAGTATCAGGCCTCAGTCATGGTCCCAGTGCACAGGGTCCCACAATCAAACCTCAGTCATGTTGCCAGTCCACAGGTTTCTGCCATCAAACCTCAGTCAAGTTCCCAGGCCACAGGGTTCCAGAATCAAGCCTCAGTCATTTTGCCAGCCTAGAGTGTTCCACCATCAAACCTCAGTCATGATCCCAGGCCACATGTTTCCACAATGAAACCTCAGTCATTTTCCCAAGCCAAAGGTTTCCAGAATCAAACCTCAGTCATATTCCCAGGACACATGGTTCCAGAATCAAACCAGAATCATGTTCGCAGGCCCCAGCTGTCAACAATCAAACCTCAGGCATGTTCCCAGGACACAGGTGTCCAGCATCAAACCTCAGTCATGTTCCCAGGGAACAGGCTTCCAGAAACAAAGTTCAGTCATGTTCCCAGGCCACAGGGTTCCAGAATCAAACCTCAGTCTTGTTCCCAGGACACAGGTTTCCAGAATCAACCCGATATCATGTTCCCTGGCCACAGTCTCAGAATCCAACCTCAGTCATGTTGCCAGGCCACAGGTTTCCACCATCAAACCTCAGACATGTTCCCAGGCCACAGGGTTCCAGAGTCAAACCGTTGGCAGGTTCCCAGGCCACAGGGTTCCAGAATCCACCAATGTCATGTTCCCAGGCCACAGGGTTCCAGAATCAATCCTCAGTTATGTTCCCAGGCTACAGGGTTCCAGAATAAAACCTCAGTCATGTTTCCAGACCACAGGGTTCCAGAACCAAGGCTCAGTCAGGTTCCCGGGCCACAGTATTCCACAATCTAAACAGATGTCATGTTCCCAGGCCTCAGGGTTCCAGAATCCACCCATGTCATGTTCCCAGTCCACAGGGTTCCAGAACCAAGGCTCAGTCAGGTTCCCGGGGCACAGTATTCCACAATCTAAACAGATGTCATATTCCCAGGCCACAGGTTTCCAAAATCACGCCTCAGTCATGTTCCCAGGCCACAGGTTTCCAGAATCAAACTGATTTCATGTTCCCTGGCAACAGGGTACCAGAATCCAAACCGATGTCATGATCCCAGGCCACAGGATTCCACACTCTAACATGAGTCATGTTCCCAGGCCACATGGTTCCAGAATCAAACCTCAGTCGTGTTCCCAGGACACAGGGTTCCAGAAGAAAACCTCAGTCATGTTCCCTGGACACAGGTTTCAGAAATAAAATCCCAGTCATGTTCCCAGGCCACAGGGCTCCACAATTAAACCTCAGTCATATTCCCAGGCCAGAGGGTTCCACAATCAAACCTCAGTCCTGTGGCCAGGCCACGGTTCCACCATCAAGCCTCAGTCATGTTCCCAGGCCAGAGTGTTCCACAATCAAACCTAAGTCATCTTGCCAAGCCACAGGGTTCCACCATCAAACCTCAGGCATGTTGCCAGGCCAAAGGGTTCCACCATCAAGCCTCACTCATGTTCCCAAGCCTGAGGGTTGCACTATCAAACCTCAATCATGTTGCCAGGCCACAGGGTTCAACCATCAATCCTCAGTCATGTTCCCAGTAAACAGGGCTCCTGAATCAAACCAATGTCATGTTCCCACACCACGGGGTTCCAGTATCAGGCCTCAGTCATGGTCCCAGTGCACAGGGTCCCACAATCAAACCTCAGTCATGTTGCCAGTCCACAGGTTTCTGCCATCAAACCTCAGTCAAGTTCCCAGGCCACAGGGTTCCAGAATCAAGCCTCAGTCATTTGGCCAGGCTAGAGTGTTCCACCATCAAGCCTCACTCATGTTCCAAAGCCTGAGGGTTGCACTATCAAACCTCAATCATGTTGCCAGGCCACAGGGTTCAACCATCAATCCTCAGTCATGTTCCCAGTAAACAGGGCTCCTGAATCAAACCAATGTCATGTTCCCACACCACGGGGTTCCAGTATCAGGCCTCAGTCATGGTCCCAGTGCACAGGGTCCCACAATCAAACCTCAGTCATGTTGCCAGTCCACAGGTTTCTGCCATCAAACCTCAGTCAAGTTCCCAGGCCACATGTTTCCACAATGAAACCTCAGTCATTTTCCCAAGCCAAAGGTTTCCAGAATCAAACCTCAGTCATATTCCCAGGACACATGGTTCCAGAATCAAACCTGAATCATGTTCGCAGGCCCCAGCTGTCAACAATCAAACCTCAGGCATGTTCCCAGGACACAGGTGTCCAGAATCAAACCTCAGTCATGTTCCCAGGGAACAGGCTTCCAGAAACAAAGCTCAGTCATGTTCCCAGGCCACAGGGTTCCAGAATCAAACCTCAGTCTTGTTCCCAGGACACAGGTTTCCAGAATCAACCCGATATCATGTTCCCTGGCCACAGTCTCAGAATCAAACCTCAGTCATGTTGCCAGGCCACAGGTTTCCACCATCAAACCTCAGACATGTTCCCAGGCCACAGGGTTCCAGAGTCAAACCGTTGGCAGGTCCCCAGGCCACAGGGTTCCAGAATCCACCAATGTCATGTTCCCAGGCCACAGGGTTCCAGAATCAATCCTCAGTTATGTTCCCAGGCTACAGGGTTCCAGAATAAAACCTCAGTCATGTTCCCAGACCACAGGGTTCCAGAACCAAGGCTCAGTCAGGTTCCCGGGCCACAGTATTCCACAATCTAAACAGATGTCATGTTCCCAGGCCTCAGGGGTCCAGAATCCACCCATGTCATGTTCCCAGTCCACAGGGTTCCAGAACCAAGGCTCAGTCAGGTTCCCGGGGCACAGTATTCCACAATCTAAACAGATGTCATATTCCCAGGCCACAGGTTTCCAAAATCACGCCTCAGTCATGTTCCCAGGCCACAGGTTTCCAGAATCAAACTGATTTCATGTTCCCTGGCAACAGGGTACCAGAATCCAAACCGATGTCATGTTCCCAGGCCACAGGATTCCACACTCTAACATCAGTCATGTTCCCAGGCCACATGGTTCCAGAATCAAACCTCAGTCGTGTTCCCAGGACACAGGGTTCCAGAAGAAAACCTCAGTCATGTTCCCTGGACACAGGTTTCAGAAATCAAATCCCAGTCATGTTCCCAGGCCACAGGGTTCCACAATTAAACCTCAGTCATATTCCCAGGCCAGAGGGTTCCACAATCAAACCTCAGTCCTGTGGCCAGGCCACGGTTCCACCATCAAGCCTCAGTCATGTTGCCAGGCCAGAGTGTTCCACAATCAAACCTAAGTCATCTTGCCAAGCCACAGGGTTCCACCATCAAACCTCAGGCATGTTGCCAGGCCAAAGGGTTCCACCATCAAGCCTCACTCATGTTCCCAAGCCTGAGGGTTGCACTATCAAACCTCAATCATGTTGCCAGGCCACAGGGTTCAACCATCAATCCTCAGTCATGTTCCCAGTAAACAGGGCTCCTGAATCAAACCAATGTCATGTTCCCACACCACGGGGTTCCAGTATCAGGCCTCAGTCATGGTCCCAGTGCACAGGGTCCCACAATCAAACCTCAGTCATGTTGCCAGTCCACAGGTTTCTGCCATCAAACCTCAGTCAAGTTCCCAGGCCACAGGGTTCCAGAATCAAGCCTCAGTCATTTTGCCAGCCTAGAGTGTTCCACCATCAAACCTCAGTCATGATCCCAGGCCACATGTTTCCACAATGAAACCTCAGTCATTTTCCCAAGCCAAAGGTTTCCAGAATCAAACCTCAGTCATATTCCCAGGACACATGGTTCCAGAATCAAACCAGAATCATGTTCGCAGGCCCCAGCTGTCAACAATCAAACCTCAGGCATGTTCCCAGGACACAGGTGTCCAGAATCAAACCTCAGTCATGTTCCCAGGGAACAGGCTTCCAGAAACAAAGCTCAGTCATGTTCCCAGGCCACAGGGTTCCAGAATCAAACCTCAGTCTTGTTCCCAGGACACAGGTTTCCAGAATCAACCCGATATCATGTTCCCTGGCCACAGTCTCAGAATCCAACCTCAGTCATGTTGCCAGGCCACAGCTTTCCACCATCAAACCTCAGACATGTTCCCAGGCCACAGGGTTCCAGAGTCAAACCGTTGGCAGGTTCCCAGGCCACAGGGTTCCAGAATCCACCAATGTCATGTTCCCAGGCCACAGGGTTCCAGAATCAATCCTCAGTTATGTTCCCAGGCTACAGGGTTCCAGAATAAAACCTCAGTCATGTTCCCAGACCACAGGGTTCCAGAACCAAGGCTCAGTCAGGTTCCCGGGCCACAGTATTCCACAATCTAAACAGATGTCATGTTCCCAGGCCTCAGGGTTCCAGAATCCACCCATGTCATGTTCCCAGTCCACAGGGTTCCAGAACCAAGGCTCAGTCAGGTTCCCGGGGCACAGTATTCCACAATCTAAACAGATGTCATATTCCCAGGCCACAGGTTTCCAAAATCACGCCACAGTCATGTTCGCAGGCCACAGGTTTCCAGAATCAAACTGATTTCATGTTCCCTGGCAACAGGGTACCAGAATCCAAACCGATGTCATGATCCCAGGCCACAGGATTCCACACTCTAACATGAGTCATGTTCCCAGGCCACATGGTTCCAGAATCAAACCTCAGTCGTGTTCCCAGGACACAGGGTTCCAGAAGAAAACCTCAGTCATGTTCCCTGGACACAGGTTTCAGAAATAAAATCCCAGTCATGTTCCCAGGCCACAGGGCTCCACAATTAAACCTCAGTCATATTCCCAGGCCAGAGGGTTCCACAATCAAACCTCAGTCCTGTGGCCAGGCCACGGTTCCACCATCAAGCCTCAGTCATGTTCCCAGGCCAGAGTGTTCCACAATCAAACCTAAGTCATCTTGCCAAGCCACAGGGTTCCACCATCAAACCTCAGGCATGTTGCCAGGCCAAAGGGTTCCACCATCAAGCCTCACTCATGTTCCCAAGCCTGAGGGTTGCACTATCAAACCTCAATCATGTTGCCAGGCCACAGGGTTCAACCATCAATCCTCAGTCATGTTCCCAGTAAACAG
This sequence comes from Balaenoptera physalus, assembly GCF_965194825.1. Classification (NCBI taxonomy): domain Eukaryota; kingdom Metazoa; phylum Chordata; class Mammalia; order Artiodactyla; family Balaenopteridae; genus Balaenoptera; species Balaenoptera physalus. The sequence continues at coordinate 31,023,471 of NC_138897.1, read as the reverse complement.
GGCTCCTGAATCAAACCAATGTCATGTTCCCACACCACGGGGTTCCAGTATCAGGCCTCAGTCATGGTCCCAGTGCACAGGGTCCCACAATCAAACCTCAGTCATGTTGCCAGTCCACAGGTTTCTGCCATCAAACCTCAGTCAAGTTCCCAGGCCACAGGGTTCCAGAATCAAGCCTCAGTCATTTTGCCAGCCTAGAGTGTTCCACCATCAAACCTCAGTCATGATCCCAGGCCACATGTTTCCACAATGAAACCTCAGTCATTTTCCCAAGCCAAAGGTTTCCAGAATCAAACCTCAGTCATATTCCCAGGACACATGGTTCCAGAATCAAACCAGAATCATGTTCGCAGGCCCCAGCTGTCAACAATCAAACCTCAGGCATGTTCCCAGGACACAGGTGTCCAGAATCAAACCTCAGTCATGTTCCCAGGGAACAGGCTTCCAGAAACAAAGTTCAGTCATGTTCCCAGGCCACAGGGTTCCAGAATCAAACCTCAGTCTTGTTCCCAGGACACAGGTTTCCAGAATCAACCCGATATCATGTTCCCTGGCCACAGTCTCAGAATCCAACCTCAGTCATGTTGCCAGGCCACAGGTTTCCACCATCAAACCTCAGACATGTTCCCAGGCCACAGGGTTCCAGAGTCAAACCGTTGGCAGGTTCCCAGGCCACAGGGTTCCAGAATCCACCAATGTCATGTTCCCAGGCCACAGGGTTCCAGAATCAATCCTCAGTTATGTTCCCAGGCTACAGGGTTCCAGAATAAAACCTCAGTCATGTTTCCAGACCACAGGGTTCCAGAACCAAGGCTCAGTCAGGTTCCCGGGCCACAGTATTCCACAATCTAAACAGATGTCATGTTCCCAGGCCTCAGGGTTCCAGAATCCACCCATGTCATGTTCCCAGTCCACAGGGTTCCAGAACCAAGGCTCAGTCAGGTTCCCGGGGCACAGTATTCCACAATCTAAACAGATGTCATATTCCCAGGCCACAGGTTTCCAAAATCACGCCTCAGTCATGTTCCCAGGCCACAGGTTTCCAGAATCAAACTGATTTCATGTTCCCTGGCAACAGGGTACCAGAATCCAAACCGATGTCATGATCCCAGGCCACAGGATTCCACACTCTAACATGAGTCATGTTCCCAGGCCACATGGTTCCAGAATCAAACCTCAGTCGTGTTCCCAGGACACAGGGTTCCAGAAGAAAACCTCAGTCATGTTCCCTGGACACAGGTTTCAGAAATAAAATCCCAGTCATGTTCCCAGGCCACAGGGCTCCACAATTAAACCTCAGTCATATTCCCAGGCCAGAGGGTTCCACAATCAAACCTCAGTCCTGTGGCCAGGCCACGGTTCCACCATCAAGCCTCAGTCATGTTCCCAGGCCAGAGTGTTCCACAATCAAACCTAAGTCATCTTGCCAAGCCACAGGGTTCCACCATCAAACCTCAGGCATGTTGCCAGGCCAAAGGGTTCCACCATCAAGCCTCACTCATGTTCCCAAGCCTGAGGGTTGCACTATCAAACCTCAATCATGTTGCCAGGCCACAGGGTTCAACCATCAATCCTCAGTCATGTTCCCAGTAAACAGGGCTCCTGAATCAAACCAATGTCATGTTCCCACACCACGGGGTTCCAGTATCAGGCCTCAGTCATGGTCCCAGTGCACAGGGTCCCACAATCAAACCTCAGTCATGTTGCCAGTCCACAGGTTTCTGCCATCAAACCTCAGTCAAGTTCCCAGGCCACAGGGTTCCAGAATCAAGCCTCAGTCATTTGGCCAGGCTAGAGTGTTCCACCATCAAGCCTCACTCATGTTCCCAAGCCTGAGGGTTGCACTATCAAACCTCAATCATGTTGCCAGGCCACAGGGTTCAACCATCAATCCTCAGTCATGTTCCCAGTAAACAGGGCTCCTGAATCAAACCAATGTCATGTTCCCACACCACGGGGTTCCAGTATCAGGCCTCAGTCATGGTCCCAGTGCACAGGGTCCCACAATCAAACCTCAGTCATGTTGCCAGTCCACAGGTTTCTGCCATCAAACCTCAGTCAAGTTCCCAGGCCACAGGGTTCCAGAATCAAGCCTCAGTCATTTGGCCAGGCTAGAGTGTTCCACCATCAAACATCAGTCATGATCCCAGGCCACATGTTTCCACAATGAAACCTCAGTCATTTTCCCAAGCCAGAGGTTTCCAGAATCAAACCTCAGTCATATTCCCAGGACACATGGTTCCAGAATCAAACCTGAATCATGTTCGCAGGCCCCAGGTGTCAACAATCAAACCTCAGGCATGTTCCCAGGACACAGGTGTCCAGAATCAAACCTCAGTCATGTTCCCAGGGAACTGGCTTCAGGAAACAAAGCTCAGTCATGTTCCCAGGCCACAGGGTTCCAGAATCAAACCTCAGTCTTGTTCCCAGGACACAGGTTTCCAGAATCAACCCGATATCATGTTCCCTGGCCACAGTCTCAGAATCAAACCTCAGTCATGTTGCCAGGCCACAGGTTTCCACCATCAAACCTCAGACATGTTCCCAGGCCACAGGGTTCCAGAGTCAAACCGTTGGCAGGTTCCCAGGCCACAGGGTTCCAGAATCCACCAATGTCATGTTCCCAGGCCACAGGGTTCCAGAATCAATCCTCAGTTATGTTCCCAGGCTACAGGCTTCCAGAATAAAACCTCAGTCATGTTCCCAGTCCACAGGGTTCCAGAACCAAGGCTCAGTCAGGTTCCCGGGCCACAGTATTCCACAATCTAAACAGATGTCATGTTCCCAGGCCTCAGGGTTCCAGAATCCACCCATGTCATGTTCCCAGTCCACAGGGTTCCAGAACCAAGGCTCAGTCAGGTTCCCGGGGCACAGTATTCCACAATCTAAACAGATGTCATATTCCCAGGCCACAGGTTTCCAAAATCACGCCACAGTCATGTTCGCAGGCCACAGGTTTCCAGAATCAAACTGATTTCATGTTCCCTGGCAATAGGGTACCAGAATCCAAACCGATGTCATGATCCCAGGCCACAGGATTCCACACTCTAACATGAGTCATGTTCCCAGGCCACATGGTTCCAGAATCAAACCTCAGTCGTGTTCCCAGGACACAGGGTTCCAGAAGAAAACCTCAGTCATGTTCCCTGGACACAGGTTTCAGAAATAAAATCCCAGTCATGTTCCCAGGCCACAGGGCTCCACAATTAAACCTCAGTCATATTCCCAGGCCAGAGGGTTCCACAATCAAACCTCAGTCCTGTGGCCAGGCCACGGTTCCACCATCAAGCCTCAGTCATGTTCCCAGGCCAGAGTGTTCCACAATCAAACCTAAGTCATCTTGCCAAGCCACAGGGTTCCACCATCAAACCTCAGGCATGTTGCCAGGCCAAAGGGTTCCACCATCAAGCCTCACTCATGTTCCCAAGCCTGAGGGTTGCACTATCAAACCTCAATCATGTTGCCAGGCCACAGGGTTCAACCATCAATCCTCAGTCATGTTCCCAGTAAACAGGGCTCCTGAATCAAACCAATGTCATGTTCCCACACCACGGGGTTCCAGTATCAGGCCTCAGTCATGGTCCCAGTGCACAGGGTCCCACAATCAAACCTCAGTCATGTTGCCAGTCCACAGGTTTCTGCCATCAAACCTCAGTCAAGTTCCCAGGCCACAGGGTTCCAGAATCAAGCCTCAGTCATTTGGCCAGGCTAGAGTGTTCCACCATCAAGCCTCACTCATGTTCCCAAGCCTGAGGGTTGCACTATCAAACCTCAATCATGTTGCCAGGCCACAGGGTTCAACCATCAATCCTCAGTCATGTTCCCAGTAAACAGGGCTCCTGAATCAAACCAATGTCATGTTCCCACACCACGGGGTTCCAGTATCAGGCCTCAGTCATGGTCCCAGTGCACAGGGTCCCACAATCAAACCTCAGTCATGTTGCCAGTCCACAGGTTTCTGCCATCAAACCTCAGTCAAGTTCCCAGGCCACAGGGTTCCAGAATCAAGCCTCAGTCATTTGGCCAGGCTAGAGTGTTCCACCATCAAAAAACCTCAGTCATGATCCCAGGCCACATGTTTCCACAATGAAACCTCAGTCATTTTCCCAAGCCAAAGGTTTCCAGAATCAAACCTCAGTCATATTCCCAGGACACATGGTTCCAGAATCAAACCTGAATCATGTTCGCAGGCCCCAGGTGTCAACAATCAAACCTCAGGCATGTTCCCAGGACACAGGTGTCCAGAATCAAACCTCAGTCATGTTCCCAGGGAACTGGCTTCAGGAAACAAAGCTCAGTCATGTTCCCAGGCCACAGGGTTCCAGAATCAAACCTCAGTCTTGTTCCCAGGACACAGGTTTCCAGAATCAACCCGATATCATGTTCCCTGGCCACAGTCTCAGAATCAAACCTCAGTCATGTTGCCAGGCCACAGGTTTCCACCATCAAACCTCAGACATGTTCCCAGGCCACAGGGTTCCAGAGTCAAACCGTTGGCAGGTTCCCAGGCCACAGGGTTCCAGAATCCACCAATGTCATGTTCCCAGGCCACAGGGTTCCAGAATCAATCCTCAGTTATGTTCCCAGGCTACAGGGTTCCAGAATAAAACCTCAGTCATGTTCCCAGTCCACAGGGTTCCAGAACCAAGGCTCAGTCAGGTTCCCGGGGCACAGTATTCCACAATCTAAAGAGATGTCATATTCCCAGGCCACAGGTTTCCAAAATCACGCCTCAGTCATGTTCCCAGGTCACAGGTTTCCAGAATCAAACCGATTTCATGTTCCCTGGCAACAGGGTACCAGAATCCAAACCGATGTCATGTTCCCAGGCCACAGGATTCCACACTCTATCATCAGTCATGTTCCCAGGCCACATGGTTCCAGAATCAAACCTCAGTCGTGTTCCCAGGACACAGGGTTCCAGAAGAAAACCTCAGTCATGATCCCAGGCCACATGTTTCCACAATGAAACCTCAGTCATTTTCCCAAGCCAAAGGTTTCCAGAATCAAACCTCAGTCATATTCCCAGGACACATGGTTCCAGAATCAAACCAGAATCATGTTCGCAGGCCCCAGCTGTCAACAATCAAACCTCAGGCATGTTCCCAGGCCACAGGTGTCCAGAATCAAACCTCAGTCATTTTCCCAGGGAACAGGCTTCCAGAAACAAAGCTCAGTCATGTTCCCAGGCCACAGGGTTCCAGAGTCAAACCGTTGGCAGGTTCCCAGGCCACAGGGTTCCAGAATCCACCAATGTCATGTTCCCAGGACACAGGTTTCCAGAATCAACCCGATATCATGTTCCCTGGCCACAGTCTCAGAATCCAACCTCAGTCATGTTGCCAGGCCACAGGTTTCCACCATCAAACCTCAGACATGTTCCCAGGCCACAGGGTTCCAGAGTCAAACCGTTGGCAGGTTCCCAGGCCACAGGGTTCCAGAATCCACCAATGTCATGTTCCCAGGCCACAGGGTTCCAGAATCAATCCTCAGTTATGTTCCCAGGCTACAGGGTTCCAGAATAAAACCTCAGTCATGTTCCCAGACCACAGGGTTCCAGAACCAAGGCTCAGTCAGGTTCCCGGGCCACAGTATTCCACAATCTAAACAGATGTCATGTTCCCAGGCCTCAGGGTTCCAGAATCCACCCATGTCATGTTCCCAGTCCACAGGGTTCCAGAACCAAGGCTCAGTCAGGTTCCCGGGGCACAGTATTCCACAATCTAAACAGATGTCATATTCCCAGGCCACAGGTTTCCAAAATCACGCCACAGTCATGTTCGCAGGCCACAGGTTTCCAGAATCAAACCTCAGTCGTGTTCCCAGGACACAGGGTTCCAGAAGAAAACCTCAGTAATGTTCCCTGGACACAGGTTTCAGAAATAAAATCCCAGTCATGTTCCCAGGCCACAGGGCTCCACAAGTAAACCTCAGTCATATTCCCAGGCCAGAGGGTTCCACAATCAAACCTCAGTCCTGTGGCCAGGCCACGGTTCCACCATCAAGCCTCAGTCATGTTCCCAGGCCAGAGTGTTCCACAATCAAACCTAAGTCATCTTGCCAAGCCACAGGGTTCCACCATCAAACCTCAGGCATGTTGCCAGGCCAAAGGGTTCCACCATCAAGCCTCACTCATGTTCCCAAGCCTGAGGGTTGCACTATCAAACCTCAATCATGTTGCCAGGCCACAGGGTTCAACCATCAATCCTCAGTCATGTTCCCAGTAAACAGGGATCCTGAATCAAACCAATGTCATGTTCCCACACCACGGGGTTCCAGTATCAGGCCTCAGTCATGGTCCCAGTGCACAGGGTCCCACAATCAAACCTCAGTCATGTTGCCAGTCCACAGGTTTCTGCCATCAAACCTCAGTCAAGTTCCCAGGCCACAGGGTTCCAGAATCAAGCCTCAGTCATTTGGCCAGGCTAGAGTGTTCCACCATCAAGCCTCACTCATGTTCCCAAGCCTGAGGGTTGCACTATCAAACCTCAATCATGTTGCCAGGCCACAGGGTTCAACCATCAATCCTCAGTCATGTTCCCAGTAAACAGGGCTCCTGAATCAAACCAATGTCATGTTCCCACACCACGGGGTTCCAGTATCAGGCCTCAGTCATGGTCCCAGTGCACAGGGTCCCACAATCAAACCTCAGTCATGTTGCCAGTCCACAGGTTTCTGCCATCAAACCTCAGTCAAGTTCCCAGGCCACAGGGTTCCATAATCAAGCCTCAGTCATTTTGCCGGGCTAGAGTGTTCCACCATCAAACCTCAGTCATGATCCCAGGCCACATGTTTCCACAATGAAACCTCAGTCATTTTCCCAAGCCAAAGGTTTCCAGAATCAAACCTCAGTCATATTCCCAGGACACATGGTTCCAGAATCAAACCTGAATCATGTTCCCAGGCCCCAGCTGTCAACAATCAAACCTCAGGCATGTTCCCAGGACACAGGTGTCCAGAATCAAACCTCAGTCATGCTCCCAGGGAACAGGCTTCCAGAAACAAAGCTCAGTCATGTTCCCAGGCCACAGGGTTCCAGAATCAAACCTCAGTCTTGTTCCCAGGACACAGGTTTCCAGAATCAACCCAATATCATGTTCCCTGGCCACAGTCTCAGAATCCAACCTCAGTCATGTTGCCAGGCCACAGCTTTCCACCATCAAACCTCAGACATGTTCCCAGGCCACAGGGTTCCAGAGTCAAACCGTTGGCAGGTTCCCAGGCCACAGGGTTCCAGAATCCACCAATGTCATGTTCCCAGGCCACAGGGTTCCAGAATCAATCCTCAGTTATGTTCCCAGGCTACAGGGTTCCAGAATAAAACCTCAGTCATGTTCCCAGACCACAGGGTTCCAGAACCAAGGCTCAGTCAGGTTCCCGGGCCACAGTATTCCACAATCTAAACAGATGTCATGTTCCCAGGCCTCAGGGTTCCAGAATCCACCCATGTCACGTTCCCAGTCCACAGGGTTCCAGAACCAAGGCTCAGTCAGGTTCCCGGGGCACAGTATTCCACAATCTAAACAGATGTCATATTCCCAGGCCACAGGTTTCCAAAATCACGCCACAGTCATGTTCGCAGGCCACAGGTTTCCAGAATCAAACTGATTTCATGTTCCCTGGCAACAGGGTACCAGAATCCAAACCGATGTCATGATCCCAGGCCACAGGATTCCACATTCTAACATGAGTCATGTTCCCAGGCCACATGGTTCCAGAATCAAACCTCAGTCGTGTTCCCAGGACACAGGGTTCCAGAAGAAAACCTCAGTAATGTTCCCTGGACACAGGTTTCAGAAATAAAATCCCAGTCATGTTCCCAGGCCACAGGGCTCCACAATTAAACCTCAGTCATATTCCCAGGCCAGAGGGTTCCACAATCAAACCTCAGTCCTGTGGCCAGGCCACGGTTCCACCATCAAGCCTCAGTCATGTTCCCAGGCCAGAGTGTTCCACAATCAAACCTAAGTCATCTTGCCAAGCCACAGGGTTCCACCATCAAACCTCAGGCATGTTGCCAGGCCAAAGGGTTCCACCATCAAGCCTCACTCATGTTCCCAAGCCTGAGGGTTGCACTATCAAACCTCAATCATGTTGCCAGGCCACAGGGTTCAACCATCAATCCTCAGTCATGTTCCCAGTAAACAGGGCTCCTGAATCAAACCAATGTCATGTTCCCACACCACGGGGTTCCAGTATCAGGCCTCAGTCATGGTCCCAGTGCACAGGGTCCCACAATCAAACCTCAGTCATGTTGCCAGTCCACAGGTTTCTGCCATCAAACCTCAGTCAAGTTCCCAGGCCACAGGGTTCCAGAATCAAGCCTCAGTCATTTGGCCAGGCTAGAGTGTTCCACCATCAAGCCTCACTCATGTTCCCAAGCCTGAGGGTTGCACTATCAAACCTCAATCATGTTGCCAGGCCACAGGGTTCAACCATCAATCCTCAGTCATGTTCCCAGTAAACAGGGCTCCTGAATCAAACCAATGTCATGTTCCCACACCACGGGGTTCCAGTATCAGGCCTCAGTCATGGTCCCAGTGCACAGGGTCCCACAATCAAACCTCAGTCATGTTGCCAGTCCACAGGTTTCTGCCATCAAACCTCAGTCAAGTTCCCAGGCCACAGGGTTCCAGAATCAAGCCTCAGTCATTTGGCCAGGCTAGAGTGTTCCACCATCAAAAAACCTCAGTCATGATCCCAGGCCACATGTTTCCACAATGAAACCTCAGTCATTTTCCCAAGCCAAAGGTTTCCAGAATCAAACCTCAGTCATATTCCCAGGACACATGGTTCCAGAATCAAACCTGAATCATGTTCGCAGGCCCCAGGTGTCAACAATCAAACCTCAGGCATGTTCCCAGGACACAGGTGTCCAGAATCAAACCTCAGTCATGTTCCCAGGGAACTGGCTTCAGGAAACAAAGCTCAGTCATGTTCCCAGGCCACAGGGTTCCAGAATCAAACCTCAGTCTTGTTCCCAGGACACAGGTTTCCAGAATCAACCCGATATCATGTTCCCTGGCCACAGTCTCAGAATCAAACCTCAGTCATGTTGCCAGGCCACAGGTTTCCACCATCAAACCTCAGACATGTTCCCAGGCCACAGGGTTCCAGAGTCAAACCGTTGGCAGGTTCCCAGGCCACAGGGTTCCAGAATCCACCAATGTCATGTTCCCAGGCCACAGGGTTCCAGAATCAATCCTCAGTTATGTTCCCAGGCTACAGGTTTCCAGAATAAAACCTCAGTCATGTTCCCAGTCCACAGGGTTCCAGAACCAAGGCTCAGTCAGGTTCCCGGGCCACAGTATTCCACAATCTAAACAGATGTCATGTTCCCAGGCCTCAGGGTTCCAGAATCCACCCATGTCATGTTCCCAGTCCACAGGGTTCCAGAACCAAGGCTCAGTCAGGTTCCCGGGGCACAGTATTCCACAATCTAAACAGATGTCATATTCCCAGGCCACAGGTTTCCAAAATCACGCCACAGTCATGTTCGCAGGCCACAGGTTTCCAGAATCAAACTGATTTCATGTTCCCTGGCAATAGGGTACCAGAATCCAAACCGATGTCATGATCCCAGGCCACAGGATTCCACACTCTAACATGAGTCATGTTCCCAGGCCACATGGTTCCAGAATCAAACCTCAGTCGTGTTCCCAGGACACAGGGTTCCAGAAGAAAACCTCAGTAATGTTCCCTGGACACAGGTTTCAGAAATAAAATCCCAGTCATGTTCCCAGGCCACAGGGCTCCACAATTAAACCTCAGTCATATTCCCAGGCCAGAGGGTTCCACAATCAAACCTCAGTCCTGTGGCCAGGCCACGGTTCCACCATCAAGCCTCAGTCATGTTCCCAGGCCAGAGTGTTCCACAATCAAACCTAAGTCATCTTGCCAAGCCACAGGGTTCCACCATCAAACCTAAGGCATGTTGCCAGGCCAAAGGGTTCCACCATCAAGCCTCACTCATGTTCCCAAGCCTGAGGGTTGCACTATCAAACCTCAATCATGTTGCCAGGCCACAGGGTTCAACCATCAATCCTCAGTCATGTTCCCAGTAAACAGGGCTCCTGAATCAAACCAATGTCATGTTCCCACACCACGGGGTTCCAGTATCAGGCCTCAGTCATGGTCCCAGTGCACAGGGTCCCACAATCAAACCTCAGTCATGTTGCCAGTCCACAGGTTTCTGCCATCAAACCTCAGTCAAGTTCCCAGGCCACAGGGTTCCAGAATCAAGCCTCAGTCATTTGGCCAGGCTAGAGTGTTCCACCATCAAGCCTCACTCATGTTCCCAAGCCTGAGGGTTGCACTATCAAACCTCAATCATGTTGCCAGGCCACAGGGTTCAACCATCAATCCTCAGTCATGTTCCCAGTAAACAGGGCTCCTGAATCAAACCAATGTCATGTTCCCACACCACGGGGTTCCAGTATCAGGCCTCAGTCATGGTCCCAGTGCACAGGGTCCCACAATCAAACCTCAGTCATGTTGCCAGTCCACAGGTTTCTGCCATCAAACCTCAGTCAAGTTCCCAGGCCACAGGGTTCCAGAATCAAGCCTCAGTCATTTGGCCAGGCTAGAGTGTTCCACCATCAAAAAACCTCAGTCATGATCCCAGGCCACATGTTTCCACAATGAAACCTCAGTCATTTTCCCAAGCCAAAGGTTTCCAGAATCAAACCTCAGTCATATTCCCAGGACACATGGTTCCAGAATCAAACCTGAATCATGTTCGCAGGCCCCAGGTGTCAACAATCAAACCTCAGGCATGTTCCCAGGACACAGGTGTCCAGAATCAAACCTCAGTCATGTTCCCAGGGAACTGGCTTCAGGAAACAAAGCTCAGTCATGTTCCCAGGCCACAGGGTTCCAGAATCAAACCTCAGTCTTGTTCCCAGGACACAGGTTTCCAGAATCAACCCGATATCATGTTCCCTGGCCACAGTCTCAGAATCAAACCTCAGTCATGTTGCCAGGCCACAGGTTTCCACCATCAAACCTCAGACATGTTCCCAGGCCACAGGGTTCCAGAGTCAAACCGTTGGCAGGTTCCCAGGCCACAGGGTTCCAGAATCCACCAATGTCATGTTCCCAGGCCACAGGGTTCCAGAATCAATCCTCAGTTATGTTCCCAGGCTACAGGGTTCCAGAATAAAACCTCAGTCATGTTCCCAGTCCACAGGGTTCCAGAACCAAGGCTCAGTCAGGTTCCCGGGGCACAGTATTCCACAATCTAAAGAGATGTCATATTCCCAGGCCACAGGTTTCCAAAATCACGCCTCAGTCATGTTCCCAGGTCACAGGTTTCCAGAATCAAACCGATTTCATATTCCCTGGCAACAGGGTACCAGAATCCAAACCGATGTCATGTTCCCAGGCCACAGGATTCCACACTCTATCATCAGTCATGTTCCCAGGCCACATGGTTCCAGAATCAAACCTCAGTCGTGTTCCCAGGACACAGGGTTCCAGAAGAAAACCTCAGTCATGATCCCAGGCCACATGTTTCCACAATGAAACCTCAGTCATTTTCCCAAGCCAAAGGTTTCCAGAATCAAACCTCAGTCATATTCCCAGGACACATGGTTCCAGAATCAAACCAGAATCATGTTCGCAGGCCCCAGCTGTCAACAATCAAACCTCAGGCATGTTCCCAGGACACAGGTGTCCAGAATCAAACCTCAGTCATTTTCCCAGGGAACAGGCTTCCAGAAACAAAGCTCAGTCATGTTCCCAGGCCACAGGGTTCCAGAGTCAAACCGTTGGCAGGTTCCCAGGCCACAGGGTTCCAGAATCCACCAATGTCATGTTCCCAGGACACAGGTTTCCAGAATCAACCCGATATCATGTTCCCTGGCCACAGTCTCAGAATCCAACCTCAGTCATGTTGCCAGGCCACAGGTTTCCACCATCAAACCTCAGACATGTTCCCAGGCCACAGGGTTCCAGAGTCAAACCGTTGGCAGGTTCCCAGGCCACAGGGTTCCAGAATCCACCAATGTCATGTTCCCAGGCCACAGGGTTCCAGAATCAATCCTCAGTTATGTTCCCAGGCTACAGGGTTCCATAATAAAACCTCAGTCATGTTCCCAGACCACAGGGTTCCAGAACCAAGGCTCAGTCAGGTTCCCGGGCCACAGTATTCCACAATCTAAACAGATGTCATGTTCCCAGGCCTCAGGGTTCCAGAATCCACCCATGTCATGTTCCCAGTCCACAGGGTTCCAGAACCAAGGCTCAGTCAGGTTCCCGGGGCACAGTATTCCACAATCTAAACAGATGTCATATTCCCAGGCCACAGGTTTCCAAAATCACGCCACAGTCATGTTCGCAGGCCACAGGTTTCCAGAATCAAACCTCAGTCGTGTTCCCAGGACACAGGGTTCCAGAAGAAAACCTCAGTAATGTTCCCTGGACACAGGTTTCAGAAATAAAATCCCAGTCATGTTCCCAGGCCACAGGGCTCCACAAGTAAACCTCAGTCATATTCCCAGGCCAGAGGGTTCCACAATCAAACCTCAGTCCTGTGGCCAGGCCACGGTTCCACCATCAAGCCTCAGTCATGTTCCCAGGCCAGAGTGTTCCACAATCAAACCTAAGTCATCTTGCCAAGCCACAGGGTTCCACCATCAAACCTCAGGCATGTTGCCAGGCCAAAGGGTTCCACCATCAAGCCTCACTCATGTTCCCAAGCCTGAGGGTTGCACTATCAAACCTCAATCATGTTGCCAGGCCACAGGGTTCAACCATCAATCCTCAGTCATGTTCCCAGTAAACAGGGATCCTGAATCAAACCAATGTCATGTTCCCACACCACGGGGTTCCAGTATCAGGCCTCAGTCATGGTCCCAGTGCACAGGGTCCCACAATCAAACCTCAGTCATGTTGCCAGTCCACAGGTTTCTGCCATCAAACCTCAGTCAAGTTCCCAGGCCACAGGGTTCCAGAATCAAGCCTCAGTCATTTGGCCAGGCTAGAGTGTTCCACCATCAAGCCTCACTCATGTTCCCAAGCCTGAGGGTTGCACTATCAAACCTCAATCATGTTGCCAGGCCACAGGGTTCAACCATCAATCCTCAGTCATGTTCCCAGTAAACAGGGCTCCTGAATCAAACCAATGTCATGTTCCCACACCACGGGGTTCCAGTATCAGGCCTCAGTCATGGTCCCAGTGCACAGGGTCCCACAATCAAACCTCAGTCATGTTGCCAGTCCACAGGTTTCTGCCATCAAACCTCAGTCAAGTTCCCAGGCCACAGGGTTCCAGAATCAAGCCTCAGTCATTTTGCCGGGCTAGAGTGTTCCACCATCAAACCTCAGTCATGATCCCAGGCCACATGTTTCCACAATGAAACCTCAGTCATTTTCCCAAGCCAAAGGTTTCCAGAATCAAACCTCAGTCATATTCCCAGGACACATGGTTCCAGAATCAAACCTGAATCATGTTCGCAGGCCCCAGCTGTCAACAATCAAACCTCAGGCATGTTCCCAGGACACAGGTGTCCAGAATCAAACCTCAGTCATGCTCCCAGGGAACAGGCTTCCAGAAACAAAGCTCAGTCATGTTCCCAGGCCACAGGGTTCCAGAATCAAACCTCAGTCTTGTTCCCAGGACACAGGTTTCCAGAATCAACCCAATATCATGTTCCCTGGCCACAGTCTCAGAATCCAACCTCAGTCATGTTGCCAGGCCACAGCTTTCCACCATCAAACCTCAGACATGTTCCCAGGCCACAGGGTTCCAGAGTCAAACCGTTGGCAGGTTCCCAGGCCACAGGGTTCCAGAATCCACCAATGTCATGTTCCCAGGCCACAGGGTTCCAGAATCAATCCTCAGTTATGTTCCCAGGCTACAGGGTTCCAGAATAAAACCTCAGTCATGTTCCCAGACCACAGGGTTCCAGAACCAAGGCTCAGTCAGGTTCCCGGGCCACAGTATTCCACAATCTAAACAGATGTCATGTTCCCAGGCCTCAGGGTTCCAGAATCCACCCATGTCACGTTCCCAGTCCACAGGGTTCCAGAACCAAGGCTCAGTCAGGTTCCCGGGGCACAGTATTCCACAATCTAAACAGATGTCATATTCCCAGGCCACAGGTTTCCAAAATCACGCCACAGTCATGTTCGCAGGCCACAGGTTTCCAGAATCAAACTGATTTCATGTTCCCTGGCAACAGGGTACCAGAATCCAAACCGATGTCATGATCCCAGGCCACAGGATTCCACATTCTAACATGAGTCATGTTCCCAGGCCACATGGTTCCAGAATCAAACCTCAGTCGTGTTCCCAGGACACAGGGTTCCAGAAGAAAACCTCAGTAATGTTCCCTGGACACAGGTTTCAGAAATAAAATCCCAGTCATGTTCCCAGGCCACAGGGCTCCACAATTAAACCTCAGTCATATTCCCAGGCCAGAGGGTTCCACAATCAAACCTCAGTCCTGTGGCCAGGCCACGGTTCCACCATCAAGCCTCAGTCATGTTCCCAGGCCAGAGTGTTCCACAATCAAACCTAAGTCATCTTGCCAAGCCACAGGGTTCCACCATCAAACCTCAGGCATGTTGCCAGGCCAAAGGGTTCCACCATCAAGCCTCACTCATGTTCCCAAGCCTGAGGGTTGCACTATCAAACCTCAATCATGTTGCCAGGCCACAGGGTTCAACCATCAATCCTCAGTCATGTTCCCAGTAAACAGGGCTCCTGAATCAAACCAATGTCATGTTCCCACACCACGGGGTTCCAGTATCAGGCCTCAGTCATGGTCCCAGTGCACAGGGTCCCACAATCAAACCTCAGTCATGTTGCCAGTCCACAGGTTTCTGCCATCAAACCTCAGTCAAGTTCCCAGGCCACAGGGTTCCAGAATCAAGCCTCAGTCATTTTGCCAGCCTAGAGTGTTCCACCATCAAACCTCAGTCATGATCCCAGGCCACATGTTTCCACAATGAAACCTCAGTCATTTTCCCAAGCCAAAGGTTTCCAGAATCAAACCTCAGTCATATTCCCAGGACACATGGTTCCAGAATCAAACCAGAATCATGTTCGCAGGCCCCAGCTGTCAACAATCAAACCTCAGGCATGTTCCCAGGACACAGGTGTCCAGAATCAAACCTCAGTCATGTTCCCAGGGAACAGGCTTCCAGAAACAAAGCTCAGTCATGTTCCCAGGCCACAGGGTTCCAGAATCAAACCTCAGTCTTGTTCCCAGGACACAGGTTTCCAGAATCAACCCGATATCATGTTCCCTGGCCACAGTCTCAGAATCCAACCTCAGTCATGTTGCCAGGCCACAGGTTTCCACCATCAAACCTCAGACATGGTCCCAGGCCACAGGGTTCCAGAGTCAAACCGTTGGCAGGTTCCCAGGCCACAGGGTTCCAGAATCCACCAATGTCATGTTCCCAGGCCACAGGGTTCCAGAATCAATCCTCAGTTATGTTCCCAGGCTACAGGGTTCCAGAATAAAACCTCAGTCATGTTTCCAGACCACAGGGTTCCAGAACCAAGGCTCAGTCAGGTTCCCGGGCCACAGTATTCCACAATCTAAACAGATGTCATGTTCCCAGGCCTCAGGGTTCCAGAATCCACCCATGTCATGTTCCCAGTCCACAGGGTTCCAGAACCAAGGCTCAGTCAGGTTCCCGGGGCACAGTATTCCACAATCTAAACAGATGTCATATTCCCAGGCCACAGGTTTCCAAAATCACGCCACAGTCATGTTCGCAGGCCACAGGTTTCCAGAATCAAACTGATTTCATGTTCCCTGGCAACAGGGTACCAGAATCCAAACCGATGTCATGATCCCAGGCCACAGGATTCCACACTCTAACATGAGTCATGTTCCCAGGCCACATGGTTCCAGAATCAAACCTCAGTCGTGTTCCCAGGACACAGGGTTCCAGAAGAAAACCTCAGTCATGTTCCCTGGACACAGGTTTCAGAAATAAAATCCCAGTCATGTTCCCAGGCCACAGGGCTCCACAATTAAACCTCAGTCATATTCCCAGGCCAGAGGGTTCCACAATCAAACCTCAGTCCTGTGGCCAGGCCACGGTTCCACCATCAAGCCTCAGTCATGTTCCCAGGCCAGAGTGTTCCACAATCAAACCTAAGTCATCTTGCCAAGCCACAGGGTTCCACCATCAAACCTCAGGCATGTTGCCAGGCCAAAGGGTTCCACCATCAAGCCTCACTCATGTTCCCAAGCCTGAGGGTTGCACTATCAAACCTCAATCATGTTGCCAGGCCACAGGGTTCAACCATCAATCCTCAGTCATGTTCCCAGTAAACAGGGCTCCTGAATCAAACCAATGTCATGTTCCCACACCACGGGGTTCCAGTATCAGGCCTCAGTCATGGTCCCAGTGCACAGGGTCCCACAATCAAACCTCAGTCATGTTGCCAGTCCACAGGTTTCTGCCATCAAACCTCAGTCAAGTTCCCAGGCCACAGGGTTCCAGAATCAAGCCTCAGTCATTTGGCCAGGCTAGAGTGTTCCACCATCAAGCCTCACTCATGTTCCCAAGCCTGAGGGTTGCACTATCAAACCTCAATCATGTTGCCAGGCCACAGGGTTCAACCATCAATCCTCAGTCATGTTCCCAGTAAACAGGGCTCCTGAATCAAACCAATGTCATGTTCCCACACCACGGGGTTCCAGTATCAGGCCTCAGTCATGGTCCCAGTGCACAGGGTCCCACAATCAAACCTCAGTCATGTTGCCAGTCCACAGGTTTCTGCCATCAAACCTCAGTCAAGTTCCCAGGCCACAGGGTTCCAGAATCAAGCCTCAGTCATTTGGCCAGGCTAGAGTGTTCCACCATCAAACATCAGTCATGATCCCAGGCCACATGTTTCCACAATGAAACCTCAGTCATTTTCCCAAGCCAAAGGTTTCCAGAATCAAACCTCAGTCATATTCCCAGGACACATGGTTCCAGAATCAAACCTGAATCATGTTCGCAGGCCCCAGGTGTCAACAATCAAACCTCAGGCATGTTCCCAGGACACAGGTGTCCAGAATCAAACCTCAGTCATGTTCCCAGGGAACTGGCTTCAGGAAACAAAGCTCAGTCATGTTCCCAGGCCACAGGGTTCCAGAATCAAACCTCAGTCTTGTTCCCAGGACACAGGTTTCCAGAATCAACCCGATATCATGTTCCCTGGCCACAGTCTCAGAATCAAACCTCAGTCATGTTGCCAGGCCACAGGTTTCCACCATCAAACCTCAGACATGTTCCCAGGCCACAGGGTTCCAGAGTCAAACCGTTGGCAGGTTCCCAGGCCACAGGGTTCCAGAATCCACCAATGTCATGTTCCCAGGCCACAGGGTTCCAGAATCAATCCTCAGTTATGTTCCCAGGCTACAGGGTTCCAGAATAAAACCTCAGTCATGTTCCCAGTCCACAGGGTTCCAGAACCAAGGCTCAGTCAGGTTCCCGGGCCACAGTATTCCACAATCTAAACAGATGTCATGTTCCCAGGCCTCAGGGTTCCAGAATCCACCCATGTCATGTTCCCAGTCCACAGGGTTCCAGAACCAAGGCTCAGTCAGGTTCCCGGGGCACAGTATTCCACAATCTAAACAGATGTCATATTCCCAGGCCACAGGTTTCCAAAATCACGCCACAGTCATGTTCGCAGGCCACAGGTTTCCAGAATCAAACTGATTTCATGTTCCCTGGCAATAGGGTACCAGAATCCAAACCGATGTCATGATCCCAGGCCACAGGATTCCACACTCTAACATGAGTCATGTTCCCAGGCCACATGGTTCCAGAATCAAACCTCAGTCGTGTTCCCAGGACACAGGGTTCCAGAAGAAAACCTCAGTAATGTTCCCTGGACACAGGTTTCAGAAATAAAATCCCAGTCATGTTCCCAGGCCACAGGGCTCCACAATTAAACCTCAGTCATATTCCCAGGCCAGAGGGTTCCACAATCAAACCTCAGTCCTGTGGCCAGGCCACGGTTCCACCATCAAGCCTCAGTCATGTTCCCAGGCCAGAGTGTTCCACAATCAAACCTAAGTCATCTTGCCAAGCCACAGGGTTCCACCATCAAACCTCAGGCATGTTGCCAGGCCAAAGGGTTCCACCATCAAGCCTCACTCATGTTCCCAAGCCTGAGGGTTGCACTATCAAACCTCAATCATGTTGCCAGGCCACAGGGTTCAACCATCAATCCTCAGTCATGTTCCCAGTAAACAGGGCTCCTGAATCAAACCAATGTCATGTTCCCACACCACGGGGTTCCAGTATCAGGCCTCAGTCATGGTCCCAGTGCACAGGGTCCCACAATCAAACCTCAGTCATGTTTCCAGTCCACAGGTTTCTGCCATCAAACCTCAGTCAAGTTCCCAGGCCACAGGGTTCCAGAATCAAGCCTCAGTCATTTGGCCAGGCTAGAGTGTTCCACCATCAAGCCTCACTCATGTTCCCAAGCCTGAGGGTTGCACTATCAAACCTCAATCATGTTGCCAGGCCACAGGGTTCAACCATCAATCCTCAGTCATGTTCCCAGTAAACAGGGCTCCTGAATCAAACCAATGTCATGTTCCCACACCACGGGGTTCCAGTATCAGGCCTCAGTCATGGTCCCAGTGCACAGGGTCCCACAATCAAACCTCAGTCATGTTGCCAGTCCACAGGTTTCTGCCATCAAACCTCAGTCAAGTTCCCAGGCCACAGGGTTCCAGAATCAAGCCTCAGTCATTTGGCCAGGCTAGAGTGTTCCACCATCAAAAAACCTCAGTCATGATCCCAGGCCACATGTTTCCACAATGAAACCTCAGTCATTTTCCCAAGCCAAAGGTTTCCAGAATCAAACCTCAGTCATATTCCCAGGACACATGGTTCCAGAATCAAACCTGAATCATGTTCGCAGGCCCCAGGTGTCAACAATCAAACCTCAGGCATGTTCCCAGGACACAGGTGTCCAGAATCAAACCTCAGTCATGTTCCCAGGGAACTGGCTTCAGGAAACAAAGCTCAGTCATGTTCCCAGGCCACAGGGTTCCAGAATCAAACCTCAGTCTTGTTCCCAGGACACAGGTTTCCAGAATCAACCCGATATCATGTTCCCTGGCCACAGTCTCAGAATCAAACCTCAGTCATGTTGCCAGGCCACAGGTTTCCACCATCAAACCTCAGACATGTTCCCAGGCCACAGGGTTCCAGAGTCAAACCGTTGGCAGGTTCCCAGGCCACAGGGTTCCAGAATCCACCAATGTCATGTTCCCAGGCCACAGGGTTCCAGAATCAATCCTCAGTTATGTTCCCAGGCTACAGGGTTCCAGAATAAAACCTCAGTCATGTTCCCAGTCCACAGGGTTCCAGAAGCAAGGCTCAGTCAGGTTCCCGGGGCACAGTATTCCACAATCTAAAGAGATGTCATATTCCCAGGCCACAGGTTTCCAAAATCACGCCTCAGTCATGTTCCCAGGTCACAGGTTTCCAGAATCAAACCGATTTCATGTTCCCTGGCAACAGGGTACCAGAATCCAAACCGATGTCATGTTCCCAGGCCACAGGATTCCACACTCTATCATCAGTCATGTTCCCAGGCCACATGGTTCCAGAATCAAACCTCAGTCGTGTTCCCAGGACACAGGGTTCCAGAAGAAAACCTCAGTCATGATCCCAGGCCACATGTTTCCACAATGAAACCTCAGTCATTTTCCCAAGCCAAAGGTTTCCAGAATCAAACCTCAGTCATATTCCCAGGACACATGGTTCCAGAATCAAACCAGAATCATGTTCGCAGGCCCCAGCTGTCAAAAATCAAACCTCAGGCATGTTCCCAGGCCACAGGTGTCCAGAATCAAACCTCAGTCATTTTCCCAGGGAACAGGCTTCCAGAAACAAAGCTCAGTCATGTTCCCAGGCCACAGGGTTCCAGAGTCAAACCGTTGGCAGGTTCCCAGGCCACAGGGTTCCAGAATCCACCAATGTCATGTTCCCAGGACACAGGTTTCCAGAATCAACCCGATATCATGTTCCCTGGCCACAGTCTCAGAATCCAACCTCAGTCATGTTGCCAGGCCACAGGTTTCCACCATCAAACCTCAGACATGTTCCCAGGCCACAGGGTTCCAGAGTCAAACCGTTGGCAGGTTCCCAGGCCACAGGGTTCCAGAATCCACCAATGTCATGTTCCCAGGCCACAGGGTTCCAGAATCAATCCTCAGTTATGTTCCCAGGCTACAGGGTTCCAGAATAAAACCTCAGTCATGTTCCCAGACCACAGGGTTCCAGAACCAAGGCTCAGTCAGGTTCCCGGGCCACAGTATTCCACAATCTAAACAGATGTCATGTTCCCAGGCCTCAGGGTTCCAGAATCCACCCATGTCATGTTCCCAGTCCACAGGGTTCCAGAACCAAGGCTCAGTCAGGTTCCCGGGGCACAGTATTCCACAATCTAAACAGATGTCATATTCCCAGGCCACAGGTTTCCAAAATCACGCCACAGTCATGTTCGCAGGCCACAGGTTTCCAGAATCAAACCTCAGTCGTGTTCCCAGGACACAGGGTTCCAGAAGAAAACCTCAGTAATGTTCCCTGGACACAGGTTTCAGAAATAAAATCCCAGTCATGTTCCCAGGCCACAGGGCTCCACAAGTAAACCTCAGTCATATTCCCAGGCCAGAGGGTTCCACAATCAAACCTCAGTCCTGTGGCCAGGCCACGGTTCCACCATCAAGCCTCAGTCATGTTCCCAGGCCAGAGTGTTCCACAATCAAACCTAAGCCATCTTGCCAAGCCACAGGGTTCCACCATCAAACCTCAGGCATGTTGCCAGGCCAAAGGGTTCCACCATCAAGCCTCACTCATGTTCCCAAGCCTGAGGGTTGCACTATCAAACCTCAATCATGTTGCCAGGCCACAGGGTTCAACCATCAATCCTCAGTCATGTTCCCAGTAAACAGGGATCCTGAATCAAACCAATGTCATGTTCCCACACCACGGGGTTCCAGTATCAGGCCTCAGTCATGGTCCCAGTGCACAGGGTCCCACAATCAAACCTCAGTCATGTTGCCAGTCCACAGGTTTCTGCCATCAAACCTCAGTCAAGTTCCCAGGCCACAGGGTTCCAGAATCAAGCCTCAGTCATTTGGCCAGGCTAGAGTGTTCCACCATCAAGCCTCACTCATGTTCCCAAGCCTGAGGGTTGCACTATCAAACCTCAATCATGTTGCCAGGCCACAGGGTTCAACCATCAATCCTCAGTCATGTTCCCAGTAAACAGGGCTCCTGAATCAAACCAATGTCATGTTCCCACACCACGGGGTTCCAGTATCAGGCCTCAGTCATGGTCCCAGTGCACAGGGTCCCACAATCAAACCTCAGTCATGTTGCCAGTCCACAGGTTTCTGCCATCAAACCTCAGTCAAGTTCCCAGGCCACAGGGTTCCAGAATCAAGCCTCAGTCATTTTGCCGGGCTAGAGTGTTCCACCATCAAACCTCAGTCATGATCCCAGGCCACATGTTTCCACAATGAAACCTCAGTCATTTTCCCAAGCCAAAGGTTTCCAGAATCAAACCTCAGTCATATTCCCAGGACACATGGTTCCAGAATCAAACCTGAATCATGTTCGCAGGCCCCAGCTGTCAACAATCAAACCTCAGGCATGTTCCCAGGACACAGGTGTCCAGAATCAAACCTCAGTCATGCTCCCAGGGAACAGGCTTCCAGAAACAAAGCTCAGTCATGTTCCCAGGCCACAGGGTTCCAGAATCAAACCTCAGTCTTGTTCCCAGGACACAGGTTTCCAGAATCAACCCAATATCATGTTCCCTGGCCACAGTCTCAGAATCAAACCTCAGTCATGTTGCCAGGCCACAGGTTTCCACCATCAAACCTCAGACATGTTCCCAGGCCACAGGGTTCCAGAGTCAAACCGTTGGCAGGTCCCCAGGCCACAGGGTTCCAGAATCCACCAATGTCATGTTCCCAGGCCACAGGGTTCCAAAATCAATCCTCAGTTATGTTC
This sequence comes from Balaenoptera physalus, assembly GCF_965194825.1. Taxonomy (NCBI): domain Eukaryota; kingdom Metazoa; phylum Chordata; class Mammalia; order Artiodactyla; family Balaenopteridae; genus Balaenoptera; species Balaenoptera physalus. The sequence goes on along the minus strand of NC_138897.1, from coordinate 31,001,472 downwards.
CCAGGCTACAGGGTTCCAGAATAAAACCTCAGTCATGTTCCCAGACCACAGGGTTCCAGAACCAAGGCTCAATCAGGTTCCCGGGCCACAGTATTCCACAATCTAAACAGATGTCATGTTCCCAGGCCTCAGGTTCCAGAATCCACCCATGTCATGTTCCCAGTCCACAGGGTTCCAGAACCAAGGCTCAGTCAGGTTCCCGGGGCACAGTATTCCACCATCTAAACAGATGTCATATTCCCAGGCCACAGGTTTCCAAAATCACGCCTCAGTCATGTTCCCAGGCCACAGGTTTCCAGAATCAAACTGATTTCATGTTCCCTGGCAACAGGGTACCAGAATCCAAACCGATGTCATGTTCCCAGGCCACAGGATTCCACACTCTAACATCAGTCATGTTCCCAGGCCACATGGTTCCAGAATCAAACCTCAGTCGTGTTCCCAGGACACAGGGTTCCAGAAGAAAACCTCAGTCATGTTCCCTGGACACAGGTTTCAGAAATCAAATCCCAGTCATGTTCCCAGGCCACAGGGTTCCACAATTAAACCTCAGTCATATTCCCAGGCCAGAGGGTTCCACAATCAAACCTCAGTCCTGTGGCCAGGCCACGGTTCCACCATCAAGCCTCAGTCATGTTCCCAGGCCAGAGTGTTCCACAATCAAACCTAAGTCATCTTGCCAAGCCACAGGGTTCCACCATCAAACCTCAGGCATGTTGCCAGGCCAAAGGGTTCCACCATCAAGCCTCACTCATGTTCCCAAGCCTGAGGGTTGCACTATCAAACCTCAATCATGTTGCCAGGCCACAGGGTTCAACCATCAATCCTCAGTCATGTTCCCAGTAAACAGGGATCCTGAATCAAACCAATGTCATGTTCCCACACCACGGGGTTCCAGTATCAGGCCTCAGTCATGGTCCCAGTGCACAGGGTCCCACAATCAAACCTCAGTCATGTTGCCAGTCCACAGGTTTCTGCCATCAAACCTCAGTCAAGTTCCCAGGCCACAGGGTTCCAGAATCAAGCCTCAGTCATTTGGCCAGGCTAGAGTGTTCCACCATCAAACCTCAGTCATGATCCCAGGCCACATGTTTCCACAATGAAACCTCAGTCATTTTCCCAAGCCAAAGGTTTCCAGAATCAAACCTCAGTCATATTCCCAGGACACATGGTTCCAGAATCAAACCTGAATCATGTTCGCAGGCCCCAGCTGTCAACAATCAAACCTCAGGCATGTTCCCAGGACACAGGTGTCCAGAATCAAACCTCAGTCATGCTCCCAGGGAACAGGCTTCCAGAAACAAAGCTCAGTCATGTTCCCAGGCCACAGGGTTCCAGAATCAAACCTCAGTCTTGTTCCCAGGACACAGGTTTCCAGAATCAACCCAATATCATGTTCCCTGGCCACAGTCTCAGAATCAAACCTCAGTCATGTTGCCAGGCCACAGGTTTCCACCATCAAACCTCAGACATGTTCCCAGGCCACAGGGTTCCAGAGTCAAACCGTTGGCAGGTCCCCAGGCCACAGGGTTCCAGAATCCACCAATGTCATGTTCCCAGGCCACAGGGTTCCAAAATCAATCCTCAGTTATGTTCCCAGGCTACAGGGTTCCAGAATAAAACCTCACTCATGTTCCCAGACCACAGGGTTCCAGAACCAAGGCTCAATCAGGTTCCCGGGCCACAGTATTCCACAATCTAAACAGATGTCATGTTCCCAGGCCTCAGGTTCCAGAATCCACCCATGTCATGTTCCCAGTCCACAGGGTTCCAGAACCAAGGCTCAGTCAGGTTCCCGGGGCACAGTATTCCACCATCTAAACAGATGCCATATTCCCAGGCCGCAGGTTTCCAAAATCACGCCTCAGTCATGTTCCCAGGCCACAGGTTTCCAGAATCAAACTGATTTCATGTTCCCTGGCAACAGGGTACCAGAATCCAAACAGATGTCATGTTCCCAGGCCACAGGATTCCACACTCTAACATCAGTCATGTTCCCAGGCCACATGGTTCCAGAATCAAACCTCAGTCGTGTTCCCAGGACACAGGGTTCCAGAAGAAAACCTCAGTCATGTTCCCTGGACACAGGTTTCAGAAATCAAATCCCAGTCATGTTCCCAGGCCACAGGGTTCCACAATTAAACCTCAGTCATATTCCCAGGCCAGAGGGTTCCACAATCAAACCTCAGTCCTGTGGCCAGGCCACGGTTCCACCATCAAGCCTCAGTCATGTTCCCAGGCCAGAGTGTTCCACAATCAAACCTAAGTCATCTTGCCAAGCCACAGGGTTCCACCATCAAACCTCAGGCATGTTGCCAGGCCAAAGGGTTCCACCATCAAGCCTCACTCATGTTTCCAAGCCTGAGGGTTGCACTATCAAACCTCAATCATGTTGCCAGGCCACAGGGTTCAACCATCAATCCTCAGTCATGTTCCCAGTAAACAGGGCTCCTGAATCAAACCAATGTCATGTTCCCACACCACGGGGTTCCAGTATCAGGCCTCAGTCATGGTCCCAGTGCACAGGGTCCCACAATCAAACCTCAGTCATGTTGCCAGTCCACAGGTTTCTGCCATCAAACCTCAGTCAAGTTCCCAGGCCACAGGGTTCCAGAATCAAGCCTCAGTCATTTGGCCAGGCTAGAGTGTTCCACCATCAAACCTCAGTCATGATCCCAGGCCACATGTTTCCACAATGAAACTTCAGTCATTTTCTCAAGCCAAAGGTTTCCAGAATCAAACCACAGTCATATTCCCAGGACACATGGTTCCAGAATCAAACCTGAATCATGTTCGCAGGCCCCAGGTGTCAACAATCAAACCTCAGGCATGTTCCCAGGACACAGGTGTCCAGAATCAAACCTCAGTCATGTTCCCAGGGAACTGGCTTCAGGAAACAAAGCTCAGTCATGTTCCCAGGCCACAGGGTTCCAGAATCAAACCTCAGTCTTGTTCCCAGGACACAGGTTTCCAGAATCAACCCGATATCATGTTCCCTGGCCACAGTCTCAGAATCAAACCTCAGTCATGTTGCCAGGCCACAGGTTTCCACCATCAAACCTCAGACATGTTCCCAGGCCACAGGGTTCCAGAGTCAAACCGTTGGCAGGTTCCCAGGCCACAGGGTTCCAGAATCCACCAATGTCATGTTCCCAGGCCACAGGGTTCCAGAATCAATCCTCAGTTATGTTCCCAGGCTACAGGGTTCCAGAATAAAACCTCAGTCATGTTCCCAGACCACAGGGTTCCAGAACCAAGGCTCAGTCAGGTTCCCGGGCCACAGTATTCCACAATCTAAACAGATGTCATGTTCCCAGGCCTCAGGGTTCCAGAATCCACCCATGTCATGTTCCCAGTCCACAGGGTTCCAGAACCAAGGCTCAGTCAGGTTCCCGGGGCACAGTATTCCACAATCTAAACAGATGTCATATTCCCAGGCCACAGGTTTCCAAAATCACGCCACAGTCATGTTCGCAGGCCACAGGTTTCCAGAATCAAACCTCAGTCGTGTTCCCAGGACACAGGGTTCCAGAAGAAAACCTCAGTAATGTTCCCTGGACACAGGTTTCAGAAATAAAATCCCAGTCATGTTCCCAGGCCACAGGGCTCCACAAGTAAACCTCAGTCATATTCCCAGGCCAGAGGGTTCCACAATCAAACCTCAGTCCTGTGGCCAGGCCACGGTTCCACCATCAAGCCTCAGTCATGTTCCCAGGCCAGAGTGTTCCACAATCAAACCTAAGTCATCTTGCCAAGCCACAGGGTTCCACCATCAAACCTCAGGCATGTTGCCAGGCCAAAGGGTTCCACCATCAAGCCTCACTCATGTTCCCAAGCCTGAGGGTTGCACTATCAAACCTCAATCATGTTGCCAGGCCACAGGGTTCAACCATCAATCCTCAGTCATGTTCCCAGTAAACAGGGATCCTGAATCAAACCAATGTCATGTTCCCACACCACGGGGTTCCAGTATCAGGCCTCAGTCATGGTCCCAGTGCACAGGGTCCCACAATCAAACCTCAGTCATGTTGCCAGTCCACAGGTTTCTGCCATCAAACCTCAGTCAAGTTCCCAGGCCACAGGGTTCCAGAATCAAGCCTCAGTCATTTGGCCAGGCTAGAGTGTTCCACCATCAAGCCTCACTCATGTACCCAAGCCTGAGGGTTGCACTATCAAACCTCAATCATGTTGCCAGGCCACAGGGTTCAACCATCAATCCTCAGTCATGTTCCCAGTAAACAGGGCTCCTGAATCAAACCAATGTCATGTTCCCACACCACGGGGTTCCAGTATCAGGCCTCAGTCATGGTCCCAGTGCACAGGGTCCCACAATCAAACCTCAGTCATGTTGCCAGTCCACAGGTTTCTGCCATCAAACCTCAGTCAAGTTCCCAGGCCACAGGGTTCCAGAATCAAGCCTCAGTCATTTGGCCAGGCTAGAGTGTTCCACCATCAAACCTCAGTCATGATCCCAGGCCACATGTTTCCACAATGAAACCTCAGTCATTTTCCCAAGCCAAAGGTTTCCAGAATCAAACCTCAGTCATATTCCCAGGACACATGGTTCCAGAATCAAACCTGAATCATGTTCGCAGGCCCCAGCTGTCAACAATCAAACCTCAGGCATGTTCCCAGGACACAGGTGTCCAGAATCAAACCTCAGTCATGCTCCCAGGGAACAGGCTTCCAGAAACAAAGCTCAGTCATGTTCCCAGGCCACAGGGTTCCAGAATCAAACCTCAGTCTTGTTCCCAGGACACAGGTTTCCAGAATCAACCCAATATCATGTTCCCTGGCCACAGTCTCAGAATCAAACCTCAGTCATGTTGCCAGGCCACAGGTTTCCACCATCAAACCTCAGACATGTTCCCAGGCCACAGGGTTCCAGAGTCAAACCGTTGGCAGGTCCCCAGGCCACAGGGTTCCAGAATCCACCAATGTCATGTTCCCAGGCCACAGGGTTCCAAAATCAATCCTCAGTTATGTTCCCAGGCTACAGGGTTCCAGAATAAAACCTCAGTCATGTTCCCAGACCACAGGGTTCCAGAACCAAGGCTCAATCAGGTTCCCGGGCCACAGTATTCCACAATCTAAACAGATGTCATGTTCCCAGGCCTCAGGTTCCAGAATCCACCCATGTCATGTTCCCAGTCCACAGGGTTCCAGAACCAAGGCTCAGTCAGGTTCCCGGGGCACAGTATTCCACCATCTAAACAGATGTCATATTCCCAGGCCACAGGTTTCCAAAATCACGCCTCAGTCATGTTCCCAGGCCACAGGTTTCCAGAATCAAACTGATTTCATGTTCCCTGGCAACAGGGTACCAGAATCCAAACCGATGTCATGTTCCCAGGCCACAGGATTCCACACTCTAACATCAGTCATGTTCCCAGGCCACATGGTTCCAGAATCAAACCTCAGTCGTGTTCCCAGGACACAGGGTTCCAGAAGAAAACCTCAGTCATGTTCCCTGGACACAGGTTTCAGAAATAAAATCCCAGTCATGTTCCCAGGCCACAGGGTTCCACAATTAAACCTCAGTCATATTCCCAGGCCAGAGGGTTCCACAATCAAACCTCAGTCCTGTGGCCAGGCCACGGTTCCACCATCAAGCCTCAGTCATGTTCCCAGGCCAGAGTGTTCCACAATCAAACCTAAGTCATCTTGCCAAGCCACAGGGTTCCACCATCAAACCTCAGGCATGTTGCCAGGCCAAAGGGTTCCACCATCAAGCCTCACTCATGTTCCCAAGCCTGAGGGTTGCACTATCAAACCTCAATCATGTTGCCAGGCCACAGGGTTCAACCATCAATCCTCAGTCATGTTCCCAGTAAACAGGGCTCCTGAATCAAACCAATGTCATGTTCCCACACCACGGGGTTCCAGTATCAGGCCTCAGTCATGGTCCCAGTGCACAGGGTCCCACAATCAAACCTCAGTCATGTTGCCAGTCCACAGGTTTCTGCCATCAAACCTCAGTCAACTTCCCAGGCCACAGGGTTCCAGAATCAAGCCTCAGTCATTTGGCCAGGCTAGAGTGTTCCACCATCAAACCTCAGTCATGATCCCAGGCCACATGTTTCCACAATGAAACCTCAGTCATTTTCCCAAGCCAAAGGTTTCCAGAATCAAACCTCAGTCATATTCCCAGGACACATGGTTCCAGAATCAAACCTGAATCATGTTCGCAGGCCCCAGCTGTCAACAATCAAACCTCAGGCATGTTCCCAGGACACAGGTGTCCAGAATCAAACCTCAGTCATGCTCCCAGGGAACAGGCTTCCAGAAACAAAGCTCAGTCATGTTCCCAGGCCACAGGGTTCCAGAATCAAACCTCAGTCTTGTTCCCAGGACACAGGTTTCCAGAATCAACCCAATATCATGTTCCCTGGCCACAGTCTCAGAATCAAACCTCAGTCATGTTGCCAGGCCACAGGTTTCCACCATCAAACCTCAGACATGTTCCCAGGCCACAGGGTTCCAGAGTCAAACCGTTGGCAGGTCCCCAGGCCACAGGGTTCCAGAATCCACCAATGTCATGTTCCCAGGCCACAGGGTTCCAAAATCAATCCTCAGTTATGTTCCCAGGCTACAGGGTTCCAGAATAAAACCTCACTCATGTTCCCAGACCACAGGGTTCCAGAACCAAGGCTCAATCAGGTTCCCGGGCCACAGTATTCCACAATCTAAACAGATGTCATGTTCCCAGGTCTCAGGTTCCAGAATCCACCCATGTCATGTTCCCAGTCCACAGGGTTCCAGAACCAAGGCTCAGTCAGGTTCCCGGGGCACAGTATTCCACCATCTAAACAGATGCCATATTCCCAGGCCGCAGGTTTCCAAAATCACGCCTCAGTCATGTTCCCAGGCCACAGGTTTCCAGAATCAAACTGATTTCATGTTCCCTGGCAACAGGGTACCAGAATCCAAACAGATGTCATGTTCCCAGGCCACAGGATTCCACACTCTAACATCAGTCATGTTCCCAGGCCACATGGTTCCAGAATCAAACCTCAGTCGTGTTCCCAGGACACAGGGTTCCAGAAGAAAACCTCAGTCATGTTCCCTGGACACAGGTTTCAGAAATCAAATCCCAGTCATGTTCCCAGGCCACAGGGTTCCACAATTAAACCTCAGTCATATTCCCAGGCCAGAGGGTTCCACAATCAAACCTCAGTCCTGTGGCCAGGCCACGGTTCCACCATCAAGCCTCAGTCATGTTCCCAGGCCAGAGTGTTCCACAATCAAACCTAAGTCATCTTGCCAAGCCACAGGGTTCCACCATCAAACCTCAGGCATGTTGCCAGGCCAAAGGGTTCCACCATCAAGCCTCACTCATGTTCCCAAGCCTGAGGGTTGCACTATCAAACCTCAATCATGTTGCCAGGCCACAGGGTTCAACCATCAATCCTCAGTCATGTTCCCAGTAAACAGGGCTCCTGAATCAAACCAATGTCATGTTCCCACACCACGGGGTTCCAGTATCAGGCCTCAGTCATGGTCCCAGTGCACAGGGTCACACAATCAAACCTCAGTCATGTTGCCAGTCCACAGGTTTCTGCCATCAAACCTCAGTCAAGTTCCCAGGCCACAGGGTTCCAGAATCAAGCCTCAGTCATTTGGCCAGGCTAGAGTGTTCCACCATCAAACCTCAGTCATGATCCCAGGCCACATGTTTCCACAATGAAACTTCAGTCATTTTCGCAAGCCAAAGGTTTCCAGAATCAAACCACAGTCATATTCCCAGGACACATGGTTCCGGAATCAAACCTGTATCATGTTCGCAGGCCCCAGGTGTCAACAATCAAACCTCAGGCATGTTCCCAGGACACAGGTGTCCAGAATCAAACCTCAGTCATGTTCCCAGGGAACTGGCTTCAGGAAACAAAGCTCAGTCATGTTCCCAGGCCACAGGGTTCCAGAATCAAACCTCAGTCTTGTTCCCAGGACACAGGTTTCCAGAATCAACCCGATATCATGTTCCCTGGCCACAGTCTCAGAATTAAACCTCAGTCATGTTGCCAGGCCACAGGTTTCCACCATCAAACCTCAGACATGTTCCCAGGCCACAGGGTTCCAGAGTCAAACCGTTGGCAGGTTCCCAGGCCACAGGGTTCCAGAATCCACCAATGTCATGTTCCCAGGCCACAGGGTTCCAGAATCAATCCTCAGTTATGTTCCCAGGCTACAGGGTTCCAGAATAAAACCTCAGTCATGTTCCCAGACCACAGGGTTCCAGAACCAAGGCTCAGTCAGGTTCCCGGGGCACAGTATTCCACCATCTAAACAGATGTCATATTCCCAGGCCACAGGTTTCCAAAATCACGCCTCAGTCATGTTCCCAGGCCACAGGTTTCCAGAATCAAACTGATTTCATGTTCCCTGGCAACAGGGTACCAGAATCCAAACCGATGTCATGTTCCCAGGCCACAGGATTCCACACTCTAACATCAGTCATGTTCCCAGGCCACATGGTTCCAGAATCAAACCTCAGTCGTGTTCCCAGGACACAGGGTTCCAGAAGAAAACCTCAGTCATGTTCCCTGGACACAGGTTTCAGAAATAAAATCCCAGTCATGTTCCCAGGCCACAGGGTTCCACAATGAAACCTCAGTCATATTCCCAGGCCAGAGGGTTCCACAATCAAACCTCAGTCCTGTGGCCAGGCCACGGTTCCACCATCAAGCCTCAGTCATGTTCCCAGGCCAGAGTGTTCCACAATCAAACCTAAGTCATCTTGCCAAGCCACAGGGTTCCACCATCAAACCTCAGGCATGTTGCCAGGCCAAAGGGTTCCACCATCAAGCCTCACTCATGTTCCCAAGCCTGAGGGTTGCACTATCAAACCTCAATCATGTTGCCAGGCCACAGGGTTCAACCATCAATCCTCAGTCATGTTCCCAGTAAACAGGGCTCCTGAATCAAACCAATGTCATGTTCCCACACCACGGGGTTCCAGTATCAGGCCTCAGTCATGGTCCCAGTGCACAGGGTCCCACAATCAAACCTCAGTCATGTTGCCAGTCCACAGGTTTCTGCCATCAAACCTCAGTCAAGTTCCCAGGCCACAGGGTTCCAGAATCAAGCCTCAGTCATTTGGCCAGGCTAGAGTGTTCCACCATCAAACCTCAGTCATGATCCCAGGCCACATGTTTCCACAATGAAACCTCAGTCATTTTCCCAAGCCAAAGGTTTCCAGAATCAAACCTCAGTCATATTCCCAGGACACATGGTTCCACAATCAAACCTGAATCATGTTCGCAGGCCCCAGCTGTCAACAATCAAACCTCAGGCATGTTCCCAGGACACAGGTGTCCAGAATCAAACCTCAGTCATGTTCCCAGGGAACAGGCTTCCAGAAACAAAGCTCAGTCATGTTCCCAGGCCACAGGGTTCCAGAATCAAACCTCAGTCTTGTTCCCAGGACACAGGTTTCCAGAATCAACCCGATATCATGTTCCCTGGCCACAGTCTCAGAATCAAACCTCAGTCATGTTGCCAGGCCACAGGTTTCCACCATCAAACCTCAGACATGTTCCCAGGCCACAGGGTTCCAGAGTCAAACCGTTGGCAGGTCCCCAGGCCACAGGGTTCCAGAATCCACCAATGTCATGTTCCCAGGCCACAGGGTTCCAGAATCAATCCTCAGTTATGTTCCCAGGATACAGGGTTCCAGAATAAAACCTCAGTCATGTTCCCAGACCACAGGGTTCCAGAACCAAGGCTCAGTCAGGTTCCGGGGCCACAGTATTCCACAATCTAAACAGATGTCATGTTCCCAGGCCTCAGGTTCCAGAATCCACCCATGTCATGTTCCCAGTCCACAGGGTTCCAGAACCAAGGCTCAGTCAGGTTCCCGGGGCACAGTATTCCACCATCTAAACAGATGTCATATTCCCAGGCCACAGGTTTCCAAAATCACGCCTCAGTCATGTTCCCAGGCCACAGGTTTCCAGAATCAAACTGATTTCATGTTCCCTGGCAACAGGGTACCAGAATCCAAACCGATGTCATGTTCCCAGGCCACAGGATTCCACACTCTAACATCAGTCATGTTCCCAGGCCACATGGTTCCAGAATCAAACCTCAGTCGTGTTCCCAGGACACAGGGTTCCAGAAGAAAACCTCAGTCATGTTCCCTGGACACAGGTTTCAGAAATCAAATCCCAGTCATGTTCCCAGGCCACAGGGTTCCACAATTAAACCTCAGTCATATTCCCAGGCCAGAGGGTTCCACAATCAAACCTCAGTCCTGTGGCCAGGCCACGGTTCCACCATCAAGCCTCAGTCATGTTCCCAGGCCAGAGTGTTCCACAATCAAACCTAAGTCATCTTGCCAAGCCACAGGGTTCCACCATCAAACCTCAGGCATGTTGCCAGGCCAAAGGGTTCCACCATCAAGCCTCACTCATGTTCCCAAGCCTGAGGGTTGCACTATCAAACCTCAATCATGTTGCCAGGCCACAGGGTTCAACCATCAATCCTCAGTCATGTTCCCAGTAAACAGGGATCCTGAATCAAACCAATGTCATGTTCCCACACCACGGGGTTCCAGTATCAGGCCTCAGTCATGGTCCCAGTGCACAGGGTCCCACAATCAAACCTCAGTCATGTTGCCAGTCCACAGGTTTCTGCCATCAAACCTCAGTCAAGTTCCCAGGCCACAGGGTTCCAGAATCAAGCCTCAGTCATTTGGCCAGGCTAGAGTGTTCCACCATCAAACCTCAGTCATGATCCCAGGCCACATGTTTCCACAATGAAACCTCAGTCATTTTCCCAAGCCAAAGGTTTCCAGAATCAAACCTCAGTCATATTCCCAGGACACATGGTTCCAGAATCAAACCTGAATCATGTTCGCAGGCCCCAGCTGTCAACAATCAAACCTCAGGCATGTTCCCAGGACACAGGTGTCCAGAATCAAACCTCAGTCATGCTCCCAGGGAACAGGCTTCCAGAAACAAAGCTCAGTCATGTTCCCAGGCCACAGGGTTCCAGAATCAAACCTCAGTCTTGTTCCCAGGACACAGGTTTCCAGAATCAACCCAATATCATGTTCCCTGGCCACAGTCTCAGAATCAAACCTCAGTCATGTTGCCAGGCCACAGGTTTCCACCATCAAACCTCAGACATGTTCCCAGGCCACAGGGTTCCAGAGTCAAACCGTTGGCAGGTCCCCAGGCCACAGGGTTCCAGAATCCACCAATGTCATGTTCCCAGGCCACAGGGTTCCAAAATCAATCCTCAGTTATGTTCCCAGGCTACAGGGTTCCAGAATAAAACCTCACTCATGTTCCCAGACCACAGGGTTCCAGAACCAAGGCTCAATCAGGTTCCCGGGCCACAGTATTCCACAATCTAAACAGATGTCATGTTCCCAGGCCTCAGGTTCCAGAATCCACCCATGTCATGTTCCCAGTCCACAGGGTTCCAGAACCAAGGCTCAGTCAGGTTCCCGGGGCACAGTATTCCACCATCTAAACAGATGCCATATTCCCAGGCCGCAGGTTTCCAAAATCACGCCTCAGTCATGTTCCCAGGCCACAGGTTTCCAGAATCAAACTGATTTCATGTTCCCTGGCAACAGGGTACCAGAATCCAAACAGATGTCATGTTCCCAGGCCACAGGATTCCACACTCTAACATCAGTCATGTTCCCAGGCCACATGGTTCCAGAATCAAACCTCAGTCGTGTTCCCAGGACACAGGGTTCCAGAAGAAAACCTCAGTCATGTTCCCTGGACACAGGTTTCAGAAATCAAATCCCAGTCATGTTCCCAGGCCACAGGGTTCCACAATTAAACCTCAGTCATATTCCCAGGCCAGAGGGTTCCACAATCAAACCTCAGTCCTGTGGCCAGGCCACGGTTCCACCATCAAGCCTCAGTCATGTTCCCAGGCCAGAGTGTTCCACAATCAAACCTAAGTCATCTTGCCAAGCCACAGGGTTCCACCATCAAACCTCAGGCATGTTGCCAGGCCAAAGGGTTCCACCATCAAGCCTCACTCATGTTTCCAAGCCTGAGGGTTGCACTATCAAACCTCAATCATGTTGCCAGGCCACAGGGTTCAACCATCAATCCTCAGTCATGTTCCCAGTAAACAGGGCTCCTGAATCAAACCAATGTCATGTTCCCACACCACGGGGTTCCAGTATCAGGCCTCAGTCATGGTCCCAGTGCACAGGGTCCCACAATCAAACCTCAGTCATGTTGCCAGTCCACAGGTTTCTGCCATCAAACCTCAGTCAAGTTCCCAGGCCACAGGGTTCCAGAATCAAGCCTCAGTCATTTGGCCAGGCTAGAGTGTTCCACCATCAAACCTCAGTCATGATCCCAGGCCACATGTTTCCACAATGAAACTTCAGTCATTTTCGCAAGCCAAAGGTTTCCAGAATCAAACCACAGTCATATTCCCAGGACACATGGTTCCAGAATCAAACCTGAATCATGTTCGCAGGCCCCAGGTGTCAACAATCAAACCTCAGGCATGTTCCCAGGACACAGGTGTCCAGAATCAAACCTCAGTCATGTTCCCAGGGAACTGGCTTCAGGAAACAAAGCTCAGTCATGTTCCCAGGCCACAGGGTTCCAGAATCAAACCTCAGTCTTGTTCCCAGGACACAGGTTTCCAGAATCAACCCGATATCATGTTCCCTGGCCACAGTCTCAGAATCAAACCTCAGTCATGTTGCCAGGCCACAGGTTTCCACCATCAAACCTCAGACATGTTCCCAGGCCACAGGGTTCCAGAGTCAAACCGTTGGCAGGTTCCCAGGCCACAGGGTTCCAGAATCCACCAATGTCATGTTCCCAGGCCACAGGGTTCCAGAATCAATCCTCAGTTATGTTCCCAGGCTACAGGGTTCCAGAATAAAACCTCAGTCATGTTCCCAGACCACAGGGTTCCAGAACCAAGGCTCAGTCAGGTTCCCGGGCCACAGTATTCCACAATCTAAACAGATGTCATGTTCCCAGGCCTCAGGGTTCCAGAATCCACCCATGTCATGTTCCCAGTCCACAGGGTTCCAGAACCAAGGCTCAGTCAGGTTCCCGGGGCACAGTATTCCACAATCTAAACAGATGTCATATTCCCAGGCCACAGGTTTCCAAAATCACGCCACAGTCATGTTCGCAGGCCACAGGTTTCCAGAATCAAACCTCAGTCGTGTTCCCAGGACACAGGGTTCCAGAAGAAAACCTCAGTAATGTTCCCTGGACACAGGTTTCAGAAATAAAATCCCAGTCATGTTCCCAGGCCACAGGGCTCCACAAGTAAACCTCAGTCATATTCCCAGGCCAGAGGGTTCCACAATCAAACCTCAGTCCTGTGGCCAGGCCACGGTTCCACCATCAAGCCTCAGTCATGTTCCCAGGCCAGAGTGTTCCACAATCAAACCTAAGTCATCTTGCCAAGCCACAGGGTTCCACCATCAAACCTCAGGCATGTTGCCAGGCCAAAGGGTTCCACCATCAAGCCTCACTCATGTTCCCAAGCCTGAGGGTTGCACTATCAAACCTCAATCATGTTGCCAGGCCACAGGGTTCAACCATCAATCCTCAGTCATGTTCCCAGTAAACAGGGATCCTGAATCAAACCAATGTCATGTTCCCACACCACGGGGTTCCAGTATCAGGCCTCAGTCATGGTCCCAGTGCACAGGGTCCCACAATCAAACCTCAGTCATGTTGCCAGTCCACAGGTTTCTGCCATCAAACCTCAGTCAAGTTCCCAGGCCACAGGGTTCCAGAATCAAGCCTCAGTCATTTGGCCAGGCTAGAGTGTTCCACCATCAAGCCTCACTCATGTACCCAAGCCTGAGGGTTGCACTATCAAACCTCAATCATGTTGCCAGGCCACAGGGTTCAACCATCAATCCTCAGTCATGTTCCCAGTAAACAGGGCTCCTGAATCAAACCAATGTCATGTTCCCACACCACGGGGTTCCAGTATCAGGCCTCAGTCATGGTCCCAGTGCACAGGGTCCCACAATCAAACCTCAGTCATGTTGCCAGTCCACAGGTTTCTGCCATCAAACCTCAGTCAAGTTCCCAGGCCACAGGGTTCCAGAATCAAGCCTCAGTCATTTGGCCAGCCTAGAGTGTTCCACCATCAAACCTCAGTCATGATCCCAGGCCACATGTTTCCACAATGAAACCTCAGTCATTTTCCCAAGCCAAAGGTTTCCAGAATCAAACCTCAGTCATATTCCCAGGACACATGGTTCCAGAATCAAACCTGAATCATGTTCGCAGGCCCCAGCTGTCAACAATCAAACCTCAGGCATGTTCCCAGGACACAGGTGTCCAGAATCAAACCTCAGTCATGCTCCCAGGGAACAGGCTTCCAGAAACAAAGCTCAGTCATGTTCCCAGGCCACAGGGTTCCAGAATCAAACCTCAGTCTTGTTCCCAGGACACAGGTTTCCAGAATCAACCCAATATCATGTTCCCTGGCCACAGTCTCAGAATCAAACCTCAGTCATGTTGCCAGGCCACAGGTTTCCACCATCAAACCTCAGACATGTTCCCAGGCCACAGGGTTCCAGAGTCAAACCGTTGGCAGGTCCCCAGGCCACAGGGTTCCAGAATCCACCAATGTCATGTTCCCAGGCCACAGGGTTCCAAAATCAATCCTCAGTTATGTTCCCAGGCTACAGGGTTCCAGAATAAAACCTCAGTCATGTTCCCAGACCACAGGGTTCCAGAACCAAGGCTCAATCAGGTTCCCGGGCCACAGTATTCCACAATCTAAACAGATGTCATGTTCCCAGGCCTCAGGTTCCAGAATCCACCCATGTCATGTTCCCAGTCCACAGGGTTCCAGAACCAAGGCTCAGTCAGGTTCCCGGGGCACAGTATTCCACCATCTAAACAGATGTCATATTCCCAGGCCACAGGTTTCCAAAATCACGCCTCAGTCATGTTCCCAGGCCACAGGTTTCCAGAATCAAACTGATTTCATGTTCCCTGGCAACAGGGTACCAGAATCCAAACCGATGTCATGTTCCCAGGCCACAGGATTCCACACTCTAACATCAGTCATGTTCCCAGGCCACATGGTTCCAGAATCAAACCTCAGTCGTGTTCCCAGGACACAGGGTTCCAGAAGAAAACCTCAGTCATGTTCCCTGGACACAGGTTTCAGAAATAAAATCCCAGTCATGTTCCCAGGCCACAGGGTTCCACAATTAAACCTCAGTCATATTCCCAGGCCAGAGGGTTCCACAATCAAACCTCAGTCCTGTGGCCAGGCCACGGTTCCACCATCAAGCCTCAGTCATGTTCCCAGGCCAGAGTGTTCCACAATCAAACCTAAGTCATCTTGCCAAGCCACAGGGTTCCACCATCAAACCTCAGGCATGTTGCCAGGCCAAAGGGTTCCACCATCAAGCCTCACTCATGTTCCCAAGCCTGAGGGTTGCACTATCAAACCTCAATCATGTTGCCAGGCCACAGGGTTCAACCATCAATCCTCAGTCATGTTCCCAGTAAACAGGGCTCCTGAATCAAACCAATGTCATGTTCCCACACCACGGGGTTCCAGTATCAGGCCTCAGTCATGGTCCCAGTGCACAGGGTCCCACAATCAAACCTCAGTCATGTTGCCAGTCCACAGGTTTCTGCCATCAAACCTCAGTCAAGTTCCCAGGCCACAGGGTTCCAGAATCAAGCCTCAGTCATTTGGCCAGGCTAGAGTGTTCCACCATCAAACCTCAGTCATGATCCCAGGCCACATGTTTCCACAATGAAACCTCAGTCATTTTCCCAAGCCAAAGGTTTCCAGAATCAAACCTCAGTCATATTCCCAGGACACATGGTTCCAGAATCAAACCTGAATCATGTTCGCAGGCCCCAGCTGTCAACAATCAAACCTCAGGCATGTTCCCAGGACACAGGTGTCCAGAATCAAACCTCAGTCATGCTCCCAGGGAACAGGCTTCCAGAAACAAAGCTCAGTCATGTTCCCAGGCCACAGGGTTCCAGAATCAAACCTCAGTCTTGTTCCCAGGACACAGGTTTCCAGAATCAACCCAATATCATGTTCCCTGGCCACAGTCTCAGAATCAAACCTCAGTCATGTTGCCAGGCCACAGGTTTCCACCATCAAACCTCAGACATGTTCCCAGGCCACAGGGTTCCAGAGTCAAACCGTTGGCAGGTCCCCAGGCCACAGGGTTCCAGAATCCACCAATGTCATGTTCCCAGGCCACAGGGTTCCAAAATCAATCCTCAGTTATGTTCCCAGGCTACAGGGTTCCAGAATAAAACCTCACTCATGTTCCCAGACCACAGGGTTCCAGAACCAAGGCTCAATCAGGTTCCCGGGCCACAGTATTCCACAATCTAAACAGATGTCATGTTCCCAGGCCTCAGGTTCCAGAATCCACCCATGTCATGTTCCCAGTCCACAGGGTTCCAGAACCAAGGCTCAGTCAGGTTCCCGGGGCACAGTATTCCACCATCTAAACAGATGCCATATTCCCAGGCCGCAGGTTTCCAAAATCACGCCTCAGTCATGTTCCCAGGCCACAGGTTTCCAGAATCAAACTGATTTCATGTTCCCTGGCAACAGGGTACCAGAATCCAAACAGATGTCATGTTCCCAGGCCACAGGATTCCACACTCTAACATCAGTCATGTTCCCAGGCCACATGGTTCCAGAATCAAACCTCAGTCGTGTTCCCAGGACACAGGGTTCCAGAAGAAAACCTCAGTCATGTTCCCTGGACACAGGTTTCAGAAATCAAATCCCAGTCATGTTCCCAGGCCACAGGGTTCCACAATTAAACCTCAGTCATATTCCCAGGCCAGAGGGTTCCACAATCAAACCTCAGTCCTGTGGCCAGGCCACGGTTCCACCATCAAGCCTCAGTCATGTTCCCAGGCCAGAGTGTTCCACAATCAAACCTAAGTCATCTTGCCAAGCCACAGGGTTCCACCATCAAACCTCAGGCATGTTGCCAGGCCAAAGGGTTCCACCATCAAGCCTCACTCATGTTTCCAAGCCTGAGGGTTGCACTATCAAACCTCAATCATGTTGCCAGGCCACAGGGTTCAACCATCAATCCTCAGTCATGTTCCCAGTAAACAGGGCTCCTGAATCAAACCAATGTCATGTTCCCACACCACGGGGTTCCAGTATCAGGCCTCAGTCATGGTCCCAGTGCACAGGGTCCCACAATCAAACCTCAGTCATGTTGCCAGTCCACAGGTTTCTGCCATCAAACCTCAGTCAAGTTCCCAGGCCACAGGGTTCCAGAATCAAGCCTCAGTCATTTGGCCAGGCTAGAGTGTTCCACCATCAAACCTCAGTCATGATCCCAGGCCACATGTTTCCACAATGAAACTTCAGTCATTTTCGCAAGCCAAAGGTTTCCAGAATCAAACCACAGTCATATTCCCAGGACACATGGTTCCAGAATCAAACCTGAATCATGTTCGCAGGCCCCAGGTGTCAACAATCAAACCTCAGGCATGTTCCCAGGACACAGGTGTCCAGAATCAAACCTCAGTCATGTTCCCAGGGAACTGGCTTCAGGAAACAAAGCTCAGTCATGTTCCCAGGCCACAGGGTTCCAGAATCAAACCTCAGTCTTGTTCCCAGGACACAGGTTTCCAGAATCAACCCGATATCATGTTCCCTGGCCACAGTCTCAGAATCAAACCTCAGTCATGTTGCCAGGCCACAGGTTTCCACCATCAAACCTCAGACATGTTCCCAGGCCACAGGGTTCCAGAGTCAAACCGTTGGCAGGTTCCCAGGCCACAGGGTTCCAGAATCCACCAATGTCATGTTCCCAGGCCACAGGGTTCCAGAATCAATCCTCAGTTATGTTCCCAGGCTACAGGGTTCCAGAATAAAACCTCAGTCATGTTCCCAGACCACAGGGTTCCAGAACCAAGGCTCAGTCAGGTTCCCGGGCCACAGTATTCCACAATCTAAACAGATGTCATGTTCCCAGGCCTCAGGGTTCCAGAATCCACCCATGTCATGTTCCCAGTCCACAGGGTTCCAGAACCAAGGCTCAGTCAGGTTCCCGGGGCACAGTATTCCACAATCTAAACAGATGTCATATTCCCAGGCCACAGGTTTCCAAAATCACGCCACAGTCATGTTCGCAGGCCACAGGTTTCCAGAATCAAACCTCAGTCGTGTTCCCAGGACACAGGGTTCCAGAAGAAAACCTCAGTAATGTTCCCTGGACACAGGTTTCAGAAATAAAATCCCAGTCATGTTCCCAGGCCACAGGGCTCCACAAGTAAACCTCAGTCATATTCCCAGGCCAGAGGGTTCCACAATCAAACCTCAGTCCTGTGGCCAGGCCACGGTTCCACCATCAAGCCTCAGTCATGTTCCCAGGCCAGAGTGTTCCACAATCAAACCTAAGTCATCTTGCCAAGCCACAGGGTTCCACCATCAAACCTCAGGCATGTTGCCAGGCCAAAGGGTTCCACCATCAAGCCTCACTCATGTTCCCAAGCCTGAGGGTTGCACTATCAAACCTCAATCATGTTGCCAGGCCACAGGGTTCAACCATCAATCCTCAGTCATGTTCCCAGTAAACAGGGATCCTGAATCAAACCAATGTCATGTTCCCACACCACGGGGTTCCAGTATCAGGCCTCAGTCATGGTCCCAGTGCACAGGGTCCCACAATCAAACCTCAGTCATGTTGCCAGTCCACAGGTTTCTGCCATCAAACCTCAGTCAAGTTCCCAGGCCACAGGGTTCCAGAATCAAGCCTCAGTCATTTGGCCAGGCTAGAGTGTTCCACCATCAAGCCTCACTCATGTACCCAAGCCTGAGGGTTGCACTATCAAACCTCAATCATGTTGCCAGGCCACAGGGTTCAACCATCAATCCTCAGTCATGTTCCCAGTAAACAGGGCTCCTGAATCAAACCAATGTCATGTTCCCACACCACGGGGTTCCAGTATCAGGCCTCAGTCATGGTCCCAGTGCACAGGGTCCCACAATCAAACCTCAGTCATGTTGCCAGTCCACAGGTTTCTGCCATCAAACCTCAGTCAAGTTCCCAGGCCACAGGGTTCCAGAATCAAGCCTCAGTCATTTGGCCAGGCTAGAGTGTTCCACCATCAAACCTCAGTCATGATCCCAGGCCACATGTTTCCACAATGAAACCTCAGTCATTTTCCCAAGCCAAAGGTTTCCAGAATCAAACCTCAGTCATATTCCCAGGACACATGGTTCCAGAATCAAACCTGAATCATGTTCGCAGGCCCCAGCTGTCAACAATCAAACCTCAGGCATGTTCCCAGGACACAGGTGTCCAGAATCAAACCTCAGTCATGCTCCCAGGGAACAGGCTTCCAGAAACAAAGCTCAGTCATGTTCCCAGGCCACAGGGTTCCAGAATCAAACCTCAGTCTTGTTCCCAGGACACAGGTTTCCAGAATCAACCCAATATCATGTTCCCTGGCCACAGTCTCAGAATCAAACCTCAGTCATGTTGCCAGGCCACAGGTTTCCACCATCAAACCTCAGACATGTTCCCAGGCCACAGGGTTCCAGAGTCAAACCGTTGGCAGGTCCCCAGGCCACAGGGTTCCAGAATCCACCAATGTCATGTTCCCAGGCCACAGGGTTCCAAAATCAATCCTCAGTTATGTTCCCAGGCTACAGGGTTCCAGAATAAAACCTCAGTCATGTTCCCAGACCACAGGGTTCCAGAACCAAGGCTCAATCAGGTTCCCGGGCCACAGTATTCCACAATCTAAACAGATGTCATGTTCCCAGGCCTCAGGTTCCAGAATCCACCCATGTCATGTTCCCAGTCCACAGGGTTCCAGAACCAAGGCTCAGTCAGGTTCCCGGGGCACAGTATTCCACCATCTAAACAGATGTCATATTCCCAGGCCACAGGTTTCCAAAATCACGCCTCAGTCATGTTCCCAGGCCACAGGTTTCCAGAATCAAACTGATTTCATGTTCCCTGGCAACAGGGTACCAGAATCCAAACCGATGTCATGTTCCCAGGCCACAGGATTCCACACTCTAACATCAGTCATGTTCCCAGGCCACATGGTTCCAGAATCAAACCTCAGTCGTGTTCCCAGGACACAGGGTTCCAGAAGAAAACCTCAGTCATGTTCCCTGGACACAGGTTTCAGAAATAAAATCCCAGTCATGTTCCCAGGCCACAGGGTTCCACAATTAAACCTCAGTCATATTCCCAGGCCAGAGGGTTCCACAATCAAACCTCAGTCCTGTGGCCAGGCCACGGTTCCACCATCAAGCCTCAGTCATGTTCCCAGGCCAGAGTGTTCCACAATCAAACCTAAGTCATCTTGCCAAGCCACAGGGTTCCACCATCAAACCTCAGGCATGTTGCCAGGCCAAAGGGTTCCACCATCAAGCCTCACTCATGTTCCCAAGCCTGAGGGTTGCACTATCAAACCTCAATCATGTTGCCAGGCCACAGGGTTCAACCATCAATCCTCAGTCATGTTCCCAGTAAACAGGGCTCCTGAATCAAACCAATGTCATGTTCCCACACCACGGGGTTCCAGTATCAGGCCTCAGTCATGGTCCCAGTGCACAGGGTCCCACAATCAAACCTCAGTCATGTTGCCAGTCCACAGGTTTCTGCCATCAAACCTCAGTCAAGTTCCCAGGCCACAGGGTTCCAGAATCAAGCCTCAGTCATTTGGCCAGGCTAGAGTGTTCCACCATCAAACCTCAGTCATGATCCCAGGCCACATGTTTCCACAATGAAACCTCAGTCATTTTCCCAAGCCAAAGGTTTCCAGAATCAAACCTCAGTCATATTCCCAGGACACATGGTTCCAGAATCAAACCTGAATCATGTTCGCAGGCCCCAGCTGTCAACAATCAAACCTCAGGCATGTTCCCAGGACACAGGTGTCCAGAATCAAACCTCAGTCATGCTCCCAGGGAACAGGCTTCCAGAAACAAAGCTCAGTCATGTTCCCAGGCCACAGGGTTCCAGAATCAAACCTCAGTCTTGTTCCCAGGACACAGGTTTCCAGAATCAACCCAATATCATGTTCCCTGGCCACAGTCTCAGAATCAAACCTCAGTCATGTTGCCAGGCCACAGGTTTCCACCATCAAACCTCAGACATGTTCCCAGGCCACAGGGTTCCAGAGTCAAACCGTTGGCAGGTCCCCAGGCCACAGGGTTCCAGAATCCACCAATGTCATGTTCCCAGGCCACAGGGTTCCAAAATCAATCCTCAGTTATGTTCCCAGGCTACAGGGTTCCAGAATAAAACCTCAGTCATGTTCCCAGACCACAGGGTTCCAGAACCAAGGCTCAATCAGGTTCCCGGGCCACAGTATTCCACAATCTAAACAGATGTCATGTTCCCAGGCCTCAGGTTCCAGAATCCACCCATGTCATGTTCCCAGTCCACAGGGTTCCAGAACCAAGGCTCAGTCAGGTTCCCGGGGCACAGTATTCCACCATCTAAACAGATGTCATATTCCCAGGCCACAGGTTTCCAAAATCACGCCTCAGTCATGTTCCCAGGCCACAGGTTTCCAGAATCAAACTGATTTCATGTTCCCTGGCAACAGGGTACCAGAATCCAAACCGATGTCATGTTCCCAGGCCACAGGATTCCACACTCTAACATCAGTCATGTTCCCAGGCCACATGGTTCCAGAATCAAACCTCAGTCGTGTTCCCAGGACACAGGGTTCCAGAAGAAAACCTCAGTCATGTTCCCTGGACACAGGTTTCAGAAATCAAATCCCAGTCATGTTCCCAGGCCACAGGGTTCCACAATTAAACCTCAGTCATATTCCCAGGCCAGAGGGTTCCACAATCAAACCTCAGTCCTGTGGCCAGGCCACGGTTCCACCATCAAGCCTCAGTCATGTTCCCAGGCCAGAGTGTTCCACAATCAAACCTAAGTCATCTTGCCAAGCCACAGGGTTCCACCATCAAACCTCAGGCATGTTGCCAGGCCAAAGGGTTCCACCATCAAGCCTCACTCATGTTCCCAAGCCTGAGGGTTGCACTATCAAACCTCAATCATGTTGCCAGGCCACAGGGTTCAACCATCAATCCTCAGTCATGTTCCCAGTAAACAGGGATCCTGAATCAAACCAATGTCATGTTCCCACACCACGGGGTTCCAGTATCAGGCCTCAGTCATGGTCCCAGTGCACAGGGTCCCACAATCAAACCTCAGTCATGTTGCCAGTCCACAGGTTTCTGCCATCAAACCTCAGTCAACTTCCCAGGCCACAGGGTTCCAGAATCAAGCCTCAGTCATTTGGCCAGGCTAGAGTGTTCCACCATCAAACCTCAGTCATGATCCCAGGCCACATGTTTCCACAATGAAACCTCAGTCATTTTCCCAAGCCAAAGGTTTCCAGAATCAAACCTCAGTCATATTCCCAGGACACATGGTTCCAGAATCAAACCTGAATCATGTTCGCAGGCCCCAGCTGTCAACAATCAAACCTCAGGCATGTTCCCAGGACACAGGTGTCCAGAATCAAACCTCAGTCATGCTCCCAGGGAACAGGCTTCCAGAAACAAAGCTCAGTCATGTTCCCAGGCCACAGGGTTCCAGAATCAAACCTCAGTCTTGTTCCCAGGACACAGGTTTCCAGAATCAACCCAATATCATGTTCCCTGGCCACAGTCTCAGAATCAAACCTCAGTCATGTTGCCAGGCCACAGGTTTCCACCATCAAACCTCAGACATGTTCCCAGGCCACAGGGTTCCAGAGTCAAACCGTTGGCAGGTCCCCAGGCCACAGGGTTCCAGAATCCACCAATGTCATGTTCCCAGGCCACAGGGTTCCAAAATCAATCCTCAGTTATGTTCCCAGGCTACAGGGTTCCAGAATAAAACCTCACTCATGTTCCCAGACCACAGGGTTCCAGAACCAAGGCTCAATCAGGTTCCCGGGCCACAGTATTCCACAATCTAAACAGATGTCATGTTCCCAGGCCTCAGGTTCCAGAATCCACCCATGTCATGTTCCCAGTCCACAGGGTTCCAGAACCAAGGCTCAGTCAGGTTCCCGGGGCACAGTATTCCACCATCTAAACAGATGCCATATTCCCAGGCCGCAGGTTTCCAAAATCACGCCTCAGTCATGTTCCCAGGCCACAGGTTTCCAGAATCAAACTGATTTCATGTTCCCTGGCAACAGGGTACCAGAATCCAAACAGATGTCATGTTCCCAGGCCACAGGATTCCACACTCTAACATCAGTCATGTTCCCAGGCCACATGGTTCCAGAATCAAACCTCAGTCGTGTTCCCAGGACACAGGGTTCCAGAAGAAAACCTCAGTCATGTTCCCTGGACACAGGTTTCAGAAATCAAATCCCAGTCATGTTCCCAGGCCACAGGGTTCCACAATTAAACCTCAGTCATATTCCCAGGCCAGAGGGTTCCACAATCAAACCTCAGTCCTGTGGCCAGGCCACGGTTCCACCATCAAGCCTCAGTCATGTTCCCAGGCCAGAGTGTTCCACAATCAAACCTAAGTCATCTTGCCAAGCCACAGGGTTCCACCATCAAACCTCAGGCATGTTGCCAGGCCAAAGGGTTCCACCATCAAGCCTCACTCATGTTTCCAAGCCTGAGGGTTGCACTATCAAACCTCAATCATGTTGCCAGGCCACAGGGTTCAACCATCAATCCTCAGTCATGTTCCCAGTAAACAGGGCTCCTGAATCAAACCAATGTCATGTTCCCACACCACGGGGTTCCAGTATCAGGCCTCAGTCATGGTCCCAGTGCACAGGGTCCCACAATCAAACCTCAGTCATGTTGCCAGTCCACAGGTTTCTGCCATCAAACCTCAGTCAAGTTCCCAGGCCACAGGGTTCCAGAATCAAGCCTCAGTCATTTGGCCAGGCTAGAGTGTTCCACCATCAAACCTCAGTCATGATCCCAGGCCACATGTTTCCACAATGAAACTTCAGTCATTTTCGCAAGCCAAAGGTTTCCAGAATCAAACCACAGTCATATTCCCAGGACACATGGTTCCAGAATCAAACCTGAATCATGTTCGCAGGCCCCAGGTGTCAACAATCAAACCTCAGGCATGTTCCCAGGACACAGGTGTCCAGAATCAAACCTCAGTCATGTTCCCAGGGAACTGGCTTCAGGAAACAAAGCTCAGTCATGTTCCCAGGCCACAGGGTTCCAGAATCAAACCTCAGTCTTGTTCCCAGGACACAGGTTTCCAGAATCAACCCGATATCATGTTCCCTGGCCACAGTCTCAGAATCAAACCTCAGTCATGTTGCCAGGCCACAGGTTTCCACCATCAAACCTCAGACATGTTCCCAGGCCACAGGGTTCCAGAGTCAAACCGTTGGCAGGTTCCCAGGCCACAGGGTTCCAGAATCCACCAATGTCATGTTCCCAGGCCACAGGGTTCCAGAATCAATCCTCAGTTATGTTCCCAGGCTACAGGGTTCCAGAATAAAACCTCAGTCATGTTCCCAGACCACAGGGTTCCAGAACCAAGGCTCAGTCAGGTTCCCGGGCCACAGTATTCCACAATCTAAACAGATGTCATGTTCCCAGGCCTCAGGGTTCCAGAATCCACCCATGTCATGTTCCCAGTCCACAGGGTTCCAGAACCAAGGCTCAGTCAGGTTCCCGGGGCACAGTATTCCACAATCTAAACAGATGTCATATTCCCAGGCCACAGGTTTCCAAAATCACGCCACAGTCATGTTCGCAGGCCACAGGTTTCCAGAATCAAACCTCAGTCGTGTTCCCAGGACACAGGGTTCCAGAAGAAAACCTCAGTAATGTTCCCTGGACACAGGTTTCAGAAATAAAATCCCAGTCATGTTCCCAGGCCACAGGGCTCCACAAGTAAACCTCAGTCATATTCCCAGGCCAGAGGGTTCCACAATCAAACCTCAGTCCTGTGGCCAGGCCACGGTTCCACCATCAAGCCTCAGTCATGTTCCCAGGCCAGAGTGTTCCACAATCAAACCTAAGTCATCTTGCCAAGCCACAGGGTTCCACCATCAAACCTCAGGCATGTTGCCAGGCCAAAGGGTTCCACCATCAAGCCTCACTCATGTTCCCAAGCCTGAGGGTTGCACTATCAAACCTCAATCATGTTGCCAGGCCACAGGGTTCAACCATCAATCCTCAGTCATGTTCCCAGTAAACAGGGATCCTGAATCAAACCAATGTCATGTTCCCACACCACGGGGTTCCAGTATCAGGCCTCAGTCATGGTCCCAGTGCACAGGGTCCCACAATCAAACCTCAGTCATGTTGCCAGTCCACAGGTTTCTGCCATCAAACCTCAGTCAAGTTCCCAGGCCACAGGGTTCCAGAATCAAGCCTCAGTCATTTGGCCAGGCTAGAGTGTTCCACCATCAAGCCTCACTCATGTACCCAAGCCTGAGGGTTGCACTATCAAACCTCAATCATGTTGCCAGGCCACAGGGTTCAACCATCAATCCTCAGTCATGTTCCCAGTAAACAGGGCTCCTGAATCAAACCAATGTCATGTTCCCACACCACGGGGTTCCAGTATCAGGCCTCAGTCATGGTCCCAGTGCACAGGGTCCCACAATCAAACCTCAGTCATGTTGCCAGTCCACAGGTTTCTGCCATCAAACCTCAGTCAAGTTCCCAGGCCACAGGGTTCCAGAATCAAGCCTCAGTCATTTGGCCAGGCTAGAGTGTTCCACCATCAAACCTCAGTCATGATCCCAGGCCACATGTTTCCACAATGAAACCTCAGTCATTTTCCCAAGCCAAAGGTTTCCAGAATCAAACCTCAGTCATATTCCCAGGACACATGGTTCCAGAATCAAACCTGAATCATGTTCGCAGGCCCCAGCTGTCAACAATCAAACCTCAGGCATGTTCCCAGGACACAGGTGTCCAGAATCAAACCTCAGTCATGCTCCCAGGGAACAGGCTTCCAGAAACAAAGCTCAGTCATGTTCCCAGGCCACAGGGTTCCAGAATCAAACCTCAGTCTTGTTCCCAGGACACAGGTTTCCAGAATCAACCCAATATCATGTTCCCTGGCCACAGTCTCAGAATCAAACCTCAGTCATGTTGCCAGGCCACAGGTTTCCACCATCAAACCTCAGACATGTTCCCAGGCCACAGGGTTCCAGAGTCAAACCGTTGGCAGGTCCCCAGGCCACAGGGTTCCAGAATCCACCAATGTCATGTTCCCAGGCCACAGGGTTCCAAAATCAATCCTCAGTTATGTTCCCAGGCTACAGGGTTCCAGAATAAAACCTCAGTCATGTTCCCAGACCACAGGGTTCCAGAACCAAGGCTCAATCAGGTTCCCGGGCCACAGTATTCCACAATCTAAACAGATGTCATGTTCCCAGGCCTCAGGTTCCAGAATCCACCCATGTCATGTTCCCAGTCCACAGGGTTCCAGAACCAAGGCTCAGTCAGGTTCCCGGGGCACAGTATTCCACCATCTAAACAGATGTCATATTCCCAGGCCACAGGTTTCCAAAATCACGCCTCAGTCATGTTCCCAGGCCACAGGTTTCCAGAATCAAACTGATTTCATGTTCCCTGGCAACAGGGTACCAGAATCCAAACCGATGTCATGTTCCCAGGCCACAGGATTCCACACTCTAACATCAGTCATGTTCCCAGGCCACATGGTTCCAGAATCAAACCTCAGTCGTGTTCCCAGGACACAGGGTTCCAGAAGAAAACCTCAGTCATGTTCCCTGGACACAGGTTTCAGAAATAAAATCCCAGTCATGTTCCCAGGCCACAGGGTTCCACAATTAAACCTCAGTCATATTCCCAGGCCAGAGGGTTCCACAATCAAACCTCAGTCCTGTGGCCAGGCCACGGTTCCACCATCAAGCCTCAGTCATGTTCCCAGGCCAGAGTGTTCCACAATCAAACCTAAGTCATCTTGCCAAGCCACAGGGTTCCACCATCAAACCTCAGGCATGTTGCCAGGCCAAAGGGTTCCACCATCAAGCCTCACTCATGTTCCCAAGCCTGAGGGTTGCACTATCAAACCTCAATCATGTTGCCAGGCCACAGGGTTCAACCATCAATCCTCAGTCATGTTCCCAGTAAACAGGGCTCCTGAATCAAACCAATGTCATGTTCCCACACCACGGGGTTCCAGTATCAGGCCTCAGTCATGGTCCCAGTGCACAGGGTCCCACAATCAAACCTCAGTCATGTTGCCAGTCCACAGGTTTCTGCCATCAAACCTCAGTCAACTTCCCAGGCCACAGGGTTCCAGAATCAAGCCTCAGTCATTTGGCCAGGCTAGAGTGTTCCACCATCAAACCTCAGTCATGATCCCAGGCCACATGTTTCCACAATGAAACCTCAGTCATTTTCCCAAGCCAAAGGTTTCCAGAATCAAACCTCAGTCATATTCCCAGGACACATGGTTCCAGAATCAAACCTGAATCATGTTCGCAGGCCCCAGCTGTCAACAATCAAACCTCAGGCATGTTCCCAGGACACAGGTGTCCAGAATCAAACCTCAGTCATGCTCCCAGGGAACAGGCTTCCAGAAACAAAGCTCAGTCATGTTCCCAGGCCACAGGGTTCCAGAATCAAACCTCAGTCTTGTTCCCAGGACACAGGTTTCCAGAATCAACCCAATATCATGTTCCCTGGCCACAGTCTCAGAATCAAACCTCAGTCATGTTGCCAGGCCACAGGTTTCCACCATCAAACCTCAGACATGTTCCCAGGCCACAGGGTTCCAGAGTCAAACCGTTGGCAGGTCCCCAGGCCACAGGGTTCCAGAATCCACCAATGTCATGTTCCCAGGCCACAGGGTTCCAAAATCAATCCTCAGTTATGTTCCCAGGCTACAGGGTTCCAGAATAAAACCTCACTCATGTTCCCAGACCACAGGGTTCCAGAACCAAGGCTCAATCAGGTTCCCGGGCCACAGTATTCCACAATCTAAACAGATGTCATGTTCCCAGGTCTCAGGTTCCAGAATCCACCCATGTCATGTTCCCAGTCCACAGGGTTCCAGAACCAAGGCTCAGTCAGGTTCCCGGGGCACAGTATTCCACCATCTAAACAGATGCCATATTCCCAGGCCGCAGGTTTCCAAAATCACGCCTCAGTCATGTTCCCAGGCCACAGGTTTCCAGAATCAAACTGATTTCATGTTCCCTGGCAACAGGGTACCAGAATCCAAACAGATGTCATGTTCCCAGGCCACAGGATTCCACACTCTAACATCAGTCATGTTCCCAGGCCACATGGTTCCAGAATCAAACCTCAGTCGTGTTCCCAGGACACAGGGTTCCAGAAGAAAACCTCAGTCATGTTCCCTGGACACAGGTTTCAGAAATCAAATCCCAGTCATGTTCCCAGGCCACAGGGTTCCACAATTAAACCTCAGTCATATTCCCAGGCCAGAGGGTTCCACAATCAAACCTCAGTCCTGTGGCCAGGCCACGGTTCCACCATCAAGCCTCAGTCATGTTCCCAGGCCAGAGTGTTCCACAATCAAACCTAAGTCATCTTGCCAAGCCACAGGGTTCCACCATCAAACCTCAGGCATGTTGCCAGGCCAAAGGGTTCCACCATCAAGCCTCACTCATGTTCCCAAGCCTGAGGGTTGCACTATCAAACCTCAATCATGTTGCCAGGCCACAGGGTTCAACCATCAATCCTCAGTCATGTTCCCAGTAAACAGGGCTCCTGAATCAAACCAATGTCATGTTCCCACACCACGGGGTTCCAGTATCAGGCCTCAGTCATGGTCCCAGTGCACAGGGTCCCACAATCAAACCTCAGTCATGTTGCCAGTCCACAGGTTTCTGCCATCAAACCTCAGTCAAGTTCCCAGGCCACAGGGTTCCAGAATCAAGCCTCAGTCATTTGGCCAGGCTAGAGTGTTCCACCATCAAACCTCAGTCATGATCCCAGGCCACATGTTTCCACAATGAAACTTCAGTCATTTTCGCAAGCCAAAGGTTTCCAGAATCAAACCACAGTCATATTCCCAGGACACATGGTTCCGGAATCAAACCTGTATCATGTTCGCAGGCCCCAGG
Organism: Balaenoptera physalus; assembly: GCF_965194825.1. NCBI lineage: Eukaryota > Metazoa > Chordata > Mammalia > Artiodactyla > Balaenopteridae > Balaenoptera > Balaenoptera physalus. The sequence goes on along the minus strand of NC_138897.1, from coordinate 30,972,448 downwards.
TGTCAACAATCAAACCTCAGGCATGTTCCCAGGACACAGGTGTCCAGAATCAAACCTCAGTCATGTTCCCAGGGAACTGGCTTCAGGAAACAAAGCTCAGTCATGTTCCCAGGCCACAGGGTTCCAGAATCAAACCTCAGTCTTGTTCCCAGGACACAGGTTTCCAGAATCAACCCGATATCATGTTCCCTGGCCACAGTCTCAGAATCAAACCTCAGTCATGTTGCCAGGCCACAGGTTTCCACCATCAAACCTCAGACATGTTCCCAGGCCACAGGGTTCCAGAGTCAAACCGTTGGCAGGTTCCCAGGCCACAGGGTTCCAGAATCCACCAATGTCATGTTCCCAGGCCACAGGGTTCCAGAATCAATCCTCAGTTATGTTCCCAGGCTACAGGGTTCCAGAATAAAACCTCAGTCATGTTCCCAGACCACAGGGTTCCAGAACCAAGGCTCAGTCAGGTTCCCGGGGCACAGTATTCCACCATCTAAACAGATGTCATATTCCCAGGCCACAGGTTTCCAAAATCACGCCTCAGTCATGTTCCCAGGCCACAGGTTTCCAGAATCAAACTGATTTCATGTTCCCTGGCAACAGGGTACCAGAATCCAAACCGATGTCATGTTCCCAGGCCACAGGATTCCACACTCTAACATCAGTCATGTTCCCAGGCCACATGGTTCCAGAATCAAACCTCAGTCGTGTTCCCAGGACACAGGGTTCCAGAAGAAAACCTCAGTCATGTTCCCTGGACACAGGTTTCAGAAATAAAATCCCAGTCATGTTCCCAGGCCACAGGGTTCCACAATGAAACCTCAGTCATATTCCCAGGCCAGAGGGTTCCACAATCAAACCTCAGTCCTGTGGCCAGGCCACGGTTCCACCATCAAGCCTCAGTCATGTTCCCAGGCCAGAGTGTTCCACAATCAAACCTAAGTCATCTTGCCAAGCCACAGGGTTCCACCATCAAACCTCAGGCATGTTGCCAGGCCAAAGGGTTCCACCATCAAGCCTCACTCATGTTCCCAAGCCTGAGGGTTGCACTATCAAACCTCAATCATGTTGCCAGGCCACAGGGTTCAACCATCAATCCTCAGTCATGTTCCCAGTAAACAGGGCTCCTGAATCAAACCAATGTCATGTTCCCACACCACGGGGTTCCAGTATCAGGCCTCAGTCATGGTCCCAGTGCACAGGGTCCCACAATCAAACCTCAGTCATGTTGCCAGTCCACAGGTTTCTGCCATCAAACCTCAGTCAAGTTCCCAGGCCACAGGGTTCCAGAATCAAGCCTCAGTCATTTGGCCAGGCTAGAGTGTTCCACCATCAAACCTCAGTCATGATCCCAGGCCACATGTTTCCACAATGAAACCTCAGTCATTTTCCCAAGCCAAAGGTTTCCAGAATCAAACCTCAGTCATATTCCCAGGACACATGGTTCCACAATCAAACCTGAATCATGTTCGCAGGCCCCAGCTGTCAACAATCAAACCTCAGGCATGTTCCCAGGACACAGGTGTCCAGAATCAAACCTCAGTCATGTTCCCAGGGAACAGGCTTCCAGAAACAAAGCTCAGTCATGTTCCCAGGCCACAGGGTTCCAGAATCAAACCTCAGTCTTGTTCCCAGGACACAGGTTTCCAGAATCAACCCGATATCATGTTCCCTGGCCACAGTCTCAGAATCAAACCTCAGTCATGTTGCCAGGCCACAGGTTTCCACCATCAAACCTCAGACATGTTCCCAGGCCACAGGGTTCCAGAGTCAAACCGTTGGCAGGTCCCCAGGCCACAGGGTTCCAGAATCCACCAATGTCATGTTCCCAGGCCACAGGGTTCCAGAATCAATCCTCAGTTATGTTCCCAGGATACAGGGTTCCAGAATAAAACCTCAGTCATGTTCCCAGACCACAGGGTTCCAGAACCAAGGCTCAGTCAGGTTCCGGGGCCACAGTATTCCACAATCTAAACAGATGTCATGTTCCCAGGCCTCAGGTTCCAGAATCCACCCATGTCATGTTCCCAGTCCACAGGGTTCCAGAACCAAGGCTCAGTCAGGTTCCCGGGGCACAGTATTCCACCATCTAAACAGATGTCATATTCCCAGGCCACAGGTTTCCAAAATCACGCCTCAGTCATGTTCCCAGGCCACAGGTTTCCAGAATCAAACTGATTTCATGTTCCCTGGCAACAGGGTACCAGAATCCAAACCGATGTCATGTTCCCAGGCCACAGGATTCCACACTCTAACATCAGTCATGTTCCCAGGCCACATGGTTCCAGAATCAAACCTCAGTCGTGTTCCCAGGACACAGGGTTCCAGAAGAAAACCTCAGTCATGTTCCCTGGACACAGGTTTCAGAAATCAAATCCCAGTCATGTTCCCAGGCCACAGGGTTCCACAATTAAACCTCAGTCATATTCCCAGGCCAGAGGGTTCCACAATCAAACCTCAGTCCTGTGGCCAGGCCACGGTTCCACCATCAAGCCTCAGTCATGTTCCCAGGCCAGAGTGTTCCACAATCAAACCTAAGTCATCTTGCCAAGCCACAGGGTTCCACCATCAAACCTCAGGCATGTTGCCAGGCCAAAGGGTTCCACCATCAAGCCTCACTCATGTTCCCAAGCCTGAGGGTTGCACTATCAAACCTCAATCATGTTGCCAGGCCACAGGGTTCAACCATCAATCCTCAGTCATGTTCCCAGTAAACAGGGATCCTGAATCAAACCAATGTCATGTTCCCACACCACGGGGTTTTAGTATCAGGCCTCAGTCATGGTCCCAGTGCACAGGGTCCCACAATCAAACCTCAGTCATGTTGCCAGTCCACAGGTTTCTGCCATCAAACCTCAGTCAAGTTCCCAGGCCACAGGGTTCCAGAATCAAGCCTCAGTCATTTGGCCAGGCTAGAGTGTTCCACCATCAAACCTCAGTCATGATCCCAGGCCACATGTTTCCACAATGAAACCTCAGTCATTTTCCCAAGCCAAAGGTTTCCAGAATCAAACCTCAGTCATATTCCCAGGACACATGGTTCCAGAATCAAACCTGAATCATGTTCGCAGGCCCCAGCTGTCAACAATCAAACCTCAGGCATGTTCCCAGGACACAGGTGTCCAGAATCAAACCTCAGTCATGCTCCCAGGGAACAGGCTTCCAGAAACAAAGCTCAGTCATGTTCCCAGGCCACAGGGTTCCAGAATCAAACCTCAGTCTTGTTCCCAGGACACAGGTTTCCAGAATCAACCCAATATCATGTTCCCTGGCCACAGTCTCAGAATCAAACCTCAGTCATGTTGCCAGGCCACAGGTTTCCACCATCAAACCTCAGACATGTTCCCAGGCCACAGGGTTCCAGAGTCAAACCGTTGGCAGGTCCCCAGGCCACAGGGTTCCAGAATCCACCAATGTCATGTTCCCAGGCCACAGGGTTCCAAAATCAATCCTCAGTTATGTTCCCAGGCTACAGGGTTCCAGAATAAAACCTCACTCATGTTCCCAGACCACAGGGTTCCAGAACCAAGGCTCAATCAGGTTCCCGGGCCACAGTATTCCACAATCTAAACAGATGTCATGTTCCCAGGCCTCAGGTTCCAGAATCCACCCATGTCATGTTCCCAGTCCACAGGGTTCCAGAACCAAGGCTCAGTCAGGTTCCCGGGGCACAGTATTCCACCATCTAAACAGATGCCATATTCCCAGGCCGCAGGTTTCCAAAATCACGCCTCAGTCATGTTCCCAGGCCACAGGTTTCCAGAATCAAACTGATTTCATGTTCCCTGGCAACAGGGTACCAGAATCCAAACAGATGTCATGTTCCCAGGCCACAGGATTCCACACTCTAACATCAGTCATGTTCCCAGGCCACATGGTTCCAGAATCAAACCTCAGTCGTGTTCCCAGGACACAGGGTTCCAGAAGAAAACCTCAGTCATGTTCCCTGGACACAGGTTTCAGAAATCAAATCCCAGTCATGTTCCCAGGCCACAGGGTTCCACAATTAAACCTCAGTCATATTCCCAGGCCAGAGGGTTCCACAATCAAACCTCAGTCCTGTGGCCAGGCCACGGTTCCACCATCAAGCCTCAGTCATGTTCCCAGGCCAGAGTGTTCCACAATCAAACCTAAGTCATCTTGCCAAGCCACAGGGTTCCACCATCAAACCTCAGGCATGTTGCCAGGCCAAAGGGTTCCACCATCAAGCCTCACTCATGTTTCCAAGCCTGAGGGTTGCACTATCAAACCTCAATCATGTTGCCAGGCCACAGGGTTCAACCATCAATCCTCAGTCATGTTCCCAGTAAACAGGGCTCCTGAATCAAACCAATGTCATGTTCCCACACCACGGGGTTCCAGTATCAGGCCTCAGTCATGGTCCCAGTGCACAGGGTCCCACAATCAAACCTCAGTCATGTTGCCAGTCCACAGGTTTCTGCCATCAAACCTCAGTCAAGTTCCCAGGCCACAGGGTTCCAGAATCAAGCCTCAGTCATTTGGCCAGGCTAGAGTGTTCCACCATCAAACCTCAGTCATGATCCCAGGCCACATGTTTCCACAATGAAACTTCAGTCATTTTCGCAAGCCAAAGGTTTCCAGAATCAAACCACAGTCATATTCCCAGGACACATGGTTCCAGAATCAAACCTGAATCATGTTCGCAGGCCCCAGGTGTCAACAATCAAACCTCAGGCATGTTCCCAGGACACAGGTGTCCAGAATCAAACCTCAGTCATGTTCCCAGGGAACTGGCTTCAGGAAACAAAGCTCAGTCATGTTCCCAGGCCACAGGGTTCCAGAATCAAACCTCAGTCTTGTTCCCAGGACACAGGTTTCCAGAATCAACCCGATATCATGTTCCCTGGCCACAGTCTCAGAATCAAACCTCAGTCATGTTGCCAGGCCACAGGTTTCCACCATCAAACCTCAGACATGTTCCCAGGCCACAGGGTTCCAGAGTCAAACCGTTGGCAGGTTCCCAGGCCACAGGGTTCCAGAATCCACCAATGTCATGTTCCCAGGCCACAGGGTTCCAGAATCAATCCTCAGTTATGTTCCCAGGCTACAGGGTTCCAGAATAAAACCTCAGTCATGTTCCCAGACCACAGGGTTCCAGAACCAAGGCTCAGTCAGGTTCCCGGGCCACAGTATTCCACAATCTAAACAGATGTCATGTTCCCAGGCCTCAGGGTTCCAGAATCCACCCATGTCATGTTCCCAGTCCACAGGGTTCCAGAACCAAGGCTCAGTCAGGTTCCCGGGGCACAGTATTCCACAATCTAAACAGATGTCATATTCCCAGGCCACAGGTTTCCAAAATCACGCCACAGTCATGTTCGCAGGCCACAGGTTTCCAGAATCAAACCTCAGTCGTGTTCCCAGGACACAGGGTTCCAGAAGAAAACCTCAGTAATGTTCCCTGGACACAGGTTTCAGAAATAAAATCCCAGTCATGTTCCCAGGCCACAGGGCTCCACAAGTAAACCTCAGTCATATTCCCAGGCCAGAGGGTTCCACAATCAAAACTCAGTCCTGTGGCCAGGCCACGGTTCCACCATCAAGCCTCAGTCATGTTCCCAGGCCAGAGTGTTCCACAATCAAACCTAAGTCATCTTGCCAAGCCACAGGGTTCCACCATCAAACCTCAGGCATGTTGCCAGGCCAAAGGGTTCCACCATCAAGCCTCACTCATGTTCCCAAGCCTGAGGGTTGCACTATCAAACCTCAATCATGTTGCCAGGCCACAGGGTTCAACCATCAATCCTCAGTCATGTTCCCAGTAAACAGGGATCCTGAATCAAACCAATGTCATGTTCCCACACCACGGGGTTCCAGTATCAGGCCTCAGTCATGGTCCCAGTGCACAGGGTCCCACAATCAAACCTCAGTCATGTTGCCAGTCCACAGGTTTCTGCCATCAAACCTCAGTCAAGTTCCCAGGCCACAGGGTTCCAGAATCAAGCCTCAGTCATTTGGCCAGGCTAGAGTGTTCCACCATCAAGCCTCACTCATGTACCCAAGCCTGAGGGTTGCACTATCAAACCTCAATCATGTTGCCAGGCCACAGGGTTCAACCATCAATCCTCAGTCATGTTCCCAGTAAACAGGGCTCCTGAATCAAACCAATGTCATGTTCCCACACCACGGGGTTCCAGTATCAGGCCTCAGTCATGGTCCCAGTGCACAGGGTCCCACAATCAAACCTCAGTCATGTTGCCAGTCCACAGGTTTCTGCCATCAAACCTCAGTCAAGTTCCCAGGCCACAGGGTTCCAGAATCAAGCCTCAGTCATTTGGCCAGGCTAGAGTGTTCCACCATCAAACCTCAGTCATGATCCCAGGCCACATGTTTCCACAATGAAACCTCAGTCATTTTCCCAAGCCAAAGGTTTCCAGAATCAAACCTCAGTCATATTCCCAGGACACATGGTTCCAGAATCAAACCTGAATCATGTTCGCAGGCCCCAGCTGTCAACAATCAAACCTCAGGCATGTTCCCAGGACACAGGTGTCCAGAATCAAACCTCAGTCATGCTCCCAGGGAACAGGCTTCCAGAAACAAAGCTCAGTCATGTTCCCAGGCCACAGGGTTCCAGAATCAAACCTCAGTCTTGTTCCCAGGACACAGGTTTCCAGAATCAACCCAATATCATGTTCCCTGGCCACAGTCTCAGAATCAAACCTCAGTCATGTTGCCAGGCCACAGGTTTCCACCATCAAACCTCAGACATGTTCCCAGGCCACAGGGTTCCAGAGTCAAACCGTTGGCAGGTCCCCAGGCCACAGGGTTCCAGAATCCACCAATGTCATGTTCCCAGGCCACAGGGTTCCAAAATCAATCCTCAGTTATGTTCCCAGGCTACAGGGTTCCAGAATAAAACCTCAGTCATGTTCCCAGACCACAGGGTTCCAGAACCAAGGCTCAATCAGGTTCCCGGGCCACAGTATTCCACAATCTAAACAGATGTCATGTTCCCAGGCCTCAGGTTCCAGAATCCACCCATGTCATGTTCCCAGTCCACAGGGTTCCAGAACCAAGGCTCAGTCAGGTTCCCGGGGCACAGTATTCCACCATCTAAACAGATGTCATATTCCCAGGCCACAGGTTTCCAAAATCACGCCTCAGTCATGTTCCCAGGCCACAGGTTTCCAGAATCAAACTGATTTCATGTTCCCTGGCAACAGGGTACCCAAATCCAAACCGATGTCATGTTCCCAGGCCACAGGATTCCACACTCTAACATCAGTCATGTTCCCAGGCCACATGGTTCCAGAATCAAACCTCAGTCGTGTTCCCAGGACACAGGGTTCCAGAAGAAAACCTCAGTCATGTTCCCTGGACACAGGTTTCAGAAATAAAATCCCAGTCATGTTCCCAGGCCACAGGGTTCCACAATTAAACCTCAGTCATATTCCCAGGCCAGAGGGTTCCACAATCAAACCTCAGTCCTGTGGCCAGGCCACGGTTCCACCATCAAGCCTCAGTCATGTTCCCAGGCCAGAGTGTTCCACAATCAAACCTAAGTCATCTTGCCAAGCCACAGGGTTCCACCATCAAACCTCAGGCATGTTGCCAGGCCAAAGGGTTCCACCATCAAGCCTCACTCATGTTCCCAAGCCTGAGGGTTGCACTATCAAACCTCAATCATGTTGCCAGGCCACAGGGTTCAACCATCAATCCTCAGTCATGTTCCCAGTAAACAGGGCTCCTGAATCAAACCAATGTCATGTTCCCACACCACGGGGTTCCAGTATCAGGCCTCAGTCATGGTCCCAGTGCACAGGGTCCCACAATCAAACCTCAGTCATGTTGCCAGTCCACAGGTTTCTGCCATCAAACCTCAGTCAACTTCCCAGGCCACAGGGTTCCAGAATCAAGCCTCAGTCATTTGGCCAGGCTAGAGTGTTCCACCATCAAACCTCAGTCATGATCCCAGGCCACATGTTTCCACAATGAAACCTCAGTCATTTTCCCAAGCCAAAGGTTTCCAGAATCAAACCTCAGTCATATTCCCAGGACACATGGTTCCAGAATCAAACCTGAATCATGTTCGCAGGCCCCAGCTGTCAACAATCAAACCTCAGGCATGTTCCCAGGACACAGGTGTCCAGAATCAAACCTCAGTCATGCTCCCAGGGAACAGGCTTCCAGAAACAAAGCTCAGTCATGTTCCCAGGCCACAGGGTTCCAGAATCAAACCTCAGTCTTGTTCCCAGGACACAGGTTCCCAGAATCAACCCAATATCATGTTCCCTGGCCACAGTCTCAGAATCAAACCTCAGTCATGTTGCCAGGCCACAGGTTTCCACCATCAAACCTCAGACATGTTCCCAGGCCACAGGGTTCCAGAGTCAAACCGTTGGCAGGTCCCCAGGCCACAGGGTTCCAGAATCCACCAATGTCATGTTCCCAGGCCACAGGGTTCCAAAATCAATCCTCAGTTATGTTCCCAGGCTACAGGGTTCCAGAATAAAACCTCACTCATGTTCCCAGACCACAGGGTTCCAGAACCAAGGCTCAATCAGGTTCCCGGGCCACAGTATTCCACAATCTAAACAGATGTCATGTTCCCAGGTCTCAGGTTCCAGAATCCACCCATGTCATGTTCCCAGTCCACAGGGTTCCAGAATCAATCCTCAGTTATGTTCCCAGGCTACAGGGTTCCAGAATAAAACCTCAGTCATGTTCCCAGACCACAGGGTTCCAGAACCAAGGCTCAGTCAGGTTCCCGGGGCACAGTATTCCACCATCTAAACAGATGTCATATTCCCAGGCCACAGGTTTCCAAAATCACGCCTCAGTCATGTTCCCAGGCCACAGGTTTCCAGAATCAAACTGATTTCATGTTCCCTGGCAACAGGGTACCAGAATCCAAACCGATGTCATGTTCCCAGGCCACAGGATTCCACACTCTAACATCAGTCATGTTCCCAGGCCACATGGTTCCAGAATCAAACCTCAGTCGTGTTCCCAGGACACAGGGTTCCAGAAGAAAACCTCAGTCATGTTCCCTGGACACAGGTTTCAGAAATCAAATCCCAGTCATGTTCCCAGGCCACAGGGTTCCACAATGAAACCTCAGTCATATTCCCAGGCCAGAGGGTTCCACAATCAAACCTCAGTCCTGTGGCCAGGCCACGGTTCCACCATCAAGCCTCAGTCATGTTCCCAGGCCAGAGTGTTCCACAATCAAACCTAAGTCATCTTGCCAAGCCACAGGGTTCCACCATCAAACCTCAGGCATGTTGCCAGGCCAAAGGGTTCCACCATCAAGCCTCACTCATGTTCCCAAGCCTGAGGGTTGCACTATCAAACCTCAATCATGTTGCCAGGCCACAGGGTTCAACCATCAATCCTCAGTCATGTTCCCAGTAAACAGGGCTCCTGAATCAAACCAATGTCATGTTCCCACACCACGGGGTTCCAGTATCAGGCCTCAGTCATGGTCCCAGTGCACAGGGTCCCACAATCAAACCTCAGTCATGTTGCCAGTCCACAGGTTTCTGCCATCAAACCTCAGTCAAGTTCCCAGGCCACAGGGTTCCAGAATCAAGCCTCAGTCATTTGGCCAGGCTAGAGTGTTCCACCATCAAACCTCAGTCATGATCCCAGGCCACATGTTTCCACAATGAAACCTCAGTCATTTTCCCAAGCCAAAGGTTTCCAGAATCAAACCTCAGTCATATTCCCAGGACACATGGTTCCACAATCAAACCTGAATCATGTTCGCAGGCCCCAGCTGTCAACAATCAAACCTCAGGCATGTTCCCAGGACACAGGTGTCCAGAATCAAACCTCAGTCATGTTCCCAGGGAACAGGCTTCCAGAAACAAAGCTCAGTCATGTTCCCAGGCCACAGGGTTCCAGAATCAAACCTCAGTCTTGTTCCCAGGACACAGGTTTCCAGAATCAACCCGATATCATGTTCCCTGGCCACAGTCTCAGAATCAAACCTCAGTCATGTTGCCAGGCCACAGGTTTCCACCATCAAACCTCAGACATGTTCCCAGGCCACAGGGTTCCAGAGTCAAACCGTTGGCAGGTCCCCAGGCCACAGGGTTCCAGAATCCACCAATGTCATGTTCCCAGGCCACAGGGTTCCAGAATCAATCCTCAGTTATGTTCCCAGGATACAGGGTTCCAGAATAAAACCTCAGTCATGTTCCCAGACCACAGGGTTCCAGAACCAAGGCTCAGTCAGGTTCCGGGGCCACAGTATTCCACAATCTAAACAGATGTCATGTTCCCAGGCCTCAGGGTTCCAGAATCCACCCATGTCATGTTCCCAGTCCACAGGGTTCCAGAACCAAGGCTCAGTCAGGTTCCCGGGGCACAGTATTCCACCATCTAAACAGATGTCATATTCCCAGGCCACAGGTTTCCAAAATCACGCCTCAGTCATGTTCCCAGGCCACAGGTTTCCAGAATCAAACTGATTTCATGTTCCCTGGCAACAGGGTACCAGAATCCAAACCGATGTCATGTTCCCAGGCCACAGGATTCCACACTCTAACATCAGTCATGTTCCCAGGCCACATGGTTCCAGAATCAAACCTCAGTCGTGTTCCCAGGACACAGGGTTCCAGAAGAAAACCTCAGTCATGTTCCCTGGACACAGGTTTCAGAAATAAAATCCCAGTCATGTTCCCAGGCCACAGGGTTCCACAATTAAACCTCAGTCATATTCCCAGGCCAGAGGGTTCCACAATCAAACCTAAGTCATCTTGCCAAGCCACAGGGTTCCACCATCAAACCTCAGGCATGTTGCCAGGCCAAAGGGTTCCACCATCAAGCCTCACTCATGTTCCCAAGCCTGAGGGTTGCACTATCAAACCTCAATCATGTTGCCAGGCCACAGGGTTCAACCATCAAGCCTCAGTCATGTTCCCAGTAAACAGGGCTCCTGAATCAAACCAATGTCATGTTCCCACACCACGGGGTTCCAGTATCAGGCCTCAGTCATGGTCCCAGTGCACAGGGTCCCACAATCAAACCTCAGTCATGTTGCCAGTCCACAGGTTTCTGCCATCAAACCTCAGTCAAGTTCCCAGGCCACAGGGTTCCAGAATCAAGCCTCAGTCATTTGGCCAGGCTAGAGTGTTCCACCATCAAACCTCAGTCATGATCCCAGGCCACATGTTTCCACAATGAAACCTCAGTCATTTTCCCAAGCCAAAGGTTTCCAGAATCAAACCTCAGTCATATTCCCAGGACACATAGTTCCAGAATCAAACCTGAATCATGTTCGCAGGCCCCAGCTGTCAACAATCAAACCTCAGGCATGTTCCCAGGACACAGGTGTCCAGAATCAAACCTCAGTCATGCTCCCAGGGAACAGGCTTCCAGAAACAAAGCTCAGTCATGTTCCCAGGCCACAGGGTTCCAGAATCAAACCTCAGTCTTGTTCCCAGGACACAGGTTTCCAGAATCAACCCAATATCATGTTCCCTGGCCACAGTCTCAGAATCAAACCTCAGTCATGTTGCCAGGCCACAGGTTTCCACCATCAAACCTCAGACATGTTCCCAGGCCACAGGGTTCCAGAGTCAAACCGTTGGCAGGTCCCCAGGCCACAGGGTTCCAGAATCCACCAATGTCATGTTCCCAGGCCACAGGGTTCCAAAATCAATCCTCAGTTATGTTCCCAGGCTACAGGGTTCCAGAATAAAACCTCAGTCATGTTCCCAGACCACAGGGTTCCAGAACCAAGGCTCAATCAGGTTCCCGGGCCACAGTATTCCACAATCTAAACAGATGTCATGTTCCCAGGCCTCAGGTTCCAGAATCCACCCATGTCATGTTCCCAGTCCACAGGGTTCCAGAACCAAGGCTCAGTCAGGTTCCCGGGGCACAGTATTCCACCATCTAAACAGATGTCATATTCCCAGGCCACAGGTTTCCAAAATCACGCCTCAGTCATGTTCCCAGGCCACAGGTTTCCAGAATCAAACTGATTTCATGTTCCCTGGCAACAGGGTACCAGAATCCAAACCGATGTCATGTTCCCAGGCCACAGGATTCCACACTCTAACATCAGTCATGTTCCCAGGCCACATGGTTCCAGAATCAAACCTCAGTCGTGTTCCCAGGACACAGGGTTCCAGAAGAAAACCTCAGTCATGTTCCCTGGACACAGGTTTCAGAAATCAAATCCCAGTCATGTTCCCAGGCCACAGGGTTCCACAATTAAACCTCAGTCATATTCCCAGGCCAGAGGGTTCCACAATCAAACCTCAGTCCTGTGGCCAGGCCACGGTTCCACCATCAAGCCTCAGTCATGTTCCCAGGCCAGAGTGTTCCACAATCAAACCTAAGTCATCTTGCCAAGCCACAGGGTTCCACCATCAAACCTCAGGCATGTTGCCAGGCCAAAGGGTTCCACCATCAAGCCTCACTCATGTTCCCAAGCCTGAGGGTTGCACTATCAAACCTCAATCATGTTGCCAGGCCACAGGGTTCAACCATCAATCCTCAGTCATGTTCCCAGTAAACAGGGCTCCTGAATCAAACCAATGTCATGTTCCCACACCACGGGGTTCCAGTATCAGGCCTCAGTCATGGTCCCAGTGCACAGGGTCCCACAATCAAACCTCAGTCATGTTGCCAGTCCACAGGTTTCTGCCATCAAACCTCAGTCAAGTTCCCAGGCCACAGGGTTCCAGAATCAAGCCTCAGTCATTTGGCCAGGCTAGAGTGTTCCACCATCAAACCTCAGTCATGATCCCAGGCCACATGTTTCCACAATGAAACCTCAGTCATTTTCCCAAGCCAAAGGTTTCCAGAATCAAACCTCAGTCATATTCCCAGGACACATGGTTCCAGAATCAAACCTGAATCATGTTCGCAGGCCCCAGCTGTCAACAATCAAACCTCAGGCATGTTCCCAGGACACAGGTGTCCAGAATCAAACCTCAGTCATGCTCCCAGGGAACAGGCTTCCAGAAACAAAGCTCAGTCATGTTCCCAGGCCACAGGGTTCCAGAATCAAACCTCAGTCTTGTTCCCAGGACACAGGTTTCCAGAATCAACCCAATATCATGTTCCCTGGCCACAGTCTCAGAATCAAACCTCAGTCATGTTGCCAGGCCACAGGTTTCCACCATCAAACCTCAGACATGTTCCCAGGCCACAGGGTTCCAGAGTCAAACCGTTGGCAGGTCCCCAGGCCACAGGGTTCCAGAATCCACCAATGTCATGTTCCCAGGCCACAGGGTTCCAAAATCAATCCTCAGTTATGTTCCCAGGCTACAGGGTTCCAGAATAAAACCTCAGTCATGTTCCCAGACCACAGGGTTCCAGAACCAAGGCTCAATCAGGTTCCCGGGCCACAGTATTCCACAATCTAAACAGATGTCATGTTCCCAGGCCTCAGGTTCCAGAATCCACCCATGTCATGTTCCCAGTCCACAGGGTTCCAGAACCAAGGCTCAGTCAGGTTCCCGGGGCACAGTATTCCACCATCTAAACAGATGTCATATTCCCAGGCCGCAGGTTTCCAAAATCACGCCTCAGTCATGTTCCCAGGCCACAGGTTTCCAGAATCAAACTGATTTCATGTTCCCTGGCAACAGGGTACCAGAATCCAAACAGATGTCATGTTCCCAGGCCACAGGATTCCACACTCTAACATCAGTCATGTTCCCAGGCCACATGGTTCCAGAATCAAACCTCAGTCGTGTTCCCAGGACACAGGGTTCCAGAAGAAAACCTCAGTCATGTTCCCTGGACACAGGTTTCAGAAATCGAATCCCAGTCATGTTCCCAGGCCACAGGGTTCCACAATTAAACCTCAGTCATATTCCCAGGCCAGAGGGTTCCACAATCAAACCTCAGTCCTGTGGCCAGGCCACGGTTCCACCATCAAGCCTCAGTCATGTTCCCAGGCCAGAGTGTTCCACAATCAAACCTAAGTCATCTTGCCAAGCCACAGGGTTCCACCATCAAACCTCAGGCATGTTGCCAGGCCAAAGGGTTCCACCATCAAGCCTCACTCATGTTCCCAAGCCTGAGGGTTGCACTATCAAACCTCAATCATGTTGCCAGGCCACAGGGTTCAACCATCAATCCTCAGTCATGTTCCCAGTAAACAGGGCTCCTGAATCAAACCAATGTCATGTTCCCACACCACGGGGTTCCAGTATCAGGCCTCAGTCATGGTCCCAGTGCACAGGGTCCCACAATCAAACCTCAGTCATGTTGCCAGTCCACAGGTTTCTGCCATCAAACCTCAGTCAAGTTCCCAGGCCACAGGGTTCCAGAATCAAGCCTCAGTCATTTGGCCAGGCTAGAGTGTTCCACCATCAAACCTCAGTCATGATCCCAGGCCACATGTTTCCACAATGAAACTTCAGTCATTTTCGCAAGCCAAAGGTTTCCAGAATCAAACCACAGTCATATTCCCAGGACACATGGTTCCAGAATCAAACCTGAATCATGTTCGCAGGCCCCAGGTGTCAACAATCAAACCTCAGGCATGTTCCCAGGACACAGGTGTCCAGAATCAAACCTCAGTCATGTTCCCAGGGAACTGGCTTCAGGAAACAAAGCTCAGTCATGTTCCCAGGCCACAGGGTTCCAGAATCAAACCTCAGTCATGTTCCCAGGACACAGGTTTCCAGAATCAACCCGATATCATGTTCCCTGGCCACAGTCTCAGAATCAAACCTCAGTCATGTTGCCAGGCCACAGGTTTCCACCATCAAACCTCAGACATGTTCCCAGGCCACAGGGTTCCAGAGTCAAACCGTTGGCAGGTTCCCAGGCCACAGGGTTCCAGAATCCACCAATGTCATGTTCCCAGGCCACAGGGTTCCAGAATCAATCCTCAGTTATGTTCCCAGGCTACAGGGTTCCAGAATAAAACCTCAGTCATGTTCCCAGACCACAGGGTTCCAGAACCAAGGCTCAGTCAGGTTCCCGGGGCACAGTATTCCACCATCTAAACAGATGTCATATTCCCAGGCCACAGGTTTCCAAAATCACGCCTCAGTCATGTTCCCAGGCCACAGGTTTCCAGAATCAAACTGATTTCATGTTCCCTGGCAACAGGGTACCAGAATCCAAACCGATGTCATGTTCCCAGGCCACAGGATTCCACACTCTAACATCAGTCATGTTCCCAGGCCACATGGTTCCAGAATCAAACCTCAGTCGTGTTCCCAGGACACAGGGTTCCAGAAGAAAACCTCAGTCATGTTCCCTGGACACAGGTTTCAGAAATCAAATCCCAGTCATGTTCCCAGGCCACAGGGTTCCACAATTAAACCTCAGTCATATTCCCAGGCCAGAGGGTTCCACAATCAAACCTCAGTCCTGTGGCCAGGCCACGGTTCCACCATCAAGCCTCAGTCATGTTCCCAGGCCAGAGTGTTCCACAATCAAACCTAAGTCATCTTGCCAAGCCACAGGGTTCCACCATCAAACCTCAGGCATGTTGCCAGGCCAAAGGGTTCCACCATCAAGCCTCACTCATGTTCCCAAGCCTGAGGGTTGCACTATCAAACCTCAATCATGTTGCCAGGCCACAGGGTTCAACCATCAATCCTCAGTCATGTTCCCAGTAAACAGGGCTCCTGAATCAAACCAATGTCATGTTCCCACAACACGGGGTTCCAGTATCAGGCCTCAGTCATGGTCCCAGTGCACAGGGTCCCACAATCAAACCTCAGTCATGTTGCCAGTCCACAGGTTTCTGCCATCAAACCTCAGTCAAGTTCCCAGGCCACAGGGTTCCAGAATCAAGCCTCAGTCATTTGGCCAGGCTAGAGTGTTCCACCATCAAACCTCAGTCATGATCCCAGGCCACATGTTTCCACAATGAAACCTCAGTCATTTTCCCAAGCCAAAGGTTTCCAGAATCAAACCTCAGTCATATTCCCAGGACACATGGTTCCACAATCAAACCTGAATCATGTTCGCAGGCCCCAGCTGTCAACAATCAAACCTCAGGCATGTTCCCAGGACACAGGTGTCCAGAATCAAACCTCAGTCATGTTCCCAGGGAACAGGCTTCCAGAAACAAAGCTCAGTCATGTTCCCAGGCCACAGGGTTCCAGAATCAAACCTCAGTCTTGTTCCCAGGACACAGGTTTCCAGAATCAACCCGATATCATGTTCCCTGGCCACAGTCTCAGAATCAAACCTCAGTCATGTTGCCAGGCCACAGGTTTCCACCATCAAACCTCAGACATGTTCCCAGGCCACAGGGTTCCAGAGTCAAACCGTTGGCAGGTCCCCAGGCCACAGGGTTCCAGAATCCACCAATGTCATGTTCCCAGGCCACAGGGTTCCAGAATCAATCCTCAGTTATGTTCCCAGGATACAGGGTTCCAGAATAAAACCTCAGTCATGTTCCCAGACCACAGGGTTCCAGAACCAAGGCTCAGTCAGGTTCCCGGGCCACAGTATTCCACAATCTAAACAGATGTCATGTTCCCAGGCCTCAGGGTTCCAGAATCCACCCATGTCATGTTCCCAGTCCACAGGGTTCCAGAACCAAGGCTCAGTCAGGTTCCCGGGGCACAGTATTCCACCATCTAAACAGATGTCATATTCCCAGGCCACAGGTTTCCAAAATCACGCCTCAGTCATGTTCCCAGGCCACAGGTTTCCAGAATCAAACTGATTTCATGTTCCCTGGCAACAGGGTACCAGAATCCAAACCGATGTCATGTTCCCAGGCCACAGGATTCCACACTCTAACATCAGTCATGTTCCCAGGCCACATGGTTCCAGAATCAAACCTCAGTCGTGTTCCCAGGACACAGGGTTCCAGAAGAAAACCTCAGTCATGTTCCCTGGACACAGGTTTCAGAAATCAAATCCCAGTCATGTTCCCAGGCCACAGGGTTCCACAATTAAACCTCAGTCATATTCCCAGGCCAGAGGGTTCCACAATCAAACCTAAGTCATCTTGCCAAGCCACAGGGTTCCACCATCAAACCTCAGGCATGTTGCCAGGCCAAAGGGTTCCACCATCAAGCCTCACTCATGTTCCCAAGCCTGAGGGTTGCACTATCAAACCTCAATCATGTTGCCAGGCCACAGGGTTCAACCATCAATCCTCAGTCATGTTCCCAGTAAACAGGGCTCCTGAATCAAACCAATGTCATGTTCCCACACCACGGGGTTCCAGTATCAGGCCTCAGTCATGGTCCCAGTGCACAGGGTCCCACAATCAAACCTCAGTCATGTTGCCAGTCCACAGGTTTCTGCCATCAAACCTCAGTCAAGTTCCCAGGCCACAGGGTTCCAGAATCAAGCCTCAGTCATTTGGCCAGGCTAGAGTGTTCCACCATCAAGCCTCACTCATGTTCCCAAGCCTGAGGGTTGCACTATCAAACCTCAATCATGTTGCCAGGCCACAGGGTTCAACCATCAATCCTCAGTCATGTTCCCAGTAAACAGGGCTCCTGAATCAAACCAATGTCATGTTCCCACACCACGGGGTTCCAGTATCAGGCCTCAGTCATGGTCCCAGTGCACAGGGTCCCACAATCAAACCTCAGTCATGTTGCCAGTCCACAGGTTTCTGCCATCAAACCTCAGTCAAATTCCCAGGCCACAGGGTTCCAGAATCAAGCCTCAGTCATTTGGCCAGGCTAGAGTGTTCCACCATCAAACCTCAGTCATGATCCCAGGCCACATGTTTCCACAATGAAACCTCAGTCATTTTCCCAAGCCAAAGGTTTCCAGAATCAAACCTCAGTCATATTCCCAGGACACATGGTTCCAGAATCAAACCTGAATCATGTTCGCAGGCCCCAGGTGTCAACAATCAAACCTCAGGCATGTTCCCAGGACACAGGTGTCCAGAATCAAACCTCAGTCATGTTCCCAGGGAACAGGCTTCCAGAAACAAAGCTCAGTCATGTTCCCAGGCCACAGGGTTCCAGAATCAAACCTCAGTCTTGTTCCCAGGACACAGGTTTCCAGAATCAACCCGATATCATGTTCCCTGGCCACAGTCTCAGAATCAAACCTCAGTCATGTTGCCAGGCCACAGGTTTCCACCATCAAACCTCAGACATGTTCCCAGGCCACAGGGTTCCAGAGTCAAACCGTTGGCAGGTCCCCAGGCCACAGGGTTCCAGAATCCACCAATGTCATGTTCCCAGGCCACAGGGTTCCAGAATCAATCCTCAGTTATGTTCCCAGGATACAGGGTTCCAGAATAAAACCTCAGTCATGTTCCCAGACCACAGGGTTCCAGAACCAAGGCTCAGTCAGGTTCCGGGGCCACAGTATTCCACAATCTAAACAGATGTCATGTTCCCAGGCCTCAGGGTTCCAGAATCCACCCATGTCATGTTCCCAGTCCACAGGGTTCCAGAACCAAGGCTCAGTCAGGTTCCCGGGGCACAGTATTCCACAATCTAAACAGATGTCATATTCCCAGGCCACAGGTTTCCAAAATCACGCCTCAGTCATGTTCCCAGGCCACAGGTTTCCAGAATCAAACTGATTTCATGTTCCCTGGCAACAGGGTACCAGAATCCAAACCGATGTCATGTTCCCAGGCCACAGGATTCCACACTCTAACATCAGTCATGTTCCCAGGCCACATGGTTCCAGAATCAAACCTCAGTCGTGTTCCCAGGACACAGGGTTCCAGAAGAAAACCTCAGTCATGTTCCCTGGACACAGGTTTCAGAAATCAAATCCCAGTCATGTTCCCAGGCCACAGGGTTCCACAATTAAACCTCAGTCATATTCCCAGGCCAGAGGGTTCCACAATCAAACCTCAGTCCTGTGGCCAGGCCACGGTTCCACCATCAAGCCTCAGTCATGTTCCCAGGCCAGAGTGTTCCACAATCAAACCTAAGTCATCTTGCCAAGCCACAGGGTTCCACCATCAAACCTCAGGCATGTTGCCAGGCCAAAGGGTTCCACCATCAAGCCTCACTCATGTTCCCAAGCCTGAGGGTTGCACTATCAAACCTCAATCATGTTGCCAGGCCACAGGGTTCAACCATCAATCCTCAGTCATGTTCCCAGTAAACAGGGCTCCTGAATCAAACCAATGTCATGTTCCCACACCACGGGGTTCCAGTATCAGGCCTCAGTCATGGTCCCAGTGCACAGGGTCCCACAATCAAACCTCAGTCATGTTGCCAGTCCACAGGTTTCTGCCATCAAACCTCAGTCAAGTTCCCAGGCCACAGGGTTCCAGAATCAAGCCTCAGTCATTTGGCCAGGCTAGAGTGTTCCACCATCAAACCTCAGTCATGATCCCAGGCCACATGTTTCCACAATGAAACCTCAGTCATTTTCCCAAGCCAAAGGTTTCCAGAATCAAACCTCAGTCATATTCCCAGGACACATGGTTCCACAATCAAACCTGAATCATGTTCGCAGGCCCCAGCTGTCAACAATCAAACCTCAGGCATGTTCCCAGGACACAGGTGTCCAGAATCAAACCTCAGTCATGTTCCCAGGGAACAGGCTTCCAGAAACAAAGCTCAGTCATGTTCCCAGGCCACAGGGTTCCAGAATCAAACCTCAGTCTTGTTCCCAGGACACAGGTTTCCAGAATCAACCCGATATCATGTTCCCTGGCCACAGTCTCAGAATCAAACCTCAGTCATGTTGCCAGGCCACAGGTTTCCACCATCAAACCTCAGACATGTTCCCAGGCCACAGGGTTCCAGAGTCAAACCGTTGGCAGGTCCCCAGGCCACAGGGTTCCAGAATCCACCAATGTCATGTTCCCAGGCCACAGGGTTCCAGAATCAATCCTCAGTTATGTTCCCAGGATACAGGGTTCCAGAATAAAACCTCAGTCATGTTCCCAGACCACAGGGTTCCAGAACCAAGGCTCAGTCAGGTTCCGGGGCCACAGTATTCCACAATCTAAACAGATGTCATGTTCCCAGGCCTCAGGGTTCCAGAATCCACCCATGTCATGTTCCCAGTCCACAGGGTTCCAGAACCAAGGCTCAGTCAGGTTCCCGGGGCACAGTATTCCACCATCTAAACAGATGTCATATTCCCAGGCCACAGGTTTCCAAAATCACGCCTCAGTCATGTTCCCAGGCCACAGGTTTCCAGAATCAAACTGATTTCATGTTCCCTGGCAACAGGGTACCAGAATCCAAACCGATGTCATGTTCCCAGGCCACAGGATTCCACACTCTAACATCAGTCATGTTCCCAGGCCACATGGTTCCAGAATCAAACCTCAGTCGTGTTCCCAGGACACAGGGTTCCAGAAGAAAACCTCAGTCATGTTCCCTGGACACAGGTTTCAGAAATAAAATCCCAGTCATGTTCCCAGGCCACAGGGTTCCACAATTAAACCTCAGTCATATTCCCAGGCCAGAGGGTTCCACAATCAAACCTAAGTCATCTTGCCAAGCCACAGGGTTCCACCATCAAACCTCAGGCATGTTGCCAGGCCAAAGGGTTCCACCATCAAGCCTCACTCATGTTCCCAAGCCTGAGGGTTGCACTATCAAACCTCAATCATGTTGCCAGGCCACAGGGTTCAACCATCAAGCCTCAGTCATGTTCCCAGTAAACAGGGCTCCTGAATCAAACCAATGTCATGTTCCCACACCACGGGGTTCCAGTATCAGGCCTCAGTCATGGTCCCAGTGCACAGGGTCCCACAATCAAACCTCAGTCATGTTGCCAGTCCACAGGTTTCTGCCATCAAACCTCAGTCAAGTTCCCAGGCCACAGGGTTCCAGAATCAAGCCTCAGTCATTTGGCCAGGCTAGAGTGTTCCACCATCAAACCTCAGTCATGATCCCAGGCCACATGTTTCCACAATGAAACCTCAGTCATTTTCCCAAGCCAAAGGTTTCCAGAATCAAACCTCAGTCATATTCCCAGGACACATAGTTCCAGAATCAAACCTGAATCATGTTCGCAGGCCCCAGCTGTCAACAATCAAACCTCAGGCATGTTCCCAGGACACAGGTGTCCAGAATCAAACCTCAGTCATGCTCCCAGGGAACAGGCTTCCAGAAACAAAGCTCAGTCATGTTCCCAGGCCACAGGGTTCCAGAATCAAACCTCAGTCTTGTTCCCAGGACACAGGTTTCCAGAATCAACCCAATATCATGTTCCCTGGCCACAGTCTCAGAATCAAACCTCAGTCATGTTGCCAGGCCACAGGTTTCCACCATCAAACCTCAGACATGTTCCCAGGCCACAGGGTTCCAGAGTCAAACCGTTGGCAGGTCCCCAGGCCACAGGGTTCCAGAATCCACCAATGTCATGTTCCCAGGCCACAGGGTTCCAAAATCAATCCTCAGTTATGTTCCCAGGCTACAGGGTTCCAGAATAAAACCTCAGTCATGTTCCCAGACCACAGGGTTCCAGAACCAAGGCTCAATCAGGTTCCCGGGCCACAGTATTCCACAATCTAAACAGATGTCATGTTCCCAGGCCTCAGGTTCCAGAATCCACCCATGTCATGTTCCCAGTCCACAGGGTTCCAGAACCAAGGCTCAGTCAGGTTCCCGGGGCACAGTATTCCACCATCTAAACAGATGTCATATTCCCAGGCCACAGGTTTCCAAAATCACGCCTCAGTCATGTTCCCAGGCCACAGGTTTCCAGAATCAAACTGATTTCATGTTCCCTGGCAACAGGGTACCAGAATCCAAACCGATGTCATGTTCCCAGGCCACAGGATTCCACACTCTAACATCAGTCATGTTCCCAGGCCACATGGTTCCAGAATCAAACCTCAGTCGTGTTCCCAGGACACAGGGTTCCAGAAGAAAACCTCAGTCATGTTCCCTGGACACAGGTTTCAGAAATCAAATCCCAGTCATGTTCCCAGGCCACAGGGTTCCACAATTAAACCTCAGTCATATTCCCAGGCCAGAGGGTTCCACAATCAAACCTCAGTCCTGTGGCCAGGCCACGGTTCCACCATCAAGCCTCAGTCATGTTCCCAGGCCAGAGTGTTCCACAATCAAACCTAAGTCATCTTGCCAAGCCACAGGGTTCCACCATCAAACCTCAGGCATGTTGCCAGGCCAAAGGGTTCCACCATCAAGCCTCACTCATGTTCCCAAGCCTGAGGGTTGCACTATCAAACCTCAATCATGTTGCCAGGCCACAGGGTTCAACCATCAATCCTCAGTCATGTTCCCAGTAAACAGGGCTCCTGAATCAAACCAATGTCATGTTCCCACACCACGGGGTTCCAGTATCAGGCCTCAGTCATGGTCCCAGTGCACAGGGTCCCACAATCAAACCTCAGTCATGTTGCCAGTCCACAGGTTTCTGCCATCAAACCTCAGTCAAGTTCCCAGGCCACAGGGTTCCAGAATCAAGCCTCAGTCATTTGGCCAGGCTAGAGTGTTCCACCATCAAACCTCAGTCATGATCCCAGGCCACATGTTTCCACAATGAAACCTCAGTCATTTTCCCAAGCCAAAGGTTTCCAGAATCAAACCTCAGTCATATTCCCAGGACACATGGTTCCACAATCAAACCTGAATCATGTTCGCAGGCCCCAGCTGTCAACAATCAAACCTCAGGCATGTTCCCAGGACACAGGTGTCCAGAATCAAACCTCAGTCATGCTCCCAGGGAACAGGCTTCCAGAAACAAAGCTCAGTCATGTTCCCAGGCCACAGGGTTCCAGAATCAAACCTCAGTCTTGTTCCCAGGACACAGGTTTCCAGAATCAACCCAATATCATGTTCCCTGGCCACAGTCTCAGAATCAAACCTCAGTCATGTTGCCAGGCCACAGGTTTCCACCATCAAACCTCAGACATGTTCCCAGGCCACAGGGTTCCAGAGTCAAACCGTTGGCAGGTCCCCAGGCCACAGGGTTCCAGAATCCACCAATGTCATGTTCCCAGGCCACAGGGTTCCAAAATCAATCCTCAGTTATGTTCCCAGGCTACAGGGTTCCAGAATAAAACCTCAGTCATGTTCCCAGACCACAGGGTTCCAGAACCAAGGCTCAATCAGGTTCCCGGGCCACAGTATTCCACAATCTAAACAGATGTCATGTTCCCAGGCCTCAGGTTCCAGAATCCACCCATGTCATGTTCCCAGTCCACAGGGTTCCAGAACCAAGGCTCAGTCAGGTTCCCGGGGCACAGTATTCCACCATCTAAACAGATGTCATATTCCCAGGCCGCAGGTTTCCAAAATCACGCCTCAGTCATGTTCCCAGGCCACAGGTTTCCAGAATCAAACTGATTTCATGTTCCCTGGCAACAGGGTACCAGAATCCAAACAGATGTCATGTTCCCAGGCCACAGGATTCCACACTCTAACATCAGTCATGTTCCCAGGCCACATGGTTCCAGAATCAAACCTCAGTCGTGTTCCCAGGACACAGGGTTCCAGAAGAAAACCTCAGTCATGTTCCCTGGACACAGGTTTCAGAAATCAAATCCCAGTCATGTTCCCAGGCCACAGGGTTCCACAATTAAACCTCAGTCATATTCCCAGGCCAGAGGGTTCCACAATCAAACCTCAGTCCTGTGGCCAGGCCACGGTTCCACCATCAAGCCTCAGTCATGTTCCCAGGCCAGAGTGTTCCACAATCAAACCTAAGTCATCTTGCCAAGCCACAGGGTTCCACCATCAAACCTCAGGCATGTTGCCAGGCCAAAGGGTTCCACCATCAAGCCTCACTCATGTTCCCAAGCCTGAGGGTTGCACTATCAAACCTCAATCATGTTGCCAGGCCACAGGGTTCAACCATCAATCCTCAGTCATGTTCCCAGTAAACAGGGCTCCTGAATCAAACCAATGTCATGTTCCCACACCACGGGGTTCCAGTATCAGGCCTCAGTCATGGTCCCAGTGCACAGGGTCCCACAATCAAACCTCAGTCATGTTGCCAGTCCACAGGTTTCTGCCATCAAACCTCAGTCAAGTTCCCAGGCCACAGGGTTCCAGAATCAAGCCTCAGTCATTTGGCCAGGCTAGAGTGTTCCACCATCAAACCTCAGTCATGATCCCAGGCCACATGTTTCCACAATGAAACTTCAGTCATTTTCGCAAGCCAAAGGTTTCCAGAATCAAACCACAGTCATATTCCCAGGACACATGGTTCCAGAATCAAACCTGAATCATGTTCGCAGGCCCCAGGTGTCAACAATCAAACCTCAGGCATGTTCCCAGGACACAGGTGTCCAGAATCAAACCTCAGTCATATTCCCAGGGAACTGGCTTCAGGAAACAAAGCTCAGTCATGTTCCCAGGCCACAGGGTTCCAGAATCAAACCTCAGTCTTGTTCCCAGGACACAGGTTTCCAGAATCAACCCGATATCATGTTCCCTGGCCACAGTCTCAGAATCAAACCTCAGTCATGTTGCCAGGCCACAGGTTTCCACCATCAAACCTCAGACATGTTCCCAGGCCACAGGGTTCCAGAGTCAAACCGTTGGCAGGTTCCCAGGCCACAGGGTTCCAGAATCCACCAATGTCATGTTCCCAGGCCACAGGGTTCCAGAATCAATCCTCAGTTATGTTCCCAGGCTACAGGGTTCCAGAATAAAACCTCAGTCATGTTCCCAGACCACAGGGTTCCAGAACCAAGGCTCAGTCAGGTTCCCGGGGCACAGTATTCCACCATCTAAACAGATGTCATATTCCCAGGCCACAGGTTTCCAAAATCACGCCTCAGTCATGTTCCCAGGCCACAGGTTTCCAGAATCAAACTGATTTCATGTTCCCTGGCAACAGGGTACCAGAATCCAAACCGATGTCATGTTCCCAGGCCACAGGATTCCACACTCTAACATCAGTCATGTTCCCAGGCCACATGGTTCCAGAATCAAACCTCAGTCGTGTTCCCAGGACACAGGGTTCCAGAAGAAAACCTCAGTCATGTTCCCTGGACACAGGTTTCAGAAATCAAATCCCAGTCATGTTCCCAGGCCACAGGGTTCCACAATTAAACCTCAGTCATATTCCCAGGCCAGAGGGTTCCACAATCAAACCTCAGTCCTGTGGCCAGGCCACGGTTCCACCATCAAGCCTCAGTCATGTTCCCAGGCCAGAGTGTTCCACAATCAAACCTAAGTCATCTTGCCAAGCCACAGGGTTCCACCATCAAACCTCAGGCATGTTGCCAGGCCAAAGGGTTCCACCATCAAGCCTCACTCATGTTCCCAAGCCTGAGGGTTGCACTATCAAACCTCAATCATGTTGCCAGGCCACAGGGTTCAACCATCAATCCTCAGTCATGTTCCCAGTAAACAGGGCTCCTGAATCAAACCAATGTCATGTTCCCACACCACGGGGTTCCAGTATCAGGCCTCAGTCATGGTCCCAGTGCACAGGGTCCCACAATCAAACCTCAGTCATGTTGCCAGTCCACAGGTTTCTGCCATCAAACCTCAGTCAAGTTCCCAGGCCACAGGGTTCCAGAATCAAGCCTCAGTCATTTGGCCAGGCTAGAGTGTTCCACCATCAAACCTCAGTCATGATCCCAGGCCACATGTTTCCACAATGAAACCTCAGTCATTTTCCCAAGCCAAAGGTTTCCAGAATCAAACCTCAGTCATATTCCCAGGACACATGGTTCCACAATCAAACCTGAATCATGTTCGCAGGCCCCAGCTGTCAACAATCAAACCTCAGGCATGTTCCCAGGACACAGGTGTCCAGAATCAAACCTCAGTCATGTTCCCAGGGAACAGGCTTCCAGAAACAAAGCTCAGTCATGTTCCCAGGCCACAGGGTTCCAGAATCAAACCTCAGTCTTGTTCCCAGGACACAGGTTTCCAGAATCAACCCGATATCATGTTCCCTGGCCACAGTCTCAGAATCAAACCTCAGTCATGTTGCCAGGCCACAGGTTTCCACCATCAAACCTCAGACATGTTCCCAGGCCACAGGGTTCCAGAGTCAAACCGTTGGCAGGTCCCCAGGCCACAGGGTTCCAGAATCCACCAATGTCATGTTCCCAGGCCACAGGGTTCCAGAATCAATCCTCAGTTATGTTCCCAGGATACAGGGTTCCAGAATAAAACCTCAGTCATGTTCCCAGACCACAGGGTTCCAGAACCAAGGCTCAGTCAGGTTCCCGGGCCACAGTATTCCACAATCTAAACAGATGTCATGTTCCCAGGCCTCAGGGTTCCAGAATCCACCCATGTCATGTTCCCAGTCCACAGGGTTCCAGAACCAAGGCTCAGTCAGGTTCCCGGGGCACAGTATTCCACCATCTAAACAGATGTCATATTCCCAGGCCACAGGTTTCCAAAATCACGCCTCAGTCATGTTCCCAGGCCACAGGTTTCCAGAATCAAACTGATTTCATGTTCCCTGGCAACAGGGTACCAGAATCCAAACCGATGTCATGTTCCCAGGCCACAGGATTCCACACTCTAACATCAGTCATGTTCCCAGGCCACATGGTTCCAGAATCAAACCTCAGTCGTGTTCCCAGGACACAGGGTTCCAGAAGAAAACCTCAGTCATGTTCCCTGGACACAGGTTTCAGAAATCAAATCCCAGTCATGTTCCCAGGCCACAGGGTTCCACAATTAAACCTCAGTCATATTCCCAGGCCAGAGGGTTCCACAATCAAACCTAAGTCATCTTGCCAAGCCACAGGGTTCCACCATCAAACCTCAGGCATGTTGCCAGGCCAAAGGGTTCCACCATCAAGCCTCACTCATGTTCCCAAGCCTGAGGGTTGCACTATCAAACCTCAATCATGTTGCCAGGCCACAGGGTTCAACCATCAATCCTCAGTCATGTTCCCAGTAAACAGGGCTCCTGAATCAAACCAATGTCATGTTCCCACACCACGGGGTTCCAGTATCAGGCCTCAGTCATGGTCCCAGTGCACAGGGTCCCACAATCAAACCTCAGTCATGTTGCCAGTCCACAGGTTTCTGCCATCAAACCTCAGTCAAGTTCCCAGGCCACAGGGTTCCAGAATCAAGCCTCAGTCATTTGGCCAGGCTAGAGTGTTCCACCATCAAGCCTCACTCATGTTCCCAAGCCTGAGGGTTGCACTATCAAACCTCAATCATGTTGCCAGGCCACAGGGTTCAACCATCAATCCTCAGTCATGTTCCCAGTAAACAGGGCTCCTGAATCAAACCAATGTCATGTTCCCACACCACGGGGTTCCAGTATCAGGCCTCAGTCATGGTCCCAGTGCACAGGGTCCCACAATCAAACCTCAGTCATGTTGCCAGTCCACAGGTTTCTGCCATCAAACCTCAGTCAAATTCCCAGGCCACAGGGTTCCAGAATCAAGCCTCAGTCATTTGGCCAGGCTAGAGTGTTCCACCATCAAACCTCAGTCATGATCCCAGGCCACATGTTTCCACAATGAAACCTCAGTCATTTTCCCAAGCCAAAGGTTTCCAGAATCAAACCTCAGTCATATTCCCAGGACACATGGTTCCAGAATCAAACCTGAATCATGTTCGCAGGCCCCAGGTGTCAACAATCAAACCTCAGGCATGTTCCCAGGACACAGGTGTCCAGAATCAAACCTCAGTCATGTTCCCAGGGAACAGGCTTCCAGAAACAAAGCTCAGTCATGTTCCCAGGCCACAGGGTTCCAGAATCAAACCTCAGTCTTGTTCCCAGGACACAGGTTTCCAGAATCAACCCGATATCATGTTCCCTGGCCACAGTCTCAGAATCAAACCTCAGTCATGTTGCCAGGCCACAGGTTTCCACCATCAAACCTCAGACATGTTCCCAGGCCACAGGGTTCCAGAGTCAAACCGTTGGCAGGTCCCCAGGCCACAGGGTTCCAGAATCCACCAATGTCATGTTCCCAGGCCACAGGGTTCCAGAATCAATCCTCAGTTATGTTCCCAGGATACAGGGTTCCAGAATAAAACCTCAGTCATGTTCCCAGACCACAGGGTTCCAGAACCAAGGCTCAGTCAGGTTCCGGGGCCACAGTATTCCACAATCTAAACAGATGTCATGTTCCCAGGCCTCAGGGTTCCAGAATCCACCCATGTCATGTTCCCAGTCCACAGGGTTCCAGAACCAAGGCTCAGTCAGGTTCCCGGGGCACAGTATTCCACAATCTAAACAGATGTCATATTCCCAGGCCACAGGTTTCCAAAATCACGCCTCAGTCATGTTCCCAGGCCACAGGTTTCCAGAATCAAACTGATTTCATGTTCCCTGGCAACAGGGTACCAGAATCCAAACCGATGTCATGTTCCCAGGCCACAGGATTCCACACTCTAACATCAGTCATGTTCCCAGGCCACATGGTTCCAGAATCAAACCTCAGTCGTGTTCCCAGGACACAGGGTTCCAGAAGAAAACCTCAGTCATGTTCCCTGGACACAGGTTTCAGAAATCAAATCCCAGTCATGTTCCCAGGCCACAGGGTTCCACAATTAAACCTCAGTCATATTCCCAGGCCAGAGGGTTCCACAATCAAACCTCAGTCCTGTGGCCAGGCCACGGTTCCACCATCAAGCCTCAGTCATGTTGCCAGGCCAGAGTGTTCCACAATCAAACCTAAGTCATCTTGCCAAGCCACAGGGTTCCACCATCAAACCTCAGGCATGTTGCCAGGCCAAAGGGTTCCACCATCAAGCCTCACTCATGTTCCCAAGCCTGAGGGTTGCACTATCAAACCTCAATCATGTTGCCAGGCCACAGGGTTCAACCATCAATCCTCAGTCATGTTCCAAGTAAACAAGGCTCCTGAATCAAACCAATGTCATGTTCCCACACCACGGGGTTTCAGTATCAGGCCTCAGTCATGGTCCCAGTGCACAGGGTCCCACAATCAAACCTCAGTCATGTTGCCAGTCCACAGGTTTCTGCCATCAAACCTCAGTCAAGTTCCCAGGCCACAGGGTTCCAGAATCAAGCCTCAGTCATTTGGCCAGGCTAGAGTGTTCCACCATCAAACCTCAGTCATGATACCAGGCCACATGTTTCCACAATGAAACCTCAGTCATTTTCCCCAGCCAAAGGTTTCCAGAATCAAACCTCAGTCATATTCCCAGGACACATGGTTCCAGAATCAAACCTGAATCATGTTCGCAGGCCCCAGGTGTCAACAATCAAACCTCAGGCAAGTTCCCAGGACACAGGTGTCCAGAATCAAACCTCAGTCATGTTCCCAGGGAACTGGCTTCAGGAAACAAAGCTCAGTCATGTTCCCAGGCCACAGGGTTCCAGAATCAAACCTCAGTCTTGTTCCCAGGACACAGGTTTCCAGAATCAACCCAATATCATGTTCCCTGGCCACAGTCTCAGAATCCAACCTCAGTCATGTTGCCAGGCCACAGGTTTCCACCATCAAACCTCAGACATGTTCCCAGGCCACAGGGTTCCAGAGTCAAACCGTTGGCAGGTTCCCAGGCCACAGGGTTCCAGAATCCACCAATGTCATGTTCCCAGGCCACAGGGTTCCAGAATCAATCCTCAGTTATGTTCCCAGGCTACAGGGTTCCAGAATAAAACCTCAGTCATGTTCCCAGACCACAGGGTTCCAGAACCAAGGCTCAGTCAGGTTCCCGGGCCACAGTATTCCACAATCTAAACAGATGTCATGTTCCCAGGCCTCAGGGTTCCAGAATCCACCCATGTCATGTTCCCACTCCACAGGATTCCAGAACCAAGGCTCAGTCAGGTTCCCGGGGCACAGTATTCCACCATCTAAACAGATGTCATATTCCCAGGCCACAGGTTTCCAAAATCACGCCTCAGTCATGTTCGCAGGCCACAGGTTTCCAGAATCAAACTGATTTCATGTTCCCTGGCAACAGGGTACCAGAATCCAAACCGATGTCATGTTCCGAGGCCACAGGATTCCACACTCTAACATCAGTCATGTTCCCAGGCCACATGGTTCCAGAATCAAACCTCAGTCGTGTTCCCAGGACACAGGGTTCCAGAAGAAAAGCTCAGTCATGTTCCCTGGACACAGGTTTCAGAAATAAAATCCCAGTCATGTTCCCAGGCCACAGGGTTCCACAATTAAACCTCAGACATATTCCCAGGCCAGAGGGTTCCACAATCAAACCTCAGTCCTGTGGCCAGGCCACGGTTCCACCATTAAGCCTCAGTCATGTTGCCAGGCCAGAGTGTTCCACAATCAAACCTAAGTCATCTTGCCAAGCCACAGGGTTCCACCATCAAACCTCAGGCATGTTGCCAGGCCAAAGGGTTCCACCATCAAGCCTCACTCATGTTCCCAAGCCTGCGGGTTGCACTATCAAACCTCAATCATGTTGCCAGGCCACAGGGTTCAACCATCAATCCTCAGTCATGTTCCCAGTAAACAGGGCTCCTGAATCAAACCAATGTCATGTTCCCACACCACGGGGTTCCAGTATCAGGCCTCAGTCATGGTCCCAGTGCACAGGGTCCCACAATCAAACCTCAGTCATGTTGCCAGTCCACAGGTTTCTGCCATCAAACCTCAGTCAAGTTCCCAGGCCACAGGGTTCCAGAATCAAGCCTCAGTCATTTTGCCAGCCTAGAGTGTTCCACCATCAAACCTCAGTCATGATCCCAGGCAACATGTTTCCACAATGAAACCTCAGTCATTTTCCCAAGCCAAAGGTTTCCAGAATCAAACCTCAGTCATATTCCCAAGACACATGGTTCCAGAATCAAACCTGAATCATGTTCGCAGGCCCCAGGTGTCAACAATCAAACCTCAGGCATGTTCCCAGGACACAGGTGTCCAGAATCAAACCTCAGTCATGTTCCCAGGGAACAGGCTTCCAGAAACAAAGCTCAGTCATGTTCCCAGGCCACAGGGTTCCAGAATCAAACCTCAGACTTGTTCCCAGGACACAGGTTTCCAGAATCAACCCGATATCATGCTCCCTGGCCACAGTCTCAGAATCAAACCTCAGTCATGTTGCAGGGCCACAGGTTTCCACCATCAAACCTCAGACATGTTCCCAGGCCACAGGGTTCCAGAGTCAAACCGTTGGCAGTTCCCCAGGCCACAGGGTTCCAGAATCCACCAATGTCATGTTCCCAGGCCACAGGGTTCCAGAATCAATCCTCAGTTATGTTCCCAGGCTACAGGGTTCCAGAATAAAACCTCAGTCATGTTCCCAGACCACAGGGTTCCAGAACCAAGGCTCAGTCAGGTTCCGGGGCCACAGTATTCCACAATCTAAACAGATGTCATGTTCCCAGGCCTCAGGGTTCCAGAATCCACCCATGTCATGTTCCCAGTCCACAGGGTTCCAGAACCAAGGCTCAGTCAGGTTCCCGGGGCACAGTATTCCACAATCTAAACAGATGTAATATTCCCAGGCCACAGGTTTCCAAAATCACGCCTCAGTCATGTTCCCAGGCCCCAGGTTTCCAGAATCAAACTGATTTCATGTTCCCTGGCAACAGGGTACCAGAATCCAAACCGATGTCATGTTCCCAGGCCACAGGATTCCACACTCTAACATCAGTCATGTTCCCAGGCCACATGGTTCCAGAATCAAACCTCAGTCGTGTTCCCAGGACACAGGGTTCCAGAAGAAAACCTCAGTCATGTTCCCTGGACACAGGTTTCAGAAATAAAATCCCAGTCATGTTCCCAGGCCACAGGGTTCCACAATTAAACCTCAGTCATATTCCCAGGCCAGAGGGTTCCACAATCAAACCTCAGTCCTGTGGCCAGGCCACGGTTCCACCATCAAGCCTCAGTCATGTTCCCAGGCCAGAGTGTTCCACAATCAAACCTAAGTCATCTTGCCAAGCCACAGGGTTCCACCATCAAACCTCAGGCATGTTGCCAGGCCAAAGGGTTCCACCATCAAGCCTCACTCATGTTCCCAAGCCTGAGGGTTGCACTATCAAACCTCAATCATGTTGCCAGGCCACAGGGTTCAACCATCAATCCTCAGTCATGTTCCCAGTAAACAGGGCTCCTGAATCAAACCAATGTCATGTTCCCACACCACGGGGTTCCAGTATCAGGCCTCAGTCATGGTCCCAGTGCACAGGGTCCCACAATCAAAACTCAGTCATGTTGCCAGTCCACAGGTTTCTGCCATCAAACCTCAGTCAAGTTCCCAGGCCACAGGGTTCCAGAATCAAGCCTCAGTCATTTGGCCAGGCTAGAGTGTTCCACCATCAAACCTCAGTCATGATCCCAGGCCACATGTTTCCACAATGAAACCTCAGTCATTTTCCCAAGCCAAAGGTTTCCAGAATCAAACCTCAGTCATATTCCCAGGACACATGGTTCCAGAATCAAACCTGAATCATGTTCGCAGGCCCCAGGTGTCAACAATCAATCCTCAGGCATGTTCCCAGGACACAGGTGTCCAGAATCAAACCTCAGTCATGTTCCCAGGGAACAGGCTTCCAGAAACAAAGCTCAGTCATGTTCCCAGGCCACAGGGTTCCAGAATCAAACCTCAGTCTTGTTCCCAGGACACAGGTTTCCAGAATCAACCCGATATCATGTTCCCTGGCCACAGTCTCAGAATCAAACCTCAGTCATGTTGCCAGGCCACAGGTTTCCACCATCAAACCTCAGACATGTTCCCAGGCCACAGGGTTCCAGAGTCAAACCGTTGGCAGGTCCCCAGGCCACAGGGTTCCAGAATCCACCAATGTCATGTTCCCAGGCCACAGGGTTCCAGAATCAATCCTCAGTTATGTTCCCAGGCTACAGGGTTCCAGAATAAAACCTCAGTCATGTTCCCAGACCACAGGGTTCCAGAACCAAGGCTCAGTCAGGTTCCCGGGCCACAGTATTCCACAATCTAAACAGATGTCATGTTCCCAGGCCTCAGGGTTCCAGAATCCACCCATGTCATGTTCCCAGTCCACAGGGTTCAAGAACCAAGGCTCAGTCAGGTTCCCGGGGCACAGTATTCCACAATCTAAACAGATGTAATATTCCCAGGCCACAGGTTTCCAAAATCACGCCTCAGTCATGTTCCCAGGCCCCAGGTTTCCAGAATCAAACTGATTTCATGTTCCCTGGCAACAGGGTACCAGAATCCAAACCGATGTCATGTTCCCAGGCCACAGGATTCCACACTCTAACATCAGTCATGTTCCCAGGCCACATGGTTCCAGAATCAAACCTCAGTCGTGTTCCCAGGACACAGGGTTCCAGAAGAAAACCTCAGTCATGTTCCCTGGACACAGGTTTCAGAAATAAAATCCCAGTCATGTTCCCAGGCCACAGGGTTCCACAATTAAACCTCAGTCATATTCCCAGGCCAGAGGGTTCCACAATCAAACCTCAGTCCTGTGGCCAGGCCACGGTTCCACCATCAAGCCTCAGTCATGTTCCCAGGCCAGAGTGTTCCACAATCAAACCTAAGTCATCTTGCCAAGCCACAGGGTTCCACCATCAAACCTCAGGCATGTTGCCAGGCCAAAGGGTTCCACCATCAAGCCTCACTCATGTTCCCAAGCCTGAGGGTTGCACTATCAAACCTCAATCATGTTGCCAGGCCACAGGGTTCAACCATCAATCCTCAGTCATGTTCCCAGTAAACAGGGCTCCTGAATCAAACCAATGTCATGTTCCCACACCACGGGGTTCCAGTATCAGGCCTCAGTCATGGTCCCAGTGCACAGGGTCCCACAATCAAAACTCAGTCATGTTGCCAGTCCACAGGTTTCTGCCATCAAACCTCAGTCAAGTTCCCAGGCCACAGGGTTCCAGAATCAAGCCTCAGTCATTTGGCCAGGCTAGAGTGTTCCACCATCAAACCTCAGTCATGATCCCAGGCCACATGTTTCCACAATGAAACCTCAGTCATTTTCCCAAGCCAAAGGTTTCCAGAATCAAACCTCAGTCATATTCCCAGGACACATGGTTCCAGAATCAAACCTGAATCATGTTCGCAGGCCCCAGGTGTCAACAATCAATCCTCAGGCATGTTCCCAGGACACAGGTGTCCAGAATCAAACCTCAGTCATGTTCCCAGGGAACAGGCTTCCAGAAACAAAGCTCAGTCATGTTCCCAGGCCACAGGGTTCCAGAATCAAACCTCAGTCTTGTTCCCAGGACACAGGTTTCCAGAATCAACCCGATATCATGTTCCCTGGCCACAGTCTCAGAATCAAACCTCAGTCATGTTGCCAGGCCACAGGTTTCCACCATCAAACCTCAGACATGTTCCCAGGCCACAGGGTTCCAGAGTCAAACCGTTGGCAGGTCCCCAGGCCACAGGGTTCCAGAATCCACCAATGTCATGTTCCCAGGCCACAGGGTTCCAGAATCAATCCTCAGTTATGTTCCCAGGCTACAGGGTTCCAGAATAAAACCTCAGTCATGTTCCCAGACCACAGGGTTCCAGAACCAAGGCTCAGTCAGGTTCCCGGGGCACAGTATTCCACCATCTAAACAGATGTCATATTCCCAGGCCACAGGTTTCCAAAATCACGCCTCAGTCATGTTCCCAGGCCACAGGTTTCCAGAATCAAACTGATTTCATGTTCCCTGGCAACAGGGTACCAGAATCCAAACCGATGTCATGTTCCCAGGCCACAGGATTCCACACTCTAACATCAGTCATGTTCCCAGGCCACATGGTTCCAGAATCAAACCTCAGTCGTGTTCCCAGGACACAGGGTTCCAGAAGAAAACCTCAGTCATGTTCCCTGGACACAGGTTTCAGAAATCAAATCCCAGTCATGTTCCCAGGCCACAGGGTTCCACAATGAAACCTCAGTCATATTCCCAGGCCAGAGGGTTCCACAATCAAACCTCAGTCCTGTGGCCAGGCCACGGTTCCACCATCAAGCCTCAGTCATGTTCCCAGGCCAGAGTGTTCCACAATCAAACCTAAGTCATCTTGCCAAGCCACAGGGTTCCACCATCAAACCTCAGGCATGTTGCCAGGCCAAAGGGTTCCACCATCAAGCCTCACTCATGTTCCCAAGCCTGAGGGTTGCACTATCAAACCTCAATCATGTTGCCAGGCCACAGGGTTCAACCATCAATCCTCAGTCATGTTCCCAGTAAACAGGGCTCCTGAATCAAACCAATGTCATGTTCCCACACCACGGGGTTCCAGTATCAGGCCTCAGTCATGGTCCCAGTGCACAGGGTCCCACAATCAAACCTCAGTCATGTTGCCAGTCCACAGGTTTCTGCCATCAAACCTCAGTCAAGTTCCCAGGCCACAGGGTTCCAGAATCAAGCCTCAGTCATTTGGCCAGGCTAGAGTGTTCCACCATCAAACCTCAGTCATGATCCCAGGCCACATGTTTCCACAATGAAACCTCAGTCATTTTCCCAAGCCAAAGGTTTCCAGAATCAAACCTCAGTCATATTCCCAGGACACATGGTTCCACAATCAAACCTGAATCATGTTCGCAGGCCCCAGCTGTCAACAATCAAACCTCAGGCATGTTCCCAGGACACAGGTGTCCAGAATCAAACCTCAGTCATGTTCCCAGGGAACAGGCTTCCAGAAACAAAGCTCAGTCATGTTCCCAGGCCACAGGGTTCCAGAATCAAACCTCAGTCTTGTTCCCAGGACACAGGTTTCCAGAATCAACCCGATATCATGTTCCCTGGCCACAGTCTCAGAATCAAACCTCAGTCATGTTGCCAGGCCACAGGTTTCCACCATCAAACCTCAGACATGTTCCCAGGCCACAGGGTTCCAGAGTCAAACCGTTGGCAGGTCCCCAGGCCACAGGGTTCCAGAATCCACCAATGTCATGTTCCCAGGCCACAGGGTTCCAGAATCAATCCTCAGTTATGTTCCCAGGATACAGGGTTCCAGAATAAAACCTCAGTCATGTTCCCAGACCACAGGGTTCCAGAACCAAGGCTCAGTCAGGTTCCCGGGCCACAGTATTCCACAATCTAAACAGATGTCATGTTCCCAGGCCTCAGGGTTCCAGAATCCACCCATGTCATGTTCCCAGTCCACAGGGTTCCAGAACCAAGGCTCAGTCAGGTTCCCGGGGCACAGTATTCCACCATCTAAACAGATGTCATATTCCCAGGCCACAGGTTTCCAAAATCACGCCTCAGTCATGTTCCCAGGCCACAGGTTTCCAGAATCAAACTGATTTCATGTTCCCTGGCAACAGGGTACCAGAATCCAAACCGATGTCATGTTCCCAGGCCACAGGATTCCACACTCTAACATCAGTCATGTTCCCAGGCCACATGGTTCCAGAATCAAACCTCAGTCGTGTTCCCAGGACACAGGGTTCCAGAAGAAAACCTCAGTCATGTTCCCTGGACACAGGTTTCAGAAATCAAATCCCAGTCATGTTCCCAGGCCACAGGGTTCCACAATTAAACCTCAGTCATATTCCCAGGCCAGAGGGTTCCACAATCAAACCTAAGTCATCTTGCCAAGCCACAGGGTTCCACCATCAAACCTCAGGCATGTTGCCAGGCCAAAGGGTTCCACCATCAAGCCTCACTCATGTTCCCAAGCCTGAGGGTTGCACTATCAAACCTCAATCATGTTGCCAGGCCACAGGGTTCAACCATCAAGCCTCAGTCATGTTCCCAGTAAACAGGGCTCCTGAATCAAACCAATGTCATGTTCCCACACCACGGGGTTCCAGTATCAGGCCTCAGTCATGGTCCCAGTGCACAGGGTCCCACAATCAAACCTCAGTCATGTTGCCAGTCCACAGGTTTCTGCCATCAAACCTCAGTCAAGTTCCCAGGCCACAGGGTTCCAGAATCAAGCCTCAGTCATTTGGCCAGGCTAGAGTGTTCCACCATCAAACCTCAGTCATGATCCCAGGCCACATGTTTCCACAATGAAACCTCAGTCATTTTCCCAAGCCAAAGGTTTCCAGAATCAAACCTCAGTCATATTCCCAGGACACATAGTTCCAGAATCAAACCTGAATCATGTTCGCAGGCCCCAGCTGTCAACAATCAAACCTCAGGCATGTTCCCAGGACACAGGTGTCCAGAATCAAACCTCAGTCATGCTCCCAGGGAACAGGCTTCCAGAAACAAAGCTCAGTCATGTTCCCAGGCCACAGGGTTCCAGAATCAAACCTCAGTCTTGTTCCCAGGACACAGGTTTCCAGAATCAACCCAATATCATGTTCCCTGGCCACAGTCTCAGAATCAAACCTCAGTCATGTTGCCAGGCCACAGGTTTCCACCATCAAACCTCAGACATGTTCCCAGGCCACAGGGTTCCAGAGTCAAACCGTTGGCAGGTCCCCAGGCCACAGGGTTCCAGAATCCACCAATGTCATGTTCCCAGGCCACAGGGTTCCAAAATCAATCCTCAGTTATGTTCCCAGGCTACAGGGTTCCAGAATAAAACCTCACTCATGTTCCCAGACCACAGGGTTCCAGAACCAAGGCTCAATCAGGTTCCCGGGCCACAGTATTCCACAATCTAAACAGATGTCATGTTCCCAGGCCTCAGGTTCCAGAATCCACCCATGTCATGTTCCCAGTCCACAGGGTTCCAGAACCAAGGCTCAGTCAGGTTCCCGGGGCACAGTATTCCACCATCTAAACAGATGTCATATTCCCAGGCCACAGGTTTCCAAAATCACGCCTCAGTCATGTTCCCAGGCCACAGGTTTCCAGAATCAAACTGATTTCATGTTCCCTGGCAACAGGGTACCAGAATCCAAACCGATGTCATGTTCCCAGGCCACAGGATTCCACACTCTAACATCAGTCATGTTCCCAGGCCACATGGTTCCAGAATCAAACCTCAGTCGTGTTCCCAGGACACAGGGTTCCAGAAGAAAACCTCAGTCATGTTCCCTGGACACAGGTTTCAGAAATCAAATCCCAGTCATGTTCCCAGGCCACAGGGTTCCACAATTAAACCTCAGTCATATTCCCAGGCCAGAGGGTTCCACAATCAAACCTCAGTCCTGTGGCCAGGCCACGGTTCCACCATCAAGCCTCAGTCATGTTCCCAGGCCAGAGTGTTCCACAATCAAACCTAAGTCATCTTGCCAAGCCACAGGGTTCCACCATCAAACCTCAGGCATGTTGCCAGGCCAAAGGGTTCCACCATCAAGCCTCACTCATGTTCCCAAGCCTGAGGGTTGCACTATCAAACCTCAATCATGTTGCCAGGCCACAGGGTTCAACCATCAATCCTCAGTCATGTTCCCAGTAAACAGGGCTCCTGAATCAAACCAATGTCATGTTCCCACACCACGGGGTTCCAGTATCAGGCCTCAGTCATGGTCCCAGTGCACAGGGTCCCACAATCAAACCTCAGTCATGTTGCCAGTCCACAGGTTTCTGCCATCAAACCTCAGTCAAGTTCCCAGGCCACAGGGTTCCAGAATCAAGCCTCAGTCATTTGGCCAGGCTAGAGTGTTCCACCATCAAACCTCAGTCATGATCCCAGGCCACATGTTTCCACAATGAAACCTCAGTCATTTTCCCAAGCCAAAGGTTTCCAGAATCAAACCTCAGTCATATTCCCAGGACACATGGTTCCACAATCAAACCTGAATCATGTTCGCAGGCCCCAGCTGTCAACAATCAAACCTCAGGCATGTTCCCAGGACACAGGTGTCCAGAATCAAACCTCAGTCATGTTCCCAGGGAACAGGCTTCCAGAAACAAAGCTCAGTCATGTTCCCAGGCCACAGGGTTCCAGAATCAAACCTCAGTCTTGTTCCCAGGACACAGGTTTCCAGAATCAACCCGATATCATGTTCCCTGGCCACAGTCTCAGAATCAAACCTCAGTCATGTTGCCAGGCCACAGGTTTCCACCATCAAACCTCAGACATGTTCCCAGGCCACAGGGTTCCAGAGTCAAACCGTTGGCAGGTCCCCAGGCCACAGGGTTCCAGAATCCACCAATGTCATGTTCCCAGGCCACAGGGTTCCAGAATCAATCCTCAGTTATGTTCCCAGGATACAGGGTTCCAGAATAAAACCTCAGTCATGTTCCCAGACCACAGGGTTCCAGAACCAAGGCTCAGTCAGGTTCCCGGGCCACAGTATTCCACAATCTAAACAGATGTCATGTTCCCAGGCCTCAGGGTTCCAGAATCCACCCATGTCATGTTCCCAGTCCACAGGGTTCCAGAACCAAGGCTCAGTCAGGTTCCCGGGGCACAGTATTCCACCATCTAAACAGATGTCATATTCCCAGGCCACAGGTTTCCAAAATCACGCCTCAGTCATGTTCCCAGGCCACAGGTTTCCAGAATCAAACTGATTTCATGTTCCCTGGCAACAGGGTACCAGAATCCAAACCGATGTCATGTTCCCAGGCCACAGGATTCCACACTCTAACATCAGTCATGTTCCCAGGCCACATGGTTCCAGAATCAAACCTCAGTCGTGTTCCCAGGACACAGGGTTCCAGAAGAAAACCTCAGTCATGT
This sequence comes from Balaenoptera physalus, assembly GCF_965194825.1. Classification (NCBI taxonomy): domain Eukaryota; kingdom Metazoa; phylum Chordata; class Mammalia; order Artiodactyla; family Balaenopteridae; genus Balaenoptera; species Balaenoptera physalus. The sequence continues at coordinate 30,933,215 of NC_138897.1, read as the reverse complement.
TCCCTGGACACAGGTTTCAGAAATCAAATCCCAGTCATGTTCCCAGGCCACAGGGTTCCACAATTAAACCTCAGTCATATTCCCAGGCCAGAGGGTTCCACAATCAAACCTAAGTCATCTTGCCAAGCCACAGGGTTCCACCATCAAACCTCAGGCATGTTGCCAGGCCAAAGGGTTCCACCATCAAGCCTCACTCATGTTCCCAAGCCTGAGGGTTGCACTATCAAACCTCAATCATGTTGCCAGGCCACAGGGTTCAACCATCAATCCTCAGTCATGTTCCCAGTAAACAGGGCTCCTGAATCAAACCAATGTCATGTTCCCACACCACGGGGTTCCAGTATCAGGCCTCAGTCATGGTCCCAGTGCACAGGGTCCCACAATCAAACCTCAGTCATGTTGCCAGTCCACAGGTTTCTGCCATCAAACCTCAGTCAAGTTCCCAGGCCACAGGGTTCCAGAATCAAGCCTCAGTCATTTGGCCAGGCTAGAGTGTTCCACCATCAAGCCTCACTCATGTTCCCAAGCCTGAGGGTTGCACTATCAAACCTCAATCATGTTGCCAGGCCACAGGGTTCAACCATCAATCCTCAGTCATGTTCCCAGTAAACAGGGCTCCTGAATCAAACCAATGTCATGTTCCCACACCACGGGGTTCCAGTATCAGGCCTCAGTCATGGTCCCAGTGCACAGGGTCCCACAATCAAACCTCAGTCATGTTGCCAGTCCACAGGTTTCTGCCATCAAACCTCAGTCAAATTCCCAGGCCACAGGGTTCCAGAATCAAGCCTCAGTCATTTGGCCAGGCTAGAGTGTTCCACCATCAAACCTCAGTCATGATCCCAGGCCACATGTTTCCACAATGAAACCTCAGTCATTTTCCCAAGCCAAAGGTTTCCAGAATCAAACCTCAGTCATATTCCCAGGACACATGGTTCCAGAATCAAACCTGAATCATGTTCGCAGGCCCCAGGTGTCAACAATCAAACCTCAGGCATGTTCCCAGGACACAGGTGTCCAGAATCAAACCTCAGTCATGTTCCCAGGGAACAGGCTTCCAGAAACAAAGCTCAGTCATGTTCCCAGGCCACAGGGTTCCAGAATCAAACCTCAGTCTTGTTCCCAGGACACAGGTTTCCAGAATCAACCCGATATCATGTTCCCTGGCCACAGTCTCAGAATCAAACCTCAGTCATGTTGCCAGGCCACAGGTTTCCACCATCAAACCTCAGACATGTTCCCAGGCCACAGGGTTCCAGAGTCAAACCGTTGGCAGGTCCCCAGGCCACAGGGTTCCAGAATCCACCAATGTCATGTTCCCAGGCCACAGGGTTCCAGAATCAATCCTCAGTTATGTTCCCAGGATACAGGGTTCCAGAATAAAACCTCAGTCATGTTCCCAGACCACAGGGTTCCAGAACCAAGGCTCAGTCAGGTTCCGGGGCCACAGTATTCCACAATCTAAACAGATGTCATGTTCCCAGGCCTCAGGGTTCCAGAATCCACCCATGTCATGTTCCCAGTCCACAGGGTTCCAGAACCAAGGCTCAGTCAGGTTCCCGGGGCACAGTATTCCACAATCTAAACAGATGTCATATTCCCAGGCCACAGGTTTCCAAAATCACGCCTCAGTCATGTTCCCAGGCCACAGGTTTCCAGAATCAAACTGATTTCATGTTCCCTGGCAACAGGGTACCAGAATCCAAACCGATGTCATGTTCCCAGGCCACAGGATTCCACACTCTAACATCAGTCATGTTCCCAGGCCACATGGTTCCAGAATCAAACCTCAGTCGTGTTCCCAGGACACAGGGTTCCAGAAGAAAACCTCAGTCATGTTCCCTGGACACAGGTTTCAGAAATCAAATCCCAGTCATGTTCCCAGGCCACAGGGTTCCACAATTAAACCTCAGTCATATTCCCAGGCCAGAGGGTTCCACAATCAAACCTCAGTCCTGTGGCCAGGCCACGGTTCCACCATCAAGCCTCAGTCATGTTGCCAGGCCAGAGTGTTCCACAATCAAACCTAAGTCATCTTGCCAAGCCACAGGGTTCCACCATCAAACCTCAGGCATGTTGCCAGGCCAAAGGGTTCCACCATCAAGCCTCACTCATGTTCCCAAGCCTGAGGGTTGCACTATCAAACCTCAATCATGTTGCCAGGCCACAGGGTTCAACCATCAATCCTCAGTCATGTTCCAAGTAAACAAGGCTCCTGAATCAAACCAATGTCATGTTCCCACACCACGGGGTTCCAGTATCAGGCCTCAGTCATGGTCCCAGTGCACAGGGTCCCACAATCAAACCTCAGTCATGTTGCCAGTCCACAGGTTTCTGCCATCAAACCTCAGTCAAGTTCCCAGGCCACAGGGTTCCAGAATCAAGCCTCAGTCATTTGGCCAGGCTAGAGTGTTCCACCATCAAACCTCAGTCATGATACCAGGCCACATGTTTCCACAATGAAACCTCAGTCATTTTCCCAAGCCAAAGGTTTCCAGAATCAAACCTCAGTCATATTCCCAGGACACATGGTTCCAGAATCAAACCTGAATCATGTTCGCAGGCCCCAGGTGTCAACAATCAAACCTCAGGCAAGTTCCCAGGACACAGGTGTCCAGAATCAAACCTCAGTCATGTTCCCAGGGAACTGGCTTCAGGAAACAAAGCTCAGTCATGTTCCCAGGCCACAGGGTTCCAGAATCAAACTTCAGTCTTGTTCCCAGGACACAGGTTTCCAGAATCAACCCGATATCATGTTCCCTGGCCACAGTCTCAGAATCCAACCTCAGTCATGTTGCCAGGCCACAGGTTTCCACCATCAAACCTCAGACATGTTCCCAGGCCACAGGGTTCCAGAGTCAAACCGTTGGCAGGTTCCCAGGCCACAGGGTTCCAGAATCCACCAATGTCATGTTCCCAGGCCACAGGGTTCCAGAATCAATCCTCAGTTATGTTCCCAGGCTACAGGGTTCCAGAATAAAACCTCAGTCATGTTCCCAGACCACAGGGTTCCAGAACCAAGGCTCAGTCAGGTTCCCGGGCCACAGTATTCCACAATCTAAACAGATGTCATGTTCCCAGGCCTCAGGGTTCCAGAATCCACCCATGTCATGTTCCCACTCCACAGGATTCCAGAACCAAGGCTCAGTCAGGTTCCCGGGGCACAGTATTCCACCATCTAAACAGATGTCATATTCCCAGGCCACAGGTTTCCAAAATCACGCCTCAGTCATGTTCGCAGGCCACAGGTTTCCAGAATCAAACTGATTTCATGTTCCCTGGCAACAGGGTACCAGAATCCAAACCGATGTCATGTTCCGAGGCCACAGGATTCCACACTCTAACATCAGTCATGTTCCCAGGCCACATGGTTCCAGAATCAAACCTCAGTCGTGTTCCCAGGACACAGGGTTCCAGAAGAAAACCTCAGTCATGTTCCCTGGACACAGGTTTCAGAAATAAAATCCCAGTCATGTTCCCAGGCCACAGGGTTCCACAATTAAACCTCAGACATATTCCCAGGCCAGAGGGTTCCACAATCAAACCTCAGTCCTGTGGCCAGGCCACGGTTCCACCATTAAGCCTCAGTCATGTTGCCAGGCCAGAGTGTTCCACAATCAAACCTAAGTCATCTTGCCAAGCCACAGGGTTCCACCATCAAACCTCAGGCATGTTGCCAGGCCAAAGGGTTCCACCATCAAGCCTCACTCATGTTCCCAAGCCTGCGGGTTGCACTATCAAACCTCAATCATGTTGCCAGGCCACAGGGTTCAACCATCAATCCTCAGTCATGTTCCCAGTAAACAGGGCTCCTGAATCAAACCAATGTCATGTTCCCACACCACGGGGTTCCAGTATCAGGCCTCAGTCATGGTCCCAGTGCACAGGGTCCCACAATCAAACCTCAGTCATGTTGCCAGTCCACAGGTTTCTGCCATCAAACCTCAGTCAAGTTCCCAGGCCACAGGGTTCCAGAATCAAGCCTCAGTCATTTTGCCAGCCTAGAGTGTTCCACCATCAAACCTCAGTCATGATCCCAGGCAACATGTTTCCACAATGAAACCTCAGTCATTTTCCCAAGCCAAAGGTTTCCAGAATCAAACCTCAGTCATATTCCCAAGACACATGGTTCCAGAATCAAACCTGAATCATGTTCGCAGGCCCCAGCTGTCAACAATCAAACCTCAGGCATGTTCCCAGGACACAGGTGTCCAGAATCAAACCTCAGTCATGTTCCCAGGGAACAGGCTTCCAGAAACAAAGCTCAGTCATGTTCCCAGGCCACAGGGTTCCAGAATCAAACCTCAGACTTGTTCCCAGGACACAGGTTTCCAGAATCAACCCGATATCATGCTCCCTGGCCACAGTCTCAGAATCAAACCTCAGTCATGTTGCAGGGCCACAGGTTTCCACCATCAAACCTCAGACATGTTCCCAGGCCACAGGGTTCCAGAGTCAAACCGTTGGCAGTTCCCCAGGCCACAGGGTTCCAGAATCCACCAATGTCATGTTCCCAGGCCACAGGGTTCCAGAATCAATCCTCAGTTATGTTCCCAGGCTACAGGGTTCCAGAATAAAACCTCAGTCATGTTCCCAGACCACAGGGTTCCAGAACCAAGGCTCAGTCAGGTTCCGGGGCCACAGTATTCCACAATCTAAACAGATGTCATGTTCCCAGGCCTCAGGGTTCCAGAATCCACCCATGTCATGTTCCCAGTCCACAGGGTTCCAGAACCAAGGCTCAGTCAGGTTCCCGGGGCACAGTATTCCACAATCTAAACAGATGTCATATTCCCAGGCCACAGGTTTCCAAAATCACGCCTCAGTCATGTTCCCAGGCCACAGGTTTCCAGAATCAAACTGATTTCATGTTCCCTGGCAACAGGGTACCAGAATCCAAACCGATGTCATGTTCCCAGGCCACAGGATTCCACACTCTAACATCAGTCATGTTCCCAGGCCACATGGTTCCAGAATCAAACCTCAGTCGTGTTCCCAGGACACAGGGTTCCAGAAGAAAACCTCAGTCATGTTCCCTGGACACAGGTTTCAGAAATAAAATCCCAGTCATGTTCCCAGGCCACAGGGTTCCACAATTAAACCTCAGTCATATTCCCAGGCCAGAGGGTTCCACAATCAAACCTCAGTCCTGTGGCCAGGCCACGGTTCCACCATCAAGCCTCAGTCATGTTCCCAGGCCAGAGTGTTCCACAATCAAACCTAAGTCATCTTGCCAAGCCACAGGGTTCCACCATCAAACCTCAGGCATGTTGCCAGGCCAAAGGGTTCCACCATCAAGCCTCACTCATGTTCCCAAGCCTGAGGGTTGCACTATCAAACCTCAATCATGTTGCCAGGCCACAGGGTTCAACCATCAATCCTCAGTCATGTTCCCAGTAAACAGGGCTCCTGAATCAAACCAATGTCATGTTCCCACACCACGGGGTTCCAGTATCAGGCCTCAGTCATGGTCCCAGTGCACAGGGTCCCACAATCAAAACTCAGTCATGTTGCCAGTCCACAGGTTTCTGCCATCAAACCTCAGTCAAGTTCCCAGGCCACAGGGTTCCAGAATCAAGCCTCAGTCATTTGGCCAGGCTAGAGTGTTCCACCATCAAACCTCAGTCATGATCCCAGGCCACATGTTTCCACAATGAAACCTCAGTCATTTTCCCAAGCCAAAGGTTTCCAGAATCAAACCTCAGTCATATTCCCAGGACACATGGTTCCAGAATCAAACCTGAATCATGTTCGCAGGCCCCAGGTGTCAACAATCAATCCTCAGGCATGTTCCCAGGACACAGGTGTCCAGAATCAAACCTCAGTCATGTTCCCAGGGAACAGGCTTCCAGAAACAAAGCTCAGTCATGTTCCCAGGCCACAGGGTTCCAGAATCAAACCTCAGTCTTGTTCCCAGGACACAGGTTTCCAGAATCAACCCGATATCATGTTCCCTGGCCACAGTCTCAGAATCAAACCTCAGTCATGTTGCCAGGCCACAGGTTTCCACCATCAAACCTCAGACATGTTCCCAGGCCACAGGGTTCCAGAGTCAAACCGTTGGCAGGTCCCCAGGCCACAGGGTTCCAGAATCCACCAATGTCATGTTCCCAGGCCACAGGGTTCCAGAATCAATCCTCAGTTATGTTCCCAGGCTACAGGGTTCCAGAATAAAACCTCAGTCATGTTCCCAGACCACAGGGTTCCAGAACCAAGGCTCAGTCAGGTTCCCGGGCCACAGTATTCCACAATCTAAACAGATGTCATGTTCCCAGGCCTCAGGGTTCCAGAATCCACCCATGTCATGTTCCCACTCCACAGGATTCCAGAACCAAGGCTCAGTCAGGTTCCCGGGGCACAGTATTCCACCATCTAAACAGATGTCATATTCCCAGGCCACAGGTTTCCAAAATCACGCCTCAGTCATGTTCCCAGGCCACAGGTTTCCAGAATCAAACTGATTTCATGTTCCCTGGCAACAGGGTACCAGAATCCAAACCGATGTCATGTTCCCAGGCCACAGGATTCCACACTCTAACATCAGTCATGTTCCCAGGCCACATGGTTCCAGAATCAAACCTCAGTCGTGTTCCCAAGACACAGGGTTCCAGAAGAAAACCTCAGTCATGTTCCCTGGACACAGGTTTCAGAAATAAAATCCCAGTCATGTTCCCAGGCCACAGGGTTCCACAATTAAACCTCAGTCATATTCCCAGGCCAGAGGGTTCCACAATCAAACCTCAGTCCTGTGGCCAGGCCACGGTTCCACCATCAAGCCTCAGTCATGTTCCCAGGCCAGAGTGTTCCACAATCAAACCTAAGTCATCTTGCCAAGCCACAGGGTTCCACCATCAAACCTCAGGCATGTTGCCAGGCCAAAGGGTTCCACCATCAAGCCTCACTCATGTTCCCAAGCCTGAGGGTTGCACTATCAAACCTCAATCATGTTGCCAGGCCACAGGGTTCAACCATCAATCCTCAGTCTTGTTCCCAGTAAACAGGGCTCCTGAATCAAACCAATGTCATGTTCCCACACCACGGGGTTCCAGTATCAGGCCTCAGTCATGGTCCCAGTGCACAGGGTCCCACAATCAAACCTCAGTCATGTTGCCAGTCCACAGGTTTCTGCCATCAAACCTCAGTCAAGTTCCCAGGCCACAGGGTTCCAGAATCAAGCCTCAGTCATTTGGCCAGGCTAGAGTGTTCCACCATCAAACCTCAGTCATGATCCCAGGCCACATGTTTCCACAATGAAACCTCAGTCATTTTCCCAAGCCAAAGGTTTCCAGAATCAAACCTCAGTCATATTCCCAGGACACATGGTTCCAGAATCAAACCTGAATCATGTTCGCAGGCCCCAGCTGTCAACAATCAAACCTCAGGCATGTTCCCAGGACACAGGTGTCCAGAATCAAACCTCAGTCATGTTCCCAGGGAACTGGCTTCAGGAAACAAAGCTCAGTCATGTTCCCAGGCCACAGGGTTCCAGAATCAAACCTCAGTCTTGTTCCCAGGACACAGGTTTCCAGAATCAACCCGATATCATGTTCCCTGGCCACAGTCTCATAATCCAACCTCAGTCATGTTGCCAGGCCACAGGTTTCCACCATCAAACCTCAGACATGTTCCCAGGCCACAGGGTTCCAGAGTCAAACCGTTGGCAGGTTCCCAGGCCACAGGGTTCCAGAATCCACCAATGTCATGTTCCCAGGCCACAGGGTTCCAGAATCAATCCTCAGTTATGTTCCCAGGCTACAGGGTTCCAGAATAAAACCTCAGTCATGTTCCCAGACCACAGGGTTCCAGAACCAAGGCTCAGTCAGGTTCCCGGGCCACAGTATTCCACAATCTAAACAGATGTCATGTTCCCAGGCCTCAGGGTTCCAGAATCCACCCATGTCATGTTCCCACTCCACAGGATTCCAGAACCAAGGCTCAGTCAGGTTCCCGGGGCACAGTATTCCACAATCTAAACAGATGTCATATTCCCAGGCCACAGGTTTCCAAAATCACGCCTCAGTCATGTTCCCAGGCCACAGGTTTCCAGAATCAAACTGATTTCATGTTCCCTGGCAACAGGGTACCAGAATCCAAACCGATGTCATGTTCCCAGGCCACAGGATTCCACACTCTAACATCAGTCATGTTCCCAGGCCACATGGTTCCAGAATCAAACCTCAGTCGTGTTCCCAGGACACAGGATTCCAGAAGAAAACCTCAGTCATGTTCCCTGGACACAGGTTTCAGAAATAAAATCCCAGTCATGTTCCCAGGCCACAGGGTTCCACAATTAAACCTCAGTCATATTCCCAGGCCAGAGGGTTCCACAATCAAACCTCAGTCCTGTGGCCAGGCCACGGTTCCACCATCAAGCCTCAGTCATGTTCCCACGCCAGAGTGTTCCACAATCAAACCTAAGTCATCTTGCCAAGCCACAGGGTTCCACCATCAAACCTCAGGCATGTTGCCAGGCCAAAGGGTTCCACCATCAAGCCTCACTCATGTTCCCAAGCCTTAGGGTTCCACTATCAAACCTCAATCATGTTGCCAGGCCACAGGGTTCAACCATCAATCCTCAGTCATGTTCCCAGTAAACAGGGCTCCTGAATCAAACCAATGTCATGTTCCCACACCACGGGGTTCCAGTATCAGGCCTCAGTCATGGTCCCAGTGCACAGGGTCCCACAATCAAACCTCAGTCATGTTGCCAGTCCACAGGTTTCTGCCATCAAACCTCAGTCAAGTTCCCAGGCCACAGGGTTCCAGAATCAAGCCTCAGTCATTTTGCCAGCCTAGAGTGTTCCACCATCAAACCTCAGTCATGATCCCAGGCCACATGTTTCCACAATGAAACCTCAGTCATTTTCCCGAGCCAAAGGTTTCCAGAATCAAACCTCAGTCATATTCCCAGGACACATGGTTCCAGAATCAAACCTGAATCATGTTCGCAGGCCCCAGCTGTCAACAATCAAACCTCAGGCATATTCCCAGGACACAGGTGTCCAGAATCAAACCTCAGTCATGTTCCCAGGGAACAGGCTTCCAGAAACAAAGCTCAGTCATGTTCCCAGGCCACAGGGTTCCAGAATCAAACCTCAGTCTTGTTCCCAGGACACAGGTTTCCAGAATCAACCCGATATCATGTTCCCTGGCCACAGTCTCATAATCCAACCTCAGTCATGTTGCCAGGCCACAGGTTTCCACCATCAAACCTCAGACATGTTCCCAGGCCACAGGGTTCCAGAGTCAAACCGTTGGCAGGTTCCCAGGCCACAGGGTTCCAGAATCCACCAATGTCATGTTCCCAGGCCACAGGGTTCCAGAATCAATCCTCAGTTATGTTCCCAGGCTACAGGGTTCCAGAATAAAACCTCAGTCATGTTCCCAGACCACAGGGTTCCAGAACCAAGGCTCAGTCAGGTTCCCGGGCCACAGTATTCCACAATCTAAACAAATGTCATGTTCCCAGGCCTCAGGTTTCCAGAATCCACCCATGTCATGTTCCCAGTCCACAGGGTTCCAGAACCAAGGCTCAGTCAGGTTCCCGGGGCACAGTATTCCACAATCTAAACAGATGTCATATTCCCAGGCCACAGGTTTCCAAAATCACGCCACAGTCATGTTCGCAGGCCACAGGTTTCCAGAATCAAACTGATTTCATGTTCCCTGGCAACAGGGTACCAGAATCCAAACCGATGTCATGTTCCCAGGCCACAGGATTCCACACTCTAACATGAGTCATGTTCCCAGGCCACATGGTTCCACAATCAAACCTCAGTCGTGTTCCCAGGACACAGGGTTCCAGAAGAAAACCTCAGTCATGTTCCCTGGACACAGGTTTCAGAAATCAAATCCCAGTCATGTTCCCAGGCCACAGGGTTCCACAATTAAACCTCAGTCATATTCCCAGGCCAGAGGGTTCCACAATCAAACCTCAGTCCTGTGGCCAGGCAACGGTTCCACCATCAAGCCTCAGTCATGTTCCCAGGCCAGAGTGTTCCACAATCAAACCTAAGTCATCTTGCCAAGCCACAGGGTTCCACCATCAAACCTCAGGCATGTTGCCAGGCCAAAGGGTTCCACCATCAAGCCTCACTCATGTTCCCAAGCCTGAGGGTTGCACTATCAAACCTCAATCATGTTGCCAGGCCACAGGGTTCAACCATCAATCCTCAGTCTTGTTCCCAGTAAACAGGGCTCCTGAATCAAACCAATGTCATGTTCCCACACCACGGGGTTCCACTATCAGGCCTCAGTCATGGTCCCAGTGCACAGGGTCCCACAATCAAACCTCAGTCATGTTGCCAGTCCACAGGTTTCTGCCATCAAACCTCAGTCAAGTTCCCAGGCCACAGGGTTCCAGAATCAAGCCTCAGTCATTTGGCCAGGCTAGAGTGTTCCACCATCAAACCTCAGTCATGATCCCAGGCCACATGTTTCCACAATGAAACCTCAGTCATTTTCCCAAGCCAAAGGTTTCCAGAATCAAACCTCAGTCATATTCCCAGGACACATGGTTCCAGAATCAAACCTGAATCATGTTCGCAGGCCCCAGCTGTCAACAATCAAACCTCAGGCATGTTCCCAGGACACAGGTGTCCAGAATCAAACCTCAGTCATGTTCCCAGGGAACTGGCTTCAGGAAACAAAGCTCAGTCATGTTCCCAGGCCACAGGGTTCCAGAATCAAACCTCAGTCTTGTTCCCAGGACACAGGTTTCCAGAATCAACCCGATATCATGTTCCCTGGCCACAGTCTCATAATCCAACCTCAGTCATGTTGCCAGGCCACAGGTTTCCACCATCAAACCTCAGACATGTTCCCAGGCCACAGGGTTCCAGAGTCAAACCGTTGGCAGGTTCCCAGGCCACAGGGTTCCAGAATCCACCAATGTCATGTTCCCAGGCCACAGGGTTCCAGAATCAATCCTCAGTTATGTTCCCAGGCTACAGGGTTCCAGAATAAAACCTCAGTCATGTTCCCAGACCACAGGGTTCCAGAACCAAGGCTCAGTCAGGTTCCCGGGCCACAGTATTCCACAATCTAAACAGATGTCATGTTCCCAGGCCTCAGGGTTCCAGAATCCACCCATGTCATGTTCCCACTCCACAGGATTCCAGAACCAAGGCTCAGTCAGGTTCCCGGGGCACAGTATTCCACAATCTAAACAGATGTCATATTCCCAGGCCACAGGTTTCCAAAATCACGCCTCAGTCATGTTCCCAGGCCACAGGTTTCCAGAATCAAACTGATTTCATGTTCCCTGGCAACAGGGTACCAGAATCCAAACCGATGTCATGTTCCCAGGCCACAGGATTCCACACTCTAACATCAGTCATGTTCCCAGGCCACATGGTTCCAGAATCAAACCTCAGTCGTGTTCCCAGGACACAGGATTCCAGAAGAAAACCTCAGTCATGTTCCCTGGACACAGGTTTCAGAAATAAAATCCCAGTCATGTTCCCAGGCCACAGGGTTCCACAATTAAACCTCAGTCATATTCCCAGGCCAGAGGGTTCCACAATCAAACCTCAGTCCTGTGGCCAGGCCACGGTTCCACCATCAAGCCTCAGTCATGTTGCCAGGCCAGAGTGTTCCACAATCAAACCTAAGTCATCTTGCCAAGCCACAGGGTTCCACCATCAAACCTCAGGCATGTTGCCAGGCCAAAGGGTTCCACCATCAAGCCTCACTCATGTTCCCAAGCCTTAGGGTTCCACTATCAAACCTCAATCATGTTGCCAGGCCACAGGGTTCAACCATCAATCCTCAGTCATGTTCCCAGTAAACAGGGCTCCTGAATCAAACCAATGTCATGTTCCCACACCACGGGGTTCCAGTATCAGGCCTCAGTCATGGTCCCAGTGCACAGGGTCCCACAATCAAACCTCAGTCATGTTGCCAGTCCACAGGTTTCTGCCATCAAACCTCAGTCAAGTTCCCAGGCCACAGGGTTCCAGAATCAAGCCTCAGTCATTTTGCCAGCCTAGAGTGTTCCACCATCAAACCTCAGTCATGATCCCAGGCCACATGTTTCCACAATGAAACCTCAGTCATTTTCCCGAGCCAAAGGTTTCCAGAATCAAACCTCAGTCATATTCCCAGGACACATGGTTCCAGAATCAAACCTGAATCATGTTCGCAGGCCCCAGCTGTCAACAATCAAACCTCAGGCATATTCCCAGGACACAGGTGTCCAGAATCAAACCTCAGTCATGTTCCCAGGGAACAGGCTTCCAGAAACAAAGCTCAGTCATGTTCCCAGGCCACAGGGTTCCAGAATCAAACCTCAGTCTTGTTCCCAGGACACAGGTTTCCAGAATCAACCCGATATCATGTTCCCTGGCCACAGTCTCATAATCCAACCTCAGTCATGTTGCCAGGCCACAGGTTTCCACCATCAAACCTCAGACATGTTCCCAGGCCACAGGGTTCCAGAGTCAAACCGTTGGCAGGTTCCCAGGCCACAGGGTTCCAGAATCCACCAATGTCATGTTCCCAGGCCACAGGGTTCCAGAATCAATCCTCAGTTATGTTCCCAGGCTACAGGGTTCCAGAATAAAACCTCAGTCATGTTCCCAGACCACAGGGTTCCAGAACCAAGGCTCAGTCAGGTTCCCGGGCCACAGTATTCCACAATCTAAACAAATGTCATGTTCCCAGGCCTCAGGTTTCCAGAATCCACCCATGTCATGTTCCCAGTCCACAGGGTTCCAGAACCAAGGCTCAGTCAGGTTCCCGGGGCACAGTATTCCACAATCTAAACAGATGTCATATTCCCAGGCCACAGGTTTCCAAAATCACGCCACAGTCATGTTCCCAGGCCACAGGTTTCCAGAATCAAACTGATTTCATGTTCCCTGGCAACAGGGTACCAGAATCCAAACCGATGTCATGTTCCCAGGCCACAGGATTCCACACTCTAACATGAGTCATGTTCCCAGGCCACATGGTTCCACAATCAAACCTCAGTCGTGTTCCCAGGACACAGGGTTCCAGAAGAAAACCTCAGTCATGTTCCCTGGACACAGGTTTCAGAAATCAAATCCCAGTCATGTTCCCAGGCCACAGGGTTCCACAATTAAACCTCAGTCATATTCCCAGGCCAGAGGGTTCCACAATCAAACCTCAGTCCTGTGGCCAGGCAACGGTTCCACCATCAAGCCTCAGTCATGTTCCCAGGCCAGAGTGTTCCACAATCAAACCTAAGTCATCTTGCCAAGCCACAGGGTTCCACCATCAAACCTCAGGCATGTTGCCAGGCCAAAGGGTTCCACCATCAAGCCTCACTCATGTTCCCAAGCCTGAGGGTTGCACTATCAAACCTCAATCATGTTGCCAGGCCACAGGGTTCAACCATCAATCCTCAGTCATGTTCCCAGTAAACAGGGCTCCTGAATCAAACCAATGTCATGTTCCCACACCACGGGGTTCCAGTATCAGGCCTCAGTCATGGTCCCAGTGCACAGGGTCCCACAATCAAACCTCAGTCATGTTGCCAGTCCACAGGTTTCTGCCATCAAACCTCAGTCAAGTTCCCAGGCCACAGGGTTCCAGAATCAAGCCTCAGTCATTTGGCCAGGCTAGAGTGTTCCACCATCAAACCTCAGTCATGATCCCAGGCCACATGTTTCCACAATGAAACCTCAGTCATTTTCCCAAGCCAAAGGTTTCCAGAATCAAACCTCAGTCATATTCCCAGGACACATGGTTCCAGAATCAAACCTGAATCATGTTCGCAGGCCCCAGCTGTCAACAATCAAACCTCAGGCATGTTCCCAGGACATAGGGTTCCAGAAGAAAACCTCAGTCATGTTCCCTGGACACAGGTTTCAGAAATAAAATCCCAGTCATGTTCCCAGGCCACAGGGTTCCACAATTAAACCTCAGTCATATTCCCAGGCCAGAGGGTTCCACAATCAAACCTCAGTCCTGTGGCCAGGCCACGGTTCCACCATCAAGCCTCAGTCATGTTGCCAGGCCAGAGTGTTCCACAATCAAACCTAAGTCATCTTGCCAAGCCACAGGGTTCCACCATCAAACCTCAGGCATATTGTCAGGCCACAGGGTTCAACCATCAATCCTCAGTCATGTTCCCAGTAAACAGGGCTCCTGAATCAAACCAATGTCATGTTCCCACACCACGGCGTTCCAGTATCAGGCCTCAGTCATGGTCCCAGTGCACAGGGTTCCACAATCAAACCTCAGTCATGTTGCCAGTCCACAGGTTTCTGCCATCAAACCTCAGTCAAGTTCCCAGGCCACAGGGATCCAGAATCAAGCCTCAGTCATTTGGCCAGGCTAGAGTGTTCCACCATCAAGCCTCACTCATGTTCCCAAGCCTGAGGGTTGCACTATCAAACCTCAATCATGTTGCCAGGCCACAGGGTTCAACCATCAATCCTCAGTCATGTTCCCAGTAAACAGGGCTCCTGAATCAAACCAATGTCATGTTCCCACACCACGGGGTTCCAGTATCAGGCCTCAGTCATGGTCCCAGTGCACAGGGTCCCACAATCAAACCTCAGTCATGTTGCCAGTCCACAGGTTTCTGCCATCAAACCTCAGTCAAGTTCCCAGGCCACAGGGTTCCAGAATCAAGCCTCAGTCATTTGGCCAGGCTAGAGTGTTCCACCATCAAACCTCAGTCATGATCCCAGGCCACATGTTTCCACAATGAAACCTCAGTCATTTTCCCAAGCCAAAGGTTTCCAGAATCAAACCTCAGTCATATTCCCAGGACACATGGTTCCAGAATCAAACCTGAATCATGTTCGCAGGCCCCAGGTGTCAACAATCAAACCTCAGGCATGTTCCCAGGACACAGGTGTCCAGAATCAAACCTCAGTCATGTTCCCAGGGAACTGGCTTCAGGAAACAAAGCTCAGTCATGTTCCCAGGCCACAGGGTTCCAGAATCAAACCTCAGTCTTGTTCCCAGGACACAGGTTTCCAGAATCAACCCGATATCATGTTCCCTGGCCACAGTCTCAGAATCAAACCTCAGTCATGTTGCCAGGCCACAGGTTTCCACCATCAAACCTCAGACATGTTCCCAGGCCACAGGGTTCCAGAGTCAAACCGTTGGCAGGTTCCCAGGCCACAGGGTTCCAGAATCCACCAATGTCATGTTCCCAGGCCACAGGGTTCCAGAATCAATCCTCAGTTATGTTCCCAGGCTACCGGGTTCCAGAATAAAACCTCAGTCATGTTCCCAGTCCACAGGGTTCCAGAACCAAGGCTCAGTCAGATTCCCGGGCCACAGTATTCCACAATCTAAACAGATGTCATGTTCCCAGGCCTCAGGGTTCCAGAATCCACCCATGTCATGTTCCCAGTCCACAGGGTTCCAGAACCAAGGCTCAGTCAGGTTCCCGGGGCACAGTATTCCACAATCTAAACAGATGTCATATTCCCAGGCCACAGGTTTCCAAAATCACGCCTCAGTCATGTTCGCAGGCCACAGGTTTCCAGAATCAAACTGATTTCATGTTCCCTGGCAACAGGGTACCAGAATCCAAACCGATGTCATGTTCCCAGACCACAGGATTCCACACTCTAACATCAGTCATGTTCCCAGGCCACATGGTTCCAGAATCAAACCTCAGTCGTGTTCCTAGGACACAGGGTTCCAGAAGAAAACCTCAGTCATGTTCCCTGGACACAGGTTTCAGAAATAAGATCCCAGTGATGTTCCCAGGCCACAGGGTTCCACAATTAAACCTCAGTCATATTCCCAGGCCAGAGGGTTCCACAATCAAACCTCAGTCCTGTGGCCAGGCCACGGTTCCACCATCAAGCCTCAGTCATGTTCCCAGGCCAGAGTGTTCCACAATCAAACCTAAGTCATCTTGCCAAGCCACAGGGTTCCACCATCAAACCTCCGGCATGTTGCCAGGCCAAAGGGTTCCACCATCAAGCCTCACTCATGTTCCCAAGCCTGAGGGTTGCACTATCAAACCTCAATCATGTTGCCAGGCCACAGGGTTCAACCATCAATCCTCAGTCATGTTCCCAGTAAACAGGGCTCCTGAATCAAACCAATGTCATGTTCCCACACCACGGGGTTCCAGTATCAGGCCTCAGTCATGGTCCCAGTGCACAGGGTCCCACAATCAAACCTCAGTCATGTTGCCAGTCCACAGGTTTCTGCCATCAAACCTCAGTCAAGTTCCCAGGCCACAGGGTTCCAGAATCAAGCCTCAGTCATTTTGCCGGGCTAGAGTGTTCCACCATCAAACCTCAGTCATGATCCCAGGCCACATGTTTCCACAATGAAACCTCAGTCATTTTCCCAAGCCAAAGGTTTCCAGAATCAAACCTCAGTCATATTCCCAGGACACATGGTTCCAGAATCAAACCTGAATCATGTTCGCAGGCCCCAGGTGTCAACAATCAAACCTCAGGCATGTTCCCAGGACACAGGTGTCCAGAATCAAACCTCAGTCATGTTCCCAGGGAACTGGCTTCAGGAAACAAAGCTCAGTCATGTTCCCAGGCCACAGGGTTCCAGAATCAAACCTCAGTCTTGTTCCCAGGACACAGGTTTCCAGAATCAACCCGATATCATGTTCCCTGGCCACAGTCTCAGAATCAAACCTCAGTCATGTTGCCAGGCCACAGGTTTCCACCATCAAACCTCAGACATGTTCCCAGGCCACAGGGTTCCAGAGTCAAACCGTTGGCAGGTTCCCAGGCCACAGGGTTCCAGAATCCACCAATGTCATGTTCCCAGGCCACAGGGTTCCAGAATCAATCCTCAGTTATGTTCCCAGGCTACAGGGTTCCAGAATAAAACCTCAGTCATGTTCCCAGACCACAGGGTTCCAGAACCAAGGCTCAGTCAGGTTCCCGGGCCACAGTATTCCACAATCTAAACAGATGTCATGTTCCCAGGCCTCAGGGTTCCAGAATCCACCCATGTCATGTTCCCAGTCCACAGGGTTCCAGAACCAAGGCTCAGTCAGGTTCCCGGGGCACAGTATTCCACCATCTAAACAGATGTCATATTCCCAGGCCACAGGTTTCCAAAATCACGCCTCAGTCATGTTCCCAGGCCACAGGTTTCCAGAATCAAACTGATTTCATGTTCCCTGGCAACAGGGTACCAGAATCCAAACCGATGTCATGTTCCCAGGCCACAGGGTTCCAGAATCAAGCCTCAGTCATTTTGCCAGGCTAGAGTGTTCCACCATCAAACCTCAGTCATGATCCCAGGCCACATGTTTCCACAATGAAACCTCAGTCATTTTCCCAAGCCAAAGGATTCCAGAATCAAACCTCAGTCATATTCCCAGGACACATGGTTCCAGAATCAAACCTGAATCATATTCGCAGGCCCCAGCTGTCAACAATCAAACCTCAGGCATGTTCCCAGGACACAGGTGTCCAGAATCAAACCTCAGTCATGTTCCCAGGGAACAGGCTTCCAGAAACAAAGCTCAGTCATGTTCCCAGGCCACAGGGTTCCAGAATCAAACCTCAGTCTTGTTCCAAGGACACAGGTTTCCAGAATCAACCCGATATCATGTTCCCTGGCCACAGTCTCAGAATCAAACCTCAGTCATGTTGCCAGGCCACAGGTTTCCACCATCAAACCTCAGACATGTTCCCAGGCCACAGGGTTCCAGAGTCAAACCGTTGGCAGGTTCCCAGGCCACAGGGTTCCAGAATCCACCAATGTCATGTTCCCAGGCCACAGGGTTCCAGAATCAATCCTCAGTTATGTTCCCAGGATACAGGGTTCCAGAATAAAACCTCAGTCATGTTCCCAGACCACAGGGTTCCAGAACCAAGGCTCAGTCAGGTTCCCGGGCCACAGTATTCCACAATCTAACCAGATGTCATGTTCCCAGGCCTCAGGGTTCCAGAATCCACCCATGTCATGTTCCCAGTCCACAGGGTTCCAGAACCAAGGCTCAGTCAGGTTCCCGGGGCACAGTATTCCACAATCTAAACAGATGTCATATTCCCAGGCCACAGGTTTCCAAAATCACGCCTCAGTCATGTTCGCAGGCCACAGGTTTCCAGAATCAAACTGATTTCATGTTCCCTTGCAACAGGGTACCAGAATCCAAACCGATGTCATGTTCCCAGGCCACAGGATTCCACACTCTAACATCAGTCATGTTCCCAGGCCACATGGTTCCAGAATCAAACCTCAGTCGTGTTCCCAGGACACAGGGTTCCAGAAGAAAACCTCAGTCATGTTCCCTGGACACAGGTTTCAGAAATAAGATCCCAGTGATGTTCCCAGGCCACAGGGTTCCACAATTAAACCTCAGTCATATTCCCAGGCCAGAGGGTTCCACAATCAAACCTCAGTCCTGTGGCCAGGCCACGGTTCCACCATCAAGCCTCAGTCATGTTCCCAGGCCAGAGTGTTCCACAATCAAACCTAAGTCATCTTGCCAAGCCACAGGGTTCCACCATCAAACCTCAGGCATGTTGCCAGGCCAAAGGTTTCCACCATCAAGCCTCACTCATGTTCCCAAGCCTGAGGGTTGCACTATCAAACCTCAATCATGTTGCCAGGCCACAGGGTTCAACCATCAATCCTCAGTCATGTTCCCAGTAAACAGGGCTCCTGAATCAAACAAATGTCATGTTCCCACACCACGGGGTTCCAGTATCAGGCCTCAGTCATGGTCCCAGTGCACAGGGTCCCACAATCAAACCTCAGTCATGTTGCCAGTCCACAGGTTTCTGCCATCAAACCTCAGTCAAGTTCCCAGGCCACAGGGTTCCAAAATCAAGCCTCAGTCATTTGGCCAGGCTAGAGTGTTCCACCATCAAACCTCAGTCATGATCCCAGGCCACATGTTTCCACAATGAAACCTCAGTCATTTTCCCAAGCCAAAGGTTTCCAGAATCAAACCTCAGTCATATTCCCAAGACACATGGTTCCAGAATCAAACCTGAATCATGTTCGCAGGCCCCAGGTGTCAACAATCAAACCTCAGGCATGTTCCCAGGACAAAGGTGTCCAGAATCAAACCTCAGTCATGTTCCCAGGGAACAGGCTTCCAGAAACAAAGCTCAGTCATGTTCCCAGGCCACAGGGTTCCAGAATAAAACCTCAGTCTTGTTCCAAGGACACAGGTTTCCAGAATCAACCCGATATCATGTTCCCTGGCCACAGTCTCAGAATCAAACCTCAGTCATGTTTCCAGGCCACAGGTTTCCACCATCAAACCTCAGACATGTTCCCAGGCCACAGGGTTCCAGAGTCAAACCGTTGGCAGGTTCCCAGGACACAGGGTTACAGAATCCACCAATGTCATGTTCCCAGGCCACAGGGTTCCAGAATCAATCCTCAGTTATGTTCCCAGTCTACAGGGTTCCAGAATAAAACCTCAGTCATGTTCCCAGACCACAGGGTTCCAGAACCAAGGCTCAGTCAGGTTCCCGGGCCACAGTATTCCACAATCTAAACAGATGTCATATTCCCAGGCCACAGGTTTCCAAAATCACGCCTCAGTCATGTTCCCAGGCCACAGGTTTCCAGAATCAAACCGATTTCATGTTCCCTGGCAACAGGGTACCAGAATCCAAACCGATGTCATGTTCCCAGGCCACAGGATTCCACACTCTAACATCAGTCATGTTCCCAGGCCACATGGTTCCAGAATCAAACCTCAGTCTTGTGCCCAGGACACAGGGTTCCAGAAGAAAACCTCAGTCATGTTCCCTGGACACAGGTTTCAGAAATAAAATCCCAGTCATGTTCCTAGGCCACAGGGTTCCACAATTAAACCTCAGTCATATTCCCAGGCCAGAGGGTTCCACAATCAAACCTCAGTCCTGTTGCCAGACCACGGTTCCACCATCAACCCTCAGTCATGTTCCCAGGCCAGAGTGTTCCACAATCAAACCTAAGTCATCTTGCCAAGCCACAGGGTTCCACCATCAAACCTCAGGCATGTTGCCAGGCCAAAGGTTTCCACCATCAAGCCTCACTCATGTTCCCAAGCCTGAGGGTTGCACTATCATCCTCAATCATGTTGCCAGGCCACAGGGTTCAACCATCAATCCTCAGTCATGTTCCCAGTAAACAGGGCTCCTGAATCAAACCAATGTCATGTTCCCACACCACGGGGTTCCAGTATCAGGCCTCAGTCATGGTCCCAGTGCACAGGGTCCCACAATCAAACCTCAGTCATGTTGCCAGTCCACAGGTTTCTGCCATCAAACCTCAGTCAAGTTCCCAGGCCACAGGGTTCCAGAATCAAGCCTCAGTCATTTTGCCAGGCTAGAGTGTTCCACCATCAAACCTCAGTCATGATCCCAGGCCACATGTTTCCACAATGAAACCTCAGTCATTTTCCCAAGCCAAAGGTTTCCAGAATCAAACCTCAGTCATATTCCCAGGACACATGGTTCCAGAATCAAACCTGAATCATGTTCGCAGGCCCCAGGTGTCAACAATCAAACCTCAGGCATGTTCCCAGGACACAGTTGTCCAGAATCAAACCTCCGTCATGTTCCCAGGGAACAGGCTTCCAGAAACAAACCTCAGTCATGTTCCCAGGCCACAGGGTTCCAGAATGAAACCTCAGTCTTGTTCCCAGGACACAGGTTTCCAGAATCAACCCGATATCATGTTCCCTGGCCACAGTCTCAGAATAAAACCTCAGTCATGTTGCGAGGCCACAGGTTTCCACCATCAAACCTCAGACATGTTCCCAGGCCACAGGGTTCCAGAATTAAACCGTTGGCAGGTCCCCAGGCCACAGGGTTCCAGAATCCACCAATGTCATGTTCCCAGGCCACAGGGTTCCAGAATCAATCCTCAGTTATGTTCCCAGGCTACAGGGTTACAGAATAAAACCTCAGTCATGTTCCCAGACCACAGGGTTCCAGAACCAAGGCTCAGTCAGGTTCCCGGGCCACAGTATTCCACAATCTAAACAGATGTCATGTTCCCAGGCCTCAGGGTTCCAGAATCCACCCATGTCATGTTCCCAGTCCACAGGGTTCCAGAACGAAGGCTCAGTCAGGTTCCCGGGGCACAGTATTCCACAATCTAAACAGATGTCATATTCCCAGGCCACAGGTTTCCAAAATCACGCCTCAGTCATGTTCCCAGGCCACAGGTTTCCAGAATCAAACCGATTTCATGTTCCCTGGCAACAGGGTACCAGAATCCAAACCGATGTCATGTTCCCAGGCCACAGGATTCCACACTCTATCATCAGTCATGTTCCCAGGCCACATGGTTCCAGAATCAAACCTCAGTCGTGTTCCCAGGACACAGGGTTCCAAAAGAAAAACTCAGTCATGTTCCCTGGACACAGGATTCAGAAATAAAATCCCAGTCATGTTCCCAGGCCACAGGGTTCCACAATTAAACCTCAGTCATATTCCCAGGCCAGAGGGTTCCACCATCAAACCTCAGTCCTGTGGCCAGGCCACGGTTCCACCATCAAGCCTCAGTCATGTTCCCAGGCCAGAGTGTTCCACAATCAAACCTAAGTCATCTTGCCAAGCCACAGGGTTCCACCATCAAACCTCAGGCATGTTGCCAGGCCAAAGGGTTCCACCATCAAGCCTCACTCATGTCCCCAAGCCTGAGGGTTGCACTATCAAACCTCAATCATGTTGCCAGGCCACAGGGTTCAACCATCAATCCTCAGTCATGTTCCCAGTAAACAGGGGTCCTGAATCAAACCAATGTCATGTTCCCACACCACGGGGTTCCAGTATCAGGCCTCAGTCATGGTCCCAGTGCACAGGGTCCCACAATCAAACCTCAGTCATGTTGCCAGTCCACAGGTTTCTGCCATCAAACCTCAGTCAAGTTCCCAGGCCACAGGGTTCCAGAATCAAGCCTCAGTCATTTGGCCAGGCTAGAGTGTTCCACCATCAAACCTCAGTCATGATCCCAGGCCACATGTTTCCACAATGAAACCTCAGTCATTTTCCCAAGCCAAAGGTTTCCAGAATCAAACCTCAGTCATATTCCCAGGACACATGGTTCCAGAATCAAACCTGAATCATGTTCGCAGGCCCCAGGTGTCAACAGTCAAACCTCAGGCATGTTCCCAGGACACAGGTGTCCAGAATCAAACCTCAGTCATGTTCGCAGGGAACAGGCTTCCAGAAACAAAGCTCAGTCATGTTCCCAGGCCACAGGGTTCCAGAATCAAACCTCAGTCTTGTTCCCAGGACACAGGTTTCCAGAATCAACCCGATATCATGTTCCCTGGCCACAGTCTCAGAATCAAACCTCAGTCATGTTGCCAGGCCACAGGTTTCCACCATCAAACCTCAGACATGTTCCCAGGCCACAGGGTTCCAGAGTCAAACCGTTGGCAGGTCCCCAGGCCACAGGGTTCCAGAATCCACCAATGTCATGTTCCCAGGCCACAGGGTTCCAGAATCAATCCTCAGTTATGTTCCCAGGCTACAGGGTTCCAGAATAAAACCTCAGTCATGTTCCCAGACCACAGGGTTCCAGAACCAAGGCTCAGTCAGGTTCCCGGGCCACAGTATTCCACAATCTAAACAGATGTCATGTTCCCAGGCCTCAGGGTTCCAGAATCCACCCATGTCATGTTCCCAGTCCACAGGGTTCAAGAACCAAGGCTCAGTCAGGTTCCCGGGGCACAGTATTCCACCATCTAAACAGATGTCATATTCCCAGGCCACAGGTTTCCAAAATCACGCCTCAGTCATGTTCCCAGGCCACAGGTTTCCAGAATCAAACTGATTTCATGTTCCCTGGCAACAGGGTACCAGAATCCAAACCGATGTCATGTTCCCAGGCCACAGGATTCCACACTCTAACATCAGTCATGTTCCCAGGCCACATGGTTCCAGAATCAAACCTCAGTCGTGTTCCCAGGACACAGGGTTCCAGAAGAAAACCTCAGTCATGTTCCCTGGACACAGGTTTCAGAAATAAAATCCCAGTCATGTTCCCAGGCCACAGGGTTCCACAATTAAACCTCAGTCATATTCCCAGGCCAGAGGGTTCCACAATCAAACCTCAGTCCTGTGGCCAGGCCACGGTTCCACCATCAAGCCTCAGTCATGTTCCCAGGCCAGAGTGTTCCACAATCAAACCTAAGTCATCTTGCAAAGCCACAGGGTTCCACCATCAAACCTCAGGCATGTTGCCAAGCCAAAGGGTTCCACCATCAAGCCTCACTCATGTTCCCAAGCCTGAGGGTTGCACTATCAAACCTCAATCATGTTGCCAGGCCACAGGGTTCAACCATCAATCCTCAGTCATGTTCCCAGTAAACAGGGCTCCTGAATCAAACCAATGTCATGTTCCCACACCACGGGGTTCCAGTATCAGGCCTCAGTCATGGTCCCAGTGCTCAGGGTCCCACAATCAAACCTCAGTCATGTTGCCAGTCCACAGGTTTCTGCCATCAAACCTCAGTCAAGTTCCCAGGCCACAGGGTTCCAGAATCAAGCCTCAGTCATTTTGCCAGCCTAGAGTGTTACACCATCAAACCTCAGTCATGATCCCAGGCCACATGTTTCCACAATGAAACATCAGTCATTTTCCCAAGCCAAAGGTTTCCAGAATCAAACCTCAGTCATATTCCCAAGACACATGGTTCCAGAATCAAACCTGAATCATGTTCGCAGGCCCCAGTTGTCAACAATCAAACCTCAGGCATGTTCCCAGGACAAAGGTGTCCAGAATCAAACCTCAGTCATGTTCCCAGGGAACAGGCTTCCAGAAACAAAGCTCAGTCATGTTCCCAGGCCACAGGGTTCCAGAATAAAACCTCAGTCTTGTTCCAAGGACACAGGTTTCCAGAATCAACCCGATATCATGTTCCCTGGCCACAGTCTCAGAATCAAACCTCAGTCATGTTTCCAGGCCACAGGTTTCTACCATCAAACCTCAGACATGTTCCCAGGCCACAGGGTTCCAGAGTCAAACCGTTGGCAGGTTCCCAGGACACAGGGTTCCAGAATCCACCAATGTCATGTTCCCAGGCCACAGGGTTCCAGAATCAATCCTCAGTTATGTTCCCAGGCTAGAGGGTTCCAGAATAAAACCTCAGTCATGTTCCCAGACCACAGGGTTCCAGAACCAAGGCTCAGTCAGGTTCCCGGGGCACAGTATTCCACCATCTAAACAGATGTCATATTCCCAGGCCACAGGTTTCCAAAATCACGCCTCAGTCATGTTCCCAGGCCACAGGTTTCCAGAATCAAACTGATTTCATGTTCCCTGGCAAAAGGGTACCAGAATCCAAACCGATGTCATGTTCCCAGGCCACAGGATTCCACACTCTAACATCAGTCATGTTCCCAGGCCACATGGTTCCAGAATCAAACCTCAGTCGTGTTCCCAGGACACAGGGTTCCAGAAGAAAACCTCAGTCATGTTCCCTGGACACAGGTTTCAGAAATAAAATCCCAGTCATGTTCCCAGGCCACAGGGTTCCACAATTAAACCTCAGTCATATTCCCAGGCCAGAGGGTTCCACCATCAAACCTCAGTCCTGTGGCCAGGCCACGGTTCCACCATCAAGCCTCAGTCATGTTCCCAGGCCAGAGTGTTCCACAATCAAACCTAAGTCATCTTGCCAAGCCACAGGGTTCCACCATCAAACCTCAGGCATGTTGCCAGGCCAAAGGTTTCCACCATCAAGCCTCACTCATGTTCCCAAGCCTGAGGGTTGCACTATCAAACTTCAATCATGTTGCCAGGCCACAGGGTTCAACCATCAATCCTCAGTCATGTTCCCAGTAAATAGGGCTCCTAAATCAAACCAATGTCATGTTCCCACACCACGGGGTTCCAGTATCAGGCCTCAGTCATGGTCCCAGTGCACAGGGTCCCACAATCAAACCTCAGTCATGTTGCCAGTCCACAGGTTTCTGCCATCAAACCTCAGTCAAGTTCCCAGGCCACAGGGTTCCAGAATCAAGCCTCAGTCATTTGGCCAGGCTAGAGTGTTCCACCATCAAACCTCAGTCATGATCCCAGGCCACATGTTTCCACAATGAAACCTCAGTCATTTTCCCAAGCCAAAGGTTTCCAGAATCAAACCTCAGTCATATTCCCAGGACACATGGTTCTAGAATCAAACCTGAATCATGTTCGCAGGCCCCAGGTGTCAACAATCAAACCTCAGGCATGTTCCCAGGACACAGGTGTCCAGAATCAAACCTCAGTCATGTTCCCAGGGAACAGGCTTCCAGAAACAAAGCTCAGTCATGTTCCCAGGCCACAGGGTTCCAGAATCAAACCTCAGTCTTGTTCCAAGGACACAGGTTTCCAGAATCAACCCGATATCATGTTCCCTGGCCACAGTCTCAGAATCAAACCTCAGTCATGTTGCCAGGCCACAGGTTTCCACCATCAAACCTCAGACATGTTCCCAGGCCACAGGGTTCCAGAGTCAAACCGTTGGCAGGTCCCCAGGCCACAGGGTTCCAGTATCCACCAATGTCATGTTCCCAGGCCACAGGGTTCCAGAATCAATCCTCAGTTATGTTCCCAGGCTACAGGGTTCCAGAATAAAACCTCAGTCATGTTCCCAGACCACAGGGTTCCAGAACCAAGGCTCAGTCAGGTTGCTGGACCACAGTATTCCACAATCTAAACAGATGTCATGTTCCCAGGCCTCAGGGTTCCAGAATCCACCCATGTCATGTTCCCAGTCCACAGGGTTCCAGAACGAAGGCTCAGTCAGGTTCCCGGGGCACAGTATTCCACAATCTAAACAGATGTCATATTCCCAGGCCACAGGTTTCCAAAATCACGCCTCAGTCATGTTCCCAGGCCACAGGTTTCCAGAATCAAACCGATTTCATGTTCCCTGGCAACAGGGTACCAGAATCCAAACCGATGTCATGTTCCCAGGCCACAGGATTCCACACTCTAACATCAGTCATGTTCCCAGGCCAATGGTTTCCAGAATTAAACCTCAGTCATATTCCCAGGCCACATGGTTCCAGAATGAAACCTCAGTCGTGTTCCCAGCACACAGGTTTCCAGAAGAAAACATCAGTCATGTTCCCTGGACACAGGTTTCAGAAATCAAACCCCAGTCATGTTCCCAGGCCACAGGGTTCCACAATTAAACCTCAGTCATATTCCCAGGCCAGAGGGTTCCACAATCAAACCTCAGTCCTGTGGCCAGGCCACGGTTCCACCATCAAGCCTCAGTCATGTTCCCAGGCCAGAGTGTTCCACAATCAAACCTAAGTCATCTTGCCAAGCCACAGGGTTCCACCATCAAACCTCAGGCATGTTGCCAGGCCAAAGGGTTCCACCATCAAGCCTCACTCATGTTCCCAAGCCTGAGGGTTGCACTATCAAACCTCAATCATGTTGCCAGGCCACATGGTTCAACCATCAATCCTCAGTCATGTTCCCAGTAAACAGGGCTCCTGAATCAAACCAATGTCATGTTCCCAAACCACGGGGTTCCAGTATCAGGCCTCAATCATTGTCCCAGTGCAGAGGGTCCCACAATCAAACCTCCGTCATGTTGCCAGTCCACAGGTTTCTGCCATCAAACCTCAGTCAAGTTCCCAGGCCACAGGGTTCCAGAATCAAGCCTCAGTCATTTTGCCAGGCCAGAGTGTTCCACCATCAAACCTCAGTCATGATCCCAGGCCACATGTTTCCACAATGAAACCTCAGTCATTTTCCCAAGCCAAAGTTTTCCAGAATCAAACCTCAGTCATATTCCCAGGACACATGGTTCCAGAATCAAACCTGAATCATATTCGCAGGCCCCAGCTGTCAACAATCAAACCTCAGGCATGTTCCCAGGACACAGGTGTCCAGAAACAAACCTCAGTCATGTTCCCAGGGAACAGGCTTCCAGAAACAAAGCTCAGTCATGTTCCCAGGCCACAGGGTTCCAGAATCAAACCTCAGTCTTTTTCCCAGGACACAGGTTTCCAGAATCAACCCGATATCATGTTCCCTGGCCACAGTCTCAGAATGAAACCTCAGTCATGTTGCCAGGCCACAGGTTTCCACCATCAAACCTCAGACATGTTCCCAGGCCAGAGGGGTCCAGAGTCAATCCGTTGGCAGTTTACCAGGCCACAGGGTTCCAGAATCCACCGATGTCATGTTCCCAGGCCACAGGGTTCCAGAATCAATCCTCAATTATGTTCCCAGGCTACAGGGTTCCAGAATAAAACCTCAGTCATGTTCCCAGACCACAGGGTTCCAGAACCAAGGCTCAGTCAGGTTCCCGGGCCACAGTATTCCACAATCTAAACAGATGTCATATTCCCAGGCCACAGGTTTCCAAAATCACGCCTCAGTTATGTTCCCAGGCCACAGGTTTCCAGAATCAAACCGATTTCATGTTCCCTGACAACAGGGTACCAGAATCCAAACCGATGTCATGTTCCCAGGCCACAGGATTCCACACTCTAACATCAGTCATGTTCCCAGGCCACATGGTTCCAGAATGTAACCTCAGTCGTGTTCCCAGGACACAGGGTTCCAGAAGAAAACCTCAGTCATGTTCCCTGGACAGAGGTTTCAGAAATCAAATCCCAGTCATGTTCCCAGGCCACAGGGTTCCACAATTAAACCTCAGTCATATGCCCAGGCCAGAGGGTTCCACAATCAAACCTCAGTCCTGTGGCCAGGCCACGGTTCCACCATCAAGCCTCAGTCATGTTCCCAGGCCAGAGTGTTCCACAATCAAACCTAAGTCATCTTGCCAAGCCACAGGGTTCCACCATCAAACCTCAGGCATGTTGCCAGGCACAGGGTTCCACCATCAAGGCTCACTCATGTTCCCAAGCCTGAGGGTTCCACTATCAAACCTCAATCATGTTGCCAGGCCACAGGCTTCAACCGTCAATCCTCAGTCATGTTCCCAGTAAACAGGGCTCCAGAAACAAACCAATGTCATGTTCCCATGCCACGGGTAGCCAGTATCAGGCCTCAGTCATGGTCCCCGTGCACAGGGTTCCACAATCAAACCTCAGTCATGTTGCCAGTCTAAAGGTTGCTGCCATCCAACCTCAGTCAAGTTCCCAGGCCACAGGGTTCCAGAATCAAGCCTCAGTCATTTTGCCAGGCCAGAGTGTTCCACCATCAAACCTCAGTCATGAACCAAGGCCACATTTTTCCACAATGAAACCTCAATCATTTTCCGAGGCCAAAGGTTTCCAAAATCAAACCTCAGGCATATTCCCAGGAAACATGGTTCCAGAATCAAACCTGAGTCATGTTCGCAGGCAACAGGTTTCAACAATCAAACCTCAGTCATGTTCCCAGACCACAGGGTTCCAGAATCAAACCTCAGTCTTGTTCCCAGGCCACAGGGTTCCAGAGTCAATCCGTTGGCAGGTTCCCGGGGCACAGGGTTCCAGAAACCACCGATGTCATGTTCCCAGGCCACAGGGTTGCAGAATCAATCCTCAGTTATGTTCCCAGGCTACAGGGTTCCATAAAAAACCTCAGTCATGTTCCCAGTCCACAGGGTTCCAGAACCAAGGCTCAGTCAGGTTCCCGGGCCACAGTATTCCACAATCTAAACAGATATCATGTTCCCAGGCAACAGGGTACCAGAATCCAAACCGATGTCATGTTCCCACGCCTCAGGATTGCACACTCTAACATCATTCATATTCCCAGGCCACGATTCCACCATCAAGCCTCAGTCATGTTTCCAGGCCAGAGTCTTCCACAATCAAACCTAAGTCATCTTGCCAAGCCACAGGGTTCCACCATCAAACCTCAGGCATGTTGCCAGGCCACAGGTTTCCACCATCAAGTCTCACTCATGTTCCCAAGCCTGAGGGTTCCACTATCAAACCTCAATCATGTTGCCAGGCCACAGGGTTCAACCATCAATCCTCAGTCATGTTCCCAGTAAACAGGGCTCCAGAATCAAACCAATGTCATGTTCCCAGGCCACAGGGTTCCAGAATAAAACCTCAGTCATGTTCCCTGGACACAGGTTTCAGAAATCAAATCCCAGTCATGTTCCCAGTCTACAGTGTTCCACAATTAAACCTCAGTCATATTCCCAGGCCAGAGGGTTCCACAATCAAACCTCAGTCCTGTTGCCAGGCCATGATTCCACCATCAAGCCTCAGTCGTGTTTCCTGGCCAGAGTGTTCCACAATCAAACCTAAGACATCTTGCCAAGCCACAGGGTTCCACCATCAAACCTCAGGCATGTTGACAGGCCACAGGTTTCCACCATCAAGCCTCACTCATGTTCCCAAGCCTGAGGTTTCCACTATCAAACCTCAATCATGTTGCCAGGCCACAGGGTTCAACCATCAATCCTCAGTCATGTTCCCAGTAAACAGGGCTCCTGAATCAAACCAATGTCATGTTCCCACACCACGGGGTTACAGTATCAGGCCTCAGTCATGGTCCCCGTGCACAGGGTTCCACAATCAAACCTCAGTCATGTTGCCAGTTCACCGGTTCCTGCCATCCAACGTCAGTCATGTTCCGAGGCCACAGGGTTCCAGAATCAAGCCTCAGTCATTTTGCCAGGCCAGAGTGTTCCACCATCAATCCTCAGTCATGATCCCAGGCCACATGTTTCCACAATGAAACCTCAGTCATTTTCCCAGGCCAAAGGTTACCAGAATCAAACCTCTGTCATATTCCCAGGACACATGTTTCCAGAATCAAACCTGAGTCATGTTCACAGGCCTCAGGTTTCAACAATCAAACCTCAGTCATGTTCCCAGGCCACAGGGTTCCAGAATCAAACCTTAGTCTTGTTCGCAGGACACAGGTTTCCAGAATCAACCCGATACCATGTTCCCTGTCCACAGTCTTCCAGAATCAAACCTCAGGCATGTTGCCAGGCCACAGGTTTCCACCAGCAAACCTCAGACATGTTCCCAGGCCACAAGGTTCCAGAGTCAAACCGTTCGCAGTTTCCCAGGTCACAGGGTTCCTGAATCCACTGATGTCATGTTCCCAGGCCACAGGGTTCCAGAATCAATCCTCAGTTATGTTCCCAGGCTACACGGTTCCAGAATAAAACCTCAGTCATGTTCCCAGTCCACAGGGTTCCAGAACCAAGGCTCAGTCAGGTTCCCGGGGGACAGTATTCCACAATCTAATCAGATGTCATGTTCCCAGGACTCAGGGTTCCAGAATCCTCCCATGTCATGTTCCCAGGCCACAGGTTTCCAAAATCACGCCTCAGTCATGTTCCCAGTCCACAGGGATCCAGAATCAAACCTCAGTCATGGGTGCCTCGGGAAGATGGCGGAAGAGTAAGACGCGGAGATCACCTTCCTTCCCACAGATACAGTAGAAATACATCTACACGTGGAACTGCTCATACAGAACACCCACTGAACGCTGGCAGAAAACGTCCGACCTCCAAAAAGGCAAGAAACTCCCCCCGTACTTGGGTAGGGCAAAAGAAAAAAGAAATAACAGAGACAAAAGAATAGGGACGGCACCTGCACCAGTGGGAGGGAGCTGTGAAGGAGGAAAGATTTCCACGCACTAGGAGCCCCTTCGTGGGCAGAGACTGCAGGTGGCAGAGGGGGGAAGCTTCGGAGCCACGGAGGAGAGCGCAGCCACAGGGGTGCGGAGGGCAAAGCGGAGAGGTTCCCTCACGGAGGAGCGGTGCCGACCAGCACTCACCAGCCCGAGAGGCTTGTCTGCTCACCCGCCGGGGCGGGCGGGGCTGGGAGCTGAGGCTCGGGCTTCGGTCGGATCGCAGGGAGAGGACTGGGGTTGGCGGCGTGAACACAGCCTGAAGGGGCTAGTGCGCCACAGCTGGCGGGGAGGGAGACCGGGAAAAGGTCTGCAGCTGCCTAAGAGGCAAGAGACTTTTTCTTGCCTCTTTGTTTCGCTGAGCGCAAGGAGAGGGGATTCAGAGCGCCGCCTAAACGAACTCCAGAGAAAGGCGCGAGCCGCGGCGATCAGCACGGACCCCAGAGACGGGCGTGAGACGCTGGGGCTGCTGCTGCCGCCTCCAAAAAGCCTGTGTGTGAGCACAGGTCACTCTCCACATCGCCCCTCCCGGGAGCCTGTGCAGCCCGCCACTGCCAGGGTCCCGTGATCCGGGGACAAGTTCCCCGGGAGAACGCACTGCCCTCCTCAGGCTGGTGCAACGTCACGCCGGCCTCAGCCGCCGCAGGCTCACCCCGCCTCCTCTGTACCCCTCCCTCCCCGCGGCCTGAGTGAGCCAGAGCCCCCAAAGCAGCTGCTCCTTTAACCCCGTCCTGTCTGCGCGGGGAATAGACGCCCTCAGGAGACCTACACGCAGAGGCGGGTCCAAATCCAAAGCTGAACCCCAGGAGCTGTGCGAACAGGGAAGATAAGGGGAAATCTCTCCCAGCAGCCTTCGAAGCAGCGGATTAAAACTCCACAAACAACTTGATGTGCCTGCATCTGTTGAATACCTGAATAGACAACGAATCATCCCAAATTCAGGAGGTGGACTTTGGGAGCAGGATATATTAATTTTTCCCCTTTTCCTTTTATTTGTGAGTGTATATGTATATGCTTCTGGGTGCGATTTTGTCTGTATAGCTTTGCTTTACAATAGCTTTATTTTACTTCACTATATTATAGCCTCTTTCTTTCTTTCTTTCTATTTTTTCTCCCTTTTACTCTGAGCCGTGTGGACGAAAGGCTCTTGGTGCTCCAGCCAGGCATCAGGGCCGTGCCTCTGAGGTGGGAGAGCCAACTTCAGGACACTGGTCCACAAGAGACCTCCCAGCTCCACGTAATACCAAACGGCAAAAATCTCTCAGAGATCTCCATCTCAACATCAAGACCCAGCTTCACTCAACGACCAGCAAGCTACAGTGCTGGACACCCTATGCCAAACAACTAGCAAGACAGGAACACAGCCCCATCCATTAGCAGAGAGGCTGCCTAAAATCATAATAAGGCCACAGACACCCCAAAATACACCACCAGACGTGGACGTGCCCACCAGAAAGACAAGATCCAACCTCATCCACCAGAGCTCAGGCACTAGTTCCCTCCACCAGGAAGCCTACACAACCCACTGAACCAACCTTAGCCACTGGGGACAGATACCAAAAACAACGGGAACTACGAACTTGCAGCCTGTGAAAAGGAGACCCCAAACACAGTAAGATAAGCAAAATGAGACGACAGAAAAACACACAGCAGATGAAGGAGCAGGGTCAGAACACACCAGACTTAACAAATGAAGAGGAAATAGGTAGTCTACCTGAAAAAGAATTCAGAATAATGATAGTAAGGATGATCCAAAATCTTGGAAATAGAATAGACAAAATGCAAGAAACATTTAACAAGGACGTAGAAGAACTAAAGAGGAACCAAGCAATGATGAAAACCACAATAAATGAAATTAAAAATACTCTAGATGGGATCAATAGCAGAATAACTGAGGCAGAAGAAAGGATAAGTGACCTGGAAGATAAAATGGTGGAAATAACTACTACAGAGCAGGATAAAGAAAAAAGAATGAAAAGAACTGAGGACAGTCTCAGAGACCTCTGGGACAACATTAAACACCCCAACATTCGAATTATAGGGGTCCCAGAAGAAGAAGAGAAAAAGAAAGGGTCTGAGAAAATATTTGAAGAGATTATAGTTGAAAACTTCCCTAATATGGGAAAGGAAATAGTTAATCAAGTCCTGGAAGCACAGAGAGTCCCATACAGGATAAACCCAAGGAGAAACACACCAAGACACATATTAATCAAACTGTCAAAAATTAAATATAAGGATAACATATTAAAGGCAGCAAGGGAAAAAAAAAAAAACAAATAACACACAAGGGAATCCCCATAAGGTTAACATCTGATCTTTCAGCAGAAACTCTGCAAGCCAGAAGGGAGTGGCAGGATATACTTAAAGTGATGAAGGAGAAAAACCTACAACCAAGATTACTCTACCCAGCGAGGATCTCATTCAGATTTGATGGAGAAATTAAAACATTTACAGACAAGCAAAAGCTGAGAGAGTTCAGCACCACCAAACCAGCTTTACAACAAATGCTAAAGGAACTTCTCTAGGCAAGAAACACAAGAGAAGGAAAACACCTACAATAACAAACCCAAAACATTTAAGAAAATGGGAATAGGAACATACATATCGATAATTACCTTGAATGTAAATGGATTAAATGCTCCCACCAAAAGACACAGGCTGGCTGAATGGATACAAAAACAAGACCCATATATATGCTGTCTACAAGAGACCCACTTCAGACCTAGAGACACATATAGACTGAAAGTGAGGGGAAGGAAAAAGATATTCCATGCAAATGGAAATCAAAAGAAAGCTGGAGTAGCAATTCTCATATCAGACA
This sequence comes from Balaenoptera physalus, assembly GCF_965194825.1. Lineage (NCBI taxonomy): Eukaryota > Metazoa > Chordata > Mammalia > Artiodactyla > Balaenopteridae > Balaenoptera > Balaenoptera physalus. The sequence goes on along the minus strand of NC_138897.1, from coordinate 30,899,956 downwards.
AAATAGACTTTAAAATAAAGACTATTACAAGAGACAAAGAAGGACACTATACAATGATCAAGGGATCGATCCAAGAGGAAGGTATAACAATTGTAAATATTTATGCACCCAACATAGGAGCACCTCAATACATAAGGCAAATACTAACAGCCATAAAAGGGGAAATCGACAGCAACACAATCATAGTAGGGGACTTTAACACCCCACTTTCACCAATGGACAGATCATCCAAAATGAAAATAAATAAGGAAACACAAGCTTTAAATGATACATTAAACAAGATGGACTTAATTGATATTTATAGGACATTCCACCCAAAAACAACAGAATACACATTTTTCTCAAGTGCTCATGGAACATTCTCCAGGATAGATCATATCTTGGGTCACAAATCAAGCCTTGGTAAATTTAAGAAAACTGAAATCGTATCAAGTATCTTTCCCGACCACAACGCTATGAGACTAGATATCAATTACAGGAAAAGATCTGTAAAAAATACAAACACATGGAGGCTACACAATACATTACTTAATAACGAAGTGATCACTGAAGAAATCAAAGGGGAAATCAAAAAATACCTAGAAACAAATGACAATGGAGATACGACGACCGAAAACCTATGGGACGCAGCAAAAGCAGTGCTAAGAGGGAAGTTTATAGCAATACAAGCCTACCTCAAGAAACAGGAAACATCTCGAATAAACAACCTAACCTTGCACCGAAAGCAATTAGAGAAAGAAGAACAAAAAAAACCCAAAGCCAGCAGAAGGAAAGAAATTATAAAGATCAGGTCAGAAATAAATGAAAAAGAAATGAAGGAAACAATAGCAAACATCAATGAAACTAAAAGCTGGTTCTTTGAGAAGATAAAATTGATAAACCATTAGCCAGACTCATCAAGAGAAAAAGGGAGAAGACTCAGATCAATAGAATTAGAAATGAAAAAGGAGAAGTAACCACTGACGCTGCAGAAATACAAAAGATCATGAGAGATTACTACAAGCAACTCTATGCCAATAAAATGGACAACCTGCAAGAAATGGACAGATTCTTAGAAATGCACAAACTGCCGAGACTGAACCAGGAAGAAATAGAAAATATGAACAGACCAATCACAAGCACTGAAATTGAAACTGTGATTAAAAACCTTCCAACAAACAAAAGTCCAGGAACAGATGGCTTCACAGGTGAATTCTATCAAACATTTAGAGAAGAGCTAACACCTATCCTTCTCAAACTCTTCCAAAATATTGCAGAGGGAGGAACACTCCCAAACTCATTCTACGAGGCCACCATCACCCTGATACCAAAACCAGACAAAGATGTCACAAAGAAAGAAAACTACAGGCCAATATCACTGATGAACATAGATGCAAAAATCCTCAACAAAATACTAGCAAACAGAATCCAACAGCACATTAAAAGGATCATACACCATGATCAAGTGGGGTTTATCCCAGGAATGCAAGGATTCTTCAATATACGCAAATCAATCAATGTGATACATCATATTAACAAATTGAAGGAGAAAAACCATATGATCATCTCAATAGATGCAGAGAAAGCTTTCGACAAAATTCAACACCCATTTATGATAAAAGCCCTGCAGAAAGTAGGCATAGAGGGAACTTTCCTCAACATAATAAAGGCCATATATGACAAACCCACAGCCAACATTGTCCTCAATGGTGAAAAACTGAAACCATTTCCACTAAGATCAGGAACAAGACAAGGTTGCCCACTCTCACCACTATTATTCAACATAGTTTTGGAAGTGTTAGCCACAGCAATCAGAGAAGACAAAGAAATAAAAGGAATCCAAATCGGAAAAGAAGAAGTAAAGCTGTCACTATTTGCAGATGACATGATACTATACATAGAGAATCCTAAAGATGCTACCAGAAAACTCCTAGAGCTAATCAATGAATTTGGTAAAGTAGCAGGATACAAAATTAATGCACAGAAATCTCTTGCATTTCTATACACTAATGACGAAAAATCTGAAAGTGAAATTAAGAAAACACTCCCATTTACCATTGCAACAAAAAGAATAAAATATCTAGGAATAAATCTACCTAAGGAGACAAAAGACCTGTATGCAGAAAATTATAAGACACTGATGAAAGAAATTAAAGATGATACAAATAGATGGAGAGATATACCATGTTCCTGGATTGGAAGAATCAACATTGTGAAAATGACTCTACTACCCAAAGCAATCTACAGATTCAATGCAATCCCTATCAAACTACCACTGGCATTTTTCACAGAACTAGAACAAAAAATTTCACAATTTGTATGGAAACACAAAAGAGCCCGAATAGCCAAAGCAATCTTGAGAACGAAAAATGAAGCTGGGGGAATCAGGCTCCCTGACTTCAGACTATATTACAAAGCTACAGTAATCAAGACAGTTTGGTACTGGCACAAAAACAGAAATATAGATCAATGGAACAGGATAGAAAGCCCAGAGATAAACCCACACACATATGGTCACCTTATTTTTGATAAAGGAGGCAAGCATATACAGTGGAGAAAAGACAGCCTCTTCAATATGTGGTGCTGGGAAAATTGGACAGGTACATGTAAAAGTATGAAATTAGAACACTCCCTGACACCATGCACAAAAATAAACTCAAAATGGATTAAAGACCTAAGTGTAAGGGCAGACACTATCAAACTCTTAGAGGAAAACATAGGCAGAACACTCTATGACATACATCACAGCAAGATTATTTTTGACCCAGCTCCCAGAGAAATGGAAATAAGAACACAAATAAACAAATGGGACCTAAGGAAACTTAAAAGCTTTTGCACAGCAAAGGAAACCATAAACAAGACCAAAAGACAACCCTCAGAATGGGAGAAAATATTTGCAAATGAAGCAACTGACAAAGGATTAATCTCCAAGATTTACAAGCAGCTCATGCAGCTCAATAACAAAAAAACGAACAACCCAATCCAAAAATGGGCCGAAGACCTAAATAGACATTTCTCCAAAGAAGATATACAGATGGCCTACAGACACATGAAAGAATGCTCAACATCATTAATCATTAGAGAAATGCAAATCAAAACTACAATGAGATATCATCTCACACCGGTCAGAATGGCTATCATCAAAAAATCTAGAAACAATAAATGCTGGAGAGGGTGTGGAGGTGAGGGAACACTCTTGCACTGTTGGTGGGAATGTAAATTGATACAGCCACTATGGAGAACAGTATGGAGGTTCCTTAAAAAACTACAAATAGAACTACCATACGACCCAGCAATCCCACTACTGGGCATATACCCTGAGAAAACCATAGGTCAAAAAGAGTCATGTACCAAAATGTTCATTGCAGCTCTATTTACAATAGCCAGGACATGGAAGCAATCTAAATGTCCATCGACAGATGAATGGATAAAGAAGATGTGGCACATATATACAATGGAATATTACTCAGCCATAAAAAGAAGTGAAATGGAGGTATTTGTAATGAGGTGGATGGAGTTAGAGTCTGTCATACAGAGTGAAGTAAGTCAGAAAGACAAAAACAAATACAGTATGCTAACACATATATACGGAATCTAAGGGAAAAACAAACAAACAAAAAGGCCATAAAGAACCTAGTGGCAAGACGGGAATAAAGACACAGACCTACTAGAGAATGGACTTGAGGATATGGGGAGGGGGTGGGGTGAGACGTGACAGGGTAAGAGAGTGTCATGGACATATATACACTACCAAATGTAAAATAGATAACTAGTGGGAAGCAGCCGCATAGCACAGGGAGATCAGCTCGGTGCTTTGTGACCACCTAGAGGGGTGGGACGTGGAGGGTGGGAGGGAGGGAGATGCAAGAGGGAAGAGAAATGGGAACATATTGTATATGTATAACTGATTCACTTTGTTATAAAGCAGAAGCTAACACGCCATTGTATGGCAAATATACTTCAATAAAGATGTTAAAAGAAAAAAACAAAACCTCAGTCATGTTGCCAGGCCATAGGGTACCACCATCAAACCTCAGTCATATTCCCAGGCCACACGTTTCCAGAATCAAACCGATTTCATGTTCCCAGGCAACAGGGTACCAGAATCCAAACCGATGTCATGTTCCCAGGCCACAGGATTCCACACTCTAACATCAGTCATGTTCCCAGGCCAATGGTTTCCAGAATCAAAACTAAGTCATATTCCCAGGCCAATAGTTTCCAGAATCAAAACTAAGTCATATTCCCAGGCCACATGGTTCCAGAATTAAACCTCAGTCGTGTTCCCAGGACACAGGGTTCCAGAATAAAACCTCAGTCCTGTTCCCTGGACACAGGTTTCAGAAATCAAATCCCAGTCATGTTCCCAGGCCACAGGGTTCCACAATTAAACCTCAGGCATATTCCCAGGCCAGAGGGTTCCACAACCAAACCTCAGTCCTGTTGCCAGGCCACGGTTCCACCATCAAGCCTCAATCATGTTCCCAGGCCAGAGTGTTCCACAAACAAACCTAAGTCATCTTGCCAAGCCACAGGGTTCCACCATCAAACCTCAGGCATGTTGCCAGGCCACAGGTTTCCACCATCAAGCCTCACTCATGTTCCCAAGCCTGAGGGTTCCACTATCAAACCTCAATCATGTTGCCAGGCCACAGGCTTCAACCATCAATCCTCAGTCATGTTCCCAGTAAACAAGGCTCCAGAAACAAACCAATGTCATGTTCCCACGCCACGAGGTTTCAGTATCAGGCCTCAGTCATGATCCCCGTGCAGAGTGTCCCACAATCAAACCTCAGTCATGTTGCCAGTCCACAGGTTTCTGCCATCAAACCTCAGTCAAGTTCCCAGGCCACAGGGTTCCAGAATAAAGCCTCAGTCATTTTGCCAGGCCAGAGTGTTCCACCATCAAACCTCAGTCATGATCCCAGGCCACATGTTTCCACAATGAAACCTCACTCGTTTTCCCAGGCCAAAGGTTTCCAAAATCAAACCTCAGTCATATTCCCAGGACACATGGTTCCAGAATCAAACCTGAGTCTTGTTCGCAGGCCACAGGTTTCAACAATCAAACCCCAGTCATGTTCCCAGGACACAGGTGTCCAGAATCAAACCTCAATCATGTTCCCAGGGAACAGGCTTCCAGAACCACACCTCAGTCATGTTCCCAGGCCACAGGGTTCCAGAATCAAACCTCAGTCTTGTTCCCAGGACACAGGTTTCCAGAATCAACCCGATATCATGTTCCCTGGCCACAGTCTCAGAATCAAACCTCAGTCATGTTGCCAGGCCACAGGTTTCCACCATCAAACCTCAGACATGTTCCCAGGCCACAGGGTTCCAGAGTCAAACCGTTGGCAGGTTACCAGGCCACAGGGTTCCAGAATCCACCGATGTCATGTTCCCAGGCCACAGGGTTCCAGAATCAATCCGCAGTTATATTCCCAGGCTACAGGGTTCCAGAATAAAACCTCAGTCATGTTCCCAGACCACAGGGTTCCAGAAACAAGGCTCAGTCAGGTTCCCGGGCCACAGTATTCCACAATCTAAACAGATGTCATGTTCCCAGGCCTCAGGGTTCCAGAATCCACCCATGTCATGTTCCCAGTGCACAGGGTTCCAGAAGGAAGGCTCAGTCAGGTTCCCGGGGCACAGTATTCCACAATCTAAACAGATGTCAGGTTCCCAGGCCACAGGTTTCCAAAATCACGCCTCAGTCATGTTCCCAGGCCACAGGGATCCAGAATCAAACCTCAGTCATGTTGCCAGGCCATAGGGTACCACCATCAAACCTCAGTCATATTACCAGGCCACAGGTTTCCAGAATCAAACCGATTTCATGTTCCCAGGCAACAGGGTACCAGAATCCAAACCGATGTCATGTTCCTAGGCCACAGGATTCCACACTCTAACATCACTCATGTTCCCAGGCCAATGGTTTCCAGAATCAAACCTCAGTCATATTCCCAGGCCACATGGTTCCAGAATGAAACCTCAGTCGTGTTCCCAGGACACAGGGTTCCAGAAGAAAACCTCAGTCATGTTCCCTGGACACAGGTTTCCACCATCAAACCTCAGACATGTTCCCAGGCCACAGGGTTCCAGAGTCAATCCTTTGGCAGGTTCCCAGGGCACAGGGTTCCAGAATCCACCGATGTCATGTTCCCAGGCCACAGGGTTCCAGAACCAAGGCTCAGTCAGGTTCCCGGGGCACAGTATTCCACAATCTAAACAGATGTCATTTTCCCAGGCCTCAGGGTTCCTGAATCCACCCATGTCATGTTCCCAGTCCACAGGGTTCCAGAACCAAGGCTCTGTCAGGTTCCCGGGGCACAGTATTCCACAATCTAAACAGATGTCATATTCCCAGGCCACAGGTTTCCAAAATCACGCCTCATTCATGTTCCCAGGCCACAGCTTTCCAGAATCAAACCGATTTCATGTTTCCTGGCAACAGGGTACCAGAATCCAAACCGATGTCATGTTCCCAGGCCACAGGATTCCACACTCTAACATCAGTCATGTTCCCAGGCCACATGGTTCCAGAATCAAACCTCAGTCGTGTTCCCAGGACACAGGGTTCCAGAAGAAAATCTCAGTCATGTTCCCTGGACAAAGGTTTCAGAAATAAAATCCCAGTCATGTTCCCAGGCCACAGGGTTCCACAATTAAACCTCAGTCATATTCCCAGGCCAGAGGGTTCCACAATCAAACCTCAGTCCTTTTGCCAGGCCACGGTTCCACCATCAAGCCTCAGTCATGTTCCCAAGCCTGAGGGTTCCACTATCAAACCTCAATCATGTTGCCAGGCCACAGGCTTCAACCATCAATCCTCAGTCATGTTCCCAGTAAACAGGGCTCCTGAATCAAACCAATGTCATGTTCCGATGCCACGGGGTTCCAGTATCAGGCCTCAGTCATAGTCCCCGTGCACAGTTGTCCACATTCAAACCTCAGTCATGTTGCCAGTCCACAGGTTTCTGCCATCCAACCTCAGTCATTTCCCAGGCCACAGGGTTCCAGAATCAAGCCTCAGTCATTTTGCCAGGCCAGAGTGTTCCACCATCAAACCTCAGTCATGAACCCAGGCCACATGTTTCCACAATGAAACCTCAGTCACTTTCCGAGGCCAAAGGTTTCCAAAATCAAACCTGAGGCATATTCCCAGGAAACATGGTTCCATTATCAAACCTGAGTCATGTTCGCAGGCCACAGGTTTCAACAATCAAACCCCAGTCATGTTCCCAGGCCACAGGATTCCACACTCTAACATCAGTCATGTTCCCAGGCCAATGCTTTCCAGAATCACACCTCAGTCATATTCCCAGGCCACATGGTTCCAGAATCAAACCTCAGTCGTGTTCCCAGTCCACAGGGGTCCACAATTAAACCTCAGTCATATTCGCAGGCCAGAGGGTTCCACAGTCAAACCTCAGTAATGTTGCCAGTCCACAGGTTGCTGCCATCCAATCTCAGTCAAGTTCCCAGGCCACAGGGTTCCAGAATCAAGCCTCAGTCTTGTTCCCAGGACACAGGTTTCCAGAATCAACCCGATATCATGTTCCCTGGCCACAGTCTCAGAATCAAACCTCAGTCATGTTGCCAGGCCACAGGTTTCCACCATCAAACCTCAGACATGTTCCCAGGCCACAGGGTTCCAGAGTCAAACCGTTGGCAGGTCCCCAGGCCACAGGGTTCCAGAATCCACCAATGTCATGTTCCCAGGCCACAGGGTTCCAGAATCAATCCTCAGTTATGTTCCCAGGCTACAGGGTTCCAGAATAAAACCTCAGTCATGTTCCCAGACCACAGGGTTCCAGAACCAAGGCTCAGTCAGGTTCCCGGGCCACAGTATTCCACAATCTAAACAGATGTCATGTTCCCAGGCCTCAGGGTTCCAGAATCCACCCATGTCATGTTCCCAGTCCACAGGGTTCAAGAACCAAGGCTCAGTCAGGTTCCCGGGGCACAGTATTCCACCATCTAAACAGATGTCATATTCCCAGGCCACAGGTTTCCAAAATCACGCCTCAGTCATGTTCCCAGGCCACAGGTTTCCAGAATCAAACTGATTTCATGTTCCCTGGCAACAGGGTACCAGAATCCAAACCGATGTCATGTTCCCAGGCCACAGGATTCCACACTCTAACATCAGTCATGTTCCCAGGCCACATGGTTCCAGAATCAAACCTCAGTCGTGTTCCCAGGACACAGGGTTCCAGAAGAAAACCTCAGTCATGTTCCCTGGACACAGGTTTCAGAAATAAAATCCCAGTCATGTTCCCAGGCCACAGGGTTCCACAATTAAACCTCAGTCATATTCCCAGGCCAGAGGGTTCCACAATCAAACCTCAGTCCTGTGGCCAGGCCACGGTTCCACCATCAAGCCTCAGTCATGTTCCCAGGCCAGAGTGTTCCACAATCAAACCTAAGTCATCTTGCAAAGCCACAGGGTTCCACCATCAAACCTCAGGCATGTTGCCAGGCCAAAGGGTTCCACCATCAAGCCTCACTCATGTTCCCAAGCCTGAGGGTTGCACTATCAAACCTCAATCATGTTGCCAGGCCACAGGGTTCAACCATCAATCCTCAGTCATGTTCCCAGTAAACAGGGCTCCTGAATCAAACCAATGTCATGTTCCCACACCACGGGGTTCCAGTATCAGGCCTCAGTCATGGTCCCAGTGCTCAGGGTCCCACAATCAAACCTCAGTCATGTTGCCAGTCCACAGGTTTCTGCCATCAAACCTCAGTCAAGTTCCCAGGCCACAGGGTTCCAGAATCAAGCCTCAGTCATTTTGCCAGCCTAGAGTGTTACACCATCAAACCTCAGTCATGATCCCAGGCCACATGTTTCCACAATGAAACATCAGTCATTTTCCCAAGCCAAAGGTTTCCAGAATCAAACCTCAGTCATATTCCCAAGACACATGGTTCCAGAATCAAACCTGAATCATGTTCGCAGGCCCCAGGTGTCAACAATCAAACCTCAGGCATGTTCCCAGGACAAAGGTGTCCAGAATCAAACCTCAGTCATGTTCCCAGGGAACAGGCTTCCAGAAACAAAGCTCAGTCATGTTCCCAGGCCACAGGGTTCCAGAATAAAACCTCAGTCTTGTTCCAAGGACACAGGTTTCCAGAATCAACCCGATATCATGTTCCCTGGCCACAGTCTCAGAATCAAACCTCAGTCATGTTTCCAGGCCACAGGTTTCTACCATCAAACCTCAGACATGTTCCCAGGCCACAGGGTTCCAGAGTCAAACCGTTGGCAGGTTCCCAGGACACAGGGTTCCAGAATCCACCAATGTCATGTTCCCAGGCCACAGGGTTCCAGAATCAATCCTCAGTTATGTTCCCAGGCTAGAGGGTTCCAGAATAAAACCTCAGTCATGTTCCCAGACCACAGGGTTCCAGAACCAAGGCTCAGTCAGGTTCCCGGGGCACAGTATTCCACCATCTAAACAGATGTCATATTCCCAGGCCACAGGTTTCCAAAATCACGCCTCAGTCATGTTCCCAGGCCACAGGTTTCCAGAATCAAACTGATTTCATGTTCCCTGGCAAAAGGGTACCAGAATCCAAACCGATGTCATGTTCCCAGGCCACAGGATTCCACACTCTAACATCAGTCATGTTCCCAGGCCACATGGTTCCAGAATCAAACCTCAGTCGTGTTCCCAGGACACAGGGTTCCAGAAGAAAACCTCAGTCATGTTCCCTGGACACAGGTTTCAGAAATAAAATCCCAGTCATGTTCCCAGGCCACAGGGTTCCACAATTAAACCTCAGTCATATTCCCAGGCCAGAGGGTTCCACCATCAAACCTCAGTCCTGTGGCCAGGCCACGGTTCCACCATCAAGCCTCAGTCATGTTCCCAGGCCAGAGTGTTCCACAATCAAACCTAAGTCATCTTGCCAAGCCACAGGGTTCCACCATCAAACCTCAGGCATGTTGCCAGGCCAAAGGTTTCCACCATCAAGCCTCACTCATGTTCCCAAGCCTGAGGGTTGCACTATCAAACTTCAATCATGTTGCCAGGCCACAGGGTTCAACCATCAATCCTCAGTCATGTTCCCAGTAAATAGGGCTCCTAAATCAAACCAATGTCATGTTCCCACACCACGGGGTTCCAGTATCAGGCCTCAGTCATGGTCCCAGTGCACAGGGTCCCACAATCAAACCTCAGTCATGTTGCCAGTCCACAGGTTTCTGCCATCAAACCTCAGTCAAGTTCCCAGGCCACAGGGTTCCAGAATCAAGCCTCAGTCATTTGGCCAGGCTAGAGTGTTCCACCATCAAACCTCAGTCATGATCCCAGGCCACATGTTTCCACAATGAAACCTCAGTCATTTTCCCAAGCCAAAGGTTTCCAGAATCAAACCTCAGTCATATTCCCAGGACACATGGTTCTAGAATCAAACCTGAATCATGTTCGCAGGCCCCAGGTGTCAACAATCAAACCTCAGGCATGTTCCCAGGACACAGGTGTCCAGAATCAAACCTCAGTCATGTTCCCAGGGAACAGGCTTCCAGAAACAAAGCTCAGTCATGTTCCCAGGCCACAGGGTTCCAGAATCAAACCTCAGTCTTGTTCCAAGGACACAGGTTTCCAGAATCAACCCGATATCATGTTCCCTGGCCACAGTCTCAGAATCAAACCTCAGTCATGTTGCCAGGCCACAGGTTTCCACCATCAAACCTCAGACATGTTCCCAGGCCACAGGGTTCCAGAGTCAAACCGTTGGCAGGTCCCCAGGCCACAGGGTTCCAGTATCCACCAATGTCATGTTCCCAGGCCACAGGGTTCCAGAATCAATCCTCAGTTATGTTCCCAGGCTACAGGGTTCCAGAATAAAACCTCAGTCATGTTCCCAGACCACAGGGTTCCAGAACCAAGGCTCAGTCAGGTTGCTGGACCACAGTATTCCACAATCTAAACAGATGTCATGTTCCCAGGCCTCAGGGTTCCAGAATCCACCCATGTCATGTTCCCAGTCCACAGGGTTCCAGAACGAAGGCTCAGTCAGGTTCCCGGGGCACAGTATTCCACAATCTAAACAGATGTCATATTCCCAGGCCACAGGTTTCCAAAATCACGCCTCAGTCATGTTCCCAGGCCACAGGTTTCCAGAATCAAACCGATTTCATGTTCCCTGGCAACAGGGTACCAGAATCCAAACCGATGTCATGTTCCCAGGCCACAGGATTCCACACTCTAACATCAGTCATGTTCCCAGGCCAATGGTTTCCAGAATTAAACCTCAGTCATATTCCCAGGCCACATGGTTCCAGAATGAAACCTCAGTCGTGTTCCCAGCACACAGGTTTCCAGAAGAAAACATCAGTCATGTTCCCTGGACACAGGTTTCAGAAATCAAACCCCAGTCATGTTCCCAGGCCACAGGGTTCCACAATTAAACCTCAGTCATATTCCCAGGCCAGAGGGTTCCACAATCAAACCTCAGTCCTGTGGCCAGGCCACGGTTCCACCATCAAGCCTCAGTCATGTTCCCAGGCCAGAGTGTTCCACAATCAAACCTAAGTCATCTTGCCAAGCCACAGGGTTCCACCATCAAACCTCAGGCATGTTGCCAGGCCAAAGGGTTCCACCATCAAGCCTCACTCATGTTCCCAAGCCTGAGGGTTGCACTATCAAACCTCAATCATGTTGCCAGGCCACATGGTTCAACCATCAATCCTCAGTCATGTTCCCAGTAAACAGGGCTCCTGAATCAAACCAATGTCATGTTCCCAAACCACGGGGTTCCAGTATCAGGCCTCAATCATTGTCCCAGTGCAGAGGGTCCCACAATCAAACCTCCGTCATGTTGCCAGTCCACAGGTTTCTGCCATCAAACCTCAGTCAAGTTCCCAGGCCACAGGGTTCCAGAATCAAGCCTCAGTCATTTTGCCAGGCCAGAGTGTTCCACCATCAAACCTCAGTCATGATCCCAGGCCACATGTTTCCACAATGAAACCTCAGTCATTTTCCCAAGCCAAAGTTTTCCAGAATCAAACCTCAGTCATATTCCCAGGACACATGGTTCCAGAATCAAACCTGAATCATATTCGCAGGCCCCAGCTGTCAACAATCAAACCTCAGGCATGTTCCCAGGACACAGGTGTCCAGAAACAAACCTCAGTCATGTTCCCAGGGAACAGGCTTCCAGAAACAAAGCTCAGTCATGTTCCCAGGCCACAGGGTTCCAGAATCAAACCTCAGTCTTTTTCCCAGGACACAGGTTTCCAGAATCAACCCGATATCATGTTCCCTGGCCACAGTCTCAGAATGAAACCTCAGTCATGTTGCCAGGCCACAGGTTTCCACCATCAAACCTCAGACATGTTCCCAGGCCAGAGGGGTCCAGAGTCAATCCGTTGGCAGTTTACCAGGCCACAGGGTTCCAGAATCCACCGATGTCATGTTCCCAGGCCACAGGGTTCCAGAATCAATCCTCAATTATGTTCCCAGGCTACAGGGTTCCAGAATAAAACCTCAGTCATGTTCCCAGACCACAGGGTTCCAGAACCAAGGCTCAGTCAGGTTCCCGGGCCACAGTATTCCACAATCTAAACAGATGTCATATTCCCAGGCCACAGGTTTCCAAAATCACGCCTCAGTTATGTTCCCAGGCCACAGGTTTCCAGAATCAAACCGATTTCATGTTCCCTGACAACAGGGTACCAGAATCCAAACCGATGTCATGTTCCCAGGCCACAGGATTCCACACTCTAACATCAGTCATGTTCCCAGGCCACATGGTTCCAGAATGTAACCTCAGTCGTGTTCCCAGGACACAGGGTTCCAGAAGAAAACCTCAGTCATGTTCCCTGGACAGAGGTTTCAGAAATCAAATCCCAGTCATGTTCCCAGGCCACAGGGTTCCACAATTAAACCTCAGTCATATGCCCAGGCCAGAGGGTTCCACAATCAAACCTCAGTCCTGTGGCCAGGCCACGGTTCCACCATCAAGCCTCAGTCATGTTCCCAGGCCAGAGTGTTCCACAATCAAACCTAAGTCATCTTGCCAAGCCACAGGGTTCCACCATCAAACCTCAGGCATGTTGCCAGGCACAGGGTTCCACCATCAAGGCTCACTCATGTTCCCAAGCCTGAGGGTTCCACTATCAAACCTCAATCATGTTGCCAGGCCACAGGCTTCAACCGTCAATCCTCAGTCATGTTCCCAGTAAACAGGGCTCCAGAAACAAACCAATGTCATGTTCCCATGCCACGGGTAGCCAGTATCAGGCCTCAGTCATGGTCCCCGTGCACAGGGTTCCACAATCAAACCTCAGTCATGTTGCCAGTCTAAAGGTTGCTGCCATCCAACCTCAGTCAAGTTCCCAGGCCACAGGGTTCCAGAATCAAGCCTCAGTCATTTTGCCAGGCCAGAGTGTTCCACCATCAAACCTCAGTCATGAACCAAGGCCACATTTTTCCACAATGAAACCTCAATCATTTTCCGAGGCCAAAGGTTTCCAAAATCAAACCTCAGGCATATTCCCAGGAAACATGGTTCCAGAATCAAACCTGAGTCATGTTCGCAGGCAACAGGTTTCAACAATCAAACCTCAGTCATGTTCCCAGACCACAGGGTTCCAGAATCAAACCTCAGTCTTGTTCCCAGGCCACAGGGTTCCAGAGTCAATCCGTTGGCAGGTTCCCGGGGCACAGGGTTCCAGAAACCACCGATGTCATGTTCCCAGGCCACAGGGTTGCAGAATCAATCCTCAGTTATGTTCCCAGGCTACAGGGTTCCATAAAAAACCTCAGTCATGTTCCCAGTCCACAGGGTTCCAGAACCAAGGCTCAGTCAGGTTCCCGGGCCACAGTATTCCACAATCTAAACAGATATCATGTTCCCAGGCAACAGGGTACCAGAATCCAAACCGATGTCATGTTCCCACGCCTCAGGATTGCACACTCTAACATCATTCATATTCCCAGGCCACGATTCCACCATCAAGCCTCAGTCATGTTTCCAGGCCAGAGTCTTCCACAATCAAACCTAAGTCATCTTGCCAAGCCACAGGGTTCCACCATCAAACCTCAGGCATGTTGCCAGGCCACAGGTTTCCACCATCAAGTCTCACTCATGTTCCCAAGCCTGAGGGTTCCACTATCAAACCTCAATCATGTTGCCAGGCCACAGGGTTCAACCATCAATCCTCAGTCATGTTCCCAGTAAACAGGGCTCCAGAATCAAACCAATGTCATGTTCCCAGGCCACAGGGTTCCAGAATAAAACCTCAGTCATGTTCCCTGGACACAGGTTTCAGAAATCAAATCCCAGTCATGTTCCCAGTCTACAGTGTTCCACAATTAAACCTCAGTCATATTCCCAGGCCAGAGGGTTCCACAATCAAACCTCAGTCCTGTTGCCAGGCCATGATTCCACCATCAAGCCTCAGTCGTGTTTCCTGGCCAGAGTGTTCCACAATCAAACCTAAGACATCTTGCCAAGCCACAGGGTTCCACCATCAAACCTCAGGCATGTTGACAGGCCACAGGTTTCCACCATCAAGCCTCACTCATGTTCCCAAGCCTGAGGTTTCCACTATCAAACCTCAATCATGTTGCCAGGCCACAGGGTTCAACCATCAATCCTCAGTCATGTTCCCAGTAAACAGGGCTCCTGAATCAAACCAATGTCATGTTCCCACACCACGGGGTTACAGTATCAGGCCTCAGTCATGGTCCCCGTGCACAGGGTTCCACAATCAAACCTCAGTCATGTTGCCAGTTCACCGGTTCCTGCCATCCAACGTCAGTCATGTTCCGAGGCCACAGGGTTCCAGAATCAAGCCTCAGTCATTTTGCCAGGCCAGAGTGTTCCACCATCAATCCTCAGTCATGATCCCAGGCCACATGTTTCCACAATGAAACCTCAGTCATTTTCCCAGGCCAAAGGTTACCAGAATCAAACCTCTGTCATATTCCCAGGACACATGTTTCCAGAATCAAACCTGAGTCATGTTCACAGGCCTCAGGTTTCAACAATCAAACCTCAGTCATGTTCCCAGGCCACAGGGTTCCAGAATCAAACCTTAGTCTTGTTCGCAGGACACAGGTTTCCAGAATCAACCCGATACCATGTTCCCTGTCCACAGTCTTCCAGAATCAAACCTCAGGCATGTTGCCAGGCCACAGGTTTCCACCAGCAAACCTCAGACATGTTCCCAGGCCACAAGGTTCCAGAGTCAAACCGTTCGCAGTTTCCCAGGTCACAGGGTTCCTGAATCCACTGATGTCATGTTCCCAGGCCACAGGGTTCCAGAATCAATCCTCAGTTATGTTCCCAGGCTACACGGTTCCAGAATAAAACCTCAGTCATGTTCCCAGTCCACAGGGTTCCAGAACCAAGGCTCAGTCAGGTTCCCGGGGGACAGTATTCCACAATCTAATCAGATGTCATGTTCCCAGGACTCAGGGTTCCAGAATCCTCCCATGTCATGTTCCCAGGCCACAGGTTTCCAAAATCACGCCTCAGTCATGTTCCCAGTCCACAGGGATCCAGAATCAAACCTCAGTCATGGGTGCCTCGGGAAGATGGCGGAAGAGTAAGACGCGGAGATCACCTTCCTTCCCACAGATACAGTAGAAATACATCTACACGTGGAACTGCTCATACAGAACACCCACTGAACGCTGGCAGAAAACGTCCGACCTCCAAAAAGGCAAGAAACTCCCCCCGTACTTGGGTAGGGCAAAAGAAAAAAGAAATAACAGAGACAAAAGAATAGGGACGGCACCTGCACCAGTGGGAGGGAGCTGTGAAGGAGGAAAGATTTCCACGCACTAGGAGCCCCTTCGTGGGCAGAGACTGCAGGTGGCAGAGGGGGGAAGCTTCGGAGCCACGGAGGAGAGCGCAGCCACAGGGGTGCGGAGGGCAAAGCGGAGAGGTTCCCTCACGGAGGAGCGGTGCCGACCAGCACTCACCAGCCCGAGAGGCTTGTCTGCTCACCCGCCGGGGCGGGCGGGGCTGGGAGCTGAGGCTCGGGCTTCGGTCGGATCGCAGGGAGAGGACTGGGGTTGGCGGCGTGAACACAGCCTGAAGGGGCTAGTGCGCCACAGCTGGCGGGGAGGGAGACCGGGAAAAGGTCTGCAGCTGCCTAAGAGGCAAGAGACTTTTTCTTGCCTCTTTGTTTCGCTGAGCGCAAGGAGAGGGGATTCAGAGCGCCGCCTAAACGAACTCCAGAGAAAGGCGCGAGCCGCGGCGATCAGCACGGACCCCAGAGACGGGCGTGAGACGCTGGGGCTGCTGCTGCCGCCTCCAAAAAGCCTGTGTGTGAGCACAGGTCACTCTCCACATCGCCCCTCCCGGGAGCCTGTGCAGCCCGCCACTGCCAGGGTCCCGTGATCCGGGGACAAGTTCCCCGGGAGAACGCACTGCCCTCCTCAGGCTGGTGCAACGTCACGCCGGCCTCAGCCGCCGCAGGCTCACCCCGCCTCCTCTGTACCCCTCCCTCCCCGCGGCCTGAGTGAGCCAGAGCCCCCAAAGCAGCTGCTCCTTTAACCCCGTCCTGTCTGCGCGGGGAATAGACGCCCTCAGGAGACCTACACGCAGAGGCGGGTCCAAATCCAAAGCTGAACCCCAGGAGCTGTGCGAACAGGGAAGATAAGGGGAAATCTCTCCCAGCAGCCTTCGAAGCAGCGGATTAAAACTCCACAAACAACTTGATGTGCCTGCATCTGTTGAATACCTGAATAGACAACGAATCATCCCAAATTCAGGAGGTGGACTTTGGGAGCAGGATATATTAATTTTTCCCCTTTTCCTTTTATTTGTGAGTGTATATGTATATGCTTCTGGGTGCGATTTTGTCTGTATAGCTTTGCTTTACAATAGCTTTATTTTACTTCACTATATTATAGCCTCTTTCTTTCTTTCTTTCTATTTTTTCTCCCTTTTACTCTGAGCCGTGTGGACGAAAGGCTCTTGGTGCTCCAGCCAGGCATCAGGGCCGTGCCTCTGAGGTGGGAGAGCCAACTTCAGGACACTGGTCCACAAGAGACCTCCCAGCTCCACGTAATACCAAACGGCAAAAATCTCTCAGAGATCTCCATCTCAACATCAAGACCCAGCTTCACTCAACGACCAGCAAGCTACAGTGCTGGACACCCTATGCCAAACAACTAGCAAGACAGGAACACAGCCCCATCCATTAGCAGAGAGGCTGCCTAAAATCATAATAAGGCCACAGACACCCCAAAATACACCACCAGACGTGGACGTGCCCACCAGAAAGACAAGATCCAACCTCATCCACCAGAGCTCAGGCACTAGTTCCCTCCACCAGGAAGCCTACACAACCCACTGAACCAACCTTAGCCACTGGGGACAGATACCAAAAACAACGGGAACTACGAACTTGCAGCCTGTGAAAAGGAGACCCCAAACACAGTAAGATAAGCAAAATGAGACGACAGAAAAACACACAGCAGATGAAGGAGCAGGGTCAGAACACACCAGACTTAACAAATGAAGAGGAAATAGGTAGTCTACCTGAAAAAGAATTCAGAATAATGATAGTAAGGATGATCCAAAATCTTGGAAATAGAATAGACAAAATGCAAGAAACATTTAACAAGGACGTAGAAGAACTAAAGAGGAACCAAGCAATGATGAAAACCACAATAAATGAAATTAAAAATACTCTAGATGGGATCAATAGCAGAATAACTGAGGCAGAAGAAAGGATAAGTGACCTGGAAGATAAAATGGTGGAAATAACTACTACAGAGCAGGATAAAGAAAAAAGAATGAAAAGAACTGAGGACAGTCTCAGAGACCTCTGGGACAACATTAAACACCCCAACATTCGAATTATAGGGGTCCCAGAAGAAGAAGAGAAAAAGAAAGGGTCTGAGAAAATATTTGAAGAGATTATAGTTGAAAACTTCCCTAATATGGGAAAGGAAATAGTTAATCAAGTCCTGGAAGCACAGAGAGTCCCATACAGGATAAACCCAAGGAGAAACACACCAAGACACATATTAATCAAACTGTCAAAAATTAAATATAAGGATAACATATTAAAGGCAGCAAGGGAAAAAAAAAAAAACAAATAACACACAAGGGAATCCCCATAAGGTTAACATCTGATCTTTCAGCAGAAACTCTGCAAGCCAGAAGGGAGTGGCAGGATATACTTAAAGTGATGAAGGAGAAAAACCTACAACCAAGATTACTCTACCCAGCGAGGATCTCATTCAGATTTGATGGAGAAATTAAAACATTTACAGACAAGCAAAAGCTGAGAGAGTTCAGCACCACCAAACCAGCTTTACAACAAATGCTAAAGGAACTTCTCTAGGCAAGAAACACAAGAGAAGGAAAACACCTACAATAACAAACCCAAAACATTTAAGAAAATGGGAATAGGAACATACATATCGATAATTACCTTGAATGTAAATGGATTAAATGCTCCCACCAAAAGACACAGGCTGGCTGAATGGATACAAAAACAAGACCCATATATATGCTGTCTACAAGAGACCCACTTCAGACCTAGAGACACATATAGACTGAAAGTGAGGGGAAGGAAAAAGATATTCCATGCAAATGGAAATCAAAAGAAAGCTGGAGTAGCAATTCTCATATCAGACAAAATAGACTTTAAAATAAAGACTATTACAAGAGACAAAGAAGGACACTATACAATGATCAAGGGATCGATCCAAGAGGAAGGTATAACAATTGTAAATATTTATGCACCCAACATAGGAGCACCTCAATACATAAGGCAAATACTAACAGCCATAAAAGGGGAAATCGACAGCAACACAATCATAGTAGGGGACTTTAACACCCCACTTTCACCAATGGACAGATCATCCAAAATGAAAATAAATAAGGAAACACAAGCTTTAAATGATACATTAAACAAGATGGACTTAATTGATATTTATAGGACATTCCACCCAAAAACAACAGAATACACATTTTTCTCAAGTGCTCATGGAACATTCTCCAGGATAGATCATATCTTGGGTCACAAATCAAGCCTTGGTAAATTTAAGAAAACTGAAATCGTATCAAGTATCTTTCCCGACCACAACGCTATGAGACTAGATATCAATTACAGGAAAAGATCTGTAAAAAATACAAACACATGGAGGCTACACAATACATTACTTAATAACGAAGTGATCACTGAAGAAATCAAAGGGGAAATCAAAAAATACCTAGAAACAAATGACAATGGAGATACGACGACCGAAAACCTATGGGACGCAGCAAAAGCAGTGCTAAGAGGGAAGTTTATAGCAATACAAGCCTACCTCAAGAAACAGGAAACATCTCGAATAAACAACCTAACCTTGCACCGAAAGCAATTAGAGAAAGAAGAACAAAAAAAACCCAAAGCCAGCAGAAGGAAAGAAATTATAAAGATCAGGTCAGAAATAAATGAAAAAGAAATGAAGGAAACAATAGCAAACATCAATGAAACTAAAAGCTGGTTCTTTGAGAAGATAAAATTGATAAACCATTAGCCAGACTCATCAAGAGAAAAAGGGAGAAGACTCAGATCAATAGAATTAGAAATGAAAAAGGAGAAGTAACCACTGACGCTGCAGAAATACAAAAGATCATGAGAGATTACTACAAGCAACTCTATGCCAATAAAATGGACAACCTGCAAGAAATGGACAGATTCTTAGAAATGCACAAACTGCCGAGACTGAACCAGGAAGAAATAGAAAATATGAACAGACCAATCACAAGCACTGAAATTGAAACTGTGATTAAAAACCTTCCAACAAACAAAAGTCCAGGAACAGATGGCTTCACAGGTGAATTCTATCAAACATTTAGAGAAGAGCTAACACCTATCCTTCTCAAACTCTTCCAAAATATTGCAGAGGGAGGAACACTCCCAAACTCATTCTACGAGGCCACCATCACCCTGATACCAAAACCAGACAAAGATGTCACAAAGAAAGAAAACTACAGGCCAATATCACTGATGAACATAGATGCAAAAATCCTCAACAAAATACTAGCAAACAGAATCCAACAGCACATTAAAAGGATCATACACCATGATCAAGTGGGGTTTATCCCAGGAATGCAAGGATTCTTCAATATACGCAAATCAATCAATGTGATACATCATATTAACAAATTGAAGGAGAAAAACCATATGATCATCTCAATAGATGCAGAGAAAGCTTTCGACAAAATTCAACACCCATTTATGATAAAAGCCCTGCAGAAAGTAGGCATAGAGGGAACTTTCCTCAACATAATAAAGGCCATATATGACAAACCCACAGCCAACATTGTCCTCAATGGTGAAAAACTGAAACCATTTCCACTAAGATCAGGAACAAGACAAGGTTGCCCACTCTCACCACTATTATTCAACATAGTTTTGGAAGTGTTAGCCACAGCAATCAGAGAAGACAAAGAAATAAAAGGAATCCAAATCGGAAAAGAAGAAGTAAAGCTGTCACTATTTGCAGATGACATGATACTATACATAGAGAATCCTAAAGATGCTACCAGAAAACTCCTAGAGCTAATCAATGAATTTGGTAAAGTAGCAGGATACAAAATTAATGCACAGAAATCTCTTGCATTTCTATACACTAATGACGAAAAATCTGAAAGTGAAATTAAGAAAACACTCCCATTTACCATTGCAACAAAAAGAATAAAATATCTAGGAATAAATCTACCTAAGGAGACAAAAGACCTGTATGCAGAAAATTATAAGACACTGATGAAAGAAATTAAAGATGATACAAATAGATGGAGAGATATACCATGTTCCTGGATTGGAAGAATCAACATTGTGAAAATGACTCTACTACCCAAAGCAATCTACAGATTCAATGCAATCCCTATCAAACTACCACTGGCATTTTTCACAGAACTAGAACAAAAAATTTCACAATTTGTATGGAAACACAAAAGAGCCCGAATAGCCAAAGCAATCTTGAGAACGAAAAATGAAGCTGGGGGAATCAGGCTCCCTGACTTCAGACTATATTACAAAGCTACAGTAATCAAGACAGTTTGGTACTGGCACAAAAACAGAAATATAGATCAATGGAACAGGATAGAAAGCCCAGAGATAAACCCACACACATATGGTCACCTTATTTTTGATAAAGGAGGCAAGCATATACAGTGGAGAAAAGACAGCCTCTTCAATATGTGGTGCTGGGAAAATTGGACAGGTACATGTAAAAGTATGAAATTAGAACACTCCCTGACACCATGCACAAAAATAAACTCAAAATGGATTAAAGACCTAAGTGTAAGGGCAGACACTATCAAACTCTTAGAGGAAAACATAGGCAGAACACTCTATGACATACATCACAGCAAGATTATTTTTGACCCAGCTCCCAGAGAAATGGAAATAAGAACACAAATAAACAAATGGGACCTAAGGAAACTTAAAAGCTTTTGCACAGCAAAGGAAACCATAAACAAGACCAAAAGACAACCCTCAGAATGGGAGAAAATATTTGCAAATGAAGCAACTGACAAAGGATTAATCTCCAAGATTTACAAGCAGCTCATGCAGCTCAATAACAAAAAAACGAACAACCCAATCCAAAAATGGGCCGAAGACCTAAATAGACATTTCTCCAAAGAAGATATACAGATGGCCTACAGACACATGAAAGAATGCTCAACATCATTAATCATTAGAGAAATGCAAATCAAAACTACAATGAGATATCATCTCACACCGGTCAGAATGGCTATCATCAAAAAATCTAGAAACAATAAATGCTGGAGAGGGTGTGGAGGTGAGGGAACACTCTTGCACTGTTGGTGGGAATGTAAATTGATACAGCCACTATGGAGAACAGTATGGAGGTTCCTTAAAAAACTACAAATAGAACTACCATACGACCCAGCAATCCCACTACTGGGCATATACCCTGAGAAAACCATAGGTCAAAAAGAGTCATGTACCAAAATGTTCATTGCAGCTCTATTTACAATAGCCAGGACATGGAAGCAATCTAAATGTCCATCGACAGATGAATGGATAAAGAAGATGTGGCACATATATACAATGGAATATTACTCAGCCATAAAAAGAAGTGAAATGGAGGTATTTGTAATGAGGTGGATGGAGTTAGAGTCTGTCATACAGAGTGAAGTAAGTCAGAAAGACAAAAACAAATACAGTATGCTAACACATATATACGGAATCTAAGGGAAAAACAAACAAACAAAAAGGCCATAAAGAACCTAGTGGCAAGACGGGAATAAAGACACAGACCTACTAGAGAATGGACTTGAGGATATGGGGAGGGGGTGGGGTGAGACGTGACAGGGTAAGAGAGTGTCATGGACATATATACACTACCAAATGTAAAATAGATAACTAGTGGGAAGCAGCCGCATAGCACAGGGAGATCAGCTCGGTGCTTTGTGACCACCTAGAGGGGTGGGACGTGGAGGGTGGGAGGGAGGGAGATGCAAGAGGGAAGAGAAATGGGAACATATTGTATATGTATAACTGATTCACTTTGTTATAAAGCAGAAGCTAACACGCCATTGTATGGCAAATATACTTCAATAAAGATGTTAAAAGAAAAAAACAAAACCTCAGTCATGTTGCCAGGCCATAGGGTACCACCATCAAACCTCAGTCATATTCCCAGGCCACACGTTTCCAGAATCAAACCGATTTCATGTTCCCAGGCAACAGGGTACCAGAATCCAAACCGATGTCATGTTCCCAGGCCACAGGATTCCACACTCTAACATCAGTCATGTTCCCAGGCCAATGGTTTCCAGAATCAAAACTAAGTCATATTCCCAGGCCAATAGTTTCCAGAATCAAAACTAAGTCATATTCCCAGGCCACATGGTTCCAGAATTAAACCTCAGTC
The DNA here is from genome assembly GCF_965194825.1 of Balaenoptera physalus. Lineage (NCBI taxonomy): Eukaryota > Metazoa > Chordata > Mammalia > Artiodactyla > Balaenopteridae > Balaenoptera > Balaenoptera physalus. Next base: position 30,877,100 of record NC_138897.1, on the reverse strand, counting down.
GTGTTCCCAGGACACAGGGTTCCAGAATAAAACCTCAGTCCTGTTCCCTGGACACAGGTTTCAGAAATCAAATCCCAGTCATGTTCCCAGGCCACAGGGTTCCACAATTAAACCTCAGGCATATTCCCAGGCCAGAGGGTTCCACAACCAAACCTCAGTCCTGTTGCCAGGCCACGGTTCCACCATCAAGCCTCAATCATGTTCCCAGGCCAGAGTGTTCCACAAACAAACCTAAGTCATCTTGCCAAGCCACAGGGTTCCACCATCAAACCTCAGGCATGTTGCCAGGCCACAGGTTTCCACCATCAAGCCTCACTCATGTTCCCAAGCCTGAGGGTTCCACTATCAAACCTCAATCATGTTGCCAGGCCACAGGCTTCAACCATCAATCCTCAGTCATGTTCCCAGTAAACAAGGCTCCAGAAACAAACCAATGTCATGTTCCCACGCCACGAGGTTTCAGTATCAGGCCTCAGTCATGATCCCCGTGCAGAGTGTCCCACAATCAAACCTCAGTCATGTTGCCAGTCCACAGGTTTCTGCCATCAAACCTCAGTCAAGTTCCCAGGCCACAGGGTTCCAGAATAAAGCCTCAGTCATTTTGCCAGGCCAGAGTGTTCCACCATCAAACCTCAGTCATGATCCCAGGCCACATGTTTCCACAATGAAACCTCACTCGTTTTCCCAGGCCAAAGGTTTCCAAAATCAAACCTCAGTCATATTCCCAGGACACATGGTTCCAGAATCAAACCTGAGTCTTGTTCGCAGGCCACAGGTTTCAACAATCAAACCCCAGTCATGTTCCCAGGACACAGGTGTCCAGAATCAAACCTCAATCATGTTCCCAGGGAACAGGCTTCCAGAACCACACCTCAGTCATGTTCCCAGGCCACAGGGTTCCAGAATCAAACCTCAGTCTTGTTCCCAGGACACAGGTTTCCAGAATCAACCCGATATCATGTTCCCTGGCCACAGTCTCAGAATCAAACCTCAGTCATGTTGCCAGGCCACAGGTTTCCACCATCAAACCTCAGACATGTTCCCAGGCCACAGGGTTCCAGAGTCAAACCGTTGGCAGGTTACCAGGCCACAGGGTTCCAGAATCCACCGATGTCATGTTCCCAGGCCACAGGGTTCCAGAATCAATCCGCAGTTATATTCCCAGGCTACAGGGTTCCAGAATAAAACCTCAGTCATGTTCCCAGACCACAGGGTTCCAGAAACAAGGCTCAGTCAGGTTCCCGGGCCACAGTATTCCACAATCTAAACAGATGTCATGTTCCCAGGCCTCAGGGTTCCAGAATCCACCCATGTCATGTTCCCAGTGCACAGGGTTCCAGAAGGAAGGCTCAGTCAGGTTCCCGGGGCACAGTATTCCACAATCTAAACAGATGTCAGGTTCCCAGGCCACAGGTTTCCAAAATCACGCCTCAGTCATGTTCCCAGGCCACAGGGATCCAGAATCAAACCTCAGTCATGTTGCCAGGCCATAGGGTACCACCATCAAACCTCAGTCATATTACCAGGCCACAGGTTTCCAGAATCAAACCGATTTCATGTTCCCAGGCAACAGGGTACCAGAATCCAAACCGATGTCATGTTCCTAGGCCACAGGATTCCACACTCTAACATCACTCATGTTCCCAGGCCAATGGTTTCCAGAATCAAACCTCAGTCATATTCCCAGGCCACATGGTTCCAGAATGAAACCTCAGTCGTGTTCCCAGGACACAGGGTTCCAGAAGAAAACCTCAGTCATGTTCCCTGGACACAGGTTTCCACCATCAAACCTCAGACATGTTCCCAGGCCACAGGGTTCCAGAGTCAATCCTTTGGCAGGTTCCCAGGGCACAGGGTTCCAGAATCCACCGATGTCATGTTCCCAGGCCACAGGGTTCCAGAACCAAGGCTCAGTCAGGTTCCCGGGGCACAGTATTCCACAATCTAAACAGATGTCATTTTCCCAGGCCTCAGGGTTCCTGAATCCACCCATGTCATGTTCCCAGTCCACAGGGTTCCAGAACCAAGGCTCTGTCAGGTTCCCGGGGCACAGTATTCCACAATCTAAACAGATGTCATATTCCCAGGCCACAGGTTTCCAAAATCACGCCTCATTCATGTTCCCAGGCCACAGCTTTCCAGAATCAAACCGATTTCATGTTTCCTGGCAACAGGGTACCAGAATCCAAACCGATGTCATGTTCCCAGGCCACAGGATTCCACACTCTAACATCAGTCATGTTCCCAGGCCACATGGTTCCAGAATCAAACCTCAGTCGTGTTCCCAGGACACAGGGTTCCAGAAGAAAATCTCAGTCATGTTCCCTGGACACAGGTTTCAGAAATAAAATCCCAGTCATGTTCCCAGGCCACAGGGTTCCACAATTAAACCTCAGTCATATTCCCAGGCCAGAGGGTTCCACAATCAAACCTCAGTCCTTTTGCCAGGCCACGGTTCCACCATCAAGCCTCAGTCATGTTCCCAAGCCTGAGGGTTCCACTATCAAACCTCAATCATGTTGCCAGGCCACAGGCTTCAACCATCAATCCTCAGTCATGTTCCCAGTAAACAGGGCTCCTGAATCAAACCAATGTCATGTTCCGATGCCACGGGGTTCCAGTATCAGGCCTCAGTCATAGTCCCCGTGCACAGTTGTCCACATTCAAACCTCAGTCATGTTGCCAGTCCACAGGTTTCTGCCATCCAACCTCAGTCATTTCCCAGGCCACAGGGTTCCAGAATCAAGCCTCAGTCATTTTGCCAGGCCAGAGTGTTCCACCATCAAACCTCAGTCATGAACCCAGGCCACATGTTTCCACAATGAAACCTCAGTCACTTTCCGAGGCCAAAGGTTTCCAAAATCAAACCTGAGGCATATTCCCAGGAAACATGGTTCCATTATCAAACCTGAGTCATGTTCGCAGGCCACAGGTTTCAACAATCAAACCCCAGTCATGTTCCCAGGCCACAGGATTCCACACTCTAACATCAGTCATGTTCCCAGGCCAATGCTTTCCAGAATCACACCTCAGTCATATTCCCAGGCCACATGGTTCCAGAATCAAACCTCAGTCGTGTTCCCAGTCCACAGGGGTCCACAATTAAACCTCAGTCATATTCGCAGGCCAGAGGGTTCCACAGTCAAACCTCAGTAATGTTGCCAGTCCACAGGTTGCTGCCATCCAATCTCAGTCAAGTTCCCAGGCCACAGGGTTCCAGAATCAAGCCTCAGTCATTTTTCCAGGCCAGAGTGTTCCACCATTAAACCTCAGTCATGATCCCAGGCCACATGTTTCCACAATGAAACCTCAGTCATTTTCCGAGGCCAAAGGTTTCCAAAATCAAACCTCAGGCATATTCCCAGGACACATGGTTCCAGAATCAAACCAGAGTCATGTTCCCAGGCAATAGGTTTCAACAATCAAACCTCAGTCATGTTCCCAGGCCACAGGATTCCAGAATCAAACCTCAGTCTTGTTCCCAGGACACAGGTTTCCAGAATCAATCCGATATCATGTTCCCTGGCCACAGTCTCAGAATCAAAACTCAGTCATGTTGCCAGGCCACAGGTTTCCACCATCAAACCTCAGACATGTTCCCAAGCCACAGGGTTCCAGAGTCAATCCGTTGGCAGGTTCCCAGGGCACAGGGTCCCAGAATCCACCGATGTCATGTTCCCAGGCCACAGGGTTCCAGAATAAAACCTCAGTCATGTTCCCAGTCAACAGGGTTCCAGAACCAAGGCTCAGTCAGGTTCCCGGGCCACAGTATTCCACAATCTAAACAGATGTCATGTTCCCAGGCCACAGGTTTCCAAAATCACGCCTCAGTCATGTTCCCAGGCCACAGGGATCCAGAATCAAACCTCAGTCATGTTGCCAGGCCATACGGTACCACCATCAAACCTCAGTCAAATTCCCAGGCCACAGGTTTCCAGAATCAAACCGATTTCATGTTCCCAGGCAACAGGGTAACAGAATACAAACCGATGTCATGTTCCCAGGCCACAGGATTCCACACTCTAAAATCAGTCATGTTCCCAGGCCAATGGTTTCCAGAATCAAACCTCAGTCGTGTTCCCAGGACACAGGGTTCCAGAGTAAAACCTCAGTCATGTTCCCTGGACACAGGTTTCAGAAATCAAATCCCAGTCATGTTCCCAGGCCACAGGGTTCCACAATTAAACCTCAGACATATTCCCAGCCAGAGTGTTCCACAATCAAACCTCAGTCCTGTTGCCAGGTCACTGTTCCACCATCAAGCCTCAGTCATGTTCCCAGGCCACAGGGTTCCACCATCAAGCCTCACTCGTGTTCCCAAGCCTGAGGGTTCCACTATCAAACTTCAATCATGTTGCCAGGCCACAGGGTTCAACCATCAATCCTCAGTCATGTTCCCAGTAAACAGGGCTCCAGAATGAAACCAATGTCATGTTCCCACGCCACGGGGTTCCAGTATCAGGCCTCAGTCATGGTCCCCGTGCACAGGGTTCCACAATCAAACCTCAGTCTTGTTGCCAGTCCACAGGTTTCTGCAATCCAACCTCAGTCAAGTTCCCAGGCCACAGGGTTCCAGAATCAAGCCTCAGTCATTTTGCCAGGCCAGAGTGTTCCACCATCAAACCTCAGTCATGATCCCAGGCAACATGTTTCCACAATGAAACCTCAGTCATTTTCCCAGGCCAAAGGTTTCCAGAATCAAACCTCAGTCATATTCCCAGGACACATGGTTCCAGAATCAAACCTGAGTCATATTCGCAGGCCACAGGTTTCAACAATCAAACCTCAGTCATGTTCCCAGGACACAGGGTTCCAGAATCAATCCTCAGGTATGTTCCCAGTCTATAGGGTTCCACAATAAAACCTCAGTCATGTTCCCAGTCCACAGGGTTCCAGAGCCAAGGCTCAGTCAGGTTCCCGGGCCACAGTATTCCACAATCTAAACAGATGTCATGTTCCCAGGCCACAGTTTTCCAGAATCACGCCTCAGTCATGTTCCCAGGCCACAGGGATCCAGAATCAAACCTCAGTCATGTTGCCAGGCAATAGGGTACCACCATCAAACCTCAGTCATATTCCCAGTCCACAGGTTTCCAGAATCAAACCGATTTCATGTTCCCAGGCAACAGGGTACCAGAATCCAAACCGATGTCATGTTCCCAGGCCACAGGATTCCACACTCTAACATCAGTCATGTTCCCAGGCCAATGGTTTCCAGAATCAAACCTAAGTCATAATCCCAGGCCACTTGGTTCCAGAATCAAACCTCAGTTATGTTCCCAGGACACAGGGTTCCAGAATCAAACCTCAGTCAGGTTCCCTGGACACAGGTTTCAGAAATAAAACCCCAGGCATTTTCCCAGGCCACAGGGTTCCAGAATCACGCCTCAGTCATGTTCCCAGGCCACAGGTTTCCAGAATCCACCGATGTCATGTTACCAGGAAACAGGGTTACGGAATCAATCCTCAGTTATGTTCCCAGGCTACAGGGTTTCAGAATAAATCCTCAGTCATGTTCTCAGTCCACAGGGGTCCAGAGCCAAGGCTCAGTCAGGTTCCCGGGGCACAGTATTCCACAATATAAACAGATGTCATGTTCCCAGGCCACAGGGCTCCAGAATCAAACCTCAGTCATGTTCCCAGGACACAGGGTTCCACATTCAAACCTCAGTCATATTCCCATGACTCAGGTGTCCAGAATCAAACCTCAGTCATGTTCCCAAGGAACAGTGTTACAGAGCCAATCCTACGTCATGTTCCCAGGCCACAGGGTTCCAGAATCCAACCGATGTCATGTTCCAAAGGCCACAGGGTTCCAGAGTCAATCCTCATTTATGTTCCCAGGCTACAGGTTTCCAGAATAAAACCTCAGTCAGGTTCCCTGGACACAGGTTTCAAAAATACAACCCCAGGCATGTTCCCAGGCAACAGGGTTCCAGAATCAAGACTCACTCATACTCCAAGGCCACAGAGTCCCACAATTAAAGCTCAGTCATATTCCCAGGCCAGAGGGTTCCTCAATCAAACCTCAGTCCTGTTGCCAGGCCACGGTTCCACCATCAAGCCTCAGTCATGTTCCCAGGCCACAGGATTCTGCGATCAAATCAGAGTCAAGTTCCCAGGCCACAGGGTTCCAGAATCAAGCCTCAGTCATGTTGCCAGGCCACAGGGTACCACCATCAAACCTCAGTCAGGTTCCCAGGCCACAGGATTGCACAAAGTAATATCAGTCATGTTCCCAGACCAATGGTTTCCAGAATCAAACCTCAATCATGTCCCTAGGCCAGAGTGTTCCACAATCAAACCTAAGTCATCTTGCCAAGCCACAAGTTTCAACCGTCAAACCTCAGTCATGTTGCCAGGCCACAGGGTTCCACCATCAAGCCTCACTCATGTTCCCAAGCCTGAGGGTTCCACTATCAAACCTCAATCATTTTGCCAGGTCACAGGTTTCAACCACCAATCCTCACTCATGTTCCCAGTAAACAGGGCTCCAGAATCAAACCAATGTCATGCTCCCACGCCACGGGGTTCCAGTATCAGGCCTCAGTCATGTTCCCCTTGCACAGGGTTCCACAATCAAACCTCAGTCATGTTGCCAGTACACAGGTTTCTGCCATCCAAACTCAGTCAAGTTCCCAGGCCACAGGGTTCCAGAATCAAGCCTCAGTCATTTTGCCAGGCCAGAGTGTTCCACCATCAAAGCTCAGTCATGATCCCAGGCCACATGTTTCCACAATGAAACCTCAGTCATTTTCCCAGGCCAAAGGTTTCCAGAATCAAACCTCAGTCATATTCCCAGGACACATGGTTCCAGAATCAAACCAGTGTCATGTTCGCAGGCCACAGGTTTCAACAGTCAAACCTCAGTCATGTCCCTAGGACAAAGGTGTCCAGAATCAAACCTCAGTCATGTTCCCAGGGAACAGGCTTCCAGAAACAAACCTCAGTCATGTTCCCATGGCACAGGGTTCCAGAATCATACCTCACTCTTTTTCCCAGGACACAGGTTTACAGAATCAACCCGATATCATGTTCCCTGGCCACAGTCCTGCAGAATCAAATCTCAGTCATGTTGCCAGGCCACTGGTTTCCACCATCAAACCTCAGACATGTTCCGAAGGCCACAGGCTTCCAGAGTCAAACCGTTCGCAGGTTCCCAGGCCACAGGGTTCCAGAATCCACCGATGTCATGTTCCCAGGCCACAGGGTTCCAGAATCAATCTTCAGTTATGTTCCCAGGGTACAGGGTTCCAGAATAAAACCTCAGTCATGTTCCCAGTCCATAGGGTTCCAGAACGAAGGCTCACTCACGTCCCCAGGCCACAGTATTCCACAATCTAAACAGATGTCATATTCCCAGGCCTCAGGGTTCCAGAATCCACCCATTTCATGTTCCCAGGCCACAGGGTTCCAGAATCAATCCTCAGTTATGTTCCCAGGCTACAGGGCTCCAGAATAAAACCTCAGTCATGTTCCCAGTCCACAGGGTTCCAGAACCAAGGCTCAGTCAGTTGTCCGGGGCACAGTATTCCACAATCTAAACAGATGTCATGTTCCCAGGACACAGGTTTCCAGAATCACGCTTCAGTCATGTTCCCAGGCCAAAGGGATCCAGAATCAAACCTCAGTCATACTGCCAGGCCATAGGGTACCACCATCAAACGTCAGTCATATTCCCAGGCCACAGGTTTCCAGAATCAAACCGATTTCATGTTCCCAGGCAACAGGGTACCAGAATTCAAACCGATGTCATGTTCCCAGGCCACAGGATTCCACACTCTAACATCAGTCATCTTCCCAGGCCAATGGTTTCCAGAATCAAACCTCAATCATATTCCCAGGCCACATGGTTCCAGAATCAAACCTCAGTCATATTCCCAGGACACATGGTTCCAGAATCAAACCTGAGTCACGTTTACAGCCCACAGATTCCAACAATCAAACTTCAGTCATGTTCCCAGGACTCAGGTGTCCAGAATCAAACCTCAGTCATGTTCCCAGGGAACAGACTTCCAGAAACAAACCTCAGTCGTGTTCCCAGGCCACAGGGTTCCAGAATCGAACCTCAGTCTTGTTCCCAGGACACAGGTTTCCAGAATCAAACCGATATCATGTTCCCTGGCCACAGTCTTCCAGAATCAAACCTCAGTCATGTTTCCAGACCACAGGTTTCCACCATCAAACCTCAGATATGTGCCCAGGCCACAGGGTTCCAGAATCAAACCGTTCTCATGTTCCCAGGCCACAGGTTTCCAGAATACACCGATGTCATGTTCCCAGGACACAGGGTTCCAGAATCAATCCTCAGTTATGTTCCCAGGCTACAGGGTTCCAGAATAAAACCTCAGTCATGTTCCCAGTCCACAGGGGTCCAGAATCAAGGCTCAGTCAGGTTCCCGGGGCACAGTATTCCACAGTCTAAACAGATGTCATGTTCCCAGGCCTCAGGGTTCCAGGATCCACCGATGTCATGTTCCCAGGCCACAGGGCTCCAGAATCAATCCTCAGTTATGTTCCCAGGATAGAGGATTCCAGAATAAAACCTCAGTCATGTTCCCAGGACACATGGTTCCAGAACCAAGGCTCAGTCAGGTTCCCGGGGCTAAGTATTCCACAATCTAAACAGATGTCATGTTCCCAGGCCACAGTTTTCCAGAATCACGCCTCAGTCATGTTCCCAGGCCACAGGGTTCCAGAATCAATCCTCAGTCGTGTTCCCAGGACACAGGGTTCCAGAATTAAACCTCAGTCATGTTCCCTGGACACAGGTTTCAGAAATAAAATCCCAGTCATGTTCCCAGGACACAGGGTTTCACAATTAAACCTCAGTCATATTCCCAGGCTAGAGGGTTCCACAATCAAACCTAAGTCATCTGGCCAAGCCACAGGATTCCACCATCCAACCTGTCATGTTCCCAGGCCAGAGTGTTCCACAATCAAATCTAAGTCATCTTGCCAAGCCACAGGGTTCAACCTTCAAAACTCAGTCATATTTCCAGGCCACAGGGTTCCAGAATCCACCGATATCATGTACCCAGGACACAGGGTTCCACAATCAATCCGCAGTTATGTTCCCAGGCTACAGGGTTCCAGAGTAAAACCTCAGTCAAGTTCTGAGTCCACAAGGGTCCAGAACCAACGCTCAGTCAGGTTCCCGGGGAACAGTATTCCACAATCTACACAGATGTCATGTTCCTAGGCCACAGTTTTCCAGAATCACGCCTCAGTCATGTTCCCAGGCCACAGGGATCCAGAATCAAACCGATATCATGTTCCCTGGCCACAGTCTTCCAGAATCAAACCTCAGTCATGTTGCCAGGGCATAGGGTACCACCATCAAACCTCACTCATATTCTCAGGCCACAGGTTTCCACAATCAAACCGATTTCATGTTCCCAGGCAACAGGGTACCAGAATCCAAAACGATGTCATGTTCCCAGGCCACAGGATTCCACAATCTAACAACAGTCATGTTCCCAGGCCAATGGTTTCCAGACTCAAACCTCAGTCATACTCCCACGCCACTTGGTTCCAGAATCAAACCTCAGTCATGTTCCCAGGACACAGGGTTCCAGAATAAAACCTCAGTTATGTTCCCACTCCACAGGGGTCCAGAACCAAGGCTCAGTCAGGTTCCCGGGGCACAATATTCCACAATATAAACAGATGTCATGTTCCCAGGACTCAGGGTTCCAGAATCAACCCGATATCATGTTCCCTGGCCACAGTCTTCCACAATCAAACCTCAGTAATGTTGCCAGGCCACAGGTTTCCACCATCAAACCTCAGACATGTTTCAAAGCCACAGATTTCCAGAATCAAACCGTTCTCATGTTCCCAGGCCACAGGGTTCCAGAATACACCGATGTCATGTTCCCAGGCCACAGGGTTCCAGAATCAATCCTCAATAATGTTCCCAGGTTACAGGGTTCCAGAATAAAACCTCAGTCATATCCCCAGTCCACAGGGTTCCAGAACCAAGGCTCAGTCAGGTTCCCGGGACAAGTATTCCACAATCTAAACAGATGTCATGTTCCCAGGCCTCAGGGTTCCAGAATCCACCGATGTCATGTTCCCAGGCCACAGGGTTCCAGAATCAATCCTCAGTTATGTTCCCAGGCTAAAAGGTTCCAGAATAAAACCTCAGTCAGGTTCCCAGTCCACAGGGTTCCAGAACCAAGGCTCAGTCAGGTTCCCGGGGCACTGTATTCCACAATCTAAACATATGTCATGTTCGTAGGCCACAGTTTTCCAGAATCACGCCTCAGTCATGTTCCCAGGCCACAGGGATCCAGAATCAAACTTCAGTCATGTTCCCAGAACACAGGATTCGAGAATAAAATCTCAGTCATGTTCCCTGGATACAGGTTTCAAAAATAAAACCCCAGGCATGTTCCCAGGGCACAGGGTTCCAGAATCAAGCCTCACTCATACTCGAAGGCCACAGGGTTTCAAAATTAATGCTCAGTCATATTCCCAGGCCAGAGGGTTCCACAATCAAACCTAAGTCCTCTTGCCAGGACACAGGATTCCACCATCAAACCTCAGTCATGTTCCCAGGCCACAGGGATCCAGAATCAAACTTCAGTCATGTTGCCAAGCCATAGGGTACCACCATCAAACCTCAGTTATATTCCCAGACCACAGGTTTCCACCATCAAACCGATTTCATGTTCCCAGGCAACAGGGTACCAGAATCCAAACCGATGTCACGTTCCCAGGCCACAGGATTCCACACTCTAACATCAGTCATCTTCCCAGGCCAATGGTTTCCAGAATCAAACCTCAGTCATATTCCCAGGACACATGGTTCCAGAATCAAACCTCAGTCGTGTTCCCAGGACACAGGGTTCCAGAATCAATCCTCAGTTATGTTACCGGGCTACAGGATTCCAGAATAAAACATCAGTCATATTCCCAGTCCAAAGGGTTCCAGAACCAAGGCTCAGTCAGGTTCCCGGGGCACAGTATTCCACAATCTAAACAGATGTCATGTTCCCAGGCCACAGTTTTCCAGAATCACGCCTCAGTCATGTTCCCAGGCCACAGGGATCCAGAATCAAACCTCAGTCATGTTGCCAAGCCATAGGGTACCACCATCAAACCTCACTCATATTCCCAGACCACAGTTTTCCACAATCAAACCGATTCATGTTCCCAGGCAACAGGGTACCAGATTCCAAAACGATGTCATGTTCTCAGGCCACAGGATTCCTCACTCTAACATCAGTCATGTTCCCAGGGCAATGGTTTCCAGAATCAAACCTCAGTCATATTCCCAGGCCACTTGGTTCCAGAATCAAACCTCAGTCATGTTCCCAGGACACAGGGTTCCAGAATCAAACCTCAGTCATATTCCCAGGACACATGGTTCCAGAACCAAACCTAAGTCATGTTCGCAGGGCACAGGTTTCAACAATCAAACGTCAGTCATGTTCCCAGTAAACAGGGCTCCAGAATCAAACCAATGTCATGTTCCCACGCCACGGGGTTCCAGTGTGAGGCCTCAGTCATATTCCCCGTGCACAGGGTTCCACAATCAAACCTCAGTCATGTTGCCAGGTCACAGGTTTCCACCATCAAACCTCAGACATGTTCCCAGTCCACAGGGTTCCAGAATCAATCTTCAGTTATGTTCCCAGGCTACAGGGTTCCAGAATAAAACCTCAGTCATGTTCCCAGTCCACAGGGTTCCAGAACCAAGGCTCAGTCAGGTTCCCGGGGCACAGTATTCCACAATCTAAACAGATATCATGTTCCCAGCCCACAGGGATCCAGAATCCACCCATGTCATGTTCCCAGGCCATAGGGTTCCAGAATCAATCCTCAGTCAAGTTGCCAGGCCATAGGGTACCACCATCAAACCTCAGTCATATTCCCAGGCCACAGGTTTCCACAATCAAACCGATTTCATGTTCCCAGGCAACAGGGTACCAGAATCCAAAACGATGTCATGTTCCCAGGCAACAGGATTCCACAATCTAACAACAGTCATATACCTAGGCCAATGGTTTCCACAATCAAACCTCAGTCATACTCCCAGGCCGCTTGGTTCCAGAATTAAACCTCAGTAATGTTCCCAGGACACAGGGTTCCAGAATAAAACCTCAGTCATGTTCTCAGTCCACAGGGGTCCAGAACCATGGCTCAGTCAGGTTCCCGGGGCACAGTATTCCACAATATAAACAGATGTCATGTTCCCAGGCCTCAGGGTTCCAGAATCAACCCAATATCATGTTCCCTGACCACAGTCTTTCAGAATCAAACCTCAGTCATGTTGCCAGGCCACAGGTTTCCACCATCAAACCTCAGACATTTTTCCAGGCCACAGGGTTCCAGAATCAAACCGTTCTCATGTTCCCAGGCCACAGGGATCCAGAATCAAACTTCAGTCATGTTCCCAGGACACAGGGTTCGAGAATAAAACCTCAGTCATGTTCCCTGGACACAGGTTTCAAAAATAAAACCACAGGCATGTTCCCGGGCCACAGGGTTCCAGAATCAAGCCTCACTCATACTCCAAGGACTCAGGGTTCCACAATTAAAGCTCAGTCATATTCCCAGGCCAGAGGGTTCCACAATCAAACCTAAGTCCTCTTGCCAGGCCACAGGATTCCACCATCAAACCTCAGTCATGTTCCCAGGCCACAGGGATCCAGAATCAAACTTCAGTCACGTTGCGAGGCCATAGGGTACCACCATCAAACCTCAGTCATATTCCGAGTACAGAGATTTCCACCATCAAACCGATGTCATGTTCCCAGGCAACAGGGTACCAGAATCCAAACCGATGTCATGTTCCCAGGCCACAGGATTCCACACTGTAACATCAGTCATCTTCCCAGGCCAATGGTTTCCAGATTCAAACCTCAGTCATATTCCCAGGCCACATGGTTACAGAATCAAACCTAAGTCGTGTTCCTAGGACAAAGAGTTCCAGAATAAAACCTCAGTCATGTTCCCTGGACACAGGTTTCAGAAATAAAATCCCACTCATGTTCCCAGGCCACAGGGTTCCACAATTAAACCTCAGTCATATTCCCAGGTCAGAGGGTTCCACAATCAAACCTCCGTCCTGTTGCCAGGCCACAGGGTTCCACGATCAAGCCTCACACATGTTCCCAAGCCTGAGGGTTCCACTATGAAACCTCAATCATGTTGCCAGGCCACAGGTTTCAACCATCAAACCTCAGTCATGTTCCCAGTAAACAGGGCTCCAGAATCAAACCAATGTCATGTTCCCACGCCACGGAGTTCCAGTATCAGGCCTCAGTCATATTCCCCGTGCACAGGGTTCCAAAATCAAACCTCAGTCATGTTGCCAGTCCACAGGTTTCTACCATCAAACCTCAGTCAAGTTGCCATGCCACAGGGTTCCAGAATGAAGCCTCAGTCATTTTGCCAGGCCATAGTGTTCCACCATCAAACCTGTCATGATCCCAGGCCACATGTTTCCACAGTGAAACCTCAGTCATTTTCCCAGGCCAAAGGTTTCCAGAATCAAACCTCAGTCATATTCCCAGGACACATGGTTCCAGAATCAAACCTGGGTCATGTTCACAGCCCACAGATTTCAACAATCAAACTTCAGTCATGTTCCCAGGACACAGGTGTCCAGAATCAAACCTCAGTCATGTTCCCAGGGAACAGGCTTCCAGAAACAAACCTCAGTCATGTGCCCAGACCACAGGGTTCCAGAATCAACCCGATATCATATTCCCTAGCCACAGTCTTCCAGAATCAAACCTCAGCCATGTTGCCAGGCCACAGGTTTCCACCATCAAACCTCAGTCATGTTCCCAGGCCACAGGGATACAGAACCAAACTTCAGTCATGTTCCCAGGACACAGGGTTCGAGAATAAAACCTCAGTCATGTTCACTGGACACAGGTTTCAAAAATAAAACCCCAGGCATGTTCCCAGGCCACAGGGTTCCAGAGTCAAGCCTCACTCATACTCCAAGGCCACAGGGTTCCACAATTAAAGCTCAGTCATATTCCCAGGCCAGAGGGTTCCACAATCAAACCTAAGTCCTCTTGCCAGGCCACAGGATTCCACCATCAAACCTCAGTCATGTTCCCAGGCCACAGGGATCCAGAATCAATCTTCAGGCATGTTGCCAGGCCATAGGGTACCACCATCAAACATCAGTCATATTCCCAGACCACAGGTTTCCACCATCAAACAGATTTCATGTTCCCAGGCAACAGGGTACCAGAATCCAAACCGATGTCATATTCCCAGGCCACAGGATTCCACACTCTAACATCAGTCATCTTCCCAGGCCAATGGTTTCCAGAATCAAACCTCAGTCATATTCCCAGGCCACATGGTTACAGAATCAATCCTCAGTCGTGTTCCCAGGCCACAGGGTTCCACAATTAAACTTCAGTCATATTCCCAGGCCAGAGGGTTCCACAATCAAACCTAAGTCATCTTGCCAAGCCACAGGGTTCCACCATCAAACCTGTCATGTTCCCAGGCCAGAGTGTTCCACAATCAAACCTAAGTCATCTTTCCAAACCACAGGCTTCAACCGTCAAACCTCAGTCATGTTCCCAGTAAACAGGGCTCCAGAATCAAACCAATGTCATGTTCCCACGACACAGGGTTTGAGTATCATGCCTCAGTCAGGTTCCCCGTGCACAGGGTTCCACAATCAAACCTCAGTCATGTTGCCAGTCCACAGGTTTCTGCCATCAAACCTCAGTCAAGTTCCCAGGCCACAGGGTTCCACAATCAAGCCTCAGTCATTTTGCCAGGCCAGAGTGTTCCACCATCAAACCTCAGTCATGATCCCAGGCCCCATGTTTCCACAATGAAACCTCACTCATTTTCCCAGGCCAAAGTTTTCCAGAATCAAACCTCAGTCATATTCCCAGGACACATGGTTCCAGAACCAAACCTGAGTCACGTTCGCAGGCCACAGGTTTCAACAATCAAACCTCAGTCATGTTCCCAGGACACAGGTGTCCAGAATCAAACCTCAGTCATGTTCGCAGGGAACAGGCTTCCAGAAACAAACCTCAGTCATGTTCCCAGACCACAGGGTTCCAGAATCAAACCTCAGTCTTGTTCCCAGGACACAGGGTTCCAGAATCAACCCGATATCATGTTCCCTGGCCACAGTTTCCACAATCAAACCTCAGTCATGTTGCCAGGCCACAGGTTTCCACCATCAAACCTCAGACAGGTTCCGAGGCCATAGAGTTCCAGAATCAAACCGTTCTCATGTTCCCAGGCCACAGGGTTCCAGAATCCACCGAAGTCATGTTCCCAGGACACAGGGTTCCAGAATCAATCCTCCGTTATGTTCCCAGGCTACAGGGTTCCAGAATAAAACCTCAGTCATGTTCCCAGTCCACAGGGTTCCAGAATCAAGGCTCAGTCAGGTTCCCGAGGCACAGTATTCCACAATCTAAACAGATGTCATGTTCCCAGGTCTCAGGGTTCCAGAATCAACCGTTCTCATGTTCCCAGGCTACAGGATTCCAGAATAAAACCTCAGTCATGTTCCCAGTCCACAGGGTTCCAGAACCAAGGCTCAGTCAGGTTTCCGGGGAAAGTATTCCACAATCTAAACAGATGTCATGTTCCCAGGCCACAGGTTTCCAGAATCACGCCTCAGTCATGTTCCCAGGCCACATGGATCCAGAATCAATGTTCAGTCATGTTGCCAGGCCATAGGGTACCACCATCAAACCTCAGTCATATTCCCAGGCCACAGGTCTCCAGAATCAAACCGATTTCATGTTCCCAGGCAAGAGGGTACCAGAATCGAAACCGATGTCATGTTCCCAGGCCACAGGATTCCACACTCTAACATCAGTCATCTTCCCAAGCCAATGGTTTCCAGAATCAAAGCTCAATCATATTCCCAGGCCACATGGTTCCAGAATCACACCTCAGTCATGTTCCCAGGGCACAGCGTTCTAGAATGAAACCTCAGTCATGTTCACTGGACACAGGTTTCATGAATAAAATCCCAGTCATGTTCCCAGGCCACAGGGTTCCACGATTAAACCTCAGTCATCTTCGCAGGCCAGAGGGTTCCACAATCAAACCTAAGTCATCTTGCCAAGACACAGGGTTCCACCGTCAAACGTCAGTCATCTTGCCAGGCCACAGGGTTCCACCATCAAGCCTCACTCATGTTCCCAAGCCTGAGGTTTCCACTATCAAACCTCAATCATGTTGCCAGGTCACAGTGTTCAACCATCAAACCTCAGTCATGTTCCCAGGACACAGGTGTCCAGAATCAAACCTCAGTCATGTTCCAAGGGAACAGGCTCCAGAAACAAACCTCAGTCATGTTCCCAGACCACAGGGTTCCAGAATCAACCCGATATCATATTCCCTGGCCACGGTCTTCCAGAATCAAACCTCAGTCATGTTGCCAGGCCACAGGTTTCCACCATCAAACCTCAGACATGTTCCCAGGCCACAAGGTTCCAGAATCAAACCGTTCTCATGTTCCCACGCCTCAGGGTTCCAGTATCCACCGATGTCAAGTTCCCAGGCCAAAGGGTTCCAAAATCAATCCTCCGTTACGTTCCCAGGCTACAGGGTTTGAGAATAAAACCTCAGTCATATTCCCAGTCCACAGGGTTCCAGAACCAAGGCTCAGTCAGGTTCCCGGGGCACAGTATTCCACAATGTAAACATATGTCATGTTCCCAGGCCACAGGGATCCAGAATCAAACTTCAGTCATGTTCCCAGGACACAGGGTTCGAGAATAAAAGCTCAGTCATGTTCCCTGGACACAGGTTTCAAAAATAAAACCCCAGGCATGTTCCCAGGCTACAGGGTTCCAGAATCAAGCCTCCCTCATACTCCAAGGCCACAGGGTTCCACAATTAAAGCTCAGTCATATTCCCAGGCCAGAGGGTTCCACAATCAAACCTAAGTCATCTTGCCAAGCCACAGGGTTCCACCATCAAACCTGTCATGTTCCCAGGCCAGAGTATTCCACAATCAAACCTAAGTCATCTTGCCAAGCCACAGGCTTCAACCGTCAAATCTCAGTCATGTTTCCAGGCCACAGGTTTCCACCATCAAGCCTCACTCATGTTCCCAAGCCTTAGGGTTCCACTATCAAACCTCAATCATGTTGCCAGGTCACAGGGTTCAACCATCAAACCTCAGTCATGTTCCCAGTAAACAGGGCTCCAGAATCAAACCAATGTCATGTTCCCACGACACAGGGTTTGAGTATCAGGCCTCAGTCAGGTTCCCCGTGCACAGGGTTCCACAATCAAACTTCAGTCATGTTGCCAGTCCACAGGTTTCTGCCATCAAACCTCAGTCAAGTTCCCAGGCCACAGGGTTCCACAATCAAGCCTCAGTCATTTTGCCAGGCCATAGTGTTCCACCATCAAACCTCAGTCATGATCCCAGGCCCCATGTTTCCACAATGAAACCTCAGTCATTTTCCCAGGCCAAAGTTTTCCAGAATCAAACCTCAGTCATATTCCCAGGACACATGGTTCCAGAACCAAACCTGAGTCACGTTCGCAGGCCACAGGTTTCAACAATCAAACCTCAGTCATGTTCCCAGGACACAGGTGTCCAGAATAAAACCTCAGTCATGTTCGCAGGGAACAGGCTTCCAGAAACAAACCTCAGTCATGTTCCCAGACCACAGGGTTCCAGAATCAAAGCTCAGTCTTGTTCCCAGGACACAGGGTTCCAGAATCAACCCGATATCATGTTCCCTGGCCACAGTTTCCACAATCAAACCTCAGTCATGTTGCCAGGCCACAGGTTTCCACCATCAAACCTAAGACAGGTTCCGAGGCCATAGAGTTCCAGAATCAAACCGTTCTCATGTTCCCAGGCCACAGGGTTCCAGAATCCACCGAAGTCATGTTCCCAGGACACAGGGTTCCAGAATCAATCCTCCGTTATGTTCCCAGGCTACAGGGTTCCAGAATAAAACCTCAGTCATGTTCCCAGTCCACAGGGTTCCAGAATCAAGGCTCAGTCAGGTTCCCGGGGCACAGTATTCCACAATCTAAACAGATGTCATGTTCCCAGGTCTCAGGGTTCCAGAATCAACCGTTCTCATGTTCCCAGGCTACAGGATTCCAGAATAAAACCTCAGTCATATTCCCAGTCCACAGGGTTCCAGAACCAAGGCTCAGTCAGGTTTCCGGGGAAAGTATTCCACAATCTAAACAGATGTCATGTTCCCAGGCCACAGGTTTCCAGAATCACGCCTCAGTCATATTCCCAGGCCACATGGATCCAGAATCAAAGTTCAGTCATGTTGCCAGGCCATAGGGTACCACCATCAAACCTCAGTCATATTCCCAGGCCACAGGTCTCCAGAATCAAACCGATTTCATGTTCCCAGGCAAGAGGGTACCAGAATCGAAACCGATGTCATGTTCCCAGGCCACAGGATTCCACACTCTAACATCAGTCATCTTCCCAAGCCAATGGTTTCCAGAATCAAAGCTCAATCATATTCCCAGGCCACATGGTTCCAGAATCACACCTCAGTCATGTTCCCAGGGCACAGCGTTCTAGAATGAAACCTCAGTCATGTTCACTGGACACAGGTTTCATGAATAAAATCCCAGTCATGTTCCCAGGCCACAGGGTTCCACGATTAAACCTCAGTCATCTTCGCAGGCCAGAGGGTTCCACAATCAAACCTAAGTCATCTTGCCAAGACACAGGGTTCCACCGTCAAACGTCAGTCATCTTGCCAGGCCACAGGGTTCCACCATCAAGCCTCACTCATGTTCCCAAGCCTGAGGTTTCCACTATCAAACCTCAATCATGTTGCCAGGTCACAGTGTTCAACCATCAAACCTCAGTCATGTTCCCAGGACACAGGTGTCCAGAATCAAACCTCAGTCATGTTCCAAGGGAACAGGCTCCAGAAACAAACCTCAGTCATGTTCCCAGACCACAGGGTTCCAGAATCAACCCGATATCATATTCCCTGGCCACGGTCTTCCAGAATCAAACCTCAGTCATGTTGCCAGGCCACAGGTTTCCACCATCAAACCTCAGACATGTTCCCAGGCCACAAGGTTCCAGAATCAAACCGTTCTCATGTTCCCACGCTTCAGGGTTCCAGTATCCACCGATGTCAAGTTCCCAGGCCAAAGGGTTCCAAAATCAATCCTCCGTTACGTTCCCAGGCTACAGGGTTTGAGAATAAAACCTCAGTCATATTCCCAGTCCACAGGGTTCCAGAACCAAGGCTCAGTCAGGTTCTCGGGGCACAGTATTCCACAATGTAAACATATGTCATGTTCCCAGGCCACAGGGATCCAGAATCAAACTTCAGTCATGTTCCCAGGACACAGGGTTCGAGAATAAAAGCTCAGTCATGTTCCCTGGACACAGGTTTCAAAAATAAAACCCCAGGCATGTTCCCAGGCTACAGGGTTCCAGAATCAAGCCTCCCTCATACTCCAAGGCCACAGGGTTCCACAATTAAAGCTCAGTCATATTCCCAGGCCAG
This sequence comes from Balaenoptera physalus, assembly GCF_965194825.1. Classification (NCBI taxonomy): domain Eukaryota; kingdom Metazoa; phylum Chordata; class Mammalia; order Artiodactyla; family Balaenopteridae; genus Balaenoptera; species Balaenoptera physalus. Next base: position 30,857,616 of record NC_138897.1, on the reverse strand, counting down.
AGGGTTCCACAATCAAACCTAAGTCATCTTGCCAAGCCACAGGGTTCCACCATCAAACCTGTCATGTTCCCAGGCCAGAGTATTCCACAATCAAACCTAAGTCATCTTGCCAAGCCACAGGCTTCAACCGTCAAAGCTCAGTCATGTTTCCAGGCCACAGGTTTCCACCATCAAGCCTCACTCATGTTCCCAAGCCTTAGGGTTCCACTATCAAACCTCAATCATGTTGCCAGGTCACAGGGTTCAACCATCAAACCTCAGTCATGTTCCCAGTAAACAGGGCTCCAGAATCAAACCAATGTCATGTTCCCACGACACAGGGTTTGAGTATCAGGCCTCAGTCAGGTTCCCCGTGCACAGGGTTCCACAATCAAACCTCAGTCATGTTGCCAGTCCACAGGTTTCTGCCATCAAACCTCAGTCAAGTTCCCAGGCCACAGGGTTCCACAATCAAGCCTCAGTCATTTTGCCAGGCCAGAGTGTTCCACCATCAAACCTCAGTCATGATCCCAGGCCCCATGTTTCCACAATGAAACCTCACTCATTTTCCCAGGCCAAAGTTTTCCAGAATCAAACCTCAGTCATATTCCCAGGACACATGGTTCCAGAACCAAACCTGAGTCACGTTCGCAGGCCACAGGTTTCAACAATCAAACCTCAGTCATGTTCCCAGGACACAGGTGTCCAGAATCAAACCTCAGTCATGTTCGCAGGGAACAGGCTTCCAGAAACAAACCTCAGTCATGTTCCCAGACCCCAGGGTTCCAGAATCAAACCTCAGTCTTGTTCCCAGGACACAGGGTTCCAGAATCAACGCGATATCATGTTCCCTGGCCACAGTCTTCCACAATCAAACCTCAGTCATGTTGCCAGTCCACAGGTTTCCACCATCAAACCTCAGACATGTTCCCAGGCCATAGAGTTCCAGAATCAAACCGTTCTCATGTTCCCAGGCCACAGGGTTCCAGAATCCACCGAAGTCATGTTCCCAGGACACAGGGTTCCAGAATCAATCCTCCGTTATGTTCCCAGGCTACAGGGTTCCAGAATAAAACCTCAGTCATGTTCCCAGTCCACAGGGTTCCAGAATCAAGGCTCAGTCAGGTTCCCGGGGCACAGTATTCCACAATCTAAACAGATGTCATGTTCCCAGGTCTCAGGGTTCCAGAATCAACCGTTCTCATGTTCCCAGGCTACAGGATTCCAGAATAAAACCTCAGTCATATTCCCAGTCCACAGGGTTCCAGAACCAAGGCTCAGTCAGGTTTCCGGGGAAAGTATTCCACAATCTAAACAGATGTCATGTTCCCAGGCCACAGGTTTCCAGAATCACGCCTCAGTCATATTCCCAGGCCACATGGATCCAGAATCAAAGTTCAGTCATGTTGCCAGGCCATAGGGTACCACCATCAAACCTCAGTCATATTCCCAGGCCACAGGTCTCCAGAATCAAACCGATTTCATGTTCCCAGGCAAGAGGGTACCAGAATCGAAACCGATGTCATGTTCCCAGGCCACAGGATTCCACACTCTAACATCAGTCATCTTCCCAAGCCAATGGTTTCCAGAATCAAAGCTCAATCATATTCCCAGGCCACATGGTTCCAGAATCACACCTCAGTCATGTTCCCAGGGCACAGCGTTCTAGAATGAAACCTCAGTCATGTTCACTGGACACAGGTTTCATGAATAAAATCCCAGTCATGTTCCCAGGCCACAGGGTTCCACGATTAAACCTCAGTCATCTTCGCAGGCCAGAGGGTTCCACAATCAAACCTAAGTCATCTTGCCAAGACACAGGGTTCCACCGTCAAACGTCAGTCATCTTGCCAGGCCACAGGGTTCCACCATCAAGCCTCACTCATGTTCCCAAGCCTGAGGTTTCCACTATCAAACCTCAATCATGTTGCCAGGTCACAGTGTTCAACCATCAAACCTCAGTCATGTTCCCAGGACACAGGTGTCCAGAATCAAACCTCAGTCATGTTCCAAGGGAACAGGCTCCAGAAACAAACCTCAGTCATGTTCCCAGACCACAGGGTTCCAGAATCAACCCGATATCATATTCCCTGGCCACGGTCTTCCAGAATCAAACCTCAGTCATGTTGCCAGGCCACAGGTTTCCACCATCAAACCTCAGACATGTTCCCAGGCCACAAGGTTCCAGAATCAAACCGTTCTCATGTTCCCACGCTTCAGGGTTCCAGTATCCACCGATGTCAAGTTCCCAGGCCAAAGGGTTCCAAAATCAATCCTCCGTTACGTTCCCAGGCTACAGGGTTTGAGAATAAAACCTCAGTCATATTCCCAGTCCACAGGGTTCCAGAACCAAGGCTCAGTCAGGTTCTCGGGGCACAGTATTCCACAATGTAAACATATGTCATGTTCCCAGGCCACAGGGATCCAGAATCAAACTTCAGTCATGTTCCCAGGACACAGGGTTCGAGAATAAAAGCTCAGTCATGTTCCCTGGACACAGGTTTCAAAAATAAAACCCCAGGCATGTTCCCAGGCTACAGGGTTCCAGAATCAAGCCTCCCTCATACTCCAAGGCCACAGGGTTCCACAATTAAAGCTCAGTCATATTCCCAGGCCAGAGGGTTCCACAATCAAACCTAAGTCATCTTGCCAAGCCACAGGGTTCCACCATCAAACCTGTCATGTTCCCAGGCCAGAGTATTCCACAATCAAACCTAAGTCATCTTGCCAAGCCACAGGCTTCAACCGTCAAAGCTCAGTCATGTTTCCAGGCCACAGGTTTCCACCATCAAGCCTCACTCATGTTCCCAAGCCTTAGGGTTCCACTATCAAACCTCAATCATGTTGCCAGGTCACAGGGTTCAACCATCAAACCTCAGTCATGTTCCCAGTAAACAGGGCTCCAGAATCAAACCAATGTCATGTTCCCACGACACAGGGTTTGAGTATCAGGCCTCAGTCAGGTTCCCCGTGCACAGGGTTCCACAATCAAACCTCAGTCATGTTGCCAGTCCACAGGTTTCTGCCATCAAACCTCAGTCAAGTTCCCAGGCCACAGGGTTCCACAATCAAGCCTCAGTCATTTTGCCAGGCCAGAGTGTTCCACCATCAAACCTCAGTCATGATCCCAGGCCCCATGTTTCCACAATGAAACCTCACTCATTTTCCCAGGCCAAAGTTTTCCAGAATCAAACCTCAGTCATATTCCCAGGACACATGGTTCCAGAACCAAACCTGAGTCACGTTCGCAGGCCACAGGTTTCAACAATCAAACCTCAGTCATGTTCCCAGGACACAGGTGTCCAGAATCAAACCTCAGTCATGTTCGCAGGGAACAGGCTTCCAGAAACAAACCTCAGTCATGTTCCCAGACCCCAGGGTTCCAGAATCAAACCTCAGTCTTGTTCCCAGGACACAGGGTTCCAGAATCAACGCGATATCATGTTCCCTGGCCACAGTCTTCCACAATCAAACCTCAGTCATGTTGCCAGTCCACAGGTTTCCACCATCAAACCTCAGACATGTTCCCAGGCCATAGAGTTCCAGAATCAAACCGTTCTCATGTTCCCAGGCCACAGGGTTCCAGAATCCACCGAAGTCATGTTCCCAGGACACAAGGTTCCAGAATCAATCCTCCGTTACGTTCCCAGGCTACAGGGTTCCAGAATAAAACCTCATTCATTTTCCCAGTCCACAGGGTTCCAGAACCAAGGCTCAGTCAGGTTCCCGGGACACAGTATTCCACAATCTAAACAGATGTCATGTTCCCAGGACTCAGGGTTCCAGAATCCACCGATGTCATGTTCCCAGGCCACAGGGTTCCAGAATCAATCCTCAGTTATGTTCCCAGGCTACAGGGTTCCAGAATAAAACCTCAGTTAGGTTCCCAGTCCACAGGGTTCCAGAACCAAGCCTCAGTCAGGTTCCCGGGGCACAGTATTCCACAATCTAAACATATGTCATGTTCGTAGGCCACAGTTTTCCAGAATCACGCCTCAGTCATTTTCCCAGGCCACAGGGATCCAGAATCAAACTTCAGTCATGTTCCCAGGACACAGGATTCGAGAATAAAATCTCAGTCATGTTCCCTGGATACAGGTTTCAAAAATAAAACCCCAGCCATGTTCCCAGGGCACAGGGTTCCAGAAACAAGCCTCACTCATACTCCAAGGCCACAGGGTTCCACAATTAAAGCTCAGTCATATTCCTAGGCCAGAGGGTTCCACAATCAAACCTAAGTCCTCTTGCAAGACCACAGGTTTCCACCATCAAACCGATTTCATGTTCCCAGGCAACAGGGTACCAGAATCCAAACCGATGTCATGTTCCCAGGACACAGAATTCCACACTCTAACATCAGTCATCTTCCCAGGCCAATGGTTTCCAGAATCAAACCTCAGTCATATTCCCAGGCCACATGGTTCCAGAATCAAACCTCAGTCGTGTTCCCAGGACACAGGGTTCCAGAATCAAACCTCAGTCATGTTCCCTGGACACAGGTTTCAGAAATAAAATCCCAGTCATGTTCCCAGGCCCCAGGGTTCCACAATTAAACCTCAGTCATATTCCCAGGCCAGAGGGTTCCACAATCAAACCTAAGTCATCTTGCCAAGCCACAGGATTCCATCATCAAACCTGTCATGTTCCCAGGCCAGAGTGTTCCACAATCAAACCTAAGTCATCTTGCCAAGCCACAGGCTTCAACCGTCAAACCTCAGTCATGTTTCCAGGCCACAGGGTTCCACCATCAAGCCTCACTCATGTTCCCAAGCCTGAGGGTTCCACTATCAAACCTCAATCATGTTGCCAGGTCACAGGGTTCAACCATCAAACCTCAGTCATGTTCCCAGTAAACAGGGCTCCAGAATCAAACCAATGTCATGTTCCCACGACACAGGGTTTGAGTATCAGGCCTCAGTCAGGTTCCCCGTGCACAGGGTTCCACAATCAAACTTCAGTCATGTTGCCAGTCCACAGGTTTCTGCCATCAAACCTCATTCAAGTTGCCAGGCCACAGGGTTCAAGAATGAAGCGTCAGTCATTTTGCCAGGCCATAGTCTTCCACCATCAAACGTCAGTCATGATCCCAGGCCACATGTTTCCACAATGAAACCTCAGTCATTTTCCCAGGCCAAAGGTTTACAGAATCAAACCTCAGTTATATTCCCAGGACACATGGTTCCAGAACCAAACCTGAGCCATGTTCGCAGGACACAGGTTTCAACAATCAAACCTCAGTCATGTTCCCAGGACACAGGTGTCCAGAATCAAACCTCAGTCATGTTCCCAGGGAACAGGTTTCCAGAAAGAAACCTCAGTCATGTTCCCAGAACACAGGGTTCCAGAATCAAACCTCAGTCGTGTTCCCTGCCACAGGTTTCCAGAATCAACCCGATATCATGTTCCCTGGCCACACTCTTCCAGAATCAAACCGTAGTCATGTTGCCAGGCCACAGGTTTCCACCATCAAACCTCAGACATGTTCCCAGGCCACAGGGTTCCAGAATCAAACCGTTCTCATGTTCCCAGGCCACAGGGTTCCAGAATCCAACGATATCATGTTCCCAGGACACAGGGTTCCAGAATCAATCCTCAGTTATGTTACCAGGCTACAGGATTCCGGAATAAAACCTCAGTCATGTTCCCAGTCCACAGGGTTCCAGAACCAAGGCTCAGTCAGGTTCCCGGGGCACAGTATTCCACAATCTAAACAGATGTCATGTTCCCAGGCCACAGTTTCCCAGAATCACGCCTCAGTCATGTTCCCAGGAAACGGGGATCAAGAATCAAACTTCAGTCATGTTCCCAGGCCACAGGGATCCAGAATCAAACCTCAGTCATGTTGCCAGGCCATAGGGTACCACCATCAAACCTCACTCATATTCCCACACCACAGGTTTCCACAATCAAACCGATTCATGTTCCCAGGCAACAGGGTACCAGAATCCAAAACGATGTCATGTTCTCAGGCCACAGGATTCCACACTCTAACATCAGTCATGTTCCCAGGGCAATGGTTTCCAGAATCAAACCTCAGTCATACTCCCAGGCCACTTGGTTCCAGAATCAAACCTCAGTCATGTTCCCAGGACACAGGGTTCCAGAATAAAACCTCAGTCATGTTCCCAGGACACAGGTTTCAGAAATAAAATCCCAGTCATGTTCCCAGGCCACAGGGTTCCACAATTAAACCTCAGTCATATTCCCAGGCCGGAGGGTTCCACAATCAAACCTCAGTCCTGTAGCCAGGCCACGGTTCAACCATCAAGCTTCAGTAATGTTCCCAGGCCAGACTGTTCCACAATCAAACCTAAGTTATCTTGCCAAGCCTCAGGGTTCCACCATCAAACATCAGTCCCGTTGCCAGGCCACAGGTTTCCACCATCAAGCCTCACTCAGGTTCCCAAGCCTGAGGGTTCCACTATCAAACCTCAATCATGTTGCCAGGCCACCGGTTTCAACCTTCAAACCTCAGTCATGTTCCCAGTAAACAGGGCTCCAGAATCAAACCAATGTCCTGTTCCCCGGCCACGGGGTTCCAGTATCAGGCCTCAGTCATGGTCCCAGTGCACAGGGTTCCACAATCAAACCTCAGTCATGTTGCCAGTCCACAGGTTTCTGCCATCCAACCTCAGTCAAGTTGCCATGCCACAGGGTTCCAGAATCAAGCCTCAGTCATTTTGTCAGGCCATAGTGTTCCACCATCAAACCTCAGTCATGATCCCAGGCCACATGTTTTCACAATGAAACCTCAGTCATTTTCCCAGGCCAAAGGTTTCCATAATCAAACCTCAGTCATATTCCCAGGACACATGGTTCCAGAACCAAACCTGAGTCATGTTCTCAGGGCACAGGTTTCAACAATCAAACGTCAGTCATGTTCCCAGTAAACAGTGCTCCAGAATCAAACCAATGTCATGTTCCCACCCCACGGGGTTCCAGTGTGAGGCCTCAGGCATATTCCCCTTGCACAGGGTTCCACACTCAAACCTCAGTCATGTTGCCAGGTCACAGGATTCCACCATCAAACCTCAGACATGTTCCCAGTCCACAGGGTTCCAGAATCAATCTTCAGTTATGTTCCCAGGCTACAGGGTTCCAGAACCAAGGCTCAGTCAGGTTCCCGGGGCACAGTATTCCACAATCTAAACAGATGTCATGTTCCCAGGCCACAGGGATCCAGAATCCACCCATGTCAAGTTCCCAGGCCACAGGGTTCCAGAATCAATCCTCAGTCATGTTGCCAGGCCATAGTGTACCACCATCAAACCTCAGTCATATTCCCAGGCCACAGGTTTCCACATTCAAACCGATTTCATGTTCCCAGGCAACAGGGTACCAGAATCCAAAACGATGTCATGTTCCCAGGCCACAGGATTCCACAATCTAACAACAGTCATGTACCCAGGCCAATGGTTTCCACAATCAAACCTCAGTCATACTCCCAGGCCACTTGGTTCCAGAATCAAACCTCAGTCATGTTCCCAGGACACAGGGCTCTAGAATAAAACCTCAGTCATGGTCCCAGTCCACAGGGGTCCAGAACCATGGCTCAGTCAGGTTGCCGGGGCACAGTATTCCACAATATAAACAAATGTCATGTTCCCAGGCCTCAGGGTTCCAGAATCAACCGAATAGCATGTTCCCTGACCACAGTCTTTCAGAATCAAACCTCAGTCATGTTGCCAGGCCACAGGTTTCCACCATCAAACCTCAGACATGTTTCCAGGCCACAGGGTTCCAGAATCAAACCGTTCTCATGTTCCCAGGCCACAGGAATCCAGAATCAAACTTCAGTCATGTTCCCAGGACACAGGGTTCGAGAATAAAACCTCAGTCATGTTCCCTGGACACAGGTTTCAAAAATGAAACACCAGGCATGTTCCCAGGCCACAGGGTTCCAGAATCAATCCTCACTCATACTCCAAGGCCACAGGGTTCCACAATTAAAGCTCAGTCATATTCCCAGGCCAGAGTGTTCCACAATCAAACCTAAGTCCTCTTGCCAGGCCACAGGATTCCACCATCAAACCTCAGTCATGTTCCCAGGCCACAGGGATCCAGAATCAAACTTCAGTCATGTTGCGAGGCCATAGGGTACCACCATCAAACCTCAGTCATATTCCCAGACCACAGGTTTCCACCATCAAACCGATGTCATGTTCCCAGGCAACAGGGTACCAGAATCCAAACCGATGTCATGTTCCCAGGCCACAGGATTCCACACTGTAATATCAGTCATCTTCCCAGGCCAATGGTTTCCAGATTCAAACCTCAGTCATATTCCCAGGCCACAGGTTTCCGCATTCAAACCGATTTCATGTTCCCAGGCAACAGGGTACCACAATCCAAAGCGATGTCATGTTCCCAGGCCACAGGATTCCACAATCTAACAACAGTCATGTACCCAGGCCAATGGTTTCCACAATCAAACCTCAGTAATACTCCCAGGCCACTTGGTTCCAGAATCAAACCTCAGTCATGTTCCCAGGACACAGGGCTCTAGAATAAAACCTCAGTCATGGTCCCAGTCCAAAGGGGTCCAGAACCATGGCTCAGTCAGGTTCCCGGGGCACAGTATTCCACAATATAAACAAATGTCATGTTCCCAGGCCTCAGGGTTCCAGAATCAACCGAATAGCATGTTCCCTGACCACAGTCTTTCAGAATCAAACCTCAGTCATGTTGCCAGGCCACAGGTTTCCTCCATCAAACCTCAGACATGTTTCCAGGCCACAGAGTTCCAGAATCAAACCGTTCTCATGTTCCCAGGCCACAGGGATCCAGAATCAAACTTCAGTCATGTTCCCAGGACACAGGGTTCGAGAATAAAACCTCAGTCATGTTCCCTGGACACAGGTTTCAAAAATAAAACCCCAGGCATGTTCCCAGGCCACAGGGTTCCAGAATCAAGCCTCACTCATACTCCAAGGCCACAGGGTTCCACAATTAAAGCTCAGTCATATTCCCAGGCCAGAGTGTTCCACAATCAAACCTAAGTCCTCTTGCCAGGCCACAGGATTCCACCATCAAACCTCAGTCATGTTCCCAGGCCACAGGCATCCAGAATCAAACCTCAGTCATGTTGCCAGGCCATAGGGTACCACCATCAAACCTCAGTCATATTCCCAGACCACAGGTTTCCACCATCAAACCGATGTCATGTTCCCAGGCAACAGGGTACCAGAATCCAAACCGATGTCATGTTCCCAGGCCACAGGATTCCACACTGTAATATCAGTCATCTTCCCAGGCCAATGGTTTCCAGATTCAAACCTCAGTCATATTCCCAGGCCACATGGTTACAGAATCAAACCTCAGTCGTGTTCCTAGGACACAGAGTTCCAGAATAAAACCTCAGTCATGTTCCCTGGACACAGGTTTCAGAAATAAAATCCCACTCATGTTCCCAGGCCACAGGGTTCCACAATTAAACCTCTGTCATATTCCCAGGCCAGAGGGTTCCACAATCAAACCTCCGTCCTGTTGCCAGGCCACAGGGTTCCACCATCAAGCCTCACTCATGTTCCCAAGACTGAGGGTTCCACTATGAATCGTCAATCATGTTGCCAGGCCAAAGGTTTCAACCATCAAACCTCAGTCATGTTCCCAGTAAACAGGGCTCCAGAATCAAACCAATGTCATGTTCCCACGACACAGGGTTTGAGTATCAGGCCTCAGTCAGGTTCCCCGTGCACAGGGTTCCACAATCAAACTTCAGTCATGTTGCCAGTCCACAGGTTTCTGCCATCAAACCTCAGTCAAGTTGCCAGGCCACAGGGTTCCAGAATGAAGCCTCAGTCATTTTGCCAGGCCATAGTCTTCCACCATCAAACCTCAGTCATGATCCCAGGCCACATGTTTCCACAATGAAACCTCAGTCATTTTCCCAGGCCAAAGGTTTACAGAATCAAACCTCAGTTATATTCCCAGGACACATGGTTCCAGAAACAAACCTGAGTCACTTTCGCAGGACACAGGTTTCAACAATCAAACCTCAGTCATGTTCCCAGGACACAGGTGTCCAGAATCAAACCTCAGTCATGTTCCCAGGGAACAGGTTTCCAGAAAGAAACCTCAGTCATGTTCCCAGACCACAGGGTTCCAGAATCAAACCTCAGTCGTGTTCCCTGCACACAGGTTTCCAGAATCAACCCGATATCAGGTTCCCTGGCCACACTCTTCCAGAATCATACCGTAGTCATGTTGCCAGGCCACAGGTTTCCACCATCAAACCTCAGACATGTTCCCAGGCCACAGGGTTCCAGAATCAAACCGTTCTCATGTTCCCAGGCCACAGGGTTCCAGAATCCACCGGTATCATGTTCCCAGGACACAGGGTTCCAGAATCAATCCTCAGTTATGTTACCAGGCTACAGGATTCCAGAATAAAACCTCAGTCATGTTCCCAGTCCACAGGGTTCCAGAACCAAGGCTCAGTCAGGTTCCCGGGGCACAGTATTCCACAATCTAAACAGATGTCATGTTCCCAGGCCACAGTTTCCCAGAATCACGCCTCAGTCATGTTCCCAGGAAACGGGGATCAACAATCAAACTTCAGTCATGTTCCCAGGCCACAGGGATCCAGAATCAAACCTCAGTCATGTTGCCAGGCCATAGGGTACCACCATCAAACCTCACTCATATTCCCACACCACAGGTTTCCACAATCAAACCGATTCATGTTCCCAGGCAACAGGGTACCAGAATCCAAAACGATGTCATGTTCTCAGGCCACAGGATTCCACACTCTAACATCAGTCATGTTCCCAGGGCAATGGTTTCCAGAATCAAACCTCAGTCATACTCCCAGGCCACTTGGTTCCAGAATCAAACCTCAGTCATGTTCCCTGGACACAGGTTTCAGAAATAAAATCCCAGTCATGTTCCCAGGCCACAGGGTTCCAGAATTAAACCTCAGTCATATTCCCAGGCCGGAGGGTTCCACAATCAAACCTCAGTCCTGTAGCCAGGCCACGGTTCAACCATCAAGCTTCAGTAATGTTCCCAGGCCAGACTGTTCCACAATCAAACCTAAGTTATCTTGCCAAGCCTCAGGGTTCCACCATCGAACATCAGTCCCGTTGCCAGGCCACAGGGTTCCACCATCAAGCCTCACTCAGGTTCCCAAGCCTGAGGGTTCCACTATCAAACCTCAATCATGTTGCCAGGCCACCGGTTTCAACCTTCAAACCTCAGTCATGTTCCCAGTAAACAGGGCTCCAGAATCAAACCAATGTCCTGTTCCCCGGCCACGGGGTTCCAGTATCAGGCCTCAGACTTTTTCCCCGTGCACAGGGTTCCACAATCAAACCTCAGTCATGTTGCCAGTCCACAGGTTTCTGCCATCAAACCTCAGTCAAGTTGCCATGCCAGAGGGTTCCAGAATCAAGCCTCAGTCATTTTGCCAGGCCATAGTGTTCCACCATCAAACCTCAGTCATGATCCCAGGCCACATGTTTCCACAATGAAACCTCAGTCATTTTCCCAGGCCAAATGTTTCCAGAATCAAACCTCAGTCATATTCCCAGGACACATGGTTCCAGAACCAAACCTGAGTCATGTTCTCAGGGCACAGGTTTCAACAATCAAACGTCAGTCATGTTCCCAGTAAACAGTGCTCCAGAATCAAACCAATGTCATGTTCCAACGCCACGGGGTTCCAGTGTGAGGCCTCAGTCATATTCCCCGTGCACAGGGTTCCACAATCAAACCTCAGTCATGTTGCCAGGTCACAGGCTTCCACCATCAAACCTCAGACATGTTCCCAGTCCACAAGGTTCCAGAATCAATCTTCAGTTATGTTCCCAGGCTACAGGGTTCCAGAATAAAACCTCAGTCATGTTCCCAGTCCACAGGGTTCCAGAACCAAGGCTCAGTCAGGTTCCCGGGGCTCAGTATTCCACAATCTAAACAGATGTCATGTTCCCAGGCCACAGGGATCCAGAATCCACCCATGTCATGTTCCCAGGCCACAGGGTTCCAGAATCAATCCTCAGTCATGTTGCCAGGGCATAGGGTACCACCATCAAACCTCAGTCATATTCCCAGGCCACAGGTTTCCACAATCAAATCGATTTCATGTTCCCAGGCAACAGGGTACCAGAATCCAAAACGATGTCTTGTTCCCAGGCCACAGGATTCCACAATCTAACAACAGTCATGTACCCAGGCCAATGGTTTCCACAATCAAACCTCAGTCATACTCCCAGGCCACTTGGTTCCAGAATCAAACCTCAGTCATGTTTCCAGGACACAGGGCTCCAGAATAAAACCTCAGTCATGTTCCCAGTCCACAGGGGTCTAGAAGCATGGCTCAGTCAGGATCCCGGGGCACAGTATTCCACAATATTAACAGATGTCATGTTCCCAGGCCTCAGGGTTCCAGAATCAACCCAATAGCATGTTCCCTGACCACAGTCTTTCAGAATCAAACCTCAGTCATGTTGCCAGGCAACAGGTTTCCACCATCAAACCTCAGACATGTTTCCAGGCCACAGGGTTCCAGAATCAAACCGTTCTCATGTTCCCAGGCCACAGGGATCCAGAATCAATCTTCAGTCATGTTCCCAGGACACAGGGTTCGAGAATAAAACCTCAGTCATGTTCCCTGGACACAGGTTTCAAAAATAAAACCCCAGGCATGTTCCCAGGCCACAGGGTTCCAGAATCAAGCCTCACTCATACTCCAAGGCCACAGGGTTCCACAATTAAAGCTCAGTCATATTCCCAGGCCAGAGGGTTCCACAATCAAACCTAAGTCCTCTTGCCAGGCCACAGGATTCCACCATCAAACCTCACTCATATTCCCAGACCACAGGTTTCCACCATCAAACCGATGTCATGTTCCCAGGCAACAGGATTCCACACTGTAACATCAGTCATCTTCCCAGGCCAATGGTTTCCAGATTCAAACCTCAGTCATATTCCCAGGCCACATGGTTACAGAATCAAACCTCAGTCGTGTTCCTAGGACACAGAGTTCCAGAATAAAACCTCAGTCATGTTCCCTGGACACAGGTTTCAGAAATAAAATCCCACTCATGTTCCCAGGCCACAGGGTTCCACAATTAAACCTCAGTCATATTCCCAGGCCAGAGGGTTCCACAATCAAACCTCCGTCCTGTTGCCAGGCCACAGGGTTCCACCATCAAGCCTCACTCATGTTCCCAAGACTGAGGGTTCCACTATGAATCGTCAATCATGTTGCCAGGCCAAAGGTTTCAACCATCAAACCTCAGGCATGTTCCCAGTAAACAGGGCTCCAGAATCAACCCAATGTCATGTTCCCACGCCACGGAGTTCCAGTATCAGGCCTCAGTCATATTCCCCGTGCACAGGGTTCCACAGTCAAACCTCAGTCATGTTGCCAGTCCACAGGTTTCTACCATCCAACCTCAGTCAATTTGCCATGCCAGAGGGTTCCAGAATCAAGCCTCAGTCATTTTGCCAGGCCATAGTGTTCCACCATCCAACCTCAGTCATGATCCCAGGCCACATGTTTCCACAATGAAACCTCAGTCATTTTCCCAGGCCAAATGTTTCCAGAATCAAACCTCAGTCATATTCCCAGGACACATGGTTCCAGAATCAAACCTGAGTCATGTTCACAGCCCACAGATTTCAACAATCAAACTTCAGTCATGTTCCCAGGACACAGGTGTCCAGAATCAAACCTCAGTCATGTTCCCAGGGAACAGGCTTCCAGAAACAAACCTCAGTCATGTGCCCAGACCACAGGGTTCCAGAATCAACCCGATATCATGTTCCCTGGCCACAGTCTTCCAGAATAAAACCTCAGCCATGTTGCCAGGCCACAGTTTTCCACCATCAAACCTCAGTCATGTTCCCAGGCCACAGGGATCCAGAATCAAACTTCAGGCATGTTGCCAGGCAATAGGGTACCACCATCAAACCTCAGTCATATTCCCAGACCACAGGTTTCCACCATCAAACCGATTTCATGTTCCCAGGCAACAGGGTACCAGAATCCAAACCGATGTCATATTCCCAGGCCACAGGATTCCACACTGTAACATCAGTCATCTTCCCAGGCCAATGGTTTCCAGAATCAAACCTCAGTCATATTCCCAGGCCACATGGTTCCAGAATCAAACCTCAGTCGTGTTCCCAGGACACAGGGTTCCAGAATCAAAACTCAGTCATGTTCCCTGGACACAGGTTTCAGAAATAAAATCCCAGTCATGTTCCCAGGCCACAGGGCTCCACAATTAAACTTCAGTCATATTCCCAGGCCAGAGGGTTCCACAATCAAACCTAAGTCATCTTGCCAAGCCACAGGGTTCCACCATCAAACCTGTCATGTTCCCAGGCCAGAGTGTTCCACAATCAAACCTAAGTCATCTTGCCAACCCACAGGCTTCAACCGTCAAACCTCAGTCATGTTTCCAGGCCATAGGGTTCCACCATCAAGCCTCATTCATGTTCCCAAGCCTTAGGGTTCCACTATCAAACCTCAATCATGTTGCCAGGTCACAGGGTTCAACCATCAAACCTCAGTCATGTTCCCAGTAAACAGGGCTCCAGAATCAAACAAATGTCATGTTCCCACGACACAGGGTTTGAGTATCAGGCCTCAGTCAGGTTCCCCGTGCACAGGGTTCCACAATCAAACCTCAGTCATGTTGCCAGTCCACATGTTTCTGCCATCAAACCTCAGTCAAGTTCCCAGGCCACAGGGTCCACAATCAAGCCTCAGTCATTTTGCCAGGCCAGAGTGTTCCACCATCAAACCTCCGTCATGATCCCAGGCCACATGTTTCCACAATGAAACCTCAGTCATTTTCCCAGGCCAAAGTTTTCCAGAATCAAACCTCAGTCATATTCCCAGGACACATGGTTCCAGAACCAAACCTGAGTCACGTTCGCAGGCCACAGGTTTCAACAATCAAACCTCAGTCATGTTCCCAGGACACAGGTGTCCAGAATCAAACCTCAGTCATGTTCCCAGGGAACAGGCTTCCAGAAACAAACCTCAGTCATGTTCCCAGACCACAGGGTTCCAAAATCAAACCTCAGTCTTGTTCCCAGGACACAGGGTTCCAGAATCAACCCGATATCATGTTCCCTGGCCACAGTCTTCCACAATCAAACCTCAGTCATGTTGCCAGGCCACAGGTTTCCACCATCAAACCTCAGACATGTTACCAGGCCATGGAGTTCCAGAATCAAACCGTTCTCATGTTCCCAGGCCACAGGGTTCCAGAATCCACCGAAGTCATGTTCCCAGGACACAGGGTTCCAGAATCAATCCTCCGTTACGTTCCCAGGCTACAGGGTTCCAGAATAAAACCTCAGTCATGTTCCCAGTCCACAGGGTTCCAGAATCAAGGCTCAGTCAGGCTCCCGGGGCACAGTATTCCACAATCTAAACAGATGTCATGTTCCCAGGCCTCAGGGTTCCAGAATCAAACCGTTCTCATGTTCCCAGGCTACAGGATTCCAGAATAAAACCTCAGTCATGTTCCCAGTCCACAGGGTTCCAGAACCAAGGCTCAGTCAGGTTCCCGGGGCTAAGTATTCCACAATCTAAACAGATGTCATGTTCCCAGGCCACAGTTTTCCAGAATCACGCCTCAGTCATGTTCCCAGGCCACAGGGTTCCAGAATCAATCCTCAGTCGTGTTCCCAGGACACAGGGTTCCAGAATAAAACCTCAGTCATGTTCCCTGGACACAGGTTTCAGAAATAAAATCCCAGTCATGTTCCCAGGACACAGGGTTCCACAATTAAACTTCAGTCATATTCCCAGGCCAGAGGGTTCCACAATCAAACCTAAGTCATCTTGCCAAGCCACAGGGTTCCACCATCAAACCTGTCATGTTCCCAGGCCAGAGTGTTCCACAATCAAACCTAAGTCATCTTGCCAAGCCACAGGCTTCAACCGTCAAACCTCAGTCATATTTCCAGGCCACAGGGTTCCAGAATCCACCGATATCATGTACCCAGGACACAGGGTTCCACAATCAATCCTCAGTTATGTTCCCAGGCTACAGGGTTCCAGAGTAAAACCTCAGTCAAGTTCTGAGTCCACAGGGGTCCAGAACCAACGCTCAGTCAGGTTCCCGGGGAACAGTATTCCACAATCTACACAGATGTCATGTTCCTAGGCCACAGTTTTCCAGAATCACGCCTCAGTCATGTTGCCAGGTCACAGGGATCCAGAATCAAACCGATATCATGTTCCCTGGCCACAGTCTTCCAGAATCAAACCTCAGTCATATTGCCAGGGCATAGGGTACGACCATCAAACCTCACTCATATTCTCAGGCCACAGGTTTCCACAATCAAACCGATTTCATGTTCCCAGGCAACAGGGTACCAGAATCCAAAACGATGTCATGTTCCCAGGCCACAGGATTCCACAATCTAACAACAGTCATGTTCCCAGGCCAATGGTTTCCAGACTCAAACCTCAGTCATACTCCCACGCCACTTGGTTCCAGAATCAAACCTCAGTCATGTTCCCAGGCCACAGGGATCCAGAATCAAACTTCAGTCATGTTGCGAGGCCATAGGGTACCACCATCAAACCTCAGTCATATTCCCAGACCACAGGTTTCCACCATCAAACCGATGTCATGTTCCCAGGCAACAGGGTACCAGAATCCAAACCGATGTCATGTTCCCAGGCCACAGGATTCCACACTGTAATATCAGTCATCTTCCCAGGCCAATGGTTTCCAGATTCAAACCTCAGTCATATTCCCAGGCCACATGGTTACAGAATCAAACCTCAGTCGTGTTCCTAGGACACAGAGTTCCAGAATAAAACCTCAGTCATGTTCCCTGGACACAGGTTTCAGAAATAAAATCCCACTCATGTTCCCAGGCCACAGGGTTCCACAATTAAACCTCAGTCATATTCCCAGGCCAGAGGGTTCCACAATCAAACCTCCGTCCTGTTGCCAGGCCACAGGGTTCCACCATCAAGCCTCACTCATGTTCCCAAGACTGAGGGTTCCACTATGAATCGTCAATCATGTTGCCAGGCCAAAGATTTCAACCATCAAACCTCAGTCATGTTCCCAGTAAACAGGGCTCCAGAATCAAACCAATGTCATGTTCCCACGACACAGGGTTTGAGTATCAGGCCTCAGTCAGGTTCCCCGTGCACAGGGTTCCACAATCAAACTTCAGTCATGTTGCCAGTCCACAGGTTTCTGCCATCAAACCTCAGTCAAGTTGCCAGGCCACAGGGTTCCAGAATGAAGCCTCAGTCATTTTGCCAGGCCATAGTCTTCCACCATCAAACCTCAGTCATGATCCCAGGCCACATGTTTCCACAATGAAACCTCAGTCATTTTCCCAGGCCAAAGGTTTACAGAATCAAACCTCAGTTATATTCCCAGGACACATGGTTCCAGAAACAAACCTGAGTCACTTTCGCAGGACACAGGTTTCAACAATCAAACCTCAGTCATGTTCCCAGGACACAGGTGTCCAGAATCAAACCTCAGTCATGTTCCCAGGGAACAGGTTTCCAGAAAGAAACCTCAGTCATGTTCCCAGAACACAGGGTTCCAGAATCAAACCTCAGTCGTGTTCCCTGCACACAGGTTTCCAGAATCAACCCGATATCAGGTTCCCTGGCCACACTCTTCCAGAATCATACCGTAGTCATGTTGCCAGGCCACAGGTTTCCACCATCAAACCTCAGACATGTTCCCAGGCCACAGGGTTCCAGAATCAAACCGTTCTCATGTTCCCAGGCCACAGGGTTCCAGAATCCACCGGTATCATGTTCCCAGGACACAGGGTTCCAGAATCAATCCTCAGTTATGTTACCAGGCTACAGGATTCCAGAATAAAACCTCAGTCATGTTCCCAGTCCACAGGGTTCCAGAACCAAGGCTCAGTCAGGTTCCCGGGGCACAGTATTCCACAATCTAAAGAGATGTCATATTCCCAGGCCACAGTTTCCCAGAATCACGCCTCAGTCATGTTCCCAGGAAACGGGGATCAAGAATCAAACTTCAGTCATGTTCCCAGGCCACAGGGATCCAGAATCAAACCTCAGTCATGTTGCCAGGCCATAGGGTACCACCATCAAACCTCACTCATATTCCCACACCACAGGTTTCCACAATCAAACCGATTCATGTTCCCAGGCAACAGGGTACCAGAATCCAAAACGATGTCATGTTCTCAGGCCACAGGATTCCACACTCTAACATCAGTCATGTTCCCAGGGCAATGGTTTCCAGAATCAAACCTCAGTCATACTCCCAGGCCACTTGGTTCCAGAATCAAACCTCAGTCATGTTCCCTGGACACAGGTTTCAGAAATAAAATCCCAGTCATGTTCCCAGGCCACAGGGTTCCAGAATTAAACCTCAGTCATATTCCCAGGCCGGAGGGTTCCACAATCAAACCTCAGTCCTGTAGCGAGGCCACGGTTCAACCATCAAGCTTCAGTAATGTTCCCAGGCCAGACTGTTCCACAATCAAACCTAAGTTATCTTGCCAAGCCTCAGGGTTACACCGTCAAACATCAGTCCCGTTGCCAGGCCACAGGGTTCCACCATCAAGCCTCACTCAGGTTCCCAAGCCTGAGGGTTCCACTATCAAACCTCAATCATGTTGCCAGGCCACCGGTTCCAACCTTCAAACCTCAGTCATGTTCCCAGTAAACAGGGCTCCAGAATCAAACCAATGTCCTGTTCCCCGGCCACGGGGTTCCAGTATCAGGCCTCAGACTTTTTCCCCGTGCACAGGGTTCCACAATCAAACCTCAGTCATGTTGCCAGTCCACAGGTTTCTACCATCAAACCTCAGTCAAGTTGCCATGCCAGAGGGTTCCAGAATCAAGCCTCAGTCATTTTGCCAGGCCATAGTGTTCCACCATCAAACCTCAGTCATGATCCCAGGCCACATGTTTCCACAATGAAACCTCAGTCATTTTCCCAGGCCAAATGTTTCCAGAATCAAACCTCAGTCATATTCCCAGGACACATGGTTCCAGAATCAAACCTGAGTCATGTTCACAGCCCACAGATTTCAACAATCAAACTTCAGTCATGTTCCCAGGACACAGGTGTCCAGAATCAAACCTCAGTCATGTTCCCAGGGAACAGGCTTCCAGAAACAAACCTCAGTCATGTGCCCAGACCACAGGGTTCCAGAATCAACCCGATATCATGTTCCCTGGCCGCAGTCTTCCAGAATCAAACCTCAGCCATGTTGCCAGGCCACAGTTTTCCACCATCAAACCTCAGTCATGTTCCCAGGCCACAGGGATCCAGAACCAAACTTCAGTCATGTTCCCAGGACACAGGGTTCGAGAATAAAACCTCAGTCATGTTCCCTGGACACAGGTTTCAAAAATAAAACCCCAGGCATGTTCCCAGGCCACAGGGTTCCAGAGTCAAGCCTCACACATACTCCAAGGCCACAGGGTTCCACAATTAAAGCTCAGTCATATTCCCAGGCCAGAGGGTTCCACAATCAAACCTAAGTCCTCTTACCAGGCCACAGGATTCCACCATCAAACCTCAGTCATGTTCCCAGGCCACAGGGATCCAGAATTAAACTTCAGGTATGTTGCCAGGCCATAGGGTACCACCATCAAACCTCAGTCATATTCCCAGACCACAGGTTTCCACCATCAAACCGATGTCATGTTCCCAGGCAACAGGGTAGCAGAATCCAAAACGATGTCATATTCCCAGGCCACAGGATTCCACACTCTAACATCAGTCATCTTCCCAGGCCAATGGTTTCCTGAATCAAACCTCAGTCATATTCCCAGGCCACATGGTTCCAGAATCAAACCTCAGTCTTGTTCCCAGGACACAGGGTTCCAGAATCAAACCTCAGTCATGTTCCCTGGACACAGGTTTCAGAAATAAAATCCCAGTCATGTTCCCAGGCCACAGGGTTCCACAATTAAACTTCAGTCATATTCCCAGGCCAGAGGGTTCCACAATCAAACCTAAGTCATCTTGCCAAGCCACAGGGTTCCACCATCAAACCTGTCATGTTCCCAGGCCAGAGTGTTCCACAATCAAACCTAAGTCATCTTGCCAAGCCACAGGCTTCAACCGTCAAACCTCAGTCATGTTTCCAGGCCACAGGGTTCCACCATCAAGCCTCACTCATGTTCCCAAGCCTTAGGGTTCCACTATCAAACCTCAATCATGTTGCCAGGTCACAGGGTTCAACCATCAAACCTCAGTCATGTTCCCAGTAAACAGGGCTCCAGAATCAAACCAATGTCATGTTCCCACGACACAGGGTTTGAGTATCAGGCCTCAGTCAGGTTCCCCGTGCACAGGGTTCCACAATCAAACCTCAGTCATGTTGCCAGTCCACAGGTTTCTGCCATCAAACCTCAGTCAAGTTCCCAGGCCACAGGGTTCCACAATCAAGCCTCAGTCATTTTGCCAGGCCAGAGTGTTCCACCATCAAACCTCAGTCATGATCCCAGGCCACATGTTTCCACAATGAAACCTCAGTCATTTTCCCAAGCCAAAGGTTTCCAGAATCAAACCTCAGTCATATTCCCAGGGCACATGGTTCCAGAATCAAACCTGAATCATGTTCGCAGGCCCCAGCTGTCAACAATCAAACCTCAGGCATGTTCCCAGGACACAGGTGTCCAGAATCAAACCTCAGTCATGTTCCCAGGGAACAGGCTTCCAGAAACAAAGCTCAGTCATGTTCCCAGGCCACAGGGTTCCAGAATCAAACCTCAGTCTTGTTCCCAGGACACAGGTTTCCAGAATCAACCCGATATCATGTTCCCTGGCCACAGTCTCAGAATCAAACCTCAGTCATGTTGCCAGGCCACAGGTTTCCACCATCAAACCTCAGACATGTTCCCAGGCCACAGGGTTCCAGAGTCAAACCGTTGGCAGGTCCCCAGACCACAGGGTTCCAGAATCCACCAATGTCATGTTCCCAGGCCACAGGGTTCCAGAATCAATCCTCAGTTATGTTCCCAGGGTACAGGGTTCCAGAATAAAACCTCAGTCATGTTCCCAGACCACAGGGTTCCAGAACCAAGGCTCAGTCAGGTTCCCGGGCCACAGTATTCCACAATCTAAACAGATGTCATGTTCCCAGGCCTCAGGGTTCCAGAATCCACCCATGTCATGTTCCCAGTCCACAGGGTTCCAGAACCAAGGCTCAGTCAGGTTCCCGGGGCACAGTATTCCACAATCTAAACAGATGTCATATTCCCAGGCCACAGGTTTCCAAAATCACGCCTCAGTCATGTTCCCAGGCCTCAGGTTTCCAGAATCAAACTGATTTCATGTTCCCTGGCAACAGGGTACCAGAATCCAAACCGATGTCATGTTCCCAGGCCACAGGATTCCACACTCTAACATCAGTCATGTTCCCAGGCCACATGGTTCCAGAATCAAACCTCAGTCGTGTTCCCAGGACACAGGGTTCCAGAAGAAAACCTCAGTCATGTTCCCTGGACACAGGTTTCAGAAATCAAATCCCAGTCATATTCCCAGGCCACAGGGTTCCACAATTAAACCTCAGTCATATTCCCAGGCCAGAGGGTTCCACCATCAAACCTCAGTCCTGTGGCCAGGCCACGGTTCCACCATCAAGCCTCAGTCATGTTCCCAGGCCAGAGTGTTCCACAATCAAACCTAAGTCATCTTGCCAAGCCACAGGGTTCCACCATCAAACCTCAGGCATGTTGCCAGGCCAAAGGGTTCCACCATCAAGCCTCACTCATGTTCCCAAGCCTGAGGGTTGCACTATCAAACCTCAATCATGTTGCCAGGCCACAGGGTTCAACCATCAATCCTCAGTCATGTTCCCAGTAAACAGGGAGCCTGAATCAAACCAATGTCATGTTCCCACACCACGGGGTTCCAGTATCAGGCCTCAGTCATGGTCCCAGTGCACAGGGTCCCACAATCAAACCTCAGTCATGTTGCCAGTCCACAGGTTTCTGCCATCAAACCTCAGTCAAGTTCCCAGGCCACAGGGTTCCAGAATCAAGCCTCAGTCATTTGGCCAGGCTAGAGTGTTCCACCATCAAACCTCAGTCATGATCCCAGGCCACATGTTTCCACAATGAAACCTCAGTCATTTTCCCAAGCCAAAGGTTTCCAGAATCAAACCTCAGTCATATTCCCAGGACACATGGTTCCAGAATCAAACCTGAATCATGTTCGCAGGCCCCAGGTGTCAACAATCAAACCTCAGGCATGTTCCCAGGACACAGGTGTCCAGAATCAAACCTCAGTCATGTTCCCAGGGAACAGGCTTCCAGAAACAAAGCTCAGTCATGTTCCCAGGCCACAGGGTTCCAGAATCAAACCTCAGTCTTGTTCCCAGGACACAGGTTTCCAGAATCAACCCGATATCATGTTCCCTGGCCACAGTCTCAGAACCAAACCTCAGTCATGTTGCCAGGCCACAGGTTTCCACCATCAAACCTCAGACATGTTCCCAGGCCACAGGGTTCCAGAGTCAAACCGTTGGCAGGTTCCCAGGCCACAGGGTTCCAGAATCCACCAATGTCATGTTCCCAGGCCACAGGGTTCCAGAATCAATCCTCAGTTATGTTCCCAGGCTACAGGGTTCCAGAATAAAACCTCAGTCATGTTCCCAGACCACAGGGTTCCAGAACCAAGGCTCAGTCAGGTTCCCGGGCCACAGTATTACACAATCTAAACAGATGTCATGTTCCCAGGCCTCAGGGTTCCAGAATCCACCCATGTCATGTTCCCAGTCCACAGGGTTCCAGAACCAAGGCTCAGTCAGGTTCCCGGGGCACAGTATTCCACAATCTAAACAGATGTCATATTCCCAGGCCACAGGGTTCCAAAATCACGCCTCAGTCATGTTCCCAGGCCACAGGTTTCCAGAATCAAACCGATTTCATGTTGCCTGGCAACAGGGTACCAGAATCCAAACCGATGTCATGTTCCCAGGCCACAGGATTCCACACTCTAACATCAGTCATGTTCCCAGGCCACATGGTTCCAGAATCAAACCTCAGTCGTGTTCCCAGGACACAGGGTTCCAGAAGAAAACCTCAGTCATGTTCCCTGGACACAGGTTTCAGAAATCAAATCCCAGTCATGTTCCCAGGCCACAGGGTTTCACAATTAAACCTCAGTCATATTCCCAGGCCAGAGGGTTCCACAATCAAACCTCAGTCCTGTGGCCAGGCCACGGTTCCACCATCAAGCCTCAGTCATGTTCCCAGGCCAGAGTGTTCCACAATCAAACCTAAGTCATCTTGCCAAGCCACAGGGTTCCACCATCAAACCTCAGGCATGTTGCCAGGCCAAAGGGTTCCACCATCAAGCCTCACTCATGTTCCCAAGCCTGAGGGTTGCACTATCAAACCTCAATCATGTTGCCAGGCCACAGGGTTCAACCATCAATCCTCAGTCATGTTCCCAGTAAACAGGGCTCCTGAATCAAACCAATGTCATGTTCCCACACCACGGGGTTCCAGTATCAGGCCTCAGTCATGGTCCCAGTGCACAGGGTCCCACAATCAAACCTCAGTCATGTTGCCAGTCCACAGGTTTCTGCCATCAAACCTCAGTCAAGTTCCCAGGCCACAGGGTTCCAGAATCAAGCCTCAGTCATTTGGCCAGGCTAGAGTGTTCCACCATCAAACCTCAGTCATGATCCCAGGCCACATGTTTCCACAATGAAACCTCAGTCATTTTCCCAAGCCAAAGGTTTCCAGAATCAAACCTCAGTCATGTTCCCAAGACACATGGTTCCAGAATCAAACCTGAATCATGTTAGCAGGCCCCAGGTGTCAACAATCAAACCTCAGGCATGTTCCCAGGACACAGGTGTCCAGAATCAAACCTCAGTCATGTTCCCAGGGAACAGGCTTCCAGAAACAAAGCTCAGTCATGTTCCCAGGCCACAGGGTTCCAGAATAAAACCTCAGTCTTGTTCCAAGGACACAGGTTTCCAGAATCAACCCGATATCATGTTCCCTGGCCACAGTCTCAGAATCAAACCTCAGTCATGTTGCCAGGCCACAGGTTTCCACCATCAAACCTCAGACATGTTCCCAGGCCACAGGGTTCCAGAGTCAAACCGTTGGCAGGTCCCCAGGCCACAGGGTTCCAGAATCCACCAATGTCATGTTCCCAGGTCACAGGGTTCCAGAATCAATCCTCAGTTATGTTCCCAGGCTACAGGGTTCCAGAATAAAACCTCAGTCATGTTCCCAGACCACAGGGTTCCAGAACCAAGGCTCAGTCAGGTTCCGGGGCCACAGTATTCCACAATCTAAACAGATGTCATGTTCCCAGGCCTCAGGGTTCCAGAATCCACCCATGTCATGTTCCCAGTCCACAGGGTTCCAGAACCAAGGCTCAGTCAGGTTCCCGGGGCACAGTATTCCACAATCTAAACAGATGTCATATTCCCAGGCCACAGGGTTCCAAAATCACGCCTCAGTCATGTTCCCAGGCCACAGGTTTCCAGAATCAAACCGATTTCATGTTCCCTGGCAACAGGGTACCAGAATCCAAACCGATGTCATGTTCCCAGGCCACAGGATTCCACACTCTAACATCAGTCATGTTCCCAGGCCACATGGTTCCAGAATCAAACCTCAGTCGTGTTCCCAGGACACAGGGTTCCAGAAGAAAACCTCAGTCATGTTCCCTGGACACAGGTTTCAGAAATCAAATCCCAGTCATGTTCCCAGGCCACAGGGTTCCACAATTAAACCTCAGTCATATTCCCAGGCCAGAGGGTTCCACAATCAAACCTCACTCCTGTGGCCAGGCCACGGTTCCACCATCAAGCCTCAGTCATGTTCCCAGGACAGAGTGTTCCACAATCAAACCTAAGTCATCTTGCCAAGCCACAGGTTACCACCATCAAACCTCAATCATGTTGCCAGGCCACAGGGTTCAACCATCAATCCTCAGTCATGTTCCCAGTAAACAGGGCTCCTGAATCAAACCAATGTCATGTTCCCACACCACGGGGTTCCAGTATCAGGCCTCAGTCATGGTCCCAGTGCACAGGGTCCCACAATCAAACCTCAGTCATGTTGCCAGTCCACAGGTTTCTGCCATCAAACCTCAGTCAAGTTCCCAGGCCACAGGGTTCCAGAATCAAGCCTCAGTCATTTGGCCAGGCTAGAGTGTTCCACCATCAAACCTCAGTCATGATCCCAGGCCACATGTTTCCACAATGAAACCTCAGTCATTTTCCCAAGCCAAAGGTTTCCAGAATCAAACCTCAGTCATGTTCCCAAGACACATGGTTCCAGAATCAAACCTGAATCATGTTAGCAGGCCCCAGGTGTCAACAATCAAACCTCAGGCATGTTCCCAGGACACAGGTGTCCAGAATCAAACCTCAGTCATGTTCCCAGGGAACAGGCTTCCAGAAACAAAGCTCAGTCATGTTCCCAGGCCACAGGGTTCCAGAATCAAACCTCAGTCTTGTTCCCAGGACACAGGTTTCCAGAATCAACCCGATATCATGTTCCCTGGCCACAGTCTCAGAATCAAACCTCAGTCATGTTGCCAGGCCACAGGTTTCCACCATCAAACCTCAGACATGTTCCCAGGCCACAGGGTTCCAGAGTCAAACCGTTGGCAGGTCCCCAGACCACAGGGTTCCAGAATCCACCAATGTCATGTTCCCAGGCCACAGGGTTCCAGAATCAATCCTCAGTTATGTTCCCAGGCTACAGGGTTCCAGAATAAAACCTCAGTCATGTTCCCAGACCACAGGGTTCCAGAACCAAGGCTCAGTCAGGTTCCCGGGCCACAGTATTCCACAATCTAAACAGATGTCATGTTCCCAGGCCTCAGGGTTCCAGAATCCACCCATGTCATGTTCCCAGTCCACAGGGTTCCAGAACCAAGGCTCAGTCAGGTTCCCGGGGCACAGTATTCCACAATCTAAACAGATGTCATATTCCCAGGCCACAGGGTTCCAAAATCACGCCTCAGTCATGTTCCCAGGCCACAGGTTTCCAGAATCAAACCGATTTCATGTTCCCTGGCAACAGGGTACCAGAATCCAAACCGATGTCATGTTCCCAGGCCACAGGATTCCACACTCTAACATCAGTCATGTTCCCAGGCCACATGGTTCCAGAATCAAACCTCAGTCGTGTTCCCAGGACACAGGGTTCCAGAAGAAAACCTCAGTCATGTTCCCTGGACACAGGTTTCAGAAATCAAATCCCAGTCATGTTCCCAGGCCACAGGGTTCCACAATTAAACCTCAGTCATATTCCCAGGCCAGAGGGTTCCACAATCAAACCTCACTCCTGTGGCCAGGCCACGGTTCCACCATCAAGCCTCAGTCATGTTCCCAGGACAGAGTGTTCCACAATCAAACCTAAGTCATCTTGCCAAGCCACAGGTTACCACCATCAAACCTCAGGCATGTTGCCAGGCCAAAGGGTTCCACCATCAAGCCTCACTCATGTTCCCAAGCCTGAGGGTTGCACTATCAAACCTCAATCATGTTGCCAGGCCACAGGGTTCAACCATCAATCCTCAGTCATGTTCCCAGTAAACAGGGCTCCTGAATCAAACCAATGTCATGTTCCCACACCACGGGGTTCCAGTATCAGGCCTCAGTCATGGTCCCAGTGCACAGGGTCCCACAATCAAACCTCAGTCATGTTGCCAGTCCACAGGTTTCTGCCATCAAACCTCAGTCAAGTTCCCAGGCCACAGGGTTCCAGAATCAAGCCTCAGTCATTTGGCCAGGCTAGAGTGTTCCACCATCAAACCTCAGTCATGATCCCAGGCCACATGTTTCCACAATGAAACCTCAGTCATTTTCCCAAGCCAAAGGTTTCCAGAATCAAACCTCAGTCATGTTCCCAGGACACATGGTTCCAGAATCAAACCAGAATCATGTTCGCAGGCCCCAGCTGTCAACAATCAAACCTCAGGCATGTTCCCAGGACACAGGTGTCCAGAATCAAACCTCAGTCATGTTCCCAGGGAACAGCCTTCCAGAAACAAAGCTCAGTCATGTTCCCAGGCCACAGGGTTCCAGAATCAAACCTCAGTCTTGTTCCCAGGACACAGGTTTCCAGAATCAACCCGATATCATGTTCCCTGGCCACAGTCTCAGAATCAAACCTCAGTCATGTTGCCAGGCCACAGGTTTCCACCATCAAACCTCAGACATGTTCCCAGGCCACAGGGTTCCAGAGTCAAACCGTTGGCAGGTCCCCAGGCCACAGGGTTCCAGAATCCACCAATGTCATGTTCCCAGGCCACAGGGTTCCAGAATCAATCCTCAGTTATGTTCCCAGGCTACAGGGTTCCAGAATAAAACCTCAGTCATGTTCCCAGACAACAGGGTTCCAGAACCAAGGCTCAGTCAGGTTCCCGGGCCACAGTATTCCACAATCTAAACAGATGTCATGTTCCCAGGCCTCAGGGTTCCAGAATCCACCCATGTCATGTTCCCAGTCCACAGGGTTCCAGAACCAAGGCTCAGTCAGGTTCCCGGGGTACAGTATTCCACCATCTAAACAGATGTCATATTCCCAGGCCACAGGGTTCCAAAATCACGCCTCAGTCATGTTCCCAGGCCACAGGTTTCCAGAATCAAACCGATTTCATGTTCCCTGGCAACAGGGTACCAGAATCCAAACCGATGTCATGTTCCCAGGCCACAGGATTCCACACTCTAACATCAGTCATGTTCCCAGGCCACATGGTTCCAGAATCAAACCTCAGTCGTGTTCCCAGGACACAGGGTTCCAGAAGAAAACCTCAGTCATGTTCCCTGGACACAGGTTTCAGAAATCAAATCCCAGTCATGTTCCCAGGCCACAGGGTTCCACAATTAAACCTCAGTCATATTCCCAGGCCAGAGGGTTCCACAATCAAACCTCAGTCCTGTGGCCAGGCCACGGTTCCACCATCAAGCCTCAGTCATGTTCCCAGGCCAGAGTGTTCCACAATCAAACCTAAGTCATCTTGCCAAGCCACAGGGTTCCACCATCAAACCTCAGGCATGTTGCCAGGCCAAAGGGTTCCACCATCAAGCCTCACTCATGTTCCCAAGCCTGAGGGTTGCACTATCAAACCTCAATCATGTTGCCAGGCCACAGGGTTCAACCATCAATCCTCAGTCATGTTCCCAGTAAACAGGGCTCCTGAATCAAACCAATGTCATGTTCCCACACCACGGGGTTCCAGTATCAGGCCTCAGTCATGGTCCCAGTGCACAGGGTCCCACAATCAAACCTCAGTCATGTTGCCAGTCCACAGGTTTCTGCCATCAAACCTCAGTCAAGTTCCCAGGCCACAGGGTTCCAGAATCAAGCCTCAGTCATTTGGCCAGGCTAGAGTGTTCCACCATCAAACCTCAGTCATGATCCCAGGCCACATGTTTCCACAATGAAACCTCAGTCATTTTCCCAAGCCAAAGGTTTCCAGAATCAAACCTCAGTCATGTTCCCAAGACACATGGTTCCAGAATCAAACCTGAATCATGTTAGCAGGCCCCAGGTGTCAACAATCAAACCTCAGGCATGTTCCCAGGACACAGGTGTCCAGAATCAAACCTCAGTCATGTTCCCAGGGAACAGGCTTCCAGAAACAAAGCTCAGTCATGTTCCCAGGCCACAGGGTTCCAGAATAAAACCTCAGTCTTGTTCCAAGGACACAGGTTTCCAGAATCAACCCGATATCATGTTCCCTGGCCACAGTCTCAGAATCAAACCTCAGTCATGTTGCCAGGCCACAGGTTTCCACCATCAAACCTCAGACATGTTCCCAGGCCACAGGGTTCCAGAGTCAAACCGTTGGCAGGTCCCCAGGCCACAGGGTTCCAGAATCCACCAATGTCATGTTCCCAGGTCACAGGGTTCCAGAATCAATCCTCAGTTATGTTCCCAGGCTACAGGGTTCCAGAATAAAACCTCAGTCATGTTCCCAGACCACAGGGTTCCAGAACCAAGGCTCAGTCAGGTTCCCGGGCCACAGTATTCCACAATCTAAACAGATGTCATGTTCCCAGGCCTCAGGGTTCCAGAATCCACCCATGTCATGTTCCCAGTCCACAGGGTTCCAGAACCAAGGCTCAGTCAGGTTCCCGGGGCACAGTATTCCACAATCTAAACAGATGTCATATTCCCAGGCCACAGGGTTCCAAAATCACGCCTCAGTCATGTTCCCAGGCCACAGGTTTCCAGAATCAAACCGATTTCATGTTCCCTGGCAACAGGGTACCAGAATCCAAACCGATGTCATGTTCCCAGGCCACAGGATTCCACACTCTAACATCAGTCATGTTCCCAGGCCACATGGTTCCAGAATCAAACCTCAGTCGTGTTCCCAGGACACAGGGTTCCAGAAGAAAACCTCAGTCATGTTCCCTGGACACAGGTTTCAGAAATCAAATCCCAGTCATGTTCCCAGGCCACAGGGTTCCACAATTAAACCTCAGTCATATTCCCAGGCCAGAGGGTTCCACAATCAAACCTCACTCCTGTGGCCAGGCCACGGTTCCACCATCAAGCCTCAGTCATGTTCCCAGGACAGAGTGTTCCACAATCAAACCTAAGTCATCTTGCCAAGCCACAGGTTACCACCATCAAACCTCAGGCATGTTGCCAGGCCAAAGGGTTCCACCATCAAGCCTCACTCATGTTCCCAAGCCTGAGGGTTGCACTATCAAACCTCAATCATGTTGCCAGGCCACAGGGTTCAACCATCAATCCTCAGTCATGTTCCCAGTAAACAGGGCTCCTGAATCAAACCAATGTCATGTTCCCACACCACGGGGTTCCAGTATCAGGCCTCAGTCATGGTCCCAGTGCACAGGGTCCCACAATCAAACCTCAGTCATGTTGCCAGTCCACAGGTTTCTGCCATCAAACCTCAGTCAAGTTCCCAGGCCACAGGGTTCCAGAATCAAGCCTCAGTCATTTGGCCAGGCTAGAGTGTTCCACCATCAAACCTCAGTCATGATCCCAGGCCACATGTTTCCACAATGAAACCTCAGTCATTTTCCCAAGCCAAAGGTTTCCAGAATCAAACCTCAGTCATGTTCCCAAGACACATGGTTCCAGAATCAAACCTGAATCATGTTAGCAGGCCCCAGGTGTCAACAATCAAACCTCAGGCATGTTCCCAGGACACAGGTGTCCAGAATCAAACCTCAGTCATGTTCCCAGGGAACAGGCTTCCAGAAACAAAGCTCAGTCATGTTCCCAGGCCACGGGGTTCCAGAATCAAACCTCAGTCTTGTTCCAAGGACACAGGTTTCCAGAATCAACCCGATATCATGTTCCCTGGCCACAGTCTCAGAATCAAACCTCAGTCATGTTGCCAGGCCACAGGTTTCCACCATCAAACCTCAGACATGTTCCCAGGCCACAGGGTTCCAGAGTCAAACCGTTGGCAGGTCCCCAGGCCACAGGGTTCCAGAATCCACCAATGTCATGTTCCCAGGCCACAGGGTTCCAGAATCAATCCTCAGTTATGTTCCCAGGCTACAGGGTTCCAGAATAAAACCTCAGTCATGTTCCCAGACCACAGGGTTCCAGAACCAAGGCTCAGTCAGGTTCCCGGGCCACAGTATTCCACAATCTAAACAGATGTCATGTTCCCAGGCCTCAGGGTTCCAGAATCCACCCATGTCATGTTCCCAGTCCACAGGGTTCCAGAACCAAGGCTCAGTCAGGTTCCCGGGGCACAGTATTCCACCATCTAAACAGATGTCATATTCCCAGGCCACAGGGTTCCAAAATCACGCCTCAGTCATGTTCCCAGGCCACAGGTTTCCAGAATCAAACTGATTTCATGTTCCCTGGCAACAGGGTACCAGAATCCAAACCGATGTCATGTTCCCAGGCCACAGGATTCCACACTCTAACATCAGTCATGTTCCCAGGCCACATGGTTCCAGAATCAAACCTCAGTCGTGTTCCCAGGACACAGGGTTCCAGAAGAAAACCTCAGTCATGTTCCCTGGACACAGGTTTCAGAAATCAAATCCCAGTCATGTTCCCAGGCCACAGGGTTCCACAATTAAACCTCAGTCATATTCCCAGGCCAGAGGGTTCCACAATCAAACCTCACTCCTGTGGCCAGGCCACGGTTCCACCATCAAGCCTCAGTCATGTTCCCAGGACAGAGTGTTCCACAATCAAACCTAAGTCATCTTGCCAAGCCACAGGGTACCACCATCAAACCTCAGGCATGTTGCCAGGCCAAAGGGTTCCACCATCAAGCCTCACTCATGTTCCCAAGCCTGAGGGTTGCACTATCAAACCTCAATCATGTTGCCAGGCCACAGGGTTCAACCATCAATCCTCAGTCATGTTCCCAGTAAACAGGGCTCCTGAATCAAACCAATGTCATGTTCCCACACCACGGGGTTCCAGTATCAGGCCTCAGTCATGGTCCCAGTGCACAGGGTCCCACAATCAAACCTCAGTCATGTTGCCAGTCCACAGGTTTCTGCCATCAAACCTCAGTCAAGTTCCCAGGCCACAGGGTTCCAGAATCAAGCCTCAGTCATTTGGCCAGGCTAGAGTGTTCCACCATCAAACCTCAGTCATGATCCCAGGCCACATGTTTCCACAATGAAACCTCAGTCATTTTCCCAAGCCAAAGGTTTCCAGAATCAAACCTCAGTCATATTCCCAGGACACATGGTTCCAGAATCAAACCAGAATCATGTTCGCAGGCCCCAGCTGTCAACAATCAAACCTCAGGCATGTTCCCAGGGCACAGGTGTCCAGAATCAAACCTCAGTCATGTTCCCAGGGAACAGGCTTCCAGAAACAAAGCTCAGTCATGTTCCCAGGCCACAGGGTTCCAGAATCAAACCTCAGTCTTGTTCCCAGGACACAGGTTTCCAGAATCAACCCGATATCATGTTCCCTGGCCACAGTCTCAGAATCAAACCTCAGTCATGTTGCCAGGCCACAGGTTTCCACCATCAAACCTCAGACATGTTCCCAGGCCACAGGGTTCCAGAGTCAAACCGTTGGCAGGTCCCCAGGCCACAGGGTTCCAGAATCCACCAATGTCATGTTCCCAGGCCACAGGGTTCCAGAATCAATCCTCAGTTATGTTCCCAGGCTACAGGGTTCCAGAATAAAACCTCAGTCATGTTCCCAGACCACAGGGTTCCAGAACCAAGGCTCAGTCAGGTTCCCGGGCCACAGTATTCCACAATCTAAACAGATGTCATGTTCCCAGGCCTCAGGGTTCCAGAATCCACCCATGTCATGTTCCCAGTCCACAGGGTTCCAGAACCAAGGCTCAGTCAGGTTCCCGGGGCACAGTATTCCACAATCTAAACAGATGTCATATTCCCAGGCCACAGGTTTCCAAAATCACGCCTCAGTCATGTTCCCAGGCCACAGGTTTCCAGAATCAAACCGATTTCATGTTCCCTGGCAACAGGGTACCAGAATCCAAACCGATGTCATGTTCCCAGGCCACAGGATTCCACACTCTAACATGAGTCATGTTCCCAGGCCACATGGTTCCAGAATCAAACCTCACTCTTGTGCCCAGGACACAGGGTTCCAGAAGAAAACCTCAGTCATGTTCCCTGGACACAGGTTTCAGAAATCAAATCCCAGTCATGTTCCCAGGCCACAGGGTTCCACAATTAAACCTCAGTCATATTCCCAGGCCAGAGGGTTCCACAATCAAACCTCACTCCTGTGGCCAGGCCACGGTTCCACCATCAAGCCTCAGTCATGTTCCCAGGACAGAGTGTTCCACAATCAAACCTAAGTCATCTTGCCAAGCCACAGGGTACCACCATCAAACCTCAGGCATGTTGCCAGGCCAAAGGGTTCCACCATCAAGCCTCACTCATGTTCCCAAGCCTGAGGGTTGCACTATCAAACCTCAATCATGTTGCCAGGCCACAGGGTTCAACCATCAATCCTCAGTCATGTTCCCAGTAAACAGGGCTCCTGAATCAAACCAATGTCATGTTCCCACACCACGGGGTTCCAGTATCAGGCCTCAGTCATGGTCCCAGTGCACAGGGTCCCACAATCAAACCTCAGTCATGTTGCCAGTCCACAGGTTTCTGCCATCAAACCTCAGTCAAGTTCCCAGGCCACAGGGTTCCAGAATCAAGCCTCAGTCATTTGGCCAGGCTAGAGTGTTCCACCATCAAACCTCAGTCATGATCCCAGGCCACATGTTTCCACAATGAAACCTCAGTCATTTTCCCAAGCCAAAGGTTTCCAGAATCAAACCTCAGTCATATTCCCAGGACACATGGTTCCAGAATCAAACCAGAATCATGTTCGCAGGCCCCAGCTGTCAACAATCAAACCTCAGGCATGTTCCCAGGGCACAGGTGTCCAGAATCAAACCTCAGTCATGTTCCCAGGGAACAGGCTTCCAGAAACAAAGCTCAGTCATGTTCCCAGGCCACAGGGTTCCAGAATCAAACCTCAGTCTTGTTCCCAGGACACAGGTTTCCAGAATCAACCCGATATCATGTTCCCTGGCCACAGTCTCAGAATCAAACCTCAGTCATGTTGCCAGGCCACAGGTTTCCACCATCAAACCTCAGACATGTTCCCAGGCCACAGGGTTCCAGAGTCAAACCGTTGGCAGATCCCCAGGCCACAGGGTTCCAGAATCCACCAATGTCATGTTCCCAGGCCACAGGGTTCCAGAATCAATCCTCAGTTATGTTCCCAGGCTACAGGGTTCCAGAATAAAACCTCAGTCATGTTCCCAGACCACAGGGTTCCAGAACCAAGGCTCAGTCAGGTTCCCGGGCCACAGTATTCCACAATCTAAACAGATGTCATGTTCCCAGGCCTCAGGGTTCCAGAATCCACCCATGTCATGTTCCCAGTCCACAGGGTTCCAGAACCAAGGCTCAGTCAGGTTCCCGGGGCACAGTATTCCACCATCTAAACAGATGTCATATTCCCAGGCCACAGGGTTCCAAAATCACGCCTCAGTCATGTTCCCAGGCCACAGGTTTCCAGAATCAAACCGATTTCATGTTCCCTGGCAACAGGGTACCAGAATCCAAACCGATGTCATGTTCCCAGGCCACAGGATTCCACACTCTAACATGAGTCATGTTCCCAGGCCACATGGTTCCAGAATCAAACCTCACTCTTGTGCCCAGGACACAGGGTTCCAGAAGAAAACCTCAGTCATGTTCCCTGGACACAGGTTTCAGAAATCAAATCCCAGTCATGTTCCCAGGCCACAGGGTTCCACAATTAAACCTCAGTCATATTCCCAGGCCAGAGGGTTCCACAATCAAACCTCAGTCCTGTGGCCAGGCCACGGTTCCACCATCAAGCCTCAGTCATGTTCCCAGGCCAGAGTGTTCCACAATCAAACCTAAGTCATCTTGCCAAGCCACAGGGTTCCACCATCAAACCTCAGGCATGTTGCCAGGCCAAAGGGTTCCACCATCAAGCCTCACTCATGTTCCCAAGCCTGAGGGTTGCACTATCAAACCTCAATCATGTTGCCAGGCCACAGGGTTCAACCATCAATCCTCAGTCATGTTCCCAGTAAACAGGGCTCCTGAATCAAACCAATGTCATGTTCCCACACCACGGGGTTCCAGTATCAGGCCTCAGTCATGGTCCCAGTGCACAGGGTCCCACAATCAAACCTCAGTCATGTTGCCAGTCCACAGGTTTCTGCCATCAAACCTCAGTCAAGTTCCCAGGCCACAGGGTTCCAGAATCAAGCCTCAGTCATTTTGCCAGGCTAGAGTGTTCCACCATCAAACCTCAGTCATGATCCCAGGCCACATGTTTCCACAATGAAACCTCAGTCATTTTCCCAAGCCAAAGGTTTCCAGAATCAAACCTCAGTCATGTTCCCAAGACACATGGTTCCAGAATCAAACCTGAATCATGTTAGCAGGCCCCAGGTGTCAACAATCAAACCTCAGGCATGTTCCCAGGACACAGGTGTCCAGAATCAAACCTCAGTCATGTTCCCAGGGAACAGGCTTCCAGAAACAAAGCTCAGTCATGTTCCCAGGCCACAGGGTTCCAGAATAAAACCTCAGTCTTGTTCCAAGGACACAGGTTTCCAGAATCAACCCGATATCATGTTCCCTGGCCACAGTCTCAGAATCAAACCTCAGTCATGTTGCCAGGCCACAGGTTTCCACCATCAAACCTCAGACATGTTCCCAGGCCACAGGGTTCCAGAGTCAAACCGTTGGCAGGTCCCCAGGCCACAGGGTTCCAGAATCCACCAATGTCATGTTCCCAGGCCACAGGGTTCCAGAATCAATCCTCAGTTATGTTCCCAGGCTACAGGGTTCCAGAATAAAACCTCAGTCATGTTCCCAGACCACAGGGTTCCAGAACCAAGGCTCAGTCAGGTTCCCGGGCCACAGTATTCCACAATCTAAACAGATGTCATGTTCCCAGGCCTCAGGGTTCCAGAATCCACCCATGTCATGTTCCCAGTCCACAGGGTTCCAGAACCAAGGCTCAGTCAGGTTCCCGGGGCACAGTATTCCACAATCTAAACAGATGTCATATTCCCAGGCCACAGGGTTCCAAAATCACGCCTCAGTCATGTTCCCAGGCCACAGGTTTCCAGAATCAAACCGATTTCATGTTCCCTGGCAACAGGGTACCAGAATCCAAACCGATGTCATGTTCCCAGGCCACAGGATTCCACACTCTAACATCAGTCATGTTCCCAGGCCACATGGTTCCAGAATCAAACCTCAGTCGTGTTCCCAGGACACAGGGTTCCAGAAGAAAACCTCAGTCATGTTCCCTGGACACAGGTTTCAGAAATCAAATCCCAGTCATGTTCCCAGGCCACAGGGTTCCACAATTAAACCTCAGTCATATTCCCAGGCCAGAGGGTTCCACAATCAAACCTCACTCCTGTGGCCAGGCCACGGTTCCACCATCAAGCCTCAGTCATGTTCCCAGGACAGAGTGTTCCACAATCAAACCTAAGTCATCTTGCCAAGCCACAGGTTACCACCATCAAACCTCAGGCATGTTGCCAGGCCAAAGGGTTCCACCATCAAGCCTCACTCATGTTCCCAAGCCTGAGGGTTGCACTATCAAACCTCAATCATGTTGCCAGGCCACAGGGTTCAACCATCAATCCTCAGTCATGTTCCCAGTAAACAGGGCTCCTGAATCAAACCAATGTCATGTTCCCACACCACGGGGTTCCAGTATCAGGCCTCAGTCATGGTCCCAGTGCACAGGGTCCCACAATCAAACCTCAGTCATGTTGCCAGTCCACAGGTTTCTGCCATCAAACCTCAGTCAAGTTCCCAGGCCACAGGGTTCCAGAATCAAGCCTCAGTCATTTGGCCAGGCTAGAGTGTTCCACCATCAAACCTCAGTCATGATCCCAGGCCACATGTTTCCACAATGAAACCTCAGTCATTTTCCCAAGCCAAAGGTTTCCA
This sequence comes from Balaenoptera physalus, assembly GCF_965194825.1. Lineage (NCBI taxonomy): Eukaryota > Metazoa > Chordata > Mammalia > Artiodactyla > Balaenopteridae > Balaenoptera > Balaenoptera physalus. Next base: position 30,821,244 of record NC_138897.1, on the reverse strand, counting down.
GAATCAAACCTCAGTCATGTTCCCAAGACACATGGTTCCAGAATCAAACCTGAATCATGTTAGCAGGCCCCAGGTGTCAACAATCAAACCTCAGGCATGTTCCCAGGACACAGGTGTCCAGAATCAAACCTCAGTCATGTTCCCAGGGAACAGGCTTCCAGAAACAAAGCTCAGTCATGTTCCCAGGCCACAGGGTTCCAGAATAAAACCTCAGTCTTGTTCCAAGGACACAGGTTTCCAGAATCAACCCGATATCATGTTCCCTGGCCACAGTCTCAGAATCAAACCTCAGTCATGTTGCCAGGCCACAGGTTTCCACCATCAAACCTCAGACATGTTCCCAGGCCACAGGGTTCCAGAGTCAAACCGTTGGCAGGTCCCCAGGCCACAGGGTTCCAGAATCCACCAATGTCATGTTCCCAGGCCACAGGGTTCCAGAATCAATCCTCAGTTATGTTCCCAGGCTACAGGGTTCCAGAATAAAACCTCAGTCATGTTCCCAGACCACAGGGTTCCAGAACCAAGGCTCAGTCAGGTTCCCGGGCCACAGTATTCCACAATCTAAACAGATGTCATGTTCCCAGGCCTCAGGGTTCCAGAATCCACCCATGTCATGTTCCCAGTCCACAGGGTTCCAGAACCAAGGCTCAGTCAGGTTCCCGGGGCACAGTATTCCACAATCTAAACAGATGTCATATTCCCAGGCCACAGGGTTCCAAAATCACGCCTCAGTCATGTTCCCAGGCCACAGGTTTCCAGAATCAAACCGATTTCATGTTCCCTGGCAACAGGGTACCAGAATCCAAACCGATGTCATGTTCCCAGGCCACAGGATTCCACACTCTAACATCAGTCATGTTCCCAGGCCACATGGTTCCAGAATCAAACCTCAGTCGTGTTCCCAGGACACAGGGTTCCAGAAGAAAACCTCAGTCATGTTCCCTGGACACAGGTTTCAGAAATCAAATCCCAGTCATGTTCCCAGGCCACAGGGTTCCACAATTAAACCTCAGTCATATTCCCAGGCCAGAGGGTTCCACAATCAAACCTCACTCCTGTGGCCAGGCCACGGTTCCACCATCAAGCCTCAGTCATGTTCCCAGGACAGAGTGTTCCACAATCAAACCTAAGTCATCTTGCCAAGCCACAGGTTACCACCATCAAACCTCAGGCATGTTGCCAGGCCAAAGGGTTCCACCATCAAGCCTCACTCATGTTCCCAAGCCTGAGGGTTGCACTATCAAACCTCAATCATGTTGCCAGGCCACAGGGTTCAACCATCAATCCTCAGTCATGTTCCCAGTAAACAGGGCTCCTGAATCAAACCAATGTCATGTTCCCACACCACGGGGTTCCAGTATCAGGCCTCAGTCATGGTCCCAGTGCACAGGGTCCCACAATCAAACCTCAGTCATGTTGCCAGTCCACAGGTTTCTGCCATCAAACCTCAGTCAAGTTCCCAGGCCACAGGGTTCCAGAATCAAGCCTCAGTCATTTGGCCAGGCTAGAGTGTTCCACCATCAAACCTCAGTCATGATCCCAGGCCACATGTTTCCACAATGAAACCTCAGTCATTTTCCCAAGCCAAAGGTTTCCAGAATCAAACCTCAGTCATGTTCCCAAGACACATGGTTCCAGAATCAAACCTGAATCATGTTAGCAGGCCCCAGGTGTCAACAATCAAACCTCAGGCATGTTCCCAGGACACAGGTGTCCAGAATCAGACCTCAGTCATGTTCCCAGGGAACAGGCTTCCAGAAACAAAGCTCAGTCATGTTCCCTGGCAACAGGGTACCAGAATCCAAACCGATGTCATGTTCCCAGGCCACAGGATTCCACACTCTAACATCAGTCATGTTCCCAGGCCACATGGTTCCAGAATCAAACCTCACTCTTGTGCCCAGGACACAGGGTTCCAGAAGAAAACCTCAGTCATGTTCCCTGGACACAGGTTTCAGAAATCAAATCCCAGTCATGTTCCCAGGCCACAGGGTTCCACAATTAAACCTCAGTCATATTCCCAGGCCAGAGGGTTCCACAATCAAACCTCACTCCTGTGGCCAGGCCACGGTTCCACCATCAAGCCTCAGTCATGTTCCCAGGACAGAGTGTTCCACAATCAAACCTAAGTCATCTTGCCAAGCCACAGGGTACCACCATCAAACCTCAGGCATGTTGCCAGGCCAAAGGGTTCCACCATCAAGCCTCACTCATGTTCCCAAGCCTGAGGGTTGCACTATCAAACCTCAATCATGTTGCCAGGCCACAGGGTTCAACCATCAATCCTCAGTCATGTTCCCAGTAAACAGGGCTCCTGAATCAAACCAATGTCATGTTCCCACACCACGGGGTTCCAGTATCAGGCCTCAGTCATGGTCCCAGTGCACAGGGTCCCACAATCAAACCTCAGTCATGTTGCCAGTCCACAGGTTTCTGCCATCAAACCTCAGTCAAGTTCCCAGGCCACAGGGTTCCAGAATCAAGCCTCAGTCATTTGGCCAGGCTAGAGTGTTCCACCATCAAACCTCAGTCATGATCCCAGGCCACATGTTTCCACAATGAAACCTCAGTCATTTTCCCAAGCCAAAGGTTTCCAGAATCAAACCTCAGTCATATTCCCAGGACACATGGTTCCAGAATCAAACCAGAATCATGTTCGCAGGCCCCAGCTGTCAACAATCAAACCTCAGGCATGTTCCCAGGGCACAGGTGTCCAGAATCAAACCTCAGTCATGTTCCCAGGGAACAGGCTTCCAGAAACAAAGCTCAGTCATGTTCCCAGGCCACAGGGTTCCAGAATCAAACCTCAGTCTTGTTCCCAGGACACAGGTTTCCAGAATCAACCCGATATCATGTTCCCTGGCCACAGTCTCAGAATCAAACCTCAGTCATGTTGCCAGGCCACAGGTTTCCACCATCAAACCTCAGACATGTTCCCAGGCCACAGGGTTCCAGAGTCAAACCGTTGGCAGATCCCCAGGCCACAGGGTTCCAGAATCCACCAATGTCATGTTCCCAGGCCACAGGGTTCCAGAATCAATCCTCAGTTATGTTCCCAGGCTACAGGGTTCCAGAATAAAACCTCAGTCATGTTCCCAGACCACAGGGTTCCAGAACCAAGGCTCAGTCAGGTTCCCGGGCCACAGTATTCCACAATCTAAACAGATGTCATGTTCCCAGGCCTCAGGGTTCCAGAATCCACCCATGTCATGTTCCCAGTCCACAGGGTTCCAGAACCAAGGCTCAGTCAGGTTCCCGGGGCACAGTATTCCACCATCTAAACAGATGTCATATTCCCAGGCCACAGGGTTCCAAAATCACGCCTCAGTCATGTTCCCAGGCCACAGGTTTCCAGAATCAAACCGATTTCATGTTCCCTGGCAACAGGGTACCAGAATCCAAACCGATGTCATGTTCCCAGGCCACAGGATTCCACACTCTAACATGAGTCATGTTCCCAGGCCACATGGTTCCAGAATCAAACCTCACTCTTGTGCCCAGGACACAGGGTTCCAGAAGAAAACCTCAGTCATGTTCCCTGGACACAGGTTTCAGAAATCAAATCCCAGTCATGTTCCCAGGCCACAGGGTTCCACAATTAAACCTCAGTCATATTCCCAGGCCAGAGGGTTCCACAATCAAACCTCAGTCCTGTGGCCAGGCCACGGTTCCACCATCAAGCCTCAGTCATGTTCCCAGGCCAGAGTGTTCCACAATCAAACCTAAGTCATCTTGCCAAGCCACAGGGTTCCACCATCAAACCTCAGGCATGTTGCCAGGCCAAAGGGTTCCACCATCAAGCCTCACTCATGTTCCCAAGCCTGAGGGTTGCACTATCAAACCTCAATCATGTTGCCAGGCCACAGGGTTCAACCATCAATCCTCAGTCATGTTCCCAGTAAACAGGGCTCCTGAATCAAACCAATGTCATGTTCCCACACCACGGGGTTCCAGTATCAGGCCTCAGTCATGGTCCCAGTGCACAGGGTCCCACAATCAAACCTCAGTCATGTTGCCAGTCCACAGGTTTCTGCCATCAAACCTCAGTCAAGTTCCCAGGCCACAGGGTTCCAGAATCAAGCCTCAGTCATTTGGCCAGGCTAGAGTGTTCCACCATCAAACCTCAGTCATGATCCCAGGCCACATGTTTCCACAATGAAACCTCAGTCATTTTCCCAAGCCAAAGGTTTCCAGAATCAAACCTCAGTCATGTTCCCAAGACACATGGTTCCAGAATCAAACCTGAATCATGTTAGCAGGCCCCAGGTGTCAACAATCAAACCTCAGGCATGTTCCCAGGACACAGGTGTCCAGAATCAAACCTCAGTCATGTTCCCAGGGAACAGGCTTCCAGAAACAAAGCTCAGTCATGTTCCCAGGCCACAGGGTTCCAGAATAAAACCTCAGTCTTGTTCCAAGGACACAGGTTTCCAGAATCAACCCGATATCATGTTCCCTGGCCACAGTCTCAGAATCAAACCTCAGTCATGTTGCCAGGCCACAGGTTTCCACCATCAAACCTCAGACATGTTCCCAGGCCACAGGGTTCCAGAGTCAAACCGTTGGCAGGTCCCCAGGCCACAGGGTTCCAGAATCCACCAATGTCATGTTCCCAGGCCACAGGGTTCCAGAATCAATCCTCAGTTATGTTCCCAGGCTACAGGGTTCCAGAATAAAACCTCAGTCATGTTCCCAGACCACAGGGTTCCAGAACCAAGGCTCAGTCAGGTTCCCGGGCCACAGTATTCCACAATCTAAACAGATGTCATGTTCCCAGGCCTCAGGGTTCCAGAATCCACCCATGTCATGTTCCCAGTCCACAGGGTTCCAGAACCAAGGCTCAGTCAGGTTCCCGGGGCACAGTATTCCACAATCTAAACAGATGTCATATTCCCAGGCCACAGGGTTCCAAAATCACGCCTCAGTCATGTTCCCAGGCCACAGGTTTCCAGAATCAAACCGATTTCATGTTCCCTGGCAACAGGGTACCAGAATCCAAACCGATGTCATGTTCCCAGGCCACAGGATTCCACACTCTAACATCAGTCATGTTCCCAGGCCACATGGTTCCAGAATCAAACCTCAGTCGTGTTCCCAGGACACAGGGTTCCAGAAGAAAACCTCAGTCATGTTCCCTGGACACAGGTTTCAGAAATCAAATCCCAGTCATGTTCCCAGGCCACAGGGTTCCACAATTAAACCTCAGTCATATTCCCAGGCCAGAGGGTTCCACAATCAAACCTCACTCCTGTGGCCAGGCCACGGTTCCACCATCAAGCCTCAGTCATGTTCCCAGGACAGAGTGTTCCACAATCAAACCTAAGTCATCTTGCCAAGCCACAGGTTACCACCATCAAACCTCAGGCATGTTGCCAGGCCAAAGGGTTCCACCATCAAGCCTCACTCATGTTCCCAAGCCTGAGGGTTGCACTATCAAACCTCAATCATGTTGCCAGGCCACAGGGTTCAACCATCAATCCTCAGTCATGTTCCCAGTAAACAGGGCTCCTGAATCAAACCAATGTCATGTTCCCACACCACGGGGTTCCAGTATCAGGCCTCAGTCATGGTCCCAGTGCACAGGGTCCCACAATCAAACCTCAGTCATGTTGCCAGTCCACAGGTTTCTGCCATCAAACCTCAGTCAAGTTCCCAGGCCACAGGGTTCCAGAATCAAGCCTCAGTCATTTGGCCAGGCTAGAGTGTTCCACCATCAAACCTCAGTCATGATCCCAGGCCACATGTTTCCACAATGAAACCTCAGTCATTTTCCCAAGCCAAAGGTTTCCAGAATCAAACCTCAGTCATGTTCCCAAGACACATGGTTCCAGAATCAAACCTGAATCATGTTAGCAGGCCCCAGGTGTCAACAATCAAACCTCAGGCATGTTCCCAGGACACAGGTGTCCAGAATCAAACCTCAGTCATGTTCCCAGGGAACAGGCTTCCAGAAACAAAGCTCAGTCATGTTCCCAGGCCACAGGGTTCCAGAATAAAACCTCAGTCTTGTTCCAAGGACACAGGTTTCCAGAATCAACCCGATATCATGTTCCCTGGCCACAGTCTCAGAATCAAACCTCAGTCATGTTGCCAGGCCACAGGTTTCCACCATCAAACCTCAGACATGTTCCCAGGCCACAGGGTTCCAGAGTCAAACCGTTGGCAGGTCCCCAGGCCACAGGGTTCCAGAATCCACCAATGTCATGTTCCCAGGCCACAGGGTTCCAGAATCAATCCTCAGTTATGTTCCCAGGCTACAGGGTTCCAGAATAAAACCTCAGTCATGTTCCCAGACCACAGGGTTCCAGAACCAAGGCTCAGTCAGGTTCCCGGGCCACAGTATTCCACAATCTAAACAGATGTCATGTTCCCAGGCCTCAGGGTTCCAGAATCCACCCATGTCATGTTCCCAGTCCACAGGGTTCCAGAACCAAGGCTCAGTCAGGTTCCCGGGGCACAGTATTCCACAATCTAAACAGATGTCATATTCCCAGGCCACAGGGTTCCAAAATCACGCCTCAGTCATGTTCCCAGGCCACAGGTTTCCAGAATCAAACCGATTTCATGTTCCCTGGCAACAGGGTACCAGAATCCAAACCGATGTCATGTTCCCAGGCCACAGGATTCCACACTCTAACATCAGTCATGTTCCCAGGCCACATGGTTCCAGAATCAAACCTCAGTCGTGTTCCCAGGACACAGGGTTCCAGAAGAAAACCTCAGTCATGTTCCCTGGACACAGGTTTCAGAAATCAAATCCCAGTCATGTTCCCAGGCCACAGGGTTCCACAATTAAACCTCAGTCATATTCCCAGGCCAGAGGGTTCCACAATCAAACCTCACTCCTGTGGCCAGGCCACGGTTCCACCATCAAGCCTCAGTCATGTTCCCAGGACAGAGTGTTCCACAATCAAACCTAAGTCATCTTGCCAAGCCACAGGTTACCACCATCAAACCTCAGGCATGTTGCCAGGCCAAAGGGTTCCACCATCAAGCCTCACTCATGTTCCCAAGCCTGAGGGTTGCACTATCAAACCTCAATCATGTTGCCAGGCCACAGGGTTCAACCATCAATCCTCAGTCATGTTCCCAGTAAACAGGGCTCCTGAATCAAACCAATGTCATGTTCCCACACCACGGGGTTCCAGTATCAGGCCTCAGTCATGGTCCCAGTGCACAGGGTCCCACAATCAAACCTCAGTCATGTTGCCAGTCCACAGGTTTCTGCCATCAAACCTCAGTCAAGTTCCCAGGCCACAGGGTTCCAGAATCAAGCCTCAGTCATTTGGCCAGGCTAGAGTGTTCCACCATCAAACCTCAGTCATGATCCCAGGCCACATGTTTCCACAATGAAACCTCAGTCATTTTCCCAAGCCAAAGGTTTCCAGAATCAAACCTCAGTCATGTTCCCAAGACACATGGTTCCAGAATCAAACCTGAATCATGTTAGCAGGCCCCAGGTGTCAACAATCAAACCTCAGGCATGTTCCCAGGACACAGGTGTCCAGAATCAAACCTCAGTCATGTTCCCAGGGAACAGGCTTCCAGAAACAAAGCTCAGTCATGTTCCCAGGCCACAGGGTTCCAGAATAAAACCTCAGTCTTGTTCCAAGGACACAGGTTTCCAGAATCAACCCGATATCATGTTCCCTGGCCACAGTCTCAGAATCAAACCTCAGTCATGTTGCCAGGCCACAGGTTTCCACCATCAAACCTCAGACATGTTCCCAGGCCACAGGGTTCCAGAGTCAAACCGTTGGCAGGTCCCCAGGCCACAGGGTTCCAGAATCCACCAATGTCATGTTCCCAGGCCACAGGGTTCCAGAATCAATCCTCAGTTATGTTCCCAGGCTACAGGGTTCCAGAATAAAACCTCAGTCATGTTCCCAGACCACAGGGTTCCAGAACCAAGGCTCAGTCAGGTTCCCGGGCCACAGTATTCCACAATCTAAACAGATGTCATGTTCCCAGGCCTCAGGGTTCCAGAATCCACCCATGTCATGTTCCCAGTCCACAGGGTTCCAGAACCAAGGCTCAGTCAGGTTCCCGGGGCACAGTATTCCACAATCTAAACAGATGTCATATTCCCAGGCCACAGGGTTCCAAAATCACGCCTCAGTCATGTTCCCAGGCCACAGGTTTCCAGAATCAAACCGATTTCATGTTCCCTGGCAACAGGGTACCAGAATCCAAACCGATGTCATGTTCCCAGGCCACAGGATTCCACACTCTAACATCAGTCATGTTCCCAGGCCACATGGTTCCAGAATCAAACCTCAGTCGTGTTCCCAGGACACAGGGTTCCAGAAGAAAACCTCAGTCATGTTCCCTGGACACAGGTTTCAGAAATCAAATCCCAGTCATGTTCCCAGGCCACAGGGTTCCACAATTAAACCTCAGTCATATTCCCAGGCCAGAGGGTTCCACAATCAAACCTCACTCCTGTGGCCAGGCCACGGTTCCACCATCAAGCCTCAGTCATGTTCCCAGGACAGAGTGTTCCACAATCAAACCTAAGTCATCTTGCCAAGCCACAGGTTACCACCATCAAACCTCAGGCATGTTGCCAGGCCAAAGGGTTCCACCATCAAGCCTCACTCATGTTCCCAAGCCTGAGGGTTGCACTATCAAACCTCAATCATGTTGCCAGGCCACAGGGTTCAACCATCAATCCTCAGTCATGTTCCCAGTAAACAGGGCTCCTGAATCAAACCAATGTCATGTTCCCACACCACGGGGTTCCAGTATCAGGCCTCAGTCATGGTCCCAGTGCACAGGGTCCCACAATCAAACCTCAGTCATGTTGCCAGTCCACAGGTTTCTGCCATCAAACCTCAGTCAAGTTCCCAGGCCACAGGGTTCCAGAATCAAGCCTCAGTCATTTGGCCAGGCTAGAGTGTTCCACCATCAAACCTCAGTCATGATCCCAGGCCACATGTTTCCACAATGAAACCTCAGTCATTTTCCCAAGCCAAAGGTTTCCAGAATCAAACCTCAGTCATGTTCCCAAGACACATGGTTCCAGAATCAAACCTGAATCATGTTAGCAGGCCCCAGGTGTCAACAATCAAACCTCAGGCATGTTCCCAGGACACAGGTGTCCAGAATCAGACCTCAGTCATGTTCCCAGGGAACAGGCTTCCAGAAACAAAGCTCAGTCATGTTCCCTGGCAACAGGGTACCAGAATCCAAACCGATGTCATGTTCCCAGGCCACAGGATTCCACACTCTAACATCAGTCATGTTCCCAGGCCACATGGTTCCAGAATCAAACCTCACTCTTGTGCCCAGGACACAGGGTTCCAGAAGAAAACCTCAGTCATGTTCCCTGGACACAGGTTTCAGAAATCAAATCCCAGTCATGTTCCCAGGCCACAGGGTTCCACAATTAAACCTCAGTCATATTCCCAGGCCAGAGGGTTCCACAATCAAACCTCACTCCTGTGGCCAGGCCACGGTTCCACCATCAAGCCTCAGTCATGTTCCCAGGACAGAGTGTTCCACAATCAAACCTAAGTCATCTTGCCAAGCCACAGGGTACCACCATCAAACCTCAGGCATGTTGCCAGGCCAAAGGGTTCCACCATCAAGCCTCACTCATGTTCCCAAGCCTGAGGGTTGCACTATCAAACCTCAATCATGTTGCCAGGCCACAGGGTTCAACCATCAATCCTCAGTCATGTTCCCAGTAAACAGGGCTCCTGAATCAAACCAATGTCATGTTCCCACACCACGGGGTTCCAGTATCAGGCCTCAGTCATGGTCCCAGTGCACAGGGTCCCACAATCAAACCTCAGTCATGTTGCCAGTCCACAGGTTTCTGCCATCAAACCTCAGTCAAGTTCCCAGGCCACAGGGTTCCAGAATCAAGCCTCAGTCATTTGGCCAGGCTAGAGTGTTCCACCATCAAACCTCAGTCATGATCCCAGGCCACATGTTTCCACAATGAAACCTCAGTCATTTTCCCAAGCCAAAGGTTTCCAGAATCAAACCTCAGTCATATTCCCAGGACACATGGTTCCAGAATCAAACCAGAATCATGTTCGCAGGCCCCAGCTGTCAACAATCAAACCTCAGGCATGTTCCCAGGGCACAGGTGTCCAGAATCAAACCTCAGTCATGTTCCCAGGGAACAGGCTTCCAGAAACAAAGCTCAGTCATGTTCCCAGGCCACAGGGTTCCAGAATCAAACCTCAGTCTTGTTCCCAGGACACAGGTTTCCAGAATCAACCCGATATCATGTTCCCTGGCCACAGTCTCAGAATCAAACCTCAGTCATGTTGCCAGGCCACAGGTTTCCACCATCAAACCTCAGACATGTTCCCAGGCCACAGGGTTCCAGAGTCAAACCGTTGGCAGATCCCCAGGCCACAGGGTTCCAGAATCCACCAATGTCATGTTCCCAGGCCACAGGGTTCCAGAATCAATCCTCAGTTATGTTCCCAGGCTACAGGGTTCCAGAATAAAACCTCAGTCATGTTCCCAGACCACAGGGTTCCAGAACCAAGGCTCAGTCAGGTTCCCGGGCCACAGTATTCCACAATCTAAACAGATGTCATGTTCCCAGGCCTCAGGGTTCCAGAATCCACCCATGTCATGTTCCCAGTCCACAGGGTTCCAGAACCAAGGCTCAGTCAGGTTCCCGGGGCACAGTATTCCACCATCTAAACAGATGTCATATTCCCAGGCCACAGGGTTCCAAAATCACGCCTCAGTCATGTTCCCAGGCCACAGGTTTCCAGAATCAAACCGATTTCATGTTCCCTGGCAACAGGGTACCAGAATCCAAACCGATGTCATGTTCCCAGGCCACAGGATTCCACACTCTAACATGAGTCATGTTCCCAGGCCACATGGTTCCAGAATCAAACCTCACTCTTGTGCCCAGGACACAGGGTTCCAGAAGAAAACCTCAGTCATGTTCCCTGGACACAGGTTTCAGAAATCAAATCCCAGTCATGTTCCCAGGCCACAGGGTTCCACAATTAAACCTCAGTCATATTCCCAGGCCAGAGGGTTCCACAATCAAACCTCAGTCCTGTGGCCAGGCCACGGTTCCACCATCAAGCCTCAGTCATGTTCCCAGGCCAGAGTGTTCCACAATCAAACCTAAGTCATCTTGCCAAGCCACAGGGTTCCACCATCAAACCTCAGGCATGTTGCCAGGCCAAAGGGTTCCACCATCAAGCCTCACTCATGTTCCCAAGCCTGAGGGTTGCACTATCAAACCTCAATCATGTTGCCAGGCCACAGGGTTCAACCATCAATCCTCAGTCATGTTCCCAGTAAACAGGGCTCCTGAATCAAACCAATGTCATGTTCCCACACCACGGGGTTCCAGTATCAGGCCTCAGTCATGGTCCCAGTGCACAGGGTCCCACAATCAAACCTCAGTCATGTTGCCAGTCCACAGGTTTCTGCCATCAAACCTCAGTCAAGTTCCCAGGCCACAGGGTTCCAGAATCAAGCCTCAGTCATTTGGCCAGGCTAGAGTGTTCCACCATCAAACCTCAGTCATGATCCCAGGCCACATGTTTCCACAATGAAACCTCAGTCATTTTCCCAAGCCAAAGGTTTCCAGAATCAAACCTCAGTCATGTTCCCAAGACACATGGTTCCAGAATCAAACCTGAATCATGTTAGCAGGCCCCAGGTGTCAACAATCAAACCTCAGGCATGTTCCCAGGACACAGGTGTCCAGAATCAAACCTCAGTCATGTTCCCAGGGAACAGGCTTCCAGAAACAAAGCTCAGTCATGTTCCCAGGCCACAGGGTTCCAGAATAAAACCTCAGTCTTGTTCCAAGGACACAGGTTTCCAGAATCAACCCGATATCATGTTCCCTGGCCACAGTCTCAGAATCAAACCTCAGTCATGTTGCCAGGCCACAGGTTTCCACCATCAAACCTCAGACATGTTCCCAGGCCACAGGGTTCCAGAGTCAAACCGTTGGCAGGTCCCCAGGCCACAGGGTTCCAGAATCCACCAATGTCATGTTCCCAGGCCACAGGGTTCCAGAATCAATCCTCAGTTATGTTCCCAGGCTACAGGGTTCCAGAATAAAACCTCAGTCATGTTCCCAGACCACAGGGTTCCAGAACCAAGGCTCAGTCAGGTTCCCGGGCCACAGTATTCCACAATCTAAACAGATGTCATGTTCCCAGGCCTCAGGGTTCCAGAATCCACCCATGTCATGTTCCCAGTCCACAGGGTTCCAGAACCAAGGCTCAGTCAGGTTCCCGGGGCACAGTATTCCACAATCTAAACAGATGTCATATTCCCAGGCCACAGGGTTCCAAAATCACGCCTCAGTCATGTTCCCAGGCCACAGGTTTCCAGAATCAAACCGATTTCATGTTCCCTGGCAACAGGGTACCAGAATCCAAACCGATGTCATGTTCCCAGGCCACAGGATTCCACACTCTAACATCAGTCATGTTCCCAGGCCACATGGTTCCAGAATCAAACCTCAGTCGTGTTCCCAGGACACAGGGTTCCAGAAGAAAACCTCAGTCATGTTCCCTGGACACAGGTTTCAGAAATCAAATCCCAGTCATGTTCCCAGGCCACAGGGTTCCACAATTAAACCTCAGTCATATTCCCAGGCCAGAGGGTTCCACAATCAAACCTCACTCCTGTGGCCAGGCCACGGTTCCACCATCAAGCCTCAGTCATGTTCCCAGGACAGAGTGTTCCACAATCAAACCTAAGTCATCTTGCCAAGCCACAGGTTACCACCATCAAACCTCAGGCATGTTGCCAGGCCAAAGGGTTCCACCATCAAGCCTCACTCATGTTCCCAAGCCTGAGGGTTGCACTATCAAACCTCAATCATGTTGCCAGGCCACAGGGTTCAACCATCAATCCTCAGTCATGTTCCCAGTAAACAGGGCTCCTGAATCAAACCAATGTCATGTTCCCACACCACGGGGTTCCAGTATCAGGCCTCAGTCATGGTCCCAGTGCACAGGGTCCCACAATCAAACCTCAGTCATGTTGCCAGTCCACAGGTTTCTGCCATCAAACCTCAGTCAAGTTCCCAGGCCACAGGGTTCCAGAATCAAGCCTCAGTCATTTGGCCAGGCTAGAGTGTTCCACCATCAAACCTCAGTCATGATCCCAGGCCACATGTTTCCACAATGAAACCTCAGTCATTTTCCCAAGCCAAAGGTTTCCAGAATCAAACCTCAGTCATGTTCCCAAGACACATGGTTCCAGAATCAAACCTGAATCATGTTAGCAGGCCCCAGGTGTCAACAATCAAACCTCAGGCATGTTCCCAGGACACAGGTGTCCAGAATCAAACCTCAGTCATGTTCCCAGGGAACAGGCTTCCAGAAACAAAGCTCAGTCATGTTCCCAGGCCACAGGGTTCCAGAATAAAACCTCAGTCTTGTTCCAAGGACACAGGTTTCCAGAATCAACCCGATATCATGTTCCCTGGCCACAGTCTCAGAATCAAACCTCAGTCATGTTGCCAGGCCACAGGTTTCCACCATCAAACCTCAGACATGTTCCCAGGCCACAGGGTTCCAGAGTCAAACCGTTGGCAGGTCCCCAGGCCACAGGGTTCCAGAATCCACCAATGTCATGTTCCCAGGCCACAGGGTTCCAGAATCAATCCTCAGTTATGTTCCCAGGCTACAGGGTTCCAGAATAAAACCTCAGTCATGTTCCCAGACCACAGGGTTCCAGAACCAAGGCTCAGTCAGGTTCCCGGGCCACAGTATTCCACAATCTAAACAGATGTCATGTTCCCAGGCCTCAGGGTTCCAGAATCCACCCATGTCATGTTCCCAGTCCACAGGGTTCCAGAACCAAGGCTCAGTCAGGTTCCCGGGGCACAGTATTCCACAATCTAAACAGATGTCATATTCCCAGGCCACAGGGTTCCAAAATCACGCCTCAGTCATGTTCCCAGGCCACAGGTTTCCAGAATCAAACCGATTTCATGTTCCCTGGCAACAGGGTACCAGAATCCAAACCGATGTCATGTTCCCAGGCCACAGGATTCCACACTCTAACATCAGTCATGTTCCCAGGCCACATGGTTCCAGAATCAAACCTCAGTCGTGTTCCCAGGACACAGGGTTCCAGAAGAAAACCTCAGTCATGTTCCCTGGACACAGGTTTCAGAAATCAAATCCCAGTCATGTTCCCAGGCCACAGGGTTCCACAATTAAACCTCAGTCATATTCCCAGGCCAGAGGGTTCCACAATCAAACCTCACTCCTGTGGCCAGGCCACGGTTCCACCATCAAGCCTCAGTCATGTTCCCAGGACAGAGTGTTCCACAATCAAACCTAAGTCATCTTGCCAAGCCACAGGTTACCACCATCAAACCTCAGGCATGTTGCCAGGCCAAAGGGTTCCACCATCAAGCCTCACTCATGTTCCCAAGCCTGAGGGTTGCACTATCAAACCTCAATCATGTTGCCAGGCCACAGGGTTCAACCATCAATCCTCAGTCATGTTCCCAGTAAACAGGGCTCCTGAATCAAACCAATGTCATGTTCCCACACCACGGGGTTCCAGTATCAGGCCTCAGTCATGGTCCCAGTGCACAGGGTCCCACAATCAAACCTCAGTCATGTTGCCAGTCCACAGGTTTCTGCCATCAAACCTCAGTCAAGTTCCCAGGCCACAGGGTTCCAGAATCAAGCCTCAGTCATTTGGCCAGGCTAGAGTGTTCCACCATCAAACCTCAGTCATGATCCCAGGCCACATGTTTCCACAATGAAACCTCAGTCATTTTCCCAAGCCAAAGGTTTCCAGAATCAAACCTCAGTCATGTTCCCAAGACACATGGTTCCAGAATCAAACCTGAATCATGTTAGCAGGCCCCAGGTGTCAACAATCAAACCTCAGGCATGTTCCCAGGACACAGGTGTCCAGAATCAAACCTCAGTCATGTTCCCAGGGAACAGGCTTCCAGAAACAAAGCTCAGTCATGTTCCCAGGCCACAGGGTTCCAGAATAAAACCTCAGTCTTGTTCCAAGGACACAGGTTTCCAGAATCAACCCGATATCATGTTCCCTGGCCACAGTCTCAGAATCAAACCTCAGTCATGTTGCCAGGCCACAGGTTTCCACCATCAAACCTCAGACATGTTCCCAGGCCACAGGGTTCCAGAGTCAAACCGTTGGCAGGTCCCCAGGCCACAGGGTTCCAGAATCCACCAATGTCATGTTCCCAGGCCACAGGGTTCCAGAATCAATCCTCAGTTATGTTCCCAGGCTACAGGGTTCCAGAATAAAACCTCAGTCATGTTCCCAGACCACAGGGTTCCAGAACCAAGGCTCAGTCAGGTTCCCGGGCCACAGTATTCCACAATCTAAACAGATGTCATGTTCCCAGGCCTCAGGGTTCCAGAATCCACCCATGTCATGTTCCCAGTCCACAGGGTTCCAGAACCAAGGCTCAGTCAGGTTCCCGGGGCACAGTATTCCACAATCTAAACAGATGTCATATTCCCAGGCCACAGGGTTCCAAAATCACGCCTCAGTCATGTTCCCAGGCCACAGGTTTCCAGAATCAAACCGATTTCATGTTCCCTGGCAACAGGGTACCAGAATCCAAACCGATGTCATGTTCCCAGGCCACAGGATTCCACACTCTAACATCAGTCATGTTCCCAGGCCACATGGTTCCAGAATCAAACCTCAGTCGTGTTCCCAGGACACAGGGTTCCAGAAGAAAACCTCAGTCATGTTCCCTGGACACAGGTTTCAGAAATCAAATCCCAGTCATGTTCCCAGGCCACAGGGTTCCACAATTAAACCTCAGTCATATTCCCAGGCCAGAGGGTTCCACAATCAAACCTCACTCCTGTGGCCAGGCCACGGTTCCACCATCAAGCCTCAGTCATGTTCCCAGGACAGAGTGTTCCACAATCAAACCTAAGTCATCTTGCCAAGCCACAGGTTACCACCATCAAACCTCAGGCATGTTGCCAGGCCAAAGGGTTCCACCATCAAGCCTCACTCATGTTCCCAAGCCTGAGGGTTGCACTATCAAACCTCAATCATGTTGCCAGGCCACAGGGTTCAACCATCAATCCTCAGTCATGTTCCCAGTAAACAGGGCTCCTGAATCAAACCAATGTCATGTTCCCACACCACGGGGTTCCAGTATCAGGCCTCAGTCATGGTCCCAGTGCACAGGGTCCCACAATCAAACCTCAGTCATGTTGCCAGTCCACAGGTTTCTGCCATCAAACCTCAGTCAAGTTCCCAGGCCACAGGGTTCCAGAATCAAGCCTCAGTCATTTGGCCAGGCTAGAGTGTTCCACCATCAAACCTCAGTCATGATCCCAGGCCACATGTTTCCACAATGAAACCTCAGTCATTTTCCCAAGCCAAAGGTTTCCAGAATCAAACCTCAGTCATGTTCCCAAGACACATGGTTCCAGAATCAAACCTGAATCATGTTAGCAGGCCCCAGGTGTCAACAATCAAACCTCAGGCATGTTCCCAGGACACAGGTGTCCAGAATCAAACCTCAGTCATGTTCCCAGGGAACAGGCTTCCAGAAACAAAGCTCAGTCATGTTCCCAGGCCACAGGGTTCCAGAATAAAACCTCAGTCTTGTTCCAAGGACACAGGTTTCCAGAATCAACCCGATATCATGTTCCCTGGCCACAGTCTCAGAATCAAACCTCAGTCATGTTGCCAGGCCACAGGTTTCCACCATCAAACCTCAGACATGTTCCCAGGCCACAGGGTTCCAGAGTCAAACCGTTGGCAGGTCCCCAGGCCACAGGGTTCCAGAATCCACCAATGTCATGTTCCCAGGCCACAGGGTTCCAGAATCAATCCTCAGTTATGTTCCCAGGCTACAGGGTTCCAGAATAAAACCTCAGTCATGTTCCCAGACCACAGGGTTCCAGAACCAAGGCTCAGTCAGGTTCCCGGGCCACAGTATTCCACAATCTAAACAGATGTCATGTTCCCAGGCCTCAGGGTTCCAGAATCCACCCATGTCATGTTCCCAGTCCACAGGGTTCCAGAACCAAGGCTCAGTCAGGTTCCCGGGGCACAGTATTCCACAATCTAAACAGATGTCATATTCCCAGGCCACAGGGTTCCAAAATCACGCCTCAGTCATGTTCCCAGGCCACAGGTTTCCAGAATCAAACCGATTTCATGTTCCCTGGCAACAGGGTACCAGAATCCAAACCGATGTCATGTTCCCAGGCCACAGGATTCCACACTCTAACATCAGTCATGTTCCCAGGCCACATGGTTCCAGAATCAAACCTCAGTCGTGTTCCCAGGACACAGGGTTCCAGAAGAAAACCTCAGTCATGTTCCCTGGACACAGGTTTCAGAAATCAAATCCCAGTCATGTTCCCAGGCCACAGGGTTCCACAATTAAACCTCAGTCATATTCCCAGGCCAGAGGGTTCCACAATCAAACCTCACTCCTGTGGCCAGGCCACGGTTCCACCATCAAGCCTCAGTCATGTTCCCAGGACAGAGTGTTCCACAATCAAACCTAAGTCATCTTGCCAAGCCACAGGTTACCACCATCAAACCTAAGGCATGTTGCCAGGCCAAAGGGTTCCACCATCAAGCCTCACTCATGTTCCCAAGCCTGAGGGTTGCACTATCAAACCTCAATCATGTTGCCAGGCCACAGGGTTCAACCATCAATCCTCAGTCATGTTCCCAGTAAACAGGGCTCCTGAATCAAACCAATGTCATGTTCCCACACCACGGGGTTCCAGTATCAGGCCTCAGTCATGGTCCCAGTGCACAGGGTCCCACAATCAAACCTCAGTCATGTTGCCAGTCCACAGGTTTCTGCCATCAAACCTCAGTCAAGTTCCCAGGCCACAGGGTTCCAGAATCAAGCCTCAGTCATTTGGCCAGGCTAGAGTGTTCCACCATCAAACCTCAGTCATGATCCCAGGCCACATGTTTCCACAATGAAACCTCAGTCATTTTCCCAAGCCAAAGGTTTCCAGAATCAAACCTCAGTCATGTTCCCAAGACACATGGTTCCAGAATCAAACCTGAATCATGTTAGCAGGCCCCAGGTGTCAACAATCAAACCTCAGGCATGTTCCCAGGACACAGGTGTCCAGAATCAAACCTCAGTCATGTTCCCAGGGAACAGGCTTCCAGAAACAAAGCTCAGTCATGTTCCCAGGCCACAGGGTTCCAGAATCCAAACCGATGTCATGTTCCCAGGCCACAGGATTCCACACTCTAACATCAGTCATGTTCCCAGGCCACATGGTTCCAGAATCAAACCTCAGTCGTGTTCCCAGGACACAGGGTTCCAGAAGAAAACCTCAGTCATGTTCCCTGGACACAGGTTTCAGAAATCAAATCCCAGTCATGTTCCCAGGCCACAGGGTTCCACAATTAAACCTCAGTCATATTCCCAGGCCAGAGGGTTCCACAATCAAACCTCACTCCTGTGGCCAGGCCACGGTTCCACCATCAAGCCTCAGTCATGTTCCCAGGACAGAGTGTTCCACAATCAAACCTAAGTCATCTTGCCAAGCCACAGGTTACCACCATCAAACCTCAGGCATGTTGCCAGGCCAAAGGGTTCCACCATCAAGCCTCACTCATGTTCCCAAGCCTGAGGGTTGCACTATCAAACCTCAATCATGTTGCCAGGCCACAGGGTTCAACCATCAATCCTCAGTCATGTTCCCAGTAAACAGGGCTCCTGAATCAAACCAATGTCATGTTCCCACACCACGGGGTTCCAGTATCAGGCCTCAGTCATGGTCCCAGTGCACAGGGTCCCACAATCAAACCTCAGTCATGTTGCCAGTCCACAGGTTTCTGCCATCAAACCTCAGTCAAGTTCCCAGGCCACAGGGTTCCAGAATCAAGCCTCAGTCATTTGGCCAGGCTAGAGTGTTCCACCATCAAACCTCAGTCATGATCCCAGGCCACATGTTTCCACAATGAAACCTCAGTCATTTTCCCAAGCCAAAGGTTTCCAGAATCAAACCTCAGTCATATTCCCAGGACACATGGTTCCAGAATCAAACCAGAATCATGTTCGCAGGCCCCAGCTGTCAACAATCAAACCTCAGGCATGTTCCCAGGACACAGGTGTCCAGAATCAAACCTCAGTCATGTTCCCAGGGAACAGCCTTCCAGAAACAAAGCTCAGTCATGTTCCCAGGCCACAGGGTTCCAGAATCAAACCTCAGTCTTGTTCCCAGGACACAGGTTTCCAGAATCAACCCGATATCATGTTCCCTGGCCACAGTCTCAGAATCAAACCTCAGTCATGTTGCCAGGCCACAGGTTTCCACCATCAAACCTCAGACATGTTCCCAGGACACAGGGTTCCAGAGTCAAACCGTTGGCAGGTCCCCAGGCCACAGGGTTCCAGAATCCACCAATGTCATGTTCCCAGGCCACAGGGTTCCAGAATCAATCCTCAGTTATGTTCCCAGGCTACAGGGTTCCAGAATAAAACCTCAGTCATGTTCCCAGACCACAGGGTTCCAGAACCAAGGCTCAGTCAGGTTCCCGGGCCACAGTATTCCACAATCTAAACAGATGTCATGTTCCCAGGCCTCAGGGTTCCAGAATCCACCCATGTCATGTTCCCAGTCCACAGGGTTCCAGAACCAAGGCTCAGTCAGGTTCCCGGGGCACAGTATTCCACAATCTAAACAGATGTCATATTCCCAGGCCACAGGTTTCCAAAATCACGCCTCAGTCATGTTCCCAGGCCACAGGTTTCCAGAATCAAACCGATTTCATGTTCCCTGGCAACAGGGTACCAGAATCCAAACCGATGTCATGTTCCCAGGCCACAGGATTCCACACTCTAACATGAGTCATGTTCCCAGGCCACATGGTTCCAGAATCAAACCTCACTCTTGTGCCCAGGACACAGGGTTCCAGAAGAAAACCTCAGTCATGTTCCCTGGACACAGGTTTCAGAAATCAAATCCCAGTCATGTTCCCAGGCCACAGGGTTCCACAATTAAACCTCAGTCATATTCCCAGGCCAGAGGGTTCCACAATCAAACCTCACTCCTGTGGCCAGGCCACGGTTCCACCATCAAGCCTCAGTCATGTTCCCAGGACAGAGTGTTCCACAATCAAACCTAAGTCATCTTGCCAAGCCACAGGGTACCACCATCAAACCTCAGGCATGTTGCCAGGCCAAAGGGTTCCACCATCAAGCCTCACTCATGTTCCCAAGCCTGAGGGTTGCACTATCAAACCTCAATCATGTTGCCAGGCCACAGGGTTCAACCATCAATCCTCAGTCATGTTCCCAGTAAACAGGGCTCCTGAATCAAACCAATGTCATGTTCCCACACCACGGGGTTCCAGTATCAGGCCTCAGTCATGGTCCCAGTGCACAGGGTCCCACAATCAAACCTCAGTCATGTTGCCAGTCCACAGGTTTCTGCCATCAAACCTCAGTCAAGTTCCCAGGCCACAGGGTTCCAGAATCAAGCCTCAGTCATTTGGCCAGGCTAGAGTGTTCCACCATCAAACCTCAGTCATGATCCCAGGCCACATGTTTCCACAATGAAACCTCAGTCATTTTCCCAAGCCAAAGGTTTCCAGAATCAAACCTCAGTCATATTCCCAGGACACATGGTTCCAGAATCAAACCAGAATCATGTTCGCAGGCCCCAGCTGTCAACAATCAAACCTCAGGCATGTTCCCAGGGCACAGGTGTCCAGAATCAAACCTCAGTCATGTTCCCAGGGAACAGGCTTCCAGAAACAAAGCTCAGTCATGTTCCCAGGCCACAGGGTTCCAGAATCAAACCTCAGTCTTGTTCCCAGGACACAGGTTTCCAGAATCAACCCGATATCATGTTCCCTGGCCACAGTCTCAGAATCAAACCTCAGTCATGTTGCCAGGCCACAGGTTTCCACCATCAAACCTCAGACATGTTCCCAGGCCACAGGGTTCCAGAGTCAAACCGTTGGCAGGTCCCCAGGCCACAGGGTTCCAGAATCCACCAATGTCATGTTCCCAGGCCACAGGGTTCCAGAATCAATCCTCAGTTATGTTCCCAGGCTACAGGGTTCCAGAATAAAACCTCAGTCATGTTCCCAGACCACAGGGTTCCAGAACCAAGGCTCAGTCAGGTTCCCGGGCCACAGTATTCCACAATCTAAACAGATGTCATGTTCCCAGGCCTCAGGGTTCCAGAATCCACCCATGTCATGTTCCCAGTCCACAGGGTTCCAGAACCAAGGCTCAGTCAGGTTCCCGGGGCACAGTATTCCACCATCTAAACAGATGTCATATTCCCAGGCCACAGGGTTCCAAAATCACGCCTCAGTCATGTTCCCAGGCCACAGGTTTCCAGAATCAAACCGATTTCATGTTCCCTGGCAACAGGGTACCAGAATCCAAACCGATGTCATGTTCCCAGGCCACAGGATTCCACACTCTAACATGAGTCATGTTCCCAGGCCACATGGTTCCAGAATCAAACCTCACTCTTGTGCCCAGGACACAGGGTTCCAGAAGAAAACCTCAGTCATGTTCCCTGGACACAGGTTTCAGAAATCAAATCCCAGTCATGTTCCCAGGCCACAGGGTTCCACAATTAAACCTCAGTCATATTCCCAGGCCAGAGGGTTCCACAATCAAACCTCAGTCCTGTGGCCAGGCCACGGTTCCACCATCAAGCCTCAGTCATGTTCCCAGGCCAGAGTGTTCCACAATCAAACCTAAGTCATCTTGCCAAGCCACAGGGTTCCACCATCGAACCTCAGGCATGTTGCCAGGCCAAAGGGTTCCACCATCAAGCCTCACTCATGTTCCCAAGCCTGAGGGTTGCACTATCAAACCTCAATCATGTTGCCAGGCCACAGGGTTCAACCATCAATCCTCAGTCATGTTCCCAGTAAACAGGGCTCCTGAATCAAACCAATGTCATGTTCCCACACCACGGGGTTCCAGTATCAGGCCTCAGTCATGGTCCCAGTGCACAGGGTCCCACAATCAAACCTCAGTCATGTTGCCAGTCCACAGGTTTCTGCCATCAAACCTCAGTCAAGTTCCCAGGCCACAGGGTTCCAGAATCAAGCCTCAGTCATTTGGCCAGGCTAGAGTGTTCCACCATCAAACCTCAGTCATGATCCCAGGCCACATGTTTCCACAATGAAACCTCAGTCATTTTCCCAAGCCAAAGGTTTCCAGAATCAAACCTCAGTCATATTCCCAGGACACATGGTTCCAGAATCAAACCTGAATCATGTTCGCAGGCCCCAGGTGTCAACAATCAAACCTCAGGCATGTTCCCAGGACACAGGTGTCCAGAATCAAACCTCAGTCATGTTCCCAGGGAACAGGCTTCCAGAAACAAAGCTCAGTCATGTTCCCAGGCCACAGGGTTCCAGAATCAAACCTCAGTCTTGTTCCCAGGACACAGGTTTCCAGAATCAACCCGATATCATGTTCCCTGGCCACAGTCTCAGAATCAAACCTCAGTCATGTTGCCAGGCCACAGGTTTCCACCATCAAACCTCAGACATGTTCCCAGGCCACAGGGTTCCAGAGTCAAACCGTTGGCAGGTTCCCAGGCCACAGGTTTCCAGAATCCACCAATGTCATGTTCCCAGGCCACAGGGTTCCAGAATCAATCCTCAGTTATGTTCCCAGGCTACAGGGTTCCAGAATAAAACCTCAGTCATGTTCCCAGGCCACAGGGTTCCAGAATCAAACCTCAGTCTTGTTCCCAGGACACAGGTTTCCAGAATCAACCCGATATCATGTTCCCTGGCCACAGTCTCAGAATCAAACCTCAGTCATGTTGCCAGGCCACAGGTTTCCACCATCAAACCTCAGACATGTTCCCAGGCCACAGGGTTCCAGAGTCAAACCGTTGGCAGGTTCCCAGGCCACAGGGTTCCAGAATCCACCAATGTCATGTTCCCAGGCCACAGGGTTCCAGAATCAATCCTCAGTTATGTTCCCAGGCTACAGGGTTCCAGAATAAAACCTCAGTCATGTTCCCAGGCCACAGGTTTCCAGAATCAAACCGATTTCATGTTCCCTGGCAACAGGGTAACAGAATACAAACCGATGTCATGTTCCCAGGCCACAGGATTCCACACTCTAACATGAGTCATGTTCCCAGGCCACATGGTTACAGAATCAAACCTCACTCTTGTGCCCAGGACACAGGGTTCCAGAAGAAAACCTCAGTCATGTTCCCTGGACACAGGTTTCAGAAATCAAATCCCAGTCATGTTCCCAGGCCACAGGGTTCCACAATTAAACCTCAGTCATATTCCCAGGCCAGAGGGTTCCACAATCAAACCTCAGTCCTGTGGCCAGGCCACGGTTCCACCATCAAGCCTCAGTCATGTTCCCAGGCCAGAGTGTTCCACAATCAAACCTAAGTCATCTTGCCAAGCCACAGGGTTCCACCATCAAACCTCAGGCATGTTGCCAGGCCAAAGGGTTCCACCATCAAGCCTCACTCATGTTCCCAAGCCTGAGGGTTGCACTATCAAACCTCAATCATGTTGCCAGGCCACAGGGTTCAACCATCAATCCTCAGTCATGTTCCCAGTAAACAGGGCTCCTGAATCAAACCAATGTCATGTTCCCACACCACGGGGTTCCAGTATCAGGCCTCAGTCATGGTCCCAGTGCACAGGGTCCCACAATCAAACCTCAGTCATGTTGCCAGTCCACAGGTTTCTGCCATCAAACCTCAGTCAAGTTCCCAGGCCACAGGGTTCCAGAATCAAGCCTCAGTCATTTGGCCAGGCTAGAGTGTTCCACCATCAAACCTCAGTCATGATCCCAGGCCACATGTTTCCACAATGAAACCTCAGTCATTTTCCCAAGCCAAAGGTTTCCAGAATCAAACCTCAGTCATATTCCCAGGACACATGGTTCCAGAATCAAACCTGAATCATGTTCGCAGGCCCCAGCTGTCAACAATCAAACCTCAGGCATGTTCCCAGGACACAGGTGTCCAGAATCAAACCTCAGTCATGTTCCCAGGGAACAGGCTTCCAGAAACAAAGCTCAGTCATGTTCCCAGGCCACAGGGTTCCAGAATCAAACCTCAGTCTTGTTCCCAGGACACAGGTTTCCAGAATCAACCCGATATCATGTTCCCTGGCCACAGTCTCAGAATCAAACCTCAGTCATGTTGCCAGGCCACAGGTTTCCACCATCAAACCTCAGACATGTTCCCAGGCCACAGGGTTCCAGAGTCAAACCGTTGGCAGGTCCCCAGGCCACAGGGTTCCAGAATCCACCAATGTCATGTTCCCAGGCCACAGGGTTCCAGAATCAATCCTCAGTTATGTTCCCAGGCTACAGGGTTCCAGAATAAAACGTCAGTCATGTTCCCAGACCACAGGGTTCCAGAACCAAGGCTCAGTCAGGTTCCCGGGCCACAGTATTCCACAATCTAAACAGATGTCATGTTCCCAGGCCTCAGGGTTCCAGAATCCACCCATGTCATGTTCCCAGTCCACAGGGTTCCAGAACCAAGGCTCAGTCAGGTTCCCGGGGCACAGTATTCCACCATCTAAACAGATGTCATATTCCCAGGCCACAGGTTTCCAAAATCACGCCTCAGTCATGTTCCCAGGCCACAGGTTTCCAGAATCAAACTGATTTCATGTTCCCTGGCAACAGGGTACCAGAATCCAAACCGATGTCATGTTCCCAGGCCACAGGATTCCACACTCTAACATCAGTCATGTTCCCAGGCCACATGGTTCCAGAATCAAACCTCAGTCGTGTTCCCAGGACACAGGGTTCCAGAAGAAAACCTCAGTCATGTTCCCTGGACACAGGTTTCAGAAATCAAATCCCAGTCATGTTCCCAGGCCACAGGGTTCCACAATTAAACCTCAGTCATATTCCCAGGCCAGAGGGTTCCACCATCAAACCTCAGTCCTGTGGCCAGGCCACGGTTCCACCATCAAGCCTCAGTCATGTTGCCAGGCCAGAGTGTTCCACAATCAAACCTAAGTCATCTTGCCAAGCCACAGGGTTCCACCATCAAACCTCAGGCATGTTGCCAGGCCAAAGGGTTCCACCATCAAGCCTCACTCATGTTCCCAAGCCTGAGGGTTCCACTATCAAACCTCAATCATGTTGCCAGGCCACAGGGTTCAACCATCAATCCTCAGTCATGTTCCCAGTAAACAGGGCTCCTGAATCAAACCAATGTCATGTTCCCACACCACGGGGTTCCAGTATCAGGCCTCAGTCATGGTCCCAGTGCACAGGGTCCCACAATCAAACCTCAGTCATGTTGCCAGTCCACAGGTTTCTGCCATCAAACCTCAGTCAACTTCCCAGGCCACAGGGTTCCAGAATCAAGCCTCAGTCATTTGGCCAGGCTAGAGTGTTCCACCATCAAACCTCAGTCATGATCCCAGGCCACATGTTTCCACAATGAAACCTCAGTCATTTTCCCAAGCCAAAGGTTTCCAGAATCAAACCTCAGTCATATTCCCAGGACACATGGTTCCAGAATCAAACCTGAATCATGTTCGCAGGCCCCAGGTGTCAACAATCAAACCTCAGGCATGTTCCCAGGACACAGGTGTCCAGAATCAAACCTCAGTCATGTTCCCAGGGAACTGGCTTCAGGAAACAAAGCTCAGTCATGTTCCCAGGCCACAGGGTTCCAGAATCAAACCTCAGTCTTGTTCCCAGGACACAGGTTTCCAGAATCAACCCGATATCATGTTCCCTGGCCACAGTCTCAGAATCAAACCTCAGTCATGTTGCCAGGCCACAGGTTTCCACCATCAAACCTCAGACATGTTCCCAGGCCACAGGGTTCCAGAGTCAAACCGTTGGCAGGTTCCCAGGCCACAGGGTTCCAGAATCCACCAATGTCATGTTCCCAGGCCACAGGGTTCCAGAATCAATCCTCAGTTATGTTCCCAGGCTACAGGGTTCCAGAATAAAACCTCAGTCATGTTCCCAGACCACAGGGTTCCAGAACCAAGGCTCAGTCAGGTTCCCGGGCCACAGTATTCCACAATCTAAACAGATGTCATGTTCCCAGGCCTCAGGGTTCCAGAATCCACCCATGTCATGTTCCCACTCCACAGGATTCCAGAACCAAGGCTCAGTCAGGTTCCCGGGGCACAGTATTCCACAATCTAAACAGATGTCATATTCCCACGCCACAGGTTTCCAAAATCACGCCTCAGTCATGTTCGCAGGCCACAGGTTTCCAGAATCAAACTGATTTCATGTTCCCTGGCAACAGGGTACCAGAATCCAAACCGATGTCATGTTCCCAGGCCACAGGATCCACACTCTAACATCAGTCATGTTCCCAGGCCACATGGTTCCAGAATCAAACCTCAGTCGTGTTCCCAGGACACAGGGTTCCAGAAGAAAACCTCAGTCATGTTCCCTGGACACAGGTTTCAGAAATAAAATCCCAGTCATGTTCCCAGGCCACAGGGTTCCACAATTAAACCTCAGTCATATTCCCAGGCCACAGGGTCCCACAATCAAACCTCAGTCCTGTGGCCAGGCCACGGTTCCACCATCAAGCCTCAGTCATGTTGCCAGGCCAGAGTGTTCCACAATCAAACCTAAGTCATCTTGCCAAGCCACAGGGTTCCACCATCAAACCTCAGGCATGTTGCCAGGCCAAAGGGTTCCACCATCAAGCCTCACTCATGTTCCCAAGCCTGAGGGTTGCACTATCAAACCTCAATCATGTTGCCAGGCCACAGGGTTCAACCATCAATCCTCAGTCATGTTCCCAGTAAACAGGGCTCCTGAATCAAACCAATGTCATGTTCCCACACCACGGGGTTCCAGTATCAGGCCTCAGTCATGGTCCCAGTGCACAGGGTCCCACAATCAAACCTCAGTCATGTTGCCAGTCCACAGGTTTCTGCCATCAAACCTCAGTCAAGTTCCCAGGCCACAGGGTTCCAGAATCAAGCCTCAGTCATTTGGCCAGGCTAGAGTGTTCCACCATCAAGCCTCACTCATGTTCCCAAGCCTGAGGGTTGCACTATCAAACCTCAATCATGTTGCCAGGCCACAGGGTTCAACCATCAATCCTCAGTCATGTTCCCAGTAAACAGGGCTCCTGAATCAAACCAATGTCATGTTCCCACACCACGGGGTTCCAGTATCAGGCCTCAGTCATGGTCCCAGTGCACAGGGTCCCACAATCAAACCTCAGTCATGTTGCCAGTCCACAGGTTTCTGCCATCAAACCTCAGTCAAGTTCCCAGGCCACAGGGTTCCAGAATCAAGCCTCAGTCATTTGGCCAGGCTAGAGTGTTCCACCATCAAACCTCAGTCATGACCCCAGGCCACATGTTTCCACAATGAAACCTCAGTCATTTTCCCAAGCCAAAGGTTTCCAGAATCATACCTCAGTCATATTCCCAGGACACATGGTTCCAGAATCATAGCTGAATCATGTTCGCAGGCCCCAGGTGTCAACAATCAAACCTCAGGCATGTTCCCAGGACACAGGTGTCCAGAATCAAACCTCAGTCATGTTCCCAGGGAACTGGCTTCAGGAAACAAAGCTCACTCATGTTCCCAGGCCACAGGGTTCTAGAATCAAACCTCAGTCTTGTTCCCAGGACACAGGTTTCCAGAATCAACCCGATATCATGTTCCCTGGCCACAGTCTCAGAATCAAACCTCAGTCATGTTGCCAGGCCACAGGTTTCCACCATCAAACCTCAGACATGTTCCCAGGCCACAGGGTTCCAGAGTCAAACCGTTGGCAGGTTCCCAGGCCACAGGGTTCCAGAATCCACCAATGTCATGTTCCCAGGTCACAGGGTTCCAGAATCAATCCTCATTTATGTTCCCAGGCTACAGGGTTCCAGAATAAAACCTCAGTCATGTTCCCAGACCACAGGGTTCCAGAACCAAGGCTCAGTCAGGTTCCCGGGCCACAGTATTCCACAATCTAAACAGATGTCATGTTCCCAGGCCTCAGGGTTCCAGAATCCACCCATGTCATGTTCCCAGTCCACAGGGTTCCAGAACCAAGGCTCAGTCAGGTTCCCGGGGCACAGTATTCCACAATCTAAACAGATGTCATATTCCCAGGCCACAGGTTTCCAAAATCACGCCTCAGTCATGTTCCCAGGCCACAGGTTTCCAGAATCAAACCGATTTCATGTTCCCTGGCAACAGAGTACCAGAATCCAAACCGATGTCATGTTCCCAGGCCCCAGGATTCCACACTCTAACATGAGTCATGTTCCCAGGCCACATGGTTCCAGAATCAAACCTCAGTCTTGTGCCCAGGACACAGGGTTCCAGAAGAAAACCTCAGTCATGTTCCCTGGACACAGGTTTCAGAAATAAAATCCCAGTCATGTTCCTAGGCCACAGGG
Organism: Balaenoptera physalus; assembly: GCF_965194825.1. Classification (NCBI taxonomy): domain Eukaryota; kingdom Metazoa; phylum Chordata; class Mammalia; order Artiodactyla; family Balaenopteridae; genus Balaenoptera; species Balaenoptera physalus. The sequence goes on along the minus strand of NC_138897.1, from coordinate 30,792,903 downwards.
TTCCACAATTAAACCTCAGTCATATTCCCAGGCCAGAGGGTTCCACAATCAAACCTCAGTCCTGTTGCCAGGCCACGGTTCCACCATCAAGCCTCAGTCATGTTCCCACGCCAGAGTGTTCCACAATCAAACCTAAGTCATCTTGCCAAGCCACAGGGTTCCACCATCAATCCTCAGGCATGTTGCCAGGCCAAAGGGTTCCACCATCAAACCTCACTCATGTTCCCAAGCCTGAGGGTTGCACTATCAAACCTCAATCATGTTGCCAGGCCACAGGGTTCAACCATCAATCCTCAGTCATGTTCCCAGTAAACAGGGCTCCTGAATCAAACCAATGTCATGTTCCCACACCACGGGGTTCCAGTATCAGGCCTCAGTCATGGTCCCAGTGCACAGGGTCCCACAATCAAACCTCAGTCATGTTGCCAGTCCACAGGTTTCTGCCATCAAACCTCAGTCAAGTTCCCAGGCCACAGGGTTCCAGAATCAAGCCTCAGTCATTTGGCCAGGCTAGAGTGTTCCACCATCAAACCTCAGTCATGATCCCAGGCCACATGTTTCCACAATGAAACCTCAGTCATTTTCCCAAGCCAAAGGTTTCCAGAATCAAACCTCAGTCATATTCCCAAGACACATGGTTCCAGAATCAAACCTGAATCATGTTCGCAGGCCCCAGGTGTCAACAATCAAACCTCAGGCATGTTCCCAGGACACAGGTGTCCAGAATCAAACCTCAGTCATGTTCCCAGGGAACAGGCTTCCAGAAACAAAGCTCAGTCATGTTCCCAGGCCACAGGGTTCCAGAATCAAACCTCAGTCTTGTTCCAAGGACACAGGTTTCCAGAATCAACCCGATATCATGTTCCCTGGCCACAGTCTCAGAATCAAACCTCAGTCATGTTGCCAGGCCACAGGTTTCCACCATCAAACCTCAGACATGTTCCCAGGCCACAGGGTTGCAGAGTCAAACCGTTGGCAGGTTCCCAGGCCACAGGGTTCCAGAATCCACCAATGTCATGTTCCCAGGCCACAGGGTTCCAGAATCAATCCTCAGTTATGTTCCCAGGCTACAGGGTTCCAGAATAAAACCTCAGTCATGTTCCCAGACCACAGGGTTCCAGAACCAAGGCTCAGTCAGGTTCCCGGGCCACAGTATTCCACAATCTAAACAGATGTCATGTTCCCAGGCCTCAGGGTTCCAGAATCCACCCATGTCATGTTCCCACTCCACAGGATTCCAGAACCAAGGCTCAGTCAGGTTCCCGGGGCACAGTATTCCACAATCTAAACAGATGTCATATTCCCACGCCACAGGTTTCCAAAATCACGCCTCAGTCATGTTCGCAGGCCACAGGTTTCCAGAATCAAACCGATTTCATGTTCCCTGGCAACAGGGTACCAGAATCCAAACCGATGTCATGTTCCCAGGCCACAGGATCCACACTCTAACATCAGTCATGTTCCCAGGCCACATGGTTCCAGAATCAAACCTCAGTCGTGTTCCCAGGACACAGGGTTCCAGAAGAAAACCTCAGTAATGTTCCCTGGACACAGGTTTCAGAAATAAAATCCCAGTCATGTTCCCAGGCCACAGGGCTCCACAATTAAACCTCAGTCATATTCCCAGGCCAGAGGGTTCCACAATCAAACCTCAGTCCTGTGGCCAGGCCACGGTTCCACCATCAAGCCTCAGTCATGTTGCCAGGCCAGAGTGTTCCACAATCAAACCTAAGTCATCTTGCCAAGCCACAGGGTTCCACCATCAAACCTCAGGCATGTTGCCAGGCCAAAGGGTTCCACCATCAAGCCTCACTCATGTTCCCAAGCCTGAGGGTTGCACTATCAAACCTCAATCATGTTGCCAGGCCACAGGGTTCAACCATCAATCCTCAGTCATGTTCCCAGTAAACAGGGCTCCTGAATCAAACCAATGTCATGTTCCCACACCACGGGGTTCCAGTATCAGGCCTCAGTCATGGTCCCAGTGCACAGGGTCCCACAATCAAACCTCAGTCATGTTGCCAGTCCACAGGTTTCTGCCATCAAACCTCAGTCAAGTTCCCAGGCCACAGGGTTCCAGAATCAAGCCTCAGTCATTTGGCCAGGCTAGAGTGTTCCACCATCAAACCTCAGTCATGATCCCAGGCCACATGTTTCCACAATGAAACCTCAGTCATTTTCCCAAGCCAAAGGTTTCCAGAATCAAACCTCAGTCATATTCCCAGGACACATGGTTCCAGAATCAAACCTGAATCATGTTCGCAGGCCCCAGCTGTCAACAATCAAACCTCAGGCATGTTCCCAGGACACAGGTGTCCAGAATCAAACCTCAGTCATGTTCCCAGGGAACAGGCTTCCAGAAACAAAGCTCAGTCATGTTCCCAGGCCACAGGGTTCCAGAATCAAACCTCAGTCTTGTTCCAAGGACACAGGTTTCCAGAATCAACCCGATATCATGTTCCCTGGCCACAGTCTCAGAATCAAACCTCAGTCATGTTGCCAGGCCACAGGTTTCCACCATCAAACCTCAGACATGTTCCCAGGCCACAGGGTTCCAGAGTCAAACCGTTGGCAGGTCCCCAGGCCACAGGGTTCCAGAATCCACCAATGTCATGTTCCCAGGCCACAGGGTTCCAGAATCAATCCTCAGTTATGTTCCCAGGCTACAGGGTTCCAGAATAAAACGTCAGTCATGTTCCCAGACCACAGGGTTCCAGAACCAAGGCTCAGTCAGGTTCCCGGGCCACAGTATTCCACAATCTAAACAGATGTCATGTTCCCAGGCCTCAGGGTTCCAGAATCCACCCATGTCATGTTCCCAGTCCACAGGGTTCCAGAACCAAGGCTCAGTCAGGTTCCCGGGGCACAGTATTCCACCATCTAAACAGATGTCATATTCCCAGGCCACAGGTTTCCAAAATCACGCCTCAGTCATGTTCCCAGGCCACAGGTTTCCAGAATCAAACTGATTTCATGTTCCCTGGCAACAGGGTACCAGAATCCAAACCGATGTCATGTTCCCAGGCCACAGGATTCCACACTCTAACATCAGTCATGTTCCCAGGCCACATGGTTCCAGAATCAAACCTCAGTCGTGTTCCCAGGACACAGGGTTCCAGAAGAAAACCTCAGTCATGTTCCCTGGACACAGGTTTCAGAAATCAAATCCCAGTCATGTTCCCAGGCCACAGGGTTCCACAATTAAACCTCAGTCATATTCCCAGGCCAGAGGGTTCCACAATCAAACCTCAGTCCTGTGGCCAGGCCACGGTTCCACCATCAAGCCTCAGTCATGTTGCCAGGCCAGAGTGTTCCACAATCAAACCTAAGTCATCTTGCCAAGCCACAGGGTTCCACCATCAAACCTCAGGCATGTTGCCAGGCCAAAGGGTTCCACCATCAAGCCTCACTCATGTTCCCAAGCCTGAGGGTTCCACTATCAAACCTCAATCATGTTGCCAGGCCACAGGGTTCAACCATCAATCCTCAGTCATGTTCCCAGTAAACAGGGCTCCTGAATCAAACCAATGTCATGTTCCCACACCACGGGGTTCCAGTATCAGGCCTCAGTCATGGTCCCAGTGCACAGGGTCCCACAATCAAACCTCAGTCATGTTGCCAGTCCACAGGTTTCTGCCATCAAACCTCAGTCAAGTTCCCAGGCCACAGGGTTCCAGAATCAAGCCTCAGTCATTTGGCCAGGCTAGAGTGTTCCACCATCAAACCTCAGTCATGATCCCAGGCCACATGTTTCCACAATGAAACCTCAGTCATTTTCCCAAGCCAAAGGTTTCCAGAATCAAACCTCAGTCATATTCCCAGGACACATGGTTCCAGAATCAAACCTGAATCATGTTCGCAGGCCCCAGGTGTCAACAATCAAACCTCAGGCATGTTCCCAGGACACAGGTGTCCAGAATCAAACCTCAGTCATGTTCCCAGGGAACTGGCTTCAGGAAACAAAGCTCAGTCATGTTCCCAGGCCACAGGGTTCCAGAATCAAACCTCAGTCTTGTTCCCAGGACACAGGTTTCCAGAATCAACCCGATATCATGTTCCCTGGCCACAGTCTCAGAATCAAACCTCAGTCATGTTGCCAGGCCACAGGTTTCCACCATCAAACCTCAGACATGTTCCCAGGCCACAGGGTTCCAGAGTCAAACCGTTGGCAGGTTCCCAGGCCACAGGGTTCCAGAATCCACCAATGTCATGTTCCCAGGCCACAGGGTTCCAGAATCAATCCTCAGTTATGTTCCCAGGCTACAGGGTTCCAGAATAAAACCTCAGTCATGTTCCCAGACCACAGGGTTCCAGAACCAAGGCTCAGTCAGGTTCCCGGGCCACAGTATTCCACAATCTAAACAGATGTCATGTTCCCAGGCCTCAGGGTTCCAGAATCCACCCATGTCATGTTCCCACTCCACAGGATTCCAGAACCAAGGCTCAGTCAGGTTCCCGGGGCACAGTATTCCACAATCTAAACAGATGTCATATTCCCACGCCACAGGTTTCCAAAATCACGCCTCAGTCATGTTCGCAGGCCACAGGTTTCCAGAATCAAACTGATTTCATGTTCCCTGGCAACAGGGTACCAGAATCCAAACCGATGTCATGTTCCCAGGCCACAGGATCCACACTCTAACATCAGTCATGTTCCCAGGCCACATGGTTCCAGAATCAAACCTCAGTCGTGTTCCCAGGACACAGGGTTCCAGAAGAAAACCTCAGTCATGTTCCCTGGACACAGGTTTCAGAAATAAAATCCCAGTCATGTTCCCAGGCCACAGGGTTCCACAATTAAACCTCAGTCATATTCCCAGGCCACAGGGTCCCACAATCAAACCTCAGTCCTGTGGCAAGGCCACGGTTCCAACATCAAGCCTCAGTCATGTTGCCAGGCCAGAGTGTTCCACAATCAAACCTAAGTCATCTTGCCAAGCCACAGGGTTCCACCATCAAACCTCAGGCATGTTGCCAGGCCAAAGGGTTCCACCATCAAGCCTCACTCATGTTCCCAAGCCTGAGGGTTGCACTATCAAACCTCAATCATGTTGCCAGGCCACAGGGTTCAACCATCAATCCTCAGTCATGTTCCCAGTAAACAGGGCTCCTGAATCAAACCAATGTCATGTTCCCACACCACGGGGTTCCAGTATCAGGCCTCAGTCATGGTCCCAGTGCACAGGGTCCCACAATCAAACCTCAGTCATGTTGCCAGTCCACAGGTTTCTGCCATCAAACCTCAGTCAAGTTCCCAGGCCACAGGGTTCCAGAATCAAGCCTCAGTCATTTGGCCAGGCTAGAGTGTTCCACCATCAAGCCTCACTCATGTTCCCAAGCCTGAGGGTTGCACTATCAAACCTCAATCATGTTGCCAGGCCACAGGGTTCAACCATCAATCCTCAGTCATGTTCCCAGTAAACAGGGCTCCTGAATCAAACCAATGTCATGTTCCCACACCACGGGGTTCCAGTATCAGGCCTCAGTCATGGTCCCAGTGCACAGGGTCCCACAATCAAACCTCAGTCATGTTGCCAGTCCACAGGTTTCTGCCATCAAACCTCAGTCAAGTTCCCAGGCCACAGGGTTCCAGAATCAAGCCTCAGTCATTTGGCCAGGCTAGAGTGTTCCACCATCAAACCTCAGTCATGACCCCAGGCCACATGTTTCCACAATGAAACCTCAGTCATTTTCCCAAGCCAAAGGTTTCCAGAATCATACCTCAGTCATATTCCCAGGACACATGGTTCCAGAATCATAGCTGAATCATGTTCGCAGGCCCCAGGTGTCAACAATCAAACCTCAGGCATGTTCCCAGGACACAGGTGTCCAGAATCAAACCTCAGTCATGTTCCCAGGGAACTGGCTTCAGGAAACAAAGCTCAGTCATGTTCCCAGGCCACAGGGTTCTAGAATCAAACCTCAGTCTTGTTCCCAGGACACAGGTTTCCAGAATCAACCCGATATCATGTTCCCTGGCCACAGTCTCAGAATCAAACCTCAGTCATGTTGCCAGGCCACAGGTTTCCACCATCAAACCTCAGACATGTTCCCAGGCCACAGGGTTCCAGAGTCAAACCGTTGGCAGGTTCCCAGGCCACAGGGTTCCAGAATCCACCAATGTCATGTTCCCAGGTCACAGGGTTCCAGAATCAATCCTCATTTATGTTCCCAGGCTACAGGGTTCCAGAATAAAACCTCAGTCATGTTCCCAGACCACAGGGTTCCAGAACCAAGGCTCAGTCAGGTTCCCGGGCCACAGTATTCCACAATCTAAACAGATGTCATGTTCCCAGGCCTCAGGGTTCCAGAATCCACCCATGTCATGTTCCCAGTCCACAGGGTTCCAGAACCAAGGCTCAGTCAGGTTCCCGGGGCACAGTATTCCACAATCTAAACAGATGTCATATTCCCAGGCCACAGGTTTCCAAAATCACGCCTCAGTCATGTTCCCAGGCCACAGGTTTCCAGAATCAAACCGATTTCATGTTCCCTGGCAACAGAGTACCAGAATCCAAACCGATGTCATGTTCCCAGGCCCCAGGATTCCACACTCTAACATGAGTCATGTTCCCAGGCCACATGGTTCCAGAATCAAACCTCAGTCTTGTGCCCAGGACACAGGGTTCCAGAAGAAAACCTCAGTCATGTTCCCTGGACACAGGTTTCAGAAATAAAATCCCAGTCATGTTCCTAGGCCACAGGGTTCCACAATTAAACCTCAGTCATATTCCCAGGCCAGAGGGTTCCACAATCAAACCTCAGTCCTGTTGCCAGGCCACGGTTCCACCATCAAGCCTCAGTCATGTTCCCACGCCAGAGTGTTCCACAATCAAACCTAAGTCATCTTGCCAAGCCACAGGGTTCCACCATCAATCCTCAGGCATGTTGCCAGGCCAAAGGGTTCCACCATCAAACCTCACTCATGTTCCCAAGCCTGAGGGTTGCACTATCAAACCTCAATCATGTTGCCAGGCCACAGGGTTCAACCATCAATCCTCAGTCATGTTCCCAGTAAACAGGGCTCCTGAATCAAACCAATGTCATGTTCCCACACCACGGGGTTCCAGTATCAGGCCTCAGTCATGGTCCCAGTGCACAGGGTCCCACAATCAAACCTCAGTCATGTTGCCAGTCCACAGGTTTCTGCCATCAAACCTCAGTCAAGTTCCCAGGCCACAGGGTTCCAGAATCAAGCCTCAGTCATTTGGCCAGGCTAGAGTGTTCCACCATCAAACCTCAGTCATGATCCCAGGCCACATGTTTCCACAATGAAACCTCAGTCATTTTCCCAAGCCAAAGGTTTCCAGAATCAAACCTCAGTCATATTCCCAAGACACATGGTTCCAGAATCAAACCTGAATCATGTTCGCAGGCCCCAGGTGTCAACAATCAAACCTCAGGCATGTTCCCAGGACACAGGTGTCCAGAATCAAACCTCAGTCATGTTCCCAGGGAACAGGCTTCCAGAAACAAAGCTCAGTCATGTTCCCAGGCCACAGGGTTCCAGAATCAAACCTCACTCTTGTTCCAAGGACACAGGTTTCCAGAATCAACCCGATATCATGTTCCCTGGCCACAGTCTCAGAATCAAACCTCAGTCATGTTGCCAGGCCACAGGTTTCCACCATCAAACCTCAGACATGTTCCCAGGCCACAGGGTTGCAGAGTCAAACCGTTGGCAGGTTCCCAGGCCACAGGGTTCCAGAATCCACCAATGTCATGTTCCCAGGCCACAGGGTTCCAGAATCAATCCTCAGTTATGTTCCCAGGCTACAGGGTTCCAGAATAAAACCTCAGTCATGTTCCCAGACCACAGGGTTCCAGAACCAAGGCTCAGTCAGGTTCCCGGGCCACAGTATTCCACAATCTAAACAGATGTCATGTTCCCAGGCCTCAGGGTTCCAGAATCCACCCATGTCATGTTCCCACTCCACAGGATTCCAGAACCAAGGCTCAGTCAGGTTCCCGGGGCACAGTATTCCACAATCTAAACAGATGTCATATTCCCACGCCACAGGTTTCCAAAATCACGCCTCAGTCATGTTCGCAGGCCACAGGTTTCCAGAATCAAACCGATTTCATGTTCCCTGGCAACAGGGTACCAGAATCCAAACCGATGTCATGTTCCCAGGCCACAGGATCCACACTCTAACATCAGTCATGTTCCCAGGCCACATGGTTCCAGAATCAAACCTCAGTCGTGTTCCCAGGACACAGGGTTCCAGAAGAAAACCTCAGTAATGTTCCCTGGACACAGGTTTCAGAAATAAAATCCCAGTCATGTTCCCAGGCCACAGGGCTCCACAATTAAACCTCAGTCATATTCCCAGGCCAGAGGGTTCCACAATCAAACCTCACTCCTGTGGCCAGGCCACGGTTCCACCATCAAGCCTCAGTCATGTTCCCAGGCCAGAGTGTTCCACAATCAAACCTAAGTCATCTTGCCAAGCCACAGGGTTCCACCATCAAACCTCAGGCATGTTGCCAGGCCAAAGGGTTCCACCATCAAGCCTCACTCATGTTCCCAAGCCTGAGGGTTGCACTATCAAACCTCAATCATGTTGCCAGGCCACAGGGTTCAACCATCAATCCTCAGTCATGTTCCCAGTAAACAGGGCTCCTGAATCAAACCAATGTCATGTTCCCACACCACGGGGTTCCAGTATCAGGCCTCAGTCATGGTCCCAGTGCACAGGGTCCCACAATCAAACCTCAGTCATGTTGCCAGTCCACAGGTTTCTGCCATCAAACCTCAGTCAAGTTCCCAGGCCACAGGGTTCCAGAATCAAGCCTCAGTCATTTGGCCAGGCTAGAGTGTTCCACCATCAAACCTCAGTCATGATCCCAGGCCACATGTTTCCACAATGAAACCTCAGTCATTTTCCCAAGCCAAAGGTTTCCAGAATCAAACCTCAGTCATATTCCCAGGACACATGGTTCCAGAATCAAACCTGAATCATGTTCGCAGGCCCCAGCTGTCAACAATCAAACCTCAGGCATGTTCCCAGGACACAGGTGTCCAGAATCAAACCTCAGTCATGTTCCCAGGGAACAGGCTTCCAGAAACAAAGCTCAGTCATGTTCCCAGGCCACAGGGTTCCAGAATCAAACCTCAGTCTTGTTCCCAGGACACAGGTTTCCAGAATCAACCCGATATCATGTTCCCTGGCCACAGTCTCAGAATCAAACCTCAGTCATGTTGCCAGGCCACAGGTTTCCACCATCAAACCTCAGACATGTTCCCAGGCCACAGGGTTCCAGAGTCAAACCGTTGGCAGGTTCCCAGGCCACAGGGTTCCAGAATCCACCAATGTCATGTTCCCAGGCCACAGGGTTCCAGAATCAATCCTCAGTTATGTTCCCAGGCTACAGGGTTCCAGAATAAAACCTCAGTCATGTTCCCAGACCACAGGGTTCCAGAACCAAGGCTCAGTCAGGTTCCCGGGCCACAGTATTCCACAATCTAAACAGATGTCATGTTCCCAGGCCTCAGGGTTCCAGAATCCACCCATGTCATGTTCCCACTCCACAGGATTCCAGAACCAAGGCTCAGTCAGGTTCCCGGGGCACAGTATTCCACAATCTAAACAGATGTCATATTCCCACGCCACAGGTTTCCAAAATCACGCCTCAGTCATGTTCGCAGGCCACAGGTTTCCAGAATCAAACTGATTTCATGTTCCCTGGCAACAGGGTACCAGAATCCAAACCGATGTCATGTTCCCAGGCCACAGGATCCACACTCTAACATCAGTCATGTTCCCAGGCCACATGGTTCCAGAATCAAACCTCAGTCGTGTTCCCAGGACACAGGGTTCCAGAAGAAAACCTCAGTCATGTTCCCTGGACACAGGTTTCAGAAATAAAATCCCAGTCATGTTCCCAGGCCACAGGGTTCCACAATTAAACCTCAGTCATATTCCCAGGCCACAGGGTCCCACAATCAAACCTCAGTCCTGTGGCCAGGCCACGGTTCCACCATCAAGCCTCAGTCATGTTGCCAGGCCAGAGTGTTCCACAATCAAACCTAAGTCATCTTGCCAAGCCACAGGGTTCCACCATCAAACCTCAGGCATGTTGCCAGGCCAAAGGGTTCCACCATCAAGCCTCACTCATGTTCCCAAGCCTGAGGGTTGCACTATCAAACCTCAATCATGTTGCCAGGCCACAGGGTTCAACCATCAATCCTCAGTCATGTTCCCAGTAAACAGGGCTCCTGAATCAAACCAATGTCATGTTCCCACACCACGGGGTTCCAGTATCAGGCCTCAGTCATGGTCCCAGTGCACAGGGTCCCACAATCAAACCTCAGTCATGTTGCCAGTCCACAGGTTTCTGCCATCAAACCTCAGTCAAGTTCCCAGGCCACAGGGTTCCAGAATCAAGCCTCAGTCATTTGGCCAGGCTAGAGTGTTCCACCATCAAGCCTCACTCATGTTCCCAAGCCTGAGGGTTGCACTATCAAACCTCAATCATGTTGCCAGGCCACAGGGTTCAACCATCAATCCTCAGTCATGTTCCCAGTAAACAGGGCTCCTGAATCAAACCAATGTCATGTTCCCACACCACGGGGTTCCAGTATCAGGCCTCAGTCATGGTCCCAGTGCACAGGGTCCCACAATCAAACCTCAGTCATGTTGCCAGTCCACAGGTTTCTGCCATCAAACCTCAGTCAAATTCCCAGGCCACAGGGTTCCAGAATCAAGCCTCAGTCATTTGGCCAGGCTAGAGTGTTCCACCATCAAACCTCAGTCATGACCCCAGGCCACATGTTTCCACAATGAAACCTCAGTCATTTTCCCAAGCCAAAGGTTTCCAGAATCATACCTCAGTCATATTCCCAGGACACATGGTTCCAGAATCATAGCTGAATCATGTTCGCAGGCCCCAGGTGTCAACAATCAAACCTCAGGCATGTTCCCAGGACACAGGTGTCCAGAATCAAACCTCAGTCATGTTCCCAGGGAACTGGCTTCAGGAAACAAAGCTCAGTCATGTTCCCAGGCCACAGGGTTCTAGAATCAAACCTCAGTCTTGTTCCCAGGACACAGGTTTCCAGAATCAACCCGATATCATGTTCCCTGGCCACAGTCTCAGAATCAAACCTCAGTCATGTTGCCAGGCCACAGGTTTCCACCATCAAACCTCAGACATGTTCCCAGGCCACAGGGTTCCAGAGTCAAACCGTTGGCAGGTTCCCAGGCCACAGGGTTCCAGAATCCACCAATGTCATGTTCCCAGGTCACAGGGTTCCAGAATCAATCCTCATTTATGTTCCCAGGCTACAGGGTTCCAGAATAAAACCTCAGTCATGTTCCCAGACCACAGGGTTCCAGAACCAAGGCTCAGTCAGGTTCCCGGGCCACAGTATTCCACAATCTAAACAGATGTCATGTTCCCAGGCCTCAGGGTTCCAGAATCCACCCATGTCATGTTCCCAGTCCACAGGGTTCCAGAACCAAGGCTCAGTCAGGTTCCCGGGGCACAGTATTCCACAATCTAAACAGATGTCATATTCCCAGGCCACAGGTTTCCAAAATCACGCCTCAGTCATGTTCCCAGGCCACAGGTTTCCAGAATCAAACCGATTTCATGTTCCCTGGCAACAGAGTACCAGAATCCAAACCGATGTCATGTTCCCAGGCCACAGGATTCCACACTCTAACATGAGTCATGTTCCCAGGCCACATGGTTCCAGAATCAAACCTCAGTCTTGTGCCCAGGACACAGGGTTCCAGAAGAAAACCTCAGTCATGTTCCCTGGACACAGGTTTCAGAAATAAAATCCCAGTCATGTTCCTAGGCCACAGGGTTCCACAATTAAACCTCAGTCATATTCCCAGGCCAGAGGGTTCCACAATCAAACCTCAGTCCTGTTGCCAGGCCACGGTTCCACCATCAAGCCTCAGTCATGTTCCCACGCCAGAGTGTTCCACAATCAAACCTAAGTCATCTTGCCAAGCCACAGGGTTCCACCATCAATCCTCAGGCATGTTGCAAGGCCAAAGGGTTCCACCATCAAACCTCACTCATGTTCCCAAGCCTGAGGGTTGCACTATCAAACCTCAATCATGTTGCCAGGCCACAGGGTTCAACCATCAATCCTCAGTCATGTTCCCAGTAAACAGGGCTCCTGAATCAAACCAATGTCATGTTCCCACACCACGGGGTTCCAGTATCAGGCCTCAGTCATGGTCCCAGTGCACAGGGTCCCACAATCAAACCTCAGTCATGTTGCCAGTCCACAGGTTTCTGCCATCAAACCTCAGTCAAGTTCCCAGGCCACAGGGTTCCAGAATCAAGCCTCAGTCATTTGGCCAGGCTAGAGTGTTCCACCATCAAACCTCAGTCATGATCCCAGGCCACATGTTTCCACAATGAAACCTCAGTCATTTTCCCAAGCCAAAGGTTTCCAGAATCAAACCTCAGTCATATTCCCAAGACACATGGTTCTAGAATCAAACCTGAATCATGTTCGCAGGCCCCAGGTGTCAACAATCAAACCTCAGGCATGTTCCCAGGACACAGGTGTCCAGAATCAAACCTCAGTCATGTTCCCAGGGAACAGGCTTCCAGAAACAAAGCTCAGTCATGTTCCCAGGCCACAGGGTTCCAGAATCAAACCTCAGTCTTGTTCCAAGGACACAGGTTTCCAGAATCAACCCGATATCATGTTCCCTGGCCACAGTCTCAGAATCAAACCTCAGTCATGTTGCCAGGCCACAGGTTTCCACCATCAAACCTCAGACATGTTCCCAGGCCACAGGGTTGCAGAGTCAAACCGTTGGCAGGTTCCCAGGCCACAGGGTTCCAGAATCCACCAATGTCATGTTCCCAGGCCACAGGGTTCCAGAATCAATCCTCAGTTATGTTCCCAGGCTACAGGGTTCCAGAATAAAACCTCAGTCATGTTCCCAGACCACAGGGTTCCAGAACCAAGGCTCAGTCAGGTTCCCGGGCCACAGTATTCCACAATCTAAACAGATGTCATGTTCCCAGGCCTCAGGGTTCAAGAATCCACCCATGTCATGTTCCCACTCCACAGGATTCCAGAACCAAGGCTCAGTCAGGTTCCCGGGGCACAGTATTCCACAATCTAAACAGATGTCATATTCCCACGCCACAGGTTTCCAAAATCACGCCTCAGTCATGTTCGCAGGCCACAGGTTTCCAGAATCAAACTGATTTCATGTTCCCTGGCAACAGGGTACCAGAATCCAAACCGATGTCATGTTCCCAGGCCACAGGATCCACACTCTAACATCAGTCATGTTCCCAGGCCACATGGTTCCAGAATCAAACCTCAGTCGTGTTCCCAGGACACAGGGTTCCAGAAGAAAACCTCAGTCATGTTCCCTGGACACAGGTTTCAGAAATAAAATCCCAGTCATGTTCCCAGGCCACAGGGCTCCACAATTAAACCTCAGTCATATTCCCAGGCCAGAGGGTCCCACAATCAAACCTCAGTCCTGTGGCCAGGCCACGGTTCCACCATCAAGCCTCAGTCATGTTGCCAGGCCAGAGTGTTCCACAATCAAACCTAAGTCATCTTGCCAAGCCACAGGGTTCCACCATCAAACCTCAGGCATGTTGCCAGGCCAAAGGGTTCCACCATCAAGCCTCACTCATGTTCCCAAGCCTGAGGGTTGCACTATCAAACCTCAATCATGTTGCCAGGCCACAGGGTTCAACCATCAATCCTCAGTCATGTTCCCAGTAAACAGGGCTCCTGAATCAAACCAATGTCATGTTCCCACACCACGGGGTTCCAGTATCAGGCCTCAGTCATGGTCCCAGTGAACAGGGTCCCACAATCAAACCTCAGTCATGTTGCCAGTCCACAGGTTTCTGCCATCAAACCTCAGTCAAGTTCCCAGGCCACAGGGTTCCAGAATCAAGCCTCAGTCATTTGGCCAGGCTAGAGTGTTCCACCATCAAGCCTCACTCATGTTCCCAAGCCTGAGGGTTGCACTATCAAACCTCAATCATGTTGCCAGGCCACAGGGTTCAACCATCAATCCTCAGTCATGTTCCCAGTAAACAGGGCTCCTGAATCAAACCAATGTCATGTTCCCACACCACGGGGTTCCAGTATCAGGCCTCAGTCATGGTCCCAGTGCACAGGGTCCCACAATCAAACCTCAGTCATGTTGCCAGTCCACAGGTTTCTGCCATCAAACCTCAGTCAAATTCCCAGGCCACAGGGTTCCAGAATCAAGCCTCAGTCATTTGGCCAGGCTAGAGTGTTCCACCATCAAACCTCAGTCATGATCCCAGGCCACATGTTTCCACAATGAAACCTCAGTCATTTTCCCAAGCCAAAGGTTTCCAGAATCAAACCTCAGTCATATTCCCAGAACACATGGTTCCAGAATCATAGCTGAATCATGTTCGCAGGCCCCAGGTGTCAACAATCAAACCTCAGGCATGTTCCCAGGACACAGGTGTCCAGAATCAAACCTCAGTCATGTTCCCAGGGAACTGGCTTCAGGAAACAAAGCTCAGTCATGTTCCCAGGCCACAGGGTTCTAGAATCAAACCTCAGTCTTGTTCCCAGGACACAGGTTTCCAGAATCAACCCGATATCATGTTCCCTGGCCACAGTCTCAGAATCAAACCTCAGTCATGTTGCCAGGCCACAGGTTTCCACCATCAAACCTCAGACATGTTCCCAGGCCACAGGGTTCCAGAGTCAAACCGTTGGCAGGTTCCCAGGCCACAGGGTTCGAGAATCCACCAATGTCATGTTCCCAGGTCACAGGGTTCCAGAATCAATCCTCATTTATGTTCCCAGGCTACAGGGTTCCAGAATAAAACCTCAGTCATGTTCCCAGACCACAGGGTTCCAGAACCAAGGCTCAGTCAGGTTCCCGGGCCACAGTATTCCACAATCTAAACAGATGTCATGTTCCCAGGCCTCAGGGTTCCAGAATCCACCCATGTCATGTTCCCAGTCCACAGGGTTCCAGAACCAAGGCTCAGTCAGGTTCCCGGGGCACAGTATTCCACAATCTAAACAGATGTCATATTCCCAGGCCACAGGTTTCCAAAATCACGCCTCAGTCATGTTCCCAGGCCACAGGTTTCCAGAATCAAACCGATTTCATGTTCCCTGGCAACAGAGTACCAGAATCCAAACCGATGTCATGTTCCCAGGCCCCAGGATTCCACACTCTAACATGAGTCATGTTCCCAGGCCACATGGTTCCAGAATCAAACCTCAGTCTTGTGCCCAGGACACAGGGTTCCAGAAGAAAACCTCAGTCATGTTCCCTGGACACAGGTTTCAGAAATAAAATCCCAGTCATGTTCCTAGGCCACAGGGTTCCACAATTAAACCTCAGTCATATTCCCAGGCCAGAGGGTTCCACAATCAAACCTCAGTCCTGTTGCCAGGCCACGGTTCCACCATCAAGCCTCAGTCATGTTCCCACGCCAGAGTGTTCCACAATCAAACCTAAGTCATCTTGCCAAGCCACAGGGTTCCACCATCAATCCTCAGGCATGTTGCCAGGCCAAAGGGTTCCACCATCAAACCTCACTCATGTTCCCAAGCCTGAGGGTTGCACTATCAAACCTCAATCATGTTGCCAGGCCACAGGGTTCAACCATCAATCCTCAGTCATGTTCCCAGTAAACAGGGCTCCTGAATCAAACCAATGTCATGTTCCCACACCACGGGGTTCCAGTATCAGGCCTCAGTCATGGTCCCAGTGCACAGGGTCCCACAATCAAACCTCAGTCATGTTGCCAGTCCACAGGTTTCTGCCATCAAACCTCAGTCAAGTTCCCAGGCCACAGGGTTCCAGAATCAAGCCTCAGTCATTTGGCCAGGCTAGAGTGTTCCACCATCAAACCTCAGTCATGATCCCAGGCCACATGTTTCCACAATGAAACCTCAGTCATTTTCCCAAGCCAAAGGTTTCCAGAATCAAACCTCAGTCATATTCCCAAGACACATGGTTCCAGAATCAAACCTGAATCATGTTCGCAGGCCCCAGGTGTCAACAATCAAACCTCAGGCATGTTCCCAGGACACAGGTGTCCAGAATCAAACCTCAGTCATGTTCCCAGGGAACAGGCTTCCAGAAACAAAGCTCAGTCATGTTCCCAGGCCACAGGGTTCCAGAATCAAACCTCAGTCTTGTTCCAAGGACACAGGTTTCCAGAAACAACCCGATATCATGTTCCCTGGCCACAGTCTCAGAATCAAACCTCAGTCATGTTGCCAGGCCACAGGTTTCCACCATCAAACCTCAGACATGTTCCCAGGCCACAGGGTTGCAGAGTCAAACCGTTGGCAGGTTCCCAGGCCACAGGGTTCCAGAATCCACCAATGTCATGTTCCCAGGCCACAGGGTTCCAGAATCAATCCTCAGTTATGTTCCCAGGCTACAGGGTTCCAGAATAAAACCTCAGTCATGTTCCCAGACCACAGGGTTCCAGAACCAAGGCTCAGTCAGGTTCCCGGGCCACAGTATTCCACAATCTAAACAGATGTCATATTCCCAGGCCACAGGGTTCCAAAATCACGCCTCAGTCATGTTCCCAGGCCACAGGTTTCCAGAATCAAACCGATTTCATGTTGCCTGGCAACAGGGTACCAGAATCCAAACCGATGTCATGTTCCCAGGCCACAGGATTCCACACTCTAACATGAGTCATGTTCCCAGGCCACATGGTTCCAGAATCAAACCTCAGTCGTGTTCCCAGGACACAGGGTTCCAGAAGAAAACCTCAGTCATGTTCCCTGGGCACAGGTTTCAGAAATCAAATCCCAGTCATGTTCCCAGGCCACAGGGTTCCACAATTAAACCTCAGTCATATTCCCAGGCCAGAGGGTTCCACAATCAAACCTCAGTCCTGTGGCCAGGCCACGGTTCCACCATCAAGCCTCAGTCATGTTCCCACGCCAGAGTGTTCCACAATCAAACCTAAGTCATCTTGCCAAGCCACAGGGTTCCACCATCAATCCTCAGGCATGTTGCCAGGCCAAAGGTTCCACCATCAAACCTCACTCATGTTCCCAAGCCTGAGGGTTGCACTATCAAACCTCAATCATGTTGCCAGGCCACAGGGTTCAACCATCAATCCTCAGTCATGTTCCCAGTAAACAGGGCTCCTGAAGCAAACCAATGTCATGTTCCCACACAACGGGGTTCCAGTATCAGGCCTCAGTCATGGTCCCAGTGCACAGGGTCCCACAATCAAACCTCAGTCATGTTGCCAGTCCACAGGTTTCTGCCATCAAACCTCAGTCAAGTTCCCAGGCCACAGGGTTCCAGAATCAAGCCTCAGTCATTTGGCCAGGCTAGAGTGTTCCACCATCAAGCCTCACTCATGTTCCCAAGCCTGAGGGTTGCACTATCAAACCTCAATCATGTTGCCAGGCCACAGGGTTCAACCATCAATCCTCAGTCATTTTCCCAGTAAACAGGGCTCCTGAATCAAACCAATGTCATGTTCCCACACCACGGGGTTCCAGTATCAGGCCTCAGTCATGGTCCCAGTGCACAGGGTCCCACAATCAAACCTCAGTCATGTTGCCAGTCCACAGGTTTCTGCCATCAAACCTCAGTCAAGTTCCCAGGCCACAGGGTTCCAGAATCAAGCCTCAGTCATTTGGCCAGGCTAGAGTGTTCCACCATCAAACCTCAGTCATGATCCCAGGCCACATGTTTCCACAATGAAACCTCAGTCATTTTCCCAAGCCAAAGGTTTCCAGAATCAAACCTCAGTCATGTTCCCAAGACACATGGTTCCAGAATCAAACCTGAATCATGTTAGCAGGCCCCAGGTGTCAACAATCAAACCTCAGGCATGTTCCCAGTACACAGGTGTCCAGAATCAAACCTCAGTCATGTTCCCAGGGAACAGGCTTCCAGAAACAAAGCTCAGTCATGTTCCCAGGCCACAGGGTTCCAGAATCAAACCTCAGTCTTGTTCCAAGGACACAGGTTTCCAGAATCAACCCGATATCATGTTCCCTGGCCACAGTTTCAGAATCAAACCTCAGTCATGTTGCCAGGCCACAGGTTTCCACCATCAAACCTCAGACATGTTCCCAGGCCACAGGGTTCCAGAGTCAAACCGTTGGCAGGTCCCCAGGCCACAGGGTTCCAGAATCCACCAATGTCATGTTCCCAGGACACAGGGTTCCAGAATCAATCCTCAGTTATGTTCCCAGGCTACATGGTTCCAGAATAAAACCTCAGTCATGTTCCCAGACCACAGGGTTCCAGAACCAAGGCTCAGTCAGGTTCCCGGGCCACAGTATTCCACAATCTAAACAGATGTCATGTTCCCAGGCCTCAGGTTTCCAGAATCCACCCATGTCATGTTCCCAGTCCACAGGGTTCCAGAACGAAGGCTCAGTCAGGTTCCCGGGGCACAGTATTCCACAATCTAAACAGATGTCATATTCCCAGGCCACAGGTTTCCAAAATCACGCCTCAGTCATGTTCCCAGGCCACAGGTTTCCAGAATCAAACCGATTTCATGTTCCCTGGCAACAGGGTACCAGAATCCAAACCGATGTCATGTTCCCAGGCCACAGGATTCCACACTCTAACATCAGTCATGTTCCCAGGCCACATGGTTCCAGAATCAAACCTCAGTCGTGTTCCCAGGACACAGGGTTCCAGAAGAAAACCTCAGTCATGTTCCCTGGACACAGGTTTCAGAAATCAAATCCCAGTCATGTTCCCAGGCCACAGGGTTCCACAATTAAACCTCAGTCATATTCCCAGGCCAGAGGGTTCCACAATCAAACCTCAGTCCTGTGGCCAGGCCACGGTTCCACCATCAAGCCTCAGTCATGTTCCCAGGACAGAGTGTTCCACAATCAAACCTAAGTCATCTTGCCAAGCCACAGGGTACCACCATCAAACCTCAGGCATGTTGCCAGGCCAAAGGGTTCCACCATCAAGCCTCACTCATGTTCCCAAGCCTGAGGGTTGCACTATCAAACCTCAATCATGTTGCCAGGCCACAGGGTTCAACCATCAATCCTCAGTCATGTTCCCAGTAAACAGGGCTCCTGAATCAAACCAATGTCATGTTCCCACACCACGGGGTTCCAGTATCAGGCCTCAGTCATGGTCCCAGTGCACAGGGTCCCACAATCAAACCTCAGTCATGTTGCCAGTCCACAGGTTTCTGCCATCAAACCTCAGTCAAGTTCTCAGGCCACAGGGTTCCAGAATCAAGCCTCAGTCATTTGGCCAGGCTAGAGTGTTCCACCATCAAACCTCAGTCATGATCCCAGGCCACATGTTTCCACAATGAAACCTCAGTCATTTTCCCAAGCCAAAGGTTTCCAGAATCAAACCTCAGTCATATTCCCAGGACACATGGTTTCAGAATCAAACCAGAATCATGTTCGCAGGCCCCAGCTGTCAACAATCAAACCTCAGGCATGTTCCCAGGACACAGGTGTCCAGAATCAAACCTCAGTCATGTTCCCAGGGAACAGGCTTCCAGAAACAAAGCTCAGTCATGTTCCCAGGCCACAGGGTTCCAGAATCAAACCTCAGTCTTGTTCCCAGGACACAGGTTTCCAGAATCAACCCGATATCATGTTCCCTGGCCACAGTCTCAGAATCAAACCTCAGTCATGTTGCCAGGCCACAGGTTTCCACCATCAAACCTCAGACATGTTCCCAGGCCACAGGGTTCCAGAGTCAAACCGTTGGCAGGTTCCCAGGCCACAGGGTTCCAGAATCCACCAATGTCATGTTCCCAGGCCACAGGGTTACAGAATCAATCCTCAGTTA
Organism: Balaenoptera physalus; assembly: GCF_965194825.1. NCBI lineage: Eukaryota > Metazoa > Chordata > Mammalia > Artiodactyla > Balaenopteridae > Balaenoptera > Balaenoptera physalus. Next base: position 30,773,125 of record NC_138897.1, on the reverse strand, counting down.
TGTTCCCAGGCTACAGGGTTCCAGAATAAAACCTCAGTCATGTTCCCAGTCCACAGGGTTCCAGAACCAAGGCTCAGTCAGGTTCCCGGGCCACAGTATTCCACAATCTAAACAGATGTCATGTTCCCAGGCCTCAGGGTTCCAGAATCCACCCATGTCATGTTCCCAGTCCACAGGGTTCCAGAACCAAGGCTCAGTCAGGTTCCCGGGGCAGAGTATTACACAATCTAAACAGATGTCATATTCCCAGGCCACAGGTTTCCAAAATCACGCCTCAGTCATGTTCCCAGGCCACAGGTTTCCAGAATCAAACCGATTTCATGTTCCCTGGCAACAGGGTACCAGAATCCAAACCGATGTCATGTTCCCAGGCCACAGGATTCCACACTCTAACATGAGTCATGTTCCCAGGCCACATGGTTCCAGAATCAAACCTCACTCTTGTGCCCAGGACACAGGGTTCCAGAAGAAAACCTCAGTCATGTTCCCTGGACACAGGTTTCAGAAATCAAATCCCAGTCATGTTCCCAGGCCACAGGTTTCCACAATTAAACCTCAGTCATATTCCCAGGCCAGAGGGTTCCACAATCAAACCTCAGTCCTGTGGCCAGGCCACGGTTCCACCATCAAGCCTCAGTCATGTTGCCAGGCCAGAGTGTTCCACAATCAAACCTAAGTCATCTTGCCAAGCCACAGGGTTCCACCATCAAACCTCAGGCATGTTGCCAGGCCAAAGGGTTCCACCATCAAGCCTCACTCATGTTCCCAAGCCTGAGGGTTGCACTATCAAACCTCAATCATGTTGCCAGGCCACAGGGTTCAACCATCAATCCTCAGTCATGTTCCCAGTAAACAGGGCTCCTGAATCAAACCAATGTCATGTTCCCACACCACGGGGTTCCAGTATCAGGCCTCAGTCATGGTCCCAGTGCACAGGGTCCCACAATCAAACCTCAGTCATGTTGCCAGTCCACAGGTTTCTGCCATCAAACCTCAGTCAAGTTCCCAGGCCACAGGGTTCCAGAATCAAGCCTCAGTCATTTGGCCAGGCTAGAGTGTTCCACCATCAAACCTCAGTCATGATCCCAGGCCACATGTTTCCACAATGAAACCTCAGTCATTTTCCCAAGCCAAAGGTTTCCAGAATCAAATCTCAGTCATATTCCCAGGACACATGGTTCCAGAATCAAACCTGAATCATGTTCGCAGGCCCCAGCTGTCAACAATCAAATCTCAGGCATGTTCCCAGGACACAGGTGTCCAGAATCAAACCTCAGTCATGTTCCCAGGGAACAGGCTTCCAGAAACAAAGCTCAGTCATGTTCCCAGGCCACAGGGTTCCAGAATCAAACCTCAGTCTTGTTCCCAGGACACAGGTTTCTAGAATCAACCCGATATCATGTTCCCTGGCCACAGTCTCAGAATCAAACCTCAGTCATGTTGCCAGGCCACAGGTTTCCACCATCAAACCTCAGACATCTTCCCAGGCCACAGGGTTCCAGAGTCAAACCGTTGGCAGGTCCCCAGGCCACAGGGTTCCAGAATCCACCAATGTCATGTTCCCAGGCCACAGGGTTCCAGAATCAATCCTCAGTTATGTTCCCAGGCTACAGGGTTCCAGAATAAAACCTCAGTCATGTTCCCAGACCACAGGGTTCCAGAACCAAGGCTCAGTCAGGTTCCTGGGCCACAGTATTCCACAATCTAAACAGATGTCATGTTCCCAGGCCTCAGGGTTCCAGAATCCACCCATGTCATGTTCCCAGTCCACAGGGTTCCAGAACCAAGGCTCAGTCAGGTTCCCGGGGCACAGTATTCCACCATCTAAACAGATGTCATATTCCCAGGCCACAGGTTTCCAAAATCACGCCTCAGTCATGTTCCCAGGCCACAGGTTTCCAGAATCAAACTGATTTCATGTTCCCTGGCAACAGGGTACCAGAATCCAAACCGATGTCATGTTCCCAGGCCACAGGATTCCACACTCTAACATCAGTCATGTTCCCAGGCCACATGGTTCCAGAATCAAACCTCAGTCGTGTTCCCAGGACACAGGGTTCCAGAAGAAAACCTCAGTCATGTTCCCTGGACACAGGTTTCAGAAATAAAATCCCAGTCATGTTCCCAGGCCACAGGGTTCCACAATTAAACCTCAGTCATATTCCCAGGCCAGAGGGTTCCACAATCAAACCTCAGTCCTCTGGCCAGGCCACGGTTCCACCATCAAGCCTCAGTCATGTTGCCAGGCCAGAGTGTTCCACAATCAAACCTAAGTCATCTTGCCAAGCCACAGGGTTCCACCATCAAACCTCAGGCATGTTGCCAGGCCAAAGGGTTCCACCATCAAGCCTCACTCATGTTCCCAAGCCTGAGGGTTGCACTATCAAACCTCAATCATGTTGCCAGGCCACAGGGTTCAACCATCAATCCTCAGTCATGTTCCCAGTAAACAGGGCTCCTGAATCAAACCAATGTCATGTTCCCACACCACGGGGTTCCAGTATCAGGCCTCAGTCATGGTCCCAGTGCACAGGGTCCCACAATCAAACCTCAGTCATGTTGCCAGTCCACAGGTTTCTGCCATCAAACCTCAGTCAAGTTCCCAGGCCACAGGGTTCCAGAATCAAGCCTCAGTCATTTTGCCGGGCTAGAGTGTTCCACCATCAAACCTCAGTCATGATCCCAGGCCACATGTTTCCACAATGAAACCTCAGTCATTTTCCCAAGCCAAAGGTTTCCAGAATCAAATCTCAGTCATATTCCCAGGACACATGGTTCCAGAATCAAACCTGAATCATGTTCGCAGGCCCCAGGTGTCAACAATCAAACCTCAGGCATGTTCCCAGGACACAGGTGTCCAGAATCAAACCTCAGTCATGTTCCCAGGGAACAGGCTTCCAGAAACAAAGCTCAGTCATGTTCCCAGGCCACAGGGTTCCAGAATAAAACCTCAGTCTTGTTCCAAGGACACAGGTTTCCAGAATCAATCCGATATCATGTTCCCTGGCCACAGTATCAGAATCAAACCTCAGTCATGTTGCCAGGCCACAGGTTTCCACCATCAAACCTCAGACATGTTCCCAGGCCACAGGGTTCCAGAGTCAAACCGTTGGCAGGTCCCCAGGCCACAGGGTTCCAGAATCCACCAATGTCATGTTCCCAGGCCACAGGGTTCCAGAATCAATCCTCAGTTATGTTCCCAGGCTACATGGTTCCAGAATAAAACCTCAGTCATGTTCCCAGAGCACAGGGTTCCAGAACCAAGGCTCAGTCAGGTTCCCGGGCCACAGTATTCCACAATCTAAACAGATGTCATGTTCCCAGGCCTCAGGGTTCCAGAATCCACCCATGTCATGTTCCCAGTCCACAGGGTTCCAGAACCAAGGCTCAGTCAGGTTCCCGGGGCACAGTATTCCACCATCTAAACAGATGTCATATTCCCAGGCCACAGGTTTCCAAAATCACGCCTCAGTCATGTTCCCAGGCCACAGGTTTCCAGAATCAAACTGATTTCATGTTCCCTGGCAACAGGGTACCAGAATCCAAACCGATGTCATGTTCCCAGGCCACAGGATTCCACACTCTAACATCAGTCATGTTCCCAGGCCACATGGTTCCAGAATCAAACCTCAGTCGTGTTCCCAGGACACAGGGTTCCAGAAGAAAACCTCAGTCATGTTCCCTGGACACAGGTTTCAGAAATCAAATCCCAGTCATGTTCCCAGGCCACAGGGTTCCACAATTAAACCTCAGTCATATTCCCAGGCCAGAGGGTTCCACAATCAAACCTCAGACCTGTGGCCAGGCCACGGTTCCACCATCAAGCCTCAGTCATGTTCCCAGGCCAGAGTGTTCCACAATCAAACCTAAGTCATCTTGCCAAGCCACAGGGTTCCACCATCAAACCTCAGGCATGTTGCCAGGCCAAAGGGTTCCACCATCAAGCCTCACTCATGTTCCCAAGCCTGAGGGTTGCACTATCAAACCTCAATCATGTTGCCAGGCCACAGGGTTCAACCATCAATCCTCAGTCATGTTCCCAGTAAACAGGGAGCCTGAATCAAACCAATGTCATGTTCCCACACCACGGGGTTCCAGTATCAGGCCTCAGTCATGGTCCCAGTGCACAGGGTCCCACAATCAAACCTCAGTCATGTTGCCAGTCCACAGGTTTCTGCCATCAAACCTCAGTCAAGTTCCCAGGCCACAGGGTTCCAGAATCAAGCCTCAGTCATTTGGCCAGGCTAGAGTGTTCCACCATCAAACCTCAGTCATGATCCCAGGCCACATGTTTCCACAATGAAACCTCAGTCATTTTCCCAAGCCAAAGGTTTCCAGAATCAAATCTCAGTCATATTCCCAGGACACATGGTTCCAGAATCACAACTGAATCATGTTCGCAGGCCCCAGCTGTCAACAATCAAACCTCAGGCATGTTCCCAGGACACAGGTGTCCAGAATCAAACCTCAGTCATGTTCCCAGGGAACAGGCTTCCAGAAACAAAGCTCAGTCATGTTCCCAGGCCACAGGGTTCCAGAATCAAACCTCAGTCTTGATCCCAGGACACAGGTTTCCAGAATCAACCCGATATCATGTTCCCTGGCCACAGTCTCAGAATCAAACCTCAGTCATGTTGCCAGGCCACAGGTTTCCACCATCAAACCTCAGACATGTTCCCAGGCCACAGGGTTCCAGAGTCAAACCGTTGGCAGGTCCCCAGGCCACAGGGTTCCAGAATCCACCAATGTCATGTTCCCAGGCCACAGGGTTCCAGAATCAATCCTCAGTTATGTTCCCAGGCTACAGGGTTCCAGAATAAAACGTCAGTCATGTTCCCAGACCACAGGGTTCTAGAACCAAGGCTCAGTCAGGTTCCCGGGCCACAGTATTCCACAATCTAAACAGATGTCATGTTCCCAGGCCTCAGGGTTCCAGAATCCACCCATGTCATGTTCCCAGTCCACAGGGTTCCAGAACCAAGGCTCAGTCAGGTTCCCGGGGCACAGTATTCCACCATCTAAACAGATGTCATATTCCCAGGCCACAGGTTTCCAAAATCACGCCTCAGTCATGTTCCCAGGCCACAGGTTTCCAGAATCAAACTGATTTCATGTTCCCTGGCAACAGGGTACCAGAATCCAAACCGATGTCATGTTCCCAGGCCACAGGATTCCACACTCTAACATCAGTCATGTTCCCAGGCCACATGGTTCCAGAATCAAACCTCAGTCGTGTTCCCAGGACACAGGGTTCCAGAAGAAAACCTCAGTCATGTTCCCTGGACACAGGTTTCAGAAATCAAATCCCAGTCATGTTCCCAGGCCACAGGGTTCCACAATTAAACCTCAGTCATATTCCCAGGCCAGAGGGTTCCACAATCAAACCTCAGTCCTGTGGCCAGGCCACGGTTCCACCATCAAGCCTCAGTCATGTTCCCAGGCCAGAGTGTTCCACAATCAAACCTAAGTCATCTTGCCAAGCCACAGGGTTCCACCATCAAACCTCAGGCATGTTGCCAGGCCACAGGGTTCCACCATCAAGCCTCACTCATGTTCCCAAGCCTGAGGGTTGCACTATCAAACCTCAATCATGTTGCCAGGCCACAGGGTTCAACCATCAATCCTCAGTCATGTTCCCAGTAAACAGGGCTCCTGAATCAAACCAATGTCATGTTCCCACACCACGGGGTTCCAGTATCAGGCCTCAGTCATGGTCGCAGTGCACAGGGTCCCACAATCAAACCTCAGTCATGTTGCCAGTCCACAGGTTTCTGCCATCAAACCTCAGTCAAGTTCCCAGGCCACAGGGTTCCAGAATCAAGCCTCAGTCATTTGGCCAGGCTAGAGTGTTCCACCATCAAACCTCAGTCATGATCCCAGGCCACATGTTTCCACAATGAAACCTCAGTCATTTTCCCAAGCCAAAGGTTTCCAGAATCAAACCTCTGTCATATTCCCAGGACACATGGTTCCAGAATCAAACCTGAATCATGTTCGCAGGCCCCAGGTGTCAACAATCAAACCTCAGGCATGTTCCCAGGACACAGGTGTCCAGAATCAAACCTCAGTCATGTTCCCAGGGAACTGGCTTCAGGAAACAAAGCTCAGTCATGTTCCCAGGCCACAGGGTTCCAGAATCAAACCTCAGTCTTGTTCCCAGGACACAGGTTTCCAGAATCAACCCGATATCATGTTCCCTGGCCACAGTCTCAGAATCAAACCTCAGTCATGTTGCCAGGCCACAGGTTTCCACCATCAAACCTCAGACATGTTCCCAGGCCACAGGGTTCCAGAGTCAAACCGTTGGCAGGTTCCCAGGCCACAGGGTTCCAGAATCAATCCTCAGTTATGTTCCCAGGCTACAGGGTTCCAGAATAAAACCTCAGTCATGTTCCCAGACCACAGGGTTCCAGAACCAAGGCTCAGTCAGGTTCCCGGGCCACAGTATTCCACAATCTAAACAGATGTCATGTTCCCAGGCCTCAGGGTTCCAGAATCCACCCATGTCATGTTCCCAGTCCACAGGGTTCCAGAACCAAGGCTCAGTCAGGTTCCCGGGGCACAGTATTCCACAATCTAAACAGATGTCATATTCCCAGGCCACAGGTTTCCAAAATCACGCCTCAGTCATGTTCCCAGGCCACAGGTTTCCAGAATCAAACCGATTTCATGTTCCCTGGCAACAGAGTACCAGAATCCAAACCGATGTCATGTTCCCAGGCCCCAGGATTCCACACTCTAACATGAGTCATGTTCCCAGGCCACATGGTTCCAGAATCAAACCTCATTCTTGTGCCCAGGACACAGGGTTCCAGAAGAAAACCTCAGTCATGTTCCCTGGACACAGGTTTCAGAAATAAAATCCCAGTCATGTTCCTAGGCCACAGGGTTCCACAATTAAACCTCAGTCATATTCCCAGGCCAGAGGGTTCCACAATCAAACCTCAGTCCTGTTGCCAGGCCACGGTTCCACCATCAAGCCTCAGTCATGTTCCCACGCCAGAGTGTTCCACAATCAAACCTAAGTCATCTTGCCAAGCCACAGGGTTCCACCATCAATCCTCAGGCATGTTGCCAGGCCAAAGGGTTCCACCATCAAACCTCACTCATGTTCCCAAGCCTGAGGGTTGCACTATCAAACCTCAATCATGTTGCCAGGCCACAGGGTTCAACCATCAATCCTCAGTCATGTTCCCAGTAAACAGGGCTCCTGAATCAAACCAATGTCATGTTCCCACACCACGGGGTTCCAGTATCAGGCCTCAGTCATGGTCCCAGTGCACAGGGTCCCACAATCAAACCTCAGTCATGTTGCCAGTCCACAGGTTTCTGCCCTCAAACCTCAGTCAAGTTCCCAGGCCACAGGGTTCCAGAATCAAGCCTCAGTCATTTGGCCAGCCTAGAGTGTTCCACCATCAAACCTCAGTCATGATCCCAGGCCACATGTTTCCACAATGAAACCTCAGTCATTTTCCCAAGCCAAAGGTTTCCAGAATCAAACCTCAGTCATATTCCCAGGACACATGGTTCCAGAATCAAACCTGAATCATGTTCGCAGGCCCCAGCTGTCAACAATCAAACCTCAGGCATGTTCCCAGGACACAGGTGTCCAGAATCAAACCTCAGTCATGTTCCCAGGGAACAGGCTTCCAGAAACAAAGCTCAGTCATGTTCCCAGGCCACAGGGTTCCAGAATCAAACCTCAGTCTTGTTCCCAGGACACAGGTTTCCAGAATCAACCCGATATCATGTTCCCTGGCCACAGTCTCAGAATCAAACCTCAGTCATGTTGCCAGGCCACAGGTTTCCACCATCAAACCTCACACATGTTCCCAGGCCACAGGGTTCCAGAGTCAAACCGTTGGCAGGTCCCCAGGCCACAGGGTTCCAGAATCCACCAATGTCATGTTCCCAGGCCACAGGGTTCCAGAATCAATCCTCAGTTATGTTCCCAGGCTACAGGGTTCCAGAATAAAACGTCAGTCATGTTCCCAGACCACAGGGTTCCAGAACCAAGGCTCAGTCAGGTTCCCGGGCCACAGTATTCCACAATCTAAACAGATGTCATGTTCCCAGGCCTCAGGGTTCCAGAATCCACCCATGTCATGTTCCCAGTCCACAGGGTTCCAGAACCAAGGCTCAGTCAGGTTCCCGGGGCACAGTATTCCACCATCTAAACAGATGTCATATTCCCAGGCCACAGGTTTCCAAAATCACGCCTCAGTCATGTTCCCAGGCCACAGGTTTCCAGAATCAAACTGATTTCATATTCCCTGGCAACAGGGTACCAGAATCCAAACCGATGTCATGTTCCCAGGCCACAGGATTCCACACTCTAACATCAGTCATGTTCCCAGGCCACATGGTTCCAGAATCAAACCTCAGTCGTGTTCCCAGGACACAATGTTCCAGAAGAAAACCTCAGTCATGTTCCCTGGACACAGGTTTCAGAAATCAAATCCCAGTCATGTTCCCAGGCCACAGGGTTCCACAATTAAACCTCAGTCATATTCCCAGGCCAGAGGGTTCCACACTCAAACCTCAGTCCTGTGGCCAGGCCACGGTTCCACCATCAAGCCTCAGGCATTTTCCCAGGCCAGAGTGTTCCACAATCAAACCTAAGTCATCTTGCCAAGCCACAGGGTTCCACCATCAAACCTCAGGCATGTTGCCAGGCCAAAGGGTTCCACCATCAAGCCTCACTCATGTTCCCAAGCCTGAGGGTTGCACTATCAAACCTCAATCATGTTGCCAGGCCACAGGGTTCAACCATCAATCCTCAGTCATGTTCCCAGTAAACAGGGCTCCTGAATCAAACCAATGTCATGTTCCCACACCACGGGGTTCCAGTATCAGGCCTCAGTCATGGTCCCAGTGCACAGGGTCCCACAATCAAACCTCAGTCATGTTGCCAGTCCACAGGTTTCTGCCATCAAACCTCAGTCAAGTTCCCAGGCCACAGGGTTCCAGAATCAAGCCTCAGTCATTTGGCCAGGCTAGAGTGTTCCACCATCAAACCTCAGTCATGATCCCAGGCCACATGTTTCCACAATGAAACCTCAGTCATTTTCCCAAGCCAAAGGTTTCCAGAATCAAACCTCAGTCATATTCCCAGGACACATGGTTCCAGAATCAAACCTGAATCATGTTCGCAGGCCCCAGGTGTCAACAATCAAACCTCAGGCATGTTCCCAGGACACAGGTGTCCAGAATCAAACCTCAGTCATGTTCCCAGGGAACTGGCTTCAGGAAACAAAGCTCAGTCATGTTCCCAGGCCACAGGGTTCCAGAATCAAACCTCAGTCTTGTTCCCAGGACACAGGTTTCCAGAATCAACCCGATATCATGTTCCCTGGCCACAGTCTCAGAATCAAACCTCAGTCATGTTGCCAGGCCACAGGTTTCCACCATCAAACCTCAGACATGTTCCCAGGCCACAGGGTTCCAGAGTCAAACCGTTGGCAGGTTCCCAGGCCACAGGGTTCCAGAATCCACCAATGTCATGTTCCCAGGCCACAGGGTTCCAGAATCAATCCTCAGTTATGTTCCCAGGCTACAGGGTTCCAGAATAAAACCTCAGTCATGTTCCCAGACCACAGGGTTCCAGAACCAAGGCTCAGTCAGGTTCCCGGGCCACAGTATTCCACAATCTAAACAGATGTCATGTTCCCAGGCCTCAGGGTTCCAGAATCCACCCATGTCATGTTCCCACTCCACAGGATTCCAGAACCAAGGCTCAGTCAGGTTCCCGGGGCACAGTATTCCACAATCTAAACAGATGTCATATTCCCAGGCCACAGGTTTCCAAAATCACGCCTCAGTCATGTTCGCAGGCCACAGGTTTCCAGAATCAAACTGATTTCATGTTCCCTGGCAACAGGGTACCAGAATCCAAACCGATGTCATGTTCCCAGGCCACAGGATCCACACTCTAACATCAGTCATGTTCCCAGGCCACATGGTTCCAGAATCAAACCTCAGTCGTGTTCCCAGGACACAGGGTTCCAGAAGAAAACCTCAGTAATGTTCCCTGGACACAGGTTTCAGAAATAAAATCCCAGTCATGTTCCCAGGCCACAGGGCTCCACAATTAAACCTCAGTCATATTCCCAGGCCAGAGGGTTCCACAATCAAACCTCAGTCCTGTGGCCAGGCCACGGTTCCACCATCAAGCCTCAGTCATGTTCCCAGGCCAGAGTGTTCCACAATCAAACCTAAGTCATCTTGCCAAGCCACAGGGTTCCACCATCAAACCTCAGGCATGTTGCCAGGCCAAAGGGTTCCACCATCAAGCCTCACTCATGTTCCCAAGCCTGAGGGTTGCACTATCAAACCTCAATCATGTTGCCAGGCCACAGGGTTCAACCATCAATCCTCAGTCATGTTCCCAGTAAACAGGGCTCCTGAATCAAACCAATGTCATGTTCCCACACCACGGGGTTCCAGTATCAGGCCTCAGTCATGGTCCCAGTGCACAGGGTCCCACAATCAAACCTCAGTCATGTTGCCAGTCCACAGGTTTCTGCCATCAAACCTCAGTCAAGTTCCCAGGCCACAGGGTTCCAGAATCAAGCCTCAGTCATTTGGCCAGCCTAGAGTGTTCCACCATCAAACCTCAGTCATGATCCCAGGCCACATGTTTCCACAATGAAACCTCAGTCATTTTCCCAAGCCAAAGGTTTCCAGAATCAAACCTCAGTCATATTCCCAGGACACATGGTTCCAGAATCAAACCTGAATCATGTTCGCAGGCCCCAGCTGTCAACAATCAAACCTCAGGCATGTTCCCAGGACACAGGTGTCCAGAATCAAACCTCAGTCATGTTCCCAGGGAACAGGCTTCCAGAAACAAAGCTCAGTCATGTTCCCAGGCCACAGGGTTCCAGAATCAAACCTCAGTCTTGTTCCCAGGACACAGGTTTCCAGAATCAACCCGATATCATGTTCCCTGGCCACAGTCTCAGAATCAAACCTCAGTCATGTTGCCAGGCCACAGGTTTCCACCATCAAACCTCACACATGTTCCCAGGCCACAGGGTTCCAGAGTCAAACCGTTGGCAGGTCCCCAGGCCACAGGGTTCCAGAATCCACCAATGTCATGTTCCCAGGCCACAGGGTTCCAGAATCAATCCTCAGTTATGTTCCCAGGCTACAGGGTTCCAGAATAAAACGTCAGTCATGTTCCCAGACCACAGGGTTCCAGAACCAAGGCTCAGTCAGGTTCCCGGGCCACAGTATTCCACAATCTAAACAGATGTCATGTTCCCAGGCCTCAGGGTTCCAGAATCCACCCATGTCATGTTCCCAGTCCACAGGGTTCCAGAACCAAGGCTCAGTCAGGTTCCCGGGGCACAGTATTCCACAATCTAAACAGATGTCATATTCCCAGGCCACAGGTTTCCAAAATCACGCCTCAGTCATGTTCCCAGGCCACAGGGTTCCAGAATCAAACCTCAGTCTTGTTCCCAGGACACAGGTTTCCAGAATCAACCCGATATCATGTTCCCTGGCCACAGTCTCAGAATCAAACCTCAGTCATGTTGCCAGGCCACAGGTTTCCACCATCAAACCTCACACATGTTCCCAGGCCACAGGGTTCCAGAGTCAAACCGTTGGCAGGTCCCCAGGCCACAGGGTTCCAGAATCCACCAATGTCATGTTCCCAGGCCACAGGGTTCCAGAATCAATCCTCAGTTATGTTCCCAGGCTACATGGTTCCAGAATCAAACCTCAGTCTTGTGCCCAGGACACAGGGTTCCAGAAGAAAACCTCAGTCATGTTCCCTGGACACAGGTTTCAGAAATAAAATCCCAGTCATGTTCCTAGGCCACAGGGTTCCACAATTAAACCTCAGTCATATTCCCAGGCCAGAGGGTTCCACAATCAAACCTCAGTCCTCTGGCCAGGCCACGGTTCCACCATCAAGCCTCAGTCATGTTGCCAGGCCAGAGTGTTCCACAATCAAACCTAAGTCATCTTGCCAAGCCACAGGGTTCCACCATCAAACCTCAGGCATGTTGCCAGGCCAAAGGGTTCCACCATCAAGCCTCACTCATGTTCCCAAACCTGAGGGTTGCACTATCAAACCTCAATCATGTTGCCAGGCCACAGGGTTCAACCATCAATCCTCAGTCATGTTCCCAGTAAACAGGGCTCCTGAATCAAACCAATGTCATGTTCCCACACCACGGGGTTCCAGTATCAGGCCTCAGTCATGGTCCCAGTGCACAGGGTCCCACAATCAAACCTCAGTCATGTTGCCAGTCCACAGGTTTCTGCCATCAAACCTCAGTCAAGTTCCCAGGCCACAGGGTTCCAGAATCAAGCCTCAGTCATTTGGCCATCCTAGAGTGTTCCACCATCAAACCTCAGTCATGATCCCAGGCCACATGTTTCCACAATGAAACCTCAGTCATTTTCCCAAGCCAAAGGTTTCCAGAATCAAATCTCAGTCATATTCCCAGGACACATGGTTCCAGAATCAAACCTGAATCATGTTCGCAGGCCCCAGGTGTCAACAATCAAACCTCAGGCATGTTCCCAGGACACAGGTGTCCAGAATCAAACCTCAGTCATGTTCCCAGGGAACAGGCTTCCAGAAACAAAGCTCAGTCATGTTCCCAGGCCACAGGGTTCCAGAATCAAACCTCAGTCTTGTTCCAAGGACACAGGTTTCCAGAATCAATCCGATATCATGTTCCCTGGCCACAGTATCAGAATCAAACCTCAGTCATGTTGCCAGGCCACAGGTTTCCACCATCAAACCTCAGACATGTTCCCAGGCCACAGGGTTCCAGAGTCAAACCGTTGGCAGGTCCCCAGGCCACAGGGTTCCAGAATCCACCAATGTCATGTTCCCAGGCCACAGGGTTCCAGAATCAATCCTCAGTTATGTTCCCAGGCTACATGGTTCCAGAATAAAACCTCAGTCATGTTCCCAGAGCACAGGGTTCCAGAACCAAGGCTCAGTCAGGTTCCCGGGCCACAGTATTCCACAATCTAAACAGATGTCATGTTCCCAGGCCTCAGGGTTCCAGAATCCACCCATGTCATGTTCCCAGTCCACAGGGTTCCAGAACCAAGGCTCAGTCAGGTTCCCGGGGCACAGTATTCCACCATCTAAACAGATGTCATATTCCCAGGCCACAGGTTTCCAAAATCACGCCTCAGTCATGTTCCCAGGCCACAGGTTTCCAGAATCAAACTGATTTCATGTTCCCTGGCAACAGGGTACCAGAATCCAAACCGATGTCATGTTCCCAGGCCACAGGATTCCACACTCTAACATCAGTCATGTTCCCAGGCCACATGGTTCCAGAATCAAACCTCAGTCGTGTTCCCAGGACACAGGGTTCCAGAAGAAAACCTCAGTCATGTTCCCTGGACACAGGTTTCAGAAATCAAATCCCAGTCATGTTCCCAGGCCACAGGGTTCCACAATTAAACCTCAGTCATATTCCCAGGCCAGAGGGTTCCACAATCAAACCTCAGTCCTGTGGCCAGGCCACGGTTCCACCATCAAGCCTCAGTCATGTTCCCAGGCCAGAGTGTTCCACAATCAAACCTAAGTCATCTTGCCAAGCCACAGGGTTCCACCATCAAACCTCAGGCATGTTGCCAGGCCAAAGGGTTCCACCATCAAGCCTCACTCATGTTCCCAAGCCTGAGGGTTGCACTATCAAACCTCAATCATGTTGCCAGGCCACAGGGTTCAACCATCAATCCTCAGTCATGTTCCCAGTAAACAGGGCTCCTGAATCAAACCAATGTCATGTTCCCACACCACGGGGTTCCAGTATCAGGCCTCAGTCATGGTCCCAGTGCACAGGGTCCCACAATCAAACCTCAGTCATGTTGCCAGTCCACAGGTTTCTGCCATCAAACCTCAGTCAAGTTCCCAGGCCACAGGGTTCCAGAATCAAGCCTCAGTCATTTGGCCAGCCTAGAGTGTTCCACCATCAAACCTCAGTCATTATCCCAGGCCACATGTTTTCACAATGAAACCTCAGTCATTTTCCCAAGCCAAAGGTTTCCAGAATCAAACCTCAGTCATATTCCCAGGACACATGGTTCCAGAATCAAACCTGAATCATGTTCGCAGGCCCCAGCTGTCAACAATCAAACCTCAGGCATGTTCCCAGGACACAGGTGTCCAGAATCAAACCTCAGTCATGTTCCCAGGGAACAGGCTTCCAGAAACAAAGCTCAGTCATGTTCCCAGGCCACAGGGTTCCAGAATCAAACCTCAGTCTTGTTCCCAGGACACAGGTTTCCAGAATCAACCCGATATCATGTTCCCTGGCCACAGTCTCAGAATCAAACCTCAGTCATGTTGCCAGGCCACAGGTTTCCACCATCAAACCTCAGACATGTTCCCAGGCCACAGGGTTCCAGAGTCAAACCGTTGGCAGGTCCCCAGGCCACAGGGTTCCAGAATCCACCAATGTCATGTTCCCAGGCCACAGGGTTCCAGAATCAATCCTCAGTTATGTTCCCAGGCTACAGGGTTCCAGAATAAAACCTCAGTCATGTTCCCAGACCACAGGGTTCCAGAACCAAGGCTCAGTCAGGTTCCCGGGCCACAGTATTCCACAATCTAAACAGATGTCATGTTCCCAGGCCTCAGGGTTCCAGAATCCACCCATGTCATGTTCCCAGTCCACAGGGTTCCAGAACCAAGGCTCAGTCAGGTTCCCGGGGCACAGTATTCCACCATCTAAACAGATGTCATATTCCCAGGCCACAGGTTTCCAAAATCACGCCTCAGTCATGTTCCCAGGCCACAGGTTTCCAGAATCAAACTGATTTCATGTTCCCTGGCAACAGGGTACCAGAATCCAAACCGATGTCATGTTCCCAGGCCACAGGATTCCACACTCTAACATCAGTCATGTTCCCAGGCCACATGGTTCCAGAATCAAACCTCAGTCGTGTTCCCAGGACACAGGGTTCCAGAAGAAAACCTCAGTCATGTTCCCTGGACACAGGTTTCAGAAATCAAATCCCAGTCATGTTCCCAGGCCACAGGGTTCCACAATTAAACCTCAGTCATATTCTCAGGCCAGAGGGTTCCACAATCAAACCTCAGTCCTGTGGCCAGGCCACGGTTCCACCATCAAGCCTCAGTCATGTTGCCAGGCCAGAGTGTTCCACAATCAAACCTAAGTCATCTTGCCAAGCCACAGGGTTCCACCATCAAACCTCAGGCATGTTGCCAGGCCAAAGGGTTCCACCATCAAGCCTCACTCATGTTCCCAAGCCTGAGGGTTGCACTATCAAACCTCAATCATGTTGCCAGGCCACAGGGTTCAACCATCAATCCTCAGTCATGTTCCCAGTAAACAGGGCTCCTGAATCAAACCAATGTCATGTTCCCACACCACGGGGTTCCAGTATCAGGCCTCAGTCATGGTCCCAGTGCACAGGGTCCCACAATCAAACCTCAGTCATGTTGCCAGTCCACAGGTTTCTGCCATCAAACCTCAGTCAAGTTCCCAGGCCACAGGGTTCCAGAATCAAGCCTCAGTCATTTTGCCAGCCTAGAGTGTTCCACCATCAAACCTCAGTCATGATCCCAGGCCACATGTTTCCACAATGAAACCTCAGTCATTTTCCCAAGCCAAAGGTTTCCAGAATCAAACCTCAGTCATATTCCCAGGACACATGGTTCCAGAATCAAACCAGAATCATGTTCGCAGGCCCCAGCTGTCAACAATCAAACCTCAGGCATGTTCCCAGGACACAGGTGTCCAGAATCAAACCTCAGTCATGTTCCCAGGGAACAGGCTTCGAGAAACAAAGCTCAGTCATGTTCCCAGGCCACAGGGTTCCAGAATCAAACCTCAGTCTTGTTCCCAGGACACAGGTTTCCAGAATCAACCCGATATCATGTTCCCTGGCCACAGTCTCAGAATCCAACCTCAGTCATGTTGCCAGGCCACAGCTTTCCACCATCAAACCTCAGACATGTTCCCAGGCCACAGGGTTCCAGAGTCAAACCGTTGGCAGGTTCCCAGGCCACAGGGTTCCAGAATCCACCAATGTCATGTTCCCAGGCCACAGGGTTCCAGAATCAATCCTCAGTTATGTTCCCAGGCTACAGGGTTCCAGAATAAAACCTCAGTCATGTTCCCAGACCACAGGGTTCCAGAACCAAGGCTCAGTCAGGTTCCCGGGCCACAGTATTCCACAATCTAAACAGATGTCATGTTCCCAGGCCTCAGGGTTCCAGAATCCACCCATGTCATGTTCCCAGTCCACAGGGTTCCAGAACCAAGGCTCAGTCAGGTTCCCGGGGCACAGTATTCCACCATCTAAACAGATGTCATATTCCCAGGCCACAGGTTTCCAAAATCACGCCACAGTCATGTTCGCAGGCCACAGGTTTCCAGAATCAAACTGATTTCATGTTCCCTGGCAACAGGGTACCAGAATCCAAACCGATGTCATGATCCCAGGCCACAGGATTCCACATTCTAACATGAGTCATGTTCCCAGGCCACATGGTTCCAGAATCAAACCTCAGTCGTGTTCCCAGGACACAGGGTTCCAGAAGAAAACCTCAGTCATGTTCCCTGGACACAGGTTTCAGAAATAAAATCCCAGTCATGTTCCCAGGCCACAGGGCTCCACAATTAAACCTCAGTCATATTCCCAGGCCAGAGGGTTCCACAATCAAACCTCAGTCCTGTGGCCAGGCCACGGTTCCACCATCAAGCCTCAGTCATGTTCCCAGGCCAGAGTGTTCCACAATCAAACCTAAGTCATCTTGCCAAGCCACAGGGTTCCACCATCAAACCTCAGGCATGTTGCCAGGCCAAAGGGTTCCACCATCAAGCCTCACTCATGTTCCCAAGCCTGAGGGTTGCACTATCAAACCTCAATCATGTTGCCAGGCCACAGGGTTCAACCATCAATCCTCAGTCATGTTCCCAGTAAACAGGGCTCCTGAATCAAACCAATGTCATGTTCCCACACCACGGGGTTCCAGTATCAGGCCTCAGTCATGGTCCCAGTGCACAGGGTCCCACAATCAAACCTCAGTCATGTTGCCAGTCCACAGGTTTCTGCCATCAAACCTCAGTCAAGTTCCCAGGCCACAGGGTTCCAGAATCAAGCCTCAGTCATTTGGCCAGCCTAGAGTGTTCCACCATCAAACCTCAGTCATGATCCCAGGCCACATGTTTCCACAATGAAACCTCAGTCATTTTCCCAAGCCAAAGGTTTCCAGAATCAAACCTCAGTCATATTCCCAGGACACATGGTTCCAGAATCAAACCTGAATCATGTTCGCAGGCCCCAGGTGTCAACAATCAAACCTCAGGCATGTTCCCAGGACACAGGTGTCCAGAATCAAACCTCAGTCATGTTCCCAGGGAACAGGCTTCCAGAAACAAAGCTCAGTCATGTTCCCAGGCCACAGGGTTCCAGAATCAAACCTCAGTCTTGTTCCCAGGACACAGGTTTCCAGAATCAACCCGATATCATGTTCCCTGGCCACAGTCTCAGAATCAAACCTCAGTCATGTTGCCAGGCCACAGGTTTCCACCATCAAACCTCAGACATGTTCCCAGGCCACAGGGTTCCAGAGTCAAACCGTTGGCAGGTCCCCAGGCCACAGGGTTCCAGAATCCACCAATGTCATGTTCCCAGGCCACAGGGTTCCAGAATCAATCCTCAGTTATGTTCCCAGGCTACAGGGTTCCAGAATAAAACCTCAGTCATGTTCCCAGACCACAGGGTTCCAGAACCAAGGCTCAGTCAGGTTCCCGGGCCACAGTATTCCACAATCTAAACAGATGTCATGTTCCCAGGCCTCAGGGTTCCAGAATCCACCCATGTCATGTTCCCAGTCCACAGGGTTCCAGAACCAAGGCTCAGTCAGGTTCCCGGGGCACAGTATTCCACCATCTAAACAGATGTCATATTCCCAGGCCACAGGTTTCCAAAATCACGCCTCAGTCATGTTCCCAGGCCACAGGTTTCCAGAATCAAACTGATTTCATGTTCCCTGGCAACAGGGTACCAGAATCCAAACCGATGTCATGTTCCCAGGCCACAGGATTCCACACTCTAACATCAGTCATGTTCCCAGGCCACATGGTTCCAGAATCAAACCTCAGTCGTGTTCCCAGGACACAGGGTTCCAGAAGAAAACCTCAGTCATGTTCCCTGGACACAGGTTTCAGAAATCAAATCCCAGTCATGTTCCCAGGCCACAGGGTTCCACAATTAAACCTCAGTCATATTCCCAGGCCAGAGGGTTCCACAATCAAACCTCAGTCCTGTGGCCAGGCCACGGTTCCACCATCAAGCCTCAGTCATGTTGCCAGGCCAGAGTGTTCCACAATCAAACCTAAGTCATCTTGCCAAGCCACAGGGTTCCACCATCAAACCTCAGGCATGTTGCCAGGCCAAAGGGTTCCACCATCAAGCCTCACTCATGTTCCCAAGCCTGAGGGTTGCACTATCAAACCTCAATCATGTTGCCAGGCCACAGGGTTCAACCATCAATCCTCAGTCATGTTCCCAGTAAACAGGGCTCCTGAATCAAACCAATGTCATGTTCCCACACCACGGGGTTCCAGTATCAGGCCTCAGTCATGGTCCCAGTGCACAGGGTCCCACAATCAAACCTCAGTCATGTTGCCAGTCCACAGGTTTCTGCCATCAAACCTCAGTCAAGTTCCCAGGCCACAGGGTTCCAGAATCAAGCCTCAGTCATTTTGCCAGCCTAGAGTGTTCCACCATCAAACCTCAGTCATGATCCCAGGCCACATGTTTCCACAATGAAACCTCAGTCATTTTCCCAAGCCAAAGGTTTCCAGAATCAAACCTCAGTCATATTCCCAGGACACATGGTTCCAGAATCAAACCAGAATCATGTTCGCAGGCCCCAGCTGTCAACAATCAAACCTCAGGCATGTTCCCAGGACACAGGTGTCCAGAATCAAACCTCAGTCATGTTCCCAGGGAACAGGCTTCGAGAAACAAAGCTCAGTCATGTTCCCAGGCCACAGGGTTCCAGAATCAAACCTCAGTCTTGTTCCCAGGACACAGGTTTCCAGAATCAACCCGATATCATGTTCCCTGGCCACAGTCTCAGAATCCAACCTCAGTCATGTTGCCAGGCCACAGCTTTCCACCATCAAACCTCAGACATGTTCCCAGGCCACAGGGTTCCAGAGTCAAACCGTTGGCAGGTTCCCAGGCCACAGGGTTCCAGAATCCACCAATGTCATGTTCCCAGGCCACAGGGTTCCAGAATCAATCCTCAGTTATGTTCCCAGGCTACAGGGTTCCAGAATAAAACCTCAGTCATGTTCCCAGACCACAGGGTTCCAGAACCAAGGCTCAGTCAGGTTCCCGGGCCACAGTATTCCACAATCTAAACAGATGTCATGTTCCCAGGCCTCAGGGTTCCAGAATCCACCCATGTCATGTTCCCAGTCCACAGGGTTCCAGAACCAAGGCTCAGTCAGGTTCCCGGGGCACAGTATTCCACAATCTAAACAGATGTCATATTCCCAGGCCACAGGTTTCCAAAATCACGCCACAGTCATGTTCGCAGGCCACAGGTTTCCAGAATCAAACTGATTTCATGTTCCCTGGCAACAGGGTACCAGAATCCAAACCGATGTCATGATCCCAGGCCACAGGATTCCACACTCTAACATGAGTCATGTTCCCAGGCCACATGGTTCCAGAATCAAACCTCAGTCGTGTTCCCAGGACACAGGGTTCCAGAAGAAAACCTCAGTCATGTTCCCTGGACACAGGTTTCAGAAATAAAATCCCAGTCATGTTCCCAGGCCACAGGGCTCCACAATTAAACCTCAGTCATATTCCCAGGCCAGAGGGTTCCACAATCAAACCTCAGTCCTGTGGCCAGGCCACGGTTCCACCATCAAGCCTCAGTCATGTTCCCAGGCCAGAGTGTTCCACAATCAAACCTAAGTCATCTTGCCAAGCCACAGGGTTCCACCATCAAACCTCAGGCATGTTGCCAGGCCAAAGGGTTCCACCATCAAGCCTCACTCATGTTCCCAAGCCTGAGGGTTGCACTATCAAACCTCAATCATGTTGCCAGGCCACAGGGTTCAACCATCAATCCTCAGTCATGTTCCCAGTAAACAGGGCTCCTGAATCAAACCAATGTCATGTTCCCACACCACGGGGTTCCAGTATCAGGCCTCAGTCATGGTCCCAGTGCACAGGGTCCCACAATCAAACCTCAGTCATGTTGCCAGTCCACAGGTTTCTGCCATCAAACCTCAGTCAAGTTCCCAGGCCACAGGGTTCCAGAATCAAGCCTCAGTCATTTGGCCAGGCTAGAGTGTTCCACCATCAAAGCTCACTCATGTTCCCAAGCCTGAGGGTTGCACTATCAAACCTCAATCATGTTGCCAGGCCACAGGGTTCAACCATCAATCCTCAGTCATGTTCCCAGTAAACAGGGCTCCTGAATCAAACCAATGTCATGTTCCCACACCACGGGGTTCCAGTATCAGGCCTCAGTCATGGTCCCAGTGCACAGGGTCCCACAATCAAACCTCAGTCATGTTGCCAGTCCACAGGTTTCTGCCATCAAACCTCAGTCAAGTTCCCAGGCCACAGGGTTCCAGAATCAAGCCTCAGTCATTTGGCCAGGCTAGAGTGTTCCACCATCAAAAAACCTCAGTCATGATCCCAGGCCACATGTTTCCACAATGAAACCTCAGTCATTTTCCCAAGCCAAAGGTTTCCAGAATCAAACCTCAGTCATATTCCCAGGACACATGGTTCCAGAATCAAACCTGAATCATGTTCGCAGGCCCCAGGTGTCAACAATCAAACCTCAGGCATGTTCCCAGGACACAGGTGTCCAGAATCAAACCTCAGTCATGTTCCCAGGGAACTGGCTTCAGGAAACAAAGCTCAGTCATGTTCCCAGGCCACAGGGTTCCAGAATCAAACCTCAGTCTTGTTCCCAGGACACAGGTTTCCAGAATCAACCCGATATCATGTTCCCTGGCCACAGTCTCAGAATCAAACCTCAGTCATGTTGCCAGGCCACAGGTTTCCACCATCAAACCTCAGACATGTTCCCAGGCCACAGGTTTCCAGAGTCAAACCGTTGGCAGGTTCCCAGGCCACAGGGTTCCAGAATCCACCAATGTCATGTTCCCAGGCCACAGGGTTCCAGAATCAATCCTCAGTTATGTTCCCAGGCTACAGGGTTCCAGAATAAAACCTCAGTCATGTTCCCAGTCCACAGGGTTCCAGAACCAAGGCTCAGTCAGGTTCCCGGGGCACAGTATTCCACAATCTAAAGAGATGTCATATTCCCAGGCCACAGGTTTCCAAAATCACGCCTCAGTCATGTTCCCAGGTCACAGGTTTCCAGAATCAAACCGATTTCATGTTCCCTGGCAACAGGGTACCAGAATCCAAACCGATGTCATGTTCCCAGGCCACAGGATTCCACACTCTAACATCAGTCATGTTCCCAGGCCACATGGTTCCAGAATCAAACCTCAGTCGTGTTCCCAGGACACAGGGTTCCAGAAGAAAACCTCAGTCATGATCCCAGGCCACATGTTTCCACAATGAAACCTCAGTCATTTTCCCAAGCCAAAGGTTTCCAGAATCAAACCTCAGTCATATTCCCAGGACACATGGTTCCAGAATCAAACCAGAATCATGTTCGCAGGCCCCAGCTGTCAACAATCAAACCTCAGGCATCTTCCCAGGACACAGGTGTCCAGAATCAAACCTCAGTCATTTTCCCAGGGAACAGGCTTCCAGAAACAAAGCTCAGTCATGTTCCCAGGCCACAGGGTTCCAGAGTCAAACCGTTGGCAGGTTCCCAGGCCACAGGGTTCCAGAATCCACCAATGTCATGTTCCCAGGACACAGGTTTCCAGAATCAACCCGATATCATGTTCCCTGGCCACAGTCTCAGAATCCAACCTCAGTCATGTTGCCAGGCCACAGGTTTCCACCATCAAACCTCAGACATGTTCCCAGGCCACAGGGTTCCAGAGTCAAACCGTTGGCAGGTTCCCAGGCCACAGGGTTCCAGAATCCACCAATGTCATGTTCCCAGGCCACAGGGTTCCAGAATCAATCCTCAGTTATGTTCCCAGGCTACAGGGTTCCAGAATAAAACCTCAGTCATGTTCCCAGACCACAGGGTTCCAGAACGAAGGCTCAGTCAGGTTCCCGGGCCACAGTATTCCACAATCTAAACAGATGTCATGTTCCCAGGCCTCAGGGTTCCAGAATCCACCCATGTCATGTTCCCAGTGCACAGGGTTCCAGAACCAAGGCTCAGTCAGGTTCCCGGGGCACAGTATTCCACAATCTAAACAGATGTCATATTCCCAGGCCACAGGTTTCCAAAATCACGCCACAGTCATGTTCGCAGGCCACAGGTTTCCAGAATCAAACCTCAGTCGTGTTCCCAGGACACAGGGTTCCAGAAGAAAACCTCAGTAATGTTCCCTGGACACAGGTTTCAGAAATAAAATCCCAGTCATGTTCCCAGGCCACAGGGCTCCACAAGTAAACCTCAGTCATATTCCCAGGCCAGAGGGTTCCACAATCAAACCTCAGTCCTGTGGCCAGGCCACGGTTCCACCATCAAGCCTCAGTCATGTTCCCAGGCCAGAGTGTTCCACAATCAAACCTAAGTCATCTTGCCAAGCCACAGGGTTCCACCATCAAACCTCAGGCATGTTGCCAGGCCAAAGGGTTCCACCATCAAGCCTCACTCATGTTCCCAAGCCTGAGGGTTGCACTATCAAACCTCAATCATGTTGCCAGGCCACAGGGTTCAACCATCAATCCTCAGTCATGTTCCCAGTAAACAGGGATCCTGAATCAAACCAATGTCATGTTCCCACACCACGGGGTTCCAGTATCAGGCCTCAGTCATGGTCCCAGTGCACAGGGTCCCACAATCAAACCTCAGTCATGTTGCCAGTCCACAGGTTTCTGCCATCAAACCTCAGTCAAGTTCCCAGGCCACAGGGTTCCAGAATCAAGCCTCAGTCATTTGGCCAGGCTAGAGTGTTCCACCATCAAGCCTCACTCATGTTCCCAAGCCTGAGGGTTGCACTATCAAACCTCAATCATGTTGCCAGGCCACAGGGTTCAACCATCAATCCTCAGTCATGTTCCCAGTAAACAGGGCTCCTGAATCAAACCAATGTCATGTTCCCACACCACGGGGTTCCAGTATCAGGCCTCAGTCATGGTCCCAGTGCACAGGGTCCCACAATCAAACCTCAGTCATGTTGCCAGTCCACAGGTTTCTGCCATCAAACCTCAGTCAAGTTCCCAGGCCACAGGGTTCCAGAATCAAGCCTCAGTCATTTGGCCAGGCTAGAGTGTTCCACCATCAAACCTCAGTCATGATCCCAGGCCACATGTTTCCACAATGAAACCTCAGTCATTTTCCCAAGCCAAAGGTTTCCAGAATCAAACCTCAGTCATATTCCCAGGACACATAGTTCCAGAATCAAACCTGAATCATGTTCGCAGGCCCCAGCTGTCAACAATCAAACCTCAGGCATGTTCCCAGGACACAGGTGTCCAGAATCAAACCTCAGTCATGCTCCCAGGGAACAGGCTTCCAGAAACAAAGCTCAGTCATGTTCCCAGGCCACAGGGTTCCAGAATCAAACCTCAGTCTTGTTCCCAGGACACAGGTTTCCAGAATCAACCCAATATCATGTTCCCTGGCCACAGTCTCAGAATCAAACCTCAGTCATGTTGCCAGGCCACAGGTTTCCACCATCAAACCTCAGACATGTTCCCAGGCCACAGGGTTCCAGAGTCAAACCGTTGGCAGGTCCCCAGGCCACAGGGTTCCAGAATCCACCAATGTCATGTTCCCAGGCCACAGGGTTCCAAAATCAATCCTCAGTTATGTTCCCAGGCTACAGGGTTCCAGAATAAAACCTCAGTCATGTTCCCAGACCACAGGGTTCCAGAACCAAGGCTCAATCAGGTTCCCGGGCCACAGTATTCCACAATCTAAACAGATGTCATGTTCCCAGGCCTCAGGTTCCAGAATCCACCCATGTCATGTTCCCAGTCCACAGGGTTCCAGAACCAAGGCTCAGTCAGGTTCCCGGGGCACAGTATTCCACCATCTAAACAGATGTCATATTCCCAGGCCACAGGTTTCCAAAATCACGCCTCAGTCATGTTCCCAGGCCACAGGTTTCCAGAATCAAACTGATTTCATGTTCCCTGGCAACAGGGTACCAGAATCCAAACCGATGTCATGTTCCCAGGCCACAGGATTCCACACTCTAACATCAGTCATGTTCCCAGGCCACATGGTTCCAGAATCAAACCTCAGTCGTGTTCCCAGGACACAGGGTTCCAGAAGAAAACCTCAGTCATGTTCCCTGGACACAGGTTTCAGAAATCAAATCCCAGTCATGTTCCCAGGCCACAGGGTTCCACAATTAAACCTCAGTCATATTCCCAGGCCAGAGGGTTCCACAATCAAACCTCAGACCTGTGGCCAGGCCACGGTTCCACCATCAAGCCTCAGTCATGTTCCCAGGCCAGAGTGTTCCACAATCAAACCTAAGTCATCTTGCCAAGCCACAGGGTTCCACCATCAAACCTCAGGCATGTTGCCAGGCCAAAGGGTTCCACCATCAAGCCTCACTCATGTTCCCAAGCCTGAGGGTTGCACTATCAAACCTCAATCATGTTGCCAGGCCACAGGGTTCAACCATCAATCCTCAGTCATGTTCCCAGTAAACAGGGCTCCTGAATCAAACCAATGTCATGTTCCCACACCACGGGGTTCCAGTATCAGGCCTCAGTCATGGTCCCAGTGCACAGGGTCCCACAATCAAACCTCAGTCATGTTGCCAGTCCACAGGTTTCTGCCATCAAACCTCAGTCAAGTTCCCAGGCCACAGGGTTCCAGAATCAAGCCTCAGTCATTTGGCCAGGCTAGAGTGTTCCACCATCAAACCTCAGTCATGATCCCAGGCCACATGTTTCCACAATGAAACCTCAGTCATTTTCCCAAGCCAAAGGTTTCCAGAATCAAACCTCAGTCATATTCCCAGGACACATGGTTCCAGAATCAAACCTGAATCATGTTCGCAGGCCCCAGCTGTCAACAATCAAACCTCAGGCATGTTCCCAGGACACAGGTGTCCAGAATCAAACCTCAGTCATGCTCCCAGGGAACAGGCTTCCAGAAACAAAGCTCAGTCATGTTCCCAGGCCACAGGGTTCCAGAATCAAACCTCAGTCTTGTTCCCAGGACACAGGTTTCCAGAATCAACCCAATATCATGTTCCCTGGCCACAGTCTCAGAATCAAACCTCAGTCATGTTGCCAGGCCACAGGTTTCCACCATCAAACCTCAGACATGTTCCCAGGCCACAGGGTTCCAGAGTCAAACCGTTGGCAGGTCCCCAGGCCACAGGGTTCCAGAATCCACCAATGTCATGTTCCCAGGCCACAGGGTTCCAAAATCAATCCTCAGTTATGTTCCCAGGCTACAGGGTTCCAGAATAAAACCTCAGTCATGTTCCCAGACCACAGGGTTCCAGAACCAAGGCTCAATCAGGTTCCCGGGCCACAGTATTCCACAATCTAAACAGATGTCATGTTCCCAGGCCTCAGGTTCCAGAATCCACCCATGTCATGTTCCCAGTCCACAGGGTTCCAGAACCAAGGCTCAGTCAGGTTCCCGGGGCACAGTATTCCACCATCTAAACAGATGTCATATTCCCAGGCCGCAGGTTTCCAAAATCACGCCTCAGTCATGTTCCCAGGCCACAGGTTTCCAGAATCAAACTGATTTCATGTTCCCTGGCAACAGGGTACCAGAATCCAAACAGATGTCATGTTCCCAGGCCACAGGATTCCACACTCTAACATCAGTCATGTTCCCAGGCCACATGGTTCCAGAATCAAACCTCAGTCGTGTTCCCAGGACACAGGGTTCCAGAAGAAAACCTCAGTCATGTTCCCTGGACACAGGTTTCAGAAATCAAATCCCAGTCATGTTCCCAGGCCACAGGGTTCCACAATTAAACCTCAGTCATATTCCCAGGCCAGAGGGTTCCACAATCAAACCTCAGTCCTGTGGCCAGGCCACGGTTCCACCATCAAGCCTCAGTCATGTTCCCAGGCCAGAGTGTTCCACAATCAAACCTAAGTCATCTTGCCAAGCCACAGGGTTCCACCATCAAACCTCAGGCATGTTGCCAGGCCAAAGGGTTCCACCATCAAGCCTCACTCATGTTCCCAAGCCTGAGGGTTGCACTATCAAACCTCAATCATGTTGCCAGGCCACAGGGTTCAACCATCAATCCTCAGTCATGTTCCCAGTAAACAGGGCTCCTGAATCAAACCAATGTCATGTTCCCACACCACGGGGTTCCAGTATCAGGCCTCAGTCATGGTCCCAGTGCACAGGGTCCCACAATCAAACCTCAGTCATGTTGCCAGTCCACAGGTTTCTGCCATCAAACCTCAGTCAAGTTCCCAGGCCACAGGGTTCCAGAATCAAGCCTCAGTCATTTGGCCAGGCTAGAGTGTTCCACCATCAAACCTCAGTCATGATCCCAGGCCACTTGTTTCCACAATGAAACTTCAGTCATTTTCGCAAGCCAAAGGTTTCCAGAATCAAACCACAGTCATATTCCCAGGACACATGGTTCCAGAATCAAACCTGAATCATGTTCGCAGGCCCCAGGTGTCAACAATCAAACCTCAGGCATGTTCCCAGGACACAGGTGTCCAGAATCAAACCTCAGTCATGTTCCCAGGGAACTGGCTTCAGGAAACAAAGCTCAGTCATGTTCCCAGGCCACAGGGTTCCAGAATCAAACCTCAGTCTTGTTCCCAGGACACAGGTTTCCAGAATCAACCCGATATCATGTTCCCTGGCCACAGTCTCAGAATCAAACCTCAGTCATGTTGCCAGGCCACAGGTTTCCACCATCAAACCTCAGACATGTTCCCAGGCCACAGGGTTCCAGAGTCAAACCGTTGGCAGGTTCCCAGGCCACAGGGTTCCAGAATCCACCAATGTCATGTTCCCAGGCCACAGGGTTCCAGAATCAATCCTCAGTTATGTTCCCAGGCTACAGGGTTCCAGAATAAAACCTCAGTCATGTTCCCAGACCACAGGGTTCCAGAACCAAGGCTCAGTCAGGTTCCCGGGGCACAGTATTCCACCATCTAAACAGATGTCATATTCCCAGGCCACAGGTTTCCAAAATCACGCCTCAGTCATGTTCCCAGGCCACAGGTTTCCAGAATCAAACTGATTTCATGTTCCCTGGCAACAGGGTACCAGAATCCAAACCGATGTCATGTTCCCAGGCCACAGGATTCCACACTCTAACATCAGTCATGTTCCCAGGCCACATGGTTCCAGAATCAAACCTCAGTCGTGTTCCCAGGACACAGGGTTCCAGAAGAAAACCTCAGTCATGTTCCCTGGACACAGGTTTCAGAAATCAAATCCCAGTCATGTTCCCAGGCCACAGGGTTCCACAATTAAACCTCAGTCATATTCCCAGGCCAGAGGGTTCCACAATCAAACCTCAGTCCTGTGGCCAGGCCACGGTTCCAACATCAAGCCTCAGTCATGTTCCCAGGCCAGAGTGTTCCACAATCAAACCTAAGTCATCTTGCCAAGCCACAGGGTTCCACCATCAAACCTCAGGCATGTTGCCAGGCCAAAGGGTTCCACCATCAAGCCTCACTCATGTTCCCAAGCCTGAGGGTTGCACTATCAAACCTCAATCATGTTGCCAGGCCACAGGGTTCAACCATCAATCCTCAGTCATGTTCCCAGTAAACAGGGCTCCTGAATCAAACCAATGTCATGTTCCCACAACACGGGGTTCCAGTATCAGGCCTCAGTCATGGTCCCAGTGCACAGGGTCCCACAATCAAACCTCAGTCATGTTGCCAGTCCACAGGTTTCTGCCATCAAACCTCAGTCAAGTTCCCAGGCCACAGGGTTCCAGAATCAAGCCTCAGTCATTTGGCCAGGCTAGAGTGTTCCACCATCAAACCTCAGTCATGATCCCAGGCCACATGTTTCCACAATGAAACCTCAGTCATTTTCCCAAGCCAAAGGTTTCCAGAATCAAACCTCAGTCATATTCCCAGGACACATGGTTCCACAATCAAACCTGAATCATGTTCGCAGGCCCCAGCTGTCAACAATCAAACCTCAGGCATGTTCCCAGGACACAGGTGTCCAGAATCAAACCTCAGTCATGTTCCCAGGGAACAGGCTTCCAGAAACAAAGCTCAGTCATGTTCCCAGGCCACAGGGTTCCAGAATCAAACCTCAGTCTTGTTCCCAGGACACAGGTTTCCAGAATCAACCCGATATCATGTTCCCTGGCCACAGTCTCAGAATCAAACCTCAGTCATGTTGCCAGGCCACAGGTTTCCACCATCAAACCTCAGACATGTTCCCAGGCCACAGGGTTCCAGAGTCAAACCGTTGGCAGGTCCCCAGGCCACAGGGTTCCAGAATCCACCAATGTCATGTTCCCAGGCCACAGGGTTCCAGAATCAATCCTCAGTTATGTTCCCAGGATACAGGGTTCCAGAATAAAACCTCAGTCATGTTCCCAGACCACAGAGTTCCAGAACCAAGGCTCAGTCAGGTTCCGGGGCCACAGTATTCCACAATCTAAACAGATGTCATGTTCCCAGGCCTCAGGGTTCCAGAATCCACCCATGTCATGTTCCCAGTCCACAGGGTTCCAGAACCAAGGCTCAGTCAGGTTCCCGGGGCACAGTATTCCACCATCTAAACAGATGTCATATTCCCAGGCCACAGGTTTCCAAAATCACGCCTCAGTCATGTTCCCAGGCCACAGGTTTCCAGAATCAAACTGATTTCATGTTCCCTGGCAACAGGGTACCAGAATCCAAACCGATGTCATGTTCCCAGGCCACAGGATTCCACACTCTAACATCAGTCATGTTCCCAGGCCACATGGTTCCAGAATCAAACCTCAGTCGTGTTCCCAGGACACAGGGTTCCAGAAGAAAACCTCAGTCATGTTCCCTGGACACAGGTTTCAGAAATAAAATCCCAGTCATGTTCCCAGGCCACAGGGTTCCACAATTAAACCTCAGTCATATTCCCAGGCCAGAGGGTTCCACAATCAAACCTAAGTCATCTTGCCAAGCCACAGGGTTCCACCATCAAACCTCAGGCATGTTGCCAGGCCAAAGGGTTCCACCATCAAGCCTCACTCATGTTCCCAAGCCTGAGGGTTGCACTATCAAACCTCAATCATGTTGCCAGGCCACAGGGTTCAACCATCAATCCTCAGTCATGTTCCCAGTAAACAGGGCTCCTGAATCAAACCAATGTCATGTTCCCACACCACGGGGTTCCAGTATCAGGCCTCAGTCATGGTCCCAGTGCACAGGGTCCCACAATCAAACCTCAGTCATGTTGCCAGTCCACAGGTTTCTGCCATCAAACCTCAGTCAAGTTCCCAGGCCACAGGGTTCCAGAATCAAGCCTCAGTCATTTGGCCAGGCTAGAGTGTTCCACCATCAAGCCTCACTCATGTTCCCAAGCCTGAGGGTTGCACTATCAAACCTCAATCATGTTGCCAGGCCACAGGGTTCAACCATCAATCCTCAGTCATGTTCCCAGTAAACAGGGCTCCTGAATCAAACCAATGTCATGTTCCCACACCACGGGGTTCCAGTATCAGGCCTCAGTCATGGTCCCAGTGCACAGGGTCCCACAATCAAACCTCAGTCATGTTGCCAGTCCACAGGTTTCTGCCATCAAACCTCAGTCAAATTCCCAGGCCACAGGGTTCCAGAATCAAGCCTCAGTCATTTGGCCAGGCTAGAGTGTTCCACCATCAAACCTCAGTCATGATCCCAGGCCACATGTTTCCACAATGAAACCTCAGTCATTTTCCCAAGCCAAAGGTTTCCAGAATCAAACCTCAGTCATATTCCCAGGACACATGGTTCCAGAATCAAACCTGAATCATGTTCGCAGGCCCCAGCTGTCAACAATCAAACCTCAGGCATGTTCCCAGGACACAGGTGTCCAGAATCAAACCTCAGTCATGTTCCCAGGGAACAGGCTTCCAGAAACAAAGCTCAGTCATGTTCCCAGGCCACAGGGTTCCAGAATCAAACCTCAGTCTTGTTCCCAGGACACAGGTTTCCAGAATCAACCCGATATCATGTTCCCTGGCCACA
The DNA here is from genome assembly GCF_965194825.1 of Balaenoptera physalus. NCBI lineage: Eukaryota > Metazoa > Chordata > Mammalia > Artiodactyla > Balaenopteridae > Balaenoptera > Balaenoptera physalus. The sequence continues at coordinate 30,742,885 of NC_138897.1, read as the reverse complement.
GTCTCAGAATCAAACCTCAGTCATGTTGCCAGGCCACAGGTTTCCACCATCAAACCTCAGACATGTTCCCAGGCCACAGGGTTCCAGAGTCAAACCGTTGGCAGGTCCCCAGGCCACAGGGTTCCAGAATCCACCAATGTCATGTTCCCAGGCCACAGGGTTCCAGAATCAATCCTCAGTTATGTTCCCAGGCTACAGGGTTCCAGAATAAAACCTCAGTCATGTTCCCAGACCACAGGGTTCCAGAACCAAGGCTCAGTCAGGTTCCCGGGCCACAGTATTCCACAATCTAAACAGATGTCATGTTCCCAGGCCTCAGGGTTCCAGAATCCACCCATGTCATGTTCCCAGTCCACAGGGTTCCAGAACCAAGGCTCAGTCAGGTTCCCGGGGCACAGTATTCCACCATCTAAACAGATGTCATATTCCCAGGCCACAGGTTTCCAAAATCACGCCTCAGTCATGTTCCCAGGCCACAGGTTTCCAGAATCAAACTGATTTCATGTTCCCTGGCAACAGGGTACCAGAATCCAAACCGATGTCATGTTCCCAGGCCACAGGATTCCACACTCTAACATCAGTCATGTTCCCAGGCCACATGGTTCCAGAATCAAACCTCAGTCGTGTTCCCAGGACACAGGGTTCCAGAAGAAAACCTCAGTCATGTTCCCTGGACACAGGTTTCAGAAATCAAATCCCAGTCATGTTCCCAGGCCACAGGGTTCCACAATTAAACCTCAGTCATATTCCCAGGCCAGAGGGTTCCACAATCAAACCTCAGTCCTGTGGCCAGGCCACGGTTCCACCATCAAGCCTCAGTCATGTTGCCAGGCCAGAGTGTTCCACAATCAAACCTAAGTCATCTTGCCAAGCCACAGGGTTCCACCATCAAACCTCAGGCATGTTGCCAGGCCAAAGGGTTCCACCATCAAGCCTCACTCATGTTCCCAAGCCTGAGGGTTGCACTATCAAACCTCAATCATGTTGCCAGGCCACAGGGTTCAACCATCAATCCTCAGTCATGTTCCCAGTAAACAGGGCTCCTGAATCAAACCAATGTCATGTTCCCACACCACGGGGTTCCAGTATCAGGCCTCAGTCATGGTCCCAGTGCACAGGGTCCCACAATCAAACCTCAGTCATGTTGCCAGTCCACAGGTTTCTGCCATCAAACCTCAGTCAAGTTCCCAGGCCACAGGGTTCCAGAATCAAGCCTCAGTCATTTTGCCAGCCTAGAGTGTTCCACCATCAAACCTCAGTCATGATCCCAGGCCACATGTTTCCACAATGAAACCTCAGTCATTTTCCCAAGCCAAAGGTTTCCAGAATCAAACCTCAGTCATATTCCCAGGACACATGGTTCCAGAATCAAACCAGAATCATGTTCGCAGGCCCCAGCTGTCAACAATCAAACCTCAGGCATGTTCCCAGGACACAGGTGTCCAGAATCAAACCTCAGTCATGTTCCCAGGGAACAGGCTTCGAGAAACAAAGCTCAGTCATGTTCCCAGGCCACAGGGTTCCAGAATCAAACCTCAGTCTTGTTCCCAGGACACAGGTTTCCAGAATCAACCCGATATCATGTTCCCTGGCCACAGTCTCAGAATCCAACCTCAGTCATGTTGCCAGGCCACAGCTTTCCACCATCAAACCTCAGACATGTTCCCAGGCCACAGGGTTCCAGAGTCAAACCGTTGGCAGGTTCCCAGGCCACAGGGTTCCAGAATCCACCAATGTCATGTTCCCAGGCCACAGGGTTCCAGAATCAATCCTCAGTTATGTTCCCAGGCTACAGGGTTCCAGAATAAAACCTCAGTCATGTTCCCAGACCACAGGGTTCCAGAACCAAGGCTCAGTCAGGTTCCCGGGCCACAGTATTCCACAATCTAAACAGATGTCATGTTCCCAGGCCTCAGGGTTCCAGAATCCACCCATGTCATGTTCCCAGTCCACAGGGTTCCAGAACCAAGGCTCAGTCAGGTTCCCGGGGCACAGTATTCCACAATCTAAACAGATGTCATATTCCCAGGCCACAGGTTTCCAAAATCACGCCACAGTCATGTTCGCAGGCCACAGGTTTCCAGAATCAAACTGATTTCATGTTCCCTGGCAACAGGGTACCAGAATCCAAACCGATGTCATGATCCCAGGCCACAGGATTCCACACTCTAACATGAGTCATGTTCCCAGGCCACATGGTTCCAGAATCAAACCTCAGTCGTGTTCCCAGGACACAGGGTTCCAGAAGAAAACCTCAGTCATGTTCCCTGGACACAGGTTTCAGAAATAAAATCCCAGTCATGTTCCCAGGCCACAGGGCTCCACAATTAAACCTCAGTCATATTCCCAGGCCAGAGGGTTCCACAATCAAACCTCAGTCCTGTGGCCAGGCCACGGTTCCACCATCAAGCCTCAGTCATGTTCCCAGGCCAGAGTGTTCCACAATCAAACCTAAGTCATCTTGCCAAGCCACAGGGTTCCACCATCAAACCTCAGGCATGTTGCCAGGCCAAAGGGTTCCACCATCAAGCCTCACTCATGTTCCCAAGCCTGAGGGTTGCACTATCAAACCTCAATCATGTTGCCAGGCCACAGGGTTCAACCATCAATCCTCAGTCATGTTCCCAGTAAACAGGGCTCCTGAATCAAACCAATGTCATGTTCCCACACCACGGGGTTCCAGTATCAGGCCTCAGTCATGGTCCCAGTGCACAGGGTCCCACAATCAAACCTCAGTCATGTTGCCAGTCCACAGGTTTCTGCCATCAAACCTCAGTCAAGTTCCCAGGCCACAGGGTTCCAGAATCAAGCCTCAGTCATTTGGCCAGGCTAGAGTGTTCCACCATCAAAGCTCACTCATGTTCCCAAGCCTGAGGGTTGCACTATCAAACCTCAATCATGTTGCCAGGCCACAGGGTTCAACCATCAATCCTCAGTCATGTTCCCAGTAAACAGGGCTCCTGAATCAAACCAATGTCATGTTCCCACACCACGGGGTTCCAGTATCAGGCCTCAGTCATGGTCCCAGTGCACAGGGTCCCACAATCAAACCTCAGTCATGTTGCCAGTCCACAGGTTTCTGCCATCAAACCTCAGTCAAGTTCCCAGGCCACAGGGTTCCAGAATCAAGCCTCAGTCATTTGGCCAGGCTAGAGTGTTCCACCATCAAAAAACCTCAGTCATGATCCCAGGCCACATGTTTCCACAATGAAACCTCAGTCATTTTCCCAAGCCAAAGGTTTCCAGAATCAAACCTCAGTCATATTCCCAGGACACATGGTTCCAGAATCAAACCTGAATCATGTTCGCAGGCCCCAGGTGTCAACAATCAAACCTCAGGCATGTTCCCAGGACACAGGTGTCCAGAATCAAACCTCAGTCATGTTCCCAGGGAACTGGCTTCAGGAAACAAAGCTCAGTCATGTTCCCAGGCCACAGGGTTCCAGAATCAAACCTCAGTCTTGTTCCCAGGACACAGGTTTCCAGAATCAACCCGATATCATGTTCCCTGGCCACAGTCTCAGAATCAAACCTCAGTCATGTTGCCAGGCCACAGGTTTCCACCATCAAACCTCAGACATGTTCCCAGGCCACAGGTTTCCAGAGTCAAACCGTTGGCAGGTTCCCAGGCCACAGGGTTCCAGAATCCACCAATGTCATGTTCCCAGTCCACAGGGTTCCAGAACCAAGGCTCAGTCAGGTTCCCGGGGCACAGTATTCCACAATCTAAAGAGATGTCATATTCCCAGGCCACAGGTTTCCAAAATCACGCCTCAGTCATGTTCCCAGGTCACAGGTTTCCAGAATCAAACCGATTTCATGTTCCCTGGCAACAGGGTACCAGAATCCAAACCGATGTCATGTTCCCAGGCCACAGGATTCCACACTCTAACATCAGTCATGTTCCCAGGCCACATGGTTCCAGAATCAAACCTCAGTCGTGTTCCCAGGACACAGGGTTCCAGAAGAAAACCTCAGTCATGATCCCAGGCCACATGTTTCCACAATGAAACCTCAGTCATTTTCCCAAGCCAAAGGTTTCCAGAATCAAACCTCAGTCATATTCCCAGGACACATGGTTCCAGAATCAAACCAGAATCATGTTCGCAGGCCCCAGCTGTCAACAATCAAACCTCAGGCATCTTCCCAGGACACAGGTGTCCAGAATCAAACCTCAGTCATTTTCCCAGGGAACAGGCTTCCAGAAACAAAGCTCAGTCATGTTCCCAGGCCACAGGGTTCCAGAGTCAAACCGTTGGCAGGTTCCCAGGCCACAGGGTTCCAGAATCCACCAATGTCATGTTCCCAGGACACAGGTTTCCAGAATCAACCCGATATCATGTTCCCTGGCCACAGTCTCAGAATCCAACCTCAGTCATGTTGCCAGGCCACAGGTTTCCACCATCAAACCTCAGACATGTTCCCAGGCCACAGGGTTCCAGAGTCAAACCGTTGGCAGGTTCCCAGGCCACAGGGTTCCAGAATCCACCAATGTCATGTTCCCAGGCCACAGGGTTCCAGAATCAATCCTCAGTTATGTTCCCAGGACACAGGTGTCCAGAATCAAACCTCAGTCATGTTCCCAGGGAACTGGCTTCAGGAAACAAAGCTCAGTCATGTTCCCAGGCCACAGGGTTCCAGAATCAAACCTCAGTCTTGTTCCCAGGACACAGGTTTCCAGAATCAACCCGATATCATGTTCCCTGGCCACAGTCTCAGAATCAAACCTCAGTCATGTTGCCAGGCCACAGGTTTCCACCATCAAACCTCAGACATGTTCCCAGGCCACAGGTTTCCAGAGTCAAACCGTTGGCAGGTTCCCAGGCCACAGGGTTCCAGAATCCACCAATGTCATGTTCCCAGGCCACAGGGTTCCAGAATCAATCCTCAGTTATGTTCCCAGGCTACAGGGTTCCAGAATAAAACCTCAGTCATGTTCCCAGTCCACAGGGTTCCAGAACCAAGGCTCAGTCAGGTTCCCGGGGCACAGTATTCCACAATCTAAAGAGATGTCATATTCCCAGGCCACAGGTTTCCAAAATCACGCCTCAGTCATGTTCCCAGGTCACAGGTTTCCAGAATCAAACCGATTTCATGTTCCCTGGCAACAGGGTACCAGAATCCAAACCGATGTCATGTTCCCAGGCCACAGGATTCCACACTCTAACATCAGTCATGTTCCCAGGCCACATGGTTCCAGAATCAAACCTCAGTCGTGTTCCCAGGACACAGGGTTCCAGAAGAAAACCTCAGTCATGATCCCAGGCCACATGTTTCCACAATGAAACCTCAGTCATTTTCCCAAGCCAAAGGTTTCCAGAATCAAACCTCAGTCATATTCCCAGGACACATGGTTCCAGAATCAAACCAGAATCATGTTCGCAGGCCCCAGCTGTCAACAATCAAACCTCAGGCATCTTCCCAGGACACAGGTGTCCAGAATCAAACCTCAGTCATTTTCCCAGGGAACAGGCTTCCAGAAACAAAGCTCAGTCATGTTCCCAGGCCACAGGGTTCCAGAGTCAAACCGTTGGCAGGTTCCCAGGCCACAGGGTTCCAGAATCCACCAATGTCATGTTCCCAGGACACAGGTTTCCAGAATCAACCCGATATCATGTTCCCTGGCCACAGTCTCAGAATCCAACCTCAGTCATGTTGCCAGGCCACAGGTTTCCACCATCAAACCTCAGACATGTTCCCAGGCCACAGGGTTCCAGAGTCAAACCGTTGGCAGGTTCCCAGGCCACAGGGTTCCAGAATCCACCAATGTCATGTTCCCAGGCCACAGGGTTCCAGAATCAATCCTCAGTTATGTTCCCAGGCTACAGGGTTCCAGAATAAAACCTCAGTCATGTTCCCAGACCACAGGGTTCCAGAACGAAGGCTCAGTCAGGTTCCCGGGCCACAGTATTCCACAATCTAAACAGATGTCATGTTCCCAGGCCTCAGGGTTCCAGAATCCACCCATGTCATGTTCCCAGTGCACAGGGTTCCAGAACCAAGGCTCAGTCAGGTTCCCGGGGCACAGTATTCCACAATCTAAACAGATGTCATATTCCCAGGCCACAGGTTTCCAAAATCACGCCACAGTCATGTTCGCAGGCCACAGGTTTCCAGAATCAAACCTCAGTCGTGTTCCCAGGACACAGGGTTCCAGAAGAAAACCTCAGTAATGTTCCCTGGACACAGGTTTCAGAAATAAAATCCCAGTCATGTTCCCAGGCCACAGGGCTCCACAAGTAAACCTCAGTCATATTCCCAGGCCAGAGGGTTCCACAATCAAACCTCAGTCCTGTGGCCAGGCCACGGTTCCACCATCAAGCCTCAGTCATGTTCCCAGGCCAGAGTGTTCCACAATCAAACCTAAGTCATCTTGCCAAGCCACAGGGTTCCACCATCAAACCTCAGGCATGTTGCCAGGCCAAAGGGTTCCACCATCAAGCCTCACTCATGTTCCCAAGCCTGAGGGTTGCACTATCAAACCTCAATCATGTTGCCAGGCCACAGGGTTCAACCATCAATCCTCAGTCATGTTCCCAGTAAACAGGGATCCTGAATCAAACCAATGTCATGTTCCCACACCACGGGGTTCCAGTATCAGGCCTCAGTCATGGTCCCAGTGCACAGGGTCCCACAATCAAACCTCAGTCATGTTGCCAGTCCACAGGTTTCTGCCATCAAACCTCAGTCAAGTTCCCAGGCCACAGGGTTCCAGAATCAAGCCTCAGTCATTTGGCCAGGCTAGAGTGTTCCACCATCAAGCCTCACTCATGTTCCCAAGCCTGAGGGTTGCACTATCAAACCTCAATCATGTTGCCAGGCCACAGGGTTCAACCATCAATCCTCAGTCATGTTCCCAGTAAACAGGGCTCCTGAATCAAACCAATGTCATGTTCCCACACCACGGGGTTCCAGTATCAGGCCTCAGTCATGGTCCCAGTGCACAGGGTCCCACAATCAAACCTCAGTCATGTTGCCAGTCCACAGGTTTCTGCCATCAAACCTCAGTCAAGTTCCCAGGCCACAGGGTTCCAGAATCAAGCCTCAGTCATTTGGCCAGGCTAGAGTGTTCCACCATCAAACCTCAGTCATGATCCCAGGCCACATGTTTCCACAATGAAACCTCAGTCATTTTCCCAAGCCAAAGGTTTCCAGAATCAAACCTCAGTCATATTCCCAGGACACATAGTTCCAGAATCAAACCTGAATCATGTTCGCAGGCCCCAGCTGTCAACAATCAAACCTCAGGCATGTTCCCAGGACACAGGTGTCCAGAATCAAACCTCAGTCATGCTCCCAGGGAACAGGCTTCCAGAAACAAAGCTCAGTCATGTTCCCAGGCCACAGGGTTCCAGAATCAAACCTCAGTCTTGTTCCCAGGACACAGGTTTCCAGAATCAACCCAATATCATGTTCCCTGGCCACAGTCTCAGAATCAAACCTCAGTCATGTTGCCAGGCCACAGGTTTCCACCATCAAACCTCAGACATGTTCCCAGGCCACAGGGTTCCAGAGTCAAACCGTTGGCAGGTCCCCAGGCCACAGGGTTCCAGAATCCACCAATGTCATGTTCCCAGGCCACAGGGTTCCAAAATCAATCCTCAGTTATGTTCCCAGGCTACAGGGTTCCAGAATAAAACCTCAGTCATGTTCCCAGACCACAGGGTTCCAGAACCAAGGCTCAATCAGGTTCCCGGGCCACAGTATTCCACAATCTAAACAGATGTCATGTTCCCAGGCCTCAGGTTCCAGAATCCACCCATGTCATGTTCCCAGTCCACAGGGTTCCAGAACCAAGGCTCAGTCAGGTTCCCGGGGCACAGTATTCCACCATCTAAACAGATGTCATATTCCCAGGCCACAGGTTTCCAAAATCACGCCTCAGTCATGTTCCCAGGCCACAGGTTTCCAGAATCAAACTGATTTCATGTTCCCTGGCAACAGGGTACCAGAATCCAAACCGATGTCATGTTCCCAGGCCACAGGATTCCACACTCTAACATCAGTCATGTTCCCAGGCCACATGGTTCCAGAATCAAACCTCAGTCGTGTTCCCAGGACACAGGGTTCCAGAAGAAAACCTCAGTCATGTTCCCTGGACACAGGTTTCAGAAATCAAATCCCAGTCATGTTCCCAGGCCACAGGGTTCCACAATTAAACCTCAGTCATATTCCCAGGCCAGAGGGTTCCACAATCAAACCTCAGACCTGTGGCCAGGCCACGGTTCCACCATCAAGCCTCAGTCATGTTCCCAGGCCAGAGTGTTCCACAATCAAACCTAAGTCATCTTGCCAAGCCACAGGGTTCCACCATCAAACCTCAGGCATGTTGCCAGGCCAAAGGGTTCCACCATCAAGCCTCACTCATGTTCCCAAGCCTGAGGGTTGCACTATCAAACCTCAATCATGTTGCCAGGCCACAGGGTTCAACCATCAATCCTCAGTCATGTTCCCAGTAAACAGGGCTCCTGAATCAAACCAATGTCATGTTCCCACACCACGGGGTTCCAGTATCAGGCCTCAGTCATGGTCCCAGTGCACAGGGTCCCACAATCAAACCTCAGTCATGTTGCCAGTCCACAGGTTTCTGCCATCAAACCTCAGTCAAGTTCCCAGGCCACAGGGTTCCAGAATCAAGCCTCAGTCATTTGGCCAGGCTAGAGTGTTCCACCATCAAACCTCAGTCATGATCCCAGGCCACATGTTTCCACAATGAAACCTCAGTCATTTTCCCAAGCCAAAGGTTTCCAGAATCAAACCTCAGTCATATTCCCAGGACACATGGTTCCAGAATCAAACCTGAATCATGTTCGCAGGCCCCAGCTGTCAACAATCAAACCTCAGGCATGTTCCCAGGACACAGGTGTCCAGAATCAAACCTCAGTCATGCTCCCAGGGAACAGGCTTCCAGAAACAAAGCTCAGTCATGTTCCCAGGCCACAGGGTTCCAGAATCAAACCTCAGTCTTGTTCCCAGGACACAGGTTTCCAGAATCAACCCAATATCATGTTCCCTGGCCACAGTCTCAGAATCAAACCTCAGTCATGTTGCCAGGCCACAGGTTTCCACCATCAAACCTCAGACATGTTCCCAGGCCACAGGGTTCCAGAGTCAAACCGTTGGCAGGTCCCCAGGCCACAGGGTTCCAGAATCCACCAATGTCATGTTCCCAGGCCACAGGGTTCCAAAATCAATCCTCAGTTATGTTCCCAGGCTACAGGGTTCCAGAATAAAACCTCAGTCATGTTCCCAGACCACAGGGTTCCAGAACCAAGGCTCAATCAGGTTCCCGGGCCACAGTATTCCACAATCTAAACAGATGTCATGTTCCCAGGCCTCAGGTTCCAGAATCCACCCATGTCATGTTCCCAGTCCACAGGGTTCCAGAACCAAGGCTCAGTCAGGTTCCCGGGGCACAGTATTCCACCATCTAAACAGATGTCATATTCCCAGGCCGCAGGTTTCCAAAATCACGCCTCAGTCATGTTCCCAGGCCACAGGTTTCCAGAATCAAACTGATTTCATGTTCCCTGGCAACAGGGTACCAGAATCCAAACAGATGTCATGTTCCCAGGCCACAGGATTCCACACTCTAACATCAGTCATGTTCCCAGGCCACATGGTTCCAGAATCAAACCTCAGTCGTGTTCCCAGGACACAGGGTTCCAGAAGAAAACCTCAGTCATGTTCCCTGGACACAGGTTTCAGAAATCAAATCCCAGTCATGTTCCCAGGCCACAGGGTTCCACAATTAAACCTCAGTCATATTCCCAGGCCAGAGGGTTCCACAATCAAACCTCAGTCCTGTGGCCAGGCCACGGTTCCACCATCAAGCCTCAGTCATGTTCCCAGGCCAGAGTGTTCCACAATCAAACCTAAGTCATCTTGCCAAGCCACAGGGTTCCACCATCAAACCTCAGGCATGTTGCCAGGCCAAAGGGTTCCACCATCAAGCCTCACTCATGTTCCCAAGCCTGAGGGTTGCACTATCAAACCTCAATCATGTTGCCAGGCCACAGGGTTCAACCATCAATCCTCAGTCATGTTCCCAGTAAACAGGGCTCCTGAATCAAACCAATGTCATGTTCCCACACCACGGGGTTCCAGTATCAGGCCTCAGTCATGGTCCCAGTGCACAGGGTCCCACAATCAAACCTCAGTCATGTTGCCAGTCCACAGGTTTCTGCCATCAAACCTCAGTCAAGTTCCCAGGCCACAGGGTTCCAGAATCAAGCCTCAGTCATTTGGCCAGGCTAGAGTGTTCCACCATCAAACCTCAGTCATGATCCCAGGCCACTTGTTTCCACAATGAAACTTCAGTCATTTTCGCAAGCCAAAGGTTTCCAGAATCAAACCACAGTCATATTCCCAGGACACATGGTTCCAGAATCAAACCTGAATCATGTTCGCAGGCCCCAGGTGTCAACAATCAAACCTCAGGCATGTTCCCAGGACACAGGTGTCCAGAATCAAACCTCAGTCATGTTCCCAGGGAACTGGCTTCAGGAAACAAAGCTCAGTCATGTTCCCAGGCCACAGGGTTCCAGAATCAAACCTCAGTCTTGTTCCCAGGACACAGGTTTCCAGAATCAACCCGATATCATGTTCCCTGGCCACAGTCTCAGAATCAAACCTCAGTCATGTTGCCAGGCCACAGGTTTCCACCATCAAACCTCAGACATGTTCCCAGGCCACAGGGTTCCAGAGTCAAACCGTTGGCAGGTTCCCAGGCCACAGGGTTCCAGAATCCACCAATGTCATGTTCCCAGGCCACAGGGTTCCAGAATCAATCCTCAGTTATGTTCCCAGGCTACAGGGTTCCAGAATAAAACCTCAGTCATGTTCCCAGACCACAGGGTTCCAGAACCAAGGCTCAGTCAGGTTCCCGGGGCACAGTATTCCACCATCTAAACAGATGTCATATTCCCAGGCCACAGGTTTCCAAAATCACGCCTCAGTCATGTTCCCAGGCCACAGGTTTCCAGAATCAAACTGATTTCATGTTCCCTGGCAACAGGGTACCAGAATCCAAACCGATGTCATGTTCCCAGGCCACAGGATTCCACACTCTAACATCAGTCATGTTCCCAGGCCACATGGTTCCAGAATCAAACCTCAGTCGTGTTCCCAGGACACAGGGTTCCAGAAGAAAACCTCAGTCATGTTCCCTGGACACAGGTTTCAGAAATCAAATCCCAGTCATGTTCCCAGGCCACAGGGTTCCACAATTAAACCTCAGTCATATTCCCAGGCCAGAGGGTTCCACAATCAAACCTCAGTCCTGTGGCCAGGCCACGGTTCCAACATCAAGCCTCAGTCATGTTCCCAGGCCAGAGTGTTCCACAATCAAACCTAAGTCATCTTGCCAAGCCACAGGGTTCCACCATCAAACCTCAGGCATGTTGCCAGGCCAAAGGGTTCCACCATCAAGCCTCACTCATGTTCCCAAGCCTGAGGGTTGCACTATCAAACCTCAATCATGTTGCCAGGCCACAGGGTTCAACCATCAATCCTCAGTCATGTTCCCAGTAAACAGGGCTCCTGAATCAAACCAATGTCATGTTCCCACAACACGGGGTTCCAGTATCAGGCCTCAGTCATGGTCCCAGTGCACAGGGTCCCACAATCAAACCTCAGTCATGTTGCCAGTCCACAGGTTTCTGCCATCAAACCTCAGTCAAGTTCCCAGGCCACAGGGTTCCAGAATCAAGCCTCAGTCATTTGGCCAGGCTAGAGTGTTCCACCATCAAACCTCAGTCATGATCCCAGGCCACATGTTTCCACAATGAAACCTCAGTCATTTTCCCAAGCCAAAGGTTTCCAGAATCAAACCTCAGTCATATTCCCAGGACACATGGTTCCACAATCAAACCTGAATCATGTTCGCAGGCCCCAGCTGTCAACAATCAAACCTCAGGCATGTTCCCAGGACACAGGTGTCCAGAATCAAACCTCAGTCATGTTCCCAGGGAACAGGCTTCCAGAAACAAAGCTCAGTCATGTTCCCAGGCCACAGGGTTCCAGAATCAAACCTCAGTCTTGTTCCCAGGACACAGGTTTCCAGAATCAACCCGATATCATGTTCCCTGGCCACAGTCTCAGAATCAAACCTCAGTCATGTTGCCAGGCCACAGGTTTCCACCATCAAACCTCAGACATGTTCCCAGGCCACAGGGTTCCAGAGTCAAACCGTTGGCAGGTCCCCAGGCCACAGGGTTCCAGAATCCACCAATGTCATGTTCCCAGGCCACAGGGTTCCAGAATCAATCCTCAGTTATGTTCCCAGGATACAGGGTTCCAGAATAAAACCTCAGTCATGTTCCCAGACCACAGAGTTCCAGAACCAAGGCTCAGTCAGGTTCCGGGGCCACAGTATTCCACAATCTAAACAGATGTCATGTTCCCAGGCCTCAGGGTTCCAGAATCCACCCATGTCATGTTCCCAGTCCACAGGGTTCCAGAACCAAGGCTCAGTCAGGTTCCCGGGGCACAGTATTCCACCATCTAAACAGATGTCATATTCCCAGGCCACAGGTTTCCAAAATCACGCCTCAGTCATGTTCCCAGGCCACAGGTTTCCAGAATCAAACTGATTTCATGTTCCCTGGCAACAGGGTACCAGAATCCAAACCGATGTCATGTTCCCAGGCCACAGGATTCCACACTCTAACATCAGTCATGTTCCCAGGCCACATGGTTCCAGAATCAAACCTCAGTCGTGTTCCCAGGACACAGGGTTCCAGAAGAAAACCTCAGTCATGTTCCCTGGACACAGGTTTCAGAAATCAAATCCCAGTCATGTTCCCAGGCCACAGGGTTCCACAATTAAACCTCAGTCATATTCCCAGGCCAGAGGGTTCCACAATCAAACCTAAGTCATCTTGCCAAGCCACAGGGTTCCACCATCAAACCTCAGGCATGTTGCCAGGCCAAAGGGTTCCACCATCAAGCCTCACTCATGTTCCCAAGCCTGAGGGTTGCACTATCAAACCTCAATCATGTTGCCAGGCCACAGGGTTCAACCATCAATCCTCAGTCATGTTCCCAGTAAACAGGGCTCCTGAATCAAACCAATGTCATGTTCCCACACCACGGGGTTCCAGTATCAGGCCTCAGTCATGGTCCCAGTGCACAGGGTCCCACAATCAAACCTCAGTCATGTTGCCAGTCCACAGGTTTCTGCCATCAAACCTCAGTCAAGTTCCCAGGCCACAGGGTTCCAGAATCAAGCCTCAGTCATTTGGCCAGGCTAGAGTGTTCCACCATCAAGCCTCACTCATGTTCCCAAGCCTGAGGGTTGCACTATCAAACCTCAATCATGTTGCCAGGCCACAGGGTTCAACCATCAATCCTCAGTCATGTTCCCAGTAAACAGGGCTCCTGAATCAAACCAATGTCATGTTCCCACACCACGGGGTTCCAGTATCAGGCCTCAGTCATGGTCCCAGTGCACAGGGTCCCACAATCAAACCTCAGTCATGTTGCCAGTCCACAGGTTTCTGCCATCAAACCTCAGTCAAATTCCCAGGCCACAGGGTTCCAGAATCAAGCCTCAGTCATTTGGCCAGGCTAGAGTGTTCCACCATCAATCCTCAGTCATGATCCCAGGCCACATGTTTCCACAATGAAACCTCAGTCATTTTCCCAAGCCAAAGGTTTCCAGAATCAAACCTCAGTCATATTCCCAGGACACATGGTTCCAGAATCAAACCTGAATCATGTTCGCAGGCCCCAGCTGTCAACAATCAAACCTCAGGCATGTTCCCAGGACACAGGTGTCCAGAATCAAACCTCAGTCATGTTCCTAGGGAACAGGCTTCCAGAAACAAAGCTCAGTCATGTTCCCAGGCCACAGGGTTCCAGAATCAAACCTCAGTCTTGTTCCCAGGACACAGGTTTCCAGAATCAACCCGATATCATGTTCCCTGGCCACAGTCTCAGAATCAAACCTCAGTCATGTTGCCAGGCCACAGGTTTCCACCATCAAACCTCAGACATGTTCCCAGGCCACAGGGTTCCAGAGTCAAACCGTTGGCAGGTCCCCAGGCCACAGGGTTCCAGAATCCACCAATGTCATGTTCCCAGGCCACAGGGTTCCAGAATCAATCCTCAGTTATGTTCCCAGGATACAGGGTTCCAGAATAAAACCTCAGTCATGTTCCCAGACCACAGGGTTCCAGAACCAAGGCTCAGTCAGGTTCCGGGGCCACAGTATTCCACAATCTAAACAGATGTCATGTTCCCAGGCCTCAGGGTTCCAGAATCCACCCATGTCATGTTCCCAGTCCACAGGGTTCCAGAACCAAGGCTCAGTCAGGTTCCCGGGGCACAGTATTCCACAATCTAAACAGATGTCATATTCCCAGGCCACAGGTTTCCAAAATCACGCCTCAGTCATGTTCCCAGGCCACAGGTTTCCAGAATCAAACTGATTTCATGTTCCCTGGCAACAGGGTACCAGAATCCAAACCGATGTCATGTTCCCAGGCCACAGGATTCCACACTCTAACATCAGTCATGTTCCCAGGCCACATGGTTCCAGAATCAAACCTCAGTCGTGTTCCCAGGACACAGGGTTCCAGAAGAAAACCTCAGTCATGTTCCCTGGACACAGGTTTCAGAAATAAAATACCAGTCATGTTCCCAGGCCACAGGGTTCCACAATTAAACCTCAGTCATATTCCCAGGCCAGAGGGTTCCACAATCAAACCTCAGTCCTGTGGCCAGGCCACGGTTCCACCATCAAGCCTCAGTCATGTTCCCAGGCCAGAGTGTTCCACAATCAAACCTAAGTCATCTTGCCAAGCCACAGGGTTCCACCATCAAACCTCAGGCATGTTGCCAGGCCAAAGGGTTCCACCATCAAGCCTCACTCATGTTCCCAAGCCTGAGGGTTGCACTATCAAACCTCAATCATGTTGCCAGGCCACAGGGTTCAACCATCAATCCTCAGTCATGTTCCAAGTAAACAAGGCTCCTGAATCAAACCAATGTCATGTTCCCACACCACGGGGTTCCAGTATCAGGCCTCAGTCATGGTCCCAGTGCACAGGGTCCCACAATCAAACCTCAGTCATGTTGCCAGTCCACAGGTTTCTGCCATCAAACCTCAGTCAAGTTCCCAGGCCACAGGGTTCCAGAATCAAGCCTCAGTCATTTGGCCAGGCTAGAGTGTTCCACCATCAAACCTCAGTCATGATACCAGGCCACATGTTTCCACAATGAAACCTCAGTCATTTTCCCAAGCCAAAGGTTTCCAGAATCAAACCTCAGTCATATTCCCAGGACACATGGTTCCAGAATCAAACCTGAATCATGTTCGCAGGCCCCAGGTGTCAACAATCAAACCTCAGGCATGTTCCCAGGACACAGGTGTCCAGAATCAAACCTCAGTCATGTTCCCAGGGAACTGGCTTCAGGAAACAAAGCTCAGTCATGTTCCCAGGCCACAGGGTTCCAGAATCAAACCTCAGTCTTGTTCCCAGGACACAGGTTTCCAGAATCAACCCGATATCATGTTCCCTGGCCACAGTCTCAGAATCCAACCTCAGTCATGTTGCCAGGCCACAGGTTTCCACCATCAAACCTCAGACATGTTCCCAGGCCACAGGGTTCCAGAGTCAAACCGTTGGCAGGTTCCCAGGCCACAGGGTTCCAGAATCCACCAATGTCATGTTCCCAGGCCACAGGGTTCCAGAATCAATCCTCAGTTATGTTCCCAGGCTACAGGGTTCCAGAATAAAACCTCAGTCATGTTCCCAGACCACAGGGTTCCAGAACCAAGGCTCAGTCAGGTTCCCGGGCCACAGTATTCCACAATCTAAACAGATGTCATGTTCCCAGGCCTCAGGGTTCCAGAATCCACCCATGTCATGTTCCCACTCCACAGGATTCCAGAACCAAGGCTCAGTCAGGTTCCCGGGGCACAGTATTCCACAATCTAAACAGATGTCATATTCCCAGGCCACAGGTTTCCAAAATCACGCCTCAGTCATGTTCGCAGGCCACAGGTTTCCAGAATCAAACTGATTTCATGTTCCCTGGCAACAGGGTACCAGAATCCAAACCGATGTCATGTTCCCAGGCCACAGGATTCCACACTCTAACATCAGTCATGTTCCCAGGCCACATGGTTCCAGAATCAAACCTCAGTCGTGTTCCCAGGACACAGGGTTCCAGAAGAAAACCTCAGTCATGTTCCCTGGACACAGGTTTCAGAAATAAAATCCCAGTCATGTTCCCAGGCCACAGGGTTCCACAATTAAACCTCAGACATATTCCCAGGCCAGAGGGTTCCACAATCAAACCTCAGTCCTGTGGCCAGGCCACGGTTCCACCATCAAGCCTCAGTCATGTTGCCAGGCCAGAGTGTTCCACAATCAAACCTAAGTCATCTTGCCAAGCCACAGGGTTCCACCATCAAACCTCAGGCATGTTGCCAGGCCAAAGGGTTCCACCATCAAGCCTCACTCATGTTCCCAAGCCTGAGGGTTGCACTATCAAACCTCAATCATGTTGCCAGGCCACAGGGTTCAACCATCAATCCTCAGTCATGTTCCCAGTAAACAGGGCTCCTGAATCAAACCAATGTCATGTTCCCACACCACGGGGTTCCAGTATCAGGCCTCAGTCATGGTCCCAGTGCACAGGGTCCCACAATCAAACCTCAGTCATGTTGCCAGTCCACAGGTTTCTGCCATCAAACCTAAGTCAAGTTCCCAGGCCACAGGGTTCCAGAATCAAGCCTCAGTCATTTTGCCAGCCTAGAGTGTTCCACCATCAAACCTCAGTCATGATCCCAGGCAACATGTTTCCACAATGAAACCTCAGTCATTTTCCCAAGCCAAAGGTTTCCAGAATCAAACCTCAGTCATATTCCCAAGACACATGGTTCCAGAATCAAACCTGAATCATGTTCGCAGGCCCCAGCTGTCAACAATCAAACCTCAGGCATGTTCCCAGGACACAGGTGTCCAGAATCAAACCTCAGTCATGTTCCCAGGGAACAGGCTTCCAGAAACAAAGCTCAGTCATGTTCCCAGGCCACAGGGTTCCAGAATCAAACCTCAGACTTGTTCCCAGGACACAGGTTTCCAGAATCAACCCGATATCATGCTCCCTGGCCACAGTCTCAGAATCAAACCTCAGTCATGTTGCAGGGCCACAGGTTTCCACCATCAAACCTCAGACATGTTCCCAGGCCACACGGTTCCAGAGTCAAACCGTTGGCAGTTCCCCAGGCCACAGGGTTCCAGAATCCACCAATGTCATGTTCCCAGGCCACAGGGTTCCAGAATCAATCCTCAGTTATGTTCCCAGGCTACAGGGTTCCAGAATAAAACCTCAGTCATGTTCCCAGACCACAGGGTTCCAGAACCAAGGCTCAGTCAGGTTCCGGGGCCACAGTATTCCACAATCTAAACAGATGTCATGTTCTCAGGCCTCAGGGTTCCAGAATCCACCCATGTCATGTTCCCAGTCCACAGGGTTCCAGAACCAAGGCTCAGTCAGGTTCCCGGGGCACAGTATTCCACAATCTAAACAGATGTCATATTCCCAGGCCACAGGTTTCCAAAATCACGCCTCAGTCATGTTCCCAGGCCACAGGTTTCCAGAATCAAACTGATTTCATGTTCCCTGGCAACAGGGTACCAGAATCCAAACCGATGTCATGTTCCCAGGCCACAGGATTCCACACTCTAACATCAGTCATGTTCCCAGGCCACATGGTTCCAGAATCAAACCTCAGTCGTGTTCCCAGGACACAGGGTTCCAGAAGAAAACCTCAGTCATGTTCCCTGGACACAGGTTTCAGAAATAAAATCCCAGTCATGTTCCCAGGCCACAGGGTTCCACAATTAAACCTCAGTCATATTCCCAGGCCAGAGGGTTCCACAATCAAACCTCAGTCCTGTGGCCAGGCCACGGTTCCACCATCAAGCCTCAGTCATGTTCCCAGGCCAGAGTGTTCCACAATCAAACCTAAGTCATCTTGCCAAGCCACAGGGTTCCACCATCAAACCTCAGGCATGTTGCCAGGCCAAAGGGTTCCACCATCAAGCCTCACTCATGTTCCCAAGCCTGAGGGTTGCACTATCAAACCTCAATCATGTTGCCAGGCCACAGGGTTCAACCATCAATCCTCAGTCATGTTCCCAGTAAACAGGGCTCCTGAATCAAACCAATGTCATGTTCCCACACCACGGGGTTCCAGTATCAGGCCTCAGTCATGGTCCCAGTGCACAGGGTCCCACAATCAAACCTCAGTCATGTTGCCAGTCCACAGGTTTCTGCCATCAAACCTCAGTCAAGTTCCCAGGCCACAGGGTTCCAGAATCAAGCCTCAGTCATTTGGCCAGGCTAGAGTGTTCCACCATCAAACCTCAGTCATGATCCCAGGCCACATGTTTCCACAATGAAACCTCAGTCATTTTCCCAAGCCAAAGGTTTCCAGAATCAAACCTCAGTCATATTCCCAGGACACATGGTTCCAGAATCAAACCTGAATCATGTTCGCAGGCCCCAGGTGTCAACAATCAAACCTCAGGCATGTTCCCACGACACAGGTGTCCAGAATCAAACCTCAGTCATGTTCCCAGGGAACTGGCTTCAGGAAACAAAGCTCAGTCATGTTCCCAGGCCACAGGGTTCCAGAATCAAACCTCAGTCTTGTTCCCAGGACACAGGTTTCCAGAATCAATCCGATATCATGTTCCCTGGCCACAGTCTCAGAATCAAACCTCAGTCATGTTGCCAGGCCACAGGTTTCCACCATCAAACCTCAGACATGTTCCCAGGCCACAGGGTTCCAGAGTCAAACCGTTGGCAGGTCCCCAGGCCACAGGGTTCCAGAATCCACCAATGTCATGTTCCCAGGCCACAGGGTTCCAGAATCAATCCTCAGTTATGTTCCCAGGCTACAGGGTTCCAGAATAAAACCTCAGTCATGTTCCCAGACCACAGGGTTCCAGAACCAAGGCTCAATCAGGTTCCCGGGCCACAGTATTCCACAATCTAAACAGATGTCATGTTCCCAGGCCTCAGGGTTCCAGAATCCACCCATGTCATGTTCCCACTCCACAGGATTCCAGAACCAAGGCTCAGTCAGGTTCCCGGGGCACAGTATTCCACAATCTAAACAGATGTCATATTCCCAGGCCACAGGTTTCCAAAATCACGCCTCAGTCATGTTCCCAGGCCACAGGTTTCCAGAATCAAACTGATTTCATGTTCCCTGGCAACAGGGTACCAGAATCCAAACCGATGTCATGTTCCCAGGCCACAGGATTCCACACTCTAACATCAGTCATGTTCCCAGGCCACATGGTTCCAGAATCAAACCTCAGTCGTGTTCCCAGGACACAGGGTTCCAGAAGAAAACCTCAGTCATGTTGCCTGGACACAGGTTTCAGAAATAAAATCCCAGTCATGTTCCCAGGCCACAGGGTTCCACAATTAAACCTCAGTCATATTCCCAGGCCAGAGGGTTCCACAATCAAACCTCAGTCCTGTGGCCAGGCCACGGTTCCACCATCAAGCCTCAGTCATGTTCCCAGGCCAGAGTGTTCCACAATCAAACCTAAGTCATCTTGCCAAGCCACAGGGTTCCACCATCAAACCTCAGGCATGTTGCCAGGCCAAAGGGTTCCACCATCAAGCCTCACTCATGTTCCCAAGCCTGAGGGTTGCACTATCAAACCTCAATCATGTTGCCAGGCCACAGGGTTCAACCATCAATCCTCAGTCTTGTTCCCAGTAAACAGGGCTCCTGAATCAAACCAATGTCATGTTCCCACACCACGGGGTTCCAGTATCAGGCCTCAGTCATGGTCCCAGTGCACAGGGTCCCACAATCAAACCTCAGTCATGTTGCCAGTCCACAGGTTTCTGCCATCAAACCTCAGTCAAGTTCCCAGGCCACAGGGTTCCAGAATCAAGCCTCAGTCATTTGGCCAGGCTAGAGTGTTCCACCATCAAACCTCAGTCATGATCCCAGGCCACATGTTTCCACAATGAAACCTCAGTCATTTTCCCAAGCCAAAGGTTTCCAGAATCAAACCTCAGTCATATTCCCAGGACACATGGTTCCAGAATCAAACCTGAATCATGTTCGCAGGCCCCAGGTGTCAACAATCAAACCTCAGGCATGTTCCCAGGACACAGGTGTCCAGAATCAAACCTCAGTCATGTTCCCAGGGAACTGGCTTCAGGAAACAAAGCTCAGTCATGTTCCCAGGCCACAGGGTTCCAGAATCAAACCTCAGTCTTGTTCCCAGGACACAGGTTTCCAGAATCAACCCGATATCATGTTCCCTGGCCACAGTCTCAGAATCAAACCTCAGTCATGTTGCCAGGCCACAGGTTTCCACCATCAAACCTCAGACATGTTCCCAGGCCACAGGGTTCCAGAGTCAAACCGTTGGCAGGTTCCCAGGCCACAGGGTTCCAGAATCCACCAATGTCATGTTCCCAGGCCACAGGGTTCCAGAATCAATCCTCAGTTATGTTCCCAGGCTACAGGGTTCCAGAATAAAACCTCAGTCATGTTCCCAGACCACAGGGTTCCAGAACCAAGGCTCAGTCAGGTTCCCGGGCCACAGTATTCCACAATCTAAACAGATGTCATGTTCCCAGGCCTCAGGGTTCCAGAATCCACCCATGTCATGTTCCCACTCCACAGGATTCCAGAACCAAGGCTCAGTCAGGTTCCCGGGGCACAGTATTCCACAATCTAAACAGATGTCATATTCCCAGGCCACAGGTTTCCAAAATCACGCCTCAGTCATGTTCCCAGGCCACAGGTTTCCAGAATCAAACTGATTTCATGTTCCCTGGCAACAGGGTACCAGAATCCAAACCGATGTCATGTTCCCAGGCCACAGGATTCCACACTCTAACATCAGTCATGTTCCCAGGCCACATGGTTCCAGAATCAAACCTCAGTCGTGTTCCCAGGACACAGGGTTCCAGAAGAAAACCTCAGTCATGTTCCCTGGACACAGGTTTCAGAAATAAAATCCCAGTCATGTTCCCAGGCCACAGGGTTCCACAATTAAACCTCAGTCATATTCCCAGGCCAGAGGGTTCCACAATCAAACCTCAGTCCTGTGGCCAGGCCACGGTTCCACCATCAAGCCTCAGTCATGTTGCCAGGCCAGAGTGTTCCACAATCAAACCTAAGTCATCTTGCCAAGCCACAGGGTTCCACCATCAAACCTCAGGCATGTTGCCAGGCCAAAGGGTTCCACCATCAAGCCTCACTCATGTTCCCAAGCCTTAGGGTTCCACTATCAAACCTCAATCATGTTGCCAGGCCACAGGGTTCAACCATCAATCCTCAGTCATGTTCCCAGTAAACAGGGCTCCTGAATCAAACCAATGTCATGTTCCCACACCACGGGGTTCCAGTATCAGGCCTCAGTCATGGTCCCAGTGCACAGGGTCCCACAATCAAACCTCAGTCATGTTGCCAGTCCACAGGTTTCTGCCATCAAACCTCAGTCAAGTTCCCAGGCCACAGGGTTCCAGAATCAAGCCTCAGTCATTTTGCCAGCCTAGAGTGTTCCACCATCAAACCTCAGTCATGATCCCAGGCCACATGTTTCCACAATGAAACCTCAGTCATTTTCCCGAGCCAAAGGTTTCCAGAATCAAACCTCAGTCATATTCCCAGGACACATGGTTCCAGAATCAAACCTGAATCATGTTCGCAGGCCCCAGCTGTCAACAATCAAACCTCAGGCATATTCCCAGGACACAGGTGTCCAGAATCAAACCTCAGTCATGTTCCCAGGGAACAGGCTTCCAGAAACAAAGCTCAGTCATGTTCCCAGGCCACAGGGTTCCAGAATCAAACCTCAGTCTTGTTCCCAGGACACAGGTTTCCAGAATCAACCCGATATCATGTTCCCTGGCCACAGTCTCAGAATCCAACCTCAGTCATGTTGCCAGGCCACAGGTTTCCACCATCAAACCTCAGACATGTTCCCAGGCCACAGGGTTCCAGAGTCAAACCGTTGGCAGGTTCCCAGGCCACAGGGTTCCAGAATCCACCAATGTCATGTTCCCAGGCCACAGGGTTCCAGAATCAATCCTCAGTTATG
Organism: Balaenoptera physalus; assembly: GCF_965194825.1. Classification (NCBI taxonomy): domain Eukaryota; kingdom Metazoa; phylum Chordata; class Mammalia; order Artiodactyla; family Balaenopteridae; genus Balaenoptera; species Balaenoptera physalus. The sequence goes on along the minus strand of NC_138897.1, from coordinate 30,720,782 downwards.
TTCCCAGGCTACAGGGTTCCAGAATAAAACCTCAGTCATGTTCCCAGACCACAGGGTTCCAGAACCAAGGCTCAGTCAGGTTCCCGGGCCACAGTATTCCACAATCTAAACAAATGTCATGTTCCCAGGCCTCAGGGTTCCAGAATCCACCCATGTCATGTTCCCAGTCCACAGGGTTCCAGAACCAAGGCTCAGTCAGGTTCCCGGGGCACAGTATTCCACAATCTAAACAGATGTCATATTCCCAGGCCACAGGTTTCCAAAATCACGCCACAGTCATGTTCGCAGGCCACAGGTTTCCAGAATCAAACTGATTTCACGTTCCCTGGCAACAGGGTACCAGAATCCAAACCGATGTCATGTTCCCAGGCCACAGGATTCCACACTCTAACATGAGTCATGTTCCCAGGCCACATGGTTCCACAATCAAACCTCAGTCGTGTTCCCAGGACACAGGGTTCCAGAAGAAAAACTCAGTAATGTTCCCTGGACACAGGTTTCAGAAATAAAATCCCAGTCATGTTCCCAGGCCACAGGGTTCCACAATTAAACCTCAGTCATATTCCCAGGCCAGAGGGTTCCACAATCAAACCTCAGTCCTGTGGCCAGGCAACGGTTCCACCATCAAGCCTCAGTCATGTTCCCAGGCCAGAGTGTTCCACAATCAAACCTAAGTCATCTTGCCAAGCCACAGGGTTCCACCATCAAACCTCAGGCATGTTGCCAGGCCAAAGGGTTCCACCATCAAGCCTCACTCATGTTCCCAAGCCTGAGGGTTGCACTATCAAACCTCAATCATGTTGCCAGGCCACAGGGTTCAACCATCAATCCTCAGTCATGTTCCCAGTAAACAGGGCTCCTGAATCAAACCAATGTCATGTTCCCACACCACGGGGTTCCAGTATCAGGCCTCAGTCATGGTCCCAGTGCACAGGGTCCCACAATCAAACCTCAGTCATGTTGCCAGTCCACAGGTTTCTGCCATCAAACCTCAGTCAAGTTCCCAGGCCACAGGGTTCCAGAATCAAGCCTCAGTCATTTGGCCAGGCTAGAGTGTTCCACCATCAAACCTCAGTCATGATCCCAGGCCACATGTTTCCACAATGAAACCTCAGTCATTTTCCCAAGCCAAAGGTTTCCAGAATCAAACCTCAGTCATATTCCCAGGACACATGGTTCCAGAATCAAACCTGAATCATGTTCGCAGGCCCCAGCTGTCAACAATCAAACCTCAGGCATGTTCCCAGGACACAGGGTTCCAGAAGAAAACCTCAGTCATGTTCCCTGGACACAGGTTTCAGAAATAAAATCCCAGTCATGTTCCCAGGCCACAGGGTTCCACAATTAAACCTCAGTCATATTCCCAGGCCAGAGGGTTCCACAATCAAACCTCAGTCCTGTGGCCAGGCCACGGTTCCACCATCAAGCCTCAGTCATGTTGCCAGGCCAGAGTGTTCCACAATCAAACCTAAGTCATCTTGCCAAGCCACAGGGTTCCACCATCAAACCTCAGGCATATTGCCAGGCCACAGGGTTCAACCATCAATCCTCAGTCATGTTCCCAGTAAACAGGGCTCCTGAATCAAACCAATGTCATGTTCCCACACCACGGCGTTCCAGTATCAGGCCTCAGTCATGGTCCCAGTGCACAGGGTTCCACAATCAAACCTCAGTCATGTTGCCAGTCCACAGGTTTCTGCCATCAAACCTCAGTCAAGTTCCCAGGCCACAGGGATCCAGAATCAAGCCTCAGTCATTTGGCCAGGCTAGAGTGTTCCACCATCAAGCCTCACTCATGTTCCCAAGCCTGAGGGTTGCACTATCAAACCTCAATCATGTTGCCAGGCCACAGGGTTCAACCATCAATCCTCAGTCATGTTCCCAGTAAACAGGGCTCCTGAATCAAACCAATGTCATGTTCCCACACCACGGGGTTCCAGTATCAGGCCTCAGTCATGGTCCCAGTGCACAGGGTCCCACAATCAAACCTCAGTCATGTTGCCAGTCCACAGGTTTCTGCCATCAAACCTCAGTCAAGTTCCCAGGCCACAGGGTTCCAGAATCAAGCCTCAGTCATTTGGCCAGGCTAGAGTGTTCCACCATCAAACCTCAGTCATGATCCCAGGCCACATGTTTCCACAATGAAACCTCAGTCATTTTCCCAAGCCAAAGGTTTCCAGAATCAAACCTCAGTCATATTCCCAAGACACATGGTTCCAGAATCAAACCTGAATCATGTTCGCAGGCCCCAGGTGTCAACAATCAAACCTCAGGCATGTTCCCAGGACACAGGTGTCCAGAATCAAACCTCAGTCATGTTCCCAGGGAACTGGCTTCAGGAAACAAAGCTCAGTCATGTTCCCAGGCCACAGGGTTCCAGAATCAAACCTCAGTCTTGTTCCCAGGACACAGGTTTCCAGAATCAACCCGATATCATGTTCCCTGGCCACAGTCTCAGAATCAAACCTCAGTCATGTTGCCAGGCCACAGGTTTCCACCATCAAACCTCAGACATGTTCCCAGGCCACAGGGTTCCAGAGTCAAACCGTTGGCAGGTTCCCAGGCCACAGGGTTCCAGAATCCACCAATGTCATGTTCCCAGGCCACAGGGTTCCAGAATCAATCCTCAGTTATGTTCCCAGGCTACCGGGTTCCAGAATAAAACCTCAGTCATGTTCCCAGACCACAGGGTTCCAGAACCAAGGCTCAGTCAGATTCCCGGGCCACAGTATTCCACAATCTAAACAGATGTCATGTTCCCAGGCCTCAGGGTTCCAGAATCCACCCATGTCATGTTCCCAGTCCACAGGGTTCCAGAACCAAGGCTCAGTCAGGTTCCCGGGGCACAGTATTCCACAATCTAAACAGATGTCATATTCCCAGGCCACAGGTTTCCAAAATCACGCCTCAGTCATGTTCGCAGGCCACAGGTTTCCAGAATCAAACTGATTTCATGTTCCCTGGCAACAGGGTACCAGAATCCAAACCGATGTCATGTTCCCAGGCCACAGGATTCCACACTCTAACATCAGTCATGTTCCCAGGCCACATGGTTCCAGAATCAAACCTCAGTCGTGTTCCCAGGACACAGGGTTCCAGAAGAAAACCTCAGTCATGTTCCCAGGACACAGGTTTCAGAAATAAGATCCCAGTGATGTTCCCAGGCCACAGGGTTCCACAATTAAACCTCAGTCATATTCCCAGGCCAGAGGGTTCCACAATCAAACCTCAGTCCTGTGGCCAGGCCACGGTTCCACCATCAAGCCTCAGTCATGTTCCCAGGCCAGAGTGTTCCACAATCAAACCTAAGTCATCTTGCCAAGCCACAGGGTTCCACCATCAAACCTCCGGCATGTTGCCAGGCCAAAGGGTTCCACCATCAAGCCTCACTCATGTTCCCAAGCCTGAGGGTTGCACTATCAAACCTCAATCATGTTGCCAGGCCACAGGGTTCAACCATCAATCCTCAGTCATGTTCCCAGTAAACAGGGCTCCTGAATCAAACCAATGTCATGTTCCCACACCACGGGGTTCCAGTATCAGGCCTCAGTCATGGTCCCAGTGCACAGGGTCCCACAATCAAACCTCAGTCATGTTGCCAGTCCACAGGTTTCTGCCATCAAACCTCAGTCAAGTTCCCAGGCCACAGGGTTCCAGAATCAAGCCTCAGTCATTTTGCCGGGCTAGAGTGTTCCACCATCAAACCTCAGTCATGATCCCAGGCCACATGTTTCCACAATGAAACCTCAGTCATTTTCCCAAGCCAAAGGTTTCCAGAATCAAACCTCAGTCATATTCCCAGGACACATGGTTCCAGAATCAAACCTGAATCATGTTCGCAGGCCCCAGGTGTCAACAATCAAACCTCAGGCATGTTCCCAGGACACAGGTGTCCAGAATCAAACCTCAGTCATGTTCCCAGGGAACTGGCTTCAGGAAACAAAGCTCAGTCATGTTCCCAGGCCACAGGGTTCCAGAATCAAACCTCAGTCTTGTTCCCAGGACACAGGTTTCCAGAATCAACCCGATATCATGTTCCCTGGCCACAGTCTCAGAATCAAACCTCAGTCATGTTGCCAGGCCACAGGTTTCCACCATCAAACCTCAGACATGTTCCCAGGCCACAGGGTTCCAGAGTCAAACCGTTGGCAGGTCCCCAGGCCACAGGGTTCCAGAATCCACCAATGTCATGTTCCCAGGCCACAGGGTTCCAGAATCAATCCTCAGTTATGTTCCCAGGCTACAGGGTTCCAGAATAAAACCTCAGTCATGTTCCCAGACCACAGGGTTCCAGAACCAAGGCTCAGTCAGGTTCCCGGGCCACAGTATTCCACAATCTAAACAGATGTCATGTTCCCAGGCCTCAGGGTTCCAGAATCCACCCATGTCATGTTCCCAGTCCACAGGGTTCCAGAACCAAGGCTCAGTCAGGTTCCCGGGGCACAGTATTCCACCATCTAAACAAATGTCATATTCCCAGGCCACAGGTTTCCAAAATCACGCCTCAGTCATGTTCCCAGGCCACAGGTTTCCAGAATCAAACTGATTTCATGTTCCCTGGCAACAGGGTACCAGAATCCAAACCGATGTCATGTTCCCAGGCCACAGGGTTCCAGAATCAAGCCTCAGTCATTTTGCCAGGCTAGAGTGTTCCACCATCAAACCTCAGTCATGATCCCAGGCCACATGTTTCCACAATGAAACCTCAGTCATTTTCCCAAGCCAAAGGATTCCAGAATCAAACCTCAGTCATATTCCCAGGACACATGGTTCCAGAATCAAACCTGAATCATATTCGCAGGCCCCAGCTGTCAACAATCAAACCTCAGGCATGTTCCCAGGACACAGGTGTCCAGAATCAAACCTCAGTCATGTTCCCAGGGAACAGGCTTCCAGAAACAAAGCTCAGTCATGTTCCCAGGCCACAGGGTTCCAGAATCAAACCTCAGTCTTGTTCCCAGGACACAGGTTTCCAGAATCAACCCGATATCATGTTCCCTGGCCACAGTCTCAGAATCAAACCTCAGTCATGTTGCCAGGCCACAGGTTTCCACCATCAAACCTCAGACATGTTCCCAGGCCACAGGGTTCCAGAGTCAAACCGTTGGCAGGTTCCCAGGCCACAGGGTTCCAGAATCCACCAATGTCATGTTCCCAGGCCACAGGGTTCCAGAATCAATCCTCAGTTATGTTCCCAGGATACAGGGTTCCAGAATAAAACCTCAGTCATGTTCCCAGACCACAGGGTTCCAGAACCAAGGCTCAGTCAGGTTCCCGGGCCACAGTATTCCACAATCTAAACAGATGTCATGTTCCCAGGCCTCAGGGTTCCAGAATCCACCCATGTCATGTTCCCAGTCCACAGGGTTCCAGAACCAAGGCTCAGTCAGGTTCCCGGTGCACAGTATTCCACAATCTAAACAGATGTCATATTCCCAGGCCACAGGTTTCCAAAATCACGCCTCAGTCATGTTCGCAGGCCACAGGTTTCCAGAATCAAACTGATTTCATGTTCCCTGGCAACAGGGTACCAGAATCCAAACCGATGTCATGTTCCCAGGCCACAGGATTCCACACTCTAACATAAGTCATGTTCCCAGGCCACATGGTTCCAGAATCAAACCTCAGTCGTGTTCCCAGGACACAGGGTTCCAGAAGAAAACCTCAGTCATGTTCCCTGGACACAGGTTTCAGAAATAAGATCCCAGTGATGTTCCCAGGCCACAGGGTTCCACAATTAAACCTCAGTCATATTCCCAGGCCAGAGGGTTCCACAATCAAACCTCAGTCCTGTGGCCAGGCCACGGTTCCACCATCAAGCCTCAGTCATGTTCCCAGGCCAGAGTGTTCCACAATCAAACCTAAGTCATCTTGCCAAGCCACAGGGTTCCACCATCAAACCTCAGGCATGTTGCCAGGCCAAAGGTTTCCACCATCAAGCCTCACTCATGTTCCCAAGCCTGAGGGTTGCACTATCAAACCTCAATCATGTTGCCAGGCCACAGGGTTCAACCATCAATCCTCAGTCATGTTCCCAGTAAACAGGGCTCCTGAATCAAACAAATGTCATGTTCCCACACCACGGGGTTCCAGTATCAGGCCTCAGTCATGGTCCCAGTGCACAGGGTCCCACAATCAAACCTCAGTCATGTTGCCAGTCCACAGGTTTCTGCCATCAAACCTCAGTCAAGTTCCCAGGCCACAGGGTTCCAAAATCAAGCCTCAGTCATTTGGCCAGGCTAGAGTGTTCCACCATCAAACCTCAGTCATGATCCCAGGCCACATGTTTCCACAATGAAACCTCAGTCATTTTCCCAAGCCAAAGGTTTCCAGAATCAAACCTCAGTCATATTCCCAAGACACATGGTTCCAGAATCAAACCTGAATCATGTTCGCAGGCCCCAGGTGTCAACAATCAAACCTCAGGCATGTTCCCAGGACAAAGGTGTCCAGAATCAAACCTCAGTCATGTTCCCAGGGAACAGGCTTCCAGAAACAAAGCTCAGTCATGTTCCCAGGCCACAGGGTTCCAGAATAAAACCTCAGTCTTGTTCCAAGGACACAGGTTTCCAGAATCAACCCGATATCATGTTCCCTGGCCACAGTCTCAGAATCAAACCTCAGTCATGTTGCCAGGCCACAGGTTTCCACCATCAAACCTCAGACATGTTCCCAGGCCACAGGGTTCCAGAGTCAAACCGTTGGCAGGTTCCCAGGACACAGGGTTCCAGAATCCACCAATGTCATGTTCCCAGGCCACAGGGTTCCAGAATCAATCCTCAGTTATGTTCCCAGTCTACAGGGTTCCAGAATAAAACCTCAGTCATGTTCCCAGACCACAGGGTTCCAGAACCAAGGCTCAGTCAGGTTCCCGGGCCACAGTATTCCACAATCTAAACAGATGTCATATTCCCAGGCCACAGGTTTCCAAAATCACGCCTCAGTCATGTTCCCAGGCCACAGGTTTCCAGAATCAAACCGATTTCATGTTCCCTGGCAACAGGGTACCAGAATCCAAACCGATGTCATGTTCCCAGGCCACAGGATTCCACACTCTAACATCAGTCATGTTCCCAGGCCACATGGTTCCAGAATCAAACCTCAGTCTTGTGCCCAGGACACAGGGTTCCAGAAGAAAACCTCAGTCATGTTCCCTGGACACAGGTTTCAGAAATAAAATCCCAGTCATGTTCCTAGGCCACAGAGTTCCACAATTAAACCTCAGTCATATTCCCAGGCCAGAGGGTTCCACAATCAAACCTCAGTCCTGTTGCCAGGCCACGGTTCCACCATCAACCCTCAGTCATCTTCCCAGGCCAGAGTGTTCCACAATCAAACCTAAGTCATCTTGCCAAGCCACAGGGTTCCACCATCAAACCTCAGGCATGTTGCCAGGCCAAAGGTTTCCACCATCAAGCCTCACTCATGTTCCCAAGCCTGAGGGTTGCACTATCAAACCTCAATCATGTTGCCAGGCCACAGGGTTCAACCATCAATCCTCAGTCATGTTCCCAGTAAACAGGGCTCCTGAATCAAACCAATGTCATGTTCCCACACCACGGGGTTCCAGTATCAGGCCTCAGTCATGGTCCCAGTGCACAGGGTCCCACAATCAAACCTCAGTCATGTTGCCAGTCCACAGGTTTCTGCCATCAAACCTCAGTCAAGTTCCCAGGCCACAGGGTTCCAGAATCAAGCCTCAGTCATTTTGCCAGGCTAGAGTGTTCCACCATCAAACCTCAGTCATGATCCCAGGCCACATGTTTCCACAATGAAACCTCAGTCATTTTCCCAAGCCAAAGGTTTCCAGAATCAAACCTCAGTCATATTCCCAGGACACATGGTTCCAGAATCAAACCTGAATCATGTTCGCAGGCCCCAGGTGTCAACAATCAAACCTCAGGCATGTTCCCAGGACACAGTTGTCCAGAATCAAACCTCCGTCATGTTCCCAGGGAACAGGCTTCCAGAAACAAACCTCAGTCATGTTCCCAGGCCACAGGGTTCCAGAATGAAACCTCAGTCTTGTTCCCAGGACACAGGTTTCCAGAATCAACCCGATATCATGTTCCCTGGCCACAGTCTCAGAATAAAACCTCAGTCATGTTGCGAGGCCACAGGTTTCCACCATCAAACCTCAGACATGTTCCCAGGCCACAGGGTTCCAGAATTAAACCGTTGGCAGGTCCCCAGGCCACAGGGTTCCAGAATCCACCAATGTCATGTTCCCAGGCCACAGGGTTCCAGAATCAATCCTCAGTTATGTTCCCAGGCTACAGGGTTACAGAATAAAACCTCAGTCATGTTCCCAGACCACAGGGTTCCAGAACCAAGGCTCAGTCAGGTTCCCGGGCCACAGTATTCCACAATCTAAACAGATGTCATGTTCCCAGGCCTCAGGGTTCCAGAATCCACCCATGTCATGTTCCCAGTCCACAGGGTTCCAGAACCAAGGCTCAGTCAGGTTCCCGGGGCACAGTATTCCACAATCTAAACAGATGTCATATTCCCAGGCCACAGGTTTCCAAAATCACGCCTCAGTCATGTTCCCAGGCCACAGGTTTCCAGAATCAAACCGATTTCATGTTCCCTGGCAACAGGGTACCAGAATCCAAACCGATGTCATGTTCCCAGGCCACAGGATTCCACACTCTATCATCAGTCATGTTCCCAGGCCACATGGTTCCAGAATCAAACCTCAGTCGTGTTCCCAGGACACAGGGTTCCAGAAGAAAAACTCAGTCATGTTCCCTGGACACAGGATTCAGAAATAAAATCCCAGTCATGTTCCCAGGCCACAGGGTTCCACAATTAAACCTCAGTCATATTCCCAGGCCAGAGGGTTCCACCATCAAACCTCAGTCCTGTGGCCAGGCCACGGTTCCACCATCAAGCCTCAGTCATGTTCCCAGGCCAGAGTGTTCCACAATCAAACCTAAGTCATCTTGCCAAGCCACAGGGTTCCACCATCAAACCTCAGGCATGTTGCCAGGCCAAAGGGTTCCACCATCAAGCCTCACTCATGTCCCCAAGCCTGAGGGTTGCACTATCAAACCTCAATCATGTTGCCAGGCCACAGGGTTCAACCATCAATCCTCAGTCATGTTCCCAGTAAACAGGGGTCCTGAATCAAACCAATGTCATGTTCCCACACCACGGGGTTCCAGTATCAGGCCTCAGTCATGGTCCCAGTGCACAGGGTCCCACAATCAAACCTCAGTCATGTTGCCAGTCCACAGGTTTCTGCCATCAAACCTCAGTCAAGTTCCCAGGCCACAGGGTTCCAGAATCAAGCCTCAGTCATTTGGCCAGGCTAGAGTGTTCCACCATCAAACCTCAGTCATGATCCCAGGCCACATGTTTCCACAATGAAACCTCAGTCATTTTCCCAAGCCAAAGGTTTCCAGAATCAAACCTCAGTCATATTCCCAGACACATGGTTCCAGAATCAAACCTGAATCATGTTCGCAGGCCCCAGGTGTCAACAATCAAACCTCAGGCATGTTCCCAGGACACAGGTGTCCAGAATCAAACCTCAGTCATGTTCCCAGGGAACAGGCTTCCAGAAACAAAGCTCAGTCATGTTCCCAGGCCACAGGGTTCCAGAATCAAACCTCAGTCTTGTTCCCAGGACACAGGTTTCCAGAATCAACCCGATATCATGTTCCCTGGCCACAGTCTCAGAATCAAACCTCAGTCATGTTGCCAGGCCACAGGTTTCCACCATCAAACCTGAGACATGTTCCCAGGCCACAGGGTTCCAGAGTCAAACCGTTGGCAGGTCCCCAGGCCACAGGGTTCCAGAATCCACCAATGTCATGTTCCCAGGCCACAGGGTTCCAGAATCAATCCTCAGTTATGTTCCCAGGCTACAGGGTTCCAGAATAAAACCTCAGTCATGTTCCCAGACCACAGGGTTCCAGAACCAAGGCTCAGTCAGGTTCCCGGGCCACAGTATTCCACAATCTAAACAGATGTCATGTTCCCAGGCCTCAGGGTTCCAGAATCCACCCATGTCATGTTCCCAGTCCACAGGGTTCCAGAACCAAGGCTCAGTCAGGTTCCCGGGGCACAGTATTCCACCATCTAAACAGATGTCATATTCCCAGGCCACAGGTTTCCAAAATCACGCCTCAGTCATGTTCCCAGGCCACAGGTTTCCAGAATCAAACTGATTTCATGTTCCCTGGCAACAGGGTACCAGAATCCAAACCGATGTCATGTTCCCAGGCCACAGGATTCCACACTCTAACATCAGTCATGTTCCCAGGCCACATGGTTCCAGAATCAAACCTCAGTCGTGTTCCCAGGACACAGGGTTCCAGAAGAAAACCTCAGTCATGTTCCCTGGACACAGGTTTCAGAAATAAAATCCCAGTCTTGTTCCCAGGCCACAGGGTTCCACAATTAAACCTCAGTCATATTCCCAGGCCAGAGGGTTCCACAATCAAACCTCAGTCCTGTGGCCAGGCCACGGTTCCACCATCAAGCCTCAGTCATGTTCCCAGGCCAGAGTGTTCCACAATCAAACCTAAGTCATCTTGCAAAGCCACAGGGTTCCACCATCAAACCTCAGGCATGTTGCCAGGCCAAAGGGTTCCACCATCAAGCCTCACTCATGTTCCCAAGCCTGAGGGTTGCACTATCAAACCTCAATCATGTTGCCAGGCCACAGGGTTCAACCATCAATCCTCAGTCATGTTCCCAGTAAACAGGGCTCCTGAATCAAACCAATGTCATGTTCCCACACCACGGGGTTCCAGTATCAGGCCTCAGTCATGGTCCCAGTGCTCAGGGTCCCACAATCAAACCTCAGTCATGTTGCCAGTCCACAGGTTTCTGCCATCAAACCTCAGTCAAGTTCCCAGGCCACAGGGTTCCAGAATCAAGCCTCAGTCATTTTGCCAGCCTAGAGTGTTACACCATCAAACCTCAGTCATGATCCCAGGCCACATGTTTCCACAATGAAACATCAGTCATTTTCCCAAGCCAAAGGTTTCCAGAATCAAACCTCAGTCATATTCCCAAGACACATGGTTCCAGAATCAAACCTGAATCATGTTCGCAGGCCCCAGGTGTCAACAATCAAACCTCAGGCATGTTCCCAGGACAAAGGTGTCCAGAATCAAACCTCAGTCATGTTCCCAGGGAACAGGCTTCCAGAAACAAAGCTCAGTCATGTTCCCAGGCCACAGGGTTCCAGAATAAAACCTCAGTCTTGTTCCAAGGACACAGGTTTCCAGAATCAACCCGATATCATGTTCCCTGGCCACAGTCTCAGAATCAAACCTCAGTCATGTTTCCAGGCCACAGGTTTCTACCATCAAACCTCAGACATGTTCCCAGGCCACAGGGTTCCAGAGTCAAACCGTTGGCAGGTTCCCAGGACACAGGGTTCCAGAATCCACCAATGTCATGTTCCCAGGCCACAGGGTTCCAGAATCAATCCTCAGTTATGTTCCCAGGCTAGAGGGTTCCAGAATAAAACCTCAGTCATGTTCCCAGACCACAGGGTTCCAGAACCAAGGCTCAGTCAGGTTCCCGGGGCACAGTATTCCACCATCTAAACAGATGTCATATTCCCAGGCCACAGGTTTCCAAAATCAGGCCTCAGTCATGTTCCCAGGCCACAGGTTTCCAGAATCAAACTGATTTCATGTTCCCTGGCAAAAGGGTACCAGAATCCAAACCGATGTCATGTTCCCAGGCCACAGGATTCCACACTCTAACATCAGTCATGTTCCCAGGCCACATGGTTCCAGAATCAAACCTCAGTCGTGTTCCCAGGACACAGGGTTCCAGAAGAAAACCTCAGTCATGTTCCCTGGACACAGGTTTCAGAAATCAAATCCCAGTCATGTTCCCAGGCCACAGGGTTCCACAATTAAACCTCAGTCATATTCCCAGGCCAGAGGGTTCCACCATCAAACCTCAGTCCTGTGGCCAGGCCACGGTTCCACCATCAAGCCTCAGTCATGTTCCCAGGCCAGAGTGTTCCACAATCAAACCTAAGTCATCTTGCCAAGCCACAGGGTTCCACCATCAAACCTCAGGCATGTTGCCAGGCCAAAGGTTTCCACCATCAAGCCTCACTCATGTTCCCAAGCCTGAGGGTTGCACTATCAAACTTCAATCATGTTGCCAGGCCACAGGGTTCAACCATCAATCCTCAGTCATGTTCCCAGTAAATAGGGCTCCTGAATCAAACCAATGTCATGTTCCCACACCACGGGGTTCCAGTATCAGGCCTCAGTCATGGTCCCAGTGCACAGGGTCCCACAATCAAACCTCAGTCATGTTGCCAGTCCACAGGTTTCTGCCATCAAACCTCAGTCAAGTTCCCAGGCCACAGGGTTCCAGAATCAAGCCTCAGTCATTTGGCCAGGCTAGAGTGTTCCACCATCAAACCTCAGTCATGATCCCAGGCCACATGTTTCCACAATGAAACCTCAGTCATTTTCCCAAGCCAAAGGTTTTCAGAATCAAACCTCAGTCATATTCCCAGGACACATGGTTCCAGAATCAAACCTGAATCATGTTCGCAGGCCCCAGGTGTCAACAATCAAACCTCAGGCATGTTCCCAGGACACAGGTGTCCAGAATCAAACCTCAGTCATGTTCCCAGGGAACAGGCTTCCAGAAACAAAGCTCAGTCATGTTCCCAGGCCACAGGGTTCCAGAATCAAACCTCAGTCTTGTTCCAAGGACACAGGTTTCCAGAATCAACCCGATATCATGTTCCCTGGCCACAGTCTCAGAATCAAACCTCAGTCATGTTGCCAGGCCACAGGTTTCCACCATCAAACCTCAGACATGTTCCCAGGCCACAGGGTTCCAGAGTCAAACCGTTGGCAGGTCCCCAGGCCACAGGGTTCCAGTATCCACCAATGTCATGTTCCCAGGCCACAGGGTTCCAGAATCAATCCTCAGTTATGTTCCCAGGCTACAGGGTTCCAGAATAAAACCTCAGTCATGTTCCCAGACCACAGGGTTCCAGAACCAAGGCTCAGTCAGGTTGCTGGACCACAGTATTCCACAATCTAAACAGATGTCATGTTCCCAGGCCTCAGGGTTCCAGAATCCACCCATGTCATGTTCCCAGTCCACAGGGTTCCAGAACGAAGGCTCAGTCAGGTTCCCGGGGCACAGTATTCCACAATCTAAACAGATGTCATATTCCCAGGCCACAGGTTTCCAAAATCACGCCTCAGTCATGTTCCCAGGCCACAGGTTTCCAGAATCAAACCGATTTCATGTTCCCTGGCAACAGGGTACCAGAATCCAAACCGATGTCATGTTCCCAGGCCACAGGATTCCACACTCTAACATCAGTCATGTTCCCAGGCCACATGGTTCCAGAATCAAACCTCAGTCGTGTTCCCAGGACACAGGGTTCCAGAAGAAAACCTCAGTCATGTTCCCTGGACACAGGTTTCAGAAATAAAATCCCAGTCATGTTCCCAGGCCACAGGGTTCCACAATTAAACCTCAGTCATATTCCCAGGGCAGAGGGTTCCACAATCAAACCTCAGTCCTGTGGCCAGGCCACGGTTCCACCATCAAGCCTCAGTCATGTTGCCAGGCCAGAGTGTTCCACAATCAAACCTAAGTCATCTTGCCAAGCCACAGGGTTCCACCATCAAACCTCAGGCATGTTGCCAGGCCAAAGGGTTCCACCATCAAGCCTCACTCATATTCCCAAGCCTGAGGGTTGCACTATCAAACCTCAATCATGTTGCCAGGCCACAGGGTTCAACCATCAAGCCTCAGTCATGTTCCCAGTAAACAGGGCTCCTGAATCAAACCAATGTCATGTTCCCACACCACGGGGTTCCAGTATCAGGCCTCAGTCATGGTCCCAGTGCACAGGGTCCCACAATCAAACCTCAGTCATGTTGCCAGTCCACAGGTGTCTGCCATCAAACCTCAGTCAAGTTCCCAGGCCACAGGGTTCCAGAATCAAGCCTCAGTCATTTTGCCAGGCTAGAGTGTTCCACCATCAAACCTCAGTCATGATCCCAGGCCACATGTTTCCACAATGAAACCTCAGTCATTTTCCCAAAGCCAAAGGTTTCCAGAATCAAACCTCAGTCATATTCCCAGGACACATGGTTCCAGAATCAAACCTGAATCATGTTCGCAGGCCCCAGGTGTCAACAATCAAACCTCAGGCATGTTCCCAGGCCAGAGGTGTCCAGAATCAAACCTCAGTCATGTTCCCAGGGAACAGGCTTCCAGAAACAAAGCTCAGTCATGTTCCCAGGCCACAGGGTTCCAGAATCAAACCTCAGTCTTGTTCCAAGGACACAGGTTTCCAGAATCAACCCGATATCATGTTCCCTGGCCACAGTCTCAGAATCAAACCTCAGTCATGTTGCCAGGCCACAGGTTTCCACCATCAAACCTCAGACATGTTCCCAGGCCACAGGGTTCCAGAGTCAAACCGTTGGCAGGTTCCCAGGCCACAGGGTTCCAGAATCCACCAATGTCATGTTCCCAGGCCACAGGGTTCCAGAATCAATCCTCAGTTATGTTCCCAGGCTACAGGGTTCCAGAATAAAACCTCAGTCATGTTCCCAGACCACAGGGTTCCAGAACCAAGGCTCAGTCAGGTTGCCGGGCCACAGTATTCCACAATCTAAACAGATGTCATGTTCCCAGGCCTCAGGGTTCCAGAATCCACCCATGTCATGTTCCCAGTCCACAGGGTTCCAGAACGAAGGCTCAGTCAGGTTCCCGGGGCACAGTATTCCACAATATAAACAGATGTCATATTCCCAGGCCACAGGTTTCCAAAATCACGCCTCAGTCATGTTCCCAGGCCACAGGTTTCCAGAATCAAACCGATTTCATGTTCCCTGGCAACAGGGTACCAGAATCCAAACCGATGTCATGTTCCCAGGCCACAGGATTCCACACTCTAACATCAGTCATGTTCCCAGGCCAATGGTTTCCAGAATTAAACCTCAGTCATATTCCCAGGCCACATGGTTCCAGAATGAAACCTCAGTCGTGTTCCCAGCACACAGGTTTCCAGAAGAAAACATCAGTCATGTTCCCTGGACACAGGTTTCAGAAATCAAACCCCAGTCATGTTCCCAGGCCACAGGGTTCCACAATTAAACCTCAGTCATATTCCCAGGCCAGAGGGTTCCACAATCAAACCTCAGTCCTGTGGCCAGGCCACGGTTCCACCATCAAGCCTCAGTCATGTTCCCAGGCCAGAGTGTTCCACAATCAAACCTAAGTCATCTTGCCAAGCCACAGGGTTCCACCATCAAACCTCAGGCATGTTGCCAGGCCAAAGGGTTCCACCATCAAGCCTCACTCATGTTCCCAAGCCTGAGGGTTGCACTATCAAACCTCAATCATGTTGCCAGGCCACAGGGTTCAACCATCAATCCTCAGTCATGTTCCCAGTAAACAGGGCTCCTGAATCAAACCAATGTCATGTTCCCAAACCACGGGGTTCCAGTATCAGGCCTCAATCATTGTCCCAGTGCAGAGGGTCCCACAATCAAACCTCAGTCATGTTGCCAGTCCACAGGTTTCTGCCATCAAACCTCAGTCAAGTTCCCAGGCCACAGGGTTCCAGAATCAAGCCTCAGTCATTTTGCCAGGCCAGAGTGTTCCACCATCAAACCTCAGTCATGATCCCAGGCCACATGTTTCCACAATGAAACCTCAGTCATTTTCCCAAGCCAAAGGTTTCCAGAATCAAACCTCAGTCATATTCCCAGGACACATGGTTCCAGAATCAAACCTGAATCATATTCGCAGGCCCCAGCTGTCAACAATCAAACCTCAGGCATGTTCCCAGGACACAGGTGTCCAGAAACAAACCTCAGTCATGTTCCCAGGGAACAGGCTTCCAGAAACAAAGCTCAGTCATGTTCCCAGGCCACAGGGTTCCAGAATCAAACCTCAGTCTTGTTCCCAGGACACAGGTTTCCAGAATCAACCCGATATCATGTTCCCTGGCCACAGTCTCAGAATGAAACCTCAGTCATGTTGCCAGGCCACAGGTTTCCACCATCAAACCTCAGACATGTTCCCAGGCCAGAGGGGTCCAGAGTCAATCCGTTGGCAGTTTACCAGGCCACAGGGTTCCAGAATCCACCGATGTCATATTCCCAGGCCACAGGGTTCCAGAATCAATCCTCAATTATGTTCCCAGGCTACAGGGTTCCAGAATAAAACCTCAGTCATGTTCCCAGACCACAGGGTTCCAGAACCAAGGCTCAGTCAGGTTCCCGGGCCACAGTATTCCACAATCTAAACAGATGTCATATTCCCAGGCCACAGGTTTCCAAAATCACGCCTCAGTTATGTTCCCAGGCCACAGGTTTCCAGAATCAAACCGATTTCATGTTCCCTGACAACAGGGTACCAGAATCCAAACCGATGTCATGTTCCCAGGCCACAGGATTCCACACTCTAACATCAGTCATGTTCCCAGGCCACATGGTTCCAGAATGTAACCTCAGTCGTGTTCCCAGGACACAGGGTTCCAGAAGAAAACCTCAGTCATGTTCCCTGGACAGAGGTTTCAGAAATCAAATCCCAGTCATGTTCCCAGGCCACAGGGTTCCACAATTAAACCTCAGTCATATGCCCAGGCCAGAGGGTTCCACAATCAAACCTCAGTCCTGTGGCCAGGCCACGGTTCCACCATCAAGCCTCAGTCATGTTCCCAGGCCAGAGTGTTCCACAATCAAACCTAAGTCATCTTGCCAAGCCACAGGGTTCCACCATCAAACCTCAGGCATGTTGCCAGGCACAGGGTTCCACCATCAAGGCTCACTCATGTTCCCAAGCCTGAGGGTTCCACTATCAAACCTCAATCATGTTGCCAGGCCACAGGCTTCAACCGTCAATCCTCAGTCATGTTCCCAGTAAACAGGGCTCCAGAAACAAACCAATGTCATGTTCCCATGCCACGGGTAGCCAGTATCAGGCCTCAGTCATGGTCCCCGTGCACAGGGTTCCACAATCAAACCTCAGTCATGTTGCCAGTCTAAAGGTTGCTGCCATCCAACCTCAGTCAAGTTCCCAGGCCACAGGGTTCCAGAATCAAGCCTCAGTCATTTTGCCAGGCCAGAGTGTTCCACCATCAAACCTCAGTCATGAACCAAGGCCACATTTTTCCACAATGAAACCTCAGTCATTTTCCCAAGCCAAAGGTTTCCAGAATCAAACCTCAGTCATATTCCCAGGACACATGGTTCCAGAATCAAACCTGAATCATATTCGCAGGCCCCAGCTGTCAACAATCAAACCTCAGGCATGTTCCCAGGACACAGGTGTCCAGAAACAAACCTCAGTCATGTTCCCAGGGAACAGGCTTCCAGAAACAAAGCTCAGTCATGTTCCCAGGCCACAGGGTTCCAGAATCAAACCTCAGTCTTGTTCCCAGGACACAGGTTTCCAGAATCAACCCGATATCATGTTCCCTGGCCACAGTCTCAGAATGAAACCTCAGTCATGTTGCCAGGCCACAGGTTTCCACCATCAAACCTCAGACATGTTCCCAGGCCAGAGGGGTCCAGAGTCAATCCGTTGGCAGTTTACCAGGCCACAGGGTTCCAGAATCCACCGATGTCATGTTCCCAGGCCACAGGGTTCCAGAATCAATCCTCAATTATGTTCCCAGGCTACAGGGTTCCAGAATAAAACCTCAGTCATGTTCCCAGACCACAGGGTTCCAGAACCAAGGCTCAGTCAGGTTCCCGGGCCACAGTATTCCACAATCTAAACAGATGTCATATTCCCAGGCCACAGGTTTCCAAAATCACGCCTCAGTTATGTTCCCAGGCCACAGGTTTCCAGAATCAAACCGATTTCATGTTCCCTGACAACAGGGTACCAGAATCCAAACCGATGTCATGTTCCCAGGCCACAGGATTCCACACTCTAACATCAGTCATGTTCCCAGGCCACATGGTTCCAGAATGTAACCTCAGTCGTGTTCCCAGGACACAGGGTTCCAGAAGAAAACCTCAGTCATGTTCCCTGGACAGAGGTTTCAGAAATCAAATCCCAGTCATGTTCCCAGGCCACAGGGTTCCAGAATCAAACCTCAGTCTTGTTCCCAGGCCACAGGGTTCCAGAGTCAATCCGTTGGCAGGTTCCCGGGGCACAGGGTTCCAGAAACCACCGATGTCATGTTCCCAGGCCACAGGGTTGCAGAATCAATCCTCAGTTATGTTCCCAGGCTACAGGGTTCCATAAAAAACCTCAGTCATGTTCCCAGTCCACAGGGTTCCAGAACCAAGGCTCAGTCAGGTTCCCGGGCCACAGTATTCCACAATCTAAACAGATATCATGTTCCCAGGCAACAGGGTACCAGAATCCAAACCGATGTCATGTTCCCACGCCTCAGGATTGCACACTCTAACATCATTCATATTCCCAGGCCACGATTCCACCATCAAGCCTCAGTCATGTTTCCAGGCCAGAGTCTTCCACAATCAAACCTAAGTCATCTTGCCAAGCCACAGGGTTCCACCATCAAACCTCAGGCATGTTGCCAGGCCACAGGTTTCCACCATCAAGTCTCACTCATGTTCCCAAGCCTGAGGGTTCCACTATCAAACCTCAATCATGTTGCCAGGCCACAGGGTTCAACCATCAATCCTCAGTCATGTTCCCAGTAAACAGGGCTCCAGAATCAAACCAATGTCATGTTCCCAGGCCACAGGGTTCCAGAATAAAACCTCAGTCATGTTCCCTGGACACAGGTTTCAGAAATCAAATCCCAGTCATGTTCCCAGTCTACAGTGTTCCACAATTAAACCTCAGTCATATTCCCAGGCCAGAGGGTTCCACAATCAAACCTCAGTCCTGTTGCCAGGCCATGATTCCACCATCAAGCCTCAGTCGTGTTTCCTGGCCAGAGTGTTCCACAATCAAACCTAAGACATCTTGCCAAGCCACAGGGTTCCACCATCAAACCTCAGGCATGTTGACAGGCCACAGGTTTCCACCATCAAGCCTCACTCATGTTCCCAAGCCTGAGGTTTCCACTATCAAACCTCAATCATGTTGCCAGGCCACAGGGTTCAACCATCAATCCTCAGTCATGTTCCCAGTAAACAGGGCTCCTGAATCAAACCAATGTCATGTTCCCACACCACGGGGTTACAGTATCAGGCCTCAGTCATGGTCCCCGTGCACAGGGTTCCACAATCAAACCTCAGTCATGTTGCCAGTTCACCGGTTCCTGCCATCCAACGTCAGTCATGTTCCGAGGCCACAGGGTTCCAGAATCAAGCCTCAGTCATTTTGCCAGGCCAGAGTGTTCCACCATCAATCCTCAGTCATGATCCCAGGCCACATGTTTCCACAATGAAACCTCAGTCATTTTCCCAGGCCAAAGGTTACCAGAATCAAACCTCTGTCATATTCCCAGGACACATGTTTCCAGAATCAAACCTGAGTCATGTTCACAGGCCTCAGGTTTCAACAATCAAACCTCAGTCATGTTCCCAGGCCACAGGGTTCCAGAATCAAACCTTAGTCTTGTTCGCAGGACACAGGTTTCCAGAATCAACCCGATACCATGTTCCCTGTCCACAGTCTTCCAGAATCAAACCTCAGGCATGTTGCCAGGCCACAGGTTTCCACCAGCAAACCTCAGACATGTTCCCAGGCCACAAGGTTCCAGAGTCAAACCGTTCGCAGTTTCCCAGGTCACAGGGTTCCTGAATCCACTGATGTCATGTTCCCAGGCCACAGGGTTCCAGAATCAATCCTCAGTTATGTTCCCAGGCTACACGGTTCCAGAATAAAACCTCAGTCATGTTCCCAGTCCACAGGGTTCCAGAACCAAGGCTCAGTCAGGTTCCCGGGGGACAGTATTCCACAATCTAATCAGATGTCATGTTCCCAGGACTCAGGGTTCCAGAATCCTCCCATGTCATGTTCCCAGGCCACAGGTTTCCAAAATCACGCCTCAGTCATGTTCCCAGTCCACAGGGATCCAGAATCAAACCTCAGTCATGGGTGCCTCGGGAAGATGGCGGAAGAGTAAGACGCGGAGATCACCTTCCTTCCCACAGATACAGTAGAAATACATCTACACGTGGAACTGCTCATACAGAACACCCACTGAACGCTGGCAGAAAACGTCCGACCTCCAAAAAGGCAAGAAACTCCCCCCGTACTTGGGTAGGGCAAAAGAAAAAAGAAATAACAGAGACAAAAGAATAGGGACGGCACCTGCACCAGTGGGAGGGAGCTGTGAAGGAGGAAAGATTTCCACGCACTAGGAGCCCCTTCGTGGGCAGAGACTGCAGGTGGCAGAGGGGGGAAGCTTCGGAGCCACGGAGGAGAGCGCAGCCACAGGGGTGCGGAGGGCAAAGCGGAGAGGTTCCCTCACGGAGGAGCGGTGCCGACCAGCACTCACCAGCCCGAGAGGCTTGTCTGCTCACCCGCCGGGGCGGGCGGGGCTGGGAGCTGAGGCTCGGGCTTCGGTCGGATCGCAGGGAGAGGACTGGGGTTGGCGGCGTGAACACAGCCTGAAGGGGCTAGTGCGCCACAGCTGGCGGGGAGGGAGACCGGGAAAAGGTCTGCAGCTGCCTAAGAGGCAAGAGACTTTTTCTTGCCTCTTTGTTTCGCTGAGCGCAAGGAGAGGGGATTCAGAGCGCCGCCTAAACGAACTCCAGAGAAAGGCGCGAGCCGCGGCGATCAGCACGGACCCCAGAGACGGGCGTGAGACGCTGGGGCTGCTGCTGCCGCCTCCAAAAAGCCTGTGTGTGAGCACAGGTCACTCTCCACATCGCCCCTCCCGGGAGCCTGTGCAGCCCGCCACTGCCAGGGTCCCGTGATCCGGGGACAAGTTCCCCGGGAGAACGCACTGCCCGCCTCAGGCTGGTGCAACGTCACGCCGGCCTCGGCCGCCGCAGGCTCACCCCGCCTCCTCTGTACCCCTCCCTCCCCGCGGCCTGAGTGAGCCAGAGCCCCCAAAGCAGCTGCTCCTTTAACCCCGTCCTGTCTGCGCGGGGAATAGACGCCCTCAGGAGACCTACACGCAGAGGCGGGTCCAAATCCAAAGCTGAACCCCAGGAGCTGTGCGAACAGGGAAGATAAGGGGAAATCTCTCCCAGCAGCCTTCGAAGCAGCGGATTAAAACTCCACAAACAACTTGATGTGCCTGCATCTGTTGAATACCTGAATAGACAACGAATCATCCCAAATTCAGGAGGTGGACTTTGGGAGCAGGATATATTAATTTTTCCCCTTTTCCTTTTATTTGTGAGTGTATATGTATATGCTTCTGGGTGCGATTTTGTCTGTATAGCTTTGCTTTACAATAGCTTTATTTTACTTCACTATATTATAGCCTCTTTCTTTCTTTCTTTCTATTTTTTCTCCCTTTTACTCTGAGCCGTGTGGACGAAAGGCTCTTGGTGCTCCAGCCAGGCATCAGGGCCGTGCCTCTGAGGTGGGAGAGCCAACTTCAGGACACTGGTCCACAAGAGACCTCCCAGCTCCACGTAATACCAAACGGCAAAAATCTCTCAGAGATCTCCATCTCAACATCAAGACCCAGCTTCACTCAACGACCAGCAAGCTACAGTGCTGGACACCCTATGCCAAACAACTAGCAAGACAGGAACACAGCCCCATCCATTAGCAGAGAGGCTGCCTAAAATCATAATAAGGCCACAGACACCCCAAAATACACCACCAGACGTGGACGTGCCCACCAGAAAGACAAGATCCAACCTCATCCACCAGAGCTCAGGCACTAGTTCCCTCCACCAGGAAGCCTACACAACCCACTGAACCAACCTTAGCCACTGGGGACAGATACCAAAAACAACGGGAACTACGAACTTGCAGCCTGTGAAAAGGAGACCCCAAACACAGTAAGATAAGCAAAATGAGACGACAGAAAAACACACAGCAGATGAAGGAGCAGGGTCAGAACACACCAGACTTAACAAATGAAGAGGAAATAGGTAGTCTACCTGAAAAAGAATTCAGAATAATGATAGTAAGGATGATCCAAAATCTTGGAAATAGAATAGACAAAATGCAAGAAACATTTAACAAGGACGTAGAAGAACTAAAGAGGAACCAAGCAATGATGAAAAACACAATAAATGAAATTAAAACTACTCTAGATGGGATCAATAGCAGAATAACTGAGGCAGAAGAAAGGATAAGTGACCTGGAAGATAAAATGGTGGAAATAACTACTACAGAGCAGGATAAAGAAAAAAGAATGAAAAGAACTGAGGACAGTCTCAGAGACCTCTGGGACAACATTAAACACCCCAACATTCGAATTATAGGGGTCCCAGAAGAAGAAGAGAAAAAGAAAGGGTCTGAGAAAATATTTGAAGAGATTATAGTTGAAAACTTCCCTAATATGGGAAAGGAAATAGTTAATCAAGTCCTGGAAGCACAGAGAGTCCCATACAGGATAAACCCAAGGAGAAACACACCAAGACACATATTAATCAAACTGTCAAAAATTAAATATAAGGATAACATATTAAAGGCAGCAAGGGAAAAAAAAAAAAACAAATAACACACAAGGGAATCCCCATAAGGTTAACATCTGATCTTTCAGCAGAAACTCTGCAAGCCAGAAGGGAGTGGCAGGATATACTTAAAGTGATGAAGGAGAAAAACCTACAACCAAGATTACTCTACCCAGCGAGGATCTCATTCAGATTTGATGGAGAAATTAAAACATTTACAGACAAGCAAAAGCTGAGAGAGTTCAGCACCACCAAACCAGCTTTACAACAAATGCTAAAGGAACTTCTCTAGGCAAGAAACACAAGAGAAGGAAAACACCTACAATAACAAACCCAAAACATTTAAGAAAATGGGAATAGGAACATACATATCGATAATTACCTTGAATGTAAATGGATTAAATGCTCCCACCAAAAGACACAGGCTGGCTGAATGGATACAAAAACAAGACCCATATATATGCTGTCTACAAGAGACCCACTTCAGACCTAGAGACACATATAGACTGAAAGTGAGGGGAAGGAAAAAGATATTCCATGCAAATGGAAATCAAAAGAAAGCTGGAGTAGCAATTCTCATATCAGACAAAATAGACTTTAAAATAAAGACTATTACAAGAGACAAAGAAGGACACTATACAATGATCAAGGGATCGATCCAAGAGGAAGGTATAACAATTGTAAATATTTATGCACCCAACATAGGAGCACCTCAATACATAAGGCAAATACTAACAGCCATAAAAGGGGAAATCGACAGCAACACAATCATAGTAGGGGACTTTAACACCCCACTTTCACCAATGGACAGATCATCCAAAATGAAAATAAATAAGGAAACACAAGCTTTAAATGATACATTAAACAAGATGGACTTAATTGATATTTATAGGACATTCCACCCAAAAACAACAGAATACACATTTTTCTCAAGTGCTCATGGAACATTCTCCAGGATAGATCATATCTTGGGTCACAAATCAAGCCTTGGTAAATTTAAGAAAACTGAAATCGTATCAAGTATCTTTCCCGACCACAACGCTATGAGACTAGATATCAATTACAGGAAAAGATCTGTAAAAAATACAAACACATGGAGGCTACACAATACATTACTTAATAACGAAGTGATCACTGAAGAAATCAAAGGGGAAATCAAAAAATACCTAGAAACAAATGACAATGGAGATACGACGACCGAAAACCTATGGGACGCAGCAAAAGCAGTGCTAAGAGGGAAGTTTATAGCAATACAAGCCTACCTCAAGAAACAGGAAACATCTCGAATAAACAACCTAACCTTGCACCGAAAGCAATTAGAGAAAGAAGAACAAAAAAAACCCAAAGCCAGCAGAAGGAAAGAAATTATAAAGATCAGGTCAGAAATAAATGAAAAAGAAATGAAGGAAACAATAGCAAACATCAATGAAACTAAAAGCTGGTTCTTTGAGAAGATAAACAAAATTGATAAACCATTAGCCAGACTCATCAAGAGAAAAAGGGAGAAGACTCAGATCAATAGAATTAGAAATGAAAAAGGAGAAGTAACCACTGACGCTGCAGAAATACAAAAGATCATGAGAGATTACTACAAGCAACTCTATGCCAATAAAATGGACAACCTGCAAGAAATGGACAGATTCTTAGAAATGCACAAACTGCCGAGACTGAACCAGGAAGAAATAGAAAATATGAACAGACCAATCACAAGCACTGAAATTGAAACTGTGATTAAAAACCTTCCAACAAACAAAAGTCCAGGAACAGATGGCTTCACAGGTGAATTCTATCAAACATTTAGAGAAGAGCTAACACCTATCCTTCTCAAACTCTTCCAAAATATTGCAGAGGGAGGAACACTCCCAAACTCATTCTACGAGGCCACCATCACCCTGATACCAAAACCAGACAAAGATGTCACAAAGAAAGAAAACTACAGGCCAATATCACTGATGAACATAGATGCAAAAATCCTCAACAAAATACTAGCAAACAGAATCCAACAGCACATTAAAAGGATCATACACCATGATCAAGTGGGGTTTATCCCAGGAATGCAAGGATTCTTCAATATACGCAAATCAATCAATGTGATACATCATATTAACAAATTGAAGGAGAAAAACCATATGATCATCTCAATAGATGCAGAGAAAGCTTTCGACAAAATTCAACACCCATTTATGATAAAAGCCCTGCAGAAAGTAGGCATAGAGGGAACTTTCCTCAACATAATAAAGGCCATATATGACAAACCCACAGCCAACATTGTCCTCAATGGTGAAAAACTGAAACCATTTCCACTAAGATCAGGAACAAGACAAGGTTGCCCACTCTCACCACTATTATTCAACATAGTTTTGGAAGTGTTAGCCACAGCAATCAGAGAAGACAAAGAAATAAAAGGAATCCAAATCGGAAAAGAAGAAGTAAAGCTGTCACTATTTGCAGATGACATGATACTATACATAGAGAATCCTAAAGATGCTACCAGAAAACTCCTAGAGCTAATCAATGAATTTGGTAAAGTAGCAGGATACAAAATTAATGCACAGAAATCTCTTGCATTTCTATACACTAATGACGAAAAATCTGAAAGTGAAATTAAGAAAACACTCCCATTTACCATTGCAACAAAAAGAATAAAATATCTAGGAATAAATCTACCTAAGGAGACAAAAGACCTGTATGCAGAAAATTATAAGACACTGATGAAAGAAATTAAAGATGATACAAATAGATGGAGAGATATACCATGTTCCTGGATTGGAAGAATCAACATTGTGAAAATGACTCTACTACCCAAAGCAATCTACAGATTCAATGCAATCCCTATCAAACTACCACTGGCATTTTTCACAGAACTAGAACAAAAAATTTCACAATTTGTATGGAAACACAAAAGAGCCCGAATAGCCAAAGCAATCTTGAGAACGAAAAATGAAGCTGGGGGAATCAGGCTCCCTGACTTCAGACTATATTACAAAGCTACAGTAATCAAGACAGTTTGGTACTGGCACAAAAACAGAAATATAGATCAATGGAACAGGATAGAAAGCCCAGAGATAAACCCACACACATATGGTCACCTTATTTTTGATAAAGGAGGCAAGCATATACAGTGGAGAAAAGACAGCCTCTTCAATATGTGGTGCTGGGAAAATTGGACAGGTACATGTAAAAGTATGAAATTAGAACACTCCCTGACACCATGCACAAAAATAAACTCAAAATGGATTAAAGACCTAAGTGTAAGGGCAGACACTATCAAACTCTTAGAGGAAAACATAGGCAGAACACTCTATGACATACATCACAGCAAGATTATTTTTGACCCAGCTCCCAGAGAAATGGAAATAAGAACACAAATAAACAAATGGGACCTAAGGAAACTTAAAAGCTTTTGCACAGCAAAGGAAACCATAAACAAGACCAAAAGACAACCCTCAGAATGGGAGAAAATATTTGCAAATGAAGCAACTGACAAAGGATTAATCTCCAAGATTTACAAGCAGCTCATGCAGCTCAATAACAAAAAAACGAACAACCCAATCCAAAAATGGGCCGAAGACCTAAATAGACATTTCTCCAAAGAAGATATACAGATGGCCTACAGACACATGAAAGAATGCTCAACATCATTAATCATTAGAGAAATGCAAATCAAAACTACAATGAGATATCATCTCACACCGGTCAGAATGGCTATCATCAAAAAATCTAGAAACAATAAATGCTGGAGAGGGTGTGGAGGTGAGGGAACACTCTTGCACTGTTGGTGGGAATGTAAATTGATACAGCCACTATGGAGAACAGTATGGAGGTTCCTTAAAAAACTACAAATAGAACTACCATACGACCCAGCAATCCCACTACTGGGCATATACCCTGAGAAAACCATAGGTCAAAAAGAGTCATGTACCAAAATGTTCATTGCAGCTCTATTTACAATAGCCAGGACATGGAAGCAATCTAAATGTCCATCGACAGATGAATGGATAAAGAAGATGTGGCACATATATACAATGGAATATTACTCAGCCATAAAAAGAAGTGAAATGGAGGTATTTGTAATGAGGTGGATGGAGTTAGAGTCTGTCATACAGAGTGAAGTAAGTCAGAAAGACAAAAACAAATACAGTATGCTAACACATATATACGGAATCTAAGGGAAAAACAAACAAACAAAAAGGCCATAAAGAACCTAGTGGCAAGACGGGAATAAAGACACAGACCTACTAGAGAATGGACTTGAGGATATGGGGAGGGGGTGGGGTGAGACGTGACAGGGTAAGAGAGTGTCATGGACATATATACACTACCAAATGTAAAATAGATAACTAGTGGGAAGCAGCCGCATAGCACAGGGAGATCAGCTCGGTGCTTTGTGACCACCTAGAGGGGTGGGACGTGGAGGGTGGGAGGGAGGGAGATGCAAGAGGGAAGAGAAATGGGAACATATTGTATATGTATAACTGATTCACTTTGTTATAAAGCAGAAGCTAACACGCCATTGTATGGCAAATATACTTCAATAAAGATGTTAAAAGAAAAAAACAAAACCTCAGTCATGTTGCCAGGCCATAGGGTACCACCATCAAACCTCAGTCATATTCCCAGGCCACACGTTTCCAGAATCAAACCGATTTCATGTTCCCAGGCAACAGGGTACCAGAATCCAAACCGATGTCATGTTCCCAGGCCACAGGATTCCACACTCTAACATCAGTCATGTTCCCAGGCCAATGGTTTCCAGAATCAAAACTAAGTCATATTCCCAGGCCAATAGTTTCCAGAATCAAAACTAAGTCATATTCCCAGGCCACATGGTTCCAGAATTAAACCTCAGTCGTGTTCCCAGGACACAGGGTTCCAGAATAAAACCTCAGTCCTGTTCCCTGGACACAGGTTTCAGAAATCAAATCCCAGTCATGTTCCCAGGCCACAGGGTTCCACAATTAAACCTCAGGCATATTCCCAGGCCAGAGGGTTCCACAACCAAACCTCAGTCCTGTTGCCAGGCCACGGTTCCACCATCAAGCCTCAATCATGTTCCCAGGCCAGAGTGTTCCACAAACAAACCTAAGTCATCTTGCCAAGCCACAGGGTTCCACCATCAAACCTCAGGCATGTTGCCAGGCCACAGGTTTCCACCATCAAGCCTCACTCATGTTCCCAAGCCTGAGGGTTCCACTATCAAACCTCAATCATGTTGCCAGGCCACAGGCTTCAACCATCAATCCTCAGTCATGTTCCCAGTAAACAAGGCTCCAGAAACAAACCAATGTCATGTTCCCACGCCACGAGGTTTCAGTATCAGGCCTCAGTCATGATCCCCGTGCACAGTGTCCCACAATCAAACCTCAGTCATGTTGCCAGTCCACAGGTTTCTGCCATCAAACCTCAGTCAAGTTCCCAGGCCACAGGGTTCCAGAATAAAGCCTCAGTCATTTTGCCAGGCCAGAGTGTTCCACCATCAAACCTCAGTCATGATCCCAGGCCACATGTTTCCACAATGAAACCTCACTCGTTTTCCCAGGCCAAAGGTTTCCAAAATCAAACCTCAGTCATATTCCCAGGACACATGGTTCCAGAATCAAACCTGAGTCTTGTTCGCAGGCCACAGGTTTCAACAATCAAACCCCAGTCATGTTCCCAGGACACATGTGTCCAGAATCAAACCTCAATCATGTTCCCAGGGAACAGGCTTCCAGAACCACACCTCAGTCATGTTCCCAGGCCACAGGGTTCCAGAATCAAACCTCAGTCTTGTTCCCAGGACACAGGTTTCCAGAATCAACCCGATATCATGTTCCCTGGCCACAGTCTCAGAATCAAACCTCAGTCATGTTGCCAGGCCACAGGTTTCCACCATCAAACCTCAGACATGTTCCCAGGCCACAGGGTTCCAGAGTCAAGCCGTTGGCAGGTTACCAGGCCACAGGGTTCCAGAATCCACCGATGTCATGTTCCCAGGCCACAGGGTTCCAGAATCAATCCGCAGTTATATTCCCAGGCTACAGGGTTCCAGAATAAAACCTCAGTCATGTTCCCAGACCACAGGGCTCCAGAAACAAGGCTCAGTCAGGTTCCCGGGCCACAGTATTCCACAATCTAAACAGATGTCATGTTCCCAGGCCTCAGGGTTCCAGAATCCACCCATGTCATGTTCCCAGTGCACAGGGTTCCAGAAGGAAGGCTCAGTCAGGTTCCCGGGGCACAGTATTCCACAATCTAAACAGATGTCAGGTTCTCAGGCCACAGGTTTCCAAAATCACGCCTCAGTCATGTTCCCAGGCCACAGGGATCCAGAATCAAACCTCAGTCATGTTGCCAGGCCATAGGGTACCACCATCAAACCTCAGTCATATTACCAGGCCACAGGTTTCCAGAATCAAACCGATTTCATGTTCCCAGGCAACAGGGTACCAGAATCCAAACCGATGTCATGTTCCTAGGCCACAGGATTCCACACTCTAACATCACTCATGTTCCCAGGCCAATGGTTTCCAGAATCAAACCTCAGTCATATTCCCAGGCCACATGGTTCCAGAATGAAACCTCAGTCGTGTTCCCAGGACACAGGGTTCCAGAAGAAAACCTCAGTCATGTTTCCTGGACACAGGTTTCCACCATCAAACCTCAGACATGTTCCCAGGCCACAGGGTTCCAGAGTCAATCCTTTGGCAGGTTCCCAGGGCACAGGGTTCCAGAATCCACCGATGTCATGTTCCCAGGCCACAGGGTTCCAGAACCAAGGATCAGTCAGGTTCCCGGGGCACAGTATTCCACAATCTAAACAGATGTCATTTTCCCAGGCCTCAGGGTTCCTGAATCCACCCATGTCATGTTCCCAGTCCACAGGGTTCCAGAACCAAGGCTCTGTCAGGTTCCCGGGGCACAGTATTCCACAATCTAAACAGATGTCATATTCCCAGGCCACAGGTTTCCAAAATCACGCCTCATTCATGTTCCCAGGCCACAGCTTTCCAGAATCAAACCGATTTCATGTTTCCTGGCAACAGGGTACCAGAATCCAAACCGATGTCATGTTCCCAGGCCACAGGATTCCACACTCTAACATCAGTCATGTTCCCAGGCCACATGGTTCCAGAATCAAACCTCAGTCGTGTTCCCAGGACACAGGGTTCCAGAAGAAAATCTCAGTCATGTTCCCTGGACACAGGTTTCAGAAATAAAATCCCAGTCATGTTCCCAGGCCACAGGGTTCCACAATTAAACCTCAGTCATATTCCCAGGCCAGAGGGTTCCACAATCAAACCTCAGTCCTTTTGCCAGGCCACGGTTCCACCATCAAGCCTCAGTCATGTTCCCAAGCCTGAGGGTTCCACTATCAAACCTCAATCATGTTGCCAGGCCACAGGCTTCAACCATCAATCCTCAGTCATGTTCCCAGTAAACAGGGCTCCTGAATCAAACCAATGTCATGTTCCGATGCCACGGGGTTCCAGTATCAGGCCTCAGTCATAGTCCCCGTGCACAGTTGTCCACATTCAAACCTCAGTCATGTTGCCAGTCCACAGGTTTCTGCCATCCAACCTCAGTCAAGTTCCCAGGCCACAGGGTTCCAGAATCAAGCCTCAGTCATTTTGCCAGGCCAGAGTGTTCCACCATCAAACCTCAGTCATGAACCCAGGCCACATGTTTCCACAATGAAACCTCAGTCACTTTCCGAGGCCAAAGGTTTCCAAAATCAAACCTGAGGCATATTCCCAGGAAACATGGTTCCATTATCAAACCTGAGTCATGTTCGCAGGCCACAGGTTTCAACAATCAAACCCCAGTCATGTTCCCAGGCCACAGGATTCCACACTCTAACATCAGTCATGTTCCCAGGCCAATGCTTTCCAGAATCACACCTCAGTCATATTCCCAGGCCACATGGTTCCAGAATCAAACCTCAGTCGTGTTCCCAGTCCACAGGGGTCCACAATTAAACCTCAGTCATATTCGCAGGCCAGAGGGTTCCACAGTCAAACCTCAGTAATGTTGCCAGTCCACAGGTTGCTGCCATCCAATCTCAGTCAAGTTCCCAGGCCACAGGGTTCCAGAATCAAGCCTCAGTCATTTTTCCAGGCCAGAGTGTTCCACCATTAAACCTCAGTCATGATCCCAGGCCACATGTTTCCACAATGAAACCTCAGTCATTTTCCGAGGCCAAAGGTTTCCAAAATCAAACCTCAGGCATATTCCCAGGACACATGGTTCCAGAATCAAACCAGAGTCATGTTCGCAGGCAATAGGTTTCAACAATCAAACCTCAGTCATGTTCCCAGGCCACAGGATTCCAGAATCAAACCTCAGTCTTGTTCCCAGGACACAGGTTTCCAGAATCAATCCGATATCATGTTCCCTGGCCACAGTCTCAGAATCAAAACTCAGTCATGTTGCCAGGCCACAGGTTTCCACCATCAAACCTCAGACATGTTCCCAAGCCACAGGGTTCCAGAGTCAATCCGTTGGCAGGTTCCCAGGGCACAGGGTCCCAGAATCCACCGATGTCATGTTCCCAGGCCACAGGGTTCCAGAATAAAACCTCAGTCATGTTCCCAGTCAACAGGGTTCCAGAACCAAGGCTCAGTCAGGTTCCCGGGCCACAGTATTCCACAATCTAAACAGATGTCATGTTCCCAGGCCACAGGTTTCCAAAATCACGCCTCAGTCATGTTCCCAGGCCACAGGGATCCAGAATCAAACCTCAGTCATGTTGCCAGGCCATACGGTACCACCATCAAACCTCAGTCAAATTCCCAGGCCACAGGTTTCCAGAATCAAACCGATTTCATGTTCCCAGGCAACAGGGTAACAGAATACAAACCGATGTCATGTTCCCAGGCCACAGGATTCCACACTCTAAAATCAGTCATGTTCCCAGGCCAATGGTTTCCAGAATCAAACCTCAGTCGTGTTCCCAGGACACAGGGTTCCAGAGTAAAACCTCAGTCATGTTCCCTGGACACAGGTTTCAGAAATCAAATCCCAGTCATGTTCCCAGGCCACAGGGTTCCACAATTAAACCTCAGACATATTCCCAGCCAGAGTGTTCCACAATCAAACCTCAGTCCTGTTGCCAGGTCACTGTTCCACCATCAAGCCTCAGTCATGTTCCCAGGCCACAGTGTTCCACCATCAAGCCTCACTCGTGTTCCCAAGCCTGAGGGTTCCACTATCAAACTTCAATCATGTTGCCAGGCCACAGGGTTCAACCATCAATCCTCAGTCATGTTCCCAGTAAACAGGGCTCCAGAATGAAACCAATGTCATGTTCCCACGCCACGGGGTTCCAGTATCAGGCCTCAGTCATGGTCCCCGTGCACAGGGTTCCACAATCAAACCTCAGTCTTGTTGCCAGTCCACAGGTTTCTGCAATCCAACCTCAGTCAAGTTCCCAGGCCACAGGGTTCCAGAATCAAGCCTCAGTCATTTTGCCAGGCCAGAGTGTTCCACCATCAAACCTCAGTCATGATCCCAGGCAACATGTTTCCACAATGAAACCTCAGTCATTTTCCCAGGCCAAAGGTTTCCAGAATCAAACCTCAGTCATATTCCCAGGACACATGGTTCCAGAATCAAACCTGAGTCATATTCGCAGGCCACAGGTTTCAACAATCAAACCTCAGTCATGTTCCCAGGACACAGGGTTCCAGAATCAATCCTCAGGTATGTTCCCAGTCTATAGGGTTCCACAATAAAACCTCAGTCATGTTCCCAGTCCACAGGGTTCCAGAGCCAAGGCTCAGTCAGGTTCCCGGGCCACAGTATTCCACAATCTAAACAGATGTCATGTTCCCAGGCCACAGTTTTCCAGAATCACGCCTCAGTCATGTTCCCAGGCCACAGGGATCCAGAATCAAACCTCAGTCATGTTGCCAGGCAATAGGGTACCACCATCAAACCTCAGTCATATTCCCAGTCCACAGGTTTCCAGAATCAAACCGATTTCATGTTCCCAGGCAACAGGGTACCAGAATCCAAACCGATGTCATGTTCCCAGGCCACAGGATTCCACACTCTAACATCAGTCATGTTCCCAGGCCAATGGTTTCCAGAATCAAACCTAAGTCATAATCCCAGGCCACTTGGTTCCAGAATCAAACCTCAGTTATGTTCCCAGGACACAGGGTTCCAGAATCAAACCTCAGTCAGGTTCCCTGGACACAGGTTTCAGAAATAAAACCCCAGGCATTTTCCCAGGCCACAGGGTTCCAGAATCACGCCTCAGTCATGTTCCCAGGCCACAGGTTTCCAGAATCCACCGATGTCATGTTACCAGGAAACAGGGTTACGGAATCAATCCTCAGTTATGTTCCCAGGCTACAGGGTTTCAGAATAAATCCTCAGTCATGTTCTCAGTCCACAGGGGTCCAGAGCCAAGGCTCAGTCAGGTTCCCGGGGCACAGTATTCCACAATATAAACAGATGTCATGTTCCCAGGCCACAGGGCTCCAGAATCAAACCTCAGTCATGTTCCCAGGACACAGGGTTCCACATTCAAACCTCAGTCATATTCCCATGACTCAGGTGTCCAGAATCAAACCTCAGTCATGTTCCCAAGGAACAGTGTTACAGAGCCAATCCTACGTCATGTTCCCAGGCCACAGGGTTCCAGAATCCAACCGATGTCATGTTCCAAAGGCCACAGGGTTCCAGAGTCAATCCTCATTTATGTTCCCAGGCTACAGGTTTCCAGAATAAAACCTCAGTCAGGTTCCCTGGACACAGGTTTCAAAAATACAACCCCAGGCATGTTCCCAGGCAACAGGGTTCCAGAATCAAGACTCACTCATACTCCAAGGCCACAGAGTCCCACAATTAAAGCTCAGTCATATTCCCAGGCCAGAGGGTTCCTCAATCAAACCTCAGTCCTGTTGCCAGGCCACGGTTCCACCATCAAGCCTCAGTCATGTTCCCAGGCCACAGGATTCTGCGATCAAATCAGAGTCAAGTTCCCAGGCCACAGGGTTCCAGAATCAAGCCTCAGTCATGTTGCCAGGCCACAGGGTACCACCATCAAACCTCAGTCATGTTCCCAGGCCACAGGATTGCACAAAGTAATATCAGTCATGTTCCCAGACCAATGGTTTCCAGAATCAAACCTCAATCATGTCCCTAGGCCAGAGTGTTCCACAATCAAACCTAAGTCATCTTGCCAAGCCACAAGTTTCAACCGTCAAACCTCAGTCATGTTGCCAGGCCACAGGGTTCCACCATCAAGCCTCACTCATGTTCCCAAGCCTGAGGGTTCCACTATCAAACCTCAATCATTTTGCCAGGTCACAGGTTTCAACCATCAATCCTCACTCATGTTCCCAGTAAACAGGGCTCCAGAATCAAACCAATGTCATGCTCCCACGCCACGGGGTTCCAGTATCAGGCCTCAGTCATGTTCCCCTTGCACAGGGTTCCACAATCAAACCTCAGTCATGTTGCCAGTACACAGGTTTCTGCCATCCAAACTCAGTCAAGTTCCCAGGCCACAGGGTTCCAGAATCAAGCCTCAGTCATTTTGCCAGGCCAGAGTGTTCCACCATCAAAGCTCAGTCATGATCCCAGGCCACATGTTTCCACAATGAAACCTCAGTCATTTTCCCAGGCCAAAGGTTTCCAGAATCAAACCTCAGTCATATTCCCAGGACACATGGTTCCAGAATCAAACCAGTGTCATGTTCGCAGGCCACAGGTTTCAACAGTCAAACCTCAGTCATGTCCCTAGGACAAAGGTGTCCAGAATCAAACCTCAGTCATGTTCCCATGGCACAGGGTTCCAGAATCATACCTCACTCTTTTTCCCAGGACACAGGTTTACAGAATCAACCCGATATCATGTTCCCTGGCCACAGTCCTCCAGAATCAAATCTCAGTCATGTTGCCAGGCCACTGGTTTCCACCATCAAACCTCAGACATGTTCCGAAGGCCACAGGCTTCCAGAGTCAAACCGTTCGCAGGTTCCCAGGCCACAGGGTTCCAGAATCCACCGATGTCATGTTCCCAGGGCACAGGGTTCCAGAATCAATCTTCAGTTATGTTCCCAGTGTACAGGGTTCCAGAATAAAACCTCAGTCATGTTCCCAGTCCATAGGGTTCCAGAACGAAGGCTCACTCAGGTCCCCAGGCCACAGTATTCCACAATCTAAACAGATGTCATATTCCCAGGCCTCAGGGTTCCAGAATCCACCCATTTCATGTTCCCAGGCCACAGGGTTCCAGAATCAATCCTCAGTTATGTTCCCAGGCTACAGGGCTCCAGAATAAAACCTCAGTCATGTTCCCAGTCCACAGGGTTCCAGAACCAAGGCTCAGTCAGTTGTCCGGGGCACAGTATTCCACAATCTAAACAGATGTCATGTTCCCAGGACACAGGTTTCCAGAATCACGCTTCAGTCATGTTCCCAGGCCAAAGGGATCCAGAATCAAACCTCAGTCATACTGCCAGGCCATAGGGTACCACCATCAAACGTCAGTCATATTCCCAGGCCACAGGTTTCCAGAATCAAACCGATTTCATGTTCCCAGGCAACAGGGTACCAGAATTCAAACCGATGTCATGTTCCCAGGCCACAGGATTCCACACTCTAACATCAGTCATCTTCCCAGGCCAATGGTTTCCAGAATCAAACCTCAATCATATTCCCAGGCCACATGGTTCCAGAATCAAACCTCAGTCATATTCCCAGGACACATGGTTCCAGAATCAAACCTGAGTCACGTTTACAGCCCACAGATTCCAACAATCAAACTTCAGTCATGTTCCCAGGACTCAGGTGTCCAGAATCAAACCTCAGTCATGTTCCCAGGGAACAGACTTCCAGAAACAAACCTCAGTCGTGTTCCCAGGCCACAGGGTTCCAGAATCGAACCTCAGTCTTGTTCCCAGGACACAGGTTTCCAGAATCAAACCGATATCATGTTCCCTGGCCACAGTCTTCCAGAATCAAACCTCAGTCATGTTTCCAGACCACAGGTTTCCACCATCAAACCTCAGATATGTGCCCAGGCCACAGGGTTCCAGAATCAAACCGTTCTCATGTTCCCAGGCCACAGGTTTCCAGAATACACCGATGTCATGTTCCCAGGACACAGGGTTCCAGAATCAATCCTCAGTTATGTTCCCAGGCTACAGGGTTCCAGAATAAAACCTCAGTCATGTTCCCAGTCCACAGGGGTCCAGAATCAAGGCTCAGTCAGGTTCCCGGGGCACAGTATTCCACAGTCTAAACAGATGTCATGTTCCCAGGCCTCAGGGTTCCAGGATCCACCGATGTCATGTTCCCAGGCCACAGGGCTCCAGAATCAATCCTCAGTTATGTTCCCAGGATAGAGGATTCCAGAATAAAACCTCAGTCATGTTCCCAGGACACATGGTTCCAGAACCAAGGCTCAGTCAGGTTCCCGGGGCTAAGTATTCCACAATCTAAACAGATGTCATGTTCCCAGGCCACAGTTTTCCAGAATCACGCCTCAGTCATGTTCCCAGGCCACAGGGTTCCAGAATCAATCCTCAGTCGTGTTCCCAGGACACAGGGTTCCAGAATGAAACCTCAGTCATGTTCCCTGGACACAGGTTTCAGAAATAAAATCCCAGTCATGTTCCCAGGACACAGGGTTTCACAATTAAACCTCAGTCATATTCCCAGGCTAGAGGGTTCCACAATCAAACCTAAGTCATCTTGCCAAGCCACAGGATTCCACCATCCAACCTGTCATGTTCCCAGGCCAGAGTGTTCCACAATCAAATCTAAGTCATCTTGCCAAGCCACAGGGTTCAACCTTCAAAACTCAGTCATATTTCCAGGCCACAGGGTTCCAGAATCCACCGATATCATGTACCCAGGACACAGGGTTCCACAATCAATCCGCAGTTATGTTCCCAGGCTACAGGGTTCCAGAGTAAAACCTCAGTCAAGTTCTGAGTCCACAAGGGTCCAGAACCAACGCTCAGTCAGGTTCCCGGGGAACAGTATTCCACAATCTACACAGATGTCATGTTCCTAGGCCACAGTTTTCCAGAATCACGCCTCAGTCATGTTCCCAGGCCACAGGGATCCAGAATCAAACCGATATCATGTTCCCTGGCCACAGTCTTCCAGAATCAAACCTCAGTCATGTTGCCAGGGCATAGGGTACCACCATCAAACCTCACTCATATTCTCAGGCCACAGGTTTCCACAATCAAACCGATTTCATGTTCCCAGGCAACAGGGTACCAGAATCCAAAACGATGTCATGTTCCCAGGCCACAGGATTCCACAATCTAACAACAGTCATGTTCCCAGGCCAATGGTTTCCAGACTCAAACCTCAGTCATACTCCCACGCCACTTGGTTCCAGAATCAAACCTCAGTCATGTTCCCAGGACACAGGGTTCCAGAATAAAACCTCAGTTATGTTCCCACTCCACAGGGGTCCAGAACCAAGGCTCAGTCAGGTTCCCGGGGCACAATATTCCACAATATAAACAGATGTCATGTTCCCAGGACTCAGGGTTCCAGAATCAACCCGATATCATGTTCCCTGGCCACAGTCTTCCACAATCAAACCTCAGTAATGTTGCCAGGCCACAGGTTTCCACCATCAAACCTCAGACATGTTTCAAAGCCACAGATTTCCAGAATCAAACCGTTCTCATGTTCCCAGGCCACAGGGTTCCAGAATACACCGATGTCATGTTCCCAGGCCACAGGGTTCCAGAATCAATCCTCAATAATGTTCCCAGGTTACAGGGTTCCAGAATAAAACCTCAGTCATATCCCCAGTCCACAGGGTTCCAGAACCAAGTCTCAGTCAGGTTCCCGGGACAAGTATTCCACAATCTAAACAGATGTCATGTTCCCAGGCCTCAGGGTTCCAGAATCCACCGATGTCATGTTCCCAGGCCACAGGGTTCCAGAATCAATCCTCAGTTATGTTCCCAGGCTACAAGGTTCCAGAATAAAACCTCAGTCAGGTTCCCAGTCCACAGGGTTCCAGAACCAAGGCTCAGTCAGGTTCCCGGGGCACTGTATTCCACAATCTAAACATATGTCATGTTCGTAGGCCACAGTTTTCCAGAATCACGCCTCAGTCATGTTCCCAGGCCACAGGGATCCAGAATCAAACTTCAGTCATGTTCCCAGAACACAGGATTCGAGAATAAAATCTCAGTCATGTTCCCTGGATACAGGTTTCAAAAATAAAAACCCAGGCATGTTCCCAGGGCACAGGGTTCCAGAATCAAGCCTCACTCATACTCGAAGGCCACAGGGTTTCAAAATTAATGCTCAGTCATATTCCCAGGCCAGAGGGTTCCACAATCAAACCTAAGTCCTCTTGCCAGGACACAGGATTCCACCATCAAACCTCAGTCATGTTCCCAGGCCACAGGGATCCAGAATCAAACTTCAGTCATGTTGCCAAGCCATAGGGTACCACCATCAAACCTCAGTTATATTCTCAGACCACAGGTTTCCACCATCAAACCGATTTCATGTTCCCAGGCAACAGGGTACCAGAATCCAAACCGATGTCACGTTCCCAGGCCACAGGATTCCACACTCTAACATCAGTCATCTTCCCAGGCCAATGGTTTCCAGAATCAAACCTCAGTCATATTCCCAGGACACATGGTTCCAGAATCAAACCTGAGTCACGTTTAGAGCCCACAGATTCCAACAATCAAACTTCAGTCATGTTCCCAGGACTCAGGTGTCCAGAATCAAACCTCAGTCATGTTCCCAGGGAACAGACTTCCAGAAACAAACCTCAGTCGTGTTCCCAGGCCACAGGGTTCCAGAATCGAACCTCAGTCTTGTTCCCAGGACACAGGTTTCCAGAATCAAACCGATATCATGTTCCCTGGCCACAGTCTTCCAGAATCAAACCTCAGTCATGTTTCCAGACCACAGGTTTCCACCATCAAACCTCAGATATGTGCCCAGGCCACAGGGTTCCAGAATCAAACCGTTCTCATGTTCCCAGGCCACAGGTTTCCAGAATACACCGATGTCATGTTCCCAGGACACAGGGTTCCAGAATCAATCCTCAGTTATGTTCCCAGGCTACAGGGTTCCAGAATAAAACCTCAGTCATGTTCCCAGTCCACAGGGGTCCAGAATCAAGGCTCAGTCAGGTTCCCGGGGCACAGTATTCCACAGTCTAAACAGATGTCATGTTCCCAGGCCTCAGGGTTCCAGGATCCACCGATGTCATGTTCCCAGGCCACAGGGCTCCAGAATCAATCCTCAGTTATGTTCCCAGGATAGAGGATTCCAGAATAAAACCTCAGTCATGTTCCCAGGACACATGGTTCCAGAACCAAGGCTCAGTCAGGTTCCCGGGGCTAAGTATTCCACAATCTAAACAGATGTCATGTTCCCAGGCCACAGTTTTCCAGAATCACGCCTCAGTCATGTTCCCAGGCCACAGGGCTCCAGAATCAATCCTCAGTCGTGTTCCCAGGACACAGGGTTCCAGAATGAAACCTAAGTCATGTTCCCTGGACACAGGTTTCAGAAATAAAATCCCAGTCATGTTCCCAGGACACAGGGTTTCACAATTAAACCTCAGTCATATTCCCAGGCTAGAGGGTTCCACAATCAAACCTAAGTCATCTTGCCAAGCCAGAGGATTCCACCATCCAACCTGTCATGTTCCCAGGCCAGAGTGTTCCACAATCAAATCTAAGTCATCTTGCCAAGCCACAGGGTTCAACCTTCAAAACTCAGTCATATTTCCAGGCCACAGGGTTCCAGAATCCACCGATATCATGTACCCAGGACACAGGGTTCCACAATCAATCCGCAGTTATGTTCCCAGGCTACAGGGTTCCAGAGTAAAACCTCAGTCAAGTTCTGAGTCCACAAGGGTCCAGAACCAACGCTCAGTCAGGTTCCCGGGGAACAGTATTCCACAATCTACACAGATGTCATGTTCCTAGGCCACAGTTTTCCAGAATCACGCCTCAGTCATGTTCCCAGGCCACAGGGATCCAGAATCAAACCGATATCATGTTCCCTGGCCACAGTCTTCCAGAATCAAACCTCAGTCATGTTGCCAGGGCATAGGGTACCACCATCAAACCTCACTCATATTCTCAGGCCACAGGTTTCCACAATCAAACCGATTTCATGTTCCCAGGCAACAGGGTACCAGAATCCAAAACGATGTCATGTTCCCAGGCCACAGGATTCCACAATCTAACAACAGTCATGTTCCCAGGCCAATGGTTTCCAGACTCAAACCTCAGTCATACTCCCACGCCACTTGGTTCCAGAATCAAACCTCAGTCATGTTCCCAGGACACAGGGTTCCAGAATAAAACCTCAGTTATGTTCCCACTCCACAGGGGTCCAGAACCAAGGCTCAGTCAGGTTCCCGGGGCACAATATTCCACAATATAAACAGATGTCATGTTCCCAGGACTCAGGGTTCCAGAATCAACCCGATATCATGTTCCCTGGCCACAGTCTTCCACAATCAAACCTCAGTAATGTTGCCAGGCCACAGGTTTCCACCATCAAACCTCAGACATGTTTCAAAGCCACAGATTTCCAGAATCAAACCGTTCTCATGTTCCCAGGCCACAGGGTTCCAGAATACACCGATGTCATGTTCCCAGGACACAGGGTTCCAGAATCAATCCTCAATAATGTTCCCAGGTTACAGGGTTCCAGAATAAAACCTCAGTCATATCCCCAGTCCACAGGGTTCCAGAACCAAGGCTCAGTCAGGTTCCCGGGACAAGTATTCCACAATCTAAACAGATGTCATGTTCCCAGGCCTCAGGGTTCCAGAATCCACCGATGTCATGTTCCCAGGCCACAGGGTTCCAGAATCAATCCTCAGTTATGTTCCCAGGCTACAAGGTTCCAGAATAAAACCTCAGTCAGGTTCCCAGTCCACAGGGTTCCAGAACCAAGGCTCAGTCAGGTTCCCGGGGCACTGTATTCCACAATCTAAACATGTCATGTTCGTAGGCCACAGTTTTCCAGAATCACGCCTCAGTCATGTTCCCAGGCCACAGGGATCCAGAATCAAACTTCAGTCATGTTCCCAGAACACAGGATTCGAGAATAAAATCTCAGTCATGTTCCCTGGATACAGGTTTCAAAAATAAAACCCCAGGCATGTTCCCAGGGCACAGGGTTCCAGAATCAAGCCTCACTCATACTCGAAGGCCACAGGGTTTCAAAATTAATGCTCAGTCATATTCCCAGGCCAGAGGGTTCCACAATCAAACCTAAGTCCTCTTGCCAGGACACAGGATTCCACCATCAAACCTCAGTCATGTTCCCAGGCCACAGGGATCCAGAATCAAACTTCAGTCATGTTGCCAAGCCATAGGGTACCACCATCAAACCTCAGTTATATTCCCAGACCACAGGTTTCCACCATCAAACCGATTTCATGTTCCCAGGCAACAGGGTACCAGAATCCAAACCGATGTCACGTTCCCAGGCCACAGGATTCCACACTCTAACATCAGTCATCTTCCCAGGCCAATGGTTTCCAGAATCAAACCTCAGTCATATTCCCAGGACACATGGTTCCAGAATCAAACCTCAGTCGTGTTCCCAGGACACAGGGTTCCAGAATCAATCCTCAGTTATGTTACCGGGCTACAGGATTCCAGAATAAAACATCAGTCATATTCCCAGTCCAAAGGGTTCCAGAACCAAGGCTCAGTCAGGTTCCCGGGGCACAGTATTCCACAATCTAAACAGATGTCATGTTCCCAGGCCACAGTTTTCCAGAATCACGCCTCAGTCATGTTCCCAGGCCACAGGGATCCAGAATCAAACCTCAGTCATGTTGCCAAGCCATAGGGTACCACCATCAAACCTCACTCATATTCCCAGACCACAGTTTTCCACAATCAAACCGATTCATGTTCCCAGGCAACAGGGTACCAGATTCCAAAACGATGTCATGTTCTCAGGCCACAGGATTCCTCACTCTAACATCAGTCATGTTCCCAGGGCAATGGTTTCCAGAATCAAACCTCAGTCATATTCCCAGGCCACTTGGTTCCAGAATCAAACCTCAGTCATGTTCCCAGGACACAGGGTTCCAGAATCAAACCTCAGTCATATTCCCAGGACACATGGTTCCAGAACCAAACCTAAGTCATGTTCGCAGGGCACAGGTTTCAACAATCAAACGTCAGTCATGTTCCCAGTAAACAGGGCTCCAGAATCAAACCAATGTCATGTTCCCACGCCACGGGGTTCCAGTGTGAGGCCTCAGTCATATTCCCCGTGCACAGGGTTCCACAATCAAACCTCAGTCATGTTGCCAGGTCACAGGTTTCCACCATCAAACCTCAGACATGTTCCCAGTCCACAGGGTTCCAGAATCAATCTTCAGTTATGTTCCCAGGCTACAGGGTTCCAGAATAAAACCTCAGTCATGTTCCCAGTCCACAGGGTTCCAGAACCAAGGCTCAGTCAGGTTCCCGGGGCACAGTATTCCACAATCTAAACAGATATCATGTTCCCAGCCCACAGGGATCCAGAATCCACCCATGTCATGTTCCCAGGCCACAGGGTTCCAGAATCAATCCTCAGTCAAGTTGCCAGGCCATAGGGTACCACCATCAAACCTCAGTCATATTCCCAGGCCACAGGTTTCCACAATCAAACCGATTTCATGTTCCCAGGCAACAGGGTACCAGAATCCAAAACGATGTCATGTTCCCAGGCAACAGGATTCCACAATCTAACAACAGTCATGTACCTAGGCCAATGGTTTCCACAATCAAACCTCAGTCATACTCCCAGGCCGCTTGGTTCCAGAATTAAACCTCAGTAATGTTCCCAGGACACAGGGTTCCAGAATAAAACCTCAGTCATGTTCTCAGTCCACAGGGGTCCAGAACCATGGCTCAGTCAGGTTCCCGGGGCACAGTATTCCACAATATAAACAGATGTCATGTTCCCAGGCCTCAGGGTTCCAGAATCAACCCAATATCATGTTCCCTAACCACAGTCTTTCAGAATCAAACCTCAGTCATGTTGCCAGGCCACAGGTTTCCACCATCAAACCTCAGACATTTTTCCAGGCCACAGGGTTCCAGAATCAAACCGTTCTCATGTTCCCAGGCCACAGGGATCCAGAATCAAACTTCAGTCATGTTCCCAGGACACAGGGTTCGAGAATAAAACCTCAGTCATGTTCC
This sequence comes from Balaenoptera physalus, assembly GCF_965194825.1. Lineage (NCBI taxonomy): Eukaryota > Metazoa > Chordata > Mammalia > Artiodactyla > Balaenopteridae > Balaenoptera > Balaenoptera physalus. The sequence goes on along the minus strand of NC_138897.1, from coordinate 30,678,115 downwards.
CTGGACACAGGTTTCAAAAATAAAACCACAGGCATGTTCCCGGGCCACAGGGTTCCAGAATCAAGCCTCACTCATACTCCAAGGACTCAGGGTTCCACAATTAAAGCTCAGTCATATTCCCAGGCCAGAGGGTTCCACAATCAAACCTAAGTCCTCTTGCCAGGCCACAGGATTCCACCATCAAACCTCAGTCATGTTCCCAGGCCACAGGGATCCAGAATCAAACTTCAGTCACGTTGCGAGGCCATAGGGTACCACCATCAAACCTCAGTCATATTCCGAGTACAGAGATTTCCACCATCAAACCGATGTCATGTTCCCAGGCAACAGGGTACCAGAATCCAAACCGATGTCATGTTCCCAGGCCACAGGATTCCACACTGTAACATCAGTCATCTTCCCAGGCCAATGGTTTCCAGATTCAAACCTCAGTCATATTCCCAGGCCACATGGTTACAGAATCAAACCTAAGTCGTGTTCCTAGGACAAAGAGTTCCAGAATAAAACCTCAGTCATGTTCCCTGGACACAGGTTTCAGAAATAAAATCCCACTCATGTTCCCAGGCCACAGGGTTCCACAATTAAACCTCAGTCATATTCCCAGGTCAGAGGGTTCCACAATCAAACCTCCGTCCTGTTGCCAGGCCACAGGGTTCCACGATCAAGCCTCACACATGTTCCCAAGCCTGAGGGTTCCACTATGAAACCTCAATCATGTTGCCAGGCCACAGGTTTCAACCATCAAACCTCAGTCATGTTCCCAGTAAACAGGGCTCCAGAATCAAACCAATGTCATGTTCCCACGCCACGGAGTTCCAGTATCAGGCCTCAGTCATATTCCCCGTGCACAGGGTTCCAAAATCAAACCTCAGTCATGTTGCCAGTCCACAGGTTTCTACCATCAAACCTCAGTCAAGTTGCCATGCCACAGGGTTCCAGAATGAAGCCTCAGTCATTTTGCCAGGCCATAGTGTTCCACCATCAAACCTGTCATGATCCCAGGCCACACGTTTCCACAATGAAACCTCAGTCATTTTCCCAGGCCAAAGGTTTCCAGAATCAAACCTCAGTCATATTCCCAGGACACATGGTTCCAGAATCAAACCTGGGTCATGTTCACAGCCCACAGATTTCAACAATCAAACTTCAGTCATGTTCCCAGGACACAGGTGTCCAGAATCAAACCTCAGTCATGTTCCCAGGGAACAGGCTTCCAGAAACAAACCTCAGTCATGTGCCCAGACCACAGGGTTCCAGAATCAACCCGATATCATATTCCCTGGCCACAGTCTTCCAGAATCAAACCTCAGCCATGTTGCCAGGCCACAGGTTTCCACCATCAAACCTCAGTCATGTTCCCAGGCCACAGGGATACAGAACCAAACTTCAGTCATGTTCCCAGGACACAGGGTTCGAGAATAAAACCTCAGTCATGTTCACTGGACACAGGTTTCAAAAATAAAACCCCAGGCATGTTCCCAGGCCACAGGGTTCCAGAGTCAAGCCTCACTCATACTCCAAGGCCACAGGGTTCCACAATTAAAGCTCAGTCATATTCCCAGGCCAGAGGGTTCCACAATCAAACCTAAGTCCTCTTGCCAGGCCACAGGATTCCACCATCAAACCTCAGTCATGTTCCCAGGCCACAGGGATCCAGAATCAATCTTCAGGCATGTTGCCAGGCCATAGGGTACCACCATCAAACATCAGTCATATTCCCAGACCACAGGTTTCCACCATCAAACAGATTTCATGTTCCCAGGCAACAGGGTACCAGAATCCAAACCGATGTCATATTCCCAGGCCACAGGATTCCACACTCTAACATCAGTCATCTTCCCAGGCCAATGGTTTCCAGAATCAAACCTCAGTCATATTCCCAGGCCACATGGTTACAGAATCAATCCTCAGTCGTGTTCCCAGGCCACAGGGTTCCACAATTAAACTTCAGTCATATTCCCAGGCCAGAGGGTTCCACAATCAAACCTAAGTCATCTTGCCAAGCCACAGGGTTCCACCATCAAACCTGTCATGTTCCCAGGCCAGAGTGTTCCACAATCAAACCTAAGTCATCTTTCCAAACCACAGGCTTCAACCGTCAAACCTCAGTCATGTTCCCAGTAAACAGGGCTCCAGAATCAAACCAATGTCATGTTCCCACGACACAGGGTTTGAGTATCATGCCTCAGTCAGGTTCCCCGTGCACAGGGTTCCACAATCAAACCTCAGTCATGTTGCCAGTCCACAGGTTTCTGCCATCAAACCTCAGTCAAGTTCCCAGGCCACAGGGTTCCACAATCAAGCCTCAGTCATTTTGCCAGGCCAGAGTGTTCCACCATCAAACCTCAGTCATGATCCCAGGCCCCATGTTTCCACAATGAAACCTCACTCATTTTCCCAGGCCAAAGTTTTCCAGAATCAAACCTCAGTCATATTCCCAGGACACATGGTTCCAGAACCAAACCTGAGTCACGTTCGCAGGCCACAGGTTTCAACAATCAAACCTCAGTCATGTTCCCAGGACACAGGTGTCCAGAATCAAACCTCAGTCATGTTCGCAGGGAACAGGCTTCCAGAAACAAACCTCAGTCATGTTCCCAGACCACAGGGTTCCAGAATCAAAGCTCAGTCTTGTTCCCAGGACACAGGGTTCCAGAATCAACCCGATATCATGTTCCCTGGCCACAGTTTCCACAATCAAACCTCAGTCATGTTGCCAGGCCACAGGTTTCCACCATCAAACCTCAGACAGGTTCCGAGGCCATAGAGTTCCAGAATCAAACCGTTCTCATGTTCCCAGGCCACAGGGTTCCAGAATCCACCGAAGTCATGTTCCCAGGACACAGGGTTCCAGAATCAATCCTCCGTTATGTTCCCAGGCTACAGGGTTCCAGAATAAAACCTCAGTCATGTTCCCAGTCCACAGGGTTCCAGAATCAAGGCTCAGTCAGGTTCCCGGGGCACAGTATTCCACAATCTAAACAGATGTCATGTTCCCAGGTCTCAGGGTTCCAGAATCAACCGTTCTCATGTTCCCAGGCTACAGGATTCCAGAATAAAACCTCAGTAATGTTCCCAGTCCACAGGGTTCCAGAACCAAGGCTCAGTCAGGTTTCCGGGGAAAGTATTCCACAATCTAAACAGATGTCATGTTCCCAGGCCACAGGTTTCCAGAATCACGCCTCAGTCATGTTCCCAGGCCACATGGATCCAGAATCAAAGTTCAGTCATGTTGCCAGGCCATAGGGTACCACCATCAAACCTCAGTCATATTCCCAGGCCACAGGTCTCCAGAATCAAACCGATTTCATGTTCCCAGGCAAGAGGGTACCAGAATCGAAACCGATGTCATGTTCCCAGGCCACAGGATTCCACACTCTAACATCAGTCATCTTCCCAAGCTAATGGTTTCCAGAATCAAAGCTCAATCATATTCCCAGGCCACATGGTTCCAGAATCACACCTCAGTCATGTTCCCAGGGCACAGCGTTCTAGAATGAAACCTCAGTCATGTTCACTGGACACAGGTTTCATGAATAAAATCCCAGTCATGTTCCCAGGCCACAGGGTTCCACGATTAAACCTCAGTCATCTTCGCAGGCCAGAGGGTTCCACAATCAAACATAAGTCATCTTGCCAAGACACAGGGTTCCACCGTCAAACGTCAGTCATCTTGCCAGGCCACAGGGTTCCACCATCAAGCCTCACTCATGTTCCCAAGCCTGAGGTTTCCACTATCAAACCTCAATCATGTTGCCAGGTCACAGTGTTCAACCATCAAACCTCAGTCATGTTCCCAGGACACAGGTGTCCAGAATCAAACCTCAGTCATGTTCCAAGGGAACAGGCTCCAGAAACAAACCTCAGTCATGTTCCCAGACCACAGGGTTCCAGAATCAACCCGATATCATATTCCCTGGCCACGGTCTTCCAGAATCAAACCTCAGTCATGTTGCCAGGCCACAGGTTTCCACCATCAAACCTCAGACATGTTCCCAGGCCACAAGGTTCCAGAATCAAACCGTTCTCATGTTCCCACGCCTCAGGGTTCCAGTATCCACCGATGTCAAGTTCCCAGGCCAAAGGGTTCCAAAATCAATCCTCCGTTACGTTCCCAGGCTACAGGGTTTGAGAATAAAACCTCAGTCATATTCCCAGTCCACAGGGTTCCAGAACCAAGGCTCAGTCAGGTTCCCGGGGCACAGTATTCCACAATGTAAACATATGTCATGTTCTCAGGCCACAGGGATCCAGAATCAAACTTCAGTCATGTTCCCAGGACACAGGGTTCGAGAATAAAAGCTCAGTAATGTTCCCTGGACACAGGTTTCAAAAATAAAACCCCAGGCATGTTCCCAGGCTACAGGGTTCCAGAATCAAGCCTCCCTCATACTCCAAGGCCACAGGGTTCCACAATTAAAGCTCAGTCATATTCCCAGGCCAGAGGGTTCCACAATCAAACCTAAGTCATCTTGCCAAGCCACAGGGTTCCACCATCAAACCTGTCATGTTCCCAGGCCAGAGTATTCCACAATCAAACCTAAGTCATCTTGCCAAGCCACAGGCTTCAACCGTCAAAGCTCAGTCATGTTTCCAGGCCACAGGTTTCCACCATCAAGCCTCACTCATGTTCCCAAGCCTTAGGGTTCCACTATCAAACCTCAATCATGTTGCCAGGTCACAGGGTTCAACCATCAAACCTCAGTCATGTTCCCAGTAAACAGGGCTCCAGAATCAAACCAATGTCATGTTCCCACGACACAGGGTTTGAGTATCAGGCCTCAGTCAGGTTCCCCGTGCACAGGGTTCCACAATCAAACTTCAGTCATGTTGCCAGTCCACAGGTTTCTGCCATCAAACCTCAGTCAAGTTCCCAGGCCACAGGGTTCCACAATCAAGCCTCAGTCATTTTGCCAGGCCAGAGTGTTCCACCATCAAACCTCAGTCATGATCCCAGGCCCCATGTTTCCACAATGAAACCTCAGTCATTTTCCCAGGCCAAAGTTTTCCAGAATCAAACCTCAGTCATATTCCCAGGACACATGGTTCCAGAACCAAACCTGAGTCACGTTCGCAGGCCACAGGTTTCAACAATCAAACCTCAGTCATGTTCCCAGGACACAGGTGTCCAGAATAAAACCTCAGTCATGTTCGCAGGGAACAGGCTTCCAGAAACAAACCTCAGTCATGTTCCCAGACCACAGGGTTCCAGAATCAAAGCTCAGTCTTGTTCCCAGGACACAGGGTTCCAGAATCAACCCGATATCATGTTCCCTGGCCACAGTTTCCACAATCAAACCTCAGTCATGTTGCCAGGCCACAGGTTTCCACCATCAAACCTCAGACAGGTTCCGAGGCCATAGAGTTCCAGAATCAAACCGTTCTCATGTTCCCAGGCCACAGGGTTCCAGAATCCACCGAAGTCATGTTCCCAGGACACAGGGTTCCAGAATCAATCCTCCGTTATGTTCCCAGGCTACAGGGTTCCAGAATAAAACCTCAGTCATGTTCCCAGTCCACAGGGTTCCAGAATCAAGGCTCAGTCAGGTTCCCGGGGCACAGTATTCCACAATCTAAACAGATGTCATGTTCCCAGGTCTCAGGGTTCCAGAATCAACCGTTCTCATGTTCCCAGGCTACAGGATTCCAGAATAAAACCTCAGTCATATTCCCAGTCCACAGGGTTCCAGAACCAAGGCTCAGTCAGGTTTCCGGGGAAAGTATTCCACAATCTAAACAGATGTCATGTTCCCAGGCCACAGGTTTCCAGAATCACGCCTCAGTCATATTCCCAGGCCACATGGATCCAGAATCAAAGTTCAGTCATGTTGCCAGGCCATAGGGTACCACCATCAAACCTCAGTCATATTCCCAGGCCACAGGTCTCCAGAATCAAACCGATTTCATGTTCCCAGGCAAGAGGGTACCAGAATCGAAACCGATGTCATGTTCCCAGGCCACAGGATTCCACACTCTAACATCAGTCATCTTCCCAAGCCAATGGTTTCCAGAATCAAAGCTCAATCATATTCCCAGGCCACATGGTTCCAGAATCACACCTCAGTCATGTTCCCAGGGCACAGCGTTCTAGAATGAAACCTCAGTCATGTTCACTGGACACAGGTTTCATGAATAAAATCCCAGTCATGTTCCCAGGCCACAGGGTTCCACGATTAAACCTCAGTCATCTTCGCAGGCCAGAGGGTTCCACAATCAAACCTAAGTCATCTTGCCAAGACACAGGGTTCCACCGTCAAACGTCAGTCATCTTGCCAGGCCACAGGGTTCCACCATCAAGCCTCACTCATGTTCCCAAGCCTGAGGTTTCCACTATCAAACCTCAATCATGTTGCCAGGTCACAGTGTTCAACCATCAAACCTCAGTCATGTTCCCAGGACACAGGTGTCCAGAATCAAACCTCAGTCATGTTCCAAGGGAACAGGCTCCAGAAACAAACCTCAGTCATGTTCCCAGACCACAGGGTTCCAGAATCAACCCGATATCATATTCCCTGGCCACGGTCTTCCAGAATCAAACCTCAGTCATGTTGCCAGGCCACAGGTTTCCACCATCAAACCTCAGACATGTTCCCAGGCCACAAGGTTCCAGAATCAAACCGTTCTCATGTTCCCACGCTTCAGGGTTCCAGTATCCACCGATGTCAAGTTCCCAGGCCAAAGGGTTCCAAAATCAATCCTCCGTTACGTTCCCAGGCTACAGGGTTTGAGAATAAAACCTCAGTCATATTCCCAGTCCACAGGGTTCCAGAACCAAGGCTCAGTCAGGTTCTCGGGGCACAGTATTCCACAATGTAAACATATGTCATGTTCCCAGGCCACAGGGATCCAGAATCAAACTTCAGTCATGTTCCCAGGACACAGGGTTCGAGAATAAAAGCTCAGTCATGTTCCCTGGACACAGGTTTCAAAAATAAAACCCCAGGCATGTTCCCAGGCTACAGGGTTCCAGAATCAAGCCTCCCTCATACTCCAAGGCCACAGGGTTCCACAATTAAAGCTCAGTCATATTCCCAGGCCAGAGGGTTCCACAATCAAACCTAAGTCATCTTGCCAAGCCACAGGGTTCCACCATCAAACCTGTCATGTTCCCAGGCCAGAGTATTCCACAATCAAACCTAAGTCATCTTGCCAAGCCACAGGCTTCAACCGTCAAAGCTCAGTCATGTTTCCAGGCCACAGGTTTCCACCATCAAGCCTCACTCATGTTCCCAAGCCTTAGGGTTCCACTATCAAACCTCAATCATGTTGCCAGGTCACAGGGTTCAACCATCAAACCTCAGTCATGTTCCCAGTAAACAGGGCTCCAGAATCAAACCAATGTCATGTTCCCACGACACAGGGTTTGAGTATCAGGCCTCAGTCAGGTTCCCCGTGCACAGGGTTCCACAATCAAACCTCAGTCATGTTGCCAGTCCACAGGTTTCTGCCATCAAACCTCAGTCAAGTTCCCAGGCCACAGGGTTCCACAATCAAGCCTCAGTCATTTTGCCAGGCCAGAGTGTTCCACCATCAAACCTCAGTCATGATCCCAGGCCCCATGTTTCCACAATGAAACCTCACTCATTTTCCCAGGCCAAAGTTTTCCAGAATCAAACCTCAGTCATATTCCCAGGACACATGGTTCCAGAACCAAACCTGAGTCACGTTCGCAGGCCACAGGTTTCAACAATCAAACCTCAGTCATGTTCCCAGGACACAGGTGTCCAGAATCAAACCTCAGTCATGTTCGCAGGGAACAGGCTTCCAGAAACAAACCTCAGTCATGTTCCCAGACCCCAGGGTTCCAGAATCAAACCTCAGTCTTGTTCCCAGGACACAGGGTTCCAGAATCAACGCGATATCATGTTCCCTGGCCACAGTCTTCCACAATCAAACCTCAGTCATGTTGCCAGGCCACAGGTTTCCACCATCAAACCTCAGACATGTTCCCAGGCCATAGAGTTCCAGAATCAAACCGTTCTCATGTTCCCAGGCCACAGGGTTCCAGAATCCACCGAAGTCATGTTCCCAGGACACAAGGTTCCAGAATCAATCCTCCGTTACGTTCCCAGGCTACAGGGTTCCAGAATAAAACCTCATTCATTTTCCCAGTCCACAGGGTTCCAGAACCAAGGCTCAGTCAGGTTCCCGGGACACAGTATTCCACAATCTAAACAGATGTCATGTTCCCAGGACTCAGGGTTCCAGAATCCACCGATGTCATGTTCCCAGGCCACAGGGTTCCAGAATCAATCCTCAGTTATGTTCCCAGGCTACAGGGTTCCAGAATAAAACCTCAGTTAGGTTCCCAGTCCACAGGGTTCCAGAACCAAGCCTCAGTCAGGTTCCCGGGGCACAGTATTCCACAATCTAAACATATGTCATGTTCGTAGGCCACAGTTTTCCAGAATCACGCCTCAGTCATTTTCCCAGGCCACAGGGATCCAGAATCAAACTTCAGTCATGTTCCCAGGACACAGGATTCGAGAATAAAATCTCAGTCATGTTCCCTGGATACAGGTTTCAAAAATAAAACCCCAGCCATGTTCCGAGGGCACAGGGTTCCAGAATCAAGCCTCACTCATACTCCAAGGCCACAGGGTTCCACAATTAAAGCTCAGTCATATTCCTAGGCCAGAGGGTTCCACAATCAAACCTAAGTCCTCTTGCAAGACCACAGGTTTCCACCATCAAACCGATTTCATGTTCCCAGGCAACAGGGTACCAGAATCCAAACCGATGTCATGTTCCCAGGACACAGAATTCCACACTCTAACATCAGTCATCTTCCCAGGCCAATGGTTTCCAGAATCAAACCTCAGTCATATTCCCAGGCCACATGGTTCCAGAATCAAACCTCAGTCGTGTTCCCAGGACACAGGGTTCCAGAATCAAACCTCAGTCATGTTCCCTGGACACAGGTTTCAGAAATAAAATCCCAGTCATGTTCCCAGGCCCCAGGGTTCCACAATTAAACCTCAGTCATATTCCCAGGCCAGAGGGTTCCACAATCAAACCTAAGTCATCTTGCCAAGCCACAGGATTCCACCATCAAACCTGTCATGTTCCCAGGCCAGAGTGTTCCACAATCAAACCTAAGTCATCTTGCCAAGCCACAGGCTTCAACCGTCAAACCTCAGTCATGTTTCCAGGCCACAGGGTTCCACCATCAAGCCTCACTCATGTTCCCAAGCCTGAGGGTTCCACTATCAAACCTCAATCATGTTGCCAGGTCACAGGGTTCAACCATCAAACCTCAGTCATGTTCCCAGTAAACAGGGCTCCAGAATCAAACCAATGTCATGTTCCCACGACACAGGGTTTGAGTATCAGGCCACAGTCAGGTTCCCCGTGCACAGGGTTCCACAATCAAACTTCAGTCATGTTGCCAGTCCACAGGTTTCTGCCATCAAACCTCAGTCAAGTTGCCAGGCCACAGGGTTCAAGAATGAAGCGTCAGTCATTTTGCCAGGCCATAGTCTTCCACCATCAAACCTCAGTCATGATCCCAGGCCACATGTTTCCACAATGAAACCTCAGTCATTTTCCCAGGCCAAAGGTTTACAGAATCAAACCTCAGTTATATTCCCAGGACACATGGTTCCGGAACCAAACCTGAGCCATGTTCGCAGGACACAGGTTTCAACAATCAAACCTCAGTCATGTTCCCAGGACACAGGTGTCCAGAATCAAACCTCAGTCATGTTCCCAGGGAACAGGTTTCCAGAAAGAAACCTCAGTCATGTTCCCAGAACACAGGGTTCCAGAATCAAACCTCAGTCGTGTTCCCTGCACACAGGTTTCCAGAATCAACCCGATATCATGTTCCCTGGCCACACTCTTCCAGAATCAAACCGTAGTCATGTTGCCAGGCCACAGGTTTCCACCATCAAACCTCAGACATGTTCCCAGGCCACAGGGTTCCAGAATCAAACCGTTCTCATGTTCCCAGGCCACAGGGTTCCAGAATCCAACGATATCATGTTCCCAGGACACAGGGTTCCAGAATCAATCCTCAGTTATGTTACCAGGCTACAGGATTCCGGAATAAAACCTCAGTCATGTTCCCAGTCCACAGGGTTCCAGAACCAAGGCTCAGTCAGGTTCCCGGGGCACAGTATTCCACAATCTAAACAGATGTCATGTTCCCAGGCCACAGTTTCCCAGAATCACGCCTCAGTCATGTTCCCAGGAAACGGGGATCAAGAATCAAACTTCAGTCATGTTCCCAGGCCACAGGGATCCAGAATCAAACCTCAGTCATGTTGCCAGGCCATAGGGTACCACCATCAAACCTCACTCATATTCCCACACCACAGGTTTCCACAATCAAACCGATTCATGTTCCCAGGCAACAGGGTACCAGAATCCAAAACGATGTCATGTTCTCAGGCCACAGGATTCCACACTCTAACATCAGTCATGTTCCCAGGGCAATGGTTTCCAGAATCAAACCTCAGTCATACTCCCAGGCCACTTGGTTCCAGAATCAAACCTCAGTCATGTTCCCAGGACACAGGGTTCCAGAATAAAACCTCAGTCATGTTCCCAGGACACAGGTTTCAGAAATAAAATCCCAGTCATGTTCCCAGGCCACAGGGTTCCACAATTAAACCTCAGTCATATTCCCAGGCCGGAGGGTTCCACAATCAAACCTCAGTCCTGTAGCCAGGCCACGGTTCAACCATCAAGCTTCAGTAATGTTCCCAGGCCAGACTGTTCCACAATCAAACCTAAGTTATCTTGCCAAGCCTCAGGGTTCCACCATCAAACATCAGTCCCGTTGCCAGGCCACAGGTTTCCACCATCAAGCCTCACTCAGGTTCCCAAGCCTGAGGGTTCCACTATCAAACCTCAATCATGTTGCCAGGCCACCGGTTTCAACCTTCAAACCTCAGTCATGTTCCCAGTAAACAGGGCTCCAGAATCAAACCAATGTCCTGTTCCCCGGCCACGGGGTTCCAGTATCAGGCCTCAGTCATGGTCCCAGTGCACAGGGTTCCACAATCAAACCTCAGTCATGTTGCCAGTCCACAGGTTTCTGCCATCCAACCTCAGTCAAGTTGCCATGCCACAGGGTTCCAGAATCAAGCCTCAGTCATTTTGTCAGGCCATAGTGTTCCACCATCAAACCTCAGTCATGATCCCAGGCCACATGTTTTCACAATGAAACCTCAGTCATTTTCCCAGGCCAAAGGTTTCCATAATCAAACCTCAGTCATATTCCCAGGACACATGGTTCCAGAACCAAACCTGAGTCATGTTCTCAGGGCACAGGTTTCAACAATCAAACGTCAGTCATGTTCCCAGTAAACAGTGCTCCAGAATCAAACCAATGTCATGTTCCCACCCCACGGGGTTCCAGTGTGAGGCCTCAGGCATATTCCCCTTGCACAGGGTTCCACACTCAAACCTCAGTCATGTTGCCAGGTCACAGGATTCCACCATCAAACCTCAGACATGTTCCCAGTCCACAGGGTTCCAGAATCAATCTTCAGTTATGTTCCCAGGCTACAGGGTTCCAGAATAAAACCTCAGTCATGTTCCCAGTCCACAGGGTTCCAGAACCAAGGCTCAGTCAGGTTCCCGGGGCACAGTATTCCACAATCTAAACAGATGTCATGTTCCCAGGCCACAGGGATCCAGAATCCACCCATGTCAAGTTCCCAGGCCACAGGGTTCCAGAATCAATCCTCAGTCATGTTGCCAGGCCATAGTGTACCACCATCAAACCTCAGTCATATTCCCAGGCCACAGGTTTCCACATTCAAACCGATTTCATGTTCCCAAGCAACAGGGTACCAGAATCCAAAACGATGTCATGTTCCCAGGCCACAGGATTCCACAATCTAACAACAGTCATGTACCCAGGCCAATGGTTTCCACAATCAAACCTCAGTCATACTCCCAGGCCACTTGGTTCCAGAATCAAACCTCAGTCATGTTCCCAGGACACAGGGCTCTAGAATAAAACCTCAGTCATGGTCCCAGTCCACAGGGGTCCAGAACCATGGCTCAGTCAGGTTGCCGGGGCACAGTATTCCACAATATAAACAAATGTCATGTTCCCAGGCCTCAGGGTTCCAGAATCAACCGAATAGCATGTTTCCTGACCACAGTCTTTCAGAATCAAACCTCAGTCATGTTGCCAGGCCACAGGTTTCCACCATCAAACCTCAGACATGTTTCCAGGCCACAGGGTTCCAGAATCAAACCGTTCTCATGTTCCCAGGCCACAGGGATCCAGAATCAAACTTCAGTCATGTTCCCAGGACACAGGGTTCGAGAATAAAACCTCAGTCATGTTCCCTGGACACAGGTTTCAAAAATGAAACACCAGGCATGTTCCCAGGCCACAGGGTTCCAGAATCAATCCTCACTCATACTCCAAGGCCACAGGGTTCCACAATTAAAGCTCAGTCATATTCCCAGGCCAGAGTGTTCCACAATCAAACCTAAGTCCTCTTGCCAGGCCACAGGATTCCACCATCAAACCTCAGTCATGTTCCCAGGCCACAGGGATCCAGAATCAAACCTCAGTCATGTTGCGAGGCCATAGGGTACCACCATGAAACCTCAGTCATATTCCCAGACCACAGGTTTCCACCATCAAACCGATGTCATGTTCCCAGGCAACAGGGTACCAGAATCCAAACCGATGTCATGTTCCCAGGCCACAGGATTCCACACTGTAATATCAGTCATCTTCCCAGGCCAATGGTTTCCAGATTCAAACCTCAGTCATATTCCCAGGCCACATGGTTACAGAATCAAACCTCAGTCGTGTTCCTAGGACACAGAGTTCCAGAATAAAACCTCAGTCATGTTCCCTGGACACAGGTTTCAGAAATAAAATCCCACTCATGTTCCCAGGCCACAGGGTTCCACAATTAAACCTCTGTCATATTCCCAGGCCAGAGGGTTCCACAATCAAACCTCCGTCCTGTTGCCAGGCCACAGGGTTCCACCATCAAGCCTCACTCATGTTCCCAAGCCTGAGGGTTGCACTATGAATCGTCAATCATGTTGCCAGGCCAAAGGTTTCAACCATCAAACCTCAGTCATGTTCCCAGTAAACAGGGCTCCAGAATCAAACCAATGTCATGTTCCCACGACACAGGGTTTGAGTATCAGGCCTCAGTCAGGTTCCCCGTGCACAGGGTTCCACAATCAAACTTCAGTCATGTTGCCAGTCCACAGGTTTCTGCCATCAAACCTCAGTCAAGTTGCCAGGCCACAGGGTTCCAGAATGAAGCGTCAGTCATTTTGCCAGGCCATAGTCTTCCACCATCAAACCTCAGTCATGATCCCAGGCCACATGTTTCCACAATGAAACCTCAGTCATTTTCCCAGGCCAAAGGTTTACAGAATCAAACCTCAGTTATATTCCCAGGACACATGGTTCCAGAAACAAACCTGAGTCACTTTCGCAGGACACAGGTTTCAACAATCAAACCTCAGTCATGTTCCCAGGACACAGGTGTCCAGAATCAAACCTCAGTCATGTTCCCAGGGAACAGGTTTCCAGAAAGAAACCTCAGTCATGTTCCCAGAACACAGGGTTCCAGAATCAAACCTCAGTCGTGTTCCCTGCACACAGGTTTCCAGAATCAACCCGATATCAGGTTCCCTGGCCACACTCTTCCAGAATCATACCGTAGTCATGTTGCCAGGCCACAGGTTTCCACCATCAAACCTCAGACATGTTCCCAGGCCACAGGGTTCCAGAATCAAACCGTTCTCATGTTCCCAGGCCACAGGGTTCCAGAATCCACCGGTATCATGTTCCCAGGACACAGGGTTCCAGAATCAATCCTCAGTTATGTTACCAGGCTACAGGATTCCAGAATAAAACCTCAGTCATGTTCCCAGTCCACAGGGTTCCAGAACCAAGGCTCAGTCAGGTTCCCGGGGCACAGTATTCCACAATCTAAACAGATGTCATGTTCCCAGGCCACAGTTTCCCAGAATCACGCCTCAGTCATGTTCCCAGGAAACGGGGATCAAGAATCAAACTTCAGTCATGTTCCCAGGCCACAGGGATCCAGAATCAAACCTCAGTCATGTTGCCAGGCAATAGGGTACCACCATCAAACCTCACTCATATTCCCACACCACAGGTTTCCACAATCAAACCGATTCATGTTCCCAGGCAACAGGGTACCAGAATCCAAAACGATGTCATGTTCTCAGGCCACAGGATTCCACACTCTAACATCAGTCATGTTCCCAGGGCAATGGTTTCCAGAATCAAACCTCAGTCATACTCCCAGGCCACTTGGTTCCAGAATCAAACCTCAGTCATGTTCCCTGGACACAGGTTTCAGAAATAAAATCCCAGTCATGTTCCCAGGCCACAGGGTTCCAGAATTAAACCTCAGTCATATTCCCAGGCCGGAGGGTTCCACAATCAAACCTCAGTCCTGTAGCCAGGCCACGGTTCAACCATCAAGCTTCAGTAATGTTCCCAGGCCAGACTGTTCCACAATCAAACCTAAGTTATCTTGCCAAGCCTCAGGGTTCCACCATCGAACATCAGTCCCGTTGCCAGGCCACAGGGTTCCACCATCAAGCCTCACTCAGGTTCCCAAGCCTGAGGGTTCCACTATCAAACCTCAATCATGTTGCCAGGCCACCGGTTTCAACCTTCAAACCTCAGTCATGTTCCCAGTAAACAGGGCTCCAGAATCAAACCAATGTCCTGTTCCCCGGCCACGGGGTTCCAGTATCAGGCCTCAGACTTTTTCCCCGTGCACAGGGTTCCACAATCAAACCTCAGTCATGTTGCCAGTCCACAGGTTTCTGCCATCAAACCTCAGTCAAGTTGCCATGCCAGAGGGTTCCAGAATCAAGCCTCAGTCATTTTGCCAGGCCATAGTGTTCCACCATCAAACCTCAGTCATTATCCCAGGCCACATGTTTCCACAATGAAACCTCAGTCATTTTCCCAGGCCAAATGTTTCCAGAATCAAACCTCAGTCATATTCCCAGGACACATGGTTCCAGAACCAAACCTGAGTCATGTTCTCAGGGCACAGGTTTCAACAATCAAACGTCAGTCATGTTCCCAGTAAACAGTGCTCCAGAATCAAAGCAATGTCATGTTCCAACGCCACGGGGTTCCAGTGTGAGGCCTCAGTCATATTCCCCGTGCACAGGGTTCCACAATCAAACCTCAGTCATGTTGTCAGGTCACAGGCTTCCACCATCAAACCTCAGACATGTTCCCAGTCCACAAGGTTCCAGAATCAATCTTCAGTTATGTTCCCAGGCTACAGGGTTCCAGAATAAAACCTCAGTCATGTTCCCAGTCCACAGGGTTCCAGAACCAAGGCTCAGTCAGGTTCCCGGGGCTCAGTATTCCACAATCTAAACAGATGTCATGTTCCCAGGCCACAGGGATCCAGAATCCACCCATGTCATGTTCCCAGGCCACAGGGTTCCAGAATCAATCCTCAGTCATGTTGCCAGGGCATAGGGTACCACCATCAAACCTCAGTCATATTCCCAGGCCACAGGTTTCCACAATCAAACCGATTTCATGTTCCCAGGCAACAGGGTACCAGAATCCAAAACGATGTCTTGTTCCCAGGCCACAGGATTCCACAATCTAACAACAGTCATGTACCCAGGCCAATGGTTTCCACAATCAAACCTCAGTCATACTCCCAGGCCACTTGGTTCCAGAATCAAACCTCAGTCATGTTTCCAGGACACAGGGCTCCAGAATAAAACCTCAGTCATGTTCCCAGTCCACAGGGGTCTAGAACCATGGCTCAGTCAGGATCCCGGGGCACAGTATTCCACAATATTAACAGATGTCATGTTCCCAGGCCTCAGGGTTCCAGAATCAACCCAATAGCATGTTCCCTGACCACAGTCTTTCAGAATCAAACCTCAGTCATGTTGCCAGGCAACAGGTTTCCACCATCAAACCTCAGACATGTTTCCAGGCCACAGGGTTCCAGAATCAAACCGTTCTCATGTTCCCAGGCCACAGGGATCCAGAATCAATCTTCAGTCATGTTCCCAGGACACAGGGTTCGAGAATAAAACCTCAGTCATGTTCCCTGGACACAGGTTTCAAAAATAAAACCCCAGGCATGTTCCCAGGCCACAGGGTTCCAGAATCAAGCCTCACTCATACTCCAAGGCCACAGGGTTCCACAATTAAAGCTCAGTCATATTCCCAGGCCAGAGGGTTCCACAATCAAACCTAAGTCCTCTTGCCAGGCCACAGGATTCCACCATCAAACCTCACTCATATTCCCAGACCACAGGTTTCCACCATCAAACCGATGTCATGTTCCCAGGCAACAGGATTCCACACTGTAACATCAGTCATCTTCCCAGGCCAATGGTTTCCAGATTCAAACCTCAGTCATATTCCCAGGCCACATGGTTACAGAATCAAACCTCAGTCGTGTTCCTAGGACACAGAGTTCCAGAATAAAACCTAAGTCATGTTCCCTGGACACAGGTTTCAGAAATAAAATCCCACTCATGTTCCCAGGCCACAGGGTTCCACAATTAAACCTCAGTCATATTCCCAGGCCAGAGGGTTCCACAATCAAACCTCCGTCCTGTTGCCAGGCCACAGGGTTCCACCATCAAGCCTCACTCATGTTCCCAAGACTGAGGGTTCCACTATGAATCGTCAATCATGTTGCCAGGCCAAAGGTTTCAACCATCAAACCTCAGGCATGTTCCCAGTAAACAGGGCTCCAGAATCAAACCAATGTCATGTTCCCACGCCACGGAGTTCCAGTATCAGGCCTCAGTCATATTCCCCGTGCACAGGGTTCCACAGTCAAACCTCAGTCATGTTGCCAGTCCACAGGTTTCTACCATCCAACCTCAGTCAATTTGCCATGCCAGAGGGTTCCAGAATCAAGCCTCAGTCATTTTGCCAGGCCATAGTGTTCCACCATCCAACCTCAGTCATGATCCCAGGCCACATGTTTCCACAATGAAACCTCAGTCATTTTCCCAGGCCAAATGTTTCCAGAATCAAACCTCAGTCATATTCCCAGGACACATGGTTCCAGAATCAAACCTGAGTCATGTTCACAGCCCACAGATTTCAACAATCAAACTTCAGTCATGTTCCCAGGACACAGGTGTCCAGAATCAAACCTCAGTCATGTTCCCAGGGAACAGGCTTCCAGAAACAAACCTCAGTCATCTGCCCAGACCACAGGGTTCCAGAATCAACCCGATATCATGTTCCCTGGCCACAGTCTTCCAGAATAAAACCTCAGCCATGTTGCCAGGCCACAGTTTTCCACCATCAAACCTCAGTCATGTTCCCAGGCCACAGGGATCCAGAACCAAACTTCAGTCATGTTCCAAGGACACAGGGTTCGAGAATAAAACCTCAGTCATGTTCCCTGGACACAGGTTTCAAAAATAAAACCCCAGGCATGTTCCCAGGCCACAGGGTTCCAGAGTCAAGCCTCACACATACTCCAAGGCCACAGGGTTCCACAATTAAAGTTCAGTCATATTCCCAGGCCAGAGGTTTCCACAATCAAACCTAAGTCCTCTTACCAGGCCACAGGATTCCACCATCAAACCTCAGTCATGTTCCCAGGCCACAGGGATCCAGAATCAAACTTCAGGCATGTTGCCAGGCCATAGGGTACCACCATCAAACCTCAGTCATATTCCCAGACCACAGGTTTCCACCATCAAACCGATTTCATGTTCCCAGGCAACAGGGTACCAGAATCCAAACCGATGTCATATTCCCAGGCCACAGGATTCCACACTGTAACATCAGTCATCTTCCCAGGCCAATGGTTTCCAGAATCAAACCTCAGTCATATTCCCAGGCCACATGGTTCCAGAATCAAACCTCAGTCGTGTTCCCAGGACACAGGGTTCCAGAATCAAAACTCAGTCATGTTCCCTGGACACAGGTTTCAGAAATAAAATCCCAGTCATGTTCCCAGGCCACAGGGCTCCACAATTAAACTTCAGTCATATTCCCAGGCCAGAGGGTTCCACAATCAAACCTAAGTCATCTTGCCAAGCCACAGGGTTCCACCATCAAACCTGTCATGTTCCCAGGCCAGAGTGTTCCACAATCAAACCTAAGTCATCTTGCCAACCCACAGGCTTCAACCGTCAAACCTCAGTCATGTTTCCAGGCCATAGGGTTCCACCATCAAGCCTCATTCATGTTCCCAAGCCTTAGGGTTCCACTATCAAACCTCAATCATGTTGCCAGGTCACAGGGTTCAACCATCAAACCTCAGTCATGTTCCCAGTAAACAGGGCTCCAGAATCAAACAAATGTCATGTTCCCACGACACAGGGTTTGAGTATCAGGCCTCAGTCAGGTTCCCCGTGCACAGGGTTCCACAATCAAACCTCAGTCATGTTGCCAGTCCACATGTTTCTGCCATCAAACCTCAGTCAAGTTCCCAGGCCACAGGGTCCACAATCAAGCCTCAGTCATTTTGCCAGGCCAGAGTGTTCCACCATCAAACCTCCATCATGATCCCAGGCCACATGTTTCCACAATGAAACCTCAGTCATTTTCCCAGGCCAAAGTTTTCCAGAATCAAACCTCAGTCATATTCCCAGGACACATGGTTCCAGAACCAAACCTGAGTCACGTTCGCAGGCCACAGGTTTCAACAATCAAACCTCAGTCATGTTCCCAGGACACAGGTGTCCAGAATCAAACCTCAGTCATGTTCGCAGGGAACAGGCTTCCAGAAACAAACCTCAGTCATGTTCCCAGACCACAGGGTTCCAAAATCAAAGCTCAGTCTTGTTCCCAGGACACAGGGTTCCAGAATCAACCCGATATCATGTTCCCTGGCCACAGTCTTCCACAATCAAACCTCAGTCATGTTGCCAGGCCACAGGTTTCCACCATCAAACCTCAGACATGTTACCAGGCCATGGAGTTCCAGAATCAAACCGTTCTCATGTTCCCAGGCCACAGGGTTCCAGAATCCACCGAAGTCATGTTCCCAGGACACAGGGTTCCAGAATCAATCCTCCGTTACGTTCCCAGGCTACAGGGTTCCAGAATAAAACCTCAGTCATGTTCCCAGTCCACAGGGTTCCAGAATCAAGGCTCAGTCAGGCTCCCGGGGCACAGTATTCCACAATCTAAACAGATGTCATGTTCCCAGGCCTCAGGGTTCCAGAATCAAACCGTTCTCATGTTCCCAGGCTACAGGATTCCAGAATAAAACCTCAGTCATGTTCCCAGTCCACAGGGTTCCAGAACCAAGGCTCAGTCAGGTTCCCGGGGCTAAGTATTCCACAATCTAAACAGATGTCATGTTCCCAGGCCACAGTTTTCCAGAATCACGCCTCAGTCATGTTCCCAGGCCACAGGGTTCCAGAATCAATCCTCAGTCGTGTTCCCAGGACACAGGGTTCCAGAATAAAACCTCAGTCATGTTCCCTGGACACAGGTTTCAGAAATAAAATCCCAGTCATGTTCCCAGGACACAGGGTTCCACAATTAAACTTCAGTCATATTCCCAGGCCAGAGGGTTCCACAAACAAACCTAAGTCATCTTGCCAAGCCACAGGGTTCCACCATCCAACCTGTCATGTTCCCAGGCCAGAGTGTTCCACAATCAAACCTAAGTCATCTTGCCAAGCCACAGGCTTCAACCGTCAAACCTCAGTCATATTTCCAGGCCACAGGGTTCCAGAATCCACCGATATCATGTACCCAGGACACAGGGTTCCACAATCAATCCTCAGTTATGTTCCCAGGCTACAGGGTTCCAGAGTAAAACCTCAGTCAAGTTCTGAGTCCACAGGGGTCCAAAACCAACGCTCAGTCAGGTTCCCGGGGAACAGTATTCCACAATCTACACAGATGTCATGTTCCTAGGCCACAGTTTTCCAGAATCACGCCTCAGTCATGTTGCCAGGTCACAGGGATCCAGAATCAAACCGATATCATGTTCCCTGGCCACAGTCTTCCAGAATCAAACCTCAGTCATATTGCCAGGGCATAGGGTACGACCATCAAACCTCACTCATATTCTCAGGCCACAGGTTTCCACAATCAAACCGATTTCATGTTCCCAGGCAACAGGGTACCAGAATCCAAAACGATGTCATGTTCCCAGGCCACAGGATTCCACAATCTAACAACAGTCATGTTCCCAGGCCAATGGTTTCCAGACTCAAACCTCAGTCATACTCCCACGCCACTTGGTTCCAGAATCAAACCTCAGTCATGTCCCCAGGCCACAGGGATCCAGAATCAAACTTCAGTCATGTTGCGAGGCCATAGGGTACCACCATCAAACCTCAGTCATATTCCCAGACCACAGGTTTCCACCATCAAACCGATGTCATGTTCCCAGGCAACAGGGTACCAGAATCCAAACCGATGTCATGTTCCCAGGCCACAGGATTCCACACTGTAATATCAGTCATCTTCCCAGGCCAATGGTTTCCAGATTCAAACCTCAGTCATATTCCCAGGCCACATGGTTACAGAATCAAACCTCAGTCGTGTTCCTAGGACACAGAGTTCCAGAATAAAACCTCAGTCATGTTCCCTGGACACAGGTTTCAGAAATAAAATCCCACTCATGTTCCCAGGCCACAGGGTTCCACAATTAAACCTCAGTCATATTCCCAGGCCAGAGGGTTCCACAATCAAACCTCCGTCCTGTTGCCAGGCCACAGGGTTCCACCATCAAGCCTCACTCATGTTCCCAAGACTGAGGGTTCCACTATGAATCGTCAATCATGTTGCCAGGCCAAAGGTTTCAACCATCAAACCTCAGTCATGTTCCCAGTAAACAGGGCTCCAGAATCAAACCAATGTCATGTTCCCACGACACAGGGTTTGAGTATCAGGCCTCAGTCAGGTTCCCCGTGCACAGGGTTCCACAATCAAACTTCAGTCATGTTGCCAGTCCACAGGTTTCTGCCATCAAACCTCAGTCAAGTTGCCAGGCCAGAGGGTTCCAGAATGAAGCGTCAGTCATTTTGCCAGGCCATAGTCTTCCACCATCAAACCTCAGTCATGATCCCAGGCCACATGTTTCCACAATGAAACCTCAGTCATTTTCCCAGGCCAAAGGTTTACAGAATCAAACCTCAGTTATATTCCCAGGACACATGGTTCCAGAAACAAACCTGAGTCACTTTCGCAGGACACAGGTTTCAACAATCAAACCTCAGTCATGTTCCCAGGACACAGGTGTCCAGAATCAAACCTCAGTCATGTTCCCAGGGAACAGGTTTCCAGAAAGAAACCTCAGTCATGTTCCCAGAACACAGGGTTCCAGAATCAAACCTCAGTCGTGTTCCCTGCACACAGGTTTCCAGAATCAACCCGATATCAGGTTCCCTGGCCACACTCTTCCAGAATCATACCGTAGTCATGTTGCCAGGCCACAGGTTTCCACCATCAAACCTCAGACATGTTCCCAGGCCACAGGGTTCCAGAATCAAACCGTTCTCATGTTCCCAGGCCACAGGGTTCCAGAATCCACCGGTATCATGTTCCCAGGACACAGGGTTCCAGAATCAATCCTCAGTTATGTTACCAGGCTACAGGATTCCAGAATAAAACCTCAGTCATGTTCCCAGTCCACAGGGTTCCAGAACCAAGGCTCAGTCAGGTTCCCGGGGCACAGTATTCCACAATCTAAACAGATGTCATGTTCCCAGGCCACAGTTTCCCAGAATCATGCCTCAGTCATGTTCCCAGGAAACGGGGATCAAGAATCAAACTTCAGTCATGTTCCCAGGCCACAGGGATCCAGAATCAAACCTCAGTCATGTTGCCAGGCCATAGGGTACCACCATCAAACCTCACTCATATTCCCACACCACAGGTTTCCACAATCAAACCGATTCATGTTCCCAGGCAACAGGGTACCAGAATCCAAAACGATGTCATGTTCTCAGGCCACAGGATTCCACACTCTAACATCAGTCATGTTCCCAGGGCAATGGTTTCCAGAATCAAACCTCAGTCATACTCCCAGGCCACTTGGTTCCAGAATCAAACCTCAGTCATGTTCCCTGGACACAGGTTTCAGAAATAAAATCCCAGTCATGTTCCCAGGCCACAGGGTTCCAGAATTAAACCTCAGTCATATTCCCAGGCCGGAGGGTTCCACAATCAAACCTCAGTCCTGTAGCGAGGCCACGGTTCAACCATCAAGCTTCAGTAATGTTCCCAGGCCAGACTGTTCCACAATCAAACCTAAGTTATCTTGCCAAGCCTCAGGGTTACACCGTCAAACATCAGTCCCGTTGCCAGGCCACAGGGTTCCACCATCAAGCCTAACTCAGGTTCCCAAGCCTGAGGGTTCCACTATCAAACCTCAATCATGTTGCCAGGCCACCGGTTCCAACCTTCAAACCTCAGTCATGTTCCCAGTAAACAGGGCTCCAGAATCAAACCAATGTCCTGTTCCCCGGCCACGGGGTTCCAGTATCAGGCCTCAGACTTTTTCCCCGTGCACAGGGTTCCACAATCAAACCTCAGTCATGTTGCCAGTCCACAGGTTTCTACCATCAAACCTCAGTCAAGTTGCCATGCCAGAGGGTTCTAGAATCAAGCCTCAGTCATTTTGCCAGGCCATAGTGTTCCACCATCCAACCTCAGTCATGATCCCAGGCCACATGTTTCCACAATGAAACCTCAGTCATTTTCCCAGGCCAAATGTTTCCAGAATCAAACCTCAGTCATATTCCCAGGACACATGGTTCCAGAATCAAACCTGAGTCATGTTCACAGCCCACAGATTTCAACAATCAAACTTCAGTCATGTTCCCAGGACACAGGTGTCCAGAATCAAACCTCAGTCATGTTCCCAGGGAACAGGCTTCCAGAAACAAACCTCAGTCATGTGCCCAGACCACAGGGTTCCAGAATCAACCCGATATCATGTTCCCTGGCCGCAGTCTTCCAGAATCAAACCTCAGCCATGTTGCCAGGCCACAGTTTTCCACCATCAAACCTCAGTCATGTTCACAGGCCACAGGGATCCAGAACCAAACTTCAGTCATGTTCCCAGGACACAGGGTTCGAGAATAAAACCTCAGTCATGTTCCCTGGACACAGGTTTCAAAAATAAAACCCCAGGCATGTTCCCAGGCCACAGGGTTCCAGAGTCAAGCCTCACACATACTCCAAGGCCACAGGGTTCCACAATTAAAGTTCAGTCATATTCCCAGGCCAGAGGGTTCCACAATCAAACCTAAGTCCTCTTACCAGGCCACAGGATTCCACCATCAAACCTCAGTCATGTTCCCAGGCCACAGGGATCCAGAATTAAACTTCAGGTATGTTGCCAGGCCATAGGGTACCACCATCAAACCTCAGTCATATTCCCAGACCACAGGTTTCCACCATCAAACCGATGTCATGTTCCCAGGCAACAGGGTAGCAGAATCCAAAACGATGTCATATTCCCAGGCCACAGGATTCCACACTCTAACATCAGTCATCTTCCCAGGCCAATGGTTTCCTGAATCAAACCTCAGTCATATTCCCAGGCCACATGGTTCCAGAATCAAACCTCAGTCTTGTTCCCAGGACACAGGGTTCCAGAATCAAACCTCAGTCATGTTCCCTGGACACAGGTTTCAGAAATAAAATCCCAGTCATGTTCCCAGGCCACAGGGTTCCACAATTAAACTTCAGTCATATTCCCAGGCCAGAGGGTTCCACAATCAAACCTAAGTCATCTTGCCAAGCCACAGGGTTCCACCATCAAACCTGTCATGTTCCCAGGCCAGAGTGTTCCACAATCAAACCTAAGTCATCTTGCCAAGCCACAGGCTTCAACCGTCAAACCTCAGTCATGTTTCCAGGCCACAGGGTTCCACCATCAAGCCTCACTCATGTTCCCAAGCCTTAGGGTTCCACTATCAAACCTCAATCATGTTGCCAGGTCACAGGGTTCAACCATCAAACCTCAGTCATGTTCCCAGTAAACAGGGCTCCAGAATCAAACCAATGTCATGTTCCCACGACACAGGGTTTGAGTGTCAGGCCTCAGTCAGGTTCCCCGTGCACAGGGTTCCACAATCAAACCTCAGTCATGTTGCCAGTCCACAGGTTTCTGCCATCAAACCTCAGTCAAGTTCCCAGGCCACAGGCTTCCACAATCAAGCCTCAGTCATTTTGCCAGGCCAGAGTGTTCCACCATCAAACCTCAGTCATGATCCCAGGCCACATGTTTCCACAATGAAACCTCAGTCATTTTCCCAGGCCAAAGTTTTCCAGAATCAAACCTCAGTCATATTCCCAGGACACATGGTTCCAGAACCAAACCTGAGTCACGTTCGCAGGCCACAGGTTTCAACAATCAAACCTCAGTCATGTTCCCAGGACACAGGTGTCCAGAATCAAACCTCAGTCATGTTCGCAGGGAACAGGCTTCCAGAAACAAACCTCAGTCATGTTCCCAGACCACAGGGTTCCAGAATCAAAGCTCAGTCTTGTTCCCAGGACACAGGGTTCCAGAATCAACCCGATATCATGTTCCCTGGCCACAGTCTTCCACAATCAAACCTCAGTCATGTTGCCAGGCCACAGGTTTCCACCATCAAACCTCAGACATGTTCCCAGGCCATAGAGTTCCAGAATCAAACCGTTCTCATGTTCCCAGGCCACAGGGTTCCAGAATCCACCGAAGTCATGTTCCCAGGACACAGGGTTCCAGAATCAATCCTCCGTTACGTTCCCAGGCTACAGGGTTCCAGAATCAAACCTCAGTCATGTTCCCAGTCCACAGGGTTTCAGAATCAAGGCTCAGTCAGGTTCCCGGGGCACAGTATTCCACAATCTAAACAGATGTCATGTTCCCAGGTCTCAGGGTTCCAGAATCAAACCGTTCTCATGTTCCCAGGTTACAGGATTCCAGAATAAAACCTCAGTCATGTTCCCAGTCCACAGGGTTCCAGAACCAAGGCTCAGTCAGGTTTCCGGGGAAAGTATTCCACAATCTAAACAGATGTCATGTTCCCAGGCCACAGTTTTCCAGAATCACGCCTCAGTCATGTTCCCAGGCAACATGGATCCAGAATCAAAGTTCAGTCATGTTGCCAGGCCATAGGGTACCACCATCAAACCTCAGTCATATTCCCAGGCCACAGGTCTCCAGAATCAAACCGATTTCATGTTCCCAGGCAAGAGGGTACCAGAATCGAAACCTATGTCATGTTCCTAGACCACAGGATTCCACACTCTAACATCAGTCATCTTCCCAGGCCAATGGTTTCCAGAATCAAAGCTCAGTCATATTCCCAGGCCACATGGTTCCAGAATCACACCTCAGTCATGTTCTCAGGGCATAGCGTTCCAGAATGAAACCTCAGTCATGTTCACTGGACACAGGTTTCATAAATAAAATCCCAGTCATGTTCCCAGGCCACAGGGTTCCACGATTAAACCTCAGTCATCTTCGCAGGCCAGAGGGTTCCACAATCAAACCTAAGTCTTCTTGCCAAGACACAGGGTTCCACTGTCAAACCTCAGTCATCTTGCCAGGGCACAGGGTTCCACCATCAAG
Organism: Balaenoptera physalus; assembly: GCF_965194825.1. Lineage (NCBI taxonomy): Eukaryota > Metazoa > Chordata > Mammalia > Artiodactyla > Balaenopteridae > Balaenoptera > Balaenoptera physalus. The sequence continues at coordinate 30,652,583 of NC_138897.1, read as the reverse complement.
CCTCACTCATGTTCCCAAGCCTGAGGATTCCACTATCAAACCTCAATCATGTTGCCAGGTCACAGTGTTCAACCATCAAACCTCAGTCATATTCCCAGGACACAGGTGTCCAGAATCAAACCTCAGTCATGTTACCAGGCAACAGGATTCCAGAAACAAACCTCAGTCATGTTCCCAGACCACAGGGTTCCAGAATCAACCCGATATCATATTCCCTGGCAATGGTCTTCCAGAATCAAACCTCAGTCATGTTGCCAGGCCACAGGTTTCCACCATCAAACCTCAGACATGTTCCCAGGCCACAGGGTTCCAGAATCAAACCGTTCTCATGTTCCCACGCCACAGGGTTCCAGAATCCACCGATGTCATGTTCCCAGGCCAAAGGGTTCCAAAATCAATCCTCCGTTACGTTCCCAGGCTACAGGGTTTGAGAATAAAACCTCAGTCATATTCCCAGTCCACAGGGTTCCAGAACCAAGGCTCAGTCAGGTTCCCGGGGCACAGTATTCCACAATCTAAACATGTGTCATGTTCCCAGGCCACAGAGATCCAGAATCAAACTTCAGTCATGTTCCCAGGACACAGGGTTCGAGAATAAAAGCTCAGTCATGTTCCCTGGACACAGGTTTTAAAAATAAAACCCCAGGCATGTTCCCAGGCTACAGGGTTCCAGAATCAAGCCTCACTCATACTCCAAGGCCACAGGGTTCCACAATTAAAGCTCAGTCATATTCCCAGGCCAGAGGGTTCCACAATCAAACCTAAGTCATCTTGCCAAGCCACAGGGTTCCACCATCAAACCTGTCATGTTCCCAGGCCAGAGTGTTCCACAATCAAACCTAAGTCATCTTGCCAAGCCACAGGCTTCAACCGTCAAACCTCAGTCATGTTTCCAGGCCACAGGGTTCCAACATCAAGCCTCACTCATGTTCCCAAGCCTGAGGGTTCCACTATCAAACCTCAATCATGTTGCCAGGTCACAGGGTTCAACCATCAAACCTCAGTCATGTTCCCAGTAAACAGGGCTCCAGAATCAAACCAATGTCATGTTCCCACGACACAGGGTTTGAGTATCAGGCCTCAGTCAGGTTCCCCGTGCACAGGGTTCCACAATCAAACCTCAGTCATGTTGCCAGTCCACAGGTTTCTGCCATCAAACCTCAGTCAAGTTGCCAGGCCACAGGGTTCCAGAATGAAGCCTCAGTCATTTTGCCAGGCCATAGTGTTCCACCATCAAACCTCAGTCATGATCCCAGGCCACATGTTTCCACAATGAAACCTCAGTCATTTTACCAGACCAAAGGTTTCCACAATCAAACCTCAGTCATATTCCCAGGACACATGGTTCCAGAACCAAACGTGAGTCATGTTCGCAGGACACAGGTTTCAACAATCAAACCTCAGTCATGTTCCCAGGACACAGGTGTCCAGAATCAAACCTCAGTCATGTTCCCAGGGAACAGGCTTCCAGAAACAAACCTCAGTCATTTTCCCAGACCACAGGGTTCCAGAATCAAACCTCAGTCTTGTTCCCAGGACACAGGGTTACAGACTCAACCCGATATCATGTTTCCTGGCCACAGTCTTCCAGAATCAAACCTCAGTCATGTTGCCAGGCCACAGGTTTCCACCATCAAACCTCAGACATGTTCCCAGGCCACAGGGTTCCAGAATCAAACCGTTCTCATGTTCCCAGTCCACAGGGTTCCAGAATCCACCGATGTCATGTTTCCAAACCACAGCGTTCCAGAATCAATCCTCCATTACGTTCCGAGGCTACAGGGTTCCAGAATAAAACCTCAGTCATATTCCCAGTTCACAGGGTTCCAGACGAAAGGCTCAGTCAGGTTCCCGGGGCCCAGTATTCCACAATCTAAACATATGTCATATTCCTAGGCCACAGTTTTCAAGAATCACGCCTCAGTCATGTTCCCAGGCCACAGGGATCCAGAATCAAACTTCAGTCATGTTTCCAGGCCATAGGGTACCACCATCAAACCTGTCATATTCCCTGTCAACAGGTTTCCAGAATCGAACCGATTTCATGTTACCAGGCAACAGGGTACCCGAATCCAAACCGATGTCATGTTCCCAGGCCACAGGATTCCACACTCTAACTTTAGTCATCTTCCCCGGCCAATGTTTTCCAGAATCAAACCTCAGTCATATTCCCAGGCCACATGGTTCCAGAATCAAACCTCAGTCGTGTTCCCAGACCACAGGGTTCCAGAATCAACCCGATATCATGTTCCCTGGCCACAGTCTTCCAGAATCAAACCTCAGTCCTGTTGCCAGGTCACAGGGTTCCACCATCAAGCCTCATTCATGTTCCCAAGCCTGAGGGTTCCACTATGAAACTTCAATCATGTTGCCAGGCCACAGGTTTCAACCATCAAACCTCAGTCATGTTCCCAGTAAACAGGGCTCCAGAATCAAACCAATGTCATGTTCCCAGGCCACGGGGTTCCAGTATCAGGCCTCAGATTTTTCCCCGTGCACAGGGTTCCACAATCAAACCTCAGTCGTGTTGCCAGTCCACAGGTTTCTGCCATCAAACATCAGTCAAGTTGCCATGCCACAGGGTTCCAGAATCAAGCCTCAGTCATTTTGCCAGGCCATAGTGTTCCATCATCATACCTCAGTGATGATCCGAGGCCACATGTTTTCAAAATGAAACCTCAGTCATTTTCCCAGGCCAAAGGTTTCCAGAATCAAACCTCACTCATATTCCCAGGACACATGGTTCCAGAATCAAACCTGAGTCATGTTCACAGCCCACAGATTTCAACAATCAAACTTCAGTCATGTTTCCAAGATACAGGTGTCCAGAATCAAACCTCAGTCATGTTCCCAGGGAACAGGTTTCCAGAAACAAACCTCAGTCATGTTCCCAGGCCACAGGGTTCCAGAATCAAACCTCAGTCTTGTTCCCAGGACACAGGTTTCCAGAATCAACCCGATATCATGTTCCCTGGCCACAGTCTTCCAAAATCAAACCTCAGTCATGTTGCCAGGCCACAGGTTTCCACCATCATACCTCAGACATGTTCCCAGGCCACAGGCTTCCAGAATCAAACCGTTCTCATATTCCCAGGCCACAGGGTTCCAGAATCCACCGATGTCAAGTTCCCAGGCCACAGGGCTCCAGAATCAATCCTCAGTTATGTTCCAAGGCTACAGGATTCCAGAATAAAACCTCAGTCATGTTCCCAGTCCACAGGGTTCCAGAATCACGCCTCAGTCATGTTCCCAGGACACAGGGATCCAGAATCAAACTTCAGTCATGTTGCCAGGCCACAGGGTACCACCATCAAACCTCAGTCATATTCCCAGGCCACAGGTTTCCAGAATCAAACCGATTTCATGTTCCCAGGCAACAGGGTACCAGAATCCAAACCGATGTCATGTTCCCAGGCCACAGGATTCCACACTCTAACATCAGTCATCTTCCCAGTCCAATGGTTTCCAGAATCAAACTTCAGTCATATTCCCAGGCCACATGGTTCCAGAATCAAACCTCAGTCGTGTTCCCAGGGCACAGCGTTCCAGAATAAAACCTCAGTCATGTTCCCAGGACACAGGTTTCAGAAATAAGATCCCAGTCATGTTCCCAGGCAACAGGGTTAAACGATTAAACCTCAGTCATATTCCCAGGCCAGAGGGTTCCACAATCAAACCTAAATCATCTTGCCAAGCAACAGGGTTCCACCGTCAAACCTCAGTTATTTTGCCAGGCCACAGGTTTACACCATCAAGCCTCACTCATGTTCCCAAGCCTGAGGGTTCCACTATCAAACCTCAATCATGTTACCAGGTCACAGGGTTCAACCATTAAACCTCAGTCATGTTCCCAATAAACAGTGCTCCAGAATCAAACCAATGTCATGTTCCCACGCAACAGGTTTCCAGTATCTGGCCTCAGCCATGTTCCCCGTGCACAGGGTTCCACAATCAAACCTCAGTCATGTTGCCAGTCCACAGGTTTCTGCCATCAAACCTCAGTCAATTTGCCAGGCCACAGGGTTCCAGAATCAAGCGTCAGTCATTTTGCCAGGCCATAGTGTTCCACCATCAAACCTCAGTCATGATCCCAGGCCACATGTTTCCACAATGAAACCTCAGTCATTTTCCCAGGCCAAAGGTTTCCAGAATCAAACCTCAGTCACATTCCCAGGACACATGGTTCCAGAACCAAACCTGAGTCATGTTCGCATGCCACAGGTTTCAACAATCAAACCTCAGTCATGTTCCCAGGACACAGGTGTCCAGAATGAAACCTCAGTCATGTTCCCATGGAACAGGCTTCCAGAAACAAACCTCAGTCATGTTCCCAGGCCACAGGGTTCCACCATCAAACCTCAGACATGTTCCCAGGCCACAGGGTTCCAGAATCAAACCGTTCTCATGTTCCCAGGCCACAGGGTTCCAGAATCCACCGATATCATGTTCCCAGTCCACAGGGTTCCAGAATCAATCTTCAGTTATGTTCCCAGGCTACAGGGTTCCAGAATAAAACCTCAGTCATGTTCCCAGTCCACAGGGTTCCAGAACCAAGGCTCAGTCAGGTTCCCGGGGCACAGTATTCCACAATCTAAACAGATGTCATGTTCCCAGGCCACAGGGATCCAGAATCCACCCACGTCATGTTCCCAGGCCACAGGGTTCCAGAATCAATCCTCAGTCATGTTGCCAGGCCTTAGGGTACCACCATCAAACCTCAGTCATATTCCCAGGCCACAGGTTTCCACAATCAAACCGATTTCATGTTCCCAGGCAACAGTGTACCAGAATCCAAAACGATGTCATGTTCCCAGGCCACAGGGTTCCACAATCTAACAAGAGTCATATACCCAGGCCAATGGTTTCCACAATCAAACCTCAGTCATACTCCCAGGACACTTGGTTCCAGAATCAAACCTCAGTCATGTTCCCAGGACACAGGGTTCCAGAATAAAATCTCAGTCATGTTCCCAGTCCACAGGGGTCCAGAACCACGGCTCAGTCAGGTTCCCGGGGCACAGTATTCCACAATATAAACAGATGTCATGTTCCCAGGCCTCAGGGTTCAAGAATTAACCCAATATCATGTTCCCTGGCCACAGTCTTCCAGAATCAAACCTCAGTCATGTTGCCAGGCCACAGGTTTCCACCATCAAACCTCAGACATGTTTCCAGGCCACAGGGTTCCAGAATCAAACCGTTCTCATGTTCCCAGGCCACAGGGTTCCAGAATCCACCGATGTCATGTTCCCAGGCCACAGGGTTCCAGAATCAATCCTCAGTTATGTTCCCAGGCTACAGGGTTCCAGAATAAAACCTCAGTCATGTTCCCAGTCCACAGGGGTCCAGAACCAAGGCTCAGTCAGGTTCCCGGGGCACAGTATTCCACAATATAAACAGATATCAGGTTCCCAGGGCTCAGGGTTCCAAAATCCACCGATGTCATGTTCCCAGGCCACAGGGTTCCAGAATCAATCCTCAGTTATGTTCCCAGGCTACAAGGTTCCAGAATAAAACCTCAGTCAGGTTCCCAGTCCACAGGGTTCTAGAACCAAGGCTCAGTCAGGTTCCCGGGGCACAGTATTCCACAATCTAAACATATGTCATGTTCGTAGGCCACAGTTTTCCAGAATCACGCCTCAGTCATGTTCCCAGGCCACAGGGATCCAGAATCAAACTTCAGTCATGTTCCCAGGACACAGGGTTCGAGAATAAAACCTCAGTCATGTTCGCTGGACACAGGTTTCAAAAATAAAACCCCAGGCATGTTCCCAGGCCACAGGGTTCCAGAATCAAACCTCACTCATACTCCAAGGCCACAGGGTTCCACAATTTAAGCTCAGTCATATTCCCAGGCCAGAGGGTTCCACAATCAAACCTAAGTCCTCTTGCCAGTCCACAGAATTCCACCATCAAACCTCAGTCATGTTCCCAGGCCACAGGGATCCAGAATCAAACTTCAGTCATGTTGCCAAGCCATAGGGTACCACCATCAAACCTCAGTCATATTCCCAGACCACAGGTTTCCACCATCAAACCGATTTCATGTTCCCAGGCAACAGGGTACCAGAATCCAAACCGATGTCATGTTCCCAGGCCACAGGATTCCACACTCTAACATCAGTCATCTTCCCAGGCCAATGGTTTCCAGAATCAAACCTCAGTCATATTCCCAGGCCACATGGTTCCAGAATCAAACCTCAGTCGTGTTCCCAGGACACAGGGTTCCAGAATCAAACCTCAGTCATGTTCCCTGGACACAGGTTTCAGAAATAAAATCCCAGTCATGTTCCCAGGACACAGGGTTCCACAATTAAACCTCAGTCATATTCCCAGGCCAGAGGGTTCCACAATGAAACCTAAGTCACCTTGCCAAGCCACAGGGTTCCACCATCAAACCTGTCATGTTCCCAGGCCAGAGTGTTCCACAATCAAACCTAAGTCATCTTGCCAAGCCACAGGCTTCAACCGTCAAACCTCAGTCATGTTTCCAGGCCACAGGGTTCCACCATCAAGCCTCACTCATGTTCCCAAGCCTGAGGGTTCCACTATCAAACCTCAATCATGTTGCCAGGTCACAGGGTTCAACCATCAAACCTCAGTCATGTTCCCAGTAAACAGGGCTCCAGAATCAAACCAATGTCATGTTCCCACGACACAGGGTTTGAGTATCAGGCCTCAGTCAGGTTCCCCGTGCATAAGGTTCCACAATCAAACCTCAGTCATGTTGCCAGTCCACAGGTTTCTGCCATCAAACCTCAGTCAAGTTGCCAGGCCACAGGGTTCCAGAATCAAGCCTCAGTCATTTTGCCAGGCCAGAGTTTTCCACCATCAAACCTCAGTCATGATCCCAGGCCACATGTTTCCACAATGAAACCTCAGTCATTTTCCCAGGCCAAAGGTTTCCAGAATCAAACCTCAGTCATATTCCCAGGACACATGGTTCCAGAACCAAACCTGAGTCATGTTCGCAGGACACAGGTTTCAACAATCAAACCTCAGTCATTTTCCCAGGACACAAGTGTCCAGAATCAAACCTCAGTCGTGTTCCCTGCACACAGGTTTCCAGAATCAACCCGATATCATGTTCCCTGTCCACAGCCTTCCAGAATCAAACCTTAGTCATGTTGCCAGGCCACAGGTTTCCACCATCAAACCTCAGACATGTTCCCAGGCCACAGGGTTCCAGAATCAAACCGTTCTCATGTTCCCAGGCCACAGGGTTCCAGAATCCACCTATATCATGTTCCCAGGACACAGGGTTCCAGAATCAATCCTCAGTTATGTTCCCAGGCTACAGGGTTCCAGAATAAAACCTCAGTCATGTTCCCAGTCCACAGGGGTCCAGAACCAATGCTCAGTCAGGTTCCCGGGGCACAGTATTCCACAATATAAACAGATGTCATGTTCCCAGGTCTCAGGGTTCCAGAATCCACCGATGTCATGTTCCCAGGCCACAGGGCTCCAGAATCAATCCTCAGTTATGTTCCCAGGCAACAGGATTCCAGAATAAAACCTCAGTCATGTTCCCAGTCCACAGGGTTCCAGAACCAAGGCTCAGTCAGGTTCCCGGGGCTAAGTATTCCACAATCTAAACAGATGTCATGTTCCCAGGCCACAGTTTTCCAGAATCACGCCTCAGTCATGTTCCCAGGCCACGGGGATTCAGAATCAAATTTCAGTCATGTTCCCAGGCCACAGGGATCCAGAATCAAACCTCATTCATGTTGCCAGGGCATAGGGTACCACCATCAAACCTCACTCATATTCCCAGACCACAGGTTTCCACAATCAAACCGATTCATGTTCCCAGGCAACAGGGTATCAGAATCCAAAACGATGTCATGTTCTCAGGCCACAGGATTCCACACTCTAACATCAGTCATATTCCCAGGCCAATGGTTTCCAGAATCAAACCTCAGTCATACTCCCAGGCCACTTGATTCCAGAATCAAACCTCAGTCATGTTCCCAGGACACAGGGTTCCAGAATAAAACCTCAGTCATGTTCCCTGGACACAGGTTTCAGAAATAAAATCCCAGTCATGTTCCCAGGCCACAGGGTTCCACCATCAAGCCTCAGTCATGTTCCCAATCCTGAGGGTTCCACTATGAAACTTCAATCATGTTGCCAGGCCACAGGTTTCAACCATCAAACCTCAGTCATGTTCCCAGTAAACAGGGCTCCAGAATCAAACCAATGTCATGTTCCCAGGCCACGGGGTTCCAGTATCAGGCCTCAGAATTTTTCCCTGTGCACAGGGTTCCAGAATCAAGCCTCAGTCATTTTGCCAGGCCATAGTGTTTCACCGTCAAACCTCAGTCATGATCCCAGGCCACATGTTTCCACAATGAAACCTCAGTCATTTTCCCAGGCCAAAGGTTTCCAGAATCAAACCTCAGTCATATTCCCAGGACACATGGTTCCAGAACCAAACCTGAGTCATGTTCGCAGGACACAGGTTTCAACAATCAAACCTCAGTGATGTTCCCAGGACACAGGTGTGTCCAGAATCAAAGCTCAGTCATATTCCCAGGACACATGGTTCCAGAATCAAACCTGAGTCATGTTCACAGCCCACAGATTTCAATAATCAAATATCAGTCGTGTTTCCAAGACACAGGTGTCCAGAATCAAACCTCATTCATGTTCCCAGGTAACAGGTTTCCAGAATAAAACCTCAGTCATGGTGCCAGGCCACAGATTTCCACCATCAAACCTCAGATATGTTCCCAGGCCACAGGCTTCCAGAATCAAACTGTTCTCATGTTCCCAGGCCACACTGTTCCAGAATCCACCGATGTCATGTTCCCAGGCCACAGGGCTCCAGAATCAATCCTCAGTTATGTTCCAAGGCTACAGGATTCCAGAATAAAACCTCAGTCAAGTTCCCAGTCCACAGGGTTCCAGAACCAAGGCTCAGTCAGGTTCCCGGGGCACAGTATTCCACAATCTAAACAGATGTCATGTTCCCAGGCCACAGTTTTCCAGAATCACGCCTCAGTCATGTTCCCAGGCCACAGGATTCCACCATCAAACCGATTTCATGTTCCCAGGCAACAGGGTACCAGAATCCAAACCGATGTCATGTTCCCAGTCCACAGGATTCCACACTCTAACATCAGTCATCTTCCCAGTCCAATAGTTTCCAGAATCAAACCTCAGTCATATTCCTAGGCCACATGGTTCCAGAATCAAACCTCAGTCGTGTTCCCAGGGCACAGGGTTCCAGAATAAAATCTCAGTCATGTTCCCTGGACACAGGTTTCAGAAATAAAATCCCAGTCATGTTCCCAGGCAACAGGGTTCCACGATTAAACCTCAGTCATATTCCCAGGCCAGAGGGTTCCACAATCAAACCTAAGTCATCTTGCCAAGCCACAGGGTTCCACCATCAAGCCTCAGTCATGTTCCCAGGCCAGAGTGTTCCACAATCAAACGTAAGTCATCTTGCCAAGCAACAGGGTTCCACCGTCAAACCTCAGACATGTTTCCAGGCCACAGGGTTCCAGAATCAAACCGTTCTCATGTTCCCAGGCCACAGGGTTCCAGAATCCACCGATGTCATGTTCCCAGGCCACAGGGTTCCAGAATCAATCCTCAGTTATGTTCCCAGGCTACAGGGTTCCAGAATAAAACCTCAGTCATGTTCCCAGTCCACAGGGGTCCAGAACCAAGGCTCAGTCAGGTTCCCGGGGCACAGTATTCCACAATATAAACAGATGTCAGGTTCCCAGGGCTCAGGGTTCCAAAATCCACCGATGTCATGTTCCCAGGCCACAGGGTTCCAGAATCAATCCTCAGTTATGTTCCCAGGCTACAAGGTTCCAGAATAAAACCTCAGTCAGGTTCCCAGTCCACAGGGTTCCAGAACCAAGGCTCAGTCAGGTTCCCGGGGCACAGTATTCCACAATCTAAACATATGTCATGTTCGTAGGCCACAGTTTTCCAGAATCACGCCTCAGTCATGTTCCCAGGCCACAGGGATCCAGAATCAAACTTCAGTCATGTTCCCAGGACACAGGGTTCGAGAATAAAACCTCAGTCATGTTCGCTGGACACAGGTTTCAAAAATAAAACCCCAGGCATGTTCCCAGGCCACAGGGTTCCAGAATCAAACCTCACTCATACTCCAAGGCCACAGGGTTCCACAATTTAAGCTCAGTCATATTCCCAGGCCAGAGGGTTCCACAATCAAACCTAAGTCCTCTTGCCAGTCCACAGAATTCCACCATCAAACCTCAGTCATGTTCCCAGGCCACAGGGATCCAGAATCAAACTTCAGTCATGTTCCCAGGACACAGGGTTCGAGAATAAAAGCTCAGTCATGTTCCCTGGACACAGGTTTTAAAAATAAAACCCCAGGCATGTTCCCAGGCTACAGGGTTCCAGAATCAAGCCTCACTCATACTCCAAGGCCACAGGGTTCCACAATTAAAGCTCAGTCATATTCCCAGGCCAGAGGGTTCCACAATCAAACCTAAGTCATCTTGCCAAGCCACAGGGTTCCACCATCAAACCTGTCATGTTCCCAGGCCAGAGTGTTCCACAATCAAACCTAAGTCATCTTGCCAAGCCACAGGCTTCAACCGTCAAACCTCAGTCATGTTGCCAGGTCACAGGGTTCAACCATCAAACCTCAGTCATGTTCCCAGTAAACAGGGCTCCAGAATCAAACCAATGTCATGTTCCCACGACACAGGGTTTGAGTATCAGGCCTCAGTCAGGTTCCCCGTGCACAGGGTTCCACAATCAAACCTCAGTCATGTTGCCAGTCCACAGGTTTCTGCCATCAAACCTCAGTCAAGTTGCCAGGCCACAGGGTTCCAGAATGAAGCCTCAGTCATTTTGCCAGGCCATAGTGTTCCACCATCAAACCTCAGTCATGATCCCAGGCCACATGTTTCCACAATGAAACCTCAGTCATTTTACCAGACCAAAGGTTTCCACAATCAAACCTCAGTCATATTCCCAGGACACATGGTTCCAGAACCAAACGTGAGTCATGTTCGCAGGACACAGGTTTCAACAATCAAACCTCAGTCATGTTCCCAGGACACAGGTGTCCAGAATCAAACCTCAGTCATGTTCCCAGGGAACAGGCTTCCAGAAACAAACCTCAGTCATTTTCCCAGACCACAGGGTTCCAGAATCAAACCTCAGTCTTGTTCCCAGGACACAGGGTTACAGACTCAACCCGATATCATGTTTCCTGGCCACAGTCTTCCAGAATCAAACCTCAGTCATGTTGCCAGGCCACAGGTTTCCACCATCAAACCTCAGACATGTTCCCAGGCCACAGGGTTCCAGAATCAAACCGTTCTCATGTTCCCAGTCCACAGGGTTCCAGAATCCACCGATGTCATGTTTCCAAACCACAGCGTTCCAGAATCAATCCTCCATTACGTTCCGAGGCTACAGGGTTCCAGAATAAAACCTCAGTCATATTCCCAGTTCACAGGGTTCCAGACGAAAGGCTCAGTCAGGTTCCCGGGGCCCAGTATTCCACAATCTAAACATATGTCATATTCCTAGGCCACAGTTTTCAAGAATCACGCCTCAGTCATGTTCCCAGGCCACAGGGATCCAGAATCAAACTTCAGTCATGTTTCCAGGCCATAGGGTACCACCATCAAACCTGTCATATTCCCTGTCAACAGGTTTCCAGAATCGAACCGATTTCATGTTACCAGGCAACAGGGTACCCGAATCCAAACCGATGTCATGTTCCCAGGCCACAGGATTCCACACTCTAACTTTAGTCATCTTCCCCGGCCAATGTTTTCCAGAATCAAACCTCAGTCATATTCCCAGGCCACATGGTTCCAGAATCAAACCTCAGTCGTGTTCCCAGACCACAGGGTTCCAGAATCAACCCGATATCATGTTCCCTGGCCACAGTCTTCCAGAATCAAACCTCAGTCCTGTTGCCAGGTCACAGGGTTCCACCATCAAGCCTCATTCATGTTCCCAAGCCTGAGGGTTCCACTATGAAACTTCAATCATGTTGCCAGGCCACAGGTTTCAACCATCAAACCTCAGTCATGTTCCCAGTAAACAGGGCTCCAGAATCAAACCAATGTCATGTTCCCAGGCCACGGGGTTCCAGTATCAGGCCTCAGATTTTTCCCCGTGCACAGGGTTCCACAATCAAACCTCAGTCGTGTTGCCAGTCCACAGGTTTCTGCCATCAAACATCAGTCAAGTTGCCATGCCACAGGGTTCCAGAATCAAGCCTCAGTCATTTTGCCAGGCCATAGTGTTCCATCATCATACCTCAGTGATGATCCGAGGCCACATGTTTTCAAAATGAAACCTCAGTCATTTTCCCAGGCCAAATGTTTCCAGAATCAAACCTCAGTCATATTCCCAGGACACATGGTTCCAGAACCAAACCTGAGTCATGTTCGCAGGACACAGGTTTCAACAATCAAACCTCAGTGATGTTGCCAGTACACAGGTGTCCAGAATCAAACCTCAGTCATATTCCCATGAAACAGGCTTCCAGAAATAAACCTCAGCCATGTTCCCAGGCCACTGGGTTCCAGAATCAAACCTCAGTCCTGTTCCCAGGAAACAGGTTTCCAGAATCAACCCGATATCATGTTCCCTGGCCACAGTCTTCCCGAATCAAACCTCAGTCATGTTGCCAGGCCACAGGGTTCCAGAATCAAACTTCAGTCTTGTTCCCAGGACACAGGTTTCCAGAATCAACCAGATATCATGTTCCCTGGCCACAGTGTTCCAGAATCAATCCTCAGTCATGTTGCCAGGCCACAGGTTTCCACCATCAAACCTCAGACATGTTCCCAGGCCACAGGGTACCAGAGTCAAACCGTTCTCATGTTCCCAGGCCACAGGGTTCCAGAATCCACCGATGTCATGTTCCCAGTCCACAGGGTTCCAGAATCAATCCTCAGTTATGTTCCCAGGCTACAGGGTTCCAGAATAAAACCTCAGTCATGTACCCAGTCCACAGGGTTCCAGAACCAAGGCTCAGTCAGTTTCCCGGGGCACAGTATTCCACAATCTAAACACATGTCATGTTCCCAGGCCACAGGGGTCCAGAATCCACCCATGTCATGTTCCCAGGCCACAGGGTTCCAGAATCAATCCTCAGTCATGTTGCCAGGCCATAGGGTACCACCATCAAACCTCAGTCATATTCCCAAGCCACAGGTTTCCACAATCAAACCGATTTCTTGTTCCCAGGCAACAGGGTACCAGAATCCAAAACGATGTCATGTTCCCAGGCCACAGGATTCCACAATCTAACAACAGTCATGTACCCAGGCCAATGGTTTCCACAATCAAACCTCAGTCATACTCCCAGGCCACTTGGTTCCAGAATCAAACCTCAGTCATGTTCCCAGGACACAGGGTTCCAGAATAAAACCTCAGTCATGTTCCCAGTCCACAGGGGTCCAGAACCAAGGCTCAGTCAGGTTCCCGGGGCACAGTATTCCACAATATAAACAGATGTCATGTTCCCAGGCCTCAGGGTTCCAGAATCAACCTAATATCATGTTCCCTGACCACAGTCTTTCAGAATCAAACCTCAGTCATGTTGCCAGGCCGCAGGTTTCCACCATGAAACCTCAGACATGTTTCCAGGCCACAGCATTCCAGAATCAAACCGTTCTCATGTTCCCAAGGCACAGGGTTACAGAATCCACCGATGTCATGTTCCCAGGCCACAGGGTTCCAGGATCCACCGATTTCATGTTCCCAGGCAACAGGGTACCAGAATCCAAACCGATGTCATGTTCCCAGGCCACAGGATTCCACACTCTAACATCAGTCAACTTTCCAGGCCAATGGTTTCCAGAATCAAACCTCAGTCATACTCCCAGGCCACTTGTTTCCAGAATCAAACCTCAGTCATGTTCCCACGACACAGGGTTCCAGAATAAAACCTCAGTCATGTACCCTGGACACAGGTTTCAGAAATAAAATCCCAGTCATGTTCCCAGTCCACAGGGTTCCACAATTAAACCTCAGTCATATTCCCAGACCGGAGGTTTCCACAATCAAACCTCAGTCCTGTAGCCAGGCCACGGTTCCACCATCAAGCCTCAGTCATGTTCCCAGGCCAGACTGTTCCACAATCACACCTAAGTCATCTTGCGAAGCCACAGTGTTCCACCATCAAGCCTCAGTCATGTTCCCAGGCTAGAGTGTTCCACAATCAAACCTAAGTCATCTTGCCAAGCAACAGGGTTCCACCGTCAAACCTCAGTCATGTTGCCAGGCCACAGGTTTCCACCATGAAGCCTCACTCATGTTCCCAAGCCTGAGGGTTCCACTATCAAACCTCAATCATTTTGCCAGGTCACAGGGTTCAACCATTAAACTTCAGTCATGTTCCCAGTAAACAGGGCTCCAGAATCAAACCAATGTCATGTTCCCACGACACAGGTTTCCAGTATCAGGCCTCAGTCATGTTCCCCTTGCACAGGGTTCCACAATCAAACCTCAGTCATGTTGCCAGTCCACAGGTTTCTGCCATCAAACCTCAGTCAAGTTGCCAGGCCACAGGGTTCCAGAATCAAGCCTCAGTCATTTTGCCAGGCCATAGTGTTTCACCGTCAAACCTCAGTCATGATCCCAGGCCACATGTTTCCACAATGAAACCTCAGTCATTTTCCCAGGCCAAAGGTTTCCAGAATCAAACCTCAGTCATATTCCCAGGACACATGGTTCCAGAACCAAACCTGAGTCATGTTCGCAGGACACAGGTTTCAACAATCAAACCTCATTCATGGTCTTAGGACACACGTGTCCAGAATCAAACCGATTTCATGTTCCCAGGCAACAGGGTACCAGAAACCAAACCGATGTCATGTTCCCAGGCCAAAGGATTCCACACTCTAACATCAGTCATCTTCCCAGGCCAATGGTTTACAGAATCAAACCTCAGTCATTTTCCCAGGCCACATGGTTCCAGAATCAAACCTCAGTCATGTTCCCAGGACACAGGGTTCCAGAATAAAACCTCAGTCATGTTCCCTGGACACAGGTTTCAAAAATAAAACCCCTGCCATATTCCCAGGCCACAGGGTTTCAGAATCAATCCTCACTTATATTCCCAGGCCACAGGGTTCCACAATTAAACCTCAGTCATATTCCCAGGCCACAGGGTCCCAGAATCAAACCTCAGTCCTGTTGCCAGGCCACAGTGTTCCACCATCAAGCCTCAGTCATGTTCCCAGGACAGTGTGTTCCACAATGAAACCTAAGTCATCTTGCCAGGCCACAGGATTCCACCATCAAACCTCAGTCTTGTTGCCAGGCCACAGGGTTCCACCATCAAGCCTCAGTCATGTTCCCAAGCCTGAGGGTTCCACAATCAAACCTCTGTCATGTTTCCAGGCCACAGGGTTCAACCATCAAACCTCAGTCATGTTCCCAGGAAACAGGGTTCCAGAATCAAACCAATGTCATGTTCCCAGGCCACAGGGTTCCAGTATCAGGCCTCAGTCATGTTCCCAGTGCACAGGGTTCCACCATCAAACCTCAGTCATGTTGCCAGTACACAGGTTTCTGCCATCCACCCTCAGTCAAGTTCCCAGGCCACAGGGTTCCAGAATCAAACCTCAGTCATGTTCCCAGGCCACAGGGTTCCTCCATCAAACCTCAGTCATGTTCCCAGGCCACAGGATTCCACAATCTAACATCAGTCATGTTCCCAGACCAATGGTTTTCAGAATCAAACCTCAATCATGTTCCCAGGACACAGGGTTCCAGAATCAATCCAATGTCAATTTCCCAGGCCATGGGTTTCCATACAACATTGTATTATTTTCAGATGTACAACAGAATGATTCAGTTATTAACATATATAAAATGCATATATATATATAGTGTATATATATATAAATAGTATATGTATATAAAAATAGTATATACATACACACTTTTTTGATTCATTTTCCATTATAGCTTACCAGAAGATATTGAATATAGTTCCCTGTGCTATAGAGTAAATCCTTGTTACTTATGTATTTTATATCGTAGTGTGTATCTGTGAATTTCATACTCCAAATTTATCCCTCCCCCTTCCTTTCCCCTTTGGTAACCATAAGTGAGTTTTATTTGTCTGTTAGGCTGTTTCTGTTTTGTAAATAAATTAATTTGCCTTATTTTTTAGATTGTATGTATAAGTGATATAATATTTGTCTTTGTCTGACTTACTTCACGTTGTATGATATTCTCTCAGTCCATCCATATTGCAGCAAATGACAATATTTCATTCTATGTTATGGCTGAGTAATATTCCATTGTGTATACATATATATAAGATATATATATATATATATGTAGGTAGGTATACCACTTCTTCTTTATCCATTCAACTATTGTTGAACACTTAGGCTGATTTCATGTCTTGGCTATTGTATATAGTGATGCTATGAACATTGGTGTTCATGTATGTTTCCAAATTACAATTTTTGTCTTTTCTGGATATACGCCCAGGAGTGAGAATGCTGGATCATACAG
Source organism: Balaenoptera physalus (assembly GCF_965194825.1). Lineage (NCBI taxonomy): Eukaryota > Metazoa > Chordata > Mammalia > Artiodactyla > Balaenopteridae > Balaenoptera > Balaenoptera physalus. Next base: position 30,636,083 of record NC_138897.1, on the reverse strand, counting down.
TGGCTTTACTTTTAGTTATTTAAGGAACCGCTATACTATTTTCCATATTGGCTGCACTAATTTACATTCCCACCAACAGTGTAAGAGGATTCTCTTTTCTCTATATCCTCTACTGCATGTATTATTTGTAATATTTTGATGATAGCCATTCTGACAGGTGTGAAGTGATACCTAATTGATGTTTTGATTTACATTGCTCTAAAAATTTGTGATGTTGAGCATCTTTTCATGTGCCTGTTGGCCATCTGTATATCTTCTTTGAAGAAATGTCTATTTAGGTCTTCTGCCCACTTTTTTTATCGGGTTGTTGGTTTTTGATATTGAGTTGTATGAGCTGTTTTTATATTTTGGAAATTAAGCCCTTGTTGGTAGCATTATTTGCAATATTTTCTCCCATTCCAGAGGTTGTCTTTTCATTTTGTTTACGGTTTGCTTTGTTGTGCAAAAGCTTTTAAATTTGATTGGGTTCTATTTGTTTAATTTTGCTTTTATTTCTCTTGCCTTGGGAGATTGATGCAAGAAAATATTGCTATGATTTATTTCAGAGAATGTTTTGCCTATGTTCCCTTCTAAGAGTTATATGATATCATGTCTTATATTTAAGTCTTTAAACCATTTTGAGTTTATTATTGTATACGGTGTTAGGGAGTGTTCTAATTTCATTGATTTACATGTAGCTGTTCAGATTTCCCAACACCACTTGCTGAAGAGACTGTCTTTTCTCCATTGTATATTCTTGCCTTCTTTATTAAAGATTAATTGACCTTAGGTGTATGAGTTTATTTCTAGGTACTCTAGTCTATCCCATTAACATATATGTCTGTTTTTGTGCCAATACCATGCTGTTTTGGTTACTGTAGCTTTGTAGTTTTGTCTGAAGTCTGAGAGGGTTATGCCTCCAGCTTTGTTCTTTTTCCTCAGGATTGCCTTGGCAATTTTGGATCTTTTGTGGCTCCATATAAAATTTAGGATTATTTGTTGTAGTTCTGTGAAAAATGTCATAGGGATTGCTTTCAATCTGTATATTACTTTGGGTAGTATGTCCATTTTAACAATATTAATCCTTCCAATCCAAGGCCATGGGATATCTTTCCATTTCTTTGAATCATCTTCAATTTTCTTTATCAGTGTTTTATAGTTCTCAGCATGTAGGTCTTTTACCTCCTGGGTTAGGTTTATTCCTAGGTATTTTAAATTTTGATGCAATTTTTAAGTGGATTTTTAAAAAAAAATTCTCTTTCTAATATTTCATTTTTAGTGTAAAGAAATGCAAATATTTCTGTATATTAATCTTGTATCCTGTTACCTTGCTGAATTCTTTTATTAGTTCTAATAATTTTTTTTGTGTGGAGTCTTTAGGATACTCTTTATAGAGTATCATGTCATCTGCAAATAGTGACAATTTTATCTATTGTCTTCCAAAATGGATACATTTTCATTTCTTTGTCTTGTCTGATTGCTGTGGCTAAGACTTCCAATACTATGTTGAATTGAAGTGGTGAGAGTGGGCATATTTGTCTTGTTCCAGAATTCGGCAGGAAGACTTTCAGCTTTTCACTGTTCAGTATTATATTGGCTGTGGGTTTGTCATAAATGGCTTTTATTATATTGAGATATGTACCCTCTATACCCACTTGGGTGAGAACTTTTTATCATGAATGGACTGAAGTTTATCAAATGGTTTTTCTGGATCTATTGAGATGATCATGTGGTTATTGTCTTTTCTTTTGTTGATGTGTTATATCACATTGATTGATTTGAGTCTGTTGAACCATCCTAGTGAGGCTGGAATAAATCCACCTTGATTATGGTTTATGATCTTTTTTTGTGTTGTTGGATTCAGTTTGCTAATATTTGTTGAGGATTTTTGCTTCTATATTCATCAAAAATATTGACCTGTAATTTTCCTTTTCTGTAGTGTCTTTGCCTGGTTTTGACATCAGGGTGATGGTGGTTTCATAGAATGAATTTGGGAATGTTCTTTCTCTTAAATATTTTGGAATAGTTTGAGAAGGATTGTCATTAGAACCTCTTTGTATGTTTGGTAGAATTCCCCAGGGAAGCCATCTGGTCCTGGACTTTTTTTTGCAGGGAGTTTTGTTTTCTGGTTTTTTTTTTTTTTTTTGAGATTATATTTCACTTCCAGTGATTGATCTGTTCATATTATTTGTTTCTGCTGGACTCAATATTGGTAGGCTGTGTGTTTCCAGAAACTTGTCCATTTCTTCTAGGTTGTCCAATTTGTTAGCACCTAAGTGTTCATATTATTTTCTTACGGTTCTTTTTATTTCTGTGGTATTGATTGTTATTTCTCATGTTTCATTTCTTATTTTGCTTATTTAGGTCCTCTATTGTTTCTTCTTCGTAAGCCTGGCTAAAGCTTTGTCAATTCTGTTCATAATTGCAAAAAAACAACACTTTGTTTTTATTGATTTTTTCTATTTTTAAAATCTCTATATTATTTATTTCCTCTGTGATCTTTATAATTTTCTACCTTATGCTGAATTTGGGTTTTGTTTGTTCTTCTTTTTCTAATTCTTTTAGGTTGTAGGTTAATTTGTTTATTTGAGATTTTTCTTATTTTATGAGGAAGGCTTGTATCACTACAAATACTCTTAGAATTGCTTTTGCTACATACCATAGATTTTTCATGTTTGTGTTTTCATTGTCATTTGTCTTGAGGTATTTTAAAATTTACTCTTTGATTTCATTGTTGACCTATTAATATTTTAGTAGCATGTTTTTTACTCTCCATGCAGTCTTTTTTTTTTTATTTCCTTATTTATTTTTCTGTGGTTGCTTTCTACTTTCATGCCATTGAGGTCAGAAAAGATGTTTTAAATCATTTCTATCCTCTTAAATTTGTAGAGGCTTGTTTTGTGTCCTAGTATGTGGCCTATCCTACAGAATGTTCCATGTGCACTGAAAATAATGTATATTCTGTAGTTTGGATGTAGTGTCCTATAGATATCAATTAAGTTCAACTGTTCTATTGTGTCATTTAAGGTCTCTCTTGCCTTATTGATTTTCTGTGTGGAAGATCTGTCCATTGGTGTCAGTGGCATGTTAAAGTCTCCTATTATTATTGTATACCTGTCAATTTCTACCTTTATGTCTATTAGAATTTGTGTTATGCATTTAGGTGCTCCTATACTGGGTGCGTATATGTTAATGAATGTAATATCATTTTCTTTTATTTACCCCTTTATCATTACATAGTATCCTTCTTTGCCTTTCTTTATAGCCTTTGTTTTAATATCTATTTTGTCTTATATGACTATTGCTACCTCTGTTTTCTTGTCATTTCCATTTGCATGGACTATCTTTTTCCACCCCTCACTTTCAATCTATGTGTGTTTTGACCTAAAGTGTATCTCTAGTAGGTGGCACATTGTAGGTCCTTGTTTGTCTTATCCCATCTGCCACTCTGTGTCTTTTGATCAGAGTATTTATTCCATTGTCATTTGAAGTAATTACTGATAAGAATGTATTAATTGTAATTTCAAACCTTGTTTTCCAGTTGATTTTGTAGTTCTTCTTTGGTTCTTTCTTTTGTTTTTTCCTTTTGTGGTTTGATGGTTTTCTTTTGTAATATGCTTAAGTACTTTTCTTTTTAGTTTTTGTGAATCTATTGTATGTTTTTGATTTGTGATTCCCCTGGCTGTCAAGTATGTTAACCCATAACTCTGTCTACTTGCTTTAGAATGATAGTCTTATAAGTTCAAACACATTCTAAAGGATCTATATTTTTTACTCCCTTCCCCCACATTTTGTGATTTTGATATGCATTTTGGCATCTTCATGTTTATAACTTTGCTGTTAATTGGAGTTATAATCACTTTAACAAATTTTTTCTTTGTTTTTTAATCTTTGTACTTGTTTATTTAAACTATGTTCAATCCTTTTTTATATATTTGCCTTTCCTATTGCTTTTCCCTTTCCTAGAGATTCTTGCTTCTTTTTTATTTAGAAAATACCTTTCAATATTTCTTTTAGGTTAGATTTAGTATTGCTGTGTTCTTTTAGACTTTGTTTGTATGAAAAGTTCTTATTTTCTGCTTCAATTCTGAATGATCACCTTGCTGGGTAGAGTATCTTAGGTTGTAATTTTTTCCCTTTCAGCTCTTTAAAGATATCATGCCATTCCCTTCTGGACTGCAATGTTTCTGCAGAAAAAATCAGATGATAGCCTTATGATGGTTCCCTTGTAACTGACACTTTGTTTTTTCTTGCTACCTTTAGAATCTTCTCTTTATCTTTGACTTCTGCCATGTTCACTAGGCTACGTCTTTATGTGAGTCTGTTTGGGTTCATCTTGTTTGGGACCCTCTGTGCTTCCTGTACCTGGATATCTTTGTCCTTTAAATTTCTAAAGTTTCAGCCATAATTTATTCAAATACATTTTTGATTCCTTTATCTCTTTTTTCTTCTTATGAAACTCCTATTTTGGGTAACTTTGCATGCTTTTTATTATCCCATCAATCTTGTATGTTGCTTTCAGTATTTTTTTTCATTTGTCTTTCTGTCTGTTGTCCCATTTGGGTGATTTCCATTATTCTAACTTCCAGATCACTTTATTCTGCATTATTTAGTCTGCTATTCATTGCTTTTAGTTTGGCTTTTATTTCAGCATTTGTGTTGTCTAATTTTGATTGGTACTTCTTTATATCCCCTAGTTCCTTGTTACAGTGATCTGCATTTCTATTGATAATCTTTCTTAATTCCTTTAAAATTTTTATTACTCCCTTTTTGAACTCAGGGTCTAATAGACTGGAGAGGTCCATTTCATTGTTTATTCTTTCAGGGACTTTATCTTGTTCTTTTAATTGGGAGTAGTTCCTCTGCTTTTACATTTTACTTAAAATTTCTCTGTCCCTATGATTTTGGGAGAAACAGTTATATAATATTGTCTTAAAGAGCTCTTTTTATGTGAGAGAATCCTTGTGTAGATTGTGTGAGTCCAATATTTTTGGTTGTGAGTGCTGTTTTTGATATGGATGCCTGCCACATATTTCCTCAGAATGTGATGGTCATTATCCCCTTGGTAGTGGGTGTGAGTGGTGTTTTGGTGACCAGAGCCTGCAGTCAATTTTGGGAGGGATCTCCTCTTTGCTTTGTGGTTGTCACAGTCCTGTCAGGGGTGGGGGAGACTGATTCCCAATTGTTAGACTAGAAACCCCCAGATCTGTCTCTAAGCCAGGGTGTGAAGGAGGTGGAGCACTCCTGCTGAGATAAGAACTGCTGCATACTCCTCCCCAGGGGCTGTCTGTCAGAGACATGCAATTCTGTAATGCTGCCTCCCACCTAGTGTGTGTGCCAACAACGTCTGCTGCTGACGAATTCACCCCAGGGTCTGCATCCACTGTGGAAGTGCTGATAATCAGCTCTGATGTCAGCCCCGCCTCAGCCATGTGTGGGTTCACAAACCCCATTGCCACTTTAGCCATGGCCCACTGTGAGCATGCTGACAATGGGGCTCTTATGGCAGACCTGTGCTCCACCCAGTGCACACTGATAATGGGGCTCCTATGGTGGAACTTCACCCTGCCCTGTGTGTGTCAACAGTGGCAGCCTGGATCACACTTCAGGCCCTTTGGGCTGTCTCCACACAGAGTCCATTGACTGAAACCCCAGTTTCAGAGCCCAGTTGCTGTGACTACTAGCAGCCCATGCCAGCACTCCTTTTAGGCTAGAAAGTGTGGTGACATGGCAGCCATCAGAACTGGTCTCTCTCTGTTCTGATTGTTAACAAGTCAGCACAAACACACTCCTCATGTGCAGAGTCCAGGTTCCTTTGACTCCCTATCTGTCCCAGTGGATCTCCCAGCTGGCAAAGGGGGCTCTCAGAGATAGGGTAACTTTCCTCTTTCACAACTCCCACCCAGGGTTGCAGATCCCATCCTGACGCTTTCTTTCTTTCTTTCTTTCTTTCTTTCTTTCTTTCTTTCTTTCTTTCTTTCTTTCTTTCTTTCTTTCTTTCTTTCTTCTTTCTTTTCTTTCTTTCTTTTTCTTTCTTTCTTCTTTCTTTCCCTACAAGGTTACATGAGGTTCTTTCCTGCAGCTTTGGATGTATAAGAGATATTTTGCCAGTTTTTAGTTGGTTTTCTGTGAGAATTATTCCACAAGTAGATGTATTTTTGATGTGTTTGTGGGGGGAGGTGAGCTCCACGTATTTCTACTTTGCCATCTTGATCTGGGGCCCCCAGACATATTTATAAATACAACTTGAAAGTACCTTATCTTCGGCTCTTCCCTTTAATTTAGTAAGTATTCCATTATGCCAAGTACTGTTTAAGATGATTGATAATTTCGATTCCATCTTCAAGGAGTATACAGACCCTTGGGATGTATCTATTGAAGAAAAATTGTTTGAATGTATATGCTACAATGGGACATGTGTGTGCAAACTTGGTGGAGAGTAAATATCAAGTCTCAAATATCAAGTGTGGGGAAGAGAATTGATTAAAGAAGACTTTATAAGGAACCTTGGCATTCACTGAAAATTAGAGAATCTTTTCCCCTAGTGTTTTATTGATACTACTCTCCTGTCTTCATATGTATTATTCCAAGGGTAAATCTATAATTCTTACCTTTGTTCCTCTCTTCATAGTGTGTATTTTTCTCTCTGGTTGTTTTAAAGTTTTGTTTTTTTTTTCTTTATCACTTGTTTTGAGCAATCTGATTGTGATGTGTCTTGGTGTAGTTTTGGAAATTTTATAACCTCTCTTCCTTAAAATATTTTTTCTATTCTTTCCCCAATCTCCTTTGGAAACACCACATACACATATATAGGCCACCTGATGCTGTTCTACTACCATCTGATACTTTGGGGGTTTGTTGTTATTGTTGGTGGGTTTTTTGAGGGGTTTTTTGTTTATTTTCTACTATTACACCTTCAAGTTCAATATTTTTTCCTGCAAATTCTAGTATTTTGTTAATGAAATTCAGTGTATTTTTATAAACTTATGCATGTAGTTTTCCTCTCTAGAAGTCAATTTGGATTTTCTTCTCTTCCCTAATTCTATTTAACATGGTCAATCTTTTCTTTCTTAACATGGGCAATATAGATATAATTGTTTAATACCCTTGTCTACTAATTCTACTATTTTTGTTCTTTCTGGATTTATTTCTATTGATTGACTTCCAGCTCTTTATGTGTTATATTTTCCTGTGTCTTTGTATATTTGGTGATTTCTGACAAGATGCCAGGCATCCTGATTTTACCCTGTTGGGCTCTGAATGTTTTTGTGTTCATATATACATTCATGACCTTTGTTCTGGGATGAAATTATGTTACTTGGGGTAGTGAAAAGAGGCTTAAGAGAAAGAGAAGAAGGAGCCATAAAGTAACAGGAAAACTAGGCATATGAAAAGTCTGTTGAGCCAAGTCAAGGAAATATATTAACGAGAAGAACAGTATCAAATGCTCCAGATATTCCAACTAGAGTGTAAACCAAAAAGTTACTATTGGACTTAAGAACATGTAGGTAATTGGTGATGTTGATAAGGGCAGTTTCTGTAAAGAAGGGAGGGGAGGAAGCCTGGTTGGAGTTAACCCAAGAGACAAATGAGAGAGAACTAGTACTCAGAACTCTTTCAAGAGGTTTTTATGTAAAGAAGAGAACCAAAGGGGAGTAGTAAGAGAGAGAAAATGTTTTATTTTATAAGATGAAAGAAGTAACACCGTGTTGGTTTCATTATGGTAATAATTCACTAGAGAGAGAAAAAATGCTACTGCTTGAAATCATGGAGGGGAGAATTATTGAATCAATGTACTTGAATAGATCAGAAACAATGGGAACTAATGCATAAATAGAGAAAGTAGGCCTTAGCTAGGACCATGGATATTTCATCTATAATGCCATTAAAGCATACTGAGTACTGCAGTATATAGGATAGGTAGATAAGGTAAGATTTCCTGGAAATTTATTTGATTGCTTGACTTTTCTCAGTGAAGTAGAGTCATTAGTTTTTATTGGCAATAGCAGAAAGGTTTGAGAGAAGAGCTAGTATAAAGTATCTGGCCAGGAAAGTGGGAGGGAAAAAAAGGACTAGGAAATTATAGTCTCATTAGTGGACACCATAAATGTTCTACCTGAGTTTAGTGATCATGAATGTTGAGAACAGTTACGTTGTTGTCCATCTTTCTCCATCCACATTTAGCTGTGGAGGTACACCTTCAGAATGTTTGGAGAATTGAGTTTAAATAGGGTTATAGTGTTGTCAAGGTGGTACAATAAAATTTTAAAAAGTGGCAAATGACTTGGGAGAGTAGTAAAAGATTTGTAAGGACTGACTATGGAGTGTAAACCAGATAAGAAGGTAAAGACAGGAGAAAAGTAAGATATAATAAAAATTATAATACAGTAACAAACACATATAGTACAGACATTCTTCTAATATGTTTCATGTATATTAACTTTCACTTATTAAAAGGATCAATAGATAGAAGATATTGCCTGATCAAAGAACTGTGGGAATTGGCTTACTAAAAAGCATAAGTTGAAAAGACAGCAGGCTGCAGCAGGAGAGCTTGCTTGTTTAGTCACTTGGTCATTGGTTCTCAAGCTCTAACATTCCAGTCACCTGCATGACTATCAAACTCAGAAATCTGAACACCCATTCCAGAATTTGTCATTCAATAAGCCTAACAAAATCCTAGGTGATATCTGATGGTGCTAGTCCAGTGATCACCATTTGAGAATCACTGTTCTGTATCAGAATTCTGCATTCCACGTCACTGCCACTTGAGAAAGCAGGAGAAAAATTAATTCATACTGGAATATGAATAGTTGAAAACAACCGAAAACATTAGCTTTCAAATAATTAACATACACACACCAAGGACTCTTGCTGTCATAATTCCATAAGAAAAAACAATAAAATTTATGTTGTTGAATTTCAGGTACACTAAAAAATTAAATCTCAAGTCTGGTACTCACCCACAGTTCATGTAGTCGTCTGTCACTGAATCTGTGCAAATGATTTAGGGAAAATTTTCTTCTATGAGAAAAGTCTATTTCAGCGTTTCAGTACCTGTTTGTTTCTACTATGTGAATTAATTCCTTTACTTAAAATTTTATTTTTCTTAAAATGGGAGTCTGGAAGTTTTTGCTGCTTATTTCAAATAAGGAGTCTAGAAAAAACACTTACTAAATATTTAACTAAATTAATTGCTAGAAAATGGAAGAGAGCCTGGTGACATAACTAGCTGAAAGAGGGTACATAGAAAAAGGGAATGGAATTACATTTCTAGTAATTAGCAGTGGACTGGGAATCTCAAGGAGTCTGCTCATAATTTATATTGATGGAACTATATGGTTGATATGTCATATAGATGTATATCTATTCAGTTCAGTCAAACAAGGTGTGCAGTATAGAGCTAAGCACATAATAAGACTTCCATAATTAATTATTAGAAAGCTATCTATCCAATAGACTAATTAATGGGTGTCAAACTAAGCCTGCTAGGCCAAATCTGGCCCACTACCTGATTATTATAAAACATTATGGGAACTCAGTCATGCCTATTAGTTCACATTTTATTTATGGCTGCCTTCCTACTACAATAGCAGTGTTGAATACTTCAGACAGAGATAGAATGGTCCACAAAGCCTAAATATTTACCACCAGGCACTTTACAGAAAAGTTTGCTGTCCCCTGGGCAAGTTTATGGGCAGCATGAACCAGATGTTTTGGTTTTGGATTCCTTGTTCCTTGCATGTCAAAAACTAATCATTCTTATTCTAATATGAAGTCAATCCAAAAGCCAATAAAGCCAGGAAAATACTACCTTTTTTACTACTGCATCTCACAATTGAATTGATGCAACCCCTTGGGGCATATTCTAGATGTTATGTGTATGTTACTTTTCTGCCACTCCATAAAACACGTTTTTATAATATTTGAGATGGCATTTGCCAATTCTCATAACTCTAGCAATAGATTAGGGATCTTTCCTTTCTTTCTCATTTTTTCTCTATCTCTCTCTTGAGAAATTAGTCATAAACAGTGATGACCTCATCATTATCTTTAGGTGTGGAAATGACACTTTTTATTTTTCTGCTTATTTACCCTAGTTCCCTCCTTATTAATGATGGGAAATTGTAGCATGAAGGAAAAAGGAATAAATCTTTACTGAATGCCTATTATGGGCCAGACAATGTATTAATGAATTCAAAAGCACAATCTAACTTAACTCACTGAATAATCTTGCAAGGCAATTTATTTCTCTATTTAAGGCTTCAAGACAGGTTAAGCTCTAAGAATTAAGCTCCATGAGGTAAAAAGCCCACATTCTCTATACTATAGCTGTTAACATTTTTTATACTAACCTTGAGTTATATCTGCTATGGGAAAATAACTAAAACTTTTTATTTTCCAAGATCTCAAAGATTAGGAAACATTTATAATACATGACCAAGTTTAGCACTAAATGTGCATGGACATACAACCTGCTAATAACAATTTGATGCATTATAGGAATGCCGTGTGTTACAAAATAAGACAAGTTTTCATTTGTTTATTCAACAATGAAAATATTTATTGAGCTCTAACTCTGAGCTATATGTTCAGAATTCAATTTTGAACTTGACATTTTTATGGACTGAATGTCTGTGTCCCTTCCTAAATTCATTGGTTGAATCTCTGATCCTCAATCTCTTGGTATCTGTAGGTGTGGCCTTTGGGAGGTAATTAGTATTAGATTAGGTCATGTGGGTGGAGTCCTCATGATGGGATTAATGCACTTATTGATGACAAGACTGGGCTCTTTCTCTCTCCACCATGTGAGGATACAAGGAGAAGATGGCTGTCTGCAAAGCAGGAAGGGTGCTCTCACTAGAAACCAAATGTGCCAGCACTCTGATCTTGTACTTTCCAGCCTCCAGAACTATGAGAAATAAATTTCTGTTGTCTAAACCACATATCATTACAGCGCAAACTGAGATTGACACTGTACCTACCCTTATAGATTTTTTGCGTTAAAAGTCTCAGATCCTGTAAAGGCCTGTGAGTCCCTTTTGTAGTTTCATCAATTCATAAGTTATAAACTGCTCTCAAAACACTCCATTTAATGGTTATCTCACCTCTGTAAAATAGGTCGTTATTTCAAACATTTAATTATACATTGAGCCTCATAGGTAACAGATTTAAGTAGCATATTCATAGCTTGTATGTGGAAGTGTTGGGATAAAAATCTGAGTCTCTGACTCCAGAGCCAATGTTCCATTCACTATACTACAACAAATTCTTTTTAACATGAAATAGTCTTACAGTTCATATTAAGCAGTATATTAGATATTACTGAAAGCTTTTTTCATAATTGGTCCTAAAGGAATTTTTTCTTCTAATCCAAATCCAAATAGCAGAATGCTAGGACTAGAAAGGATCCCAGACATTATTTCCGCCTAAATTACTCATTTTACAGATGAAGAAACAGAAATCCAGGGAAAATATGTAAATTATAGTCCATCAGTGAAAGAATCATTGAGCTTCCTAATTGCAGTTCTGTCCTCTTTCCAGTACCCTATGAAGAATTTTTCCTAGTGTTAATATTCCTGCTATTATATGCTGCCTTTAATGTGTTTAACCGGGTTGTATGATTAACTTTTATATTCTAATAGTCCAGATCCATTTGCATGGATGAAAAATTTTGTTTTTCTCTTTTCTTTTATTCATCAAAATGCCAAAGAAAGCACATAATGAACTACTACATATCCTAAAATGTTATTGCTCACATTTATGTTCTCTTGCTCTAGGATTAAAAACCACAGTTAAATTATAACGAGTCTGTTTGTGATGCATCCCACAGCTTTATGATGGTCTGAAATGTGAGCTTGATGTTAGATATCTCCAAACAAACTCACATCATTGCCTCTGTTCTCTGCGTATTTGGACATTTGGTCAGTGCCTTTGCTCATCTGTAAATACTATGTGGTCTGTGTTATACACCATGGTTTGTTTTAAAATCTACAAGGACACAAATCAGTAACACAGCTTACCATTTTTAAAACAAGGTTTGAAAGATACTAAATTGCGTTGAACAAATTTGCTTTGTTACAGTCATAATTTGGTATATGTATATTGTGTATTTATATACATACATGTTGTCATTCCCTCTTTTCATATTTTTATGGTCATTGATAAACATTTCAGAAATACTAGAATTCTCATTCATTTTTATTGCACTAGTTAAGGAAAATATTTATATTTTGTCACTGTAGAAAAGCCTTCACCCCAATTTCACTGTGATGGCCAAGATCAATAGCTAGAGAAAGTCTTATAGAAGATCTTTAAAGTCAGATATTATGGATTTAGATTTCAGCTTTATCACTTATCTTGACTTTGTGCAAGTAATTTAGGCTTTCTCTACCTCACTTTGAAAAATGGGGCTAATGATATTTCTTCTAAGGATAGTTGTGAAGAGTAAATGAGATGACCCATATCCTATTCTTGTTTCCATCCTTGGTACACAGCAAGCACTCAAAACACATAAACTAGAATAATGATGGTGATGACAGTGATCATGACAAAAGTGAGGATTATGATTTCATTCCTCGGAAGACAGATGTCTAAGGCAATGATAAATTACCCAGAATAGCAGAATAAGTCATATTAAGTGTCCTGTGCATATTAAGTGTCCTGTGGCAAGGAACTCAGGTAGATTTCCAATAACCATGTAAGGTCAACAACTATGAAGACATCATGTTAGCCAAGACCAGCATTACCAATAGAGAACCCAAGCAAGCAAAAAATAGTACAGAGTATTTGGAAAACTCACTATAGGTATGGATTTGTGATATAGAATGTTAGCAATATACAGAATTATGTGGGTCTACCCCTTTCCCGACATACAGGCTGAGTGGGGAATATGCCAAGGAAGAGTTCCTAAATCATGGGGGGAATAATATTGTATAGTGTCCAAGGAGAAAAGTAGGGGGTAGGAGCAGACAGCTAAAGTAATGCAGTGTACAGCAATTTATCTAAGGTATGAATATGGCCATGAGTAAGGAACCAAAGCAGTTGGAGAATCACAGTACGGTGAAAAACAGAAGATAGAGACAGGAGTAAGATGTGATCTGGCTCATTACCAGAGAACTTCATTTGAGGATTTCCCTGTTTGCATTTTAAAGGGGCCAAGTTAGGAGTAACATGAGATGGGCAGGGTAGGGATTGCCAGCTGAGGTCTGTATACATTCATTGATTTACCTAAGGCCATAGAGCTCGTTAGTTGCTCATCTGGTTTCAAATCCATATCTCCTCACTCACAGTCTTAAACTTTTCCATTAGATCACATGAGAAATGCTGACCCAGATTATTACATATGATCAGAAAATACTTTCCTAAAATATTTTCATTTATTAATATGATCCACACAGATCTGATGATCCAGCACTCTCTCAACAAATTAGCCAGATTAAAAAATGGTTATTACATAAGAATTTCAAAAATTATTAGCATCAACTAAATTTAAAAGAGACATTAATATGCATCTACTGTTAGTCTCAAGAGTACACACATACTTGAATAATTTTTTGGACTCACGTCTTTCTAGGTCATTAGTTTTAATTTTAAAATTTCCTTTGTCTGTAAATGTATAAGATGGCCATATTGATACCCACTGCATAACCCATCATGAGTCAGGACACACCGAGCTTCTGTTCAAGGCTTTTCAGTGGTTTTTCAGCTTACTCTAGGTAAAAACCAATGTCCTCAGGAGGACTAGAATCTTCTCCATGAGCTGACTCATATTCTTTCTCTCATCTTGCTTTTACCACTCCCCTCTTGTTTGGGCTGTTCCAATTACTCTGACCACTTTGATCACTCTGCTTTGGGGCCTTGCACTTGCTCTTCCCCTGCTTGTCATTCTTTTCCTGTCCCAGCTATCCACATGGATGACTCCCTCACTTCCTGTAGGTTTTTACTCAGAAGTCACCTTCTCAATGAGGCCTGGGCTCTGGAACAAATATTTCAATGCATCCAGCACTTCATATTTCGTCTCCCTGCCTTGTGTTTTTTTCTTCATACTTAATCATTTCTAACATGTGATATATTTCATTTATTTCCTTTATTTATTGTTTGCTTCCACCTACCAGAATATAAATTTCATGAGAATAGACTTTTTTTCTGTTTTGTTTACTGTCAGATCCACAATGAGCAGAACATTACCTAAATTTAATTAGAGAATAAAAAATATATATACAAAAACAAATCAATATGTGAATAAATTCTGGTCCCTTTAAAGTAAATTTAAAATTGTATGACTTCCCTGCAAGAAGGGCAATACAAAATAACTTTCAAACTATATAGGAATTTAAAAACTCTCTGCCGTTAAATTCCTTCAGTCTGGAATTTTATACTTACACAACTTAATTTCCATCTGTGTAAGCACAAATATTTCTCTCCTATGAAATGCTCTATTCAGTGGCTTCTAGAAGGATTTTTACATTTTTTACATTCATACTATATTTTCCACTTTTGAAAGTCTACTCTTTCTCCTCTTCTCTATTCCAAAGCCTACCTCTTTGTAAGTCCAGCACAAGTTCCTTCTCTTCTAGGAACAATTCCTGTAATCCAGCTTGAATTACTCTTTCCCTTTTCTTCATCTCTGGACCACTTAATAGCTAAACCACTCATTTGATAATCTTGCATCACTGTCTTGTTCTGGAATATAACATTTTGTTCATATTTTAAATTACTATTATTTATCCTTTGTCTTAGTTGTGAGTCTATTGAAATCTCATTGATGTTTTACACTTGTTTGAAACCCCCTTCATGCCTAACATACTCTCTTGCATATGTACATGTTCAGGATATATCTATTGACAGATTTATTCTCATGGCGGTTGTAGCAATGCATTGTCTTTGGTTTAAAAGATCATTTAAGTATAATAGGTTAGCTGAATTAGTGGAAAGTCAGACTGGAGTAATCAGAAGTTACAGCCTCTGCCAACCAAACTGCCTCTGAAAAATAATTATCCAATTTGTGCTCAATCCCTGTAGAGTCTTTCTAAAGGATAAGTAAGTAGGTATGCTCTCACAGTATCATAGGATATGAAGTAAGTTTTACCATTAAGTCACAAGGCCAAATTTTATTCTTTCCCAATTGATACAGCTATACTAAATCTAATTCCAATGTTTCATGAATAAAAAGAGCCAGGCAATTGGGCAGGATCTACTTTATTGCTTATTATCAGCATTTAAAAGGATACTCTGGTTCAGAGTCAGGAAGGTATGTAACCCTTTGGAAAAGCAAATGTATCAAGCTCATCAATAAGGCTATGTATAACTGAGTACTCACTCTCCTGAGCTGTTTATCTCAATTTTATATCTTGCTTGTCATTTTGAAAGGTATTTTTCCCCTTAAAATCCTATCTATTTCTGGAGACAGTAAAGCTATATCCTAACATGGCAACGATTGTTGTCATATATTGTTATTTACTGAAATCATACTATTGTGTCTATTGTTCCTACTTCACTTTCAAGAATAAATTGCTTGAGGTGTCGTTTAGTACACAAATATCTTACTGCAAATTAAATGGTTGTCAAAAATGTTTTGGGAATATTGCATTGCAGAATAAACCAAAACACTGCATGATTTATTACTGAGCTTGCTCAACTCTCTAGCAGTACATTGAAAGTCAGAGGGGAGGAGCCCTTTCCCAAGCAGCTCTTTCGGTGTGTGTGTGTGTGTGTGTGTGTGTATTAATCCCATGTATACTTCAGGCCAGTTTAGAAAAGGAGTATTAAGATTGGAGTTAATGAATGATTAAAAGTGAAGTAATTTAATTTGAAGCAGGAAAAATTTCTATGGCTGTGAATGTGCTCTGCAGCTTAAGAAAAGAAATTGTCATTGATTCCCAATTAAGTGATTCCAATTAAGATACTAACAGAATGTTGGCAGCTAGTGACATGAAAACTAATACTGGTTCAAAGTGTATGTTGTATTTCCTGATGGTGATGATGATGATGATGCCAACAATGCTGTATCTACTACTTCCTATGAAGCAGTGGGTAAAACGACAAAAGATTCTAAAATAAATACATTCGATATTGCACTAGAGGAAAAGCAGCAGGCACATATCTTTTGTGGAAGGCCATATATCCACTTGGGGCAGTATGTGATAAATGGAGAAACAGAAACAGAGAACATGAAAGTAGCCTGTCAATTTAAAAAAAACCCAGCAACAATATTAACAAAACTTAAACCCTTATAGATTAAATTTCCTATATATTTATCTATTACTTCGCTCAAAAAATATTCATTGTGTGCCTATTCAATCAGCCAATGGAGAAATAGAATTAAGTTGTGTTATTCTTGTTTATTTTTTGCTTCAATTCTAGCTCAGTCTTGGCCAAATTGTTTTCTAGAGTAGAGATATCCAAAGAGCAAGCCAGGCAAATCCAAAGGTGATCAGCCTCAAAATAAATTCTAGATTTTTGTCAGTCTATTCTCAAAAGATATTGAGTTCACATAAGCTACTGGGTAAATCCCCCATTGTCACCTAAAGGTAATTCATTTTCATGTACGTGTGGACTTGGGTCATGGTCTATGTGGTATGGTTCACAGACTTTAAGAGAGCTTGTGCCTAGAGATCTTTCTCAGAGTTTAGAAATATCCACCATAATCTGTCATAATCTGATGCCTATCTTCATTCAACCAAATCTTACCATTTTCTAAAGTCTGACCTAAACAATATTCAGGTACTTCCAGTGTGTTAACCCTGTATCTATTCCAACAGTACTGATTGTCTTTAACATTCTTTGGTACTACAAGTGTTTACACCCACATAATAGGCTCTGATTATTTCCTGCACATTAATTTCAACATCTCAGCCATAAGCTTCTTAAGGACAAGGACTGTGTCTATTTTTTCTGTCTCTCTACCTTCATGATGAGAGAAATACATATATATTATCACTCAATAAATAAAGTAAATAAATTCATGAAAGAACACACTAGCTTATTTTAATAAACCAAACTTGTAAATCCTGGCCTTGCTATTGATAAATAAGCACTGTAACAAATCTTTCATGCAGGCTATATATATATATATATATATAAATATATATATATATATATATATATATATATATATATACACACATATACATATATATGAACTATTTAGCCAATACACAGGGTATTTCTTTCTTTCATAGATATGGCAGATATTGCCAAACACTCATAGTAAACTCCTTGCAGCCTAGCCATGGTGTAACCATTATTCTTAACCTAGATGCTCTTATGGATTTAACTACATTGAATAAACTCTTTTCCACCCCGACTTTAGAAAATTCTTCGTAAAGCACATACCATAATTGGGGAAATCATCATCCAGGTGGAAAATAATATTTTATGCACATGAAAGAACTAGAGGACAGGACAAGATAAGTTTGAAATTATCTATCCCTTCCATCCTGCAACTTTCTTTATTTCCTGTACCATACAAGAACAGTATGATGGAAATAGTGACTACCTACTTTCACTTACTACCCATTTACAAATGGTCCAAGTCCTGTCAATTTTTCTATCTACATAATATCTTTGGAACCTATCACCTTTCCTCCACTCCTAGTGCTTTTTTCTTAATTCTGGTTCTAATGTATTCTCTCCTGGATTACTTAAGTTATCTCCTATCTTTTTGTTTCCAGTTAATCTCTTCCTCTAATTTATCTTTTGCGTAGTTTTCAGAGTGATCTTTCCGAAACGTAAATCTTACTAAAGTATTCCCCTATTTGAAATTCACAAGTCCTCATACTTGCAGAATAATATTCAAATTATTTCATGTGAAATACAAAGCCTTAATGGAAGTGTTTGCTATTTTAAAAAATCCATCATGTGTTCTCTACCTGCCCCCAATACAATTCTTTACTGCAATATTCAACTTCTCTTTCTTTGCTACATTTGTGACTACTATTGCTTGTACTTAAAATACCCTTTCCCTTCCCTCATTTTATCCATTGGCTCATTAATGTGTTTCAGACCCTTGGGTTCTAAAGAACTCTATTAGAGGCTGAGATGAACAGGTGGGAATAAAGACATATGGGTAGGACTCACATATGACCCTATCAAATCACACTTCAGCTAGTCAGTTTAACTTCTGTTGGTTTTCATATTAGGTTCCTTTGTAGGATTATGTTTACATTAACATGTTTTTATACTAAAAAAAAAAAAAAAAAAAAAAAAGATTTAATACCACTGAGCTTCCCTGACCCCTGTTAGACTTATATTGCTGAACATATTGGTTGGCCTACTTGTAAAATCAGAAACAATGATGCATAAATGTCTTTGGAGCTTTTCAAACTCTTATATTCATGAACTTGGAAAACTCAGGAGAAGGACCTATCAATAATTGTCATGTCCTATCTGAATATGTTTCCTAAACCATGGTTGGAAAATATTTTTGTAATCATTCCCATTATGATAGTACATTTTGAGAATGAACTCTGAACCCTTTGGGAATCCATGGATAGGCTTTAGAGATGCAGTGAAGCACCTGAAATGGTATAGAATTGTTTAAAGAATTTCTCTAGGAAGAGGGTTCATAAGTTTAATCTCAAAAAATCCAACATGACAAAAAAGTTTAAGTACTCTCCTTTACAGAGAAAAATAAAGCAAATCTAATTGTGAGTAAGATGAATGTATTTCCCTTTAAAAATATAGATTCAATATAACAAAAGGCAAGAAAATTATTACTCACAATACAACACTTTACTACAAATTATTGCCCGCAACATTTTACAGTTTCTCTTATCTCATCATGTTCAGTCTTGGTTCATATAAAGAAAGGATTTGTTCTATGACCTAAAGAACACAAGCATAAGGTCTATAATTATGTAAGTTAATTCAAGAAATGGCAAGACTTATGTGATTAAACAGTAACCTAGAGATCAGAGCCAAGGACTCGCTTGATCACTACAAGGAGCAAATAAGAAAGTATCTGGACATCCATAATCAGTAAGGGATGCATTTTCTGATATCTCAAAAGATGGATAGAATTTTTATAAATTGATTTCAAATACTTTTCTATTACTTTACATTTAATGCATAAGTGAACATGAAGTTACTTTTAACTAAGATACAGAATTGTCGTTTCATTTGAATGATATCAAAAACAATTGATTTTTATTATGGTGAAGATATTCAAACACTTGAGTCATTACCAAGTCTCCCTTGCAAGAATCTACATCTCCTTAAAGGGATAGCTTTCATGCAACATAATTCTGCCCCACTCTTCCAACTGAGTACCACCTATGGGTCATAGCTGATGAAACCATAGGTGGATCTTAACCTGCAAAGTATCTATTATGTTTCCTTTCCAAAGAAATGGAGTACAAAAACCATAAGAATCAATCCATCAGATAATGTTGGGCTTCTTAACTGAAAAGTCATATTAAGTTGATGTGTGACTAGGCATCAGGGAAAACCAAGTCCATGAGCAACTCCCAGAAAACAGAGAGACTGTGAGAAAGGAAATGAGAAAATGAGCAGAAATGTAAATGTACTTCAATGAGAGACTGAAGTAATGACTTTTGTTCCTACTTACTGTTTCCAAATACTCTTTGACACTTGATTATCCACAGGATATCTGCTGAAGTCTTTAAATAAGCAACTTTCCACTTGAGTCTTTTTGAATGTGTTTAGTTCCTTACAATTGAAAACATCAAGACACCATGCTTCTGTCCAGCCTTGACTACTCAACTTATATGTAATGGAAAAAAAAGGTAAAACCTTGAGTCATGAAGAACGGGAGCAATGGCTGAAGGATAGAAATACACCCTTAATATAAAATACATATATGTATATGCAAACACACACACACAAATATATATGGACACACACAAATATAAATTTACTTAATTGTGAAATTTTTGGCTATGTGAGATAGTCCTGAGAATATCCTCCACCACAATGTGGACCAGATTCTTAATTAATGATAGTATAATTACTACTACTACTGTTACTGTTACTACTACTTATATCCCTGCTAATAAAATTAGTCCCTTTTATCTCACAACACTGAAATATTTGAATGCTTTCTTATCTAGCTCCCTCCTCACCTGATTCCCTTGGAAAGCCAGTAAGATCAACTGAGAAGACATTTTTATTCCCTTTAACCTGGTGAGGAGACTGAGCCTCACAAAGTCAAATATTCTGACTCTGTGTCCTTTACATTACATCACAGAAACATTCAATACAATTTTCAGCTGAAGTTATTTCTAAATTGAAAAATATTGAATCCATCTTGAAAATCCACTGCCTTTGGTTCAAAGAGGCTCAAAGAAGAGGATACATATTGGAATCAGCAAAATCCATTCATCCCTGGAAGTCTCAAAACCCAGATCCTAGTGCTGTGAGGAAGAATGTTTAAGCATGACAAAACTACTGCATACTAGCTATGTGCTCATCACTGTGCTAAGCACTGGACGTAATAAAAGGGAATATAAGCCTGCCTTCAATGGGTTTTTTTGTGAGTGAGTAACAACTGAAAACCATATTTAAGCCATAATGATTTGCAGGACTGTGGATAAGAGAGAAATTGATATAGGTTCAAAGAACCAACAAAGGATATAACAAAGATATATGATAAAATACAACAAGGAATGTAACATGTTTATATAGAGATTATTTTATTGTATAAATATCATGAATTTTAAATTAATCTGGTTAATAATATTTTAGAAATATGAATCCAATTATTGAGTAAAATATATCTGGGAAAGAAAGAATATCAAAAGCAACATCAGAGGATAATTCTCAAGAATAATTGAAACAAACAAGTTAAATCTCTGTTGACAAAGAATGAGAGTGAGTTAATAAATAAATATGGAAAATCACTGACATATAAATTTCTAGTAAGACTTTAGAACTCATGATATTCAGTTCCATCATTTTATAGATAGAAATAGTAACCAATATCACATAGTATAGCAGAATGTAGAGGTGAGTTCTTGAAGAGTACATCACCCATTTCCCTCATTTTAGAAATGTAGAAACTGAGGTCCCAACTGTAGAGTTATTTATACAATGTAACAGAGTTTCCAATCATTTTGGGACCAAGACACAGTTACAGCAACTCTCCTGTTTAATCTTCCTTTTAAAATCCATGTTGATCTGTATGCATCAGTGCTTTATTACAAAATTTTAAATATACAAAATTCTAAATATACAAAATGTATATTTAGAATTTAGTTATTATATTATGCAAAAGTCAAGTAGCATTATTATGCCTTTCTCTGATCTGTCCACTGAATGAATCCACCTATCCAATTGTTATTATAATAGAGATTCTGTTGCAAATATTGTGTAGTAAACAATTATTTCCTTAACATTTTGCTTATTGAAAAGTTATTTTTTCTCAAAATATGCCTGTTGAAATTTGAATACATGGGTTTCCTTGACATTATAATATATGATGCAAATATTAATGTCATTAAAAAATGAATGGAACAGGTAGAGTGCCCTCTTTCAAATTTAGGATTTTACAGCCTTAAAATATGAGCAGGAGACACAGCTGCATATGTATCTTTCACTCCAAATGAATAGAAACTGAGGACTTTGGAGATGGAGCTTATAATGTGGCATTATGCAGGCTATTTAGAGGTTAACACAACAAGGGGCATTTCAGTGCTTAATGTGGTAAGGTTAAGAATGCTAATGTAATATTTCTCATTTCTCAATGTATCATGAAAAGTCAGATGACTCTACTACAATTGGTGCCTAAGACTTGTAAGAGAAACCTCTCATCAGACTAAAACCTTTCTATTGAGGTCACCATGTAAATAGTTAATGAAGCAGAAACTCTCTGTGGATTCACTGAGCAATTTTAGATGAGTTCTACAGAAATGTTCAATTAATGGTAGGGAGATTACTTCAATGATGCCTTAACAGAAACTGTGGCCATTCAACCCTCCCTTCATTCAGTGGTGTGTTTATAATTAATTTCCTATTTTCTGAACACATGTAAGAGTCTGATTATAATTTTTTACTATAAGCATTAACTGTTAAGCCAGAGGTTACACGACAGATTAACTGCCCAGTCCAATTGAGTGGAAGAGATTTGAGTTGTCAACTTCTTTTAGGTTGGCTGGTCAGTTTCAGGGAAGTAGCCTCCAATTTAACCCTGCCGTGGACATGTAATGGACAGTCATCAGTGTTTTATTTCCACCATAACCATCATGATCATCCTTTCAGTGAATGTGTATTATGTAGCTGCACCATTATATTTATGTAACTATCTTTAATTACATTTAATACACTCTTATTTAGTGTTCAATAGGTGTCATGCACTACTGTAAATTCTTTACAAACATTAACTTAACTTAGTAAAATTTGCTTATTACATACTCTCAAATCCCTTGTCACTTGGTCCTCATGACACGCTCTTGTTTTCCTTGAGGATTTCAAGAACTAGCCCAATTGTTTTCTTTCTTACCCCATCCACTGCCATGTTTCTCCATCATATCAACAGACATGTTGATGATCCATTTAATAAACTGATATAACTGTTTCTCAGCACCCTCAGGTTAGAGCTTCAACTCTAATCCATGAGCACAGCCATAATTTGATCCTATCTCAAATGGAAACATTTCCACTTTTGAATTTTAAATTAGGAATATTCCCTTAAAATGACAATTTTCTCTATTTTCACCTCTTCTCTTTTTTGTCTCATGTAGCCTGTAATTTATTCCTATCATGACCTCTTTCTGCTAAATTTCTCCCTATTTTTGTTAGTTGAGTTACCTCATTCTGATTGCATTTGCTCCCCATAAATACCAATTTTCTAAAAGACACTGATCAAATCTCAGGCTGAAAATGCCCTAGAATTTTATCATTTTTACTGTCACTGTGTTGGGTTTCTGAAATAATAATTTTACAAGGGAACTTGAACATGTAGATAACATGATCACAAATCTAACAAACTACCATTACTATGATTATCACTATTATACTACTACTTATATGTTATTATCATTACTATTTACTATTCTTTTATTATGTGTTAGCCTCTACATTAACAGTTTTGTAATTGTTCTCATTTAATTCTCACAACAACTTTGTAAGGTAGACAATATTATAATATCTATTTTACAGACAAAAAAGGATGCTTAGAATGTTTAAATAGCTTGCCACAGGTTAGAAATATAGTCATGTCTAGACCATAATTTCAAACCTAAGTCTGGCTACATCATACCACCTTACAATGCAGTCCAAAATTCAAAGGGTCCAACTGAAGTTATCACTGTCATTAATAAGGAGAATATAGTGATAAATGCTGTTGATATTTATTAAGTCATTTCTTCACAGACGTAATATTTTCTTAACACTTGTGTCAATTGTGTTAAAATCAAAAGCTAGTTCAGGCAATTAGATGACACATTTATTGAAGCATATCTAAGATATGCAACTAGTGAAGATATAAACATACAAATAAAATAAAATAAAATAATGTGGCTCTCTATGCTCTCTGCCTCATGAGGATACAGAGAGAAGTGAGCTGTCTGCAACAAAGAAGAGGGTTTTCACCAGAACCCAACCGTGCTAGCAGCGTGACCTTGTATTTCAAGGCTCCAGAAGTGTGAGAAATAAATTTCTGTTGTTTATAAGCAAATAACTAAATAAATACATAAATAAATTAGTGTGCATTTATTCATGTTACAAAGGAATTCCTTACCTGAAATTAGGGTTTGTGATAAGGTGATTTTTTTTTTTAACGTCTTTATTGGAGTATAATTGCTTTACAATGGTGTGTTAGTTTCTGCTTTATAATAAAGTGAATCAGTTATACATATACATATGTTCCCATATATCTTCCCTCTTGCGTCTCCCTCCCTCCCACCCTCCCTATCCCACCCCTCTAGGTGGTCACAAAGCACCAAGCTGATCTCTCTATGCTATGCGGCTGCTTCCCACTAGCTATCTATTTTAAGTTTGGTAGTGTATATATGTCCATGCCACTCTCTCACTTTGTCACAACTTACCCTTCCCCCTCCCCATATCCTCAAGTCCATTCTCTAGTAGGTCTGTGTCTTCATTCCCGTCTTGCCCCTAGGTGATGAGGTGATTTTTAATTAAAAATTCTTTTGGTTTACAGGTTATTAGAAAATCTACAAAGAAGTTGATAAAAAGGTAAAAAGAAGAATGGGTGATCAATAAAAACAAACCTATGGTTTATCATAAATCAGTCAAAATATCTAGATATCTAAGACTTAAAAATTATAACTTTTCACAAAGTCATAAAACATAGGAGGCTCAGCCTCTACCCTTGGGAAGTGTGTACCTTAGTTGGTTAGAACAGGACTGTGCACACATGCACACACATACACACACCACAGATACACATAACACAGTTCATGAATTGAGTTGTCAGGATATCAAGATCACTGGCAAAAGGAAGGCAAGCACTTTAACACAGTGTTTCTCAACGTGTTCTGGTTTGTTTCTTTTTTGATCATTTCCCCTCTCCTAAAGAATCTTTCTATAATTTTTTTCTTAATAGTTCCTCCATCATGAAATTTTAATACCAGAGATATGCAGCATATATGTTGTTATACTCTGGGCAATTTGGAGGGCCACAAGCCATTGTAATAACTAAGATTTTTTTTCACTCCCCAAGAATATATTTCAACCCCTTGGAAGGTGATACATCACTGTTGAAAATGCATGCTTTAGAACTATAAAAATATATGTTGGAAATTAACATCAAGTTGTATTATCAAGCTCCATTTCATAATCACATAATTCTATTCTATAACCAATTAAAAATGTTTCATGTTTTTAAATACCTTTTGTGAATTTGGTTGAGTCCATTAATTCATACACTTCATGTCATTTATTAAATTTCTTCTACCTGGTAATAGTGGGTATTAGCAAGTGCATATTAAATTAAACTGAAAGTTCAAGTAGGTTAAAAGTATAAAAAATTCTCTTTAATATTTTGGGAGTCAAGCTGAGGGTTGCATCAAGTTTCTAATATACCAGAAATTACCACTGTCTCCTACTGAGTGCAAGTCACAATTTGAACAACTAGTAAAAGATGTTGATTGTGTTTATCTTACTGTGATTTGTATCAATCCAGCAGTATAATAAACATCAAAGTAACTTCCACATAGTGGCAAACAAGACATAAAATCCAAACTCAATATCCTATAAATGTTTCCCAGCTGGAGCCCTGGAGATATTGTCTCCAAACTTGTAGCATAATCAGGTCTGTGGAAATACCATGAAAATGTTTTCTTTCAATCACTTGTAATTGGTATTCTTAAAGTGAAGAGAAGAAAATAAAAGGGATTCGATCTTTTGACTTGCTGCTTTTGTTTGGAATTGCTCCAAATCACAAGTTAACTACAGGGCAAATTGACATTTTCTTGGTTGCGTTGTAACCTTTCCCTCCTCCATTTCTTTCCAAGGTTTGTAAACACCTCAGAGTCAGGACATTCACATATTTGTCTCAAACCAAACTTCTCATCCTGGAGGCTCTACATAATCTGGTCTCACTTTTACATTTTCCAGCAGTATTCCTCTTACTTTCCCATTGTAAACCTTTAACTATTTTCTCTAGGATTATTTCTCATTATTCCCTGAATGAGCCATGCTAATGACCACGTTCGCAAAATGAGCTCCTTCTCATTTCCGGGCACTTTTTGTTATGCCCAGTTCTCTCTACCTATCAGAGGCATACTCATCCATCAAGATCCTTCACTAAGGCAGTTTTAAAAATCTCACATGTTGATTCATCCCTTCCTGATAGCACTTGTTTTATCTGAACTGCTCTATATCATATTATTAATGTGCCTGATATTCATTCAATCAGCAAATGTTTAGTAAGTACTAACTATGTGCCACACACTGTTTCTAGGTTTCAGGAATAAACTAGGGAACAAAACAGACAAAAATTCCTACCAGCCAAGGATTTATTAGCTTAGTGGAAAGAAATGAACAATAAAAATATAGTAGATAAAATAGTATATCTGAAAAAAACTAAAATATAATATTTTAACTAAGAGGTCCAAAGAGTACAACTCTTCAATTTTGCCCTTGTATTACAAAACAGCTAAGACAATATATAAATGAAAATGAGAGTGTTCCAACAAAACTTGACTTATGGATGGTAAAATTTGAATTTAATAAAAATTTCTCATATTATAAAATATTCTTCTTTTGACTTAAAAAAACATTTAATATGTAAAAACTCTTCTCAGCTCATGGATCGTACAAAAACAGAGGGTGGTCAGAATTTGACCTATGGGCATGATTGTTGAACATGGTTTTAGATAATGGTGAGTGCTAAAGAGAAAACAAAATCAGAGAAGTGGATTAGTGAGTGTTGGCAGTATAGAGTCAGAATGTATTTTTAGAAAGAGTGGCTCAGATAAGGACCCACAGAAAGGTGACATATGAATAAAGAATCAAAGGAAGAGATATAAATTTCACTCAACAATAAGAGACTTAAGAAATAAAATATTGGGCTTCCCTGATGGCACAGTGGTTGAGAATCTGCCTGCCAATGCAGGGGACACGGGTTCGAGCCCTGGTCTGGGAAGATACCACATGCCGCAGAGCAACTAGGCCCGTGAGCCACAACTACTGAGGCTGTGTGTCTGGAGCTTGTGCTCCACAACAAGAGAGGCCGAGATAATGAGAGGCCGGCACACCACGATGAAGAGTGACCCCCGCTTGCCACAACTAGAGAAAGCCCTCGCAAAGAAACGAAGACCCGGGGAGGAGAGAAGATGGCGGAAGAGTAAGACGCGGAGATCACCTTCCTTCCCACAGATACACTAGAAATACATCTACACGTGGAACTGCACCTACAGAACACCCACTGAACGCTGGCAGAAAACGTCAGACCTCCCAAAAGTCAAGAAATTCCCCCCATACTTGGGTAGGGTAAAAGAAAAAAGAAATAACAGAGACAAAAGAATAGGGATGGCACCTGCACCAGTGGGAGGGAGCTGTGAAGGAGGAAAGATTTCCACCCACTAGGAAGCCCCTTCACGGGCGGAGACTGCGGGTGGCAGAGGAGGGAAGCTTCGGAGCCACGGAGGAGAGCGCAGCCACAGGGGTGCGGAGGGCAAAGCGGAGAGATTCCCGCACAGAGGCTCGGCGCCGAGCAGCACTCACCAGCCCAAGAGGCTTGTCTGCTCACCTGCTGGGAAGGGCGGGGCTGGGAGCTGAGGCTCAGGCTTTGGTCGGATCGCAGGGAGAGGACTGGAGTTGGCTGCGTGAACACAGCCTGAAGGGGTTAGTGCACCACAGCTAGCCGGGAGGGAGTCCAGGAAAAGGTCTGGAGCTGCCGAAGAGGCAAGAGACTTTTTCTTCCCTCTTTGTTTCCTGGTGCGTGAGGGGAGGGGATTCAGAGCGCCGCCTAAACGAACTTCAGAGACTGGCGTGAGCCGCGGCTATCAGCGCGGACCCCACAGCAACAGGGGCGCAGAGAAAAAGCAGAGAGATTCCCGCACAGAGGATTGGCGCCGAGCAGCACTCACCAGCCCAAGAGGCGTGTCTGCTCACCGGCCGGGGCGGGCGGGGCTGGGAGCTGAGGCTCAGCTTTGGTAGGATCGCAGGGAGAGGACTGGGGTTGGCGGCGTGAACACAGCCTGAAGGGGTTAGCGCACCACAGCTAGCTGGGAGGGAGTCCGGGAAAAACTCTGCAGCTGCCGAAGAGCCAAGAGACTTTTTCTTGCCTCTTTGTTTCGCTGAGCGCAAGGAGAGGGGATTCAGAGCGCCACCTAAATGAACTCCAGAGACGGGCGCGAGCCGTGGCTATCAGCGCAGACCCCAGAGACGGGCATGAGACGCTGGTGCTGCTGCTGCCGCCTCCAAAAATCCTGTGTGCAAGCACAGGTCACTCTCCACACCGCCCCTCCCGGGAGCCGGTGCAGCCCGCCACTGCCAGCGTCCGGTGATCCAGGGACAACTTCCCCGGGAGAATGCACGGCGCGCCTCAGGCTGCTGCAACGTCACGCTGGCCTCTGCCACCGCAGGCTCGCCCCACCTCCTCTGTACCCCTCCCTCCCCGTGGCCTGGGTGAGCCAGAGCCCCCGAAGCAGCTGCTCCTTTAACCCCGTCCTGTCTGGGCGGGGAACAGACGCCCTCAGGCGACCTACACGCAGAAGCGGGTCCAAATCCAAAGCTGATCCCCAGGAGCTGTGGGAACAGAGAAGAGAAGGGGAAATCTCTCCCAGCAGCCTCAGAAGAAGAGGATTAAAACTCCACAAACAACTTGATGTGATGCATCTGTTGAATACCTGAATAGACAACGAATCATCCCAAATTCAGGAGGTGGACTTTGGGAGCAGGATATATTAATTTTTCCCCTCTTCCTTTTTTTTTGTGAGTGTATATGTATAAGCTTCTGGGTGAGATTTTGTCTGTATAGCTTTGCTTTATAATAGCTTTATTTTACTTCACTATATTATAGCCTCTTTCTTTCTTTCTTTCTATTTTTTCTCCCTTTTACTCTGAGCCGTGTGGACGAAAGGCTCTTGGTGCTCCAGCCAGGCATCAGGGCCATACCTCTGAGGTGGGAGAGCCAACTTCAGGACACTGGTCCACAAGAGACCTCCCAGCTCCACATAATACCAAATGGCAAAAATCTCTCAGAGATATCCATCTCAACATCAAGACCCAGCATCACTCAATGACCAGCAAGCTACAGTGCTGGACACCCTATGCCAAACAACTAGCAAGACAGGAACACAGCCCCATCCATTAGCAGAGAGGCTGCTTAAAATCATAATAAGGCCACAGACACCCCAAAATACACCACCAGACGTGGACGTGCCCACCAGAAAGACAAGATCCAGCCTCATCCACCAGAACTCAGGCACTAGTTCCCTCCACCAGGAAGCCTACACAACCCACTGAACCAACCTTAGCCACTGGGGACAGATACCAAAAACAAAAGGAGCTATGAACCTGCAGCCTGTGAAAAGGAGATCCCAAACACAGTAAGATAAGCAAAATGAGAAGACAGAAAAACACACAGCAGATGAAGGAGCAGGGTCAAAACACACCAGACTTAACAAATGAAGAGGAAACAGGTAGTCTACCTGAAAAAGAATTCAGAATAATGATAGTAAGGATGATCCAAAATCTTGGAAATAGAATAGACAAAATGCAAGAAACATTTAACAAGGACGTAGAAGAACTAAAGAGGAACCAAGCAACGATGAAAAACACAATAAATTAAATTAAAAATACTCTAGATGGGATCAATAGCAGAATAACTGAGGCAGAAGAAAGGATAAGTGACCTGGAAGATAAAATGGTGGAAATAACTACTGCAGAGCAGGATAAAGAAAAAAGAATGAAAAGAACTGAGGACAGTCTCAGAGACCTCTGGGACAACATTAAACACAGCAACATTCGAATTATAGGGGTCCCAGAAGAAGAAGAGAAAAAGAAAGGGACTGAGAAAATATTTGAAGAGATTATAGTTGAAAACTTCCCTAATATGGGAAAGGAAATTGTTAATCAAGTCCTGGAAGCACAGAGAGTCCCATACAGGATTAACCCAAGGAGAAACACGCCAAGACACATATTAATCAAACTGTCAAAAATTAAATATAAGGAAAACATATTAAAAGCAGCAAGGGAAAAACAACAAATAACACACAAGGGAATCCCCATAAGGTTAACATCTGATCCTTCAGGAGAAACTCTGCAAGCCAGAAGGGAGTGGCAGGATATACTTAAAGTGATGAAGGAGAAAAACCTACAACCAAGATTACTCTACCCAGCGAGGATCTCATTCAGATTTGATGGAGAAATTAAAACATTTACAGACAAGCAAAAGCTGAGAGAGTTCAGCACCACCAAACCAGCTTTACAACAAATGCTAAAGGAACTTCTCTAGGCAAGAAACACAAGAGAAGGAAAACACCTGCAATAACAAACCCAAAACATTTAAGAAAATGGGAATAGGAACATACATATCGATAATTACCTTGAATGTAAATGGATTAAATGCTCCCACCAAAAGACACAGGCTGGCTGAATGGATACAAAAACAAGACCCATATATATGCTGTCTACAAGAGACCCACTTCAGACCTAGAGACACATACAGACTGAAAGTGAGGGGATGGAAAAAGGTATTCCATGCAAATGGAAATCGAAAGAAAGCTGGAGTAGCAATTCTCACATCAGACAAAATAGACTTTAAAATAAAGACTATTACAAGAGACAAAGAAGGACACTATATAATGATCAAGGGATCGATCCAAGAGGAAGGTATAACAATTGTAAATATTTATGCACCCAACATAGGAGCACCTCAATACATAAGGCAAATACTAACAGCCATAAAAGGGGAAATCGACAGCAACACAATCATAGTAGGGGACTTTAACACCCCACTTTCACCAATGGACAGATCATCCAAAATGAAAATAAATAAGGAAACACAAGCTTTAAATGATACATTAAACAAGATGGACTTACTTGATATTTATAGGACATTCCACCCAAAAACAACAGAATACACATTTTTCTCAAGTGCTCATGAAACATTCTCGAGGATAGATCATATCTTGGGTCACAAATCAAGCCTTGGTTAATTTAAGGAAATTGAAATCGCATCAAGTATCTTTTCTGACCACAACGCTATGAGACTAGATATCAATTACAGGAAAAGATCTGTAAAAAATACAAACACATGGAGGCTACACAATACACTACTTAATAACGAAGTGATCACTGAAGAAATCAAAGGGGAAATCAAAAAATTCCTAGAAACAAATGACAATGGAGATACGATGACCCAAATCCTATGGGACGCAGCAAAAGCAGTGCTAAGAGGGAATTTTATAGCAATACAAGCCTACCTCAAGAAACAGGAAACATCTCGAATAAACAACCTAACCTGGCACCTAAAGCAATTAGAGAAAAAGAACAAAAAAAACCCCAAAGCCAGCAGAAGGAAAGAAATTATAAAGATCAGGTGAGAAAAAAATGAAAAAGAAATGAAGGAAACAATAGCAAAAATCAATGAAACTAAAAGCTGGTTCTTTGAGAAGATAAACAAAATTGATAAACCATTAGCCAGACTCATCAAGAGAAAAAGGGAGAAGACTCAGATCAATAGAATTAGAAAAGAAAAAGGAGAAGTAACCACTGACACTGCAGGAAAACAAAAGGTCATGAGAGATTACTACAAGCAACTCTATGCCAATAAAATGGACAACCTGGAAGAAATGGACAGATTCTTAGAAATGCACAAACTGCCGAGATTGAACCAGGAAGAAATAGAAAATATGAACAGACCAATCACAAGCACTGAAATTGAAACTGTGATTAAACACCTTCCAACAAACAAAAGCCCAGGACCAGATGGCTTCACAGGTGAATTCTATCAAACATTTAGAGAAGAGGTAACACCTATCCTTCTCAAACTCTTCCAAAATATTGCAGAGGGAGGAACACTCCCAAACTCATTCTTCGAGGCCACCATCACCCTGATACCAAAACCAGACAAAGATGTCACAAAGAAAGAAAACTACAGGCCAATATCACTGATGAACATAGATGCAAAAATCCTCAACAAAATACTAGCAAACAGAATCCAACAGCACATTAAAAGGATCATACACCATGATCAAGTGGGGTTTATCACAGGAATGCAAGGATTCTTCAACATACGCAAATTAATCAATGTGATACACCATATTAACAAATTGAAGGAGAAAAACCATATGATCATCTCAATAGATGCAGGGAAAGCTTTCGACAAAATGCAACACCCATTTATGATAAAAGCCCTGCAGAAAGTAGGCATAGAGGGAACTTTCCTCAACATAATAAAGGCCATATATGACAAACCCACAGCCAACATTGTCCTCAATGGTGAAAAACTGAAACCATTTCCACTAAGATCAGGAACAAGACAAGGTTGCCCACTCTCACCACTATTATTCAACATAGTTTTGGAAGTGTTAGCCACAGCAATCAGAGAAGACAAAGAAATAAAAGGAATCCAAATCGGAAAAGAAGAAGTAAAGCTGTCACTATTTGCAGATGACATGATACTATACAGAGAAAATCCTAAAGATGCTACCAGAAAACTCCTAGAGCTAATCAATGAATTTGGTAAAGTAGCAGGATACAAAATTAATGCACAGAAATCTCTTGCATTTCTATACACTAATGACGAAAAATCTGAAAGTGAAATTAAGAAAACACTCCCATTTACCATTGCAACAAAAAGAATAAAATATCTAGGAATAAACCTACCTAGGGAGACAAAAGACCTGTATACAGAAAATTATAAGACACTGATGAAAGAAATTAAAGATGATACAAATAGATGGAGAGATATACCATATTCCTGGATTGGAAGAATCAACATTGTGAAAATGACTCTACTACCCAAAGCAATCTACAGATTCAATGCAATCCCTATCAAACTACCACTGGAATTTTTCACAGAACTAGAACAAAAAATTTCACAATTTGTATGGAAACACAAAAGACCCCGAATAGCCAAAGCAATCTTGAGAACGAAAAATGGAGCTGGGGGAATCAGGCTCCCTGACTTCAGACTATATTACAAAGCTTCAGTAATCAAGACAGTTTGGTACTGGCACAAAAAGAGAAATATAGGTCAATGGAACAGGATAGAAAGCCCAGAGATAAACCCACACACATATGGTCACCTTATCTTTGATAAAGGAGGCAAGCATATACAGTGGAGAAAAGACAGCCTCTTCAATAAGTGGTGCTGGGAAAATTGGACAGGTACATGTAAAAGTATGAAATTAGAACACTCCCTGACACCATGCACAAAAATAAACTCAAAATGGATTGAAGACCTAAATGTAAGGCCAGACACTATCAAACTCTTAGAGGAAAACATAGGCAGAACACTCTATGACATACATCACAGCAAGATTCTTTTTGACCCAGCTCCCAGAGAAATGGAAATAAGAACACAAATAAACAAATGGGACCTAATGAAACTTAAAAGCCTTTGCACAGCAAAGGAAACCATAAACAAGACCAAAAGACAACCATCAGAATGGGAGAAAATATTTGCAAATGAAGCAACTGACAAAGGATTAATCTCCAAGATTTACAAGTACCTCATGCAGCTCAATAACATAAAAACGAACAACCCAATCCAAAAATGGGCAGAAGACCTAAATAGACATTTCTCCAAAGAAGATATACAGATGGCCTACAGACACATGAAAGAATGCTCAACATCATTAATCATTAGAGAAATGCAAATCAAAACTACAATGAGATATCATTTCACACCGGTCAGAATGGCCATCATCAAAAACTCTAGAAAGAATAAATGCTGGAGAGGGTGTGGAGGAAAGGGAACACTCTTGCACTGTTGGTGGGAATGTAAATTGATACAGCCACTATGGAGAACAGTATGGAGGTTCCTTAAAAAACTACAAATAGAACTACCATACGACCCAGCAATTCCACTACTGGGCATATACCCTGAGCAAACCATAGGTCAAAAATAGTCATGTACCAAAATGTTCATTGCAGCTCTATTTACAATAGCCAGGACATGGAAGCAACCTAAATGTCCATCGACAGATGAATGGATAAAGAAGATGTGGCACATATATACAGTGGAATATTACTCAGCCATAAAAAGAAATGAAATGGAGGTATTTGTAATGAGGTGAATGGAGTTAGAGTCTGTCATACAGAGTGAAGTAAGTCAGAAAGAGAAAAACAAATACAGTATGCTAACACATATATACGGAATCTAAGGAAAAAAAAAAAAAAAAAAAGGCCATGAAGAACCTAGTGGCAAGTCGAGAATAAAGACACAGACCTACTAGAGAATGGACTTGAGGATACGGGGAGGGAGTGGGGTGAGATGTGACAGGGTAAGAGAGTGTCATGCACATATATACACTACCAAATGTAAAATAGATAGCTAGTGGGAAGCAGCCGCATAGCACAGGGAGATCAGCTCGGTGCTTTGTGACCACCTAGAGGGGTGGGATGGGGAGGGTGGGAGGGAGGGAGATGCAAGAAGGAAGAGAAATGGGAACATATTGTATATGTATAACTGATTCATTTTGTTATAAAGCAGAAGCTAACACACCATTGTAAGGCAATTATACTTCAATAAAGATGTTTAAAAAAAAAAAAGAAAGAAAGAAACGAAGACCCAACACAGCCAAAAATAAATAAATAAATAAATAAAAAATAAAAATAAATTCCTTTTAAAAAAAAAAGTAAAATAAATATCCTTTAAAAAAAAAAGAAATAAAATATTTCCTTAATCTTTCTATCTCAGTCTCCATCTCATTCATTATTCCCACAGCTTCTTCACCTGGGATACATAGACACAACACCTCACCCCACAGAGAAGCCTGTGTGTAGAAGAGTATTTCACAAAACTATGGTTTTATTTTTAATCCTGTGTATTTTATTCATGCTTTTAAAAATATTACTCTGAGAAGGGCTCTATAGCTTTACCACACTGACAAAGGAATCCATTGAACAAAACTATGTGAACATCATTAAGGATAGGGTCCTAAGAGACTAGATGGAAGGTTGGAATTGGATTTTGACCTTGGTATTAACTAACTGCCTCTTATTGTCAGGTGACCCTTAGATATCTCCTGCATAAAAGTCCCTTTATATGTTCCTAGATAAATAAATATACTCTAGGTATACTCAGCTCCACACCTCCAGAATTAGTTCAGAAACTTTCCTTTTGCAGTCTCTAAACCAGCATGCCACCTCCCCAAGAGGTGGCTCTTACCTTCTCTCACTAGCTCTTAGCAATGTCTCCAGCTGGCTCAATAACTCCCTGTCATAATTATTCCAAAATCATTTTCCTTCATCTTCTCCCACCACTGACAATCTGCCACACATTACTGGTCTGGACTTAACCACAGTCACTCAAAATACATTAATACTATCTGACCATGTCTGGCAGGTGTTATACACCAGGTATTGCATTACACTCCCAATTGCATTACTTTATTTTGTCCTATCAACAGCCTGTGAGATAGCTAGGTTGTTACTCTTATTGATATTTTACAGTAAGTAAACTGAGTCACAAAATCTTAAGTAGCTGAACCAAGACTGGGATTTTTTATTTTTTTATTGGTGTATAATTTTTTTACAATGTTGTGTTAGTTTCCTCTGTACAACGAATTCAATACGTATACATATATCCCCTCCATTTTGGACCTCCCTCTCACCCCCACCCATCTAGGTCATCACAGAGCACTGAGCTGAGCTCCCTGGGCTATAAAGCAAGTTCCCACTAGCTATATATTTTACACATATATATATGTATGTATGTATTAATGTATATATTTCAATCCTAATCTCCCTATTCATCCCACCTTCCCCTTTCCCCTCTGTGTCCACCCATCCATTCTTTATATCTGTGTCTCTATTCCTGCTCTGCAAAAATTTTACCTGTAGCATTTTTCTAGATTCCACATATATGCATTAATATACGATACTGCTTTTTCTCTTTCTGACTTATGTCACTCTGTATGACAGACTATACCTCCATCCACATCTCTACAAATGATCCAATTTCGTTCCTTTGTATGGCTAAGTAATATTCCATCATATATATGTACCACATCTTCTTTATCCGTTCATCTCTCAATGGACATTTAGGTAGTTTCCATGTCCTGGCTATAGTAAATAATGTTTCAATGAATATTGGGGTACATATGTCTTTTTGAATTATGGTTTTCTCAGGGCATATGCCCAGAAGTGGGATTGCTGGGTCATGTGGTAGTTTTATTTTCAGTTTTTTAAGGAACCTCCATACTGTTCTCCATAGTGGCTGTATCAATTTACATTCCCACCAACACTACAGGAGGGTTCCCTTTTCTCTACACCCTCTCCACCATTTATTGTTTGTAGAATTTTTGATGATGGCCATTCTGACCTGTGTGAGGTGATACCTCATTGTAGTTTTGATTTGCATTTCTATAATAATTAGTGATGTTGAGCATCTTTTCATGTGTTTGTTGGCCCTCTGCATGTCTTCTTTGGAGAAATGTCTATTTAGGTCTTTTGCCCATTTTAGGATTGGGTTGTTTGTTTTTTTGATATTGAGCTGCATGAGCTGTTTGTATATTTTAGAGATTAATCTTTGTCAGTTACTTCACTGGTAAATATTTTCTCCCATTCTGAGGATTGTCTTTTTGTCTTGTTTGCAGCTTCTTTTGCTGTGCAAAAGCTTTTACATTTAATAGGGTCCCATTTGTTTATTTTTGCTTTTATTTTCCTTACTCCAAGAGGTGAGTCAAAAAAAATCTTGCTGTGATTTATGTCAAAGAGTGTTTTTCCTGTTTTCCTCTAAGAGTTTTACAGGGTCTGGCCTTACATTTAGGTTTCAATTCATTTTGAGAATATTTTTGTGTATGGTGTTAGGTAGTGTTCTAATTTCATTTTATTACATGTAGTTGTCCAGTTTTCACACCTGCACTTATTGAAGAGACAGTCTTTTCTCCATTGTATATTCTTGCCTCCTTTGTCATAGATTAGGTGACCATAGGTGCGTGTGTTTACCTCTGGGCTTTCTATCCTGTACCATTGATATATATTTCTGTTTTTGTGCCAGTACCACACTGCATTGATTACTGTAGCTTCATAGTATAATCTGAAGTCAAGGGGCCTGATTCCTCCAGCTCCGTTTTTCTTTCTCAGAATTGCTTTGGCTATTTGGGGTCTTTTTTGTTTCCATACAAATTGTAAATTTTTTTGTTCTAACCTGTGAAAAATGCCATTGGTAATTTGATAGGGATTGCATTGAATCTGTAAATTGCTTTGGATAGTATAGTCATTTTCACAATATTGTTTTTTCCAACCCAAGAACACAGTACATCTCTCCATCTGTTTGTGTCCTCTTTGATTTCTTTTATCAGTGTTTTATGATTTTCTGCATACAGGTCTTTTGCCTGCTTAGGTAGGTTTATTCCTAGGTATTTTATTCTTTTTGTTGCAGTGGTAAATGGGATTGTTTTCTTAATTTCTCTTTCTGACGTTTTTTTGTTAATGTATAGGAATGCAAGAGATTTCTGTGCATTAATTTTGTATCCTACAACTTTACTAAATTCATTAATTAGCTCTAGTTGTTTTCTGGTAGCATCGTTAGGATTTTCTATGTATAGTGTCATGTCATCTGCAAACAGTGATGGTTTTACTTCTTTTCTAATTTGGATTTCTTTTATTTCTTTTCCTTCTCTGATTGCCATGGCTAGGACTTCCTATTCAAACTATGTTGAATAATATTGGTGAGAGTGGACATACTTGTTTTGTTTCTGATCTTAGAGGAAACGCTTAAAGTTTTTCACCATTGAGGACAATGTTGGCTGTGGGTTTGTCATATATGGCCTTTATTATGTTGAGGTAGGTTCCCTCTATGTCCACTTTCTGGAGAGTTTTTATCATAAATGTGTGTTGAATTTTGTTAAAAGCTTTTTCTGCATCTATTGAGATGATCATATGGTTTTTATTCTTTAATTTGTTAATATGGTGTATCACATTGATTGATTTGCATATATTGAAAAATCCTTGCCTCCCTGGGATAAATCTCACTTGATCATGGTGTATGATCCTTTTAATGTATTGTTGGATTCTGTTTGCTAGTATTTTGTTGAGGATTTTTACATCTATATTCATCAGTGATATTGGTCTGTAATTTTCTTTTTTTAAATATCTTTTTCTGGTTTTGGTATCAGGGTGCTGGTTGTCTCATAGAATGAGTTTGGTAGTGCTCCTTCCTCTTTAATTTTTTTGGAAGAGTTTGAGAAGGATAGGTGGTAGCTCTTCTCTAAATGTTTGATAGAATTCGCCTGTGACGCAATCTGGTCCTGGACTTTTATTTGTTGGAAGCTTTTAAAACACAGTTTCAATTTCAGTACTTGTGATTATTCTATTCATATTTTCTATTTCTTCCTGGTTCAGTCTTGGAAGGTTTTACCTTTCTAAGAATTTGTCCATTTCTTCCAGGTTGTCCACTTTATTGGCATACAGTTTCTTGTAGTAGTCTCTCATGATCCTTTGTATTTCTGTTGTGTCAGTTGTTACTTCTCCTTTTTTGTTTCTACTTCTGGTGATTTGAGTCTTCTCCCTTTTTATCTTAATGAGTCTTGCTAAAGCTTTATCAATTTCGTTTATCTTCTCAAAAGTCCAAAATTTAGTTTTATTGATCTTTGCTATTGTTTTCTTCATTTTAATTTCATTTATTTCTGCTCTGATCTTTATGATTTCTTTCTTCTACTAACTTTGGGTTTTGTTTCTTCTTCTTTCTCTAGTTGCTTTAGGTGTAAGTTTAAGTTTTTACTTGAGGCTTTTCTTGAGGTGAGATTGAATTGCTATAAACTTACCTCTTAGAACTGCTTTTGCTGTGTCTCATAGGTTTTGAGTTGTCCTGCTTTCATTGTCATTTTTTTCGATGTATTTTTTTTATCTCATCTTTGATTTCTTCAGTGATCTCTTTGTTATTTAGTGTCAAATTGTTTATCCTCTATGTGTTTGTATTTTTTATAGTTTTTTTTTCTTGTAACTGATTACTAATCTTATAACATTGTGGTCAGAAAAGATGGTTGATACTATTTCATGTTTCTTAAATTTACCGAGGCTTGATTTGTGATGCAAGATGTGATCTATCCTGGAGAATGTTTCATGTACACTTGAGAAGAAAGTGTATTCTGCCGCTTTTGGGTGGGATGTCCTATAAATATCAACTAAGTCTATCTGGTCTACTGTGTCATTTAAACTTTCATATCCTTATTTATTTTCTGTCTGGATGATATGTCCATTGGTGTAAGTGGGGTGTTAAATCCCCCACAATTATCCTGTTACTGTCAATTTCCCCTTTTTTGGCTGTTCTAATTTTCCTTATGTATTGAGTTGCTCCTATGTTGGGTGGAGAAATATTTATAATTTTTATATCTTCTCCTTGGATTGATCCCTTAATCATGATATAGTATCCTTCCTTGTCTCTTGTAACAGTCTTTATTTTAAAGTCTATTTTATCTGATATGAGTCTTGCTACTCCAACTGTCATTTGATTTCCAATTGCATGGAATATCTTTTCCATCCCATCACTTTCAGTCTGTATGTGTCCCTAAATCTGAAGTGGGTCTCT
Source organism: Balaenoptera physalus (assembly GCF_965194825.1). NCBI lineage: Eukaryota > Metazoa > Chordata > Mammalia > Artiodactyla > Balaenopteridae > Balaenoptera > Balaenoptera physalus. The sequence goes on along the minus strand of NC_138897.1, from coordinate 30,596,971 downwards.
TGTAGACAGCATATACACAGGTCTTGTTTTTGTATCCATTCAGCCAGAGTGTGTCTTTTGCTTAGAGCATTTAATCCATTTACATTCAAGGTAGTTATCAATATGTATATTCCCACTACCATTTTCTTAATTTTTTGGGTTTGATTTTGTGGGTCTTTTTCTTCTCTTATGTTTCTCACCTAAAGAAGTTCCTTTAGCATTTGTTTTAAAACTGGATTCATGGTGGTGTATTCTCTTAGATTTTGCTTGCCTGTAAAGCTTTTGATTTCTCAGTTGAATCTGAATGGGATCCTTGCTGGGTAGAATAATTTTTCTTGTAGATTTTTCCCATTCATCACTTTAAATATATCCTGCCAATCCTTTCTAGCCTGCAGGGTTTCTGTTGAAAAATCAACTGATAACCTTATTGGGATTCCCTTGTATACTATTTGTTACTTTTCCCTTGTTGCTTTTAATATTTTCTCTTTAAATTTACTTTTTGATAGTTTGATTAATATGTGTCTCAGTGTTTTTCTCCTTGTGTTTATCCTGAATGGGACTCTCTGCACTTCCTGGACTTGGGTAGATATTTCCTTTCTCATGTTAGGAGGTTCCAACTCTAATATCTTCAAATATTTTCTCAGACCATTTCTCTTTCTCTTCTTTTTCTAAGACCCCTAGAATTCAAACGTTGGTGCTTTCAATGTTACCCTAGAAGTCTCTGAGACTGTCTTCATTTTTTTTTTTTCATTCTTTTTTCTTTGTTCTGCTCCTTGGCTGTTATTTCCACCATTCTATCTTCCAGCTCACTTATTCATTCCTCCATTTCAGTTATTCTTCTATTGATTTCTTCTAGTGTATTTTTCATTTCAGTTATTGTGTTGTTCATCTCTGTTTATTCTTTAGTTCTTCTAGGTCCTTGTTATGCATTTCTTGTATTTTCTTGATCTTTTCCATTCTATTTCTGAGATTTTGGATCATCTCTATTAACATTAGTCTAAATTATTTTTCAAGTAAGTTGCCTATTTCCTCTTCATTTATTTCATCTTGTAGGTTTTTACCTTGCTCGTTTATCTGTAACAATTATTTTTTATCTTTTTTTTTTTATGAGTGAGGCTGTGTTCCTGTCTTACTTGTTGTTTGGCCTTAGGTTTGCAGGCAGTTGGATGGAGCTGGGTCTTAGTGCCAAGATGAGGACCTCTGGGAGAGTTCACACCGATTAATATTCTCTGGGGTCTGAGGTTTTCTGCTAGTCCAGTGGTTTGGACTCAATGCTCACACCATTGGAGCTCATGCCTGACCCCTGCCCTGGGAGCCAAGATGCCACAAGTCAAGTGGCATGGTAAAAAAAAATAAACAAAATAAAAAGGCAACAAACAAAAAGAGCAGAACAATAACAAAGAATAAAAAATAAAATATATATTAGAAAAAATAAAAATGAAACAACAACAAAGCAAAACAGAACCACAATAGAAAAAAAAGAAAAAAGAAGGAGCTGGAAAAGGCCCTGGTGGTGGGGTTGGGTTGTGGTAGTGGAGCTTATGCTCAGGATCTGCATGGCTGGAGCAAGCACTGGAGGGCAGAGTTTCAGGCCCAGAACCCCAGCAGGTTCACTGGGACTCAGGCAGGCAGGGGAGATACTGGCCACATTCCCCTCCAATCCCTGAACCCCCAAAAGCCTCTACCCTTTCCTGCTGATCCTCTCACCATGAGTGGGGCCCTCTGTAAGTGTGAACCCCACCTCTTCCCCAGTTGCCCCTCAGGGACACTGGTCCCATCCCACCTCAACTTTTTCTGCCCCTTCCTCACCCCCCCCCCGATATCCTATCTGGTCATGCAGGGATTCCTCCCATCCCCTTAGGTGTCGAAGGTTCCCCACTGGTGCCTGATAAGTGCCCTAATTGTGAGAAGATGCAAACTCCCCATCCTCCTACTGCACCATCTTGACCCCATCCACAAGACTTGGATTTTAACCAAGGTAATTTGGTTAAAGAGTTTATGTGTTTAATAAATTCTCATCATTATATCCAAACCATATAGTTATTCAATAGTTGTATGAAATAAATGTATTTTGCAAAATCAAAGCAACAAAATATTAAAAAGATAATATATAAGTGACCAAGTGGGGTTTATTCCAGAAATGTAGAGTTGGTTTATGTTTGAAAATCAGCAAGGTAGTTCACAACACTAGCAATCTAAAAAAAAAGAAGGTCACAATCATCTCAATTTATGCAGATAAATCATTTGAAAAAGTTCAGTATCCATTTCTTATAAAAATTCTCAGCAAATTATTAATACAAGGGAACTCCTTCAACCTGATAAAAGATATCTGTGAAGACCTACAGCTAGCATCATACTTAATGGTAAAATTCTGATTGCTTTACCCCATGATCAGAAACAAGACAGGAATGTCTGCTCTCACAGTTCTGTTCAACATTATATTGGAGGCTCTAGTCAGTGCAATCAGGCAATGAAAAGAAGTAGAATTCTTCCAACTTTTAAAGGAAGAATTAAGATTGTCTTTATTCTAAGATGATGTAAACTTCTATATAGAAAATTGATTGGAATTTCCTCCACCAAAAAACTACTAGTACTAATAACTAACTGATAACACTCATTGTTGTTTACTCTGTTCAACTCTTATACACAAATATGAGCTCTATTTGCAATAACCAAAAACTGGAAACAACCCAAATACTTATAAACAGAGGAATGAGAAACAATTTGCAAAGTATTCATATAATGGAAAGTTACTCAACAATGAATAGGAAGGAACTATTAAAATTCACAACATGGGTGAATCTCAAAATAAATATGTTGAGTGAAAAAAGTCAAACCAAAAAAAAAAAGGCATATACCATAACATTTAATTTATATGAGTTTAGAAAATGCATAATAACCTATAGTGACAAACAACAAGTCAGAGTTTTTTTTTTTGGACAGGAGGATTGGGATGGGCAAGTGGGAACAATTGCAAAGGAGCATAAGGAAAATTGAGAAGAAATGTGGATTCATTATTTTGATTATGGTGATGGTTTCACAGATGTATGCATATGTCAAAACTGAATTGTACACTTTAAATGTATAAAGTTTACTGTATGCTTATTATACTTCAATAAAGCTGTTTAAAGTTATATCTATATCCATATATATTGTTCTTAGTATCAGTTGAAATTAAATACATTTTATTCATAAGAGCTTGTGACTTGCCATATTCTATGCAATGTCTAGCCCTGTGGTATATCTACATACGTTAGAGTCATTGTCATTACTTAAAAATTGCCTTAATGAAATGCATAAACTCAAAGAAAATTCACTGTCATACCTATAACCACTTATATCACATAAACTACCCTTCCTTTCTGATGTCAACCATGTAATTGCTCAAATAACCAAAAGTGAAATCAGGTGTCCATTCTGTAAAAAAGTAGACTTTAGCTTAAATGAGCAAGGACAATTAGCCAAGTCATTAGACTAATATTCAGAATTAGCTTAATTTTTAAAAAAATTTAGTGGAGTATAGTTGCTTTAAAATGTTGTGTTAATTTCTACTGTATAACAAAGTGAATTACCTATATGTATACATATATCCCCTCTTTTTTGGATTTCCTTCCCATTTAGGTCACCACAGAACATTGAGTAAATTTCCCTGTGCTATCTAGTAGGTTCTCATTAGTTATCTATTTTATACATAGTATCATTAGTGTATATATGTCAATCCCAATCTCCCAATTCATCCCACCCACACCTGCCCCACTTGGTATCTATACATTTGTTCTCTAAGTTTTTGTCTCTATTTCTGCTATGCAAATAAGATTATCTATATCATTTTTCTAGATTCCATATATATGCGTTAATATATGATATTTGTTTTTCTCTTTCTGACTTACTTCACTCTGTATGACAGTCTCTCAGTCCATCCACTTCTCTACAAATGACCCAGTTTTATTCCTTTTTATGGCTGGGTAATACCCCATTCTGTATATGTATCACATCTTCTTTATCTATTCCTCTGTTGATGGACATTTATGTTTCTTCCATGTCCTGGCTATTGTAAGTAGTGCTGCAATGAACACTGGGGTATATGTGTCTTTTTGAATTATGGTTTTCTCTGTGTAAATGTCCAGTAGTGGGATTGCTGGGTCACATGGTAGCACCTATGGTCAATTAATCTATGGCAAAGGAGGTAAGAATATATAATGGAGAAAAGGCAGCCCCTTCAATAAGTGGTGCTGGGAAAACTGGAGAGCTACATGTAAAAGAATGAAATTAGAACGCTCCCTAGCACCATACACAAAAATAAACTCAAAATGGAATAAAGACCTAAATGTAAGACCAGACACTATAAAACTCTTAGAGGAAAACATGGGCAGAACACTCTTTGACATAAATCACAGCAAGAACTTTTTTTGACCCACTTCCTGGAGTAAGAAAAATAAAAACAAAAATAAAAAAATGGGATCTAATTAAACTTAAAAGCTTTTGCACAGCAAAGGAAACCATAAATAAGATGAAAAGGCAACCCTCAGAATGGGAGAAAATATTGCAAATGAAACAACTGACAAAGGATTAATCTCCAAAATACACAAACAGCTCATGCAACTCAACATCAGAAAAAAAAAAAAAAAAAAAAAAAAAAAACCATGGGGAGAGAGAGCTTCAAGATGGTGGAAGAGTAAGACTTGGAGATCAACTTCCTCCCCACAAATACATCAGAAATACATCTACATGTGGAACAACTCCTACAGAACACCTACTGAATGCTGGCAGAAGACCTCAGACATCCCAAAAGGAAAGAAACTCCCCACATACCTGAGTAGGGCAAAAGAAAAAAGAAGACAACAGACAAAAGAATAGGGACGGGACCTGCATCTGTGGAAGGGAGCTGTGAAAGAGGAAAGGTTTCCACACGCTAGGAAGTCCCTTTGTGGGCAGAAACTGCAGGTGGCTGAGGGGGGAAGCTTCAGAGCCATGGAGGAGAGCGCAGCAACAGGGGTGCAGAGGGCAAAGCTGAGAGATTCCCGCACAGAGGGTTTATGCTGACCTACACTCACCAGCCTGAGAGGCTTGTCTGCTCACCCACCGGGATAGGTGGGGGTTGGGAGCTGAGGCTTGGGCTTCGGTCGGATCCCAGGGAGAGGACTGGTGTTGGCTGCGTGAACACAGCTTGAAGGGGACTAGTGTGCCACAGCTAGCAGGGAGGGAGTCTGCAAAAAAGTCTGGAGATGCCAAAGAGGCAAGACTCTTTTTCGTGCCTCTTTGCTTCCTGGTGCGCGAGGAGAGGGTATTAAGAGTGCCACTTAAAGAGCTCCAGAGACGGGAGCGAGCTGCAGCTATCAGTGCAGACACCAGAGAGGGGCATGAGATGCTAAGACTGCTGCTGCAGCCAACAAAAAGCCTGTGTGGAAGTACAGGTCACTATCCACACCTCTCCTCCTGGAAGCCTGTGCAACACGCCACAGCCAGGGTCCTGTGATCATCCAGGGACAACTTCCCCGGGAGAATGCACGGTGCACCTCAGGCTGGTACAATATCACGCCAGCTTCTGACACTGCAGGGTCACCCCACACCCGTACCCCTCCCTCCCCCCAGCGTGAGAGAGCCAGAGACCCCGAATCAGCTGGCCTTTTCACCCCGTCCTGTCTGAGCAAATAACAGACGCCCTCAGGCGACCAACATGCGAACAAAGAAGAGAAAGGGAAATCTCTCCCAGCAGCCTAAGGAGCAGTGGATTAAATCTGCACAATCAACTTGATGTACCCTACATCTGTGGACTACCTGAATAGACAATGAATCATCCCAAATTGAGAAGGTGGACTTTGGGAGCAATGACATATATATATATTTTCCCTTTCTCTTTGTGAGTGTGTATGTGTATGCTTTTGTATGTAATTTGGTCTGTATAGATTTGCTTTTACCATTTGTCCTAGGATTCTGTCTGTCCGTTATTTTTTGTTTTTATTTTTTTTTATTTAAAAATTTTTTTCTTAATAATTATTTTTTTTATTTTTTACTTTAATAACTTTATTTTATTTTATCTTCTTCTTTCTTTTTTTCCTCTCTTTTATTCTGAGCCTTGTGGAGGACAGGCTCTTGGTGCTCCAGGCAGGCATCAGGGCTGTGCCACTGAGGTGGGAGAGCCAAGTTCAGAGCACTGGTCCACAATAGACCTCCAGCTCCACGTAATATCAAATGGTGAAAATCTCCCAGAGATCTCCACTTCAATGCCAAGACCCAGCTCCACTCAACGACCAGCAAGCTACAGTGCTGGACACCCTATGCCAAACAACTAGCAAGACAGGAACACAACCCCATCCATTAACACAGGGGCTGCCTAAAATCATAATAAGGCCAGATATCCCAAAACATACCACCAGACGTGGACCTGCCCACCAGAAAGAAAAGAGCCAGCCTTATCCACCAGAACACAGGCACTAGTCCCCTCCACCAGGAAGCCTACACAACCCACTGAAACAACCTAAGCCACTGTGGACAGAAACCAAAATCAACGGGAACTATGAACCTGCAGCCTGTGAAAAGGAGACCCCAAACACAGTAAGTTAAGCAAAATGAGAAGACAAAGAAACACACAGCAGATGAAGGAGCAAGGCAAAACCCATCAGACCTGACAAATGAAGAGGAAATAGGCAGTCTACATGAAAAAGAATTCAGAATAATGATAGTAAAGATGATCCAAAATCTTAGAAATAGAATGGAGAAAATACACGAAATGTTTAACAAGGAACTAGAAGAACTAAAGAGCAAACAAACAGTGACGAACAACACAACAAATGAAATTAAATATTCTCTAGAAGGGATCAATAGCAGAATAACTGAGGCAGAAGAACAAGTAAGTGACATGAAAGATAAAATAGTGGAAGTAACTCCTGCAGAGCAGAATAAAGAAAAGAATGAAAAAATTGAGGACAGTCTCAGAGACCTCTGAAACAACATTAAATGCACCAACATTTGAATTATAGGGGTCCCAGAAGAATAAGAGGAAAAGAAAGGGACTGAGAAAATATTTGAAGAGATTATAGTCAAAAACTTCCCTAATATGGAAAGGAAATAGTTAATAAAGTCCAGGAAGCACACAGAGTCCCATACAGAATAAATACAAGGAGTAACAAGCCAAAACACATATTAATCAAACTATCAAAAATTAAATGCAAAGAACAAATATTAAAAGCAGCAAGGGTAAAACAGCAAATAACACATAAGGGAAACCCCATAAAGTTAACAGCTTATCTTTCAGCAGAAACTCTGCAAGCCACAAGGGAGTGGCAGTACATATTTAAAGTGATGAAAGAGAAAAACCTACAACCAAGATTATTCTACCCAGCAAGGATCTCTTTCAGATTTGACAGAGAAATTAAAGTTTACAAACAAGCAAAAGCTAAGAGAATTCAGCACCACCAAACTACCTTTACAACAAATGGTAATAGGAACATACATATTGATAATTACTTTAAATGTAAATGGATTAAATGCTCCAACAAAAAGACATAGATTGGCTGAATGGATACAAAAACAAGACCCATATATATGCTGTCTATAAGAGACCCACGTCAGACTTAGGGAAACATACAGACTGAAAGTGAGGAGATGGAAAAATATATTCCATGAAAATGGAAATCAAAAGAAAGCTGGAGTAGCAATTCTCATACCAGACAAAATAGACTTTAAAACAAAGACAATTACAAGAGACAAAGAAGGACACTACATGATGATCAAGGCATCAATCTGAGAAGAAGATATAACAATTGTAAATATTTATGCACCCAACATAGGAGCACCTCAATACATAAGGCAAATACCAACAGCCATAAAAGGGGAAATTGACCGTAACACAATCATAGTAGGGGACTTTAACACCCCACTTTCACCAATAGACAGATCATCCAAAATGAAAATAAATAAGGAAAGAGAAGCTTTAAATGATACATTAAACAAGATGGACTTAATTGATATTTGTAGGACATTCCATCCAAAAACAACAGAATACACATTCTTCTCAAGTGCTCATGGAACATTCTCCAGGATAGACCATATCTTGAGGAACAAGTCAAGCCTAGGTAAATTTAAGAAAATTGAAATCGTATCAAGTATCTTTTCTGACCACAGCGCTATGAGACTAGATATCAATTACAGGAAAAAATCTATAAAAAATACAAACACATGGAGGCTAAACAACACACTACTTAATAAACAAGAGATCACTGAAGAAATCAAAGAGGAAATAAAAAAATACAGAGAAACAAATGAAAATGAAAGCACGACGACCCAAAACCTATGGGATGCAGTAAAAGCATTTCTAAGAGGGCAGTTTATAGCAATACAATCCTACGTTAAGAAAGAAGAAACATCTCAAATAAACAATCTAACCTTACACCTAAAGCGATTAGAGAAAGAAGAAAAAAAAAACACCTAAGTTAGCAGAAGGAAAGAAATCATAAATATCAGATCAGAAATAAATGAAAAAGCAGTGAAGGAAATGATAACGAAGATCAATAAAACTAAAAGCTGGTTCTTTGATTAGATAAACAAAATTGATAAATCATTAGCAGATTCATCAAGAAAGAAAGGGAGAAGACTCAAATCAATAGAATTAGAAATGAAGAAGGAGAAGTAACAAGTGACACTGAAGAAATACAAAGGATCATGAGAGATTACTACAAGCAACTATATGCCAATAAAATGGACAACCTGGAAGAAATGGACAAATTCTTAGAAATGCACAACCTTTTGAGACTGAACCAGTAAGAAATAGAAAATATGAACAGACCAATCACAAACACTGAAATTGAAACTGTGATTAAAAATCTTCCAACAAATAAAAGCCCAGGACGAGATGGCTTCAAGGAGAATTCTATCAAACATTTAGAGAAGAGCTAACACCTATCCTTCTCCAAAATATAACAGAGGGAGGAATGCTCCCAAACTCATTCTCTGAGGCCACCATTACTCTGACAACAAAACCAGAGAAAGATTTCACAAGGAAAGAAAACTACAGACCAATATCACTGATGAACATAGATGCAAAAATCCTCAACAAAATACTAGCAAACAGAATCCAACAGCACATTAAAAGGATTATACATTATGATCAAGTGGGGTTTAACCGAGGAGTGCAAGGATTCTTCAATATATACAAATAAATCAATCTGATACACCATATTAACAAATTGAAGGAGAAAAAATATATGATCATCTCAATAGATGCAGAGAAAGCTGTCAACAAAATTCAACACCCATTTATGATGAAATTCCTCCAGACAGTAGGCATAGAGGGAACTTTCCTCAACATAATAAAGGCCATATATGACAAACCCACAGCCAACATCATCCTCAATAGTGAAAAACTGAAACCATTTTCACTAAGATCAGGAACAAGACAAGGTTGCCCACTGTCACCACTAGTATTCAACATAGTTTTGAAAGTCTTAGCCACAGCAATCAGAGAAGAAAAAGAAATAAAAGGAATCCAAGTTGGAAAAGAAGAAGTAAAGCTGTCACTGTTTGCAGATGACATGATACTATACACAGAGAATCCTAAAGATGCTACCAGAAAATTACTAGAGCTAATCAATGAATTTGGTAAAGTAGCAGGATACAAAATTAATGCACAGAAATCTCTTGCATTCCTATATACTAATGATGAAAAATCTGAAAATGAAATTAAGAAAACACTCCCATTTACCATTGCAACAAAAAGAATAAAATATCTAGGAATAAACCTACCTAAGGAGACAAAAGACCTGTATGCAGAAAATTATGACACTGATGAAAGAAATTAAAGATGATACAAATGGATGGAGAGATATACCATGTTCTTGGATTGGAAGAATCAACATTGTGAAAATAAATATATTACCCAAAGCAATCTACAGATTCAATGCAATCCCTATCAGACTACCACTGGCATTTTTCACAGAAGTAGAAGAAAAAATTTCACAATTTCTATGGAAACACAAAGAACCCTGAATAGCTAAAGCAATCTTGAGAAAGCAAAATGGAGCTCGAGGAATCAGGCTTCCTGACTTCAGTCTATACTACAAAGCTACAGTAATGAAGAAAGTATGTACTGGCACAGAAACAGAAATATATATCAATGGAACAGAATAGAAAGCCCAGAGATAAACACACACACATATGGTCACCTTATCATTGATAAAGGAGGCAAGAATATACAGTGGAGAAAAGACAGCCTCTTCAGTAATGGTGCTGGGAAAACTCGACAACTACATGTAAAAGAATGAAATTAGAACACTCCCTAACACCATACACAAAAATAAACTCAAAATGGATTAAAGACCTAAATGTAAGGCCAGACACCATCAAATTCTTAGAGGAAAATATAGGCAGAACACTCTATGACATAAATCACAGCAAGATCCTTTTTGACCCACCTCCGAGAGAAATGAAAACAAAAACAAAAATAAATAAATGGGACCTAATGAAACTTAAAAGCTTTTGCACAGAGAGGAAACCATAATCAAGACGAAAAGACAACCCTCAGAATGGGAGAAAATATTTGCAAATGAAGCAACTGACAAAGGATTCATCTCTAAGATTTACAAGCAGCTCATGCAGCTCAACATTAAAAAATCAAACAACCTAATCCAAAAATGGGCAGAAGACCTAAATAGACATTTCTCCAAAGAAGATATACAGATTGCCAACAGACACATGAAAGAATTCTCAGCATCATTAATCATCAGAGAAATGCAAATCAAAACTACAATGAGATATCATCTCACACCGATCAGAATGGCCATCATCAAAAAATCTAGATACAATAAATGCTGGAGAGGATGTGGAGAAAAAGGAACCCTCCTGCACTGTCGGTGGGAATGTAAATTGATACAGCCCCTATGGAGAACAGTATAGAGATTATTTAAAAAACTAAAAATAGAACTACCATACGACCCAGCAATCCCACCACTGGGCATATACCTTGAGAAAACCATAATACAAAAAGTGTCATGTACCAAAATATTCATTGCAGTTCTATTTACAATAGCCAGGACATGGAAGTAACTGAAGTGTCCATCAACAGATGAATAGATAAAGAAGATGTGGCACATATGTACAATGGAATATTACTCAGCCATAAAAAGGAACAAAATTGAATTATTTGTAGTGAGGTGGATGGACCTAGAGACTGTCATACAGAGTGAAGTAAGTCAGAAAGAGAAAAACAAATACCATATGCTAACACATATATATGGAATCTTAAAAAAAAGAAAAGAAAATGGTCAGAAGAACCTAGTGGCAAGACGGGAATAAAGATGCAGACCTACTAGAGAATGGAGTTCAGGATACGGGGAGGGGGAAGTGTAAGCTGGGACAAAGTGAGAGAGTGGTATGGACATATATACACTATCACACGTAAAATAGATATCTAGTGAGAAGCAGCCGCATAGCACAGGGAAATCAGCTCGGTTCTTTGTGACCACCTAGGGGGTGGGTTAGGGAGCGTGGGAGGGAGGGAGATGCAAGAGGGAAGAGATATGGGGACATATGTATATGTATAACTGATTCACTTTGTTATAAAGCAGAAACTGACACAACATTGTAAAGCAATTATACTCTAATAAAGATGTTAAAAAAAAAAAAGAACCTAAGGCCAAGATGGGAATAAAGGTGCAGACCTACTAGAGAATGGACTTGAGGATATGGGGAGGGGGAAGGGTAAGATGTGACAGGGTGAGAGAGTGGCATGGACATATATACACTACCAAATGTAAAATAGATAGCTAGTGGGAAGCAGCCGCATAGCACAGGGAGATCAGCTCGTTGCTTTGTGACCACCTAGAGGTGTGGGATAGGGAGGGTGGGAGGGAAGGAGATGTAAGAGGGAAGAGACATGGGGACATATGTATATGTATAACTGATTCACTTTGTTATAAAGCAGAAGCTAACACACCATTGTAAAGCAATTATACTCCAATAAAGATGTTAAAAAAAAATCAAAAAATGTGTGAAAGACCTACATAGCCATTTCTCCAAAGAAGACATACAAAGGGACAACAAACACATGAAAAGGTGCTCAACGTCACTAATTATTAGAGAAATGCAAATCAAAACTACAATTAATTATAACCTCACACCAGTCAGAATGGCCATCATGAAAAAATCTTCAAACCATAAATACTGGAGAGCGTGAGGAGAAAAGAGAAACCTCTTGCATTGTTGGTGGCAATGTAAATTGATACAGCCACTATGACGAAGAGTATGGAGATTCTTTAAAAAACTAAAAGTAGAATTTGCTTTAAAATTGACTGTAACACATTTGTAAGGAGCTATATTCTCCAGAGGCAAAGAAAAGGTATGTTGTTTGGTACTATGGGAAGTTGTAGTAACCAGGTTACCAAATAAATGCTTGATTTACAACACCAAAATGCCACCTGAAGGCTGGAAAAATCTACTATAACTTTCAGAGCTGTGTAACTTATTTACAGGAATTCATTCTAAAATTACTTTATGTATTCCATGTAACTGGCATAGCCAAAAAAAAAAAATTTTTTTCAAAATTTTCAAGGATGAAAATGATATAACTTAAAAAGTTATAGAATTTCATCTATATACATATTTATATTATAATAAAACAAAATATCAAATTTCCCTCAGCAATCTACTTTTAAGAAAAATGAGTCCACATTTAATGAAAATTTCCATAATAACCATCATCAAAGCTTAGACTTTTAAAACTAGAGGAGACATAATTCAGCCAGTTTGATTTTCCATTTTAAAGATGAAAAAAATTGAAAACTGCAGTGATGTGCAAAACTGATGTACTGAGATAATAAGGATAGAACTAAAACCCAGAATGCTCACTCATTTTTCTCTCTCCTAATGATCATAAGCAAAGAGGAAAGACAGTTCTTGAGATTTAAGATCAAAATTCCTGTGTCCCTTAGTTCTTCAAATTATTATTCAATGAACTAAGCTATCTCTTCCATAAATGCACTGGCTCCTACAACCTCCAGTACTGCAGTCTTCTTGCACACTTCATTTGTTAAAAAATATCATGAATATTAAAAATTGACAGTTGCATACTTTGACCTATGTCTGAAGCAAGGTATATTAGGAACAGTATAGTTCTATGAAGAATAGGAGGGTAGAGATAATTTAATCCTGGAGAACTTGTCTGCAGAGATTGAGATGCCCTCTGGCATTTGTTAACATCAGGCAAAAATCACTAATTGTAGCTATACTATTTATGGCATGGAAGGGCTTAGGACTAGTCTGGTGTGTTTTTCTATGCCTATAATTTTATCAGAAAATGTGAAATCTTCAAAGAACTCTACAGGTATCATTTTACTTAAATGGAGTTACTTTCAACAAATCTAAAAAAGGAATGCATTTTCCCTATTAAATCAAATTAATCTCAGAGACGGAGCAGTGAGAGGTGGCACGAAGCAAGATCTTAATTCCCTGCCCAGGCATTGAACTTGGGTAGCCTGGAAGAAAACCAGGAATCCTAGCCACCAGACCAGCAAGGGCTAGAGGCTAGAAGCTATTTTTCCCTGGCTCTTGCCCCCAGTGAAAAATGCATTTCTCACAGAGACAAAAACTGTAAAAACAGGTACAAAGTTTATGATTAGAGTCACAGAACAACAAGTGGGAGAGCACACAGAGAAACAGTTTGTTTAGTTAAGATAGAAGCAAGGCAGAGATGCACACCTGGATAGAAAGGGTGTGGGTGTCCTCCCTAATGAGGAGGAGCACAGTAAAGAGGCAGTTAAGTCATTTATATAGGGCAGTTCTTTCAGGTCTTTGTCTTCCTTCTGGCCAATCATCTTGTTTTGTCTCCCTGGCTTATTTGTTTCAGTACCTGCCCCCTAGGTGCACACACACCTCTTAGCTAAGATGGATCTCAATGCAAAGGCATCTGGGAGAACCAAGACTCATTATGGCCTGGCATTGTCCACTGATTTTTGACCCCCAAGGAGCTTTTCTGCGCATGCATAGTGTCTCCCTTGCCTCAAGGAAGGCGGGGGGTGGGTTGGGGGGAAGCGGTGTTCTCTTGATCCTTTACTCAAACAAGGTTTTGCTCCTCTTTGTTCTTGCTATGACTGTTGTCTTAAAGTGTCCACAAGAGACAAAGCTTGGCTATTTACCCTGTCTCTGTCATTGCTTCATTTCAGAGAGCAAACAGGAGGCTGATTTTAAATGTCTAACCTGAAGCCCACCTATCTTCTGTCTCAGAAAATGCAAACAGGAGGCTAGTTGTAAGTGTCTGGCCTGAAGCCCACTTTTTCCTGCCCCATGAAATATAAACAGAAGGCCAGTTGTAAATGTCCTAGCTGGAGCCCGTCTACGTCCTGCCTCAAAATTGAATAATGAGAGTGTTTTTTTCATTACCCTGCTTTATTTTTATTATTTTTCTTCATTTCTTTTAACACACACACATTTTTTAAACATAGAACAATAGGTAAATGTCTGAATTATTACATTCTGTAACAAAATTGGTTTTATTCTTTAATTTGATTCAAAAATCTGAAAGTTAGATAACTGCATATGAACAGTAATCTATTTAATTTATATGTAACAAGTTTGGGAGAAATGGAGATAAGGTATGTTAAAATAAAAGATGAGGGTTTCCCTGGTGGCATAGTGGTTAACAACCCACCTATCAATGCAGGGGACATGGGTTCGACCCCTGGTCTGGGAAGATCCCATATGCCACGGAGCAACTAAGCCCAAGTGCTACAACTACTGAGCCTGTGCTCTAGAGCCCATGAGCCACAACTACTGAGCCCACATGCTTAGAACCCATGCTCCACAACAAGAGAAGCCACCACAATAAGAAGCCTGTGCTGCACAACAAAGAGTAGCCCCTACTCGCTGCAACTAGAGAAAGCCCATGCACAGCAACAAACGACTCAACACAGCCAAAAATAAAAATAAGATAAAATAAATAAAAATTTAAAAATAAAAAAATAAAAGATGAAATGAGATTCTGTATTTGAAACATTTGTCACATTAGCTGACACACAGTGTATACTCCTTAAATACTAAAAAACAAATAGAAAGCAAAAGCTTTATTTATATACATTGAGTAAGGCAGAGTCTTCAGATGCCAATCTTTGTGTAGAACTCAATTTTATCCTAAATAAAAATCAAATAAACTCTATAATGTAAGCAGCGCCATGGCAAATTCTTACCATCAATTTTATTAAATTGTATTGCCAAAATTGGGTTGAGACAATAGATAAATATTTTTTGATAGAAAATGTCATGGATTATAGACTGATGCTTACATCTTACAGAAGCTTAAATGCTTAAGGGAAAGCAAACAAAATAGTACATCATGATGGAAAATAGAAAATATTTGAAGTAAGTATAATACAAATATAGCACATCAAAACTTGTAGAGTCTAAATAGCATCATTTAGAAATGTTTTACACTTACACTTATAAGGGAGCAAAATTTGACACCCCAAAATGTATCCTTTTGGCATGAGGATTATTTTAGGCTGATTATTTTTAAGAAACAGGAGACCCAGGAAGTCTTTCTTTTTACCTCCTCCTTAACTACCTAAAATAATTTTGATAAAGGGTTTGGTCCAGCAAGAGCACTACCACCACAGATATCTATAAAAAATATGGGCTAGGTGTGGTAGGGTAATTCAGTGGGGTCTAGAGATCAGACTCTGCTGCTTTGTGTCTTATTGTCTTTGCCTGGCATAGCAAACAATTTGTTTACCAAACACTTGTTTTTTCATCTCCATATGAATCGCCTTCCTCTTCTTTGAAGTCCCAAGCCCCTATCCCTTTCTCCTTCTCTCAGATGGTATATAAACTTCAATTGTCTAACTTGTTCTTGAGTCTCATTTTTCTAATGGTACCCCCATATGCATGTAACTAAATTTAATTTATTCCTGTTAATTTGTCTCTTGTCAATTTAATTCTTAGGCTAGCCATAATCTAGAAAGGGTAGGGGAAAATTTTTTCCTTCTCCAAAATACTAAAAGGTTTATATTTGAGAAAAAAAACACCAACATTTAATAAGCTAAGTATCCAATTTGAGATATTTAAAAGAACAACTGTAAATAAAAGGGATTAAAACAGAGAAAGTAAGAAATAAACTATTGAAATTAAAATGGAGAGTCAACAAAATCAAAAGCAAACTTTTTCTGAAAAGTCTACTGAAATATACATAACTGACCAACCAAATTTACCAAAAATTTAGAACAAATGATAATATGAAATAGTGAAACAGAGTTCTTTAAAAATATACAAAAATATTATAAATTTGAAAATGTAAATTAAGTAGAAAATTTCCTTTCAAATATAACCTATGAAATTTTGGAATAGTAGAAGTGTAAAACAAGTCACAGTCTTATAACCACTAAAGATTTGAATCACTTGTGAAAAATTAATTTATCAGCATCAATATATAAGAGACTCAAAGTAATTTTCAGATGGTTCTACCTCATAATTATGAAGTAATCCCAATATTATATAAACTCTTCCAGAAAATATAGAGACTGCCTTGTATCTCATGTTCTCAAGAATTAGATGCTTGACTAAATAAAATCAGCAGAACAAACTGTGTAACTAAATTTGTAATATTATTATTCTCCCAGGTAGTCTGCAGTGAGAGAATTCCAGGCTGGAACAGGCATTTCATAAAAGAAGGTTGTGCTTCCATGTGCTCCTCAGATTATAACCTGGGCACTAAATCTTCCATCTCTGACTAATACAATCTTGTGTCATTGTCATCCTAAAAGCATTTCAGAAATTGGTTAGCTTTTCCTAACAGAAAAGATGCCAATAAGTAGTGGCTAAAAAGAAGTAAAATGTACATCTAAAGGAACTAGAAAAAGAGGAACAAGTAAGCCCAAATGTAGAAGAAGAAAGGAAATAATAAAGATCAGAGCAGAAATAAATAAGAGACTAAAAAACAATAGAAAATATTAATAAAACTTAGAGAATGTATTTAGAAATATAAACAAAATCAACAAAGCTTTAACCAGATTCATCAAGAAGAAAAGAGAGAGGTCCAAATAATTACAATCAAAAATGAAAAAGAAGTTACAGCTGATACCAAAAAGGATCATAAGAGACTACTACATACAATTATGCAACACACTGGAAAACCTAGAAGAAATAGGTAAAGTCTTAGAAACATAGAATTTTCAAAGACTGAATCATGAAGAAATAGAAAATCTGAATTGACCAATTACTAGTAAGACAATTAAAACGGTAATAAAAACTCTCCCAACAAACAAAAGCTTAGGATCATACAGCTTCACTGGCAAATTCTGAAAAAAAAAAAAAAAAAGAATCTAAAAATGATTTAATACCTATCCTTCTCAAACTCTTCTAAAAAATTGAAGAGAAGGGAAACCTAAACATATTTTATGAAGTCAGCATTACTCTGATACCAAAACCAGACAAGAACATCACTAAAAAATAAACTTACAGGACAATATCACTGATGAACATAGATGCAAAACCCTCAACAAAATATTAGGAAACAGAATCCAAAAACAAATTAAAATAATCATATAACACAATCAAGTCAGATTTATTCCTGGGATGTAAGGATGATTCAACAATATCAAATCAATCAATGTTATACACTATACTAGTAAAAATAAAGGATAAAATTTATATAATCATCTCAATAGATGCAGGAGAAGCATTTGACAAAATTCAACATTCATTTATGATAAAAAC
Source organism: Balaenoptera physalus (assembly GCF_965194825.1). NCBI lineage: Eukaryota > Metazoa > Chordata > Mammalia > Artiodactyla > Balaenopteridae > Balaenoptera > Balaenoptera physalus. The sequence continues at coordinate 30,579,298 of NC_138897.1, read as the reverse complement.
TCTCAACAAAGTATAGAGGAAATATACATCAACATAAAAAAGGCCATATGTAACAAACCCACAGCTAACATCATGCTTAGTGGTATAAAGCTGAAAACTTTTCCTCCAAGGTGAGGAACAAGACAAAGATGCCTATTCTTGCCACTTTTATTCAACATAGTGTTGGAAGCTTTAATCACAACAAATAGACAAGAAGAAGAAGTAAAAGACATCCAAATCAAAAACGAAGAAGCAAAACTGTCACTATCTGCAGATGGCATGATACTATATACAGAAAACCCTAAAGACTCTACCAACAAACTGTTAGGACTAATAAATGAACTCAGTAAAGTCTCAGTATACAAAATCAATATACAGAAGTCTGTGGTATTTCTATACACTAATAAGAAACTATCAGACAGAAGAGCAAGCCAAGTGTCCATTGGTGGATGAATTGGTAAAGAAGAGGTGGTATACCCACACTAAGGAATATTACTCAGCTATAAAAAAGAATGAAATTCTGCCATCTGTCACAACATGAATGGACCTTAAAGGTTTTATTCTAAGTGAAGTAAGTCAGATAGAGAAAGAAAAATACTATATAGTATCTCTAATGTGTGGAATCTAAAACAAAAACAAAAACAAAACCACAAAAACTAACAAACTAAATAAAACAAAGACAAACTCATAGATACAGAGAGAAGATTAGTGGTTACCAGAGGGAAAGGGAGTTGGGGGTTGAGCAAAATGGGTAAAGTTGGTCAACTAGGTGATGGTGATGGATGGTAATGAGGCTCGTGGTTGTGATCACCTTGTAGGATATACAAATGTCACATTATAATTATGTAAACCTGAAACTAATATAATTTTTTAAATGCTTATTACAGGATTCTTGCCTTTGATAATTTTACAATATAATGGGAAAATCAAGCTTAACAAACTTGAAATATTAAACTCTCATATGTTTGACATATAACTCAGACCTGATGTATTACTGATTTCTGCTTTCTTAAAAACATGTCATGAAAAAATTTTAAGTTGCTTGAATAGGCCCATTTGTCATGTTAGTGTCTAGAAACAAAGAAAAATTTAATATAGTTTATTTCTCATTAAAGAAGAAATATTTAAAATCTTATTTTTGCATTGATAATAAAGGCTAAAATTTAAAAATGGTTAGGCTGTTGTTTGGCTTGTTGTAGGCAAAAGCAAACACATTAAAAAAAAGGCAAGATAACAAAGGAAAGTTTCAATATTCTTTAAAATTTCAAATAAGTTTGGAGGGAATGTATGTACTTCCATTTCCATCAGCCATGACTTTATTTCACTGTAGGTTGATATATGTTTTAATTGATTTGTGATATGAACAACTTCTGTATCTTTGTAAACAACATCTATGTCTTAAATTTACAAAATGAGTCACATAAATAAATATTTTGTGTCCAAACAAGCAATATTATATTTCATGATACTGTGTGTAGAATGGGTGTCTTTTTTGGTTTGAGTCAGCTCAGCTAAAGGGAATGGTCCAGATAACCTCCCTCTCATGTCAGCTGGCAGGCTGGTTGAGCTGCAGAACCTCAGCTGGGTTTGCTTATCTCTGCTCTACATAATCTCTTGTCTTGCAGGAAGCTTGCTCTGCTTTGACACATGGTAGTCTCTAGGTTCCAAAAAACAGAAAAAGACTGATAAAGACCTCTTGCACAAAAATTTTCAACTCTTATTGGCCAAAACAACTTGCAAATCCACTCCAGACTCAGTGTGGGAGGGCACTACCAAAGGGCACTGGTAGGGGGAGAATAATTTATGTAAAATATTTATAGCAGTAGCAAAATAGATAATATTATTGATTTAAGATTTTTAGTAGGGCTGGTGTACTGAAGAAAAATTCAATCTCCAGCCAAGAGTGTTCTGTACATAGTCAATGTTGGGCATGTTGATCTTATACCATCTATTTCTATTTAATTCAATCAGTTCACTAATAGTCTCTATGTGCTCTGATACATACAAGAAAAGGTTAAATGTGTTTATGGTACTCGCTGTACCTGAAATTCAGTTGGGAGAAGACACCACCATTTGAAAAATTAAAAAAAAACTCATAAGTCATTCATTGTGCATCCAGCTTAAAGGAAGAGACCACAGATTCAACAAAAACTCATAGGAAGGGAAGCAGTCTTAGGCACTAAGGTGAAGGGACAGAAAATGCTTGTTTAAAGAGGTGGCACTTGAGCCTGGAAGAATAAGTAGAATTTTTCTAGAGAAGCAAGAAATCAAAGGCTTGCCTGGTGAAAGGATCAAAAAAGTAAAAGTTGTGAAAGTGGGAATGAGCTTGTAATGAGCTGGGGATTTTTAGTAAACTGCTCTGACATACAATGAAGAGGTGAGTGGGAGCACAACTGGTTTGTGTTGGGTTATAGAAGACCAGGCTCTCTAGTGTCTGGGGATATCAGCTACACTAGAATTGATGCTATAGGTCAGAACCTAACCACTGCTCCTCTTCCTTAGGTTTTTGTTTAACTATTTTAACCAAGGCATCAAGGAACTAAGAAGCTTGAAGATGTAGGTAGTAACAGAGTTGCTTAAAAGAGTTTACTTCTAATTAGGTGACGCTTAGCAGAATCTAAGCTACATGAATTCTTTGCCACATCTCACAGATTGCTAGATTGTGAGATGATGTATGCAAAACAGATGTTTTACACAAATCATGCTCTATTTTGCTATAAGACTTCTGCTCCCACATTCTGTGCAGGGATACCGCTCTGTGAAACTTCTCCTGTTTATTGGCTGCTGTTTGGAGAGATGTCCATCTTAGGGCCAATGAGGTATACCTGCAAGGTCATATCAAGGAGAATAAAATGTGATGCTTACTCTACAGGGTCCCTTATTTAGAACTATGGTTTGTGAAGTTGACACTTAAAATGTACTCAGGTGTGACAGCAGACAAAACCGTAGGACATGCTCACAACAAAAGTCATTATGGAAGATAATGTCAAAGTTGAGGAGATGATAACCACCTTAAAATGTAGTAAATAGTGCAAAGAAGGTGAGTAATGAAAATGTGCCTTTAGACTTGATAATTAGGAAAGCAGCATGAATTTGTGATAACACAGTTTATGATTGTCATGGAGGATTGTATGTAATAGTGAGGATTTGAATGAAGTATATAAAGTGATTAGTGTTTCCTCATAAAGAGGTGAGAACATTTTTGATTGGGGAATAGTGTAAGCAAAAATCCTGAGAAGCGATTAAAAAGACTGAAGAGATGGAGAAGATAAAAGAGATGGTAGAGGAGGAAATAAATTCAAACCTTTAATCAAGTTAGTTAATATTAATAAGTCTTTAGTGAAGAACTAAAATATTTGAATATCAAGACAGATCATAATTAAGAAAGTATGATTTTTTTTTTCTTAAAAAAGTATGGAATTAGTCAGAATGTCCAACTAAGCAGGATAAATATCTATAAAATGTTACTTTCTGTTAGAGGCATTTTCTTTCACATCACTGCCCTCTTATGTTCTGATTTTAGTTGAATGAATATTTAGAGATAAATGTCATTTACAATTATTCTAGCCTGCTCTTTCGGCCGCGCTCAGAAGCAGACCACCGCGATGGGCCGCGTGATCCTTGGGCAGAGAAAGGGTGCCGGCCGGCTCCGTGTTCCACGTGCGTGTGAATCGCCGAAAGGACGTCACGCGTCTGCACGCTGTGGACTTTGCCAAGCGACACAGCTACATCAAGGGCATCTTGAAGGACATCATCCATGACCCGGTCTGCTGCGTGCCCCTTGCCAAGGTGGTCTTCTAGGATCCGTACCGTTTTAAGAAGCGGATGGAGCTGTTCATTGCCGCCGAGGGCATCCACACTGGCCAGTCGTGTATTACGGCAAGAACGCCCAGCTCAACATCGGCAATGTGCTGCCAGTGGGCACCATGCCCAAGGGCACCATCGTGTGTTGTCTGGAGGAGAAGCCTGGTGACTGGGGCACGCTGGCCAGAGCCTCTGGGAACTATGCGATTGTCATCTCCCACAACCCTGAGACAAAGAAGACCAGAGTGAAACTGCCCTTGGGCTCCAAGAAGGTCATCTCCTCCATCAACAGAGCTGTTGTCATTGTGGTGGCTGGAGGTGGCTGCATTGACAAGCCCATTCTGAAGGCCGGCCGTGCCTGCCACAAGTATAAGGCAAAGAGGAATTGTTGGCCATGCGTGTGGGGTGTGGCCATGAACCCTGTTGAGCATCCCTTCAGAGGTGGCAACAACCAGCACATTGGCAAACCCTCTACCATCCGCAGAGATGCCCCTGCTGGCCGGAAAGTGGGTCTTATTGTTGCCTGCTGGACTGGGTATCTCCGGGGAACCAAGACTGTGCAGGACAAAGAGAATTAGGGCTGGGGGCTCAATAAAGTTTGTCTTTTTCACACACACACACACAAATTATTCTAGCCTGTTTTTACTTGTTCCTATGCAGCTTTTGTAAGGAACACCTTAAATTATTCCATTTGAAACTGTCAAACTTTCAGTCATGGAAACAATTTGAAATCCTAGAATTTGATGATATCATCCCATCAATCCCTCTGTCTTCTCAGAAGAACACAATTTAACCTGCCCAGAGTAACAAGGCTCTAAACAATATTCTGAGATATTCTTATTTCCCCATCTCTAAAGCTAACAAACAACGCTTTATTGTTCACATAATCTGGAATTGCAGTTTTTTCTTGTTTTACTAAAGCCATTCAACCATCTCAGTTTATTCTTAGCCTCCTCTATAGAAGAAAAAAGTTATTTGGACAATAATTTAGTGGCCTTTTTCCTCCTTTTCTAGTCCACAGGCATTCAAAATAACTGAATTTGTAAAAGTTTGCAACCAAGATGAAGAGGAAAGTTGGTATTTTTTTATCTTCTTTTGTATTTTGCCATTTACTCACAGAATGAATTATTGGACTTAAATTGTCTTCCCCTTTTCCACCTATCATTCAGATCTCGGTTTTTTTTAAAACATCTTTATTGGAATATAATTTCTTTAAAATGGTGTGTTAGCTTCTGCTGTATAACAAAGTGAAATAGCTATACAGATACATATATCCCTCTATCTCCTCCCTCTTACTTCTCCCTCCCACACTCCCTATCCCACCCTTCTAGGTGGACACAAAGCAACGAGCTGATTTCCCTGTGCTATGCGGCTGCTTCCCATTAGCTATTTATTTTATATTTGGTAGTGTATATATGTCCATGCCACTCTCTCACTTCGTCCCAACTTACCCTTCCCCCTCCCCGTGTCCTCAAGTCTATTCTCTACATCTGCATTTTATTCCTATCCTGCCCCTAGGTTCTTCAGAACCATTTTTTTTTAAGATTCCATATATATGTGTTAGCATACATATTTGTTTTTCTCTTTCTGACTTAATTCACTCTGTATGACAGTCTCTAGGTCCATCCACATCGCTACAAATAACTCAATTTCGTTTCTTTTTATGGCTGAGTAATGTTCCATTGTATATATGTGCCACATCTTCTTTATCCATTCATCTGTTGATGGACACTTAGGTTGCTTCCATGTCCTGTCTATTGTAAGTAGTGCTGCAATGAACATTGTGGTACATGACTCTTTTTGAATTATGGTTTTCTCAGGGTATATGCCCAGTAGTGGGATTTCTGGGTCGTATGATAGTTCTATTTTTAGTTTTTTAAGGAACCTCCATACTATTCTCCATAGTGGCTGTACCAATTTACATTCCCACCAACAGTGCAAGAAGGTTCCCTTTTCTCCACACCCTCTCCAGCATTTACTGTTTGTAGATTTTTTGATGACGGCCATTGTGACTAGTGTTAGGTGATACCTCATTGTAGTTTTGATTTGCATTTCTCTAATGATTAGTGATGTTGAGAGTCTTTTCATGTGTTAGTTGACAATCTGTATATCTTCTTTGGAGAAATGTCTATTTAGGTCTTCTGCCCATTTTTGGATTGGGTTTTTTGTTTTATTGATATTGAGCTGCATGAGCTTCTGCAAATTCAATTTTAATCCACCTTGTAGTGTGACTTCAAAAAATGTTAAATAAATTTATATAAATTTAGTTTAGATTAGAGTAAGTGTAAAAGTGACTAGAATAAGTGATAAAAATAGTGTTACTTTTCTCTACATATAAGTATTAAATTCAATTACTGGTATTCCTGTGGCCAGGGTGGGTCTGATATCAACAGTGGTGGGCTTTGTGGATGCATGGATAGAGGCAGGGCTGGTGTCTGCACTCCCACGGTGGACCCAGGTGTGCAACCACTGTGGGTCCAGTGCCAGTCTTTGGAAGATTTGTGATGGTAGTTTTGTGAACACAGTGCCTGAGGGAAATCCAGAGAACTGCCAGTGTTCCCACAGCTGAGGTGGGGTTGAGGGCAGTGCCAACAACAATGTATTTTGTAAGCATGCACATTGGGTGACAGGTGATCTCAGAGACTGCACTTCTTGGTGGACAGCCCCTGAAGAGGAATACTCAGTGCCTCTTTTCCCAGCAGGATTGCTCCAGTTCTGCTACTTCACACAGCTGTATAGAACCGGATTTGGGGGTTTCTATTCCATAAATTGGTGAGCAGAACTTGCTCCCAACAAGGCTGTTACAGCCACAGAAGCAAAGAGGAGGCCCTGCCCAACATCTAGTGCAAGCTCTGGTCACCACATCACCAATAACACCCCAGTCAAGGGAAAAACAGTCAACACAACCTGAGGAAAGATGTGGTAGGCATCCATACAAAAACAGCCTCTCCTACCAAAATAGACTCATGCAGCCTACACAGCAACATTTCAACATAAAAAGAACCATTCAAGACAACAATAGATAACTGTTTCTCCTAAATTCATAGAGTCAGAGAAGTATAAGTGAAATGAAGAAGCAGAGGAACCCCTCCCAATGAAAATAACAAGAGAATTCCCCTGAAAGGACAAACAATGAAAGAGACTTCTCTATTCTACTAGAACCTGAGTTCAGAAAGGAAGTAATAAAAGTGCTGAAGGAAAGGCTATTGATAGAAATGCAGATCACTGTAACAAGGAACTAGAAACTAAAAAAATGAGCCAACAAGATTACGTCAACTCAATTGATGAGATAAACACTGAGCTAAAGGCAATAAACAACACACTAAGTAATGTAAAAGAATGAATAAGTGATCTGGAAGATAGAATAATAGAAATCACCCATCAGAACAGCAGACAAAAAGACAAATAAAAGAAAGCAATATATAAGACCTATAGGATAATCTAAAGCATGCCAATCTAAACATAATAGGGATCCCAGAAAGAGAAGAAAGAGAAAATGGGATTAAAAATGTATTTGAAGAAATTATAGCGGAAAACTTCTCAAACTTATAGAAGGAAACAGATATCCAGGTACAGGAAGCACAGAGGGTGCCAAACAAGATGAACCCAAACAGACTTACATTAAGACACATTATAATTAAAATGGCAAAAGTTAAAGAGAGGATTTTAAAGACAGCAAGAGGGAAAAAAAATGTTAGTTACAAGGGAACCACCAAAAGGCTATCAGCTAATTACTCTACAGATATGTTGCAGGCCAGAAGGGAGTCGTGAAATATATTCAATGTTCTGAAAGGGAAGAATCTGCAACCTAAGATTCTCTACCCAGCAAGATTACCATTTAAAATAGAAAAAGAGATAAAGATTTTCTCAGATAAGAAAAACTAAAAGAATACAGCAATGCTAAACCTAACCTAAAAGAAATATTGAAAGGTCTTCTTTAAATAGAAAAGAAATAAGAATCTATAGGAAAGAGAAAACCATAATAGGAAAAACAAATATATCAAAGGATTGAAGATCACTTGAATAAGCCTGTATATAGATTTAAAAAATCAAAAATAAATTGTGGAATAGATTATAAGTAGAAAGGATAAACATGAAGATGTAAAAGAAGACATCAAAATCATAAAATGTGGGGGTGGGGTGAAAGAAAATGTAGATTTTTTTTCAGAATGTGCTTGAACTTATATGACTATCAGCCTAAAGCAAGTAGATATAGAATTGGCTAACATACTTGAAAACCAGGGTAATCACAAATCAAAATCTTACTAGATTCCCCAAAACCAAACAAAAGAGAACTCAAGCATAATACAAAAGGAAACCATCAAACCACAAAAGAAAAACAAAAAGAAAAAGAGGGGGGCTTCCCTGGTGGCGCAGTGGTTGAGAATCTGCCTGCCAATGCAGGGGACACGGGTTCGAGCACTGGTCTGGGAAGATCCCACATGCCACGGAGCAGCTAGGCCCGTGAGCCACAATTACTGAGCCTGCGCGTCTGGAGCCTGTGTTCCGCAACAAGAGAGGCCGCGATAATGAGAGGCCCACGCACTGCGATGAAGAGTGGTCCCCACTTGCCGCAACTGGAAAGAGCCCTCGCACAGAAACGAAGACCCAACACAGCCATAAATAAATAAATAAATAAAATTAAATAAAATTAAAAAAAAAAAAGAAAAAGAGGTCTGTCACTGAACTGTCCTGGAGCCCGAGGGGAGGGTGACCTGACTGAGGCTGCCGGCTGTGGAGGGGCCCCACCAGCTGAAGCCATGACAGTCCTTGGGACCGTGGGTCAGTTCTTTCAACAAGTAACTTAAAGACAAAATGGAAAAACAAGGAGGTTTGTGCCTGAGGTCATGTTGATGTGAAACAAGGGATGGCCACCTAGTGCTAGAGTGAGTACAACTTGGAGGAGCTTCAATATGGCGGAAGAGTAAGATGCGGAGATCACCTTCTTCCCCACAAATACATCAGAAATACATCTACATGTGGAACAACTCCTACAGATCACCTACAGAACACTGGCAAAAGACCTCAGACCTCCCAAAAGGCAAGAAACTCCCCACATACATGTGTAGGATAAAAGAAAAAAGAAAAAACAGAGACAAAGAATAGGGACAGGACCTGCACCAGTGGGAGGGAGCTGTGAAGGAGGAAATGTTTCCACATGCTAAGAAGCCCCTTCGCAGGCGGAGACGGCTGGAGGCAGAGAGAGGGGAGTTTCAGAGCCACAGAGGAGAGCACAGCAACAGGGGTGCAGAGGGCAAAGCAGGGAGAATCCCACACAGAGGATCAGTGCCGACCAGCACTCAGCAGCCCGAGAGGCTTGTCCGCTCACCTGCCAGGACGGGTGGGGGCTGGGGGCGGAGGCTCGGGTTTCAGAGGTTGTATCCCAGGGAGAGGACTGGGGTTGGCTGCATGAACACAGCCTGAAGGGGGCTAGTGCACCACAGCTAGCCAGGAGAAGGCCCAGAAAATGGTGTGGAGCTGCCGAAGACACAAGAGACTTTTTCTTGCCTCTTTGTTTCCTGGTGCGTGAGGGGAGGAGATTAAGAGTGCCTCTTAAATGAGCTCCAGAGATGGGTACGAGCCGCGGCTATCAGCGTGGACCCCAGAGACGGGCATCGGATGCTAAGGCTGCTGCTGCAGCCACCAAGCAGCCTGTGTGGAATCACAGGTCAATATCCACACCTACCCTCCCTGGAGCCTGTGCAACCCACCACTGCCAGGTTCCCGTGATCCAGGGACAATTTCCCCGGGAGAACGCATGGCATACCTCAGGCTGGTGCAAGGTCATGCCAGCCTCTGCCACGGCAGGCACGCCCCACATCTGTACCCCTCCCTCCCCCTGTCCTGAGTGAGCCAGAGCCCCCAAATTAGCTGCTCCTTTAACCCCGTCCTGTCTGAGCAAAGAACAGATGCCTTCAGGGGACCTACACACAGAAGCGGGTACAAATCCAAAGCTGAACCCCAGGAACTGTGCAAACAAAAAAGAGAAAGGGAAATTTCTCCAAGCAGCCTCAGGGGCAGTGGATTAAATCTCTATAATCAACTTGATGTACCCTGCATCTGTGGAATACCTGAATAGACAACAAATCATCCCAGATTGAGGAGGTGGAATTTGGGAGCAACGTAATATATATATATTCCTCTTTTTCTCTTTTTGTGAGTGTGTATGTGTATGCTTCTGTGTGTGATTTTGTCTGTATAGCTTTGCTTTTACCATTTGTCCTAGGGTTCTCTCTGTCTGGTTTTTTATTTTATTATTACTTAAATTTCTTTTTCTTAATAATTATGTTTTATTTTTTATTTTAATAATGTTATTTTATTTTAATTTTTATTTCATTTTATTTTATTTTTTTATTTTATTTTATCTTCTTCTTTCTTTCTTTTTCCCCATTTTATTCCGAGCTGTGTGGAAGACAGGCTCTTGGTGCTCCAGCCAGGCTCAGGGCTATGCCACTGAGGTGGGAGAGGCAAGTTCAGAACACAGGTCCACAAGAGACCTCCCAACTCCACGTTATATCAAATGGCAAAACTCTCCCAGAGATCTCCATCTCAATGCCAAGACCCATCTCCACTCAATGACAAGCAAGCTACAGTGCAGCACACCCTATGCCAAACAGTTGGCAAGACAGGAACACAACCCCATCCATTAGCACAGAGGCTGCCTAAAACCATAATAAGGCCACAGACACCCCAATACACACCACCAGACATGGACCTGCCCACCAGAAAGACAAGAGCCAGCCTCATCCACCAGAACACAGGCACTAGTCCCCTCCACCAGGAAGCCTACACAACCCACTGAACCAAACAGCCACTGGGGACAGACACTGAAAACAACGGGAACTGCAAACCTGAAGCCTGTGAAAAGGAGACCCCAAACACAGCAAGTTAAGCAAAATGAGAAGACAGAGAAACACACAGCAGATGAAGGAGCAAGGTAAAAACCCATCAGACCTAACAAAAGAAGAGGAAATAGGCAGTCTACCTGAAAAAGAATTCAGAATAATGATAGTAAAGATGATCCAAAACCTTGGAAATAGAATGGAGAAAATACAAGAAACATTTAACAAGGACAGAGAAGAACTAAACAGCAAACAAACAGTGATGAACAACACAATAAATGAAATTAAAAATTCTCTAGAAGGGATCAATAGCAGAATAACTGAGGCAGAAAGACGGATAAGAGACCTGGAAGATAAAATAGTGGAAATAACTACTGCAGAGCAGAATAAAGGAAAAATAGTGAAAAGAATTGAGAACAGTCTCAGAGACCTCTGGGACAACATTAAATGCACCAACATTTGAATTATAGGGGTCCCAGAAGAAGAAGAGAAAAAGAAAACGACTGAGAAAGTATTTGAAGAGATTATAGTTGAAAACTTCCCTAATATGGAAAAGGAAATAGTTAATGAAGCCCAGGAAGCACAGAGAGTCCCATAGAGGATAAATCCAAGGAGAAACATGCCAAGACACATATTAATCAAACTATCAAAAATTAAATACAAAGAAGAAATATTAACAGCAGCAAGGGAAAAAAAAAAAAAAAAAAAAAAAAACAAGTAACACATAAGGGAATCCCCATAAGGTTAACAGCTGATCTTTCAGTAGAAACTCTGCAAGCTAGAAGGGACTGGCAGTACATATTTAAAGTGATGAAAGAGAAAAACCTACAACCAAGATTGCTCTACCCAGAAAGGATCTCATTCAGATTGGATGGAGAAATTAAAAGCTTTACAGACAAGCAAAAGCTAAGAGAATTCAGCACTACCAAACCAATTTTACAACAAATGCTAAAGGAATTTCTCTGGGCAGAAAACACAAGAGAAGGAAACGACCTACAATATTAAACCAAAAACAATTAAGAAAATGGTATTAGGAACATACATACCGATAATTACATTAAATGTAAATGGATTAATTGCTCCAACCAAAAGACACAGACTGGTTGAATGGATACAAAAATACGACCCGTATATATGTGGTCTACAAGGGAACCACTTCAGACCCAGGGACACATACAGACTGTAAGTGAGGGGATGGAAAAAGATATTCCATGTAAATGGAAATCAAAAGAAAGCTGGAGTAGCAATTCTCATATCAGACAAAATAGACTTTAAAACAAAGAATATTACAGGAGACAAAGAAGGACATTACATAATGATCAAGTGATCAATCCAAGAAGAAGATTTAACAATTGTAAATATTTATGCACCCAACATAGGAGCACCTCAATACATAAGGCAAATACTAAGAGCCATAAAAGGGGAAATTGACAGTAACACAATCATAGTAGGGGACATTTACACCCCACTTTCACCAATGGACAGATCATCCAAAATGAAAATAAATAAGGAAGCACAAGCTTTAAATGATGCAATAAACAAGATGAACCTAACTGATATTTATAGGACATTCCACCCAAAAACAACAGAATACACATACTTCTCAAGTGCTCATGGAACATTCTCCAACATAGATCATATCTTGGGTCACAAATCAAGCAATGGTAAATTTAAGAAAATTGACATCATATAAAGTATCTTTTCCGACTATAATGCTATGAGACTAGATATCAATTACAGGAAAAAAAACTGTAAGAAATACAAACACAGGGAGGCTAAACAACACACTACTTAATAAACAAGAGATCCCTGAAGAAATCAAAGAGGAAATCAAAAAATACCTAGAAACAAGAGAAAATGAAAGCACAAAGACCCAGAACCTATGGGATGCAGCAAAATAATTTCTAAGAGGGAAGTTTATAATTATACAAGCCTACCTTAAGAAAGAAGAAACATCTCACATGAACAACCTAACCTTACACCTAAAGCAATTAGAGAAAGAAGAACAAAAAAAACCCTAAGTTAGCAGAAGGAAAGAAATCATAAAGATCAGATCAGAAATAAATGAAAAAGAAATGAAGGAAATGATAGCAAAGATCAGTTCTTTGATCTAATGCCGGTTCTTTGAGAAGGTAAACAAAATTGATAAAACGTTAGCCAGACTTATCAAGAAAAAAAGGGAGAAGACTCAAATCAATAGAAATAGAAATGAAAAAGGAGAAGTAACAACTGACACTGCAGAAATACAAAGGATCATGAGACATTACTACAAGCAACTCTATGCCAATAAAATGAACAACCTGGAAGAAATGGACTAATTCTTAGAAATGCACAACCTCCGAGACTGAACTAGGAAGAAATAGAAAATATGAAAAGACAAATCACAAGCACTGAAATTGAAACTGTGATTAAAAATCTTCCAACAAACAAAAGTCCAGGAGCAGATGCCTTCAAGGGCAAATTCTATCAAACATTTAGAGAAGAGCTAAGACCTATCCTTATCAAACTCTTCCAAAATATAGCAGCGGGAGGAACACTCCCAAACTCATTCTAAGGGACCACCATCACTTGATACCAAAACCATACAAAGATGACACAAAGAAGGAAAATTACAGGCCAATATCACTGATGAACATAGGTGCAAAAATCCTCAATAATATACTAGCAAACAGAATCGAACAGCACATTAAAAGGATCATACATTATGATCAAGTGGGGTTTATCCCAGGAATGCAAGGATTCTTCAGTATATGCAAATCAATCAATGTGATACACCATGTTAACATATTGCAGGAGAAAAACCATATGATCATCTCAATAGATCCAGAGAAAGCTTTTGACAAAATTCAACACCCATTTATGATAAAAACCCTCCAGAAAGTAGGCATAGAGTGAACTTTCCTCAACATAATAGAGGCCATATATGACAAACCCACAGCCAACATCATCCTCAATGGTGAAAAACTGAAACCATTTCCACTAAGATCAGGAACAAGACAAGGTTGCCCACTCTCACCACTATTATTCAACATAGTTTTGGAAGTCTTAGCCAACACAATCACAGAAGAAAAAGAAATAAAAGGAATCCAAATTGGAAAAGAAGAAGTAAAGCTGTCACTGTCTGCAGATGACATGATACTATACACAGAGCATCCTAAAGATGCTACCAGAAAACTACTAGAGCTAATCAATGAATTTGGTAAAGTAGCAGGATACAAAATTAATGCACAGAAATCTCTTGCATTCCTATACACCAATGATGAAAAATCTGAAAGTGAAATTAAGAAAACAGTCCCATTTACCATTGCAACAAGAAGAAAAAAATATCTAGGAATAAACCTACCTAAGGAGGCAAAACACCTGTATGGAGAAAACTATAAGACACTAATGAAAGAAATTAGAGATTTACAAATAGAAGGAGAGATATACCATGTTCTTGGATTGGAAGAATCAACATTGTGTAAATGACTCTACTACCCAAAGCAATCTACAGATTCAGCGCAATCCCTATCAGACTACCACTGACATTTTTCACGGAACTGGAACAAAAAATTTCACAATTTGTATGGAAACACAGCAAACCCTGGATAGCCAAAGCAATCTTGAGAAAGAAAAACGGAGCTGAAGGAATCAGGGTCCCTGACTTCAGAGTATACTACAAAGTGACAGTAATCAAGACAATATGGTACTGGAACAAAAACAGAAATATCAATCAGTGGAACAGGATACAAAGCCCAGAGATAAACCCATGCACATATGGTCACCTTATCTTTGAAAAAGGAGGTAAAATATACAGTGGAGAAAATAGAGCCTCTACAATAAGTGGTGCTTGGAAAACTGGACAGCTACATGTAAAAGAATGAAATTAGAATACTCCCTAACACCAAACACAAAAATAAACTCAAAATGGATTAAAGACCTAAATGTAAGTTCAGACACCATCAAACTCTTAGAGGAAAACATAGGCAGAACACTCTATGACATAAATCACAGCAAGATCCTTTCTGACCCACCACCCAGAGTAATGGAAATAAAAACAAAAATAAACAAATGGGACCTAATGAAACTTAAAAGCTTTTGCACAGCAAAGGAGACCATGAACAAGACAAAAAGACAACCCTCAGAATGGGAGAAAACATTTGCAAATGAAGCAACTAACAAAGGATTTATTTCCAAAACATACAAGCAACACATGCAGCTCAATATCAAAAAAACAAAAAACCCAATCCAAAAATGGGCAGAAGACATAAATAGAAATTTCTCTAAAGAAGATATACAGATTGCCAACAAACACATGAAAGAATGCTCAACATCATTAATCATTAGAGAAATGCAAATCAAAACTACAATGAGATATCATCTCACACCTGTCAGAATGGCCAGCAGCAAAAAGTCTACAAATAATAAATGCTGGAGAGGGTGTGGGAAAAGGGAACCCTCTTGCACCATTGGTGGGAATGTAAATTGATACAGCCAATATGGAGAACAGTATGGAGGTTCCTTAAAAAACTAAAAATAGAACTACCATACTACCCAGCCATCTCACTACTGGGCATATACCCTGAGAAAGCCATAATTCAAAAGAGTCTTGTACCAAAATATTCATTGCAGCTCCATTTACAATAGCCAGGACAGGGAAGCAACCTAAGTGTCCATCAACAGTTGAATGGATAAAGAAGATGTGGCACATATATACAATGGAATATTGCTCAGCCATAAAAAGGAATGAAACTGAGTTATTTGTAATGAGATGGCTGGACCTGGAGACTGTCATACAGAGTGAAGTAAGTCAGAAAGAGAAAAAGAAATACCGTATGCTAACACATATATATGGAGTCTAAAAAAAAAAAATGGTCATGAAGAACCTAGGGGCAAGATGGGAATAAAGACCTACACCTATTAGAGAATGGATTCGAGGACATGGGGAGGGGGAAGCGTAAGCTCGGACAAAGTGAGAGAGTGGCATGGACATATATATACTACCAAATATAAAGTAGATAGCTAGTGGGGAGCAGCTGCATAGCACAGGGAGATCAGCTCGGTGCTTTGTGACCACCTAGAGGGGTGGGATAGGGAGGGTGGGAGGGAGGGATATGCAAGAGGGAAGAGATATGGGGACATATGTATATATATATAACTGATTCACTTTGTTATAAAGCAGAAACTGACACACCATTGTAAAGCATTTATAATCTAATAAAGATGTTAAAATTTTTTTAAAAAAATTAAAAATAAAAAGAAAGGAACAAGAAGGAATACCAAAAAAACTGGAAAATAATATTTAAAATGGCAATAAATACAAACATAAAAATAATTACCTCAAATGTCAAAGGAGTAAATGCTCCAATCAAAAGACATACAGTGACAGATTGGATAATAAAACAAGAATCTACAAAGCTGCCTACAGTAGACCCACTTTAGGGTGAAGGACATACATAGATTGAAAGTGCAGTGATGGAAAAAGATATTTCATGAAAATGGAAATGACAGGGAAGAGATGTGGCACTACTCATATAAGATAAAATTGAATTTAAAATAAAGGCCATAAAGAAAGATAAATAAGGACACTATACAATGGTAAAAGGATCAATGCAAGAAGAAGATATTACACTTATTAGCAAATATGCACCTGATATAAGAGCAACTAAATACATAAAACAAATATTAACTGACATAAGGTAGAAATTGACAGGAATACAGTAACAGTAGGAGACTTTAAGATACCACTGACATCAATGGACAGATCTTCCACACAGAAAATCAAAGCAACAGAGACCCTAAATGACACAATAAAACAATTAGCTTAACTGATATCTACAGGACACTACATCCAAAATACAGAATACATATTCTTTTCAAGTGCACATGGAACATTGTCTAGTATAGACAACATAGTAAGACACAAACAAGCCTCAAACAATTTAAGTGGATAGAAATTATTTCAAGCATATTTTCTGACCACAATGGCATGAAAGTAGAAAACATCCACAGAAAGAAAAATAAGTCAAAAATAAAAGCCGATTACATGGAGAGTAATAAACGTGCTACTAAAAAATTAATAGGTCAACAATGAAATCAAAGAGTAAATTTAAAAATACCTCAAGATAAATGATAATGAAAACACAACCATACAATATCTATGGTATGCAGCAAAAGGAGTCCCAAGAGGGAAATACATTGTGATATAAGCCTTCCTCATAAAATAAGAAAAATCTCAAATAAACAACATAACCTACAACCTAAAAGAATTAGAAAAAGAACAAACAAAACCAAAAGTCAGTAGAAGGAAGGAAATAATAAAAAGATAGGAAATAAATAAAAAATTTAAAAAGCGATAGAAAAACAATCAGTAAAACCAAAGCTTGTTTTTGATAGGATAAGCAAGATCCATAAACCTCCAGTGAAGCTCACCAAGAAGAAAAGAGAGGACCCGAATAAACATATAAGAATTGAAAGAGAAGAAATAACTGCTGACACTACAGAAATACAAAAAATCATAAGACAATATTATGGACAATTATATGGCAACAAATTGGACAACCTAGAAGAAATGGACAAGTTTCTAGAAATATACAGTCCACAAAACCTGAATCAAGAAGAAATAGATGTTCATTCAAGCTCTCTTTACAATAGCCAGGACATGGAAGCAACCTAAATGTCCATCAACAGATGAATGGATAAAGAAGATGTGGCACATATATACAATGGAATATTACTCAGCCATAAAAAGAAACAAAATTGAGTTATTTGTAGTGAGGTGGATGGACCTAGAGTCTGTCATACAGAGTGAAGTAAGTCAGAAAGAGAAATGCTAACACATATATATGGAATCTAAAAAAAAAAAAAAAAGGTCATGAGAACCTAGGGGCAAGACGGGAATAAAGACACAGACCTACTAGAGAATGGACTTGAAGATACTGGGATGGGGAAGCGTAAGCTGGGACAAAGTGAGAGAGCAGCATGGACATATATACACTACCAAACGTAAAATAGATAGCTAGTAGGAAGCAGCCACATAGCACAGGGAGATCACCTCAGTGCTTTGTGACCACCTAGAGGGGTGGGATAGGGAGGGTGGAGGGAGAGAGATGCAAGAGGGAAGAGATATGGGGACATATTTATATGTATAACTGATTCACTTTGTTATAAAGCAGAAACTAACACATCATTGCAAAGCAATTATACTCCAATAAAGATGTTTTTAAAAAAAGACAGAAGCAAGGCAGAGATACACACACACACACACACACACACACACAAAGAAAAAGAAATAGTTAATTTGAACAGACTGATGACTAGAAGTGAAAAAGAATCTGTAAATAAATAAATAAATAAATAAATAAATAAATAAATAAATAAAACTCCCTGCAAACCAAATCCAGGACCAGATGCCTTCACTGGATAATTCTACCAAACATACAAAGAAGAACTCATACCAATACTTCTCAAACTATTCCAAAAGTTTGAAGAGAAAGGATTACTCCCAATGTCATTCTATGAAGCCACCATCATCCTGATACTAAAACTATACAAAGGTACTACCGAAAAAGAAAACTATAGGCCAATATTTTGATGAATATAGATGCAAAAATGTTCAAGAAGATATAAGCAAACCAAATCCAACAATACATAAAGAAGACCGTACAACATGATCAAGTTGGATTCATCCAGGGTCAGAAGGATGGTTCAACATATGCAAACTAATTCATGTGATACACAGCATCAACAAAAGACAATAAACACATGATCATCTCAATAAATTCAGAAAAATCACTTGATAAAATTCAACATCGATTTATGATAAAAACTCTCAGCAAGTTGGTATAAAGGGAACGTATCTCAGCATAATAAAAGCCATTTATGACAAACCCACAGCCAACATAATACTTACGGGTGAAAAGCTTTAAGCCGTCTCATTAAAATCTCAAACAAGACAAGGATGTCCACTCTCACCACTTCTATTCAACATAATATAGGAAGTCCTGGCCACAGCATTCAGACAAAGTAGAAGGATACAAGAGTAACATACAGTAATTTGTTACATGTCTTTACACTAAAAGTGAAATATCAGAAAGCAAGTGTAAGAAAAAAAAAACCCTTTTAAAATCGCATTTAAAATGCTTAGTAATAAACCTGGCAAAGGAGGTGAAAGACTTATATGGTGATGATAAGAAGTATAAAACATTAATAAAGAAAAGTGAAGATGATTCAAAGAAATGGAAAGATAACCCATGTTCTTGGATTGGAAGAATTAATATTGTTAAAGAGGCCGTACTACCCAAAGCAATCTGCAGATTTAATGTGATCCCTATCAAATTACCCATGACATTTTTCACAGAACTAGAATAAATAATCCTAAAATTTATAAGGAATCATAAACTACCTTTTTAAAAAAGACCATAAAAGACCCAGAACAAAGCAGGAAACGTAACCCTTCTGGACTTCAGACAATTCTACAAAGCTACTGTAATCAAAACAGTATGGTAGGGACACAAAACCAGACATATGGATCACCTGGACAGAATAGAGAGCCCAGAAATAAACTCACACACCTATGGTCAATTAATTTTGAATAAAGAAGGCAAGAGTATACAATGGGGAAAAGAGAGTCTCTTCAGCAAGTGATTTTGGGAAAGTTGGACAGCTGTATGTAAATCAATGAAGTCAGAACATACCTTCTAACCATATGGGGACACCCATATGGTTAGATACCATACACAAAAGTAAACTCATAATGACTTAAAGACTTAGTTATAAGACATGACAGTATAAAACTCCTAGAGGAGAACATAAGCAAACCATTCTCTGACATCAATCGTACCAAGGTTTTCTTAGGTCATTCCCCTAAAGCAAAATAAATTAAAGCAAAAATAGAGAAATGTGACTTAATCAAATTTATCAGCTTTTGCACGACAAATGAAACCAAAAACAAAATGAAAAGACAAGGTATGAGATGGGAAAAAATATTTTAAATAATGCTACCTACAAGGGCTTAATTTCCAGAATATACAAACTTTCCATATAGTTCATTAACAAAACAAAATAAACAAGCAAAAAACCAAGCCAATCAAAAAATGAGCAGAAGACCTAAATGGACATTTCTTCAAATAAGACATACAGATGGCCAATAGGCAGATGAACAGATGCTCAACATTGCTAATTACTAGAGAAGTGTAAATGTGAGGTATCGCTCCACACCAGTCAGAATGGCCATCATCAAAAAGTTCACTAATAATAAATGCTTTAGAGGGTGTGGAGAAAAGGGAACCCTCCTACACTGTTGGTGGGATCATAAATTGGTGTAGCCACTATGAAGAACAGTATGGTGGTTCCCTAAAAAACTAAAAATAGAGTTAACATATGATCCAGCAATCTCCCTCCTGAGCATATATCCAGAGAAAGCCATAATTTGAAAAGATACATGCACCCCAATATTCAGAGCAGCACTGTTTACAGTAGCCAAGACATGGAAGCAACCTAATTGTCCATTGAAAGATGACTGGATAAAGAAGATGTGGTATATATATACAGTGGATATTACTCAGCGTTAAAAAAAAAAAAAAATGAAATAATGTCATTTGCAGCAACATA
This sequence comes from Balaenoptera physalus, assembly GCF_965194825.1. NCBI lineage: Eukaryota > Metazoa > Chordata > Mammalia > Artiodactyla > Balaenopteridae > Balaenoptera > Balaenoptera physalus. The sequence goes on along the minus strand of NC_138897.1, from coordinate 30,559,082 downwards.
GATGGACCTAGAGATTATCATACTAAGTGAAGTCAAACAGAGAAAGACAAATATTATATGATACTACTTGTATTTGGAATCTTAAAAAATGACACAAATGAACTTATTTACAAAACAGAAAGAGACTCACAGACATAGAAAACAAATTTATACTTACCAAAGGTAATGGTGGGGATGGATAAATTAGGAGCATGGGATTAGCAGATACAACCTAATACACATAAAACATATATGCAGCAAGTATTTACTCTATAGCGCAGGGAACTATATTCAATACATTGTAATAACATATAATGGAAAAGAATCTGGAAAAGAATTCATATATACATATATATATATATATTCTTATTGATTGATTGATTGATTTATATACAACTGAATCACTTTATACCAGAAATGAACACATCATTGTAAACCAACTATACTTCAATAAAAAAATTTTTAGAAAGATACAACAAAAGGAATTAGGGAGCCTAGCTTTAAAAAAAAAATAAGGGAAATATAATAGAAGCTTGAGAATATTTAAAGAAATTTTGTGTGAAAACAGGCAATGGAGAAATTTAAATGGTAAGAAACAAAGTAGCAGAGTGTAACCACAAAGTGTGAGGTTATCTTTGTACTTAAATTCAAGATTAGAACCTAGACGTTTCAATAAATTGCTGTTGAATAAACATTTTTATAAATAAAGAGAAAAAATATTCAGAAGGAAGGAATCCTTAGTTTGTCATCCCTTGGAAGAGAACATGGACTGAGAAATAGACATGTTATAGAGAGCCATTGCTGACTTTTCAAAACATAGTTTTTATGGAGGTGAAATATAAATCAAATTAAAAGATGAGATGGCAATAAAGTTCTTATTTCAAAAAAAAAAAAGATGAGATGGGATAAATTCTCAGAATTATTTTAAATCCTCAGTTAAGATGCTTTCAGAGTGAGCATAAGTGGCAAGCACAAGAAACATCAGGACACTGGAGGTAAATTTCCAGAACAGCAATAGGCAAAATGACAATGATCTCTTAGGCTTCCTGGGCATTCGATTTTAGGATGAGTTTCTGCTCATACTCATCTAGACCCAAGCACAATCAACCACCTCTTTGAAAGCCTGGCTGTGAAGGGCATGGTTGCTGAGGAAGCTCATCTCAACTAAACTCAGCAGGTCTTCTGTAGCCTTCTACTTTAAGTAGAGGCTACTTCAGGTGGGTTAGGGCAGAAATCTGTTTGGGATGAGAAGCTGGGACTTATAAACTTATTTGAGGGCAAAAGAGGCCTGTTTGAAAATAAACAGTGTGTTATTCAGGTGGATGGTACGGGGTCAGTAAAGTTTATGGGGGAAAAGGGATCTGACTTCCTCTTAATCCACTCCTTCATTCCAAAACTGACCCTATTCTTTATTCTAAACTCACTTAAGCTTAGTGCTATTTTGGAAAGAATTTGATAATTTCCACAAAGCTATGGGTTATAGTTTACTAATACCTTGCATATTATTATTTTATTGAAATTTATATTAAATACAATGTCTTCAAGCAACTGGTTATATTGATCAAATTTTTTGGGAATGATTTAAGCCATAAATCATATTTTGGCATAGGGATTTTTTCCCAATCTCCAACACGTTGTGCCATCTGCTTATTAAGAATCCTGGTGGAATATATATGTCTCTTTCAAGAGAAGCAAAGTAAAATCTCATCTTGTGATACAAAATAATTTGATTTGGGAAATACGATTAAGGTTGAAAGAAGAAAGGTCTCTAAATTTCTGTGAAGACATGATGTTTTCCCAAACAAGTAACATAGTTATATTTCCAGGAATTTTATTTCCTGATCTGAAAAATAAGTTTTTACTCTGAAATAAAATTTATGACTTTTAACTGATTTAGAAATAAAATCATGTTAGCATGAATTTCCTTATCTTTGGGTGTCCTTAAGTGTGGGAAGCCTGACCTCTCAGTATGTTTAGCTCAAAACAGCTCCTTGGTGCTGCCAAAAATGTTCAGATAATACTTTGAAAAGGGTGTGTGAATGAATAAAGTAAATGAGTTTTCCAGTGTCTTCAAAGAATAAACAACTTATTTATTTATTTATTTATTTATTCATTCATTCATTCATTCATTTACGTGGGAAGCAAATTAACCAGATAGTTCTGTGATCCGTACATATATCTTTAGTTCAAAAGAAATCCAGACGGACTACACAAAGCCATCTCTTGAATAAAATTATTAAGAAATCTCTCACATTCATTTTAGTTGTCTTCTCTTTCCTGTGACTCCATCCACCCAAGAAAATTAAGAGAATACCCCCGACCGATTTCTTTCATTCCCTCAAGAACTACCCCCCCCACACACACACACACTATTCCAATTCTATCAGTGACCCAAGCTCTAGATTTTTTTCAGCTTAAACTTTTAACTTTATCTTCCTTCATTTTCATTTAGAAGAATAGTTAAATTGAGATTAATATTTATTTTCTTATAATTAACTATTAAAACCCATTAGGCACAAGGATTTATAATTTAAGAAGTAAGTGAGATGATGAAAACTTCAGATGCCAAAACAGAATGAAATGTTTGGAGTTTCAGAGATCACCTCTGTGTTCTTAAAATCAAATCTGAGCAGTCGTCTGTGTGTCAGGCCCAATACATACAATAAGGGCTTGAAGAAGGGAGTGGATTTTCACTAGAAGAAACCAAGATGTTTATAGCTTTCTTTTCTAAATTGTTTTCATTATTTGACACTGATTTTTAGATTACAGTTACAATGCCTTTATCTGTTCCTTTCTATGCTATTATTGTGATAGCATGGTGTGACTTGCTTGTTCTATACCTCTGGCATCACTAAAGGATCTAATTCAAGTCAAACCTCACATATTAGTAGAATAGACAATAGCTAAGGACATCAAGAAAATTAGTGCTTCCCAAAATTCCCCTTCCAGTCTCCTTCAAACCTATTTTAGAAAATAAGACATTTCATTCTACAAGCAAATATTAGACACAAAATATTTAGAACACATGGAACTTTCATGAAGATAGTAATGCTCTATCTTAACTTCACAATGACAAAACACTGACCAAATGATTCTGGGCCTGAAAGAAGCAGGGCAGTGAAACACAGCAGATTTAACTGAGAGATTAAAGACGCTAAATTTTACCTTCATCAAAAGTATACATTTTCAAGGGTAAAAGTTGGAGTCAATATTGGTTTTTACTTCTGTAAACATTGGATACTAGCTTGTTTCATTCACACATTTTGACTGACATGACTGACCAAATGATATTTATTTTTCTTATTGTTAAGTGAACTAAGAAAAATGGCTGACATAATATTACTCTTGAGAAAAACAATAATGTAGAAGAAACGTCAGTGTGTTTGGAATTTGGTCCTTGTATATTCAGTCATGTATTCTAATAAAAGTAACTTTAGTCAATCTTTAGTTATTTCTGATTTCATTATCTCAAAAAATAGACAACACCCCAGTGCAATGAATTTATTTTCTTCTCTGACAAGATAGCTAAAAAACCAGAAATACAGATCCTTTGTCCCCCTGTCAGTAAGGGATCAAATATAATGATGCAAGTTTGGAAAAACAATATTTATGCTTTTAAATTTGTGTACTGTGTTTAAGAAGAAAGGTTAGCTGTTTACTAATCACAGCTTAAAGCACTATTGCTGGGGAAGAGTTTATGATTTTTATGAACAATGAAAACCATGAGGGAAAACAGCAATGTGTTACCCTAGATTCATATTTTATCACATATAGTGACAACTCAATGTGCCTGTATTTGCCAGCGAATTAATGTATAGGCAGCTAGATGTAAAGACGAATATTAATCATTGAAAATGGGAAATGCCCAAAGGTATTGCAGCAAAAATAGAAATGAGATTTTTCTGAGAAACAAAGAAAACAAGGGAAGAGTGAACAGGCTAGAGAAGAAACATAAACTGGCCTGAAAGAGTTAATCCTTCCTAGTTTTATTTTAACTGTTACTAATTTGTAGTGTCTGTAACTAGATTTGTACTTCACAAAGCTAACCCATCACTCTTTGACACTATGTGAATTATATCCTGCACCCCCTTGTAGCAGTTGCATTTCAGAAACAAAAGGTCACAGGTCAACAACCCAGAGACAAATGGACACAATTACCAGGCTGCCTGATGCCAGCTGTGACTGTTTTGCAGTAATGCAGGAAGAAGAATACAAGACCTTCATTAATTTGAGCCTTATCACCTACCATAGACCACGAGCCCCAGCTATATAACCTCTCTCAATTCCCCAGGGAAGGGGGCACAGTTTTTTGGAGGTGCTAGCCCACTGTGTTCCCTCCTTGCTTAGCAAAGAATTAAAGCCACTTTTTCTCTTTCCTCCTAAATTCTGCCTCCATATTTTTATTCAACACCTGTGTACAGAAGCCAAGATTTCGGCAACACTATTATACCAAATATTTAGTTGTGTCTTCCCAAATAGGCTAAAATATTGCAAGATCAAATCTCACTTTGTCAGCTGGCTTCCAAATCATAACTGCAAAGGACTCCATGTGCTACATAGTTCCTTGTAAAATATCAACTCTTCTCTTTTGGAGATAGATATAAGTCATGGAGGAACTGGCAAGGGAACAAACACAGTGCAGTTTCCTCATCCCAGCCACTTCTTTCCCCAGCCCCCAAGTACAAACCCACCCTTGCAGTTCCCTTTCCCCACTTGCTAAGATACACTCCCCATTCTCTGAATTTTTAAGGATATGGAGTTCAAATATCTTTGGTCGTTTTGGTCCCATGAAATAGAATCCATAGTCAGCTCTCTTTAGCAGGAAATGAGGGAATATATTATTTTTAACAGCAATATGGAAAAAAGTCTCAAACAATACTTGGAATAAAAAACTGAAAAGGCATAAAGAACCCAAGTCATTTCTCTCAGTTCATCTGTCTGAATACTGGTTTTCATTAACTGTACACAGAGAAAAGAATTCCTCCTCCTTAGTCTGTCATGAATGTACATATACTCCATTTGATGTGAGAACTGGAATTTGAAGTCCAAATAGAACAGTTCCAGGGAGAGAAACTATGTGGTTGGCATGTGCAGAAGCTAATTTTTAAGACTTCTTTCTTATTATATACCAAATTAATTTTAGCAATGATCATGAAATAAAATAAATAATATTAACAGCCAGAAGAATTGTGACCAGTGAAAAACATTTCTATTGATCTATGTGTATATAATCTTGCAGATGAAAGTTAACCAAATTTATATAAAATAAAATGAACCAAATGTATATAAAATAAATAAATATTACAGACACCAAAATGGGGGAAAGTAATGAATCAATACTTTTTGAACTACATTAATGTATAGTCTTTAAAAGAGATAAAACATTTATACCTATATATTGGTCTCAGTGAAGAATAAGAACATTAGAGTTTCTGTTTCTGAGTCTTAAGTCTTGTAAGTATGTCATGACATTGTAGAATTTTTTCTTCTATTCATGTTCAATAGACAATGAAGCCAGATTTGTTACTCTATTTTTGTTCATAGTTGATAAAATCACTTTTTCTTTAACTCTAATTTTTAAAATTTATTTTACATGGAACAACAAATACACAAAAAGCTAAGAAAATTCTCAAATGTGTACAGAAGTTTGGCAGAATTCCACAAAAATTTCATTTTACAGAAAATTCCTGAAATTTCAAGTCTACTGAATGAATCTTAAAGACTGATCCAAGAGAGCTTGGCCAATTTGGCAGAGTAGAAAGACTCTGAGCTCACCTTTCATGAGCACAACAAAATCACAACTATCTGCAGAACAACCATCAATAAAAAAGAGTGGAACCTACTAGAAAAAGATCTTCTACAACTAATGACATAAAGAAGGAACCACAATAAGATGGGTAGGAGGAGCAGACTCATGATATAATCAAATACCATCATACCCCTGGATGGGCAACCCCACAAACTGGAGAACAATTATATTGCAGAGTTTCTCCCACAGGAGTGAGAATTCTGAGCCGCACATTGGTCTCCACAGCCCCGTGCGTCCTGCACCAGGAAGATGATCCCTCAGAGCATTTTATTTTGAAAACCAGCAGGGCTTAATTTTGGGAGCACCACAGGACCAGAGGAAAAACAGTCAGTCCCCTACATATGAACCTTCAAGTTGAGAGCTTTCAAAGATATGAATATGTGTTCATATGTCCAATCATGTAAGTTAATTCACGTGTCTGGCATACATTTTCACATGCATGCATCCTCTATAAGTGGTTGTGCTTTTGCGTACTTTACTGTACAGTACTGTATAGAGTAGAGTAGTACAGTGTCTTTATTTCAAGGCTAGGATGTCTCCAGAAGCAAGCATAGTAGCAGCAGTGATGTACCTGGCACTGCTAAGAAGTGCCAAGCACCAAGAAAGGACAAAGAGAGACAAGAGGAAGAAGAAGTGATGGAAGAACTGAAGAGGTTCATGACACAGAAAGTGACACTTAGTTTTTGAGGCACAGGACCCGAACATAGAACAGTACATGAAGGTTGCAGTAGCCGTTCAGAATGCAATCCAGTGCTACTATGTCATCTATGATGAGAAAAAGAGAGCTACTAACCAGATATCACTGGATTGTTTTTTCAAGAGGGTGGTTAGAATTGAATCCAGCAAGGAAGTAGAACCTGTGCCATCAATGTCAGGTGTGAGTGAAATTGAAGCTTGCCCTCTGTCTCCTATTGCTGATGATTCTTCAGCTCTACCATCTCCCACCTCCTCTCCCTCCTCCAGTCAGTAACTCTTCTTGCCTGTTCACTCGATGCCAGACCCTGTATGCCAGCTGTTGTACTGTACTACTGTACTTTTCAAGGTACTGTACTGTAAGATTAAAAATGTTTTCTTTATTTTTTGTGTTTGTTTTTTATGTATTATTTGTGTGTAAAGTATTATAAATCTATTACAGTACAGTACTACATAGCTGATTGTATTAGTTGGGTACCTAGGCTAACTTTGCTGGACTTATGAACAAATTGGACTTATGAACATGCTCTTGGAATGGAACTCATTTATATGTAGGGGAAACTTACTGTAGGGACTTCACCCTTAAAGAGCACACACAAAATCTCATGTGCACTGGGACCCAAGGCAAAAGCAGTAATTTTGTAGGACAATGCAACAGACTTACCTGCTGGTCTTAGAGAGTATTCTGGAGAGGTAGGGGGCAGCTGCAGATCACCCTGGGGACATAGAAACTGGTGGCTGTCATATTTGAAAAAATTCTACTGCTTGAACACTGCTGCTGGTGTCTTCCATCTTGGCTCACTAGTACCAAGTCCTGGTCCCACTCAACAGCCAGTAAGTACCAATGCTAGGATGCCTCAGGCCAAACAACTAACTGGGCTGGGACACTTCCCCAACCACCAGCAGACAGGCTACCTAAAGATTTCCTGAGCCTACAGCCACCTCTAGACATGCCCCTTGACACAACCCTGCTCACTAGACAGTTAAGACCCACCTCCACCAGCCAGTGGACAGGTACAATCTCTTCCCTCCAGGAAGCCTGCACTAGACAAGCCTCATCCACCAGGGGGCAGACACTAGATGCAAGAAAAAAACAATCCTGAGGCCTCTAGACCTAGTCCCCCACAGAAGGCCAGACCCTACACTGGGGCAAGCTGGGCCCTGGCCCTGTCCACTAGGAGGCCAATGCAAGCATCAGGGTACCACAGCCACCCATAACCAACTGTGTCAGGAACTGCCATTCCATACCCTCAGGGATCTGAAATGAACTCTGGGATCACTGGGCCCAGGATCCAGACTCCAGGAACTGGCTCTGAATGCCAGTGACTGCACTAACCACAGGACCAGGCTTCACCCACCAGTGGGTGGGCAAGAGTCCTGGAGTCGGGGCTTCCATGGTGGTGCAGTGGTTGAGAATCTGCCTGCCAATGCAGGGGACACGGGTTCGAGCCCTGGTCTGAGAAGATCCCACATGCCGCGGAGCGACTAAGCCTGTGACCCACAATTGCTGAGCCTGCGCGTCTGGAGCCTGTGCTCTGCAACAGGAGAGGCAGCGATAGTAAGAGGCCCGCACACCGTGATGAAGAGTGGTCCCACTTGCTGCAACTAGAGAAAGCCCTCACACAGAAACGAAGACCCAACACAGCCATAAATAAAAAAAATAAAAAGAGTCCTGGAGTCTTCTGGACCCTGACTTTGCTCAGCAGTGAGCTATCTCTGGTCTCAGGGTCCCTAGGATTCTGTGACCCAATGCCGTGTGGCCAGGGTCTGTTAACCAGCAGCCAACAACATCTGCACAAGGCAGGGCTTAGAAGCAAATCAGGTTAGGGGCCAACAAAGTCTACCAGACCACCCACATAGTGAGCACACTACTGCAGACGGGCACATGCAGCCCTCTTAGGGGGAATCCCTAGATGATATAGCATAGATGATAAGATGGGTGTGCACTACTGGGACTCATAGACATCTCCTACAGTAGGTGAATTCTCCAAGGTTGGGAAATGTAGCAAACATACCACATACATAAAAAAAAACAAATAACAGAGGAGCTTCAAGATGGCAGAAGAGTAAGACGTGGAGATCACCTTCATCCCCACAAATACATCAAAAATACATCTACATGCGGAACAACTCCTACAGAACACCTAATGAACGCTGGCAGAATACCTCAGACCTCCGAAAAGACAAGAAACTCTCCACGTACCTGGGGAGGTCAAAAGAAAATACAGACACAAAAGAATAGGGATGGGACCTGCACCAGTGGGAGGGAGCTATGAAGGAGGAAAGGTTCCCACACACTAGGAAGCCCCTTCGCAGGCGGAGACTGCAGGTGGTGGAGGGGGGAAACTTCAGAGCCACGGAGGAGAGCACAGCAACAGGGGGTCGGAAGGCAAAGCAGAGAGATTTCTGCACAGAGGATCGGTGCCAACCAGCACTCACCAGCCCGAGAGGCTTGTCTGCTCACCTGCTGGGGCGGGCGGGGGCTGGGAGCTGAGGTTTGGGCTTCAGAGTTCAGATCCCAGGGAGAGGACAGGGCTGCGTGAACACAGCCTGAAAGGGCTAGTGCGTCACAGCTAGATGGATGGGAGTCCGGGAAAAAGTCTGGAGCTGCCGAAGAAGCAACAGACTTTTTCTTGCCTCTTTGTTTCCTGGTGCACGAGGAGAGGTGATTAAGAGCACTGTTTAAAGGAGCTCCAGAGAAAGGAGCCAGCCGCAGCTATCAGCGCGGACCCCAGAGACGGGAATGAGATGCTAAGGCTGCTGCTGCAGCCATCAAGAAGCCTGTGTGCAAGCACAGGTCTCTATCCACACCTCCCCTTCTGGAAGCCTGTGCAGCCCGCCACTGCCAGGGTCCCATGATCCAGGGACAACTTCCCTGGGAGAACACATGGCATGCCTCTGCTGCCGCAGGCTCGACCTGCATTTTGTAACCCTCCCTCCCCCTGGCCTGAGTGAGCCAGAGCACCTGAATCAGCTGCTCCTTTAACCCCATCCAGTCTGAGCGAAGAACAGACGCCCTCAGGTGACCTACACGCAGAGGCGAGGCCAAATAAAAAGCTGAACAACAGGAGCTGTGCGAACAAAGAATAGAAAGGGAAATTTCTCTCAGCAGCATGAGGAGCAGTGGATTAAACCTCTACAATCAACTTGATGTACCCTGCATCTGTGGAATACCTGAATAGACAATGAATCATCCCAAATTGAGGACGTGGACTTTGGGAGCAACAATATATATATATTTATTTCCCTTTTTGTCTTTTTGTGAGTGTGTGTGCATATGATTCTGTGTGTGATTTAGTCTGTATAGATTTGCTTTTACCATTTGTCCTAGGGTTTTGTCTGTCCCTTTTTCTTAATTTTTTTGTATTTTTAGTATAATTGTTACCAATTGTTCTCATTGATGGATTTGTTTGTTTGGTTTGGTTGCTCTCTTCTTTCTTTCTTTTTTTATTATTAAAAAATGTTCTTTAATATTTATCTTTAATTTTTTATTTTAATAAATTTATTTTATCTTCTTCCTTCTTTCTTTCTTTTTTTCCTCCCTTTTATTCTGAGCCTGTAGATGACAGGCTCTTGGTTCTCCAGCCAGGCACCAGGGCTGTGCCTCTGAGGTGGGAGAGCAAAGTTCAGGACAGTGGTTCACAAGAGACCTCCCAGCTCTATGTAATATCAAATGGCAAAAATCTCCCAGAGATCTTCACCTCAAAGCCGAGACCCAGCTCCACTCAACGACCAGAAAGCTACAGTGCTGGACACCCCGAGCCAAACAACTAGGAAGACAGGAACAAAATCCCATCCATTAGCAGAGAGGCTACCAAAAATCATAATAAGGCCACAGACACCCAAAACACACCACCAGACGTTGACCTGTCCACCAGAAAGATAAGATCCAGCCTCATCCACCAGAACACAGGCACTATTCCCCTCGACCAGGAAGCCTACACAACCCACTGAACCAAACTTAGCCACAGGGGACAGACACCAAAAACAACGGGAACTACGAACCTGCAGCCTGTGAAAAGGAGACCCCAAAACACAGTAAGTGAAGCAAAACAAGAAGACAGAGAAACACACAGCAAATGAAGGAGCAAGGCAAAAACCCACCAGACCTAAAAAATGAAGAGGAAATAGGCAGTATACTTGAAAAAGAATTCAGAAAAATGATACTAAAGATGATCCAAAATCTTGGAAATAGAATGGAGAAAATACAAGAAACGTTTAACAAGGACATAGAAGAACTAAACAGCAAACAAACAGAGATGAACATCACAGTAAATGAAATTAAAAATTCTCTAGAAGGGATCAATAGCAGAATAACTGAGGCAGAAGAAAGGATAAGTGACTTGGAAGATAAAATAGTGGAAATAACTACTGCAGAGCAGAATAAAGAAAAAAGAATGAAAAGATTTGAGGACAGTCTCAGAGACCTCTGGGACAATATTAAATGCACCAAATTTCGAATTACAGGGGTCCCAGAAGAAGAAGAGAAAAAGAAAGTGACTGAGAAAATATATGAAGAGATTATAGTTGAAACCCTCCCTAATATGGGAAAGAAAATAATTAATCAAGTCCAGGGAACACAGAGAGTCCCATACAGGATAAATCCAAGGAAAAACACTCCAAGACACATGTTAATCAAACTATCAAAAATTAAATACAAAGAAAAAATTAAAAGCAACAAGGGAAAAACAACAAATAACACACAAGGGAATCCCCATGAGGTTAACAGCTGAACTTTCAGCAGAAACGTGGCAAGTCAGAAGGACATAATTTAAAGTGACAAAGGAGAAAACCTACAACCAAGATTACTGTAAACCGCAAGGATCTCATTCAGCTTTGGCAGAGAAATTAAAACCTTTACAGACAAGCAAAAGCAAAGAGAATACAGTACCAGCAAACCAGCTATACAACAAATGCTAAAGAAACTTCTATAGGCAGGAAACACAAGAGAGGGAAAAGACCTACAATAACAAACCCAAAACAATTAAGAAAATGGTAATAGGAACATACATATCGATAATTACCTTGACTGTAAATGGATTAAATGCTCCAACCAAAACACATAGACAGGCTGAATGGATAAAAAAACAAGACCCATATATATGCTGTCTACAAGGGACCCAATTCAGACCTAGGGACACATACAGACTGAAAGTGAGGGGATGCAAAAAGATATTCCATGCAAATGGAAATCAAAAGAAAGCTGGAGTAGCAATTCTCATATCAGACAAAAAAGACTTTAAAACAAAGACAATTACAAGAAACAAAGAAGGACACCACATAATGATCAAGGGATCAATCTGAGAAGAAGATATAACAACTGTAAATATTTATACACCCAACATAGGAACACCTCTATACATAAGGAAAATACTAACAGCAATAGAAGGGGAAATCGACAGTAACACAATAATAGTAGGGGACTTTAACACCTCACTTTCACCAATGGACAGATCATCCAAAATGAAAATAAGTAAGGAAACACAATCTCTAAATGATACATTAAATAAGATGGACTTAATTGATATTTATAGGACATTCCAACCATAAAGAACAGAATACACGTCCTTCTCAAGTGCTCATGGCACATTTTCCATCATAGATCATATCTTGTGTCACAAATCAAGCCTTGGTATATTTAAAAAAATTGAAATAGTATCAAGTATCTTTTCCGACCATAAGGCTATAAGACTAGATATCAATTACAGGAAAAAAACCAGTATAAAATTCAAACACATGGAGGCTAAAGAATACATAACTTAATAACCAAGAGATCGCTGAAGGAATCAAAGAGGAAATCAAAAAAAACCTAGAAACAAATGGCAATGAAAACACGATGACCCAAAACCTACAGGATGCAGCAAAAGCAGTTCTAAGAGGGAAGTATATAGCAATACGATCCTACCTTAAAAAACAAGAAACATCTCAAATAAACAACCTAACCTTACACCTAAAGCAATGAGAGAAATAACAAAAAACCCCCAAAGTTAGCAGAAGGAAAGAAATCATAAAGATCAGATCAGAAATAAATGAAAAACAAATGAAGGAAATGACAGCAAAGATCAATAAAACTAAAAGCCAGTTCTTTGAGAAGATAAAAAAATTGATAAACCATTAGCCAGATTCATGAAGAAAAAAAGGGAGAAGACTCAAATAAATAGAATTAGAAATGAAAAAGAAGAAGTAACAAGTGACACTTCAGAAATACAAAGGATCATGAGAGATTACTATAAGCAACTATATGCCAACACAATGGACAACCTGGAAGAAATGGACAAATTCTTAGAAATGCACAACCTTCTGAGACTGAACCAGGAAGAAAGAGAAAATATGAATAGACCAATCACAAGCACTGAAATTGAAACTGTGATTAAAAATCTTCCACAAATAAAAGTCCAGGACAAGATGGCTTCAAGGGCGAATTCTATCAAACATTTAGAGTAGAGCTAACACCTATCCTTCTCAAACTCTTCCAAAATATTGCAGAGGGAGGAACACTCCCAAACTCATTCTACGAGACCACCATCATTGATACCAAAACCATACAAAGATGTCACAAAGAAGGAAAACTACAGGCCAATATTACTGATGAACATAGATATAAAAATCCTCAATAATATACTAGCAAACAGAATCCAACAGCACTTTAAAAGGATCATACATTATGATCAAGTGAGGTTTATCCCAGGAATGCAAACATTCTTCAATATATGCAAATCAATCAATGTGATACACCATATTAACAAATTGAAGGAGCAAAACCATATGATCATCTCAATAGATGTAGAGAAAGCTTTTGACAAAATTCAACACACATTTACGATAAAAACTCTCCAGAAAGTAAGCATAGAGGGAACTTTCCTCAACGTAATAAAGGCCATATATGACAAACCCACAGGCAACATTGTCCTCAACGGTGAAAAACTGAAAACATTTCTACTAAGATCAGGAACAAGACAAGGTTGCCCACTCTCACCACTATTATTTAACATAGTTTTGGAAGTTTTAGCCACAGCAATTAGAGAAAAAAAATAAATAAAAGGAATCCAAATTGGAAAAGAAGAAATAAAGCTGTCACTGTTTGCAGATGATATGATACTATACATAGAGAATCCTAAATATGCTACCAGAAAACTCCTAGAGCTAATCAATGAATTTGGTAAAGTAGCAGGATACAAAATTAATGCACAGTAATCTCCTGCATTCCTATACACAAATGATGAAAAATCTGAGAATGAAATTAAGAAAACACTCCCAATTATCACTGCAACAAAAAGAATAAAATATCTAGGAATAAACCTACCTAATGAGAGAAAAGACTTGTATACAGAAAATTATAAGACACTGATGAAAGAAATTAAAGATGATACAAATCAATGGAGAGATATACCATGTTCTTGGATTGGAAGAATCAACATTGTGAAAATGACTCAACTACCCAAAGCAATCTACAGATTCAATGCAATCCCTGTCAAGCTACCACTGGCATTTTTTACAGAACTAGAACAAAAAAATTCACAATGTGTATGGAAACACAAAAAACCCCGTATAGCCAAAGCAATCTTGAGAAAGGAAAATGGAGCTGGAAGAATCAGGTTCCCTGTCTTCAGACTATACTACAAAGCTACAGTAATCAAGTCAGTATGGTACTGGCACAAAAATAGAAATATAGATCAATGGAACAGGATAGAAAGCCTAGAGATAAACCCACACACATATGGTCACCTTATCTTTGACAAATGAGGCAAGGATATACAGTAGAGAAAAGACAGACTCTTCAATAAGTGGTGCTGGGAAAACTGGACAGCTACATGTAAAGGAATGAAATTAGAACACTCCCTAACTCCATACACAAAAATAAACTCAAAATGGATTAAAGACCTAAATGTAAGGCCAGACACGATCAAACTCTTAGAGGAAAACATAGGCAGAACATTCTATGACATAAATCACAGAAAGATCCTTTTTGACCCAGCTCCTAGAGAAATGGAAATAAAAACAAAAATAAACAAATGGGACCTAATGAAACTTAAAAGCTTTTGCACAGCAAAGGAAACCATAAACAAGATGAAAAGACAGCCCTCAGAATGGGAGAAAATATTTGCAAATGAAGCAACTGACAAAGGATTAATCTCCAAAACTTACAAGTAGCTCACACAGCTCAATATCAAAAAAAAAAAAAACAACAATCCAAAAATGGGCAGAAGACCTAAATAGTCATTTTTCCAAATAAGATATACAGATTGCCAGCAAACACATGAAAGAAGGCTCAACATCATTAATCATTAGAGAAATGCAAATCAAAACTACAATGAGATATCATCTCACACCAGTCAGAATGACCATCATCAAAAAATCTACAAACAATAAATGCTGGAGAGGGTGTGGAGGAAAGGGAACTCTCTTGCACTGTTGGTGGGAATGTAAATTGATACAGCCACTATGGAGAACAGTATGGAGGTTCCTTAAAATCTAAAAATAGAATTACCATACAACCCAGCAATCTCACTACTGGGCATATACCCTGAGAAAATCATAATTCCAAAAGTGTCTT
Organism: Balaenoptera physalus; assembly: GCF_965194825.1. Taxonomy (NCBI): domain Eukaryota; kingdom Metazoa; phylum Chordata; class Mammalia; order Artiodactyla; family Balaenopteridae; genus Balaenoptera; species Balaenoptera physalus. The sequence goes on along the minus strand of NC_138897.1, from coordinate 30,544,047 downwards.
GTACCAAAATGTTCATTGCAGCTCTATTTACAATAGCCAGGACATGGAATCAACCTAAGTGTCCATCAGCAGATGAATGGATAAAGAAGATGTGGCACATATATACAATGGAATATTACTCAGTCATAAATAGAAACAAAATTGAGTTATTTGTAATGAGGTGGATGAACCTAGAGTCTGCATACAGAGTGAAGTAAGTCAGAAAGAGGAAAACAAATACTGTATGCTAACACATATATATGGAATCTAAAAAAAAAAAAAAATTGTCATGAAGAACCTTGGGTCAAGACGTGAATAAAGACCCACACCTACTAGAGAATGGACTTGAGAATATGGTGAGGGGGAAGCATAAGCTGGGACAAAGTGAGAGAGCAGCATGGACATATATACAGTACCAAACGTAAAATAGATAGCTAGTGGGAAGCAGCTGCATAGCACAGGGAGATCAGCTCGGTGCTTTGTGACCACCTAGAGGGGTGGGATAGGGAGGTTGGGAGGGAGGGAGATGCAGAGAGAAGAGATATGGGGACATATTTATATGTATAACTGATTCACTTTGTTATAAAGCAGTAACTAACACACCATTGTAAAGCAATTATACTCCAATAAAGATGTTAAAAAAAAAACAAAAAACAATAGCAACTTAGATAAAATGAGGTCACAGAGAGACACAGTCCAGACAAAGGAACAAGATAAAACCCCAGAAGAAGAACTAACAGAAATGGAGATAGGAAAGTTACCTGAGAAAAAGTTCAAAATAATGATTGAAAGATGATCAAAGAACTTGGGAGAAGAATGGATGCACAGAATATGTTAGAGGTTTTTAACAAAAGTTAGAAAACATAAGGAACAACCAAACAGAGATGAACAATATAATAACTGAAATTAAAAATACTCTAGAAGGAATCAACAGGAGACTAAATGATACAGAGGAATGGATCAGTGAGCTGGAAAACTGAGTAGTGGAAATCACTGTCACTGAAAATAAATAGGAAAAAAGAATGAGAAGAAAAGAGGACAGATTAAGAGACCTCTGGCACACATCAAACACAATAATAATCATATTATAGGGGTCCTAGAAGGAGAAGAGAGAGAGAGTCTGAGAAAATATTTGAAGACATAATAGCTGAAAACTTCCCTAACCTGGGAAAGGAAAAGTGACCCAAGTCCAAGAAGGGTAGAGAGTTCCATACAGGATTAACCAAAAGAGGAACACACCAAGAAGTATTATAATAAAAATGACAACATTTAAAGATAAAGAGAGAATACTAAAAGCAGCATGTGATAATTAACAAATAACATACAAGGAAACTCCCATAAAGCTATCAGTTGATTTTTCAGCAGAAACTCTGCAGGCCAGAAGGGTGTGGCATGATATATTTAAAGTGAAGAGAAAGGGAAAGTCCTACAACCAAGAGTACTTTACCCAGCAAGGCTTTCCTTCATATTTGATGGAGAAATCAAAAGCTTTACTGACAAGCAAACGCTAAAAGAGTTCAGCACCACAAAATCAGCTTTACAAAAAATGTTCAAGGAACTTCTCTAGGCAAAAGAAGAAAAGGTCACAAGTAGAAACAAGAAAAGTATAACATAATAAAGCTCACTGGTAAAGACAAACATACAGTAAAGGTATGAAATCATTCACACACAGAGTTGCTAGCGAAGTAAAAGACAAAAGTACTAAAATCATCAATATGCATAATAAGCAGTTAAGGGTTACACAAAACAATTATTTGTAAAATATGATATCAAAAAGAATAATCATGAGAGGAGGAGAGTACAAATGCAGGGTTTTTAAAATGTATTTCAAAAGGCAAGCATACAGTAAATGTAGGAAATCATCCACACACAAATTTGATATCAAAACCAGCAATCATGAGAAGAGGACGGTACAAATGTAGAAATGCATTTGACATTAAGAGAACAGCAATTTAAAACAGTCTTGCATATGCATATATATAGACTGCTATATATAAATCTCATGGTAACCACAAATCAAAAATCTACAATAGATACACACACAAAAAAATAAGAAGTAATCCAAACGCAACACTAATGATAGTCATGAAATCACAAGAGAGAGAAAAAAAAACAAGGGAAGAAAATAAAACCCTACAAAACCAAAATAGCAATAAGAACATACATATCAATAATTACCTTAAATGTAAATGGATTAAATGCTCCAATCAAAAGATATTAACTGGCTGAATGTATATAAAAACAGGACACATGTATATGCTGTCTACAAAAGGCCGACTTCAGATCTAGGGACATATATTGACTGAAAGTGAGGGGATGGAAACAGATATTCCAAGCAAATGAAAATTTTAAAAAAGTTGGAGTAGAAATACTTATATCAGACAAAATAGACTTTAAAATATTGTTACAAGAAATGAAGAAGGACACTACATAATGATCAAGGGATCAATCCAAGAAGAAGATATAACAATTAGAAATATATATGCACCCCAACATAGGAGCACATAAATACTAACAGACATAAAAGGAGAAATCAACAGTAACACAATAACAGTAGGGGATTTTAACACCCCACTTTCATCAATGGACAGATCACCCAGACAGAAAATCAATAAGAAAACAAAGGCCTTAAATGACACATTAAACCAAATGAACTTAATTGGTATACATAGAGCATTCCATCTAAAAGCAGCAGAATACACACTTTTTTCTCCAGGAACATTATCCAGGATAGATCACATGCTAGACCAAAATACATGTCTCAGTAAATTTAAGAAAATTGAAATCATATCAAGCATTTCTTATGACAACCATTCTAGGAGACTAGAAATCAACAACAAGAAAAAAGATGTAAAAAGTGCAAACACACCAAATGTAAAATAGATAGCTAGTGGGAAGCAGCCACATAGCACAGGGTGGGATAGGGAGAGGGAGAGGGAGACACAAGAGGGAGGAGATATGGGGATATATGTATATGTATAGCTGATTCACTTTGTTGTAAAGCAGAAACTAACACACCATTGTGAAGCAATTATACTCTAATAAAGATGTTTAAAAACGAAAGTACAAACATGTGGAGACTAAACAATATGCTACTAAACAACCAATGGATCAGTGAAGAAATTAAAAAGGAAATAAAAAGGTACCTATAGACAAATGAAAATGAAAACACAACATTCTAAAACTTATGGGATGTAGCAAAAGCAATTCTAAGAGGGCAGTTTATAGCAATACAAGCTTATCTCAAGAAAAAAGAAAAACCTCAAACAACCTAACCTTGAAGGAACTAAAAAATGAAAAACAAACAAAACCCAAAGTTAGTAGAAGGAAAGAAATCATAAAGATCAGAGCAGAAATAAATGAAATAGAGACTAAAACAATAGAAAAAAATCAATGAAACTAAAATCTGGTTCTTTGAAAAGATAAACAAAATTGATAAAACTGTAGTCAGACTCATAAAGAAAGAAAGGAAGAGGACCCAAATGAATGAAATCAGAAATGAAAAAGGCAAAGTGACATCCAACACCATAGAAATACGAAGAATCATAAGAGACTACCTCAATTAACAATACACCAATAAAATGGACAACCTAGAATAAATAGACAGCTTCAAAGAAGGGTACAATCTCCCAAGAAGGAAACAGGAAGAAATATAAAATATAAACAGAAAAATTAACAGTAATGAAAATAAATCAGTAGTATAAAAACTCCCAACAAAGAAAAGTCAAGGACCAGGTGGCTTCACAGGTGAATTCTACCAAATATTTAGAGAAGAGTTAATATCTATCCTTGTGAAACGATTCCAGAAGACTGCAGAGGAAGGAACACATCCAAACTCATGCTATGAAACAAGAATCACACTGATACCAAAGCCAGACAAAGATATAAAAAAGAAAAGTACAGGCCAATGTCACTGATGAACATAGATACAAAAATCCTCAACAAAATACTTGCACACTGAATCCAACAATACATTAAAAGGATCATACACCATGATCAAGTGGCATTTATCCCAGGGAAGCAAGGTTTTTTCAGTATCCACGAATCAATCAGTTTGATACACCACATTAACAAACTGAAGAATAAAAACCATATGATCATCTCAATAGATGCAGAAAAAGCTTTTGGTAAAATTTAACATCCATCTGTGATAAACACTCTTCAGAAAGTGAGCATAGAGGAAACATACCTCAACATAATAAAGGGCATATATGACAAACCCACAGCTAACATCATATTCAATTATGAAAAGATGAAAGCATTCCCTAAGAGATCAGGAAGAAGACAAGGCTGCCCACTCTTGCCACTTTCATTCAACGTAGTTTTGGAAGTCTTAGCCACAGCAATCAGAGAAGAAAAAGGAATAAAAGGAATCCAAATTGGGGTGGAAGAAGTAAAAATGTCACTGCAGATGGCATAATATTATACATAGAAAATCCTAAAGAAGCCAACAGAAAACTACTAGAGCTCATCAATAAAATGGTAAATTGGCAGGATACAAAATTAATACATAGAAAACTCTTGCAGTTCTGTACACTGAGATATCATAAACAGAAATTAGGAAACAATCCCATTTATGATTGCATCAAAAAGAATAAAAAACCTAGGAATAAACCCACCTAAGGAGGCAAAAACCTGTACTACAAAAACTATAAGACACTGATGAAAGAAATGGAAGACAACACAAACAGATGGAAAGATATACCATGTTCTTGGATTGGAAGAATCAATGTTGTTAAAATGACCATACTACCCCAGGCATCTACAGATTCAATGCAATACATATCAAAATACCAAAGGCTTTTTTATTCTCAGAACCAGAGCAAATAATTTTAAATTTTAAATAGGAACAAAAAAGAGACCCCACATATCCAAAACAATCTTGATAAAGAACAGAGCTGGAGGGAATCATGCCCCCCTGACTTCAGACTATACTACAAAGCTACAGTAATCAAAACATTATGGTGCTTGCACAAAAAGACACATAGATCAAAGGAAAAGGGTAGAAAACCCAGAAATAAACCCATGCATTTATGCTCCATTAATCTATGACAGTGGAGGCAAGAATACACAATGGAGAAAATACAGTCTCTTCAATACTTTGTGCTGTGAAAACTGGACAGCTACATGTAAAAGAATGGAATTAGAATATTCTCTAACAGCATACACAAAAATAAACTCAAAATGGATTAAAGACCTAAATGTAAGACTGGATAGTATACAACTCCTAGTGGTAAACATAGGGAGAACACTCTTTGACATAAATCCTAGCAATATTTTTTTGGATCTGTCTCCTAAAATAAAGGAAATAAAGGCAAAAATAAACAAATGGAACCTAATTAAACTTAAAGGCTTTTGCACAGCAAAGGAAACCATTGACAAATTGAAAAGACAACTCTCTGAATGGGAGGAAATATTTGCAAGTAATATGACCAATACGGGATTAATGTCCAACATATATAAACAGCTCATACAACTCAACATAAAAAAAACCCCCAAAAAAACCAATTACAATATGGTCAGAAAAACGGTATAGACATTTTTCCAAAGAGGAAATGCAGATGGCCAACAGGCACATGAAAATATGCTTCAGCATCAATAATCATCAGAGAATTGCAAATCAAAACCACAATGAGATTGTGGTTTTATCACCTCACTCCTGCCAGAATGGCTATCATCAAAAAAAGAACACAAATAACAAATATTGGTGAGGGTATGGAGAAAAGGGAACCCTTGTACACTGTTTTTGGGAACGTAAGTTTCCAAAATGTAGTCACTTTGGAAAACACTATGGAGGTTTCTCAAAATACTAAAAATAGAACTACTGTATGACCCAGCAATTCAAGTCCTGGGTACCTATGTGAAAAAAATGCAAACACTAATTCAAAAAGATACATGCACCCAATGTTCATAGCAGCATTATTTGCAATTGCCAAGATATGCAACCTACGTGTCTATCAACAGATGAATGGATAAAATAGATGCAGTACATATATACAATGGAATGCTACTCAACCATAGAAAAGAATGAGATTTTGCCATTTTCAGTGACATGGATGGACTTGGAGGCTCTTATGCTAAGTGAAATAAGTCAAACAGAAAAAGACAAATACTGTATGATATCACTTACACGTGGAATCTAAAAAAAATACAACAAACTAGTGAATATAACAAAAAAAGAAATAGACACAGATATAGAGAACACACTAGTGGTTACCAGTGTTGACAGGCAATATAGGAGTGGGGAAGTGGGAGACACAAACTATTACTGGATGTAAGATAGGCTCAAGTATGTATTGTACAACACAGGGAATATAGCCAATATTTTGTAATAACTGTAAATGAAAAGTAACCTTTAAAAATTGCATTAAAATTTTAAAAATTAAAAATTAAAAATCTAACAAAGAGAGTGATCTGACTGACTTTTAGATGTCTCTGTAAGCAGTTTAAACAGATAACATCTCCAAGTAGTCACTTAGACAAATTGAAGTAACTCAAGTTCTGATTCTTCATTTTTATTATCACTGTGGTACCACTGTGGGTCATAGTTGTGAATTGTAAGTGAAGGGAGTTGGAACAATTTTGAACTCTTAAAAACATATTAGAAACGAATATAACCAAATCTACTTGTTTTGAAGGCCATTGTTAAAGGGAGAATTAAAAAATTCCCCTTTATGTTCAATGTTATTAAAGATAAGAAATAACAAATGTGCTAAATCAAAAGCTCATATATATTATTATAACTCAGTAACCACAGCACAAAGTTTAAACCTCAGAATAACAAATTATTTGGAGAGAAGAAGAGAATTTTGTCACTGAAATTGTTCTAATTTCTGGCTTATGATGATCATAAAATGTAAAGTAATTAGAGTCTTTTTTTTTTTATTTCTAAAAGCAAAGCACCCCTATTTCCTGCACTGTGGGGGAATACTCTCCCAACACCCTGACCTTTGTTTCTTTTCCTGTCTGGATGTTATCCATTGGTGACAAAGTAGTTTACTATTAAGACAAATGTGTCTCTTGGGATGTCCATTCTGAGTGAAAGGATAGTTAAGAGAAAAATCCTGATCTGGATAGGTGCATCACAGTAGTTGATAGTTTACATTCAGGAAGAATGTACTAGACTTTCTATGTGTAAGGGATTTCTCTATGATTCAAGTCTTCTGTCATGCTGATTAATAACTGATTTTTTTCATAATAAACATATACATCTTTTGTTGAATTTATACTTAGTTACCTTATATTGTTAATTAGGAGTTTTTATCTGTAAAAAAGAAGATAATTTCTACACTGTAATAAATCCATTCATGTCTCTGTGTTGGCTTTCAGTCCACAAACACACTGACCTATTTTATTGGTTTTTATACTTCTTAGTTCTCTCGGATCATTAATATTGAATATAAATTCAATGCATATTTCTTATTGAATTGACTAGAACAGCCAGTAGAGTGTGACTTAGAGGCAAAAATAATGGGCCTACCTTTATTGTCCTCAATTTAATGGAAATATTTAAAGAGTGTCACCATAAGTATAATGAATGCTATTGGTAAGGATTTTTTAAAATATTACAATCTTTTCTCTCTATTCCCTGTTACTTGAGATTTTTAAAATCATAAGTGGGTTATGAAATTTTCAAATGTTTTAAAATATCTCTTACAAAAGCCATGTTTCTTTCCTTCTTTTAATCTATGGAAAGTAAGATAAAAATTTTTTCTGTCAATGAATTCCTAAGATATATTACATAATTATGATGTATTTTCCATTATACAAAAGTACATTCCTAGAATTTCCTTTAGGAATGTTACATCTATGTTAATAGGTAATATTTACCTATAGTTTTCTTTTATTACACAAATATTTTTGTTTGTTTTACAATCAAGTTATACACTCATGATAAATTATTTGGATGTATGTCCCTCCTTTTTTAACTCTCTGAGAGAGTTTAAGAGAGGGATTGTCTTTGCCTTGAAGTTGTGTTCAAACTCATTGGCAAAACTATCTTTTCCAATTGTATTTTCCCTTCTTTTTAAAGGAAAATATCTTTTTACAGGTCCAACTACATAAATATCCATGGTTTTATTAAGAGTTTCTATTCCTACTCAAATCAATTTTGGTAATTATTATTATTTTGTTAGACAATAAATTATCTCATGTAAGTTTTCAAATTCATCATAAAGATTTTATTGTACTCTCATATTTTAAAAATATTCTATTCTTTTTGTTTTATATCTATTTATTAATTCTTAATACTGTTTATTTGTACTTTTGACAAAAAGTACAAATGATTCATCCTGGTAGAAGTATATACATTTTTTTTTTTTAATTTACAAAGAAACTGCTTGTAATTGTGGTGCTTCTTTGTATTATTTCTGGCTTTAAATTTCATGAATTCCTACATATCTTTAGTATTATATTTTTCATACCCAGTTTAACTATATTATGTCATTTTCTCAGCTTCTTGAAGTCAATGCATACCCCATTTAAAGCTACGCATTTACTTTTAAATGACTTTAGCTGCATCCCAAGTACTTTCATTTTCATTTGTTTCTATTTATTTGGAATTTCCATTTTGATATTCTCTTTAACCCATAAGTTACTTAGTAATGTTTTTGTAAGTTTGTAAACATTTGTGTTTGGGGAAAAAAACCTCAATTGTCAGTTTCAAATTTAATTGATTTACAGTAATGTGCTATATATGTGCTATCAATTATTTGATATAGCTTGAGGTTTCCTTTGAAATCTATTATGTAATCCATTTATGTAAAGTGGCCACATGTACACGTATATTAAAGTTGTTAATTGTGGTAATCAGTTCTTCTATTTCCTTGCTAAATTTTTTTATAAGCAAGAACTCTTAGCTTACAATAAAAACGTCCTTCAGGGAGGGAGAAGAGGGAAATAGAAGAGAGGAAGGGATACAGTACCAACTGGCAATTTGCCTTTGATAATGTAATCCATAAGGTCCTTAGTACCCCAATTCTTTTGTTGACGATTGCCACATTCACATTGACCTATAGATATGCAAATTTTACTTTATGGATCTCACTGTTCTCTGGCTGGAAAAATCAAAATGCCACAAACAGCACTTGTTCTCTGGAAATTGAGCATAAGAGATTCTTCTGTCTTCATTAAGGTGTTAATGAGTAGGTCAGATGCTTTTAGATTTTCATCATATTAATCAAAGAACCTTATAGTTAACTTGACTTCCTTTTTCCAAAGTATTAAAGTATAATCTTTGGCAATTAACTGAAACATTGCTTATCTGTTGTTGGGATACTATTTTCCTCCTCTAGTCAATAAAATACTTATGATAGAAAGAGAGAAAAATAATGTTTGGCCAAATGCACATCTGGAAGGTATTCACTGTTACCAGAATATTAGCTTTCATAAGCTACTGGAGCATAGTAAAACTAAAAGGAAAAATAGTCTGAAGAATTTCTTTTGCAATTGTGGAAAATTTTACCTAATGTCAAGAACTCAAACACTTAAGTTCATATAGAAAATTACTGGTAAAATATGGGCAGGTGTATTGTATCATATTTTCATTAATTTTGTTTGTTTCCCTAAATAAAGGTTCCATTGTGGCTATTCGATCCACATTGTCCTTAGCAAAATATGTTTAATTTCTCACTCTACACCCTGGTGTGTAGTTGTTCCTTCATGCTAGAAAATTATCTTTCTCTCTCCTTCTCTCTCTCTCAAAGCCGTCAGTAACAAGAGTTCTAGAATGAGCCTAAAGAGGAGTTTAGGACTATTATATTATATCTGGAAAACTTGGTAGATCAGGATGCTAGAAGCCTATGGAGAACAAAATCATATATCCCCATAAACAGATGGGCACTAAGGACTGAAAGAACCTAGTCCCTCCCACCACCAGCTTACTGATTACAAAACATGACATTACTATTCTGTTGTCTTCATTAGCATAACAATATTATTCCAGGAAATTCTCCCTCATGTAAATTACCTGATTATTCATTACAAGAACTCCTCAAAAGACTCATCAATTTTCAATAGAATTTTGCCTTTTTATTTTCATCAGTTCTCCCATGCTACCATAATCCTTATCTAATCTTTTTTGAAATAAATTTTTATTGGAATATATTTGATTTACAATGTTTTGTTAGTTTCTGCTGTATGGCAAAGTGAATCAGTTATATATATATACATATATCCACTTTTTTTAGATTATTTTCCCATATACGTCTTTACACAGTATTGAGTAGAGTTCCCTGTTCTATACATTAGGTCCTTATTAGTTATCTATTTTATATATAATAGTGTATATATGTCAATCTCAATCTCCCAACTTATCCTATCCCCTTTCCTACTTGGTAACCATAAGTTTTTTTTGTTTTTTTTTTTCTATATCTGTGACTCTATTTCTGTTTTGTAAATAAGTTCATTTGTGCCATTTTTTTTTTTTTTTAGATTCCACATGTAAGTGATATCATATGATATTTGTCTTTCTCTGTCTGACTAACTTCACTCAGAATGACAATCTCTAGATCCATCAGTGTTGCTGCAAGTGACATTATTTCATTCTTTTATATGGCTGAGAAATAGTCCATTGTATATACGTACCACTTCTTCTTTATCCATTCAACCATCGATGAACATTTAGGTTGCATCCATGTCCTGGTTATTGTTAAAAGTGCTATGATGAACATTGGGGTGCATGTATCTTTTCTACTATGGTTTTCTCCAGATATATACCAGGAGTGGGATTGCTGGCTGATATTGTAGCTCTATTTTTAGTTTTTTAAGGAACCTCCATACTGTTTTCCATAGTGTCTATATCAATTTGCATTCCCACCAGCAGTGTAGGAGTGTTCCCTTTTCTCCACACCCTCTCCAGCATTTATTGTTTGTAGCCTTAGAGAAAGAAGAACAAAAAAAACCCTTCAAGTTAGTAGAAGGAAAGAAATCATTAAGATCAGAGCAGAAATAAATGAAATAGAGAGAAAGAAAACAATAGCAAATCTCAATGAACTAAAAGCTGGTTCTTTGAGAAGATAAACAAAATGGATAAAACTTTAGACAGACTCATCAAGAAAAAAAAAGGAGAGGACTCAAATTAACAAAATTAGAAATGAAAAATTACAACTGACACTACAGAAATACAAAGAAGGATAATCAGAGACTACTACAAGCAAACGTATGCCAATAAAATGGTCAACCTAGAAGAAATGGACAAATTCTTAGAAGGTACAACCTTTCAAGACTGAACCAGGAAAAAATAGAAAATATGAATAGACCAATCACAAGTACTGAAATTGAAACTGTGATTAAAAAAACTGCCAAGGAACAAAAGTCCAGGACCAGATGGCTTCACAGGTGAATTCTATCAAACATTTAGAGAAGAGTTAACACCTATATTTCTGAAACTCCTCCAAAAATTGCAGAGGAGGGAACACTCCCAAGCTCATTGTATGAAGCCACCACCACCCTGATACCAAAACCAGAAAAAGATATTACAAAAAAGAAAATTACAGGCCAATATCGCTGATAAACATAGATGCAAAAATCCTCAAGAAATTAGCAAACAGAATCCAACAACACATTAAAAGAATCAGACACTATGATCAAGTGGCTTTTGTCCCAGGGATGCAAGGCTTCTTCAATATTTGCAAATCAATCAGTGTGATACACCACATTAACAAACTGAAGAACAAAAAAACATATCATCAACTCAATAGATGCAGAAAAAGTTTTCAACAAAATTCAACACCAATTTATGATAAAAGCTTTCCAGAAAGTGGGCATAGAGGGAACCTACGTCAACATAATAATGGCAATATATGACAAACCCACAGCTAACATCATTCTCGATGGTGAAAAACTGAAAGCACTTCTCTAAGATCAGGAACAAAACAAGGATGTCCACTCTTGCCACTATTATTCAACATAGTTTTGGAAGTCCTAGCCACAGCAATCAGAGAAGAAAAGGAAATAAAAGGAATACAAATTGGAAAAGAAGGAGTAAAACTGTCAGTTTGCAGATGACATGATACTATACATAGAAAATCCTAAAGATGTTACCAGAAAACTGCTAGAGCTCATCAATGAATTTGGTAAAGTTGCAGGGTACAACATTGATGCTCAGAAATCTCTTGCATTCCTACACACTAACAGCAAAATATCAGAAAGAGAAATTAAGGAAACAATCCCATTTACTATCACATCAAAAAATAAAATACCTAGGAATAAACCCACCTAAGGAAGTAAAAGACTTGTATTCAGAAAACTATAAGACACTGATGAACAAAACAAAAGATGACACAAACAGATGGAGACATATATCATGTTCTTGGATTGGAACAATCAATATTGTCAAAATGACTATACTACCCAAAGCAATCTACAGATTCAATTCAATCCCTATCAAATTACCAATAGTTTTTTCACAGAATTAAAACAAAATAATTTTACAGTTTGTATGGAAACACGAAAGACCCCAAATATCCAAAGCAATCTTGAGAAAGAAAAACAGAGCTGGCTGAATCAGGCTCCCTGACTTCAGACTATACTACAAAGTGACAGTCATTAAAACAGTATGTTACTGGCACAAAAACAGAAATATAGATCAATGGAACAGGATACAAAATCCAGAGATAAACCTACACACCTAAGCTCAATCTATGACAAAGGAGGCAAGAATATAAAATGGTGGAAAGACAGTCTCTTCAATAAGTGGTTTTGGGAAAACTGGACAACTACATGTAAAAGAATAAAATTAAAACATTCTCTCTAACACAGTACACAAAAATAAACTCAAAATGCATTAAAGACCTAAATGTAAGACTGGATACTGTAAAACTCTTAGAGGAAAACATAGACAGAACACTCTCTAACATAAATCACAGCAATATCTTTTTGGATCCACCTTCTAGAGTAATGAAAATAAAAACTTAAAAACTTTTGCACAGCAAAGAAAACCATAAACAAAATGAAAAGACATCCCACAGAGTGGGAGAAAATATTTGCAAATGAAGTGAACAACAAGGGATTAATCTTCAAAATATACAAACAGCTCATGGTGCTAAATATCAAAAAGCAAACAACCCAATGAAAATATGGGTAGAAGATCTAAATAGACATTTTCCCAAGGAAGACATACAGATGACCAAAAAGCACAATAAAATATGCTCAAAATCACTAATTATTAGAGAATGCAAAGTAAAACTATACTGTAGTATCACCTCATACCAGTCAGAATGGCCATCATCAAAAGGCCTTCTCGAATCCTAATCAAATTCCCACTTTGAAATAGTTGCCTTAAACCAAACTTCAAATTCTTACTAAATCCCTTCCTTGCTTTTTCCCTTTGGTGACATTCCAAAGGTCTGCCCAGGTAGGATTCTCCTTTACTGTTGTAAAAGATAAACAGCCTATTTTACCAACAGTTTGTGTCAGTGATATTGAGGGAGAGGGCATTTGACACTGCACAAAGACTGAAGAGTTTTCTGGGAGAAAATGTGTCCTCATGGAGGAAGGAGCCCAGAATCATGAACTTAAAGAAATCAACTGTGAGTTTGAGATTGCACATCTCCATATAGCAAAGTGTTTTTAACATATTTTGTCTTCTGGGTTGGGCCAACATTGGAAAAATAACCAAAACTTAATTAGAAACCCTATAGCATATTGAGGTAAAAACAGTGTGGGTATTCTTGTTAGTCAAGGTTAACAGGAAACAAATAATTGAGTAACATATAGTGGGAAAAAGTAAAGATTGCTGGAAATTTCACCCAATTAAAAATAAATAATCTTAGCAAGTACAAAGAGCTGAGTGGTCCCTTGGTTACAGCAGCAGTCTGTAAGTATTCTGTGGAGGACACAGTGATTGGTTGCAGCTCAGATCAAATCACTCTTAGATTCTGTCCCTCACGTAACTTCTAGGCTTCCTGACTTCTGACTGTTCAAGAAGGACAAATTCCCAGTATAAGTTAAACATCCACCTATGAATGCTCTGAACCCGAGAGTAGTTGCATGTTATAGATATATGGCTGCTGGGAACTCATCTTGAGGAAAAAAAATGCTTTTCATGTGAGTTTCTCTGATTAATATTATTAATGAAGAAGATGAGTATCTTTAATATTTACCAAAAATTTGTGGTTCTGCTTTTATAATTTTCTCTTTTTTGTGTTTTACTTATTTTCTCTGGATATGTCCTTTTCTAATCTTATTGCCTAGAGTAAGTTTTCTTCTATTAAAGGTATAAATCTTTGGTCAGGCGTATGTGGAGAAAATATTTTTCTTATTGAGTTTTTGTCTTTTAATGTTATTTATAGCATTTTGTGCTGTACAAAAACATTTAATGTTTTGACGTCAAATCAGTAATTCTTTCATTTTTACAGTTTCTAACTTTGAGAATAAAGAATAGGTCCTTCCTAATCCCAAGACACTATCATTATTGATTTATATTTTGTTCTGGTAATTTTATAATTACCTTTACTCTTAAAATTTGAAATCTACTTTTAGATTGTATCAGTGTGAGGTATAGATCTTCGTTTATTACCTTCTCAAACAATGTTATTTGAACAGTTTTTTTTGTGAATGATTATCATTCATCCACTAATTACTCTCTGTGTAATGAAATCTGTTTTCAGAATCTAAAATCAGACTAGGATTGACTGTTTACTCCTCAGATATATTTTGTTTCTCTGCTCGTTTTACCCTATACCAGTACAATACTGTTTGAATTACCTGGGCACTGCAAATATTTTAATGTTTAGTAGAGAATTGCTTCCTTACTATCCCTTTTTTCAAAATTATGGTCAATGGAAGGTCTTAATTATCTCAATAAACTATGGAATCATGGGTCAACCTCCAAAAATCACTCACTAGAGGTTTTAATTGGAATTACACTGATTTATAAATTGAATTGATGAAAAATTTTTAATGTGTGTGTAATACAAAAGCTTGTGTGACTGAATTCCAATCTTCATTTGAAACTTTGTTAGTAGAAGATATTCAAAACAGATAAAATTATATCATTTTAAAGTTGTATAAGAGAGGGTATTTTGGTTATTAGCAACTGAAACTGATTCTGATAAATAAGTCACAGATGGCTTTACTGGAAAAGTCAGTGTAGTTCCCAGAATCAAAGGAAGACCTGAGAAACTAAGCCTTAGGAAGGAAAAACATCCAGAGAGCTCTGGAAACCAAGAAAGAGGGACTTCTGACCCACGATCAAATGAGTTGTTTCCACCACCTTCTGATCTTTCCTCTATGGGGAATGTGTTTTGCTACAAAAGTTTTTGTTTGTTTTGCTTTATTTAAATCATAACATACATACTGACAATGTACAAAACACAAACGCAAAAGTCGAACACACAAAAACAAACAAAAAACCATACACACACAAAACATCCCTTAAATACATTGCTTAATTATTCGTCACAAAATGAACGCTTGGATAATCACCACTGAAGTCAAGACAGTATTGTCAGCACCTTCCAATCTCTAATTATGGCCTTTGTAATCCGTACTCCCCTTTTCCTCCAAAAGGTAATTATACTGACTTTTAACATAGGATCATTTTGCGTGTTTTATAGTTTAATATCAATCAAATTATATGTCACATATTATTTTCATCTAGCTTCTTGGACTCACTATTATGTTTCCTAACCATGTAGCTGTAGTTTGTTCTTTTTCTCTACAGTGTAGGAGAATATTCCATTGTATATAATTTATTTATCTTTCCCCTCCCACTCTTCATGAACATTCATCTCTTATGAGTAATTATGCTAAGGACATTCTTGTGCATTTCTCTTGTCACATATCCTCTAGTGAGCATATATCTGAAGAGTGGAGTCAGTAGGGTGTGGCACATTAATATTTTCAACTCTAGCAAATAATGGCAAATACCTTTCCAAAGAGGTGTAACAATTTACACTACAGCCATCAAACAGACTTTTCCTCTTGTTCCACATCAACAAAAACAATTGACTGCGTGAGTCTTTTTTCTGTTTTCATATTTGTATTGGAGTATAAATGCTTTACAACGTTATGTTAGTTTCTGCTGTACAACAAAATGAATCAACTATATGTATACATATATCCCCATATCCCCTCTCTCTTGAGCCTTCCTCCCACCATCCCTAACCCATCTCTTGTCACAAAGCATCAAGCTGTGCTATGCAGCAGATTCCAACTACCCATACATTTTACATTTGGTAGTCTATATATGTCAATGCTACTCTCTCACTTTGCGCCAGCTTCCCCTTAACACCCTGTGTCCTCAAGTCCGTTCTGTACATCTGCGTCTTGATTCATGCCCTGTCACTAGGTTCATCAGTACCATATTTTTAGATTCCATATATGTCCATTAGCATATGGTATTTGTTTTTCTCTTTCTGACTTACTTCACTCTGTATGACAGACTCTAGGTTCATCCACCTGATTACAAATAACTCAATTTCATTCCTTTTTATGGCTAATATTGCATTGCATATATGTGCCACATCTTATTTTCATTCCTCTGTTGCTGGACATTTGTGTTGCTTCCATGCCCTGGCTATTGTAAATAGTGCTGCAATGAACATTGTGGTACATGTATATTTTTGAACTTTGGTTTTCTCAGGGTATATGCCCAGTAGTGGGATTGCTGGGTCATACGGTAGTTTTATTTTTAGCTTTTTAAGGGACCTCCATACTGTTCTCTATAGTGGCTGTACCAACTTACATTGCCACCAACAGTGAAAGAGGGTTCCCTTTCCTCCACACCCTCTCCAGCATTTATTGTTTGTAGATTTTTTGATAATGGCCATTCTGACTGGTGTGAGGTGATACCTCATTGTGGTTTTGATTTGCATCTCTCTAATGATTAGTGATATTGAGCAGCTTTTCATGTGCCCCTTGGCCATCTGTATGTCTTCCTTGGAGAAATGTCTGTTTAGGTCTTCAGCCCATTTCTAGATTGGGTTGTTTGTTTTTATGATATTGAGCTGCATGAGCTGCTTGTGTATTTTGGAGATTAATACTTCATTGCTTTGTTTGAAAATATTTTCTCCCATTCTGAGGGTTGTCTTTGTGTCCTGTTTATGGTTTCTTTTGTTGTGCAAAAGTTTTCAGGTTTCATTAGGTCCCATTTGTTTATTTTTTATTTTATTTCCATTATTGTAGGAGGTGGGGCAAAAGGAGCTTGCTGTGATCTATGTCAAAGAGTGTTCTGCCTATGTTTTCCTCTAAGAGTTTTATAGTGCTTGGCCTTAGGTCTTTAATCCATTTTGAGTTTATTTTTGTGTATGGTGTTAGGAAGTGTTCTAATTTCATTCTTTTACAGGTAGCTGTCCAGTTTTCCCAGCACCACTTATTGAAGAGGCTGTCTTTTCTGCATTGCATATCCTTGCCTCCTTTGTCAAAGATAAGGTGACCATATGTGCGTGGGTTTATTTCTGGGCTTTCTATCCTGTTCCATTGATCTACATGTCTGTTTTTGTGCCAGTACCATACTGCCTTGATTACTGTAGCTTTGTAATACAGTCTGAAGTCAGGTAGCCCAATTCCTCCAGCTCTGTTTTTCTTGCAAGGATTGCTTTGGCTATTCGGGGTCTTTGTGTTTCAAAAAAATTTGTAAATTTTTTGTTCTAGTTCTGTGAAAAATGCCATTGGTAATTTGATAGGGATTGCAATGAATCTGTAGATTGCTTTGGATAGTATAATCATTTTCACAATGCTGATTCTTCCAATACAAGAACATAGTATATCTTTCCATCTGTTTGTATTGTCTTTGATTTCTTTCATCAGTGTCTTGTAGTTTTCTGTGTTCAGGCCTTTTGCCTCCTTAGGTAGGTTTATTCCTAGGTGTTTTATTTTTTTGTTGTTGTTGCAATGGTAAATGGGAGGGTTTCTTTCTGATTTTTTGTTGTTTGTGTATAGGAATGCAAGAAATTTATATGCATTAATTTTGTATCATGCTACTTTACCAAACTCATTGATGAACTCTAGAAGTTTTCTGGTGTCATCTTTAGGAATTTCTATGTAGAGTATCCGGTCATCTGCAAACAGTGACAATTTTACTTCTTTTCCAATTTGTATTCCTTTTATTTATTTTTCTTCTCTGATTGCTGTGGCTACAACTTCCATAACTATGTTAAATAATAGTGACAAGAGTGGGCAACCTTGTCTTGGTCCTGATCTTAGAGGAAATGCTTTCAGTTTTTCACCATTGAGAATGATGTTGGCTGTAGGTTTGTCATACATGTCTCTTATTATGTTGAGGTAAGTTCCTTCTATGCCCACCTTCTGGAGAGCTTTTATCATAAATGGGTATTGAATTTTGTCCAAAGCTTTTTCTGCAACTATTGAGATGATCATTTTGTTTTTATTCTTTACTTGTTAATATGGTGTATCACATTGATTTGGCTATATTGAAGAATCCTTGCATTCCTGGGATAAACCCCACTTGATCATGGTGTATGATTCTTTAGTATGCTGTTGGATTCTGTTTGTTAGTATTTTGTTGAGGATTTTTGCATCTAAGTTCATCAGTGATATTGGACTGTAATTTTCTTCTTTTGTGATATCTTTGTTTGGTTTTAGTATCAGGGTGATGGTGGCCTCGTAGAATGAGTTTGGGAGTGTTCCTACCTCTGCTCTATTTTGGAAGAGTTTGAGAAAGATAGGTGTTAGCTCTTCTCTAAATGTTTGATAGAATTCGCTTGTGAAGACATCTGGTTCTGGGCTTTTGTTTGTTGGAAGAATTTTAATCACAGTTTCAATTTCAGTGCTCATGATTGGTCTGTTTATATTCTCTATTTCTTCCTGGTTCAGTCTCAGAAGGTTGTGCTTTTCTAAGAATTGGTCCATTTCTTCCATGTTGTCCATTTTATTGGCATGTAGTTGCTTGTAGTAGTCTCTAATGACCCTTTGTATTTCTGCAAGGTCAATTTTTACTTCTCCTTTTTCATATCTAATTCTGTTGATTTGAGTCTTCTCCTGTTTTTTCCTGATGAGTCTGGCTAATGGTTTATATATATTGTTTATCTTCTCAGGGAACCAACCTTTAGGTTTATTGATCTTTGTTATTGTTCCCTTCATTTCTGTTTCATTTATTTCTGATATGATCTTTATGATTCCTTTCCTTCTGCTAACTTTGGGTTTTTCTATTGTTGTTATTGTTCTTCTTGTTTTGTTCCTAATTGCTTTATATGTAAAGTTAGGTTGTTTATTTGAGATGTTTCTTGTTTCTTGAGGTAAGATTATATAGGTATATACTTCCCTCTTAGATCTGCTCTTGCTGCATCCCATAGGTTTTGGGTCATTGTGTTTTCATTGTCATTTGATTCTAAGTATTCTTTTATTTCCTCTTTGATTTCTTCAGTGATCTCTTGGTTGTTTAGTAGCATAACGTTTAGCCTCCATGTGTTTGTTTTTTTTTACAGTTTTTTTTCCTGTAATTGATATCTAGTCTCATAGTGTTGTGTTCAGAAAAGATGCTTGATATGATTTCAATTTTCTTAAATTTATTGAGGCTTCATTTGTGACCCAAGATGTGATCTATTCTGGAGAATGTTCCATGAACATTTCAGAAGAAAGTGTACTCTGCTGTTTTTGGATGGAATGCTCTATAAATATCAATTAAGTCCATCTGGCCTAATGTGTCATTTAAAGCTTGTATTTCCTTATTTATTTTCTGTTTGGATGATCTGTCCATTGATGTAAGTGGGGTGTTAAAGTCACCTACTATTGTTGTGTTACTCTCAATTTTCCTTTTTATGGCTGTTAGCATTTGTCTTATGTATTGAGGTGCTTCTATGTTGGGTGCAGAGATATTTAGAATTGTTATATCTTCTTCTTGGATTGATCCCTTTATCATTAGGTAGTGTCATTCCTTGCCTCTTGTAAGAGTTTTTATTTTAAAGTCTATTTTTTCTGATATGAATATTGCTACTCTGCTTTCTTTTGATTTCCGTTTGCATGGAATATTTTTTTCCATCCCCTCACTTTCAGTCTGTATGCATCCCTACATCTGATGTGGGTCTCTTGTAGAAAGCATATATGTGGGTCTTGTTTTTGTGTCCATTCAGCCAGTCTGTGTCTTTTGGTTGGGGTATTTAATCCATTTACATTTAAGGTGATTATTGATATGTATGTTCCTATTACCATTTTCTTAATTGTCTTGGGTTTGTTTTTGTAGGTCTTTTTTTTCTCTTGTGTTTCCTGCCTAGAGAAGTTCCTTTAGCATTTGTTGTAAAACTGGTTTGGTGGTGCTAAGTTCCCTTAACTTTTGCTTGTCTGTAAAGCTTTTGATTTCTCCTTCAAACCTGAATGAGATCCTTGCTGGCTAGAGTAATCTTGTTTGTAGTTTCTTCCCTTTCATCACTTTAAATATATCTTGCCACTCTCTTCTGGCCTGTAGAGTTTCGGCTGAAAGATCAGCTGTTAACCTTATGGGGATTCCCTTGTATGTTATTTCTTACTTTTCCCTTGCTGCTTTTAATACTTTTTCTTTGTGTTTAATTTTTGTTAGTTTGATTAATATGTGTCTTTGCATGTTTCTCCTTGGATTTATACTGTATGCGACTCTCTATGCTTTCTGGACTTGATTGACTATTTCCTTTCCCATGTTGGGGAAGTTTTTGACTGTAATCTCTTCAAATACTTTCTCAGACCCTTTCTTTTTTTTTTCTTCTTCTGGGACACCTATAATTCGAATGTTGGTGCACTTAATGTTGTCCCAGAGGTCTCTGAGACTGTCTTCTGCTCTGTGGCAGTTATTTCCACCATTCTATCTTCCAGCTCACTTATCTGTTCTTCTGCCTCAGTTATTCTGTTATTGATTCCTTCTAGTGTATTTTGAGTTTCAGTTATTGGTTTGTTCATTACTGTTTGTTTGCTCTTTAGTTCTTCTAGGTCCTTGTTAAATGTTTCTTGTATTTTCTTTATTCTATTTCCGAGATTTTGGATCATCTTTAACTATCATTACTCTGAATTCTTTTTCAGGTAGTTTGCCTATTTCCTCTTCATTTATTTGGTCTTGTGGGTTTTTATCTTGCTCTTTTACTTGCAAGATATTTCTCTGTCTTCTCATTTTGTCTAATCTACAGTATTTTTTCTCTCCATTCCCCAGGCTGCATGGTCGTAGCTCCCCTTGCTTCTGTTTTCTGCCCCAGTGGTGAAGTTGGTCGAGTGCCTTGCCTAGGCTTCCTGATGGGAAGGACTGCTGCTTGCATTCTTGTGGGTGGAGCTGAGTCTTTTCCTTCTGGTGAGCAGGGCCATGTCAAGTTGTGCTTTGGGGAGTCTGTGAGCTTAGTATGATTTTAAGTAGTCTGTTGGCTGATGGGTGGGTTTGTGTTCCTGTGTTTGTCGTTTTGTGTGAGTCATCCAACGCTGGGGGCTGCTGGCAATTGGTTAAGGCCGGGTCTTGAATTCAGATAGAGGCCTGTGTGCGAGCCCTTGGTGATTAATCTCCTCTGGGGCCAGGAATTCTCTAGTGGTCTAGCATCCTGGACTCAGTGCTCCCACCCCAGAGCCTCAGACCCAACTTCTGGTCGAGGGACCAATACACCACAAGTCACTCATTCTGGCTTTAAAGGGGATAAAAAAAAAAAAAAAAGACTAACAGAACCCCAGACAAATGGTTAAAAAGTGAAATCAAACAAACAGAAGCAGAAACAAGGAAACATGCACACACACAAAAGAAACAACAACAGAACCAAATAAATCAAAAAGTGTGAGAACAACCAGATAAACAAAAGAACCCAAGAACGAAATCAAACAATTAAAAAGAAAACTGACAAAATCACAAAACCATAAAACAAACCAAAGCAGAGTGTCAACTGAGGAGTGAAGCAAAGAAACAAATCAAACAGACAAAAACAATTAAAAAAAAAAAAAGAAAAAAAAGTGTGAGTCTTTTTGAATTTTCCATTTTGAAGAATGTCATGACCTCATGGTTTTAACTGCATTTTCTTATTATTAACATAGGTGAACCTATTTCATATGTTAACTGGCCATTTGTAAATTCTCATTTGTTTATCCCCTCTTAAAGTTCCTGATTAGTGTCTTGCCTATCTTAACATTTGTTTATTTGTAATTTTTCTTTCTGACTTGTATGGATATTTTGTATCTTTCAGGTATAGGCTCTATGCCTGCTCTCTGTGTTGCAAATAATTCCTTTTTATAATTTATTTGGCACTCTCTTAATAGTGTCTTTTAGTGAAAAAACTTAATTTTAATATATACAAACTTGCCAATACTTACAACTGGATTGTTTCCTTTGTCCTGTTTAAGAAACAGCTCACACCCCAAAATAATGAAGAAATTATCTTATAGAAAATTTAATGTTTTGCCTGTCATGTATCAATCTTTAATACTCTTGGATTAGCTTTTTGTTAATTCTATGAGAAAGGGAATCAAACATTTGTTTTTAATTCAGGTGTCTAATTAATAGGATAATTATTTGTCCTAACTCCTCATTACTTTGGTGGAATTATCAAATAATGCTCTTTCACTGCAAATTGTCCTAATATGGAAAGTAAAATATATGATCACCCTCCAACTGTTCATCCTTTAAGTCATTAATCAACAGTTAGCTTTGTCTTAAATTCAGTTTCCACATATATATGGTTCTGTTCTTGGACTCTCTATTCTATTTAGAGGCATAATTGCCTATTTTTGTACCAATATCAAACTGTTTTAAATTGGCTGTATAGGAAGTCTTATCATTTAATATAATAAATCAGTTTTTCCTCTCATTTTGTTCATCTTCAATACAGAGCTCTTCTTTTTCCTTTTCCTTTTCACATACAGTTTAGATGCAATTTGTTAATTTTTAAAAAGTTCTGGTTTTAGTTTGTATTCATTGAATCTATAAATGAATTCACATATTCTAATTTGTAAGTAATGTTTATCCATTTATTTAAGTATCCGTGAGTCTTTCTAAATGGTACTTTACAGTCTTTTGTGTCGCTATCTTAGTCATTAGTTTTATTCCTAGATATCTGATGTATTTACTACGATTTAGCTGGTATCTTCAGATTAATTTCATTAAGTATGTGTAAATGGCATAAAGAAATAAAATCTATTCTTTTTGAAATACAACAAATTTAGTTAATATCCAGAGATATGGAAAATATAAAATTTTAAATATAAAACAAGAATAAATTGTTATGAAAAAGAACTAAACATTTTGGAAATAAAAGCTGTGATCATTGAAAGTTGTATGTGAGCTACAAGAAATATATGCTCATTCCAGAAAGCTGAAAAATTACTGAAAGGTATTTGAGAAGCTGGAAATATCACCCCATAAATTTACCACTCAAAGATTACTGCTGTTAATGTTTAAGCATATTTATTTCTAGTCATTTTCTCTTCACATTTTTTACAAATTTCATCATACTGAGTATAAGATTTCTACCTGTTATTTTTCCAGAATATTTTAGGAAAAAGATAATTTGAGGTGCTATACTAGATACCTTTCCTGATAATTAATATATATTATTCACTGAGCTTTTCATACATAGAACTTTTTGGAACATTTTATGATAATGCTTTACATTAACAAGGAGTCCAGTTATATGGCTTGTGCTTGACTCTTTAACAATCTGGTGGCCCCTTCATTGTCTTCTTTTTCACATTAACTTTGGCAAAGATATGAGCATACACTTTCCTTTTCAATGTAGAGTGTTACTTTCATGCTTAATGCTTATGACTCTTATAATTACTCTTATACTAGATCCCCACTCTTATTAGAAATTTCAGCTCTGAGGTTAATAATCCCACTTTTTTTTTTTGATCCTTATATGTTAACTTTGATAGTCAGCAGCTTCAATAAACTAATTTATTATTTCTTATAAATCTGCATATTCTTTTGCATTTTGTAGGGAAATAACCAAATTGTATGATAATGTTAATTATTTTCTAATTAACATTATTGTTAGCATTATTTATTTATTTTTATTGCTTTTTATAACACCTAGATCTCTAGGACAATGTTAAAAAGAAACAGTAATAGTGGACATCTTTTTCTCCTCCCCAGTTTTATAGGAAAATGTTTCAGTGTTTCACCATTAAGCATAATTCTGCCATAGTTTTTTTTTTTAACATATCCATTGTGAAATTAAAGAAATTCTCCTCTACTTATAGTTTAATAAATGTTTACTCATAAATAAATGTTAAATTTTTATCAAATTGCTTTTATTATCAATTGAACAATAATATGATTTTTCCCCTTTATTTGGTTAATAGAATGAATTGCATTGACTGAGGACAGGGGAGATTCCCAACCTCTTCTTTGAGGAACAATAAGAAGTCAAATGAAATGACTAAGGAGTTGGATGGTGACAAAAGAGACAATGAGACTTAGAAGTGTGGAGCAAGACAGTTTATCACTCACAACAGAGTAAACAGCAAAAGCTTATACATGGTAGCTCCAGTTCCACTGAGCCCAAGTCCCACTGTGTAAGGCAACCAGCCTAGATGATGGCTATACCCAGTGGGTTGTGCAGTAGCCGAGGAAACCAAGGTCAAGTGCTCAGCATCATTTGTAGCAAAAAACAAATAAACCAGTTTTGCTTCTCCAAGGATTAACCAGTTGCATGATAATCATGTTGTGGTCATCTCGACATATTTCATTGTCTATGTGGCTATTAAGAGGACTCAGAGTCAGAGGATGGCTAGGGTTCACACCAAAAATATATAGGAGAGCTGGGCTCATGGAGGACCGCTTCTCTCAACCACTGAATTTTGTAAAAGGCCAATCTGACAATCTATCTCTTTTAGTAGAATATAGCTAGGTACATCTAATGTTACCAAAGATATAATTGAGTTTATATCTGCTATCTTAATTTGTCCTATTTGACACAACTTTTTACATTTACTACTTATTTCCTTCTCTCTTGTCTTTTTACAAATTAATCAAATTTTAATCTCCTTTTTCTCTATTGATCTTTTAATTATACATTTTAGAACTATTTACAGGAGTTATCCTGGAGATAAATCTTTGATTCATTTCAGTCAATTAAAAATTATTATTTTTACCACTTCCTTGATGCTTTTAGATATTTAGAAATTCTTCTCTATTTTGCCTCCTCCAAATAATCTTGTTATTGTTGCCATGCATTTTTTTTTTACTTTTTTAATTGAAATATAGTTGGTTTACGATATGATAATAGTTTCAGGTGGACAACATAGTGATTCAATATTTTTATAGATTATACTCCATTTAAAGTATTACAAAGCAATGGCTGTATTTCCCTGTGCTGTACAATATATTCTTGTTGCTTATTTAGTTTATACATAGTGATTTGTGACCCTTAATCCCATACCCCTATCTCATGCCTCCCCCCTTCCCTCTTCCCATGGGTAATCAGAATTTTGTTCTCTGTATCTGTGAGTCTGCTTCTGTTTTGTAATATACATGTGTTTGTTTTATTTTTTAGATTCCACATATAAGTGAGGCCATAAAAGATTTGTCTTTCTCTGAGTTATTTCACTGAGCAAAGTACTCTCTAGGTGCATTCACATTTTTGCAAATGGCAGAATTTTATTCTTTTTATGGCTGAGTAATATTCCACTGCATAAATATACCACATCTTCTTTACCCATTCATCTGTTGATGGACACTTATGTTGCTTCCATAACTTGCCTATTGTAAATTTGTAAATAATGATACTATGAACTTTGTGGTATGTATATGTTTTCAAATTAGTGTTTTCACTTTCTTTGGATATATAACCAGCAGTGGAATTGCTTGATCACATGGTCATTCTATTTTTAGTTTTTTGAGGAACCTCCCTACTGTTTTCCATAGTGGCTGCACCAATTTACAATACCATCAATAGTGTACTAGGGTTCCTTTTTCTCCACATCCTTGCCAACATTTGTTATTTGTAGACTTTTTGATGATAGCAATTTGACAGGTATGAGGTGATATCTCTTTGTGGTTTTGTTTTGTATCTCTCTGATGATTAGCGATGTTGAGCATTTTTTCCTTGTCTGTTAGCCATCTGTATATTTTCTTTATTTTGCATACCATGCATTAGTTTGTGTAATGAACAATGTTATGTATTCATTTATGTTTTAACACCCCTAACAAATTGTAGTTTTGTACTGTTAACAGTCATGTAATTTAATTTTTTTATTTAGGTGAAAGTCACATGACATAAAATAAGCCTTTTTAAAGTAATCAACTCAGTAACAGTTATTGCATTCTAGTTCCCAAATATTTTCATCACCCCAAAGAAACCCTGTACCCAATGAACAATCAGTTCTCCTATCCTCCTCCTTCCTGTGGCAAGCACTACTAGGAAATTCTGCCTCTATGAATTTACATATTTTGAATATTTTATATGTGAAATAATATAATTTGTGGGGTTTTATATCTGGCTTCTCCACCTAGCATAATGTTTTCAAGGTTCATCCACATTTTATCATGTATCAGTACTTCATTCATTTTTATGGCTAAATAATATTGCATTGTATACCACATTTTATTTATTTATTCATCTGTTGACAGACATTTGGATTGTTTTCACCTTTTGGCTGTTTGGTGCTGCTATAGACATTTTTGTAATGTATTTGTTTTAGTATCTTCCTCAGTTCTTTTGGGAATATATCTAGGAGTGGACTTGCTGGGTCATATGACAATTCTCTTTTTAACCTTTTGAGAAGCTGCAAATTTTTTCCATACTGACTGAATCATTTTACAATCACACAAGTAAGGTACAAGAGTTCCAATTTCTGCATGTATTTGCCAACAAAGATGTGCATTTTCCATTTTTTAAAATTATAGCCATTTTAGAGAGTGTGAAATAGGTCCTCACTCTAGTTTTGACTTGCATTTCCCAATGACAATAATGTTCAGCATCTTTCCATATGCTTGTTGGATATTTGCATATCTTCTTTGGAAAAATATCTATTCAAGAACTTTGCCTATTTTAAAATTATGTTTTTGTATTTTCATGTTTGAATTGATATTCACTTTAATTTACTCATTAATCTTTTTCTTATCCTTTATTTTTTCTTTTTTTGTTTTTATTTCTGAGATATAAATTTTAAAGTAATAACTAGGATTATTACTTATAACATTATACCAGAACATATAAGATTTTTAGAAATTTCATGTAATGTCTGAAACATTTATATTAACATATTTCCATACATATTTCCATACAAATACAAGATTTTTAGAAATTTCATGTAACGTCTGAAACATTTATATTAACATATTTCCATACAAATAACCCAATGAAAGTTTAGTATTAGTTGTTTTGTTTGCTTTTTTATACTGCAGGTTCTTATTAGGCATCGATTTTATACACATCAGTGTATACATGCCAATCCCAATCGCCCAATTCAGCTCACCACCATCCCCACCTCACCACAGTTTTCCCCCCTTGGTGTCCATATGTCCATTCTCTACATCTGTGTCTCAACTTCTGCCCTGCAAACTGGCTCATCTGTACCATTTTTCTAGGTTCCACATACATGCATTAATATACGATATTTGTTTTTCTCTTTCTGACTTACTTCACTCTGTATGACAGTCTCTAGATCCATCCACGTCTCAACAAATGACTCAATTTCGTTCCTTTTTATGGTTGAGTAATATTCCATTGTATATATGTACCACATCTTCTTTATCCATTCGTCTGTTGATGGGCATTTAGGTTGCTTCCATGACCTGGCTATTGTAAATAGTGCTGCAATGAACATTCGGGTGCATGTGTCTTTTTGAATTACGGTTTTCTCTGGGTATATGCCCAGTAGTGGGATTGCTGGGTCATATGGTAATTCTATTTTTAGTTTTTAAGGAACCTCCATATTGTTCTCCATAGTGGCTGTATCAATTTACATTCCCACCAACAGTGCAAGAGGGTTCCCTTTTCTCCGCACCCTCTCCAGCATTTGTTGTTTGTAGATTTTCTGATGATGCCCATTCTAACAGGAGTGAGGTGATACCTCATTGTAGTTTTGATTTGCATTTCTCTAATAATTAGTGATGTTGAGCATCTTTTCATGTGCCTCGTGGCCGTCTGTACGTCTTCTTTGGAGAAATGTCTATTTAGGTCTTCTGCCCATTTTTGGATTGGGGTGTTTGTTTCTTTGATATTGAGCTGAATGAGCTGTTTATATATTTTGGAGATTAATCCTTTGTCCGTTGATTCATTTGCAAATATTTTCTCCCATTCTGAGGGTTGTTTTTTCGTCTTGTTTATGGTTTCCTTTGCTGTGCAAAAGCTTTGAAGTTTCATTAGGTCCCACTTGTTTATTTTTGTTTTTATTTCCATTACTCTAGGAGGTGGATCAAAAAAGATCTTGCTGTGATTTATGTCAAAGAGTGTTCTTCCTATGTTTTCCTCTAAGAGTTTTATAGTGTCCAGTCTTATATTTAGGTCTCTAATCCATTTTGAGTTTATTTTTGTGTATGGTGTTAGGGAGTATTCTAATTCCATTCTTTTACATGTAGCTGTCCAGTTTTCCCAGCACCACTTATTGAAGAGACTGTCTTTTCTCCATTGTATATCTTTGCCTCCTTTATCATAGATTAGTTGACCATAGGTGCGTGGGTTAATCTCTGGGCTTTCTATCTTGTTCCATTGATCTATGTTTCTGTTTTTGTGCCAGTACCATATTGTCTTGATTACTGTAGCTTTGTAGTATAGTCTGAAGTCAGGGAGTCTGATTCCTCCAGCTCCATTTTTTTGCCTCAAGACTGCTTTGGCTATTCGGGGTCTTTTGTGTCTCCATACAAATTTTAAGATGATTTGTTCTAGCTCCATAAAAAATGCCATTGGTAATTTGATAGGGATTGCATTGAATCTGTAGATTGCTTTGGGTAGTATACTCATTTTCACAATGTTGATTCTTCCAATCCAAGAACATGGTATATCTCTCCATCTGTTGGTATCATCTTTAATTTCTTTCATCAGTGTCTTATAGTTTTCTGCATACAGGTCTTTTGTCTCCCTAGGTAGGTTTATTCCTAGGTATTTTATTCTTTTTGTTGCAATGGTAAATGGGAGTGTTTCCATAATTTCTCTTTCAGATTTTTCATCATTAGTGTATAGGAATGCAAGAGATTTCTGTGCATTAATTTTGTATCCTGCAACTTTACCATATTCATTAATTAGCTCTAGCAGTTTTCTGGTGGCAGTTTTAGGATTCTCTATGTATAGTATCATGTCATCCGCAAACAGTGACAGTTTTACTTCCTCTTTTCCAATTTGTATTCCTTTTATTTCTTTTTCTTCTCTGATTGCCGTGACTAGGACTTCCAGAACTATGTTGAATAATAGTGGTGAGAGTGGACATCCTTGTCTCGTTCCTGATCTTAGAGGAAATGCTTTCAGTTTTTCACCATTGAGAATGATGTTTGCTGTGGGTTTGTCATATATGGCCTTTATTATGTTGAGGTAGGTTCCCTCTATGCCCACTTTCTGGAGAGTTTTTATCATAAATGGGTGTTGAATTTTGTCAAAAGCTTTTTCTGCATCTATTGAGATGATCATATGGTTTTTCTTCTTCAATTTGTTAATATGGTGTATCACATTGATTGATTTGCGTATATTGAAGAATCCTTGCATCCCTGGGATAAATCCCACTTGATCGTGGTGTATGATCCTTTTAATGTGTTGTTGGATTCTGTTTGCTATTATTTTGTTGAGGATATTTGCATCTATATTCATCAGTGATATTGGTCTGTAATTTTCTTTTTTTGTAGTGTCTTTGTCTGGTTTTGGTATCAGGGTGATGGTGGCCTCATAGAATGAGTTTGGGAGTGTTCCTTCCTCTGCAATTTTTTGGAAGAGTTTGAGAAGGATGGGTGGTAGCTCTTCTCTAAATGTTTGATAGAATTCACCTGTGAAGCCATCTGGTCCTGGACTTTTGTTTGTTGGAAGATTTTTAATCACAGTTTCAATTTCATTACTTGTGATTGGTCTGTTCATATTTTCTGTTTCTTCCTGATTCAGTCTTGGAAGGTTATACCTTTCTAAGAATTTGTCCATTTCTTCCAGGTTGTCCATTTTATTGGCATAAAGTTGCTTATAGTAGTTTCTTAGGATGTTTTGTATTTCTGCGGTGTCTGTTGTAACTTCTCCTTTTTCATTTCTGATTTTATTGATTTGAGTCCTCTCCCTCTTTTTCTTGATGAGTCTGGCTAATGGCTTATCAATTTTGTTTATCTTCTCAAAGAACCAACTTTTAGTTTTATTGATCTTTGCTATTGTTTTCTTTGTTTCTATTTCAGTTATTTCTGCTCTGATCTTTATGATTTCTTTCCTTCTGCTAACTTTGGGTTTTGTTTGTTCTTCTTTCTCTAGTTTCTTTAGGTGTAAGGTTAGATTGTTTACTTGAGATTTTTCTTGTTTCTTTAGGTAGGCTTGTATAGCTATAAACTTCCCTCTTAGAACCGCTTTTGCTGCATCCCATAGGTTTTGGGTCGTCGTGTTTTCATTGTCATTCGTCTCTAGGTATTTTTTTATTTCCTCTTTGATTTCTTCAGTGATCTCTTGGTTATTTAGTAACGTATTGTTTAGCCTCCATGTGTTTGTCTTTTTTACGTTTTTTTCCCTGTAATTCATTTCTAATCTCATAGCGTTGTGGTCAGAAAAGATGCTTGGTATGATTTAAATTTTCTTAAATTTACTGAGGCTTGATTTGTGACCCAAGATGTGATCGATCCTGGAGAATGTTCCGTGCGCACTTGAGAAGAACGTGTAATCTGCTGATTTTGGATGGAATGTCCTATATATATCAATTAAATCTATCTGGTCTATTGTGTCATTTAAAGCTTCTGTTTCCTTATTTATTTTCATTTTGGATGATCTGTCCATTGGTGTAAGTGAAGTGTTAAAGTCCCCCACTATTATTGTGTTACTGTCGATTTCCTCTTTTATAGCTGTTAGCAGTTGCCTTATGTATTGAGGTGCTCCTATGTTGGGTGCATATATATTTATAATTGTTATATCTTCTTCTTGGATTGATCCCTGGATCATTATGTAGTGTCCTTCCTTGTCTCTTGTAACATTCTTTATTTTAAAGTCTATTTTATCTGATATGAGTATAGCTACTCCAGCTTTCTTTTGATTTCCATTTGCATGGAATATCTTTTTCCATCCCCTAACTTTCAGTCTGTATGTGTCCCTAGGTCTAAAGTGGGTCTCTTGTAGACAGCATATATATGGGTCTTGTTTTTGTATCCATTCAGCCAGTCTATGTCTTTTGGTTGGGGCGTTTAATCTATTCACGTTTAAGGTAATTATCGATATGTATGTTCCTATGACCATTTTCTTAATTGTTTTGGGTTTGTTTTTGTAGGTCCTTTTCTTCTTTTGTGTTTCCCACTTAGAGAAGTTCCTTTAGCATTTGTTGTAGAGCTGGTTTGGTGGTGCTGAATTCTCTTAGCTTTTGCTTGTCTGTAAAGCTTTTGATTTCTCCATCAAATCTAAATGTGATCCTTGCCGGGTAGAGTAATCTTGGTTGTAGGTTCTTCCCTTTCATCACATTAAGTATATCATGCCACTCCCTTCTGGCTTGCAGAGTTTCTGCTGAGAAATCAGCTGTTAACCTTATGGGAGTTCCCTTGTATGTTATTTGTCGTTTTTCCCTTGCTGCTTTCAATAATTTTTCTTTGTCTTTAATTTTTGCCACTTTGATTACTATGTGTCTCGGCGTGTTTCTCCTTGGGTTTATTCTGTATGGGACTCTCTGCGCTTCCTGGACTTGGGTGGCTATTTCCTTTCCCATGTTAGGGAAGTTTTCGACTATAATCTCTTCAAATATTTTCTCTGGTCCTTTCTCTCTCTCTTCTCCTTCTGGGACCCCTATAATGCGAATGTTGTTGCGTTTAATGTTGTCCCAGAGGTCTCTTAGGCTGTCTTCATTTCTTTTCATTCTTTTTTCTTTAGTCTGTTCCGCAGCAGTGAATTCCACCATTCTGTCTTCCAGGTCACTTATCCGTTCTTCTGCCTCAGTTATTCTGCTATTGATTCCTTCTAGTGTAGTTTTCATTTCAGTTATTGTATTGGTCATCTCTGTTTGTTTGTTCTTTAATTCTTCTAGGTCTTTGTTAATCATTTCTTGCATCTTCTCAATCTTTGCCTCCATTCTTATTCCGAGGTCCTGGATCATCTTCACTATCATTATTCTGAATTCTTTTTCTGGAAGGTTGCCTATCTCCACTTCATTTAGTTGTTTTTCTGGGGGGTTTTCTTGTTCCTTCATCTGGTACATAGCCCTCTGCCTTTTCATCTTGTCTATCTTTCTGTAACTGTGGTTTTTGGTCCACAGGCTGCAGGATTGTAGTTTTTCTTGCTTCTGTTGTCTGCCCTCTGGTGGTTGAGGCTATCTAAGAGGCTTGATGGGAGGCTCTGGTGGTGGGTAGAGCTGACTGTTGCTGTGGCGGTCAGAGCTCAGTAAAACCTTAATCCACTTGACTGTTGATGGGTGGGGCTGGGTTCCCTCCCTGTTGCTGTGGCATCAGAGCTCAGTAAAACCTTAATCCACTTGACTGTTGATGGTTGGGGCTGGGTTCCCTCCCTGTTGGTTGTTTTGCCTGAGGCAACCCAACACTGGAGCCTACCCGTGCTCTTTGGTGGGGTTAATGGCAGACTCTGGGAGGGCTCACGCCAAGGAGAACTTCCCAGAACCTCGGCTGCCAGTGTCCTTATCCCCACGGTGAAACAGAGGCACCACTCGCCTCTGCAGGAGACCCCCCAACACCAGCAGGTAGGTCTGGTTCAGTCTCCCCCAGGGTCACTGCTCCTTCCCCTGGGTCCCGATGCACACATTACTTTGTGTGTGCCCTCCAAGAGTGGGGTCTCTGTTTCCCCCAGTCCTGTCAAAGTCCTGCAATCAATTCCCACTAGGCTTCAAAGTCTGATTCTCTAGGAATTCCTCTTCCCGTAGCCGGACCCCCAGGTTGGGAAGCCTGACGTGGAGCTCAGAACCTTCACTCCAGTGGGTGGACTTCTGTGGTATAAGTGTTCGCCAGTCTGTGAGTCACCCACCCAGCAGTTATGGGATTTGATTTTACTCTGATTGCGCCCCTCCTACCGTCTCACTGTGGCTTCTCCTCTGTCCTTGGACGTGGGGTATCCTCCTTGGTGAAGTCTAGGGTCTTCCTGTCAATGATTGTCCAGCAGCCAGTTTTGATTCTGGTGCTCTCGCAAGAGGGAGTGAGAGCACGTCCTTCTACTCCGCCATCTTGGTTAATCTCCCCTAATAAACAATTTTTGACTCATATATTTATGGATTGCTTCTTGTGTTAGTCCAATTGGGTGGTTATAACAATAATACCATAGATTGTGTGGCTTAAGCAGCAATCATTTATTCCTCATAGTTCTGGAGGCTGGAGAGTCCAAGATCAAGGTGCTAGCAGATCCACTGTCTGGTGAGGGCCCACTTCCTGGTTCATAAGCGACTGTCTTCTCACTGTCCGTTTATTTTTTCTTGCATTTGCATATTTTTATCTGGAATTGCCTTACTCTTTGTCTGAGGAAGTTTCTTTAATATTTCTTTCTTTCTTTTTTTTTTTTTTTTGTTCAACCAACAGGCTTTTATCACCAGGCACCACTGGCTGGCCTGGGACACCTGGAGACAAATGAGCCTTATTTCCTGCCCTCTGTTCATCACAGCAAGACATCTGTGATACATTTTACAGGTGAGAGAAACAGTAGGAAAGATGAGAACGGACTTGTAGGAACAGAAGTGGGATCCATTTCTTTTTTTTCTAATTCAGGATTTCTGATGGAAAATTTCCTCAATCTTTTTATGAGTCTTCTTGCTTTATTGAAATATAGTCAATGCACATTATTATGTTAGTTTTAGATTACTACCTAGTGATTTGACCTTTACAGACTTTACAAAATGGTCACTATGATAAGGCTAGTAATCATCTGTCTTTGTATAATATACAAAGTTATCATAGTGTTATTGACCATATTTTTAGGCAGTGTGTTATATCCCCATGGCTTACTAATTTTATAACTGGAAGTCTGTACTTCTTAATCATCTTCACCTATTTCACCCAACTCTCCACCCCCTCCGCTCTGGTAACCACCCATTTGTTCTCTGTATCTATGAGTCTGTTTTTTGATTTGCTTTGTTTGTTTTGTTTTTTTGAGTCCATGTATAAGTGAGATCATACAGTTTTTGTCATTCTCTGACTTATTTCATTTAACATGGTACTCTCTAGATCCATCCATGTTGTCACAAATGGCAAGATTTCATTTTTTTTATGGCTGAGTAATATTACATTATGTATATATACATACATGAAAAACAACTTCTTTATTGATGGAAAATTAGGTTGCTTCTGTGTCTTAGCTATTGTAAATAATACTGCAATAGACATTGGGGTACATATATCTTTTCAAATTAGTGTTTTCATTTTCTTTGGTAAATATCCAGTAGTAAAATTGCTAGATTGTGTAGTAGTTCATTTTTAGTTTTTTGAGGAAACTCCCTACTATTTTCCATAGTGGCTGCACCAATTTACAATTCCACTAACAATGCACGAGTTCTCTTTTCTCCACAACCTCTCCAACACTTGTTATTTGTTGTCTTTTTGATTATAGTCATTCTGAAATGTGGGAGATGATATCTCATTGTAGCATTTCACTTAAGATTAGTGATGTTGCGCATCTTTGTATGTCCCTCTTGGCTATCTGTATGTGTTCTTTGGGAAAATATCTATTGAGGTTGTGTGAACATGGTTTTATTTCACCTTTGCTTTTTTTTTAACCAGGATATTTTTACTGGGATAGAAATCCAAGTTAGCTTTTTTTTTTCTTTCAAGCTATTAAGGACTCTTTCATTCATTCATTCTTTTTCTTTTTCTTTCCTTTTTGTCTCTTACAAAGTCAGTTATCAGTCTTATTGTTGTCTTTTTATGCTAATGTGTTCTTTTCTCTCTAAGAAAACTTTTAAGATAGTCTCTTTGTCTTTTAGCACTTTATGGCCTATTAGGTGGTTTTCCCATGTAACTATCCTGCTTGGTTTTCATTGAGATTCTTAATTAAATCCATGGTTTGGTATTTTAAATCATTTTTGAAAAAAATTGGCCAGTATCTTTTCAAA
Source organism: Balaenoptera physalus (assembly GCF_965194825.1). Taxonomy (NCBI): domain Eukaryota; kingdom Metazoa; phylum Chordata; class Mammalia; order Artiodactyla; family Balaenopteridae; genus Balaenoptera; species Balaenoptera physalus. Next base: position 30,509,037 of record NC_138897.1, on the reverse strand, counting down.
TATTCTCCTCATTCTCTTTCTCCTCTCCTTCTGAGAAGCCAATTCTCATGTTAGAACATTTGAGTGCATTCCACAACGTTTCTGAATTTCTGTTATTTTCTTCCTCTCTTTGGATTGATTCACCTTTAGTATTTTCTATTTATCTGTCTAATTTTGTCTTCTGCTGTGTCAAATTTTTTGTAAATCCATGTACTAAACTCATTAATATCTTATGATAGATTCCCATTTGCTGCTGAAATCTACCATCTTTTCATCTATTTTAACCATTTTATCCTCTACATATGAATAAATTAGTCATAGTAACTTTAATGCTAACTCTTATATCTGGAATAGCTGTAAGTCTATATTTATTGTATGTTTTTTCCTGATTATTGGTAGTGTGGTTTTTGTATAACTAGTAATTTTTATTATATTCTGAATCATATGTATGTGAGATATATATATTTGTATATATGGAATATATATATATATATATATATATATGTCTATATCTCACCCTTTCTTCTGTTAGGTATATAGGGTGGGATACTGATCACCTAATTCCCTTAGAATCTAAGCTTCTCAAGGACAGATTGCAATTTATTAATCCTTAATAAACCTTAATAAAGGTTTATTATTTATCCTTAATAATCCTTAATAAACCTTATACTTACCCTCGTTCTAACTGCATTATTCTCAAGGTTTTCACTTGAATATCTGACACATCTTTTCTTCCTCAGTACTGAAAAAAATATGGGGATTAAGACCTAAAGAGTTTTCTTCTAGCAACCTCTGGTCTTTGACATAAACATCTTGAAGGTTTGGCACAAATTTTGAGACTGACAATTATTTTGTATGTGTTTTCTTACTTTCCAGTTTGTCCTGCCAGCCTTGCTTAAATATCAAAACATCTCCTGCTATCTCTGCCCCTAGCAGCAGTCTTCTCCAAGGGCTAAAGCCCACATCCTTGGCCTCTATAAGTGCCTAGAGTCAATTAATTTTCCCAGGTGAGAGGTGATTGTATATCCTCAATTGTATTTATATCTTCCTCTACAAATTCATCTCTTTCATGTGTTGATTTCTGTGCTTCTCTACCTCGTTGATATTTTTGCTCAAAGCACTGTGAAACTGCATATCTCACTCTGCCTCTGAGATATTTTTAGACTGTTTCTTTAAATTGAGGTTTTTAATTGATATATATGTATACATGTACATATACATATATCAACAGATATACATTATGAGATACATATATAATGTGTATATATACACACACACACTCCATAAGTGCACACCTCAGTGAAGTTTTACATATGTATATGTTTTTAAAATCACAAAATGGATCAATACTTAGAACATGTCCAAGACTCCAGAACTTATGTATTTTCTGATTTAATAATCTCAGAACACAAATGAACTTAGATATTTATGTCCCTTCCCATTAAATTCCCTCAGAACCCAAGATCCTAATTCACCTTTCCATTTTATAAACCCATAGACAATCACTATTTTGACATATATTTGTTTGGACTATTCTTAAAGTTAACATCAATAAAATAATACGTACACATTAATTTTTCATTTTATTAACCTAATGTACATTTTATAAAATATAATGTACATATATAATATAATATAATATATATCATATTGTATGAGTAGACATTAATTTATACTCCTTTTAACAGACATTAGGTTGTTTCTAATTTTAGACTGTTATGAATAAAGTTTCTCTGACCATCCTTATATATGACATTAGTGGACATACGTTCTCATTTCTCTTGAGGATATACTTATGAGTGGAGTTTCTAGTTCATAAGATCAGCATGTTTGGCTTTAGTATATACTGCAAAACAGTTTTTCAAAGTTGTTGCCCCAGTTTATATTCCCAACAGCAATTCCATGTATTTATATCCTCACAAATACTTGAGAGGTTGTTTTTTTTTTTTTTTTTTAATTAATTTATTTATTTTTGGCTGTGTTGGGTCTTCGTTTCTGTGCGAGGGCTTTCTCTAGTTGCAGCAAATGGGGGCCACTCTTCATCACAGTGCACGAGCCTCTCACTGTCGCGGCCTCTCCTGTTGCAGAGCACAGGCTCCAGACACACAGGCTCAGTAGTTGTGGCTCATGGGCCCAGTTGCTCCACGGCATGTGGGATCTTCCCAGACCAGGACTCGAACTTCTGTCCCCTGCATAGGCAGGCAGATTCTCAACCACTGTGCCACCAGGGAAGCCCTACTTGAGAGTTTTAATCTTTAAAAACATTGGTCATTCCAACAGGTGTGTTGTCATATCTCATGATGTCTAATGATGTTGAGTACCTTTTCAAATGCTTATTAGTCATTTTGGTTTTCTGTTTCTTCAGTGCTTGTTTAAGAATTGTGCCTATTTTAAAAAATTGGGTTGTATTTTACTGGCCGGTAGAAACTTTTAAAAATTTATTATGGTGATAAATCCTTGGATATCTTCTCCCAGTCAGTGACTTGCCTTTTTTTAATCATAATGACATCATTTGATGGACATAGAAGTTCTTAATTTCATTAAAGTTTAATTTATCAATGTTTTTCTCTTATGGTTAATGCTTTTTTTTGTCCAATTTAAAAAAAAACTTAAACATTCTTATAAATTCTTTGTTGAGTTTGTTTTGCTTTTCACATTCTTTTTTATAATCCATCTCATATAAGTATAATTCTTTTGCCTACTGTCCAGCCTAATTATTCAGCTATTTTTTTTTTTTTTTTTTTTTTAGAAATCAGCTTATTTAAGGACTCATAAGTATCCAGTTTTGTCACTCTGAGCCTTTACAATCTCCCTTCCTCACTTTGATAATTTCCTCATGTGGCAGCCATTCTCCACCTGCACCAAGCCCTGACTCTTAGATTATGTCCAGAATTGGCAAATTCACAGAGGGAGGGGAGAAATTGCTTCCAATCATTAGGAAACTTCTGGATTGTTTTCCCTTCTCTGGAATTTCTACTGAACTTCAAAAAAAATAAAGATTACTATAAAATGGAGAAAATAAAAATCATGTCTTCTGTTTCTAGTAAACCTTTAGACTAAATATCATTAAAAAGTTTTTTCCCACTTAATCACCAAGAAAACTGTTAATATTAGATAGATAGATATAGACAAATAACTGAATAAATACATATATATTGAATTAAATTTGTAGTTGAGATAGAAGGTAGAATGTAGGTGAAATCCTTTGTAACCAAAATTGCTTGAAGACATTAGACAGCAAACACACACACACACACAAAGAGTAGAATAAAGTAAATAATTACATAACAGTCCAAATTAATAATCATGTATATTTTCTTAATGATACCAGATCATTAAGAGAGTTAAAAAGCAAACTGCCAAATTAGAGAAGATATAAGACAAAGGCTTTATATCCAGACTATATTAAAATATATAATAGAGTGAACCAACTAATCCAAAGTTATTCTTTGAAAACAATAATCAATTTAATAACCTCCTGGGAAGACTGATCAATAAAAATAGAAAAGGCACATTACAAGTATGCTAGAAGAAAAAGAAATATATAGATACATCCTACTGACTATGAAAAAAGGTATCCACTGAATTTATAGCCAATACATTATAAAATTCAGGTGAAATATATAATTCTTGCAAAATTACAATTTCTAAATCCCAGATGACTTCTTAGACTTTCACCTGCTCCCAAATACCACAAAGCCCTTTGAAGACCTTAATGCTGATGATTCTACTTCCTCTCTTGTGAGTTATTAATATCCAGTTTTTAAAAATTCTAGCAGTTTCAAACTTTTCATTTTGGAATGATTTTACAAGAAAGTCTCCTGAGTGACTCAAAGAGCTTCTCAATGACAATTGTTAGAATTTTCATGTATTTGCCCATTCTCCATTTTTGAAGCATTTGTGAGTGTGTTGCAGACATAATGCCTAATTATACCTTAGATATTCAGTGTGAATTCAATAAAAACATAATCACAGTACAACCATCAAAATCTTAAAATTGAAATTAATGCAATAATGCCATATATACACACATTTTATTCACATTTATTATTGTTGCAATAATGCCCTTTATAGGTTCAATATTCAATGCTGACTCACTTGCTTCATTCAGTAGTCTTGTTTCTCCAGTCCCCCCAGTACAGAGAAATTGCTTGGTCTTTTCTTATCTTCATGACTGGAACATTTTTTAAAAGAACAGGCCAACTGCCTTGTCAAATGTCTCTCAGTTTGAGTCTGATTTTTCCCTAAGGTTATGTAACATTGGAAAGTTGTGCAACTATGACAGGAGTACTACATTGTATCCTATCAATAGGTGCATGATGTCAATACATCCCATTAATGGAGATGATAAATTTTACCACTGGATTAATTAGTGTCTGCCAGTTTTCTCCAATATAAATTTAATGAATAAGTATTTCAAATTTATTAATTAATAAGTGATTATTCTAGCTCTCATTCTATTGTAAGATAAAGATTTTTCTCTCTGCCATTTATTTATGTATTCAGTTACTTACATATCAGTATGGATTCATGGATTTCTATTTTTTAATCACTTACAATCCCTATCATTATTTAATTTGATGGTCAAATTGCCACATAATTGAACAGTAGGAGTCCCTTCAATCTGACTTATTCCTTGAGCACCTTTTAATTTACAGGCACAATACGATTTTCCAGGGCTGATCTTATTCTTTTCTCCAGTCCAGCCCCAGAATGAATTATTTCTCCAAACTTTGCTGGTATCATTTAGCAGGGAATGCTATTTGAAAACCAAGATTTGGATATCACGTTTGCTTGTTGCTCTTGGGGTACCAGTAGGTTTCTTTCAGAGGACAAGGTAAGAAAACATATCTGTGTATGGACACATACACAATACACTATATCTATATGCATATGTATATATCTAAAAATCATAAAGTTCATAGCAATAACCCCAATTACAGTCTTACGCCATAAGGTTTAATTTAGTTTACTCCTTTCCATATGTGTAACTTTCTTCTCTGACAGAGAAAAGCCTGTCTCATTATTCATTACATATTTATTTATTTGCTCAGTTGCTTTATAATTAACTTTTCTGCCAGTTGAATCTCTCAGGTGTTGCTGATTTTGTGGGTTACCATTTGCCAAATGGGAAACTTCCAGTCATGCAAGCCTCAATGGACTACATTATATGAGCTCCAGGGAGAAAAAAAAAGGAAAACAGGAATCTATCTTGTTCTTAATCTGCAGTGAAAGATAGTTATTGTTCTAAACAATCTTATTTGCCAATGTATTTGCTCAAAATTTCTTCTGGCATTCTATAACTTCTGAAGTCATTTAACTTTTGCACAAAGGATATTCTTTAGAATTTTCTTCATATGATGGCATGTTGGTGGTAAACTATTTAAGTTTGTGGGGTTTTCTGCAAACATCTTGATTCTCATGCTTAAAAGATAGTTTTACTTGTTATAGTAATTTAGGTTGACAGTAGTTTTGTTTTGACACATCACTGACTATTACATACATCACTTAATATTACATAACCTTCTGACTTCCATTGCTGATGTTGAGAAGTTGACATTTGGTCAAATAATAGTCTTTAATTAATTAATAATATTTTTAAATTTAATATTCTTTGTCAAGGATCTATCTTTTCTTTTTGTCTGCTTATATAATCATATCTATTTCATTGACATTGCAGTTCTCACTATGATGGAGGAGTGTATTTCCTTTTTGCTTTCCTGCTTAAAATGTTATTAGGTAACTTAGATCCAAGCATTCCTATCTTTGCAAATGTTGCAAATATTTTGAATACTAGAAAATATTTGAACACTATTTTTCCCCATTCACTTTTTTGTTTGAGTTTTAATTAGATATACATTAGAACTTCCTATATATCCACCATGTAATTTAACATGTCTATCACATTTGCCATCTCTTTACATCTCTGTGCTATGTTTATGCTATATCTTCCTCTTTATTTATCCTCTGTTTAGCTGTATCTAATCTATGTAACCACTCTTTGAGATTTTATTTCAATTATATCTATCATCTCTAGAAGTCATATTTTTATTTATTCATTTATTTATTTGGCTGCAATGGGTCTTAGTTGTGGCATGTGGGATATTTTGTTGTGGCATGCAGGCTTCACTTTAGTTGTGGTGTGTGAGCTCCAGAGCATGCAGGCTCAGTAGTTGTGGCATGTGGGCTCAGGAGTTGTGGCACACAGCCTCTCTAGTTGTGGTGCGTGGGCTCTAGGGCATGTGGCCTTGGTTGCCCCATGACATGTGAGATCTTAGTTCCCCACTCAGGGATCAAACACACTTCCCCTGCATTGGAAGTTGGATTCTTAAACACTGGACCACCAGGGAAGTCCCAAGAAGTCATATTTTTAATTTCTTTTTAAGGATGTTTAGTTTTTCTTTATATTCTCTTGTCCTTTTTATGAATTCAAGACTTAATGTGGTTTAAAAATATTCAATGTATGCACTTTATATATTGATATGATATTTCAATATTGAAGTATTTATCATTCTATTATCTTTTTAGTGGTGTTCATTAATGATGACTTATTTTTGTGTGTGTTTATAATTTTGAAAGTAAATATTTTCTCTGGAAACTTATCTTGGGTATTCTTTGTGTCCTAGGCTAAAGCTGCATTTTTCTAGAGGACAAAGAGGGTATTTTTGTTTGCTTCTGTCAGTCCTCTCTTGGGCACTATCTTAAATCATTATAAATGAAATTTTCCTCTTTACATTTTAAAGATCCTCACAAGAAATAATATTACAGATAGATTTAAGCTTGTATAAATTCTATCTTATTAGAAATTCTCAGGGAAGATTATTTTTCTATCAACTCAGGATGAGTAATGAGACAAGCAAATTTATTCTTTATCCCATTCTTTGCAGCATATTTGTCATTCAACCCTTTGGGATTTCTGTTTCATGTTTGGGCTGCTATTGGATGTGCTGATCTGGTAGTACCCAAGGCTATATATAATTTTAGCCTTCTGAGAACACTAAAGCAAGGTGACAAGTTCTTCAGGGCTTGGCATAAACCTTCAAGTAAAGCCAGTATGGTGATTAATTATTTCTCAGGCTTGAAGCTTTATTTTGACCACTGAAGATGTCTTCCTTTCAAGGAATTCTGGAAATTCATTTAAACAGAAATACAGGTATTAGCATTTTGGTTGCTTTGAATGGGAGAGTTGTTTGTTATATTTAGTCCACCAATGGCTAATAAACAAAGACCACATTCAACTCAATGTTCTTTCTACTAATTTCATACAAATAGTTGACTAAGACATTCCCCCCATGTTCTGTTTGTTCATATTCTTTTGTCTTGGAATTCAAGCTTATCCCTATTTTGTTCAGAAACTATCTTCATAGTCTTATTTCCCTTTCATCCATCTTATATAACCTGCACCCCAGCAAGACAGCTATTGTGAGTTCCTGCAAACTATTTCATGTCACATACCACAAAGCATTTGGGCTGGAAGAGGGTTGAAGATGGTGGAGCAGGAAAACCCTTAGCTCAACTCCTCCCCAAAACATACCAAAACTCTAACTACATGTAGAACAACTCTCTCTGAGAATGACCTGAAGACTGTCAGATCAACTCTTCTACAAATAAGATATAAAAATATACACATCAAGATGAGTAGAAGGGGAAGAAAAGTGATATAATCAGGAACTATACACCAGCAGGCAAACCTGAAGAGAAAGGGAATATCACAAGGAGTGAGGGTTTTGAGCCCCATATTTGGCACCCCAGCCCTGGAGTTAAGCACTGAGAAAACAAGCCCACTTAATTGGTTTTGAAAACCAGTGAGGTTTACAACCAGGAGAACTGAAGATCTGTAGAAAACCATGATTCCACTGTTAAGGGATAAGCACATAAACTTACTTGCTCCCAGTCCCAGCACAGAGACAGCAGATTGAAAATCTCCTGGTGCTCTAGCCAGCTTGTTCAGACCACCCAGGACAACACTTATCCCATACAGGGCTCAGCTCCCAACTGTCACCCACCTCATGAAGGCAGCAGAACTGGAGCAGCCCCAGCCAAAAACAGAGTCTAGCTCTAGCCTCTCTGCTCCAGCCCTGCCCTCCACCAAAGTGGTGGACACAAGGGAACCCAAGAGAAACCCTGGCTCTCACTGGGCTCTGGATCTAGCTCTCGTGACTCCAGCTTACTTCTGCCAAGGTGGTGGCATCCAGTGCATCCTGGGATAAACCCTGACCCACACTGGGCTCTGTCTCTGTTTTCCCCTGGTTTCAGCCCACTCCTATGAAAGGAATGGCTCCAGTGAATCCCAGAAAAAACCCCAATCCATGCTCACTTCAGCTCTAGCCCTCACTTCGAAGACACTGGTCACATATAGACTGTATAGGGATGGTCCTGAACAAGAACAAACTGTCAGGACTGGGATAGGTACCTGTTTTACCTAATTTCATAGAGACAAATAGAGAAAGTCAAACAAAATGAGAATATAGAGGAATATGTTCCAAATGAAAGAATAAGATAAAACCCTAATGAAGTGGAGATAAATAATTTAACTGATGAAGAGTTCAAAAAATCAGTCATAAAAAAGCTCACTGATCTCAGGAAAAGAATAGAGGAAAACACTGAGAACTTCAACAAAGAATTAGAAAATATAAAAAAGAACTAGCCAGAACTGAAGAATACAATAACTGAAATGAAAAATACACTGGAGGAAATCAACAGCAGATTAGGTGATACAGAAGAACACATAAACAACCTGGAAGAGAGAATAGTGGAAGTCACTCAATCAGAACAACAATTTGTGTTTTTTTTTTTTTAATTTAAAAAATGAAGATAGTTTAAGGGACCTCTTGGACAACATAAAGCATACTTAACAGTCACACTTATAAGAGTCTCAGAAGGAGAAGGGAGAGGAAAAGGGACAGAAAATAGATTTGATGGAATAATTGCTAAAAACTTCCCTAACCTAGGAATGGAGACACATCCAGTTTGGGAAGCACAGAGAGTCCCAGACAAGATGAACCCAAAGAGATCCACACCAAGATATATCTTAACTAAAATGGCAAAGTTAAAGAGAGAATTTTAAAGGCAACAAAAGAAAAAATGTGTCATATACAAGGGAAACCCCCTAAGGCTATCAACTGATTTTTCAGCAGAAACTTTGCATATGACAAGAGAGTGGCATAATATAGTTAAAGCCCTGAAAGTAAAAAAACAAAAAACAAAAAACAAACCTACAACAAAGGATACTTTACCCAGAAAGGTTATCATTTAGAATTGGAGAGATAAAGAGTTTCTCAGACAAGAAAAATTAAAAGAGTTCATCACCACTAAGCCAGGCCTATAAGAAATGTTAAATGGTCTTCTTTAAGTGAGAAAGAAAAGACCATAACAATAACTCATGGCAGACAAAGTAGACTTTAAAACAGTGTCTATAACAAAATACAATAAAGGGATCAATCCAAGATGAAAACGTAACATTAATAAACATATATGTGTCTACCATAGGAGCACATAAATATGTAAAGAAAATATTGATAAAGGGAGAAATTGGCAATATTATAATAATGGTAAGGGAATTTAATACCCTACTTAGGATAATGAATAGACTGTCCAGAAATAAAATCAATAAAGAAGCAGTCACTTTTAAATGACACATTAGGCCAGATTGACTTAATAGATATTGGCAGAACATTCCACCTCAAATCAGCAGAATACACATTCTTTTCAAGTGCATATGGAACATCCTCAAGAATAGATCACATGATAGGCCACAGAAGAAGTCTCAATAAATTTAAGAAATTTGAAAATGTATCAAGCAACTTTTCCAATCACAACCATTGAAACTAGAATCAATTACAGGAAGAAAACTGAAAGAAAAAACAACACATGGAGACTAAACAACATATTACTACAAAAGCAATGGGTCAATGGAGAAATTTAAAAATACCTTTAAACAAATAAAAATAAGAAAAACAACTTTTCAAAATGTATGGGACACAGCAAAACCAATTTTAAGAGGAAAGTTTATAGTGATATAGGTCAATCACAAGAAACAAGAAAAATCCCAAATATACAACCTAACCTTCAACATAAAGGAATTAGAAAAAGAAGAAAAAACAACACCCAAAGTTAATAGAAGGAAGGAAATAATAAATATCAGAGTAGAAATAAAAGAAGCAAAGACCAAAAAAAAAAATAGTAAAGATCAATAAAACTAAGAGGTGGTCATTTGAAAAGATAAACAAAATTGATAAACCTTCAGTCAGACTCATCAAGAAAAAAAAGAAAGAGGGCCCAAATAAAATTAGAAATGAAAGAGTAGACATTACAACCAATATCACAAAAATGTAAACAATCATAACAGAATACTATGAACAATTACATGCCAAAAAACTGGGCAACCTAGAAGAAATGGATAAATTCCTAAAAACATTACCATATACAAATACTGAATAAGAAAGAAATGGAAAATCTGAACAGACTGATTAATAGTAATGAAACTAAATAATAATAATAATAACCTCTCAAAAAACAAAAGTCCAGGACCAGATAGCTTTCTGGGGGAATTCTACCAAACACTTAAAGAAGAGTTAATACTTACCCTTCTCAGACTATTTCTTCAAAAAAATTGAAGAGGAGGGAACAGTTCCAAACTCATTCTATGGGGAGAGCATTACCTTGATGTCAAAACCAGACAAAAACACTACAAAAAAAAAATTACTAGCCAAGACCCTGATGAACATAGATGCAAAAATTCTCAATAAAATATTAGCAAATTGAATTCAAAAATACATTTAAAAAATCATACATTATGATTGGACAGAGACTTATTCCAAGGATGCAAGGATGATTCAATATCCACAAATCAATCAATGTGATGTGCAACATTAACAAAGGATAAAAATAATATGATCATCTCAATAGATGCAGGAAAGAATTTGGCAAAATTCAACACCATTCATGATAAAAATTCTCGACAAATTTGGTAGGAGGGAATGTACCTCATATAATAGAGGACATTTATGACAAACCCTCAGCTGATGTCATACTCAATGTTAGAAAGCTAAGAGCTTTCCTCTAAGATGAGGACCAAGACAAGGATGTGCGCTCTTACCAGTTCTATTTAACATAGTAATGGAAGTCTTAATCACAGCAAACAGATAAAAGGCATCCAAACTGGAAGGGAAAAAGTTAAACTGTCACTATTTGCAAGCAACATGATAATATATGTAAAATACCCTAAAGTCTCAACTAAAAAGCTATTAGAACTAATAAATGAATTCAGTAAAGTTGCAGAATACAAAATTAATACACAAATCTGTTGTATTTCTAAATACTAATAATGAACTATCAGAAAGAAAAATCAAAAAACAACCTCATTTACAATTAAATCAAAAGAAATAAAATGCTTAGGAATAAATTTAACCAAGGAGATGAAAGACCTCGTCTCTGAAAACTGTGAGACATCAATGAAAGAAATTGAAGATGATACAAATAAATGGAAAGATATTCTGTGGTCAGAGATTAGAATAATTAATATTGTTAAAATGTACATAGTACCAAAAGCAACCTGCAGAATCCATGCAATTTCTATCAAAATACCAATGGCATTTTTCACAGAATTTGAACAAATAATTTTAAAATTTGTGTGGTAATACAAAGACTCCAAATAGCCAAAATATCTTGAGAAAGAAGAACAAAGCTAGAGCTATCACACTGACTTCAAATTATAGGACAAAACTATAGTAATCAAAACAGTGTTGTGCTGGCACAAAAACAGACACATAAATCAATAAAATAGAATACAGAGCCCAGAAATAAACCCACACTTATATGATCAATTAATCTATGACAAAGGGGGAAAGAATATGTGATGAGTATAAAATACAGCCTCTTCAATAAATGAGGTTAGGAAAACTGGATAGCTACATGCAAAAGAATCAAACTGGACTACTTTTCCACACCACACACACAAAAAAGCTAAAAATGGATGAAAAACTTAAATGTAAGACCTGAAACCATAAAACTTCCAGAAAAAAACTGGCAGGATGCTCTTTGACATTAGTCTTAGCAATATGGTTTGGATCTGTTTCCTCAGGCAAGGTAAACATAAGCAAAAATAAATAAATGGGACTACATCAAACTAAAAATATTTTCACAGCAAAGGGAACTGTCAACAAAATGAAAAGTCCTACTACTGAATGGGAGAAGATATATGCGAACAATATATCTGATAACGGGTTAATATCCAAAATATACAAAGAACTAATACAAAACAACATCAGAAAATTGATTGTTGGTAAGGATGCGGAGAAAAGAGAATCCTTGTGCACTGCTGGTGGAAATGTAAATTGGTGCAGCTACAATGGAAAACTATGGCGTTTCCTCAAAAAGTTAAAAATAAGGGAATTTCTTGATGGTCCAGTGGTTAAGACTCAGTGCTTTCACTGTCATGGCCTGGGTTCAAGTCCTGGTGGGGAAACTAATGACCCTACAAGCTGTGCAGTGCAGCCAAAAGAAAAAAAAAAAAAAAAAAGAAATAGAAATACAATGCAAACCAGTAATTCCACTCTTGGCTATTTATCCAAAGAAAGTAAAAACACTAATTCAAAAAGATCTATGCACCCCAATGTTCATAGCAGCTTTATTTACAATAGCCAATACACAGAAGCAACCTAAGGGTCCATCAATAGATTAATGGATTCAAATATGGTATATATACTATGGAATATTACTCAGCCATAAGAATGAATGAAATCTTGCCATTTATGACAATATGGTTGGAGATGGAGGGTATTATGCTTAGGGAAATAAGTCATAAGGAGTAAGACAAATATGTATGTTTTCACTTATATGTGTAATCTAAAAACCAAGACAAACAAACAAATAAAACAGAAACAGGTTCACAGATATTGAGAACACACTAGTGCTTGCCAGAGTGTAGAGAGATTAGGGGAGGGGTGAAATAGGTGAAGGGGATTAAGAGGTATAAACTACAGTATTAAGTAAATAAGTCACAGATATGTAATGCATAGCACAGGGAATATAGTCTATATTTTATAATAACTTTGCATGGTATATAACATAAAAATATCAAATTGCTATGTTGTACACCTGAAACTAATATAATATTGTTGGTCAACAATACTTCAAAGAGAAAAAAGAAAACAAAAACTTGCTACATTGGATATCATCAAAATGTTGTTCTTTGAATGACTATTAAGAGAATGCAAAGGCAGTGTGCATTCTGGGAGAAGATATTTGTAAATCATATATAATGAGGGACTTGTATCAAGAATGTTTAAAAAGCTGTCAACTAAATAAGAACAAAATAAGCAACCCAATTTTTATAATGAGCAAAATATTTGAAGAGACACTGCATCAAAGAAACTATGCAGATATCCCTCTCGCCAAAAAAAACAAACAAAAAACAGAAAAAAATACTCAATATCCTTAGGCATTAGAGAAATGCAAATCAAAGCCACAACGAGATATCTAACTACACATCTATTATAATGTTTAAAAGTAAAGACAAACCTGGCCAAGTCATGGCAAGTATATAGAACAACAGAAATCTCAGACACCGATAAGGTAAATATAAATTCTTACAATCATTTTAGAAAATACCTTGGCAGTTTCAAAAAAACATAACCACATACTACCTACCATACAGCCAAGCTGCTACTATGTATTTACCCAGTAAATAAAAACATAGTTTTTTGGAGGGCTTTTACAAGAAATGTTAATAACAGTTATATTGGTAATTGACAAAAAATGGAAACAAACCGAATTTCCACCAGCAGGTAAATGGATAAGTTTCTGTGTATCCATACAATGGAATACTATTTGTCATTAAAAAAAGAATGGATTCTTGACATAACAAGCAACCTGGTAAATTAAGGAAACTAGATATTATTATGGAATGATTCAATTTACATAAAGCTCTAGAAATGCTAGTGGCAAAAAAAAAAAGCAGAACAGTGGCTGCTAGAGGATGGGAGTGGGGTGGGCAGGGACAAAAAGGAGGGATTACAAGGGGGAATTAGAAAGATTTTGAGGAAGGTAGATGTCTTATCTTGATGGTATGATAATTTCATAAGTCAAAACCTCAAACTGTACACTTTAAATATATGCAATTTACAGTATGTCTATTGTCACAATAAAGAAGTTTAAAAAGCAAATATATGTATATATTATATATATAATATATATATATTTGTACTGGTCATTTTAGTTTATAAAGAACATTAAGGTACATTAATTATCTCAGTGGAATCTGTCTACACTGCTGTGAGTGCCAGCCTTATTGCCCCATTATGCAGAAGATGAAGCCCATTGTCAGAAATGATAAATGATGCAACTTAATTCATATAACAAAATTGTATAGCATTTGGCAAGGTCATGTATCCCAAAATTTAACTCAGATACTACAAGTTATCTTCTAGCACTCATGCCATGTTAAGTTGTTCTATCGGACTTTAGGAGATATCTTCAGCTTGAACTTTTGAAAGGAACTTTTGTACAAAAGGGAAAAGGATCTATCAGTGTTTTCAGATAATGCCATGTCTCATGACTGGAACAATGAAATAATGAACAGAATTCTCCTGTTATTTAATGAAAAAATAAAAGGTGGAAACTTGTCAAGACCTTCTTCTGTTCTTTATTACACAATATCTACAGTCTTATTATTTGCTAACTCCTCTGGGAGACATTAGAGGAGAACACTCATTTATCGTCAGGTATAAATTTGTATTTGTCATGAAAATAACATAAAACCCAGTAAAGACCTCATTAAGAAAAAAAGAGTCATTTCACTCTCTTTGATTTTAAGAATGACGGTTTTCTTTTTATTTTATGTATAAAGTAGGAAAACTTGTAATTATTTTAATACACAGTATTGAGAAAAAGTTATATGATTCCTTAGGTGCAGGCTTAGCTCTTGTGAAGTGGGTAAATTTATCTTGGCTAGAGATAAATCCAACCATACCCATTTTCCTGGTATCCTTCTTCCCATCATGCCATTCATCCTGTCTTTACCAGGGGCTTGCTTTCAGAACCTTGTTAAATACTTCCTGAATTTTAGTAATAAAACGTCAGAGTGACTATCAAAATAAGGTCCACAATTATCTGCAGCATAAAACCTGTTGTGTCAGGTAACCTTGCCTATTCCTGGACCACTGCCTTGCTCTACTAAATCAGGTACTGTGAATATGGACTACCAAAATCTGAATTTCAGCATTTTCCCAAATGACTTTTATGTACCATAGAGTTTGAAAGCACTGGTTTAAACGCTTGTATTATTTGACCTATATCACCTTTCTATTTAACATGTCCCCATCCATCTAAATCACATACACAGATAAACTCACCAAGAAATTTGCATTTCAATCAAGGATATAAAAGTACAAAATAAATGATAAAGTAAGGAATTTCTTGTGCTTTGTTCTCAGCTATTTGGGGACACTTAAGGAATATTTTTTGAACATAAATACTCAGAGTTCATGAATTATATGATGATAATTGTCTATTCTGCCTATACATAAGATTGGCCTTGTGCCAAGCTGATCTTAGCTCTGTACACTATAAGTGCAGGTGAATGTGTGGTAATCACATTTTGATACCGTTGTATGCATATGTTAGAGGTACCATGTGGAAAAATTCAGTAGCTCTCTCTAGTGGTTTGTAATCTTTCTGACATTGTCAGATCTCAGGAGTAGAGAGGGGTCCTAGGGAAAATAAGGATCAGATATAACTTGAAGGCCTTGATAGCAAGGGGTCAGAAAGATGTGACAGCAGAAATTTAAAAACAAACAAAACATAGATGCTAGAGGGCAGAACAATATGGGGTATTTAGAGTTACTGGATGCACAGTGAGAACTTTATTGGAGTTTGTCAGAGAACTGGTATGATAAAGTAGAAAGAGGATGAACTTAGGTAAAATTTGGAAATGGCTCTTTTGAAGACCATTTCTTTCACTCTATTGGGAAAATAAATTGTACAACGTATTTAATCCCAGATTCTTCATCCATAAAATTGGAATACTAGTGTCTATTTTACAATTGAGTCCATACATTTAAATTTTATTATTCAAGCATAAAATAATATACATGATATTATAAAGTAACACATTCATGTAACCACCACACATACCAAGATAATAGCACATTACCAACACAGAGGCTTCCCTTTTGCCCCTTCTGGTCATTATCTCTACCAAAGTTACTCACTACTCTGATTTCAGTCAATATAAATTTTGTTTTGTTTGTTTTAAAATTTAATTTATGTAATGAATAAAATATTATATGAACATTTGAAGTTGACTTCTCTCTACATATTAACTTCAAGATTATTAATGTTCTTGCATACAACAGTAGTTCATTCTTTGAAACTCTATAGTACAGTATTTTATGAACATACCGGTATTTCTTTATACATTCTAGTATGGCTGGGTATTTGAGTTGTTTTCAGTTATCTGCTGTTATGAATAATGTTACTAGGAATATCTTTGTATATGTCTTTGGTTTCTCATATTTATGTAGTCTGTATGAGTGGAATTTCTAGGCCAAGGTAGGAATATTTTCACCTCTAAAGCCATTGTCAAAAATTTGTTCAAAAATAAAATAACTTAATATTCTTATAAGCAGTGCTGAGAGTTGTAATTGCTCCAAATCCTAATACTTTGAATCATAAAACTGTCATTGTTTTGTTTGTTTTGGTCTTACTTCTAGTTATTCTGGTAAAGATGTAGTAATATATTAGTATGGTTTTAATTTGCATTTCCCTAATGAATGATGATATAGAATATCTTACCTTGTTTGAATATCTTTTTTTGTGAAATGTCCATTCAACACGTTTGCCTATATTTCTGTATTTTTCTATTGTTATTAGTTCTGTAAATTCAGCATATAATTCCAGAAGATATAATTATTATTTTAAATAGTAAATATATATTTAGGTTTATCTATATAAAAAGTTAACCTTTTACTTGTTTTTAATTTCTTTCTCTATTACTATTCTTCTCTCTGAAATCTTATTTTTTCTATATGAAAAAAGTCCCTTAGGTAAGATATTTACTTTTATGCAAATCTACTTTGGTAATTTGTTATTCCTAATGCTTCTCTATTTTATGTTCATTCTTGAAGCTTATTCTCACTAGGTATGGCATTCAAATGGGACCATTATTTTCCCTCTACCCTTTAAAACAGGCATTCCAGTATTTTATAGATTCCATTGTTTCTGTTGAAAAGTCAGCAATAATGTTTTTGTTATAGCTTTGAAGGTAAATGATTTCTTTTATCTGGCTGATTTCTTAAACTTTTAAATTTATCTTTGGGTTCTAGAAATTTTCTCTAAAGTGCTTAAGTATATCATTCTCCCAGTTTACACTACTTGGTGATTGTATATCTTCTTCATTCTTTGGCTTTATGTCTTTCATCAGTTTTGGAAAATTCTTGGCAAATATATCTTTAGATATTTTATCAAGTACCTCCTTTATTTCTTGGATTGGAATCACATACATATTAGATATCTCCATGATGTCCTATACGTTTTTATCCATTTAAGTGTAATTACTTTTTGCAGTTACTATGCTTCAATACTGATATTTTCTACCATTAAGCTCATGTATTGACTTCTTAGGTGTACTGATATTTTTAAGTTCTAGGATTTTCATTTTTTGTTGTATAAATGCCAGGTATCTGATATCTTTTAAAATGTATCTTTAAGGTATTTATCAGATTTATTTTAAAGTTTATGCCTGAGCACTAATATCTGGATCATTCATTAGCTTAAATTTATTGACTTTTTCACTTGGATTTTGGTCATTTGTTCGTTTTTCCTAGTATGTCTGGCAAATTTTGATTTTAGGTTGTAAAATATATAAGAAAAAATATTGAGGCTCTAAATGTTGTTATATTATTTCAAGAGAGCTTTTACTTTTTTAATATGTTGTAGAGAAGGTATGGGCATGGCCTAATTGTAGTTTGTTATTAATACCTGTTCATATTTCTTCCAAGGTTACAACTAAAACCTAGATTTTTTAAACAGAGATGGCTCTTATTTCTTAATTACTCTAAACTCCAAATACATATATTGCTTTTTAGTCCCTTAAAAGTTGCTTTCTGTTTATTTTTGTTTGTTTGTTTTGTTTTGCTTTGTTTTGTTTTGATCTAACCATATCAATGTGCAACTTAGAAGTTAGCGAATTGCTCAAGGGGAAGTTATGTGCAGAATGTTAAATTCACCTTAGAAGGTCTTTTTCTCCACCTGTCTGCTCAAGTTCTTCTTATTCTGTTGCTTTTTCATTCTTTCAAGCAGTTGTTCATTGCTTTTTTTTTTTTTCTTGGTGGCTGCACCATGCAGCATGTGGGACCTTTGTTCTCTGACCAGGGATTGAACCCATGCCCCCTGCAGTGGAAGTGTGGCATCTTAGCCACTGGACCACCAGGGAAGTCCCATGTTCATTGCTTTTATTCTTATCTCTTGCTAGGAGGTTTAATCTAATATCAGTTTCTTCTTCATAGGGAAAGGGGGACATTGGTGTATGAATATTTTAATTCATAACATCTGTTATATTCTTCAGAATAGTGACAACTATTTCCTATTACCAGAAATTTATAAGCTTTAGCATATCCCAACTTACCTGTCACTATCTTGCAATTTAACTGATGTTGTGATACCTAATTTTTGAAATTTTAATTTTTCTTATTAGTGACGAGTTTCAACATATTTTCATGTCCTTGATAGCATTTGATTTTTTTCTCCTCTGTAAATTTCTCATCTCAAAATCATCTTATATGCTTTGTTTTAAATCTCTGTTGTCTATTAGTCAAACACTTCATTTAAACTATGATTTTCTTAGACCTTATAAATGACTGATGATCTTTTTCCTTCTCTAAATGGTCAATTCTTGTCTATTTTGGAAGACCCAACACCAGCATCATCTTTAGTGAGGAGCCTTCTTTGACATCCAGGAAGAATATTTTTGTTGGAAAAAAGATTGGTAGAACATAAATCTACTGTACTGGTTGTGACAGAATAGGCCCTATGATACTAATTGCCAGAGCAGCAGATAAAAAGAGAAAAACTAGTTCCCCTCACAAATTTTCCAAGAAAAATCCCCACAGTTTCTGTTAAGAGCTTTAATTTATGTTGTCCCGGACACAAATGCCCAGTTTTACAGGAAGACTAATACTATGCTTTTGATTATTATCCCCAGTGCTGGGGTAAAAAACATCTCCTTCAGGAGGGCTACATCCCTCACTGTAGTTAAAAAATTCCTTGGCTGAGGCCCCAGTTATTTTGAGGCTATTCCTGGTAATAGCTGCATTAAAAAAGTAGTTCACTGAAGCCCACTTAAGAGAATTGCTGTTAAAAGAATAAAAGGTTTAACAAAATCAATTCTCTTGGCCCCAAACTGCTCAATAATAACTGTATCTGGTAAAGAAATCACTGTTGCTAAGTGAATAAAACAGTTTTAACAGGAATCTCTGAAAGGCCTTCAAATCCAGTCACATTACTGGAAATACTCCCTACCAGCCTCAGTTCTTTGCACTTTGAAATCTCACATTAAGTTAAATTCTGGATGGAGCAGAGCAAAATGTTGGAAATACTGAAAGTGTAAGGCTTCCTGTTAGGTAAATATTCTCTCTTATGAGAGAAATTAGAACTGTCATGGCAGCAAGAACAATATCTTACATATATTTTTGTATCTATAGGAAGAGAATTAGTAGGTGTACAGAAAATTACTCATAGTGAGAATATAATTGAATTGAACTATTATTTTAATATGTTTTCTGGGAAATATTCCTGGATAGAGATCTACACAAAACACTTAGGATAGGCCCAGTCTTCAAAGAACTGCAATTTAAATGGGCCAATAAATACATACTTGAAAAATTTGTGTCCAATATAAAGATCTATTTCCTAAGTAATAAAACATTGCAAAAATTCAAATGTGGAAAGACTGTACATTGGTTATTGACTTGGGTCAAGGAAGTCTTTGTGAAGGAAGTGGGGACTACAGTGGAAGACACTTTACCAATCACCTCACTCCTACCAATCTAATATTGTTCAGTAACCTGATAAAAACATCAGTGTATAGTAGAAATCTTTCTAGTCTCCTAGGTACCTCATTCTAAGGCTTTGAAATTCCCATCAGACCCCACGTGCTCTGTCAAGTTTATCATGTCCTTTCAAGGGCAAGGATGGTCAGTCTGATGAATGTGAACTTTTGATTCAGATACTCTTGAATTTGAGGTCCATCTCTAATAGTTACTTTATATCTCAGACTGATTATTTAACACAATTTGTGTTCAGTTGTCTAATTTCCCAACTTAGAATAGCAATGTAGAAACTTACTTCATAAGTATGCTGTGAATATTAAGTTAAATATTTCACCTAATTTACAGCCTGACTCATAGTAATTGCTCATTAAATGCTAGCGATCTTGAGTATCATTTTCATATATTATATCCTAACACTAACCATAATTCTCAGTCAATAGATGAGCCTAAATAACTGTGTCATACATGAATTAATGTGGGAAGTGACACAGGTTTGGCAGCAGATAATAGAGTCACACTGAGGACAAGAAGGATATAAACCAGGGGACTAGTATCATTCTATAAGTTCCTGGAAGTCAAAAATAGCATCTTATTCACCTTAATTTTCCACACTTGTCTCAGCATATTTAGATAAAATATGTAGGTAAGTATATAAATTTAAAGTAATAAGCAAAGAAAAAGCTATTTAAAAAATAGCTCATAATTAATAAATATATAATGAATGATAAAATTGTCTTCCATTGATTAAGTACCTGATATAGGCCTCATACTTCTGCTAAATTCTTTACAAATATCCTCAGTGTAACTTTTTGAAGAAACTTTTTGAAGAAACTGCAGTTTCTTTTGAAGAAACTGCACTAAAATATATATTCTACGGAATGATTATAACAAAGAAGTCTATGTAGAACTGCAGTCCCTGAAACACCAAAGCTGGTATGTGCTAGATAGTTTCATAGGCTGGTGATTTAAGAGTTAGATCTTCAGGTACAATAATTCAAATATAAATCTCAGTCAAATGAGAATTAAACAAGTTCAAATTCAGCAAATATTAAAATATCCTTGAGTGCTTTAAGCCATACTGAGATCACAGCCACCTATAAACATGCCCCCTTGATATGGCCCTGCCCAACAGAGGGACAAAAGCCAGATGAACCAACCAGAGGGAAGGCACCTGTCCCTCCCACCAGGCAGGCTGCAGAAGACTCAGAGCCGAACTCACCCACCAGAGGGCAGACACCAGAAGCGGGAGGAACTATGACCCTCCAGTCAGCAGAAAGGAGAGTACAACACAGAAACTTAGACAAAATGAGACGGCAGAGTAATATGTTTCAGATGAAGGAACAAGATAAAAGCCCACAAGAACAAGTAAATGAAGAGGAGATAGGCAACTTACCTGAAAAATAATTTAGAGTAATGATAGTAAAAAATATCTCAGAAAAAGAACGGAGGCACAGACTGAGAAGTTACAAGAGATGTTTAACAAAGAGATAGAAGATTTAAAGAACAATCAGAGATGAACAATACAATAACTGGAATGAAAAATACACTAGAAGGAATCAATAGCAGAATAACTGCCAGAACAAATATAACTGCTAGGCAGAAGAATGAATAAGTGAGCTGGAAGTCAGAATGGTGGAAATCACTGCCATGGAACAGAATAAATAAAAAAGAATGAAAAGAAATAAGGACAGTCTCAGAGACCTCTGAAACAATATTAAACACACTGACATTCACAATATAGGGGTCCCAGAAGGAGAAGAGAGAGAGAAAGAGCCTGAAAATATTTGAAGAGACTATAGCTGAAAAATTCCCTAACATGAGAAAGGAAACATTCACTCTAGTCCAGAAAGCACAGAGAATCCCATACAAGATAAATCCAAGGGGGAACACAATGAGACACATATTAATCAAACTGACAAAAATTAAAGACCAAGAAAAAATATTTTAAAAAACAAGGGAAAAGCAACAAATAACACACAAGGGAACCCCCATAAGGTTATCAGCTGATTTTTCAGCAGAAACTCTGCAGGCCAGAAGGGAGTGGCATGATATAAAGTGAGAAAAGAGAAAAACCTACAACCAAGATTACTCTACCCATCAAGGCTTTCATTCAGATTCTAAGGAGAAATCAAAACTTTTACAGACGAGCAAAAGCTAAGAGAATTCGGTACCACAAAACCAGCATTACAACAAATTCTAAAGGAATTTCTCTAGACAGAAAAGTAAAGGCCACAAAGAGAATCAAGAAAATTACAAATGGGGAAGCTTACTGGTACAGGCAAATATAAAGTAAAGGTAGGAATTCATCCACACACAGATATATCAAAACAAGCAATCATGAAAAGAGGAGAGTTCAAATGCAGAATATTGGAAATGCATTGGAAACTAAGAGACGAGCAACTTAAAACGATCTGATTAAAAAAAAAAAAAGATCTGATACATATAAAGACTGCTGTATTAAAGCCTCATGGGAAACACAAACTAAAATCTACAATAGATACACACACAAAAAAGAAAAAGCAACCCAAACACATCACTAAAAATACACATCAAATCACAAGAGAAGAGACCAAAAGAGGAAGGGAAGAAGAAAGAACTACAAGAGCAAATCCAAAACATTAAGAAAATGGCAATAAGTACATTCATATTGATAATTACCTTAAATGTAAAAGGATTAAGTGCTCCAACCAAAAGACATAGACTGGCTGAATGGATACAGAAATAAGACCTATATATATGCTGTCTACAAGAGACCCACTTCAGATCTAGGGACACATGCAGACTGAAAGTGAGGGGATGGAAAAAGGTATTCCATGCAAATGGAAATCTAAAGAAATCTGGAGTAGCAGTACTCATATCAGACAAAATGACTTTAAAAGAAAGATTGTTTCAAGAGACAGGGAAGGACACTACATAATTATCAAGGGATCAATCTAGGAAGAAGATATAGCAATTGTAACTACATATGAACCCAAAAGAGGTGCTCCTCAATATATAAGGCAAATGCTAACAGCCATAAAAAGAGAAATTCACAATAATACGGTAATAGTGGGAGACTTTAATACCGCACTCTCATCAATGGACATGTCATCCAGACAGAAGATCAGTAAGCAAACACAGGCCTTAAATGATATATTAGATCAGATGGACTTAAATGATATATACAGAACATTCCATTGAAACACAGGCAAATACACTTTCTTCTCAAGTGCACATGAAACATTCTCCAGGATAAATCACATCTTGGACCACAAATCAAGCCTCAGTAAATATAAGAAAACTGAAATCATACCAAGCATCTTTTCTGACCACAACACTATGGGATTAGAAACAAATTACAGAAAAAAAGAACTGTAAAAATCACAAACACGTGGACGCTAAACAATATGTTACTAAACAACCAATGGATTACTGAAGAAATCAAAGAGGAAATAAAAAAATACTTAGAACAAATGACAACAAGAACACTGCAGTCCAAAACCTTTGGGATGCAGCAAAAGCAGTTCTAAGAGGGAATTTAATAGCAATATAATCTTAATTGAGGAAACAAGGAAAATCTCAAATAAACAACCTAACCTTACACCTAAAGCAACTAGATAAAGAAGAACAAAGAAAACCTAAAGTTAGTAGAAGGAAAGAAATCATAAAGATCAGAACAGAAACAAATAGAGACAAAGGAAACAATAGCAAAGATCAATGAAACTAAAAGCTGGTTCTTTGAGAAGATAAACAAAATTGATAAACCTTTAACCAGATTCATCAAGAATAAAAGGAAGAGGACTCAAATGAATAAAATTAGAAATGATAAAGGAGAAGTTACAACTGACACCACAGAAATATAAAGGATCATAAGAAACTACTACAAGCAAATATATGCCAATAAAATGAAGAACCTAGAAGACAAGGACAAATTCTTAAAAATGTACAATCTGCCAAGACTGAACCAGGAAGAAATAGAAAATATGATTAGACCAATCACAAGTATTAAAATTGAAACTGTGATTTAAAAACTTCTAACAAACAAAAGTCCAGGACCAGATGGCTTCATAGGTGAATTGTATCAAACTCTTAGAGAATACTTAACACCTATCCTTCTGAAACTCTTCCAAAAACTTGAATAGGGAGGAACACTCCCAAGCTCATTCTATGAGGCCAACATAACCCTGAATCCAAAAACACAAAGATACCACCAAAAAAGAAAATTACAGGCCAGTATCACTGATGAACATAGACACAAAAATCCTCAAGAAAATACTAGCAAACTGAATCCAACAATACATTAAAAGGATCATACGCCATGACCAAATGGGATTTATCCCAAAGATGCAAGCATTTTTCAATATCCACAAATCAGTCACTGTGATATACTACGTTAACAAATTGAAGAATAAAAACCATATGATTATCTCAGTAGATGCAGAAAAAGTTTTTGTCAAAATTCAAGAACGATTTATGATAAATACTCTCCAGAATGTGGGAAAGAGGGAACTTACCTCAACATAATAAAGGAAATATATGACAAACCCACAGCTAACATCATTCTCCTTGGTGAAAAGATGAAAGCATTGCCTCTAAAATCAAGAACAAGGTGAGGATGCCCATTGTCACCACTTTTATTCAACACAGTTTTGGAAGTTCTAGCCATGCAATCAGAGATGAAAAAGAAATAAAAGGAATCCAAATTGGAAAAGAAGAAGTAATACTGTCACTGTTTGCAGATGACATGATACTCTACATAGAAAATCCTAAAGATGTCACAAGAAAATTACTAGAGCTCATCAATGATTTTGGTAAAGTTTCAGGATACAAAATTAATACACAGAAATCTGTTACATTTCTAGACACTTACAATGAAGTATAAGAAAGAGAAATTAAAGAAATAATCCCATTTACCATTGCATCAAAAAGAATAAAATACCTAGGAATAAACCTACCCAAGGAGACAAAAGACTTCTATTCTGAAACCTATAAGATGCTGGTGAAATAAATTGAGATGACACAAACAGATAGAAGGATATACCTTTGTTTGGAAGAATCAATATTGTCAAGGTGACTATATTACCCAAGATAATCTACAGATTCAACGCCATCCCTATCAAACTACCAATGGCATTTTTCACAGAACTAAAGCAAATTTTTTTTTTAATTTATATGGAAAGACAAAAGACCCTGAATAGCAAAAGCAATCTTTTTTTTAATGTGCATTATTTATTTATCTTTTAATGAATAAATTCCTAGAAATAGAACAATTCGGTCAAAAGATAGGACTATTTTTTAAGGCCTTTTGATGCATATTACCAAATTATCTTCTGGAAAATGTATATAAATCACTGTCAAGATAGGCTGTAGAGGGTATCTTGTTTGTGTCTAGTGTGTTTCTTAGATTACCTACAAGTGAATTAGGGGATCTCATTGGGGGTTTTAAATTTAAGAGGTGATCTAGAGGAGAGTGCACTATGGCTATTAAGAGAAGAAAAAAGAAGAGAGAGAATGAAAGAACAAACAACAAAATCTCAAGTTTTACCCTTTTCAAAAGGTGTGTAGGCTCTGATGCACTGATTTGCAGACTGTGTCCTGGGCACTCCTAGGATTCTGCTGCAGGAGGTGGAGGCCTGTGAAGAACTTGGCTTCTTTTTATGTATTTTTTATGTTTATACTTTTAGGTAAGATTTCTTTCAAATTAATGGTTCGAAACGTAAAAAGTTTGAAAGCTACAGATTAGTAGACCTCTAAGTTCACTAGTACTATTTTCAGACAAGTGATTCAAAATGGATCTTGTTCCTGCCTCTGCTTTTTTATTTGAGAAGTAAGTGTCCTGATTCACTGTTGCTTTCTTAAAAGAACCATCTTGCTAGCCTAAATAAGAGAGGAGTAACCTCTTGAGTTAGGGTCCCTTCTGTGCTTCACAGCTCTCCTGATACCTGGTTGACATCTGTGTGGTTAAGGCCATGTGGTGTCAGATCACTTCCTGATTCCAGCTCCAGAGGAGGAGCTGGGAAATAGCTGTTTTAGGCAAGGTAGAGGTTAAGGCACCTTAAGACCAAGACTTAAGCCTTAAGACTTCTTATCTTGCTTTTATTAGCAATGGTGTCAACATGCACTAAAATGTCTAGCAAAAGCAATCTTGAGAAAGAAAAATGGAGCTGGAGGAATCAGACTCCATGACTTTAGACTATACTACAAAGTTACAGTAATTAAAACAGTATGGTACCGGCACAAATACAGAAACATAGATCAATAGAATTGGATAGAAATCCCAGAAATAAACTCACACATCTATGGTCAATTAATCTATGACAAGAGAGGTCAGAATATAAAATAGAGAAAAGACAGTTCTCTTCAATAAGTGGTGCTGGGAAAACTGGTCAGCTACATGTAAAAGAATGGAAGTAGAATATTCTCTAACACCATACACAAAAATAAACTCAAAATGGATCAAAGATCTAAATGCAATGCTAGACATTATAAATCTCTAAGAGGAAAACATAGGCAGAACACATAAACCACAGCAAGATGTTTTTTGATGCACCTCCTAGAGTAATGAAAATAAAAACAAAAATAAACAAATGGGACCTAATTAAACTTTAAAACTTCTGCACAACAAAGGAAATCATCAACAAAATGAAAAGGCAACCCACAGAATGGGATATGATATTTTCAAATGATGTGGCTGACAAGAGATTAACCCCCCAAATATACAAACAGCTCATGCAGTTCCATGTCAAGAAACAAACAACCGAATGAAAAAATGGGCAGAAGGTCTAGATAGACAGTTCTTCAAAGATATACAGATGGCCAAAAAGCACATGAAAAGATGATCAACATCAATAATTATCAGAGAAATGCCAATCAAAACCACAATGATGTATCACCTGGCACCATTCAGAATGGCTATCATCATCATCAAAAAGTCTACAAACAATAAATGCTGGAAAGTTTGTGTAGAAAAGGGAACCCTCTACACTCTTGGTAGGAATGTAAATTGGTACAGTCACTATGGAGAACAGTATGAAGGTTCCTTAAAAAACTTAAAATAGAACTACCATATGATCCAGCAATCCAACTCCTAGGCATATATCCAGAGAAAGCCATGGTTCAAAAGGATGTATGTACCCCAATATTCATTGCAGCACTATTTACAATAGCTTAGACATGGAAAAAATATAAATATTCATCGATAGAGGAATAGATAAAGAAGATGTTGTACATATATATATAATGGAATATTACTCAGCCATAAAAAAGAATGAAATAATGCCATTTGCAACCACATGGATGGACCTAGATATTATCATACTAAGTCAAGTAAGAAAGACAAATATCATATGATATCACTCATATGTGGAATCTAATTTTTAAAAAAATATACAAATGAACTTATTTACAAAACAGAAGCAAACATAGATATTGAAAACAAACTTATGGTTATCAAAGGGTAAATGTGGGGGGAGGGATAAATCAGGAGCTTGGGATGAACACATTCACATTACTATATATAAGAAAGATAACCAACAAGGACCTACTGTATAGCCCAGGGAACTCTACCCAATATTCTGTGATAACCTATATGAGAAAAGAATTTTAAAAAGAATGAATATATGTATATGTATGACTGAATCACTTTGCTGTACACCTGAAATTAACACAACATTGTAAATCAACTATACTCCAATAAAATTAAAATATTTTTTTAAAATAATAAATAAATAAATAAATAAAAATATTTAAAATGTCCTTGACCATATATCCAAAGAGAAGTGTGCAGGTGATGAAAGTTACAAGGATAAATTTGTGGAAGTAACATCATTTATCCATGGTCTGGCTGGAGATACAGATAATCCAAGTGTGGGAAGCTTGTGGTCAGGGTCTTGGGATCTACTTCCTAGGACAATGAAACTATCAGTCAAAACAAAAGTCAGTGTGAGGAACTTCGTTTCTTTAGATTTGCAATAGGTCCTCAGTTACCAAAAATTGATTCTCAAAGCCACTTCCTGGAGAAATTAAATAGAGGGCATAGATAAAATTACTGGAAACCTGGGTGAAAAGTTTAAAGCAAAATGAACAGCTGGACCAACTGAATGAAGAGAGAAAGATTTGCACTTTCATTCCTCTTGGCCTAGACAGGAAGATGAAGCAGGTCCCATGAAATAGCCTGAGACCCCAGAAATAAGGACCAAAAAGATTTTATAGCACATATGGAAACCTTCCAGTTATAATTTTACCATCTAAGTTTTGTTACTTCTGACCATAGGACATTTATGTTACCAAACTAAATAAGTGACTAACACACTTATTGTAATATTTAATTTTGTTATGAATTCTCATCACTTAACAGACCTGCCAATTTCACCTTGCCATTAATATTTCTCAAAATTCTCAATATTATCGACTGTAGACAAAAAAAGAACAAAATATACAACAATCAAGCTCAAACAGAGAAATAAAAGAAGCAGATGGCAAAACAAGATTTACTGTGCAAGGATTTTCTTGGGGATGCCTCTATGATGGAAAATAGGGAAAGACCCAGGAAAGGCTGCAAGGGCTGTAAAACTATGATACAAATCAGATGCCAAGTGAAGTATAGAGGAAGGAAATATTGGGTGGAAATATGTTAGACTGTTATGCCAATCAAAGAAGTTGTGGCAAAAGCATCAGGGAATTCCCAAGCCAAAGACAGTTATCAGGAGGGTCCCAAGTTTCCAAGGAACAGGTCAGCCTTAGTATAGTCCTGTTGAGGTGCGGTCTTTTAGCACCTGCAGACATAGATTCCAGAATGAAACAGCTGTGGCTCTTGGTCAGTTATACTCAATAGATTAGGAAGTCAGTGAAGAAGGAGAGTGAATTCTCAGGGCTCCCACATAGTTTATTTATATATAAGTTTCCCTGTGCAAAGTTTTCAGACTTTAAAGGATCCTTTTTGAGATCATAGGGA
The DNA here is from genome assembly GCF_965194825.1 of Balaenoptera physalus. Lineage (NCBI taxonomy): Eukaryota > Metazoa > Chordata > Mammalia > Artiodactyla > Balaenopteridae > Balaenoptera > Balaenoptera physalus. The sequence goes on along the minus strand of NC_138897.1, from coordinate 30,480,078 downwards.
AGTCAGAGTTTATTCATCACTAAATTCCATCTTCAACAAAGGAAAGAATTAGGGTTGAAAGATGTTACTTAATTTTCTCAACAGCACACCATGAGCTAGTTTTAAACCTAGGACATGAACCTCATGCCTGGCTTCCCAGGCCAGAGGTACACTACCATGTTGCCTCATTTCCATGCCAGCCGCCTCACTTTATCCCTGACACATGAAATTCTGATTTCTGGATTAAAACATATACATCCCTCACTCTTACTCTTTAGCAGAGTAATCAAGCTCGACATCATTAACCATTAACCTTTTCTGTTTGCCTGGTAGAGCAGGTGAGAGAGGGTAGCAGGCAATGAGCTCCTAGGGTGCTGGAGAGGTGCCAATACAATTATGCTCCTCCGGCTCTCTGAACCAGCAGCGGTGTCTGAGGTTGACAAGAAGTGTGGGTGAGGCATCCCTGGGCACCAAGCTGCATGAAGACTTCACTCATCTCCCAGTTAGCCGGGGCTGGCAACCTGACAATCAGCACAGTCAGTTCAGCCTGTGATCCTTTTGAGTAGAGAAGGACAGACATATTGGGAAGCCCTAGTCAGATGAGAGCCACCTTTCTGAATCCTACATTTGGAGTGTTGCCCTCCAACTGTCTCTTCTTATCATAGTGAGGAGTATTGTGGGGATGATTAAATAGTGAAGGCAAGGCTGCCACTTCCATAATCACATCTTCTGACCTCTTGATGAGACGGCAATGATTGCAGATAGATTCCCACAAACACATAACAAGCTTTTTTTTAATGTGATATTGTCTTTCATGAATATATAGATTAATCATATTATTTTTTCCATTATATAAAATTTAGTTGAAAATTGGAGTAACTTGCTTATTCTACTACTCTATTTACACATACTGAAATAAATATCTCTGTACTAAATGCAGTCTTGTGATAGACTCAAATCCAGGCAAATAACGATATGCTGAGAGTTCTGACCTGTTCTAGGAGCAGGTTCGTTTTAATGTACCATATATTTGTCTGCACTTAACACGTATAAAACCTAACTGAGATGTTAGAGCACAAATGATAGGAACAAATGAAGTAGAATATCATAAAGTATTAAATTAAATATACAGATCCAAAATATATAGTAATAACCACTAAGATAATGTTATAATAATAGTATTATTTGTCATATGTATAATGCTTAGGAATGCCATGGCCATTTCACATAATTTCTTCACTAGAGCTTTTGGAGATGAGTAGAGCAAGAATTATTATTTCTACACTAAAGATAAATTAACCTGTTCTTAATACAGGTTAAGAGATAAATAATTTTGTGAAATTTCATATAACTACAACATAAGAGACTTTGGACAAGAACTTTGTTTGATTCCTATTCCAATAATATATTTCATGGGCGATCATACAGTTACTACTGGATGGAGTTATCAGAATCTTTCATGTCAATGTTAGGAGTTGAGAAAGTAAAATCAATCAAAAAATATTACAGAACACTTTTACTCTGGGTCATTTCTGTACAAAGAACACTGCAAAACATAAGAGAAAGAGAACATACAGAGGATCTCCATTGGCCATCACTGAGGTAACTTCCCATAGAGAGCACATCTAAGAGCCATTTTCCTAGAGGTGGTAGGTTATTATTTGCCCTAACTTCCTAATAAGCTTGTTCACAAAGCTATTTCTTGACAATTCCACAAGCTCCTGGTAGGATATTTTAAAGGTATAAAAATCTGAGTTTCCTAGAATTCTAGTGAGACTCTAACTAAATTCCATAAAATAATTAGAAAAAAAAAAAAGAGAAAACATCGTTTATTCTTAAATCTTAAGTTTGTAGTCAGGAATGTGGATCTATAGAAATCTAGATAATCCATTGTTTTATATTCAATAAATGCCTCATAAGAGATGTGATGTCGATTTAACCTTAAACAATAGGTAAAATTTAGACAGGGAGAAAATAAAAGGTATTCATGAGAAAAAGCTGTGTTCATGAGATGTGTTTGGTACCTGGTGTGTGCTGGGTTTGGGAGATTATTTAAGTTAGAGAATCTTAGAGAAAGTCATCTGCTGAGAGAGGAACATCAATTCTCACTACTAATCTTAGAAATACAACTTTTTCTTCCTTTAAAATACTCTATTGAAAGCTTGGGGAATTGTCGAAGAATATCTCTGTGGTTGGCCTATCAGAAAATTAGGACCAATAATCAACTCACCACCTCTAGGAGAATGACCTAAAGGGATATGCTCTGCCTGTGTGGGGAGTTACCTCAGCAAAGGCCAATTGAGAGAGAAAACCTCAATACTAAGAGCATTCCTCTTTCATATTTCTGTACATGATTATTTCTTCCAAAATAAAGGAGAAAAAACAAAAAGGGAAGGATAGAGTACTAGCCCCATTAGTTAATACTAAATATAAAAACTGTGTAATAGTCATATGTTTGTTTCAAAAGTATCCCACTTGCAGTGGTCACTAACTTACCACTCCAGACTAGATGCCTAATGTGTTCTACATAGCCCTTCTCCCAACTGCAGAAGTCATGGTCTCCTTTTATGTCTTGTAAAGAATCTGATAAACAAATTACTCCATAGATGGCTCTGTAAGGTTGTGGGAAAAAGTTACTGGAGTTAAAATTCAACAGGTATAAGATCCAGTATTACTAACTACTTATAAGATTGTGAAAGAAGAAGAACAAAGAGCATTGCTCATCACTCAGTTCTGCAAGGGTTAAGTCACTACCCACTGACAGTGCACCTTGAGAGGAATTCAGAATGAAAAACAAGATGAAGCACTTTGTGCTTTGAATAAATGGACCCCTAGATAGTTAAATGCATATCTCAGGAAGAATTTTAATGACTCCAGATTGTTGCATCTTCCCATACATAGAAAAGCACTAAAATAATTAAATTGAGATGTCGGTTCATTGTGATTAGCAGTCATCTTTTACCAAGATGTATGCTAGACTACATGTATTTCCCAGCCAAAAAAAAATTATACATAAACTCTCCCTTATCTCTTCAGAGCAGCTCTTTGGAGCTGAGTGCCTGTTTCCCAATCTATAGTCCTCTGTAAGAGCCTGAATAAAACTTAAATTCACAACCCTTATATTGTGTGTTTTTCTTTAAGTCAACAGGTGTTTTAGCTAAGCTAAGATCTCTTTGGATCTTAGTAAATGCAGGTGTTGGAGAAATGACCTCTAAGTAATTTTCCAACTCTAATATTTTATGATGTTTACTTAGAGATGTAAGTTCCAAATGAGTGAATAAATATAGAAGTGCTCTGAATAGTAAACTGTATTCAATAAATTAATGTTATGAAAATTATCCCATGACGTGTACTTGCTATATTCTGAGAGGAACAGAATCCTGGGAAAAGAACGGTCAGACATTTTGTTGCTTGCTGGCATCATTTGCTCTTTGGCTTTTTGCATTCCACCTGCCCAGCCATGCATATTTCCTATTTCACCCATTTCTGCCTTCTGAACCTGGGGGGTTAATCCCTATGTTAAGGTCTCATGTGGCCACAGAGCTCTACCTCCAAAGAGACTAAAGCAGGAGTTTTTGACAAACTACCTCCAGCCATGGAGATTATAGAGCAATCCTCAGATTGATTTGCTTTTCAATACAAAAATGGAAATTCAAGCATCATGTTACAAGCACTATGTCTCCACACCACCACATACACTACCTCCTTCCTTGTTATCTGTCTCTGTCTTGCCTGTTACTTCCAGCATTATTAATCAAGGTTAACAATGCAGGCATAGTGCCAGCTCTCATCACTGCCTGGTGTTCTAATGGGCTTGGATGTATGCACATGTTGAGGGGACATTTAAATGATGTTTGTGTGCTGCACAGTCAGAAAAAACATTTCTGCACTGGCTTCTTTGATCTCCTAAAAGCCAGCTATCACAGTACAAGAAGATTTTTTAAGTGGATATAAATAAATCCAGGTCGTTCCAAACTACCCCACAAGGCCTCATGTGGCTCCAGTGGCTCATCCCAGTTTGCCTTTCCACAGATTTTATTGGGCACAGTTATCACACTTCAAATAAGTTTGGGTTCCAACCACAGAATTAAAACAAAAATGAAATCCTTTCTAAAAGGATTGTAAGGGGTTATTGTTAGAGTTGGGGGGAAAAAAGAAAGGGGAATCAGTTTCTCCCATCAGAAAAATCAAGGAGAGATTTCTGCGTCATGCATTATTAGCAACTTTAGGGTAAAACAATAGATGTTCTTGACTTTAGTTTGAGCCTGGTGCCAGTGTCAAAATGCAGATAGAAACAAGTTGTAAATACTTTCAAATTGCCAAATTTATTTGAAGCAAATTGGAAGTGGGGTTAATTCAGAAAGGAGTTAGAAAAGACTTCACAAACGAGGCATTTGACATGGAGAAAAAGAGCATTTTAGCATAGGAGAATCCATATAAGGAAAACAAACAAATCCACAACATATTCTGGGAATTGTGGAAAGATAATATGCTGGAACACATATTGCATGAGGTGGGGGTGAATAAAGAAGAGGTAAAATAAACTAGTAGGGATACATGGAGTCATATTGAGAAATGATGAAGACCTTCAATAAAGACGCCCTTGAGAATGTAGATGACAGAAGAGCAAATCATTTGATATCTCTGTGAGGAGTAGGATTAGTGGAACCCAAGTTACAAATAACTATAAAAACTCTAGTTGGAGTTATTGCGTGAAAGATAGGATCAAAATTACAAAAGAAAGTGATTTGTTGAAAAGTTAAGTTGCATGTATACTGCATCATATATACCCATAAGACATAGATATGGAATATCTAAGCAGTTGTTGGAAATACAGGCCTGGATATGAGGAGAGAGAAAGGGGATGAAAATTTGGTGACAAGAGAAATATAAGGATTGGAATTTAAAATTTGTATAGTTTGGAAAGTGTTGGGAAGTCCCAAGGATAGATTAGGAAAGTGATCAGTGTGGTAGGAAATAAGTCAGAAATAAGTAAAAACCAGAAGTGTGTAGGGCTTGAAACCTAAGACAAGAGTTCATGTTGTGTACTGGACATTGCAAAAGTCAAAATAATTACAGTATGAGAAATAAAGAGGATTGTTGGAGTCGGCAATTAAGTACAAGTGTAAGTAATTTCAGGAGAGAAGGTAAAGCAAAATCCCAGAGGGAGAGTAGATGAAAGGTAACTATGGATTTAGAGTGTAACTAATCGAAAAACAAGTTTCAAAGTAAAGAGGACAGCAATAGGGTGATAATTCTGTGGTTTGAGAAGATTACAGGTGAGGGTAAGTGAAAGTTAAACTTGAAGAATATCACAAGTGTCAGTTCCAACCGTAAAGTGTGATCACCTCTATGCAGATATTTTGGAAGAGAAGGTGTCTCAAGGGTTCTAGGTTATCACCTGGCTCCCATTTATCAATTGGCCCTTTAAGCTGTTAGAAACTACCTAGAACTCTTGAGCACAGTTCCCCTCTATATGATGCTGCAACTCTGGCCCAACACTTAAGGGGGGAATGATGCAATTTTTCTACATGACCAGAGGCTAAATGGGTGAACCAGTCTCCATTAAGATGTTGGAGTAACAAAAACAAAAACCAAAAACCAAAAAAAATCCCACTAAAAGCAGGGAAACAAGGAGGGAAATCAGAATCTCAGCTGATGGGAGCAAGTAACATGACTGCTAAGAAAATTAATGTTACATCTGAGTTGCCACGATGTGCTCAATAAAAACAGAATGGAAGAGAAGAAGAGAAGATATATAGAATGTAGTGCTTGGGATTGAATTAGGATCCTGGAGCCAGAGAGGATTAAAAACCAGGATGTCTGGCAAAAGAGAGAGACACACAGGCAAGACTGGAACAAGCAGGTAGAAGACTGATTTTGAATCAAACAAGTGGGTTTATTAGGAAAGGGTACAAAATCTCAATGGGTACCAAACCAAATGTGGAAATAAGTAGCAATTAACACAGGTATCCAATACATTTTCTTCTGTAGAACTGTGATTGGTCAAAACATCAAGAAATCATTTAAAGTTGCAATCATGGAGTCTCTGATTATACCTCTAGAAGCAAGTCCAATATACCCAAAGTAAGTTAGGAAAAGCTGGTAGTGGAGACAAATACAGGCAAGATGGGAATTAAGATTAAGATGGATGAACTTTGAATACAAATACCTCTGTGATTTTGAAGAGTGGTGACACAGACATGACCAATGGTGGGGGTTTTGTAATAACGTCACCTTTAATTTGTACACATTTTATTTAGTTAAGATTTCCTCTCAATTGACCCACACAACAATGTTAGCAAAAGCAAGGTTAGAAATAAGAATCACCACTTGTAGATAAGAAGCATATTAAAGTAATTATCTCAAGGTCTTGAAATTACTGGCAAAGTCAAACCTAGAACTGGTGAGACTTAGTCCAGTACCTTTGTGTGTGTGTGTGTGTGTGTGCCCTATTTCTTTATAAATTCCAATAATTTTTAAAAAATTCAGATTAAAACAAAATGATTAAGGAGCCTGATGATAATTCTAATAATTCTTTTAATTTCTTTTTTCTTGTCTCCTTTCTTTCTCAGGTTCAAGACGTGAATGTGACAGATAATTCTACATTTTGAAAAAAGTGAAAAACTATTTCCTTTCTTTTGCTATCTAAGCTTCTTAATGAAGGCCTATGGGATCAGGAAATATTTGAAAAACTGAAACAAACCTCATGAGAGTAAGATTTGACTGCTTTTCTCCCTGAACACTCTCCTTGATCTGCAAACATTCCACACACAAGGACAGCAGCTAAGTCACATTTCTCCCTTGTCCAGCCTCACTCCCTCCTTATTTTTTTAGAGTCTTTTGTCATTTAGGAAATTAGACTAAAATAATGACGCATTCCTTTGTGAATAATCTTGTAAAGCTGTTGGTCTAGTTGCTTAGAGTAATAGCTCTTCATCTCTGTGGAAAAAACAAGGAGTGAGTTGAAGAGGGGTTGAGGAGACAATGAAAGTGACCAGTTAAATCTCAGAATTTTTTTTTTTTTCATTACCAAAAAGAAAAGAAAAAAATAAGATTAACTGTTCTCTGGATGATGGAGCTTTCCAGGAGACCAAGTAAGTCTTCTATAAACAGTTTTACCTTCCTGACTGTGATTTACCAGACAGACACCAAATTTGTTCTGAGCACCATTGATGCCTCAGACACAATGGTGGATGACAGCTCACATAACCTCTCTTTCAGCTTTCATCTCATATATTCCATTTGAAGTTGAGTCCTGACAAGAGAGAGGTACGGAATTAATATTACCTTGTATCAGCTCAGTCTCCAGAGGGAACAGCAAGGTTTTTCTGGAAACAATAAACCCTTTAAATATGACAGGGGAAATGGGACCTTAGGAGGTCTCTGAAAGTATCCATTATTAAAGAAAAGGGAGAAAAGTCCTCATGGTGACTTTGATTTTTTTTTTTTTCTTTTCAGCAAAAACAGTGAACTAGTGCCAGTTTTACATACAAATTTAAAGATGTGGGATGATTTATGTTAAAAATCTCTCTTTCCCCTCCCCTATAGCACATGCAGTGGAGAGAAAGAATTCATTATGACTGTGTTTCTTATGACATTGATATTCCTTTATTTTTTAATCTTTACCAAATAAAATTAAAATAAAACTCATGACGACTTTGAAAATAAAATCCAGAGGAAAAACATTATATCTGATCACATATATAAAGGTCAGATTTAATAGCCCAAATATGCAGGCAAGAACATATGTGTCCATCTCAAGCACTAGAAAAATTGTTAAATGAAACTTAAATGTGTGGATTTCCACAAGATTCAAACAGGGAAAAAAAAAATCACATACATACACACACAATTGCATATGTATATATACATATGTGTGTATTAATAAAATATCTTATTATAATAATTTATTACAATTTAAAATAAGTACATATGTGAACTGTATCTCACTAAATTTTTTTTATAAAATGGAAGTACTTAAAAATAAGAACATTCCATCCATATGCAGCAGAATACACATTCTTCTAATGTACACATGGAATATTTTCCAGAATAGATCACATGCTATGCCATCAAACAAGTCTTAATAAATTTAAGAAGATTGAAATCATAGCAGGCAACTTTTCCAAACACAAGGCTATGAGCTAGAAATCAACTACAAGAACAAAACTGAAAAAAACCACAAATGTTTATGAGGCTAAAGAGTATTCTGTAAACAAATCAAAGAGTAAATTTAAAAATACCTGGAGACAAATGAAAACAAAAACACAATGATCCAAAACCTATGGGATGTGGAAAAAGCAATTTTAAGAGGGAAATTTATGGTGGTATAAGCCTACCTCAGGAAACAAAAAAAATCTCAAATAAGCAACTTAAACTTACACCTATAAGAACTAGGAAAAGTAGAACAAAGCCCAAAATTAGTAGAAGGAAGTACTGTAAATAATAAAGATCAGAGCAGAGATAAAAGATATGGAGATTATACAAACAGTAGAAAAGATCAGTGAAACTAAGAGCTGGTTGTTTGACAAGATAAACAAAATTGATAATCTTCAGCCAGACTCATCAAGTGAAAAAAAGAGAGAGGTCTAAAATCAATAAAATCAGAAATGAAAAAGAAGTTACAGCCAACAAACAGAAATACAAATTTCATAAGAAATTACTATGTCAATTATATGCCAATAAAATGGACAACCTAGAAGAAATGGGCAAATTCCTAGAAATATGCCCTCTCCCAAGACTGAATCAGGAAGAAATAGAAAATAGGAACAGACCAATTACCAGCAATAAAACTAAATTTGTAATAAATAAACTTCCAACAAACAAAATTTGAGGACCTGATGCCTTCACAGGTGAATTCACCAAACATTTAAAGAAGACTAAACACCCATCTTTCTCAAACTGTGCCAAAAAAATTAAGGAGGAGGGAACACACCCAAACTCATTCTACAAGGCCAGAATCACCCTGATAATAAAACCTAATACATTACAAAATGAAAATCACAGGCCAATATTACTGATGAACATACATGCAAAACTTCTCAACAAAATATTAGCAAACCAAATTCAAGAATACATTAAAAGGATCTTACACCATGATTAGGTGGGATTTATCCCAAGAATGAAGGGATGATTCAATATCCACAAAGCAATCAATGTGATACACCACATTAAAAACCTGAAGAATAAAAATCATGCAAACATCTCAACAGATGCAGACAAAGATTTTTACAAGATTCAACATCGATTTATGATAAAAACTCTCAACAAAGTGGGTATAGAGGAAACATACTTCAACAAAATAAAGGCCATATATGACAAGCCCACAGCTAACATCATACTCAATGGTAAAAAGCTGAAAGCATTTCCTTTGAGATCAGGAACAAGACAAGGATGCCATCTCATTCCACTTTTATTTAACATAGTATTGGAAGTCCTAGCCACAGCCATCAGACAAGAAAAATAAATAAAAGTGATCCAGGTTGGAAAGGAAGAAGTCAAACTGTCACAGTTTGCAGATGACGTGATACTATACACAGAAAATCCTAAAGATACCACTCAAAAACTACCAGAAATTATCAATGAATTCAGTAAAACTGCAGGATACAAAATGTACAGAAATCTGTTGCATTCCTATACACTAACAATGAACTCTCAGAAAGAGAAAAGTTTTAAAAATTCCATTTACAATCACATCAAAATAATAAAATATCTAGAAATAAATCTAACTATGGAGGTATACAACCTATACTTGGAAAACGATAAGACACTGATGAAAGAAATTAAGGACAACACCAAAAAATGGAAAGATATACTGTACTCATGGATTAGAACAACTAATATTGTTAAAATGACCATACTACCCAAGGCAACCTACAGATTCAGTGCAATCCCTATCACAATCCAATGGCATTTTTCACACACCTAGAACAAATAATTTTAAAATTTGTATGGAAACACAAAAAACCCCAAATAGCCAAAATGATCTTGACAAAGAACAAAGCTGGATGTATCACACTTCCTGATTTCAAACTATACTACAAAGCTACAGTAATCAAAGCTATATGGTACTGGCACAAAAACAGACATGTAGATCAATCAAACAGAAGAGATCCCAGAAATAAATCCACACTTATATGGTCAATTATTCTATGTCAAAGGAGGAAAGGCTATACAATGGGGAAAAGATAACCTCTTCAATAAGTGGTGTTGGGAAAACTGGACAGCTACATGCAAAAGAATAAAACTGGACTACTTTTTTACACCATGTAGAAAAAATTAACATGAAATGGATTAAAGACTTAAATATAAAATCTAAAACCATAAAACTTCTAGAAGAAAACATAGGCAGTATGCTCATTGACATTAGTCTAGCAATGTGTTTTTTGTATCTGTTTCCTCAGGCAAGGTAAACAAAAGCAAAAATAAATGACTATAGCTACATCAAACTAAAAATCTTTTGCACAGCAAAGGAAACTATTGGGTTGGCCAAAAATTTCGTTCGGGTATTTCCATAAGATGTTACAAAAAACTTAATGAACTTTTTGGCCAACCCAATGTCAACAAAATGAAAAGTTCACCTACTGAATGGAAGAATATATTTGCAAATGATATATCTGATAAGGGGTTGATATCCAAAATATATAGAAAATTCATACAACTTAACATCAAAACAAACAACTTGATTAAAAAATGGACAAAGGAGCTTAATAGGCATTTTTCCAAAGAAGACACACAGATGGCCACAGGCACACAGAAAGAAGCTCAAAATCACTAATCATCAGGGAAATGCAAATCAAAACCACAATGAACTCTCATCTCACACCTGTCAGAATGGCGATTATCAAAAAGTCAACAAATAACAAGTGTTGGCAAAGATGTGGAGAAAAGGGAACCCTCATGCAATGTTGGTGAAAATGTAAATTGATGCAGTCTCTACGGCGTAAATTGATGCAGCCACTATGGAAAACAATATGGAGGTTCCTCAAAAACATTAAAAATAGTACTGCCATGCAATCTATCCAAAGAAAACAAAAACACTAATTCCCAAGGATACATGTATTACTATGTTCATTGCAGCATTATTTACAGTAAGCAAGATATGGAAGCAATCTAAGTGTCTATTAATAGATGAATGGATAAAGAAGATGTAATATATACATGTAAAATCCTTCCAAGGTCCATACAACACAGATGGACCGTGGAAGAATTATGGTAAGTGAGATAAGTCTGAAAAAGAAAGACAAATACTGTATGCTTTCACTTGTATGTAGAATCTAAAAAACAAAAGAAATGAACAAATATAACAAAACAAAAACTGAGTCATACAGAGAATAAACAGGTGGTTGTCAGAGGGGAGGGGAGATGGAAGAGGAGATAAATAAGTGAGGGAGATTAAGAGGTATAAACTTCCAGTTACAAAATAAATGAGTCATGGTTATGAAGTGTACAGTGTGGAAATATAGTCAATAATTATGCAATATCTTTTTATGGTGACAGATGGTAACTAGGTTTATCATGGCTATCATTTTAAAATATATCAAAATATTTAATCACTATGTTGTGTACCAGGAACTAATATAGTGCTATAGGTGAACTATACTTCAAAAACAAACAAACAAACAAGCAAACAGAGAAAGAGATCAGATTTGTGGTTATCAGAGCCCGGGTGTTGGGGAGAGGGAGAACTAGATAAAGGTAGTCAAAATGTACAAACTTCTCTTTATAAGATAAATAAGTACTAGGAATGTAATGTATAACATGATAAATATAATTAACACTGTTGTATGTTACATATGAAAGTTAAGAGAGTAAATCCTAGGAGTCTCCATCACAAGGAAAAAATAATATTTTTATATTTCTTTAATCTACATGAGATGATTGATGTTCACTAAACTTATTGTGGTAATCATTTCATGATATATGTAAGTCAAATTATTATACTGTACACTAAATTATACATTGCTTTATCTCAATTATATCTCAATAAAACAGGAAAAAAGAAAAAAAATAAGTACATTTACTCACTTGGCATTTAGCAAAGATGGTCTGATATTTTTCAAATCTCTTTTTGTTGAGTAACTTGTAATAGCTTCTCTAACTACGATATTGAAGAAAATAAATCTGAGGCAACACTGTATGTTGAACCTGGAGTCCAAAATACTAAACTTCCTACTTGTAAAAGTAGCTTATTTTTTCTGTGTGACCAAACCATTATCTGTAAAATGGGTATAATAATATTTATCTCACAGCATCCTTTGGAGGGACAATCAAGTGGAGTCATTTACATGAGTAGTTATAAATAACTAAAAATCCCTTCTGGGAATGCTGAGGAGCACTGGGGCTCCAGTTTAGGATGTTTACAGAATAAGGCTGAGCATGGGATTGACTAGGACTAAAAGATAGAACAAGAAAGTCTTGAATTCCAGGTTCTCATTGGTGCTCATCTAGGATTGTAAGGATGAGGGCCAGCACCGGTGTCCCACTGGAATTGGGGAGACTGTTTTAATTATCTATTGTAGTATCACAATTTACCTCAAAATCCTTTGGCTTAGATCCACAGAATTTACTATCTCACAATTTTTGTGGGTCAGGAATCCAAGCAGGATGTTGCTGGGAGCCTCTAACTCAGGACCTCTCATAGTCTGTAATCAAGGTAATGGCCTGGGCTGCAGTCATCTCAAGGCTGGGCTGGGAAGGATATGTTTCCAAGCTCTGTCATTTGGATGGCAGTAGGCCTCAGAAGATTCTCTTCCAAGTTCATTCAGGTGACTGTTGACCTGCTTTAGGAGTGCTGCCAACAAGAAACATCTGTTCCTAGCTACATGGGGCTCTCCATAGGGCTGAACAACATGGTAGCTTGTTTAGGAAGAGCAATGGCTCAGAGAAGAAACCAGGCTTTTAGTAACTTAATCTCCAAATTGGCATCCATAGCTTCTTATGTATTCTATTTCACAGAAGGGAATCACTAGGTCCAGCCTATACCCAAGGGAAGGGAGTTACACAGGGCCATAAATACCAGGGGCAGGGATCTATGGGGACCACTTTAGAGGTTGCCTATCAAACTGGGAGACAAGGAAAAATCTGTAAGAACCTGATGGAAAGCACCCTAGAAACCCCAGGAAAGGTCTACTCACAAAAGTAATGGAAAGGAAAGCACATAGGTTCAGAAGTTAGGGCTTGGGAAATCCCCTGTCACCATGGTACACAAAGGAAGAGAGGTGTTTTGAGCCCCTGGAACTCAGAAGGACATATGAACAACTTCACATTTCCAGGGTCCCTCACTGTAACTAGAAGACTTGATGTTTGGGGATCTTTTTAAATTTGATTTTTAAATTAAGTCATGGAGGTATGTATTCCCTAATTGAAAGCTGAGGAGAGAGTCTCTGAGTTATCCAAACACTTGCCTACAGCCCTGGTCAGTGGTTAAACCAGGTCTGGAACGAAGTGTTATGATTTCCAACCTGTATTCTTCTGAGGTTGCCACCTTCTCCTTGGTGTAAAAGACACATGACAGTACAGAGCAGAATACTCCATGGCACGTGCCTCTGTGCTGATGATTCGTGTTTATTCAGCAAGCAAAGGGGATCATAGCAGAGATGCTTTTAAAATCTCACTATCTAGTTTTCCCCATGGGACAGGTCATTTAATACAAAGGGTTGCTCCAAGAAAAGCACTGCAATTTACCTTCACTTACCAGGTGCAAGGAAACGGCAATGAACAGGGATACAGCTGAACTCAATTAAGCACTCTTTTTTTTTTTTTTTACCCCCTCCCACCCCCAACCACCGCTACCACCAGAATGTTCCTTTAAGAAGAAAGAGGCCAGCTACAGTAAGTGAGCTAATGTTTGTTAGCAATTTCTCTAAAAAAGCCACTTCCTGAGTATGTCCTGGGTCAGAACACACTAATTTGAATTTTTTATACATTGTTAATTGATGTCCCTGAGGGATCACAAACTCATTTATTCAAGGAAGATTCAGTGATATTCACCAGATAGGAATTAATGAGGTAAGCACATAGAACCACACATTTAAGAAAATTTTCCACAGCCAAATGGGATTAAAAGTAACTGGGATCTGGGGGTAGATCTTTGTTTCCCAGAATAAAGTAACACTAAATAACCAGAGACTACTATAACAAATGGCCTGTATGTGAAAGGTTGATCTCTTAAATATATTTAATAGTTTAATTTCTATAGGTTAAAAGTGATATCATTAAGAATTAAAAATTTAGTTAAATTAAATGACATTTTTTAAAACCACACCTTCCATTTTATAAAACATTTTCACACACATGATCTCCAGCTAACTTCAATCATTTGTATTTGCCCATTGCAAAAAACTTCTCCAGGTGAAAAGCTTTATCTAGATTTCCCTTTCTCAATACTATATGCTGTTGTTGTCAACAACAATACTAATGTTGTTACTACCTAACAACATTCCTTCCAACACATCGACAAGCACACTTCACCTGACCAACTCCTCCTTATCTCCTCCTTAGATCTCAATTTAGCCTTCACTTCCTCTAGGGTCATTCCCATCCTAGACTGAATTTTATAATCCGTTGGAAAGGCCATCCCCACACCAATTACTTCAAGATCACTTGAGACAGAGCCAAGTATCCATATAGTTTTAAAGCACTCCAGGTGATTCAAATGTAATCATGAATTTGAGAAAATAAACCAGAGTTAAAATGTTTTGCATGGGAGCAGTGCTGGTTTTAGTCAGACCCAGGCAAACAAGAATTCAAATATACTCTATCTTGTGAGAAGTATCCGGAGTCATTTATCTGGACTGTGAATAGCTAGAAGATAAGGATTTACTGTAAGCCTTTTTGTTTTTAATATCCCTATAGCATGTAGCTCCTACATAGCTATGCAGTGAGCAATAGTAGACCTTAACAAAACTATCTGAACATCAGAATCTCTAGGGAAGTTTATGAAATGTGGAAATTCTTAGGTCTGACTCTGTACCTATAGAATCAAAATTTGTGGATTTAGATAATTCTGATACCATAGATTGAGGAGACATTAGTCTAAAGTGAAGGGACCTTGGAATTCATTTACTTTGAAAATATACCTAGAGCAGGAATCACAAGTAAAACCTCCCGACAGATACTTGAACATTTCTAGTGACATGATGTTCATTATTTCTCCTTCAAGTCCTCTTCACTGTTAGACCACTATGGTATTAACCCATTCTTGCTGATCGATATCCTTTCAAAGTCCTTTTCTTTAGAATGAATATTTGTTAGTCCTTGCTGTCTCTTTCAAAAATTTTAAGGAGTATGAGGTTATAGTAGTAAACATAATAAATTGCCTGGCCGTAAGAAACTGAGGGGTATAAACAAGTAAAAATAAATTAAGGTAGTATGTTAAGTACTACCAAAGGAGTTCCAAACAGGATGATGACCTGAACTTGTACAACAGGCATATAGGTCAGTCTTGGGGGAGTCCAGGAAGGTTTCCTAGAAAACATGTGGACTAAGATGAGGCCTGGAAAGTTAGTAGGGATTATCTAGGGGAAATGTGTGACTAGAAGGGGAGGGGCAGAGCAATATATAAGAGTATTGTAGAGCAGTATTCTAGGCAAATAATTTTTCCAGGGATTAAGGTGATCAACTATCCTGGTTTGTCCAGGACTTTCCTAGTTTTAGCACTGAACATTTCATGTTTTGGTAAACCTATTAGTCTCAGGTTAGTAACCGTAGAGGTTTAATGGACATTGCTGTGGTGAGATGGCCAAAATGATTTCATTAAAAAGAAGATGGTTAATAAAGTTTACCACTGATGCTCAGTCTCCAGTGTGCATGCAGAGTTTAAGGAAGGACTTCAGAAAGTATGGAAAGGATGATTAAAGAGATTCTAGAATGATAATAAAGACACATAACCAATTTTACAATTTTTCTTGCATTATCCTGTTCATATTTTCAAAATGACTCTGTGTGTCATCTTTAATACATGTGTGATAGATAGAGACCTGATTCCTATGCTAGATAGTTATGACAGGCCTTAGTCTTTGGACAGATCTTAGATAAATACTCATCATATAGGAACTTATCAAGTCCAGAAATTGGTTTCACCAATCTCAACTGATAAGAAAAGGGTTTGTTAAATTGCTTGGTCAATTTGAAGATTTAGGAGGAAAGATTACCAGGAAAAGAATACTCTGATCTCAGACTTAGAAAGAAGGCAGATATGATGTGAGAAAGAAGGCATATATGAAGTGATGCCCTAGAATTTCTTGGAACAGAGTTTAATGCAAAGTTCTCTTTTAAGTGAACATGCTAGTGGGATTTTTTAAGTTAATTAGTTGACAAGACTACTTAGCATATTAGAACACCGCATACTCCAAAGTTAAAAGATTAAAAATAATTTTTCTCCTGTCTCACAATTAATTGCTTTCTGCAGCTTGCCTGAAACAGCTGTTTCCTTATTATTTCTTAATGAGGCTTGACCACAGGCATGTAATATTCAATGCCAGTTTTCAAATGTGATTCGTGGAAAATTAAAAATCCCCTTTTCTATAATTTTTTCTGGTTTGCATGAGGAATTTGGAGATATTAGTCCAAGAGGAAACATTAGGAACTCACACTTACCTGGGAGCTCCATGCCCTAAGAGAAAATGAGAATTTCATTGTACAGTTTAGCATTAAAGCGATAGGGACTTATTCTGTTATTCCTTTAATGGATGTTTGCATTTTAAATGAGACTTATAGACTTCGACAGTGTTTAATCTAAAGGAATTATTTTCATACTCTAGCAAGTTGGGAAGTGCTGAAGAAACTATTTCAAGTGTGGGGGTTACATTATGTCATAACAATATGGTATGACTAAAGAAGAGGTAATCTTAGAGCCCATTATATTTATCATCTTTGCTGTTACTAATGTATAATAATAATAATAATAATTGTTATTATCACTAACAAATACTAACAAATACTCAGCATTGTATATGAGCCAGGCACTATTCAAGGCACTAAGGATGCAACAGGAACAAAGTCCATGCACTCATGAAACTTTTAATCTAACAGATAACTAATGAATGAACAAACCAATACTCAAACAAGAAAAATGCCAGTTGACGATAAATGTTAGTGATGGAGAGGGACTGGAATACTACTATTTTATTTATTGCCATAATTTGGTTGCCATAATCATAATTATGTTTACTCAGGATATCTGAAATCAGATAAACTGAGAATAAAGGAATACATCATCTCACCATTCAACAAATATTTATAGAGCTTTTCCCACATTGCAGGTACTGTATTAGATGCTAGAAACAACACTTTCTATTGAACCGTGCGTCAATGATTCAGGTCCTCACCTCCTTTTGGGAACCAATTATTCTGGCAACATATGGAGGTGGTATGAGACTCTCCCTTACACTATCTCATGCTGGTTCCCTATATCCTTATTTTCTCTTTCTTTTAGTTACTTTTACCACAATCTCTAGGCCATAGTCTTGATACCAACTGTTCTTTGGCTAAAGGTTTTATATTTTGACTTTCTTTATATATGTCTCTACTTCCTCTAAAATTTTAATTACTCAGAGGGACAGTGTTCTTCCCATAATTAGAGGGAGCATCTTAACTGAAAATATCCTTCTAATCGCCTGTTCCATAATATGACCCCAAACTGGCCAGTTGCTCTGCCTGAGTTCTCAGAAGATGGTCAGTATCCTTGTTTAGTGACAGTTCTTTTCATACTCTGGTTTGGGAAATATATATTTTCTAGTGATGAGAGTTCATGCAGATGCCTCGAACCATAAAGGGTTTTCTTGACCATAGTTTTATGAAAAAAAAATCATAAAGGATTTATTCATGAAGGATTTATTCCTCCACCAAATACTTACGGTGTTGACTATATGCTAGAAACTGATCAAGGCACAGGGGATAAAACAATAAGACTAACCAAACAACCAACCACGTCCCTGTCCTCATGGAGTTTACTGGTGTGCCGGTGAAATCTATACGGATGAAATATATTTTAGTTTTAAAAGTGTTTTTAAAATGTATTTGCTTGCTTGTTTATTTCTTTTAAGATTCCCAGAGAAATCTGAGAACACTGTGTAACAAAAAGGACATTTCCCATAGTTTTGGTCAAAACCTGCTTCCTATTTTAATGCTAAAGAACAAAACTGCAATATTTATGATGATATTTAAAAAAAGCTTCATTCAGTCCTCTTTCCAGACAAATGGTGGAGTTAAAAGAACTGGTGACTTCTTGTCTATGCATTAGACTATATGTGTGTGTAGATACAAGCTTGTATTAGTATGCGTGTGTGTATACAGATGTGCATATGTGTTTGTCTTCAGCTGTCCCTTATTAAGTGTCTAACCATTATACTATAGTCTTCTGAAAGCTAAAAGGAAACTCTCAAACTTACATGATTGTCTCCCAAACTCAGTTAACATAATCTCAGGACAAGGGTCTTGCAAGTGTTGTTAGTATTCCTGCTATAAGATGTGGTTTTATATATATTTCCAATGGTTGGTTTTTCAACACATATTTTTTCTATATTTCAAGTACATTTATTCAATTACAAAACTAAGGTATCTATGTACTATTTTACCATAAAGTAATTAAGTTGATGTAGTTGCTAAACAAGGAAATTATTTTTCATGTGTGAGATATCTTTGATTAGAAATTTGGCATCTAGGATATCTCCTTATTTTTATCACCTGGGCACCATTGTTTCAGTATTATCTGGTTACCTTCATTTGGAAGAGTGGGTATAACAGAGGAATATAAAGTTGATCTATGATTGCCTGTTGCCAAGAGCATATATTCAATTGCTAAATCATTGATGGTCAACAATCTGCTACTTATATTACCTTTATAGGTCCCTCAGTTTTAAAGCATTTACCTTAGTTTCCTCTGTCTAATTATTCTAAAAGAGTCAGTCTGATACTTATATAGAGTAAGAAGTTCCCTGAGGGGGAAGTTTTTAAAGCACTAGGATGACAGAGGCCTACATAAGACACACCTTCTGGTGCATGAATGATGACTACAATTATTTTTAATAAAAATACAGTCTCTCTTTTCACCATTAGAAGTGAGTCTAAAATGAGTTCTTCCATGAGGGATAATGGAGTGACTCACATTCATTTTGAGGCATCAGGGGTCACATACCAGGTATTTTCTTGACAGTGTATTTTTATGTTTGAGAAGGCAGCAATAGTAAGATGAATACATATTTCCAAAACACCAAAATTTGAAAAAAATGTTCCTTAAAAGAGCAGAATTAGAGCATATGTGACTTCTTCACTAGTGTTTTATTGATATCAGGTTGATTGCCCAGACTCTTATGTGCACCCTTAATGAGCAGGATGGAGGCACAGAGAACTTGGCTGGAATTGAGGGTGGTCGGAGGACTATGAGGGAACCACTGTATTCACCAGTAAGGAAAAAGAAAAATGAGTGACTTCTGCCAGGTGACATTAGACTATCAGTGGGATTTCCTAAATGTATAATGTCATACTTTCAAGGATTTATTTATAAAAATAAATTGTTCCTCCACCTTCTGTTCATGACATGGACAGACTGACTCAGATATCATACACTCAGCACTTTTTAAATGTAGATCAATTAGGTTTTCTTTAGCTTAATATACAAATAGCTGTTCATTTTAGAAAATCATTTAAAAATTGAAATGATAAAGAAAAATTAAACAAAATAAGTGGCTTTCTCTGGAGGCCAAGAACCTAAATATATACTGTGTCTACTCACCTGCCTAGAATTAGATATAAAGGTAAGTGAGAAAGCTGTGTCAGAATGGGGGAGTACTGAGAAGGGGCCCAACTGTCTATTTCCCAAGCTTTAAGAAGTCCTGGAGGTAGGGCTTAGTGGAAACAATAGAGGAAGTGTGGGAGTGGAATAAAAGAGACCTAGAATTCTCTTCCCTGATGTAGTCCTGGGAGGTAGCAAATCTGGAGAGTTTCAGAAGCTATTCACAGTGAGGACCAGTAAACTAGGTGTGGCTGTTGCTGGGCTGTCTTTTATTTTAGACTGGATTATTGGTCACAGTTTGTTTCTCTCCTATAATACTATTTTATATCTACATGATTCCCATGGTCTCATGGAGGTTGAAATATACTGAATTTGGGCTTGGCTGTGAAAATTGCTTTTTCCAATGAGATGTTAGCAACTACAACCTGAACAAATGCTTCAAAATGAAAGTTCTGATTGAATATATCCTCTTACCCTGCTTCCTTTTGCTATGAGAAGAAAATTCCTTGGGTAGCTGCAGAGAGCTTCTCTGTACTCTGAAGCTAAACCCAGCCTCATCTGAATTCATTGAACCTTAGTGGACTCCCACACACATACAAGAAATAAATGCTCATCATTGTAAACCACTGAGTTTTGCGGTGGTTTGTTGTACAGCACTGTTGCAAAACTGACCAGTACAAATGTCCAGTCAGTTGACCTAAAATCATCTCCAAGTTCTCTAGGTGAGGGAAGAACCACCCATATGTTTCCCTGTAGCCAAGAAAGATAAATATGAGGAACAGGGGAATAATGCTTATAATAGAAAAACAATGTAAGTCACTTTTTTTTTGTGAACTGAGAAACCTAAAAGCTTCTTAACAGCAAAATAATTACAGATTTGAATTAGTGCTCTAAAACAAATATAAAATTTGGTATAATAGAAAAAGTTGGGGCAGACCAATTATATAAAATTAGGGTGTACTAACCTTCAAAGTTAGCTGGTCCTCACATTTTCTGTCTTTGGAATATGAGAGTGAAGGAACCACTTTACTCCTATATTAATACAATTCAATCAATGCAGCAAACTGGAGCTAAAATTATGGCAAGCTGAGAGCCCTCATGAAAGTTAAAGTTGTGATGGAGCAAAAATAGTGAGTTAGAAGAGATAGTTGGTTAGAAGGTATTTGAACTCAGAAAAAAATCAGAGATGCAAAGAAGAAGATACTTAATTATTAGACAATCTGTACACCTACTTGGGTCCCTGTTAGTTTCATGTTATTTTTCTGAATCTTTTGATATTTATTCTGTCTATAAAAATCTCCATTACTTAAGTGAAGTGCGCTGGTTCCTCATTATTAGAAACAG